>NC_136384.1:90842408-92220741 GCF_965140285.1 Lepidochelys kempii | reverse complement strand
GAGTTAAGTATATTTATAATTATGATTAATATAATTGGGACTCAAATATTCTTAATGAAGAGACTCTGAAGCATTGTACACCGGAGCCAATCCTGCAAGCCCCTGCTTCCCTGAGAGTTCTTATTCTTGTTATTTTTTCATTGAAATGAATAAAATGTATTCGGTGACTGTGACTTCAAGAATGGATTTGGAATACTGTATCTATTGTTGTAATCCCTGATGATATGTACTATGATTTGCTATAATGGGCAGTATTAAGGATAATGTACAACAGTCTCTTTCTAAGCGTATGTTTACACTGCACTTCAACACCCGCATCTGGTCCATGTCAGCTGACTTTGACTTGTAGGGCTCAAGTTACAGGACTGTTTCATTGTGTTGTTTATGTTCTGGCTTTGGCTGGGCCCAGAGCCTGGGCTTCAGCCCAAATCTGAACGTCTACACCACAATTAAACAGCCCCAGCCCCGTGAGCCTGAGTCAGCTGACATGGGCCAGCCACAGGTGTTTAACTGCAGTGAAAACATACCCTAACTGTTGTCTTTTCTGTTTTATCTATTTTCATATAAGAACTAGAAATAAGTAAATATGTGCTGATTTCATGAAGATCTATCCATTTCAATCTATCCATTTCCTGTTACAAAAAGTTTCTGAAAGCAGTTTCGCAGTAGGTGGGGCAAGTAGCCAGATGAGAATAGTCACTAGGTTTTTGTGCTGGAAGAGGTGGAATGGTATTTTCTATTCCTGAAGATGTGGTCTTATTAAACCTTTTATCAAATAATTTGGTTTCACAATACATTTCCGGGAATTAGTGAGATTGGTTATGTTCCTAATTATGTTTTTTTAAAAATGTCCTTAGTCTACTTTGAAAAATTTTAAAGTGGACCTTTATTATAGTTACAGAATTGTATAAAAGAGCATTGCCCTCATAAAATGAGGGTCACAGGTGGAATGTAGCACTGCTAATATGAAGGGTAATGGAAAAATCCACTACATGTGTTCACTACTTAAATGACATGGTTGGGTAAATGGATTTCTCTCCTTCCTAGGAGTGCGCTTCTACATTAGTCTAGCAGCAATTAGAGAGAAGAGGTTGCTCTGCAAATTGGCTCTGCGAACCATGTAGTTCATCTTTTTATTGTGTAAAACATAAAAAATTGCTGCTAATCAATCCACTTCAACTTTCTGTCTAAAAATTATTACCATCCCTTTCAGCCTAGAGCACTTTCAGAATGTTTTCCTTAAATTAACTAAAAGCAGGAGGTATTTGTATCAGTAAGCAGATTATGGTTATGTGGGTTAAATCTTACCATGGTAGCAGTAAAGAAACTGCATTATTACTCAAGAGTTCTTAACAAATTGATTAATGCTTTTAGAATAATTAGTCCATATTTCAGATGTAATAGTGCTATCTTATTTATTAAATCAGAGATGCAGCACTGGATGACCATAATGCTAAAACAGTTTCTGTTTTTTTTTTCTTAAATAGGAAATAAATTGTTTTGAACTTTTTTTGTCAACAGACAGTAAGTCACTTATTAAGAACAATTTGGCTTTCACAGTAACATTTGTCTCTCTTTTTTTTTTTTCAGACCTACAGTGGGACTTGGACTTTTCTAAACAATGACAGTAATTGAAGTTGTGGCTTAACTTTAGTCAATAGTTTCCACACCTTGAAAGAGTAATCTGTGATCAGTCCATGGGACTAGGAGTCAGGAAATATGATTTCTACAGCAGGCTTTACCATTCACTATGGACAAGTTACTTGACCACTGTGCCATATTTTCCCCATCTGTAATAAGGGAATCATACTTACATGACAGGGGTGTTGTGAGGCTTAACTGTTTGCACTTTGAAATTCTTGGAGGAAAGATGCTCTAAAAAGAAAAAAGTAGTATTATCCAGATGGACATTTTTAATCCAGTTGACCAATTGAGACCAGTTATGTAGTCCTCACTAAGGCAAAGCTGAAATGCAAAATATCTTTACTGATTATTACAGCTGACTGGAGAATTACAGTTTAGTTTCATGAAAACTTTTGAGTTTTCAGAATTTGTTTTAGGTGGAGCCCATCCTTCCTTTATAGGTGCCTTCTTTCCCAAAAGGTTCCCCAGTTCCTAATAAACCTAAAAGCCTCCTCCCTACACTATAGTCTCATTCCTGCATTGAGACCCTGCAGTTCTGTCTGTCTTTCTTGCTCTACATGGGGAACGGGATGCATTTCAGAGAATGCTGCCGTGGAGGTCCAGGACTTTACCTAGTAGCCAAAATTTGGCCTCCATGACCTTTCTCCCCACAATTTGATGTCCAGGTTGAATTTGCAGGATTGGGAGGTAGAACAAATATGTTTTTAAACTTGTAAACTGAGCAGATTTAATATGGAAATCATAGAGACACAATGAACAAGAAACTCCATGATGACATTTTTATAGGATTATTTTCAGACTAGAATAGTACTTTAATTATGGTGATTCAGACTTTCTAGCTGCAGACACACCAAGACAACTACACTGGGACATGACATACACTAGGAAGTATTATGTTTACATTATCAAAGTTATCTTCACAACCAAAAGTCAGAAGTGCTATTTATTTTAAATTGAAGTTTAGATCCTGGAGAAAATGGCAAAATCCACTTTTAATCTGTGGGGAGATCCTAATGCCAACATTTTCAAAATCTTATCCAGGTGTGAGTTGCTATTTGGGCTTTCATTTAGAGATTGGTTATGGCAGAGGTGGCCAACCTGAGCCTGAGAAGGAGCCAGAATTTACCAATGTACATTGCCAAAGAGTCACAGTAATGCGCCAGCAGCCTCCCCCCACCCCGCATTAACTCTCCTCCCTGCTCCTAGCGCTTCCCCCTGCCTCCCCACACCTCCCGATCAGCTGTTTCGTGGCATGCAGGAGGCTCTGGGGAGCAGCAGGAGGAGTGAGGGCACAGCAGGCTCAGGGGAGGGTGGAGTGGGTGCAGGGCCTGTGGCAGAGCCAGGGGTTGAGCAGTGAGCACAGTTGGAAAGTTGGTGCCTGTAGCTCCAGCCAGTGATGAGCTGCCAAAATCTTAACAACCGGTTCCCTCCTCACCTCACGAGGGGGTTGTGGCGCACCCCCACCCCCCAGGACTCCTGCCCCATCCAACCCCCTCCCCTGTCCCCTGACTGCCCCCAGAACCAGGCAAGAGGGTCTCATGGGCCACCATAGTGGGTGTCCACCCTGCCCCTAAGAACCAGAGGGACCTGCTGGGGGGTGAGGTGGGGAGTCCCAGCAGTGCTTACCTGGGGCAGCTCCTGGGAAGCATCCGGCAGGTCCCTCTGGTTCCTAGGGGTGGGGTAGCATAGCTGGGGGGGATCAGGGGGAGCGGCCGCTCCCCCCACAGATCACATCAAAAGTGGTGCCTTAGGCACCGACTCCGTGGGTGCTCCGGGGTTGGAAAATTTGGTGGGTGCTCAGCAGCTCCTTGCCCTGAGCCTGGCCCCAGCTCACCTCTGCCTCCTCCCCTGAATGCACTGCCCCGCTCTGCTTCTCCACCCACCACCCCAATCTGGTTTCCCGCAAATCAGCTATTCGCGCGGGAAGCCTGGAAGAGCTGAGAAGCAAGTGGCGGCTTTGCGCTCAGGCCCTTGTGGGACAACCGGTTCTAAAAGGGCTTCTAAATTTAACAACCGGTTCCAGCGAACCAGCGTGAACTGGCTCCAGCCCCGGAGTCGGTGCCTATACAAGGAGCCGCATATTAACTTCTGAAGAGCTGCATGTGGCTCCAGAGCCACAGGTTGGCCATCCCTGGGTTATGGTCACAGACAAATGCCTGGTTCTCCTGTGCTCCAAGGAAGTGGGTTTGAGGGATGAGCACTCAACCAGTATTTAAAAAAAAACATTTCAGGGCACTGAATGGCTGCACCAAACTTAGTTGGGTCAGAAACACACACACACCCCTTTACACAACAAACTGCTTGTGAGTAGCAGAGAGAGAGAGAGATACATTTGATAAGAATCTAGGAAAGATGGAAGTGGGGATAAGAGACCGGCAGGACCAGAGGCACATAACGGGTGCAGAAAAAGTATTAGAGTTATGGTTACAAGGTTGGAAAAGCAACTGAGGGATACTGCAGTACTACATCATGCTGGCCTTGTGTATACTGCTTGCTAACGGGCTCTGGACTGGAACCCAGGGGTAGAGACCTGGGTTGCCCTACTGTTCATCGCAGAGTAGCATAGCTTGGGGCAGTGAATAGGAAGCCTGTCTGACTCACTGCAGGAGTGACATAGTCAAAGCAGCAGGCATGAAGACAGTCTGACACTGCTTGTGCAGAGTGACTTGGAAAGACTCCCCTGGAAGGGGGAATCACAGTATGACCCAGCTGGAGGGCCAAGTCACGAAGCAGCCGTACTGTGACTCCATGAGTGGGAGGAGAATGTAATGGTGGAAGAAAAGAAAAGGGGTGCTGAACTGGGTGGAGCGAATCCCAGAATCACCAGAAAGGGGTGCCACCCAGTGGTGAATAGAGCACTCCATGACAACACCTCAGAAACAACTATACCACACTGGATTCATATCACCTATAAAAAAAAGACATTTGCTTCTTTATGTACTGTTTGAATATACTGTGTCTAAAACTGTAAATCAGAGGGCAGGTTCTCTGCTGCTGCTGAGTTTTGCTCAGTGTAGTGGAGGGGGTGGGGTATCAGGGAGTTGGTTATAGCTCTTGGATTCATTTGGCTCCTCTGCAACATTGACTAGAAAAGCTTGGGGGATGCTTTGATTTATACCAGCTGGCAAATTGTTCATCAGCAGCATAGTCCGTTCGCATGCTTCCCCACCTTCTACAGAAGGGCTGCAGGGGATGGAGGTGTAGGTGCTGACTTTACCATCTCTGTGCTGTCTGGTGACTCTCCAATACTATGCTAATCCTCAGCAGGAGAGATATAATACTTTCACATTTTTTTTTTCATTACTCAAAAACAACAAAGGGAGAGAAGTGGGGCAATAAATCTGCTCCTAGGAATTTAATTCTAATTGTATAGATTCATAGATTACAAGGCCAGAAGGGACCTCTGTGATTATCAAGTCTGACTTCCTGCATAACCCAGGCCATAGAGCTTCCCCAAAATAATTCCTAGATCATATAATTTAGAAAAACAGCTAATCTTGATTTAAAAATTGCCATTAATGGAGAATCTACCATGACCCTTGGTAAATTGTTCCAACAGTTAATTACCCTTGCTTCGAAAAATGTACAGCATATGTCCAATCTGATTTTGTCTAGCCTTAACCTTCAGTCACTGGATTGTCAACAGACTCTTCTATTAAAGGTTTTGTGACTGGAATTTTTCTGAACTATCTTCTAATTCAAATGAAGGAGAATAATTCTTCTACTGATAGCAAGACAGCTGAAATTTCTAAGCATTTGGATATGTCTTTGTCAGAGAGCTCAGATGCTGATTACATTTGTTAGTCCTTCAAGGACTTTGGTATACTTTCCTTTGCCAGTTTCTGTCTAGTACAGGTTTATAGATTAAACACAATTTCTGAGGCTTTGTGAAAAGGATGCAGCCTAGAATGTTTTTAAATAGGTTTTAAAATTCATTTTCATTCCCTGTTGTTCATAAAAACTCTTTGGGAGTCTGACATTGAAATTTGTTTCCTGACTCAGTTTATTTAATAATTTTTATAAAAATAAAAAAGTAGGCAGAGTACAACATCTGAATTAAAAAAAAATATTTTAGAGGTTACATTAACAAAGTTTTAACTCCATAATTACAGTGTTGTTGTTTTTTTTGTTTGTTTAAATGCTGACTGCCCCAATAGCAAAAGTGGGGAACTGAAAAGGTAGATTTTAAAAGTACTGTTATTTTATTAGGTAAAGGATGGTTGGTCCTGTAACTTGAGCATAGGACTGGAAATCACCTTAGGCAATTCACTTACCTTATCTATGCCTCAGTTTGCACAGCTGTGAAATTGGGATATTAATACTTCCTTCCAAGAGGGGCAGTATGAGGTTTAATTCACTAATGTTAGACTTCAAGCTATAAGACGCTTGAAAAGAGGTGCTATAGAAGCACAAAGTATTATTTTTAGGTTCTGAAAAGCCATGATTCTGACTCCCTTACCATAAAATGTCCCAGCATGCAGTATGCCAGTAACACCACATCCACCATGGAACCCAACTAGAATGTGGAGTCAAGGTTTGGGGATCAGATTGGGAATCTACTGGTGCTAGAGTTTGGCTAATAGAAGTAGCAAGTCTGTAATGGTAAGGGATAAGTCAATGTTATTCTCAGTGTCAGGTCCAATACTGCATCAGGATTTGCTAGCGTCGCACCAATATCCATACAGATTTCAATGCAGGACTGAGTCTTTAGATCAGAGGTCGGCAACCTTTCAGAAGTGGCGTGCCGAGTCTTCATTTATTCACTCTAATTTAAGTTTTCACGTGCCAGTAATACATTTTAATGTTTTGAGAAGGTCTATTTCTATAAGTCTATAATATCTAACTAAACTATTGTTGTATGTAAAGTAAATAAGGTTTTTAAAATGTTTAAGAAGCTTCATTTAAAATTAAATGAAAATGCAGAGCCCCCCGGACCGGTGGCCAGGACCCGGACAGTGTGAGTGCCACTGAAAATCAGCTCACGTGCTGCCTTTGGCACGCGTGCCATAGGTTGCCTACCCCGGCTTTCGATCATAAAAACTGAATATGCTTTCACTAATATAACGAGAGGGTACAATACAAGCAAAACTTGGTTGGCTGCTGCATGACAACCTATCAGCAGTTGGAAAGATAGCTACTATGCCCAAGCCACACCATGATAGTTATTACCACTTGGGCACTCAGATACTACGGTGATGGACAGAGTCTAATAACCTAACTAGATGGATATACTGCAAGGTAGTTTTTAGTTTCAACATATTTGACTCCCCAAAAGTTACCTTGCTTTCTGTAAAATACTTTATTTTTTGAAACTGGATGTCCTCTGCCTTGCTGTTTATCAATGGGTATCGCAATATGGATTGTTAAGGACAATCAGGTTGCATGCACTGTTTACGCCCTTCCTCTCTCCATATTTATTTGCAGTCCTGATAAGACACTGATTTTGTGAGTGGAAACCCCACCCCGCAATCACTTTCAAGCCATGTATCTTCTAATGCTTTTCTCTATGTTTTGAAAGTTGTGCGTTTGGGTCAGAGAGAGAAATAACCTACTTCCATTTACATGGAGATGCTAGATGGGAATTCTTGCATATATCTGTTGGGCTTTTCATTGTTAAGTGCTAGAGTTGCACAGGGATATTACAGAAGATTAATTTAAAAAGCAAATTTTAACTCCCATCAATTTCTAATTCGATTACTGGGCATTCTTGGAAACAAATCTTTTGAATGTCATTGTGAGAAAAGAATTTAAAAACTGGATTTTAATGGATATGCTTGTATTGAGAAAGGGGAGAGTAGGTACAATGAATGAAATGTTTGTGCCCATAATAATAAAGTATTTACCTCTACAGGAGCATGCTGTTTATATAATTAAAATAAAAATGTATTTCTCAACATGGTACTTGAATGCCAAATGTTGCTATGACTATACTGAAACAAACAAGAAGGAACTGCATTCAGATGAATTACGACATTATATGTGGAAGACAAAGAATCAAATGTTTTCCAGATGGGGCTAGATTTAAAATTAAAGCAAACATTTTAATGAGTCTTTTCTTAATTGTTTCATACTGTATGATAAACAAGAGGAGTAAGTAGGAGCAGGGAATTATGTTTCTTATACAGTGTTTCAGCAAAATACAGTTGAAGGATAGTCTCTCTCACATTCCCCCCTCCTCATTGCCCGAATAGGGCTTACTGAAAGTGTTGGTAAAGGAATGCAGTAGCGCTTAGTGGCTAGAGCACTGGGCTTGGTCTGTAGAAACCACAGTTCAATTCCTAGCTGTGCTACTTAACCAGCTGAGTGACTGTGGGCAGGTCACTTCCCACCTCTGTATTCTCATCTGGAAAATGAGAAAATGAGACTGACCTCCTTTGTAATGCACTTTGAGAGCTAAAAGATGAAAACCACTACATAAGAGCTCAGCATGATTATTAAATAGGGAAGGCACATCAGCCTGCTGTAGATGTGTATCTAACAGCCTCTCCACACTATGTGTATGTATTTTCCACTGCTAGGGATGTCTAGTTCTAATAAGCTAGTGTGGATAAGAGAACATATTTCTATACCTAACTCTATAAGGATTCTGGCTGGTAGTCAGCAGACCTGGGCTCTATTCTAGCTTTACTACTGACATGCTGACCTATCCACAGTAATATTAAAGAAAATGGTTAGAACACAGAGATCCCTGGTGGTGATGTTATACAATAATTATATAACTAAAAAACACATTAGAACATGGATGCCCTTGACTGTGGGAGACAATTGTGTTAACACATGACTATATTGCTTGTGTGAAGCCGCCTCTCTCTCTCTCTCTCCTGATGTACTACTTTCTAACAGCCATTCAGTGCTCTGAGTACCTCTTTGTATGTGTGGCATGTCTTCAGTTTCCTTCAGTGGGAGGACTGGTAAAAAGGATAAGCTTCCAAGCATCATTAACAGGGGAACAAAACAGGAATGGAAAAGGTACTCATGTAACAACAGGAAATAGTAATCCGAAAGGAGACAAGTGGGGAAAGGCAGGACAGGCCCTGTGAAAAGTAAGATAATGAAGTGCTTGATCTCACCTGATAGAGGGAAGAGCAGAGAGTTGGAGGAAAAAAATATTTAAAAACTCTCAGTGAAGGTAGGGGAAATACGCTTTTTCATCCCCAGAGAAAACTTTTGCAAACTATACTAAAGGTGTGACGAGGAGAGACATGTCACCAGGGGGAGGAGGTTATTGACATGGAAACATCTGCTTCAAGAAGCCACTTGTAAGGTAAGTGTGCACTGAACTGGAGGAATCATCTGCAACTGGCCAACAGCAGAGCAAAAGAGGCCAGTCTCCTCTTTGCTCCTGCAAGTAGAAGAATCTTATTTTCAAGTTCTCTCTAGTCATGTTTATGATAGTAAGACCCAAAAAGTTGAGTGGCCCCAGTCCATTCCTGGCGATAGTCATGCATCAAAACTTCTTGTTGCTTTTCCCTTGCCGCTCTCTCTCTCTTGCTTCTTTATTTTTTGTTCTTTCTTTCCTATGACTCAACCTGTGTACTCTGAGTGCCACCACATGTCCTCCAATCAATCAGTTTGGGTTCTACAACCAAAAGAGTAAACAGAAACCCTATCTTGCAACTAATTGGTTCATGCCCTTTGACAAATATTAGCCAGTTTCCAGCCGGCAATTGGAACCCACTTCTGCACTACTATCACCTCCCTCACTCAAGTGGTGTGGTACTAGATGGTTGGTGCAAGCACCTCACACAACTCCAGGAACATTTACTTTCTCATGCAGAAGTTCTAGAGCCACTCGAGGTCATCCCAGATCTGCAGGATGATTTGTTCCCACCATGCTGTAGTAATTGTCTTTCACAGAAACACTAGTCTATCCATAGAAAATAAGCACTAACTGTGGCATTCAATAGGTCTGTCCAGTCTGCCATGAATTAATCCCTCTCTGAGTACCACCACTTTTCTTTGGTCTCAGAAAGTGCTCCTGGAATGCCATCCAGCATCTTGCTGATTGCTATGCTGCACAAACCATTTACCCACAAGCAGGAGCAGCTGATCAAACAGATCTATAGCTTGTCTCTGGGTTGGAATGCACAGAAGTGAGGAGCATGCACAGCCAGAGGTGCCTCAGAAAAAACTGCATTTAAAATGTTGCTGGCTGAAAGCACTAATGCACAGGGGTCTGAAAAGGACAGACAAATTCTTCCACAACACACCACAAACCAAGGATTAGAGCGGCTCCAGGTGGTGAGGATGTACAGGACTATGGGCTATGCACCCATAAATTCAAGCACGAATCACATGTAGCTACAGCACCAGTATGGACACAACTCCCTGGGGTCTGGCACACGTGAGACTCTGCAGAGTGTACTCTCGCAGCGGACTTGGCTAACATGCGAATGCATGTGCACAAGCCAGGATGCAAGTACACACACCACAGACATATCCTTAGTTATGGCATGCAAATTTATCTTAATGAAGAGCTTCTTTTCGTAAGATGACACTAGAGAATAGTAAGCTCTTTGGAGCAGGGACCATCTCTTTGTTATATGTTTGTACAGTGTCTTGCAAATGGGGTCCTGATCTATGACCCAGACCTGTAGGCACTTTCATAAGTAATAGTTAATAATAAGAGCCTTATAATGCCTAACTAGTACTTACTGACACTCTGGTCACTAAATAGCAATCTATAAATACTTTGAAATGGATAAAATATTATTTTCTTCATTTCCCAACTATATATGTGTGAGCATGTGTGAGAGAGCGTGCGTACATGCTTTCAAAATACCAATGTATTGTAAATCTGTACTACTGTTGCAGTGAGATGTCTAACATTTCATTTTCTACAAGCACTGTAAAAGGATGCTGAAAAGGACCACACTGGAAATGCTGAGGTTTATATGTAAGCATTGTTTGCCTTCTCAAAGCAATTCTACTAGGCTGGCACTATTTTAATCATCTTAAAATGTTTCTTTTTATTTTATTTATTTATTTTAAATGAACAAGGAAAGCATGTTACCAAACAGAAGTACTGACTTCAAGCCTGTGACTAAACTGGAGTCAACAGGACAAATTCTGCTCTCATGGGTGCAACTCCCATTAATTTCAGGGGGAATGGCTTCTGTGTAAATGAGAGCAGAATTCTTCCTGGGTGAGTTCCAGTGTATCAGTTGGCTAGAAGTGTCCAGGAATAATAAACAAATACACTGACTTCTAACAGTTTGTCCATCCAGAGACAGAACTGTGTGCAGGAGTGCCTGTGAAGTGGAATATGCGGGCTTCTAACTGCTGTTTAAACCTATCATTCTTCAGTTATGACTATTTATTATTTGTATTACTGTAGCACCTAGAAACTCCAGCCAAGGTTGGGTCCCCCAGTGCTAGTCACTGTACAAACACCTAGTAAATGGCAATCCCTTCCTCAAAGAGTTCATCTTCTAGACAAGATAAACAGAAGGTGGGAGATGTAAAGTGACTTGCCCAAGGTTACACAGCAAGTCAATTGTAGAGCCAGCAATAAAACCCTCCTAACTCCCTGTCCAGTGCGCAGACGTGAAAGTAAGCTGGTATGGTTGGCAAGAGCTGGTACACCGTGCCGGACCAGACCAGCTTCCCCAGGCTGGCGATTTAAAGGGCCCAGGGCTCCCTGCAGCAGCCAGAGCCCTGGGCCCTTTAAATCACCTCCCGAGCCCTGCTGCCAGAGCCCTAGGGTAGCGGTGGCAGGGCTTCTGAGGTGATTTAAAGGGCCTGGGGCTCCCAGCTGCCGCTACCGCAGCTGGAGCCCCAGGGCCTTTAAATCTTGATTTAAAGGGCCCAGGTTTTTAAAGGACCTGCCTCTTCCAGTTGAGGCCATGCCCCCTGCTCAGGACTCCGGCGTACCGATAAGTCCTTTAAGTTACTTTCACCCCTGCCAGTGCTCCATCTACTAGACTACACTTTTCCCCCTCTTAGAACCTTTTTCCCGTGTTTGCTGAAACTGAAAGGTCCACATATTTACACAGTGTAGGAGGTGTCCATCCTCCACCACTTCTGATCAGCCCAAACCCCCTTCTCCTTTGTGAAGCAGAAGTGCACCTCTTGCACTGCCAGGGGACCCTCTCTGGCTACACCAGCAGTATTTGCCCCAGAATGAAATTCAGTTTGGCAAGGAGAGCTTGTGTAAGGTGCTCTACACCACTTATGCAGGGAGAGGCCAAGTGGAGGAAGATTTTGAGGGTGTGCTGCTGGAGGAACTATTGCAGATCTAGTGGCTCAAAACCAATGGAGGTTAATTGTTGGCCTCTATTCTGGGTCATAGAGGGGCTGCTCTTTACAGCCCTGCAAGGGTGTGTGTTTGTGTGCACATGGATTCCATCTTCCCAGCCTCCCTGGAGTTTCCCACAAAGAGCTTGACCCATGAAAGCTTTGTTAGTAGAGGAGTACCTTTTACCTCCCTAATGAAAACCACCTTATTGGCAAACACTGCCTTGTGTCCAAAAGACCCACAGAGCTGATATCGGGGCAGTGAAAGCATCTTATGTCATCTTCACTGAAATGGAGACAATGTGATCGGTGGATTAATTAGAACAGTTTCATGTATATTAGCTCCAGCTGACCCATGAACCTGAAAAGTTAATAAAAGGATTTATTTAAAACATTAATGTCTCATGGACTTGCACCAAAGCCATAAAGACGTCAATGCAAATGAGACTGAGATGTCAGTGAGACACTTTTTTAAAAAATTTTTATTTTGTATTAGCTATTTTATAGGAGCATGAAAACAGCAAAGGGAATTAAATACAAATACAACTGTAAAATGTCTGAAGCCAGCAAGCTATTGTTATTGTGTCCTTTAAGGGGCACTGTCAAGTTGTTTAGGACCATAACTTCGGTCTGCTTTTAAAAAATAAATAAATAAAAATAAGACTTGGTCATGCTGAGCTCTGGGCTCTTAGCATCTGGCCCTAACTTTTAGAGGACATTCAAGTAATGAGGGATATTTATTCCTTGCCCTTCTTTCAAAAGCTGTTGCCTCCAGATGCTGATATCTATGCAAACTATATTTTAGTCTGGATTTTGAATGTGAGGTGGAAACAGAAAACTGTATGGAAAACAGTAGGGAGACAAAATATTTTTGTTTTTCTCCTTTACGTGTTCAGTATTGGGGGGAGGGCTATGGAGGTAGTGATCTTGCCTTAGCCATTAGCTGTAGTATATTATGTTGTACAATATGGGATTTACCTAACCCACTTCCTGTGACCCCTATCTTTTAATCATGAAGCCTGGACATAAGCCCCTCAATCCTGCTAGAATGCACACCAGTACAATGTCCCATTGCGGTCAATGGAACTCCATGAGGATGCAAGGGCCAGTATACCCAAACTCTTATGATATATGAGGAGAGGCCGAGGGAACTGGGATTATTTAGTCTGCAGAAGAGAAAAGTAAGGGGGGATTTGATAGCTGCTTTCAACTACCTGAAAGGGGGTTCCAAAGAGGCTGGAGCTCGGCTGTTCTCAGTAGTGGCAGATGACAGAACAAGGAGTAATGGTCTCAGGTTGCAGTGGGGGAGATTTAGGTTGGATATTAGGAAAAACTTTTTCACTTGGAGGGTGGTGAAGCACTGGAATGGGTTACCTAGGGAGGTGGTGGAATCTCCTTCCTTAGAGGTTTTTAAGGTCAGGCTTGACAGGCCCTGGCTGGGATGATTTAGCTGAGGATTGGTCCTGCTTTGAGCAGGGGGTTGGAGTAGATGACCTCCTGAGGTCGCTTCCAACCCTGATATTCTATGATTCTATTTGAAGGGATGTGGCTTATATTCTGCCTTTATGATTCTAGGAGATACTAAAGTAGAATTTTTTTGTGATTTTGATGTTGTTCCTTACCACCACATACCATGTACGTTGAGCATATGCAGTGACTTAGTCTGTAATGGGGCCATGATTTAATTCCATTTTTGGACTAGAGTTGAGTGAATAATTGATTTATTTAGTTCGGGGCCAAATTGAAAAAAATCTGAAAAGAATTAGAGTTAAAACTAATTTTGGGGTCCCTCCTTCACTGGAGTGAGAAAAAAATGTTTTGGGTAAAATCAAATGTTTTGTTCTATCCAAAATGTTTTTTTCCTTGCCAGTTTTTGGCTTTGTTTCAAGTTGAATGAAACACTTCGCTGACTTTGAACCAAATCTGAATTTATGAATCATGTAATCTTTAATAGAACCTTTCAAGATTTGGTCCAGGATTGATAAACAAGCAACCCACCTATATGGACAATATGTTTACTTAGAATCTTGTTTCAAATATTAAAGGCTTTTTTCTTAAAATTTGGAAAAATTTAATATAACAGAAATCTTTCCATGTATTCTTTGTATTCCTAAAACATTCACTTGCAGTGCTTATAACCTAGTGCATAACAGCCGGAAAAGAAAAAAAATTACCAAAAGTGAAATTGAAATATATTAATATGAAAACTGAATGAAATGCAAAAAGCAACATCATAAATGGGAAAAAGGACATCAGATTTTAAAATTCTTTCAATTTCAATAATCTGTGATGGTGGTAAGTGTCACATGGAAGGAGAGAATACAATAAACATTTCAGGTGCCTATCATCCCTCAGAATTTGGTTCCATTAAGTGGCTCTGACATGCAAAGGCATAAAAGCTTATAGTATATTATGTAAGATCACCCACTGTTCTTGCAGTATATGCAAGCACAGCAGAGGGAGTCAATGATGAATGTCAGACTTAGTTAGGAATTTTCTAGCTTGAGTCAGTTTGACTTAGTTCCCAGAGGACTGTTGTTTAGCTGGTTCAGAGGGACTTGGATAAGCATCTCCAGTTATCATGAATGAGAATGATGTGCTGCAGTTCTTCATGCTCTGTTCCTAAACTTAAACACTACTTTGTGTATCTTGTCTGCATTTAATAATGTTATAAATTTAATATAGCCCAATAGTCAGCTTTTCCCCTGCCTGGGTTATTCCTTCATAGGGTGAATGAAAAATTCCCAAACTTGGGGAGTTTCCTAATAATTCTCCATTGGGTGGAGGATGGGGATTTGCCCCTCTTCACTCCAAAAAAATAGTCAGGGGAATCCTCAAAGATCTGCATGGATTTGGGGGACCGCAAGAGGAAAAGGGCTTCCACACATAGCCACTTGCCTCCCAGTCCCTATGCAGCCTGACTTCTACAGGAGCCAGGATTCCAGTGACTCTCCTGGCATCCTGAATTGAATCCTCAGCCCTAATTTGTAGTAGCAGATGGACAGTCCGGCCAATCACTATAGGAGTGCAGTGGATGCAGTCCACTGCTTTCCACTATCCGGGATTTTTGGCCAGCGAACGTGTACTGTGCATGGACACGTTGACCAAGCGCTCATCTGCCCACAATCCATTTGCCTAGGGAAGAGAAGCACTGTGGAGCACAGCTGTGTGATTTACAGGGATTGCAGAGTTTCCCTGCGCAGAGTTGATGTGGCATTGCAGCTGCTTTGACATTTATGTGGCCATGTATTTGCTTATCTGAGCCACACTAGTCTAGTGTTGAATTTAGCTGCTCCATCTTGAAGGCCGAGGTTTTCTTTCTTTCCATTATAAGCCTGATTTTGGCTTACTCTCTAAAATCCTTAAGAAGGTCCTTCTCATTTCAAATTGTGTCCACAAATTGTATCCAATTTGAAGAAGAAAATATATTTTTCAAAATTTCTAATTAGATATCTAGCATGCTGAAGGCAATCATTCCCCACTCATCATTTAAATTTCAAGTGGCATCAATTATACAGGTATAACCAAACACAGATTGTGTATCTATATTATACAGATATCCTGGACCCAGTTCAGTTTAGAACTTGCATGAAGAGAACAAAGGTTAGTACGGGTTGAAACATCATGTTTAGTATTGGAAAGTCTCTCTAAAATTTGAAACCAATGATAAAAATGATGTTTGGTGGTTACTATTGTTAATACTCTATCTGTAAGATGTACAGTACACTGTCTTTTCTCAATTTAAAGATATGCACAGATGGCAGACTTCTTAAATCCCTTGTGAAAAAAGATGGAGGGAAGATAGTGGTGGTAAAGTCACTGTATCAATACAGAAATCTTTTCCAAATGTAAGATGTCCACAGCCATATGCCTTGATTCTGCACCATTCAAGTCAATGAGAATTTTTTCACTGACTGGAATGGGAGCAAAATCAAGCCCATAGTCTATGGACTTCTTAAAGAAGTAGCTCTCAACCTTTCCAGACTCCTGTACCCTTTTCAGGAGTCTGATTTGTCTTGCCTACCCGTAAGTTTTTCCTCACATAAAAACTACTTCCTTACAAAAATCAGACAAAAATACAAAAGCGTCACAACACACTATTACTGAAAAATTGCTTACTTTCTCATTTTTATCATATAATTATAAAATAAATTTATTGGAATATTTATATTGTACTTAAATTTCAGTATATAGAGTAGTATAAACAAGTCATCGTCTGTATGAAATTTTAGTTTCACTGACTTTGCTAGTGCTTTTTATGTAGCCTGTTGTTAAACTAGGCAAATATCTAGATGAATTGATGTACTCCCTGGAAGACCTCTGTGTATCTCCAGGGGTACATCATTGGTTGGGAATCACTGTCTTAAATTTCTTAGAAAATCCTTGATCCAAATATAACACATATTGAGGGGATGACGGGATGCTGGTATCACTCTGGGGGAAAAATCAAAGTTGTTTGGGTGTTCTAAACTCTGGATTTATATACTTTAAAAGGTTTGGGTTTCATTTACTTGTAACCTTAGCTTTGAATTTCCTGAGTGTCTAATTGTTGTTTTCTTTAATATGAAATTAAGGCAGAGAGAAACAATTTTAAGTTTTAAATCTGATAATACAATATAGCCTGACAATTCTTGTCTAACTGCGAGCAGTGGAGTTCTGTGGCTGGAGGACTATAAAAACCACATAGAAAATGATAAATTCAGACATCAAAGACATTTGAGAAATGTTTGCAAGCTAGTGTGGTCAATCAAGTAAAATTAAGCTTTCACATCTGTGATTTAAAACAACTCTCTTAAAAAAGATTATTTGAAAATTAGGTTAATTGAGTCCCACTAGGCAATACCAACTAGACAAAACAAGATGTTCATATTTGTCTGATGATATCAAGTCAGACTGTTAAGATCTCTCTTTGCCTGGTGTACCACCTTGTTATTTGATTAGATTTGAAATATATGTCAGCCTTTTGCAATTGTTAATCTTTTTATTTTGACTCCATAAATAAACCTCAAATAAATGATACTTAATAAAGGCATATGCCCAGCAGCTGTAACCCATAGCATTTACAAAGTTAAAATTTAAATCTATACACTCTAAATATTAAACAGAATTTTTTGTTTTGTTTCACATTTTCTCTCCTCTAACAAGGGGAAATTGGTATGCTCTGTGCTTCCTCTGGGCCATCAACATTAATACTGATGGGAAGCAAACAGCCATCTCACTTTCCCCATGCCAGGTGTTCACTGATTGTAAACTGAATAATGGATAATAATACATCCTAGTCTATTTATCAATCCACATATCTTTTTACAATGCAAAAGAGGTCATTTGAGACTCTGTGTAGGTTTTTTCAACTCTATCTATTCATCAACAACAAGCTGTCTGTAAAGACTGCTGTGTGAAAAAGAGGCCACATTACCTGGAAACAATAATGGAGTGTGACACTGCATGAAATTGTAATTAGGTTTGACCAGGGCCAGGATACAGTTGCTATAATCAGTATCACTCAGAATTAATTTCACACTTATGAAAGGATATGAGGTGAGATTGATTTAATGGTGACCAAAGCTACCCTATTTCCCATAAGCCCAAAACCTTTTGAAATGGGGGGTGGGGTGGGGGGCCCAGCGGAGAGAGAGAGAGAAAGAAAATTGAGAGATGATCATCATATTATTAGCACCATGGCGAGCATCCTGATCCCCTTAAAATAACAATGTGTTGCCATTTTAATGAGCTCTAAGGGAATAATAACACGGTGATTATCTTCTGAACTCCTAGACCTTTGTATTGCTCTTTAGATTTTTAAAGGTAAAACTAAAACACTAAAAATGTAATTCCATCCTTTCATAAATTTCACATTTTAAAAAAAAGATGTATGCAGAGAGCAACATTTTAATCTTTACAGGGCAGAGGTGTAACAAACAATGAAGTTGGGAGTATACCTTATTTAGGAAGCACTCGATAGACAGTCAGTCCAGATGCACATCTTATTTTGCCATGTCTTCAAATGAGTAAACAGGATTTTTCCAAGAAAAATTAAGGCAGGAGAGAGACTAGTTCTCCCATTGCATCTAGATTGCTGTGCACAACGCATGAGTCCATTGACCTCCCAGTCAAGTAATAACAACTTCCCCCTTCAGCAATGGAAAACCAGTTGACCAATGGTATTTGAAAGCAAATGCAATGTAATTTTCTTTTTAGATTTATAATTCAGAATAAGAAAAAGCTTGTGAGCGGTGAAGGATGGGGCAAGAAGAATGTCGTGCATTTTGGTCTGAAGACTACGGAAACATTATACCAACGTTATATTCCACGTTATCTATTTTCTTGCATTCTTCCTCTTTTCAATCTCACTGCCAAGTGACTGCTTAAAAATAGACTTAACACATACCATCTGTTATACTCTGGCCCCCTCCACGGTGCCCTCTTGTTTACTACAACATTACATTTAATCAGTTTTCTTTTGCCTCTGACATTTAAAAAACACACAGACCCAGGTGAACTAGACAATTTCAAATCACTGCTAAGCTCCATAAAACACCTCCTCATACATATGTTACTACGTTTTCTTCTCTTTGAATTTTCTGAGCCAATTAGTCTTGGGCTACATCCTAGTTCTGTTTGTTTGAGGAAGGGAGGTTGTTATTACCTTACTGGAAGGGCGGAGGTGGAGATGGGGGTCAAGCCCTATACGGTTTAAAACAGTAGATTTGGTAATTGAGGATTAATAGATTAAATAACTAGAGTTTGCCCCCTTAATCCCCATTCCACTTTTATTAGGTTTCCTCCTTACTCAGCCGCAATCTAATTAATCAGGAGCCAAATGCCGCTCTCATTGGAGTCTATGAAAAAATGCCATTGACTTCAGCAGGAGCAGGATAGGGGCTAAACACGTCTATTTGCAGATCAAAATAGTCTTGTCTTCACTTCTTTACCCCTTAAATGGGAGCAGGAGCTCTGCAGAAATCAGTTTACTAATGTTCTTAAATTCAACTCAGGCAATATGCACAGTGCATGGGCATTTAACATAACATTACTGTCGAATACCACAAAGGAGCTGTAGTGAGTGAGTACACGCACATCAACTTCATGATGAAGAAATAAAAGTATTTTTAGAAAAGTAGCTGACTACTATTGTGAAATAAAACCACATTCCTGCCTGGATGTGATTCAATACTGGGAAATGTTAGTCCAGGGTATATCTACACAGCAAAAAAAGTCTCATAGCCTGGGTCAACGGACTCAGGCTCATGCTGCAGAGCTACAAAATAGGTGTGTAGAAGTCTGGCCTCAGGCTGAAGCCCAGACTCTGAAACCTACGAAAGGGGGAGGGTCTTAGGCTGCAATTTTCAACCCCTCAGCGCAAGCCCTGCGAGTCCGTGTCAGTTGACGCGAGCTGATACTTGCTGACACTTGCTGATACTTGCAGACACTGCTGTGTAGACGTGCCCTTACTCACTATTGTCATGATAATTATATCGCTTGTATAGTTTTAGACCATTTCAACAATGACTATTGTGTGCTTGTAAACTAGTGGACTTCCCACTCTACTCTGCAAATAATTTATACACATTGGCTAATATTTTCAGACCTAGGTGCCTAAAGTTTGGCTCCTAAATCCACACGTTGTTACATAAATGAGGGTGGTCTGATTTTTCAGAAGTTCTGAGTGTGACGTTACTGACATAACTTGTGACCATATAAGTCATTGTTGCAACCACTGTTATATATTTGCAGCAAATTTTGTACAAGGTTGTCATGTAAGATGTCTATGGAAAGGTTATAATTTGCTGATTATGATTATGCTGTCTGTATCATTTTTGTAGTTGAAGTGATAAATATTGGCTATGTACTTGTATATCAATGTGTTTTGATTCTAAGTAGCCTCATTGAAGCATTTGGTCAGCTTCTTGAGAAGGGACTATTCTCAGTAAGTGCCCAATCAAGAAACACTTAACTGACAATGGACTTTGGAAGACGCCAATCCATATCTGAGCTTTCCTGGGAACATTCAAACTAACATGTATGTAAACAATGGCATCAGCCTGAAAAGAACTGAGTCATGCATGGACATGTGACTTGCCCATGTGACTCCAAACTCCATCTTACTGTGATCTTGCACAGGAGAACTAAGGGGTTTCCACCTACAAGAGAAAGGATATAAAAGGCCCTGAAAACACCTCTGTCTTGTCTTCAATTCTATTTCTGATCTCTGGAGGGACTTTCCTACAAACTGAAGCTCTAAACAAAGAACTGAATGTCCCATCCCAGCTGTGGATGTACTCCAGAGACTTGATTTGTGCCTTCAGTTTATTCCATCACTACTACAAGCCTGAACCAAGAACTTTGCCATTACTGTATGTAATTGATTCCATTTAACCAATTCTAGCTCTCATCTATATCTTTTTCCTTTTATGAATAAACCTTTAGATTTTAGATTCTAAAGGATTGGCAATGGCGTGATTTGTGGGTAAGATCTGATTTGTATATTGACCTGAATCTGGGGGTTGGTCCTTTGGGATCAGGAGAACCTTTTTCTTTTACTGGGGTATTGGTTGTCATAACCATTTGTCCCCATAACGAGTGGCACTGGTGGTGATACTGGGAAACTGGAGTGTCTAAGGGAATTGCTTATGGTTAGCCAGTGGGGTAAAACTGAAGTCTTCTCTGTTTGGCTGGTGTGCAAAGGAACCCCAGCCTTGGGCTGTAACTGCTCTGCTCTAAGCAATTTGTCCTGAATTGGTACTCTCAGAAGTGTCCCACCAAGGGCAGCATCATTACACTGAGCACCCACAAATCCCACTGAAGTGGATGGGAGTTGCAGGTGGTCAGTATTTTTGAAAATCAGGGCACTTGTATACAGTGACAAGATACGGAGTCATTTCTTCACCTCTAGAATAGGAGCAGGATTTGGGGTGGGATGTGAATGCAGACCTTGGCACTTAACTAAAAGTGGCTCATTTTCCAAAGGTATAGAGGGGCTTTAGAGTAGGTAGAGGATGCAGTCACATAACCTTATGGAACCTAGGGGTGCCTGGTTAAGGAAGCTCTAGTTCCCTGGAGGGTCCTCCCGCGCACCCTGCTCTTATTCAGCAAAATCCCTCTCCCCAGCTTTAGATGGGAATATGGTGTGGAGAATGGTTGCTTCTTGCCTCCAACTCCTCCCACTCACAACTCTGCTTCCCATAGTTTCATGGAGCACTGACTCTATGGAGCTCTAGCTGAGGGACTTCAGTGAGGTCTCCAGGACTGAGAGAGGATGTCATGGAATTGCAGCTGCCCCCAGGCAGCATGTATCCTATACTTCTATGAGTGGAAAGGATGATTAGGCCCCATGTTATTTAATCACTGAACTGTAACAGCTCTTTTGTAGGATTGAGGCTCCTTTTAGAGAAATAGCTGTTTTAGATAGCCAGAGCATAACAGTTCAAAAGGGGCAACGACACATGCATTTTACACCACTTGTATGTAAATACTTACAGTTTTAAAATTAAATTGATATTTAAAAACTTTGTTAACGATCAAGATATGCCAGTAAATATTGGTTTAGACTGAAATATCTTAATGTTATTCTTGTTGCTCCCAACCTTTGCAGCCTGAACATTTTGCAAGCACTCACAGTGCATTCTGTGCTGGAGACACATAATTCTAACCCCGCTTTCCTGCATATTTCTCCTGTCTATTTAATTTGTGTTGAATTTTTTATGATAATATGAAACTAAAAGGAATCATGAATTTTATTTACATATGATGTATTTTATTGATAAATGCAGAACTCAAAGACCAAAATATAGCACAGACCTTTTAAAATGTATGCAATGCCCCTAAAGTTGTATTAATTTACAAAAGTGTCCAACATGCTAAGGGTGATGAATGTAAATAAAATGCGCAGCACTCAGGAGAAAAATATAAAACAACAAAATAAACAGGCTTGATAGCCAAAATAGCAATTAACTTGTTATAGTTTAATTTTTATATTTTAGTAGTAGCCAGAGAATGCCCGATCAGGACCATGGCCCCATTATATTAGGCATTGTATAAAGACAGATGGAGACAAGATATTTAGAACAGGCAGTCTAAGGCTCCTGTTCAGCAACAGGCACCTCATCCCTACACCCATGCTAAGCCCCATTGATGTCATTGGGACTTCACTGTGTCCAATGGAATTATTCATCTGCATAAAGTTAAGCATGTATATAAATATTTGGAAGATCTGGATGTAAAGACTTGAACAGGGGAGAGCTATATTTATAGTTACATGGGGCCAGATGTGCCTATAAATAGAGATAGGCACTTTTGAAAATCCCACTGTGTGCATATCTGCACCATTAGATGCCTAATACCTTTAAAAAATTGGCCCAGAGACAGGTCTTCCTCAGGGCCCAACCCCTCACATTTTCCTTAGGGTGAGATTCATCATCACACACCCTCCCTTCCACCTAAGTAATCAGGCTTTGTGTGGGCTCCCCGAAGGGGGCTGCAGAATATAGAGGATTTCAGCCATTACAATTTTCAGCAAAAAAAGGTATCTTCCTAATGCTTTCAGAAAACAAAAGCTCCCCTCTTTGTAATACATTCTTGCTCTATAATTTGAACCCATTATTATGCTAATAGAGCTATGCATATTAAAATATTTAAAATTTCGTTGTTGTAATATTAAAAAACTGTGTCTCAGTTAAATTGTTACGTTTTCTTTTTAAAAGATACTGGAAAGTCCGCATCGAGGACTAAAACCCTTTAAAACAGCATTAAAAATGAAGACATTTTGAATTATAACAGCCCAAATATTTATATACAAAAAAAAAATCAGTAAAAGTCAAATGTATATTTCACTTCCTATGAAATTGGCAGTCTGGATTTAATAAAATAAAATAATAATAATAATAAAAGAATTCTTTAAAAGGAATCACCATCCTCTGTCCTCCTTAACTGAACCAAGTTTAAAATCATAGGAAATCTTCTCAATTTAATCATCAGTCCTGGGGGGTCTATAATGGAAATGCTGATGGATGCTTAATGTTCTATTCAACCTAATCCTGCCTCAGAAGCTACGGAGTATGTGGAAGCTGTGTGGGCCTCCTGGGCTCTGTAGTCATAGATGCTAATCCCTACTGTAGGGCAATATTACCTTTCTGCCAGTGGATATCTATGTAGCCTGGTCTCTGACTGTCCCCATCAAGTGATGCCCCTCAGTGATCCTCAGCTGGGGAAGAATCTGAGAAAGACTGCACAATCTAAACTCCACTCCCTGGTTGACAGCTCCAAAACAGAGCTCACACAAGCAGAAGCCAGGGGCTCATTCCACACCGGCATTTGAGGAGGTGGAAACATCCACACAATTGTTCATTGCATCTGTGGGTGTATTTTTGAAAGTGCAGTTCCACTATACAAAGTTCCATCTACGAATAACATTGTGATTGTTGTTCTTATTGTTTTTCAGTAACTCTAGCTTAACTGTACTCAGTGTACAAGTAAAAATTCCAGCCCTGCCAAGCTAACCTGAACTTTCAGAGTCAAGTGGGGTTCCTTCCTTCACATGCATCATCATGATGAATAAAAATGACGTAAGTGGAACTTAATAAGAAATTGTGTCATGATACGCAAGACAGAATCAAATCCGGCTCATGCTCCCAGGGCTGCGCTGACTCTATTGTATTAATTAATACTGTTTTCAGTATTTCATCTTGTAGCTAAAGTGAATAGATATGACTCTGATCACATACAGGATAACATTTGCTGAGTCAACTTCTCAAAATGCACCCATACTTTAAAAGAAGAAAAAGAAATCCTGTCAAGATCTGTTCCGCTCCTCACAGCTGGAGTCTCATAAGGAGAGGTTATACCAGGTCTGGAGACTTTTTACATTTACAAATATTTCTCTATGAAGGGCCTGGATAACTCAGGGACTTGATAATGGGATGCAGAACCTTTTGCCTCTAGGTCACCAGTCTGTTTGTTAATAACTGAACATTGTTTATTGTTGGCTAGTGGCTTGTATGAAAGGGGTATGTGATCTCAGTTCAGTTTCAAGTGAACAAGTGACCCTTCTACAAAAACCAAACCTCCATCCCTGGCACCTCTGTTACTAATCTCAGCAGAGCATCGAGGGAGCAGACTGAACTGTCCTTTTGGCCCAGAAAGGTGGTTTTGCCAAACAGGACTGAGGCACATTGGCTGCATAGTGTGGGGGACACTTGGTGCTTTTGCTACATGTGCTGGACCTTGAGCAATCTGGCAGTTTCATGAGCAGCAAATTTACTATAAATAAAATAAGTTCTTCTGTGAAAGCTGTTCTGATAATAATATAATAAAGCAAAATTTTTCTGAGGAAGTCTTGTTAGATTTCCTTCATAAAAACTGGAAAGCATTGACTGAACCAAACAGGTATATGTTTAAAGTGCCAAAAACCTTTTGGTGATTTGCTTTCAATTCTCTGATTTTTTTCACATATACACTTATTTCTGTAGATACCTTATCCTGCTTCCACTAATGATTAAAGTCCCAATTCTGCCACCCCTACTCGTGAGTTGCCCCACAGATTAAATGGGACAACTCATGAGTAAAGCACCAGTCACGAAAGGAGATGCATGCAGGTGGATCCCTCTATCACCCAGAGCCTGCTTAGAATCAGTGGGATTCTATGCAGGCTCAGGTGTCTACCTGCCTCTCTCTGTAGCATCAGGGCCTAAGGTACTGAACATGACCAAGGGTGGGAGAATTATGCCCTAAACAAACATGGGGGGAATAGGCAGCTGGAAATAGGTTTGGTCTGAGAATTACTAGGATCACCTGCTTTTGTATTTCAGTATTTTCACTTGAATGTTCCAGGAGTAATGTTAAAATTACTTGTAAATAGCAAGAAAAGGAGGATCCATAATGCACTCATGTCTTCTCTGATGCCTAAGTGATTATAAACATAACAAAACTGCTCTTTTAAAATTCAGAAAGTACATCTTGGAGTGCTTTAAAGACACCGTCTGAGACCTGAAGCAAACCACAAAGACATTAAGAAGGAGCAAAACATGATTTTTTAAATTGCAATTTACAAGAGTACAGCTGAAAGATGGTCTGTAATATTAAATGAACAGTATATACCATTGTTGGCTGTAAACAGAGTGCTTCTTCTAACTCCAACTAAAGCTCCAATTCATTTCTAATTATGGTGTCTCTTGGAAGAGCCTTTCACATTTCTGTATCTCTTAGAGATACACACATTTCTGGTAATTAAACACAAAACAAAAACAGTAGCTTATCTTGTATTTGGACGGTGTGTTTCTACCAGGAAAGTTGAATTCTTATTATATTTCAGTCATAATTTATACTGGAGGTAGACGAAGTGACATACATTTTAGTTCCAGGAGAGGATACAGTAAGCATGTTCTAATTACATTACAAACCCTGCATTTAAAGTCCTTCAATAAGAAAAAATGGTTGTATTATTCACCTTCATGATGAACCAGTTACACAATAAAAATCAGCCATAGAAAATGCCAAAACCTTCCCTATGTTTTTTTCCTGCTGAAATACGGTGATTCAGTCTTGTGCAGATTTTATTTCCCCTCAGAAGAAAAGTTGGATTCCCATTCCATTTTAGGGAAAAATCCTAAGCTCCCTACTCACAGCCTGTTTATGCATGTGCCTTATATGCACACACCCCCAAGCACCATGGTGGAGGTAGAGCAGGACAAAGCTAGACATAATAGAAGTCTCTGCATTCAGGAGAGCTGAGGTGGGGAAGGGCAGGGAGAAAGCAGAACACAGCTCGTAGCGTAGGACTGGTGCAGCATCCAAAAGTGGTCTTGCAACTGTTTCCTCTGGAGCACAGTAGAAGGTGCTCTTTGCATTTATTATTTTCATTCATCATATTTTTAACTTTCTTTTTATTCACATTAAAGTACTTAAAAGTTCTAACAATCAGCCACCACTAAAAAAGGAAAAAGAAAATAGAAGACAATAACTACCTACTACATATCTAATTCTATGGACATGGTGATCAGTCTTTGGAGTTGATTGGCTTAACTTCCCAGTGACTTTATGGTATCAAGCCCTTTGTAACAGTTGGGTTATAATAGCATTATGCCCCCACACAAGTCAGCATACCAGGCTTGCTAGGTCATTCATATCATGCAAGGGTGGATCAATATGGTCAGCCAATGCTCCAGCCAAACTTTGGCATGAAATCCTTGGACTAAAATAGAATGCTATATTGATGTCTAGTATCTCCTGATCACAACTCTTAATTCTTAGGCACCAAGAGATTCAACAAACAGGAAAGAAAAGTAAAATATGCAGTCCAGCTGATGAAATGTGGCTGAATTTTATGGTTCTTAGGGCAACGGTGACTTTCCATCTCCTGACATCTTTGTCTATGTAAAAAGTGTGATGATGTGCTAATGTACTGTAGTCCTTTGAATTTAACTTTCTCATTTTTTTAAATAAATAAAGGTACCTGTGATTGACTACACATTCAGATCAACTCATCATCACCTGTACATGCATGTATCTGAACGTGGAATAGGCAAACGATCTCACATTTGAATTTTCTCACATGCAGAGCATATGTGATCTCACAGTCAAATTGTATCACACATGCCAAGTTAGAACATTTCTAATCAAGAAAATTGGAGTTATCTAGGAGAACAGCAGTGTTTGAACAATTTTGCTAATGCATGAAAAAAACTCCCACTTTTATGCTGCATTATGACAAAAAGCCCAAATGGATTTTTTTCCAATTTTCCAAAACAATTATTTTTATATTTGTTTTTTTACCCAAAAGTTACCAGATAAAAGGCTACATTTCTTGAAAAATTACAGGTGTTTTTGATGAAAATGCTTTCTCAACTGTAACTGCAGCATTGCAATCATGGCTAACACAAAGGGTCAAAATTCTTCCCACTTTACTCACACAAAACTCCCATTTACATCAATGAGAGTTAGGTAAGTTACATAAGAAGGATTTGGTCCTAACACAAGAAGATGATTGTTTTTATAAAGCATGACACCATGGCTCAGGTGCTCAGATATGCTATGGGATGAGAGACATACATACGTTCAAAGACATTTTTCCTCCAAGTATTCCTCAAACATTTGAGTTATATAGCAGATAGAGTAAATGACAAATATGTGTAGCCTGGAAC
This sequence comes from Lepidochelys kempii, assembly GCF_965140285.1. NCBI lineage: Eukaryota > Metazoa > Chordata > Testudines > Cheloniidae > Lepidochelys > Lepidochelys kempii. The sequence continues at coordinate 92,193,727 of NC_136384.1, read as the reverse complement.
AAATGAATGTGGAGTGTTCAGAGTGGTCTTTAGAAACATGTTAACTACCTTGAGTTAACTGACAAATAACTCCAGGTAAAACCTTTAGGTGCATTCATGTTAGGATTTTTTTTTAAACCACCATGTTAGCTAACACATGGTAACTAATATGTGATAAACTCCAAGTGTTTAGTTTTCACATATGTGAGCAGGGTGACTATGGGAAATCCAGGGTCTCACCTTCATTACCTAACATGTGAACACTGAAGTGCCTTGTCCACACTAGGATTTTACTACATAACACATACTAAACAAATACCTCTTTTCCTAGTGAGGACAAAGTCTTAGTGTAGATACAGTTATAGGATCTTTCAAGAAAGAAAGAGTAGACAAGAGCTGAATTTCTAATGTAAAACAAACAAAAAAAGTTGATAAAAACAATCATATCAGGTCTTCTTCAAACAGGACAAAAACAATAAAGGGCAGAAACCCCATTTCCCCCTCTTTTGCAGTCTACCTTTAAAATAAATGTTTAGAAGAGTAGAGAAAAACAGAAGGAGGAAGACAAAGAATTTTGAAAGCTAAATACAGCCTGCATGATGGCTACTTGGATTTTCTTCAATTATACAGACTACAGCTGTGATACAGTGTTTGAGTTGCAATACAACTCATAAGGAAGAAGCAAAAGGTCTAATCCTGTATTCCTCAAGGATTCAGTCAAAACTCCCATTGAAGCCAGGCAGTTTTTCTAGAGTAACAACCACAGGCAAAAAATTTTTTAAAGCGACTGAGTGACTAGGATCCTAACGCCCTATTCACTGATATTTAGGCTCCTAGGTCACTTAAGTACTTTAAAAAATTTACTTAATAGGATCAGTTCTCAAGTTTTTCACAGTGTTATTTTTCTTCCCTTTTAATAACTTCTCAAAAAACAGGTTGCTTAAAAGGGAGTTTTATACACTTCGGGCCCAATCCTACAATGTGGCTAATGTTTCTAGCAAGGTGTTTAACAATCCCTAGTCCCGCTGATTATAATTGGATACACTCAGTCCCCTTTGTTGGATTGGGCTCCCTTACACAACAACAACAAATAAACAATTTATGAGGAATTTATTATAAACATTTTGTAAAAATAAAACCTTTTTTTAGGGAAGACTATGTAACTTTCACTTTCAGGAAGCTTATTGGCTGACAGAGAATCCACTGCATATTCTAAGGCACTGAAACACGAACATGTTCATAATAGTTCTGTACTGCACTATATTTTGTATTAAATAATCTGGTTCCATGAAAAGTACGTTTTAATATGGTAGCACCTACTTCCCACTATGCTTCTAGCGCAGAACAATTGTGATCCAACACCATCAATCCCTGCCACCTGTATAGACTACATAATGAATATTTTATAAGAAAAATTTACTTAGGAGTTAAAACCCTGGATAGTAAATATTCATGAGGCACTTAAATTGTTGTTTTAAAATAGCTTTTGTGATGTGGAGGGCATGTTTTTTTTGTCAGCTGCTCAATATTTATTTTAAACGTATTAAACCACCACAGAAATATTCATTGCACGAAAACCTTTTTACGTTTGAGTGGATTAAATTTACAAGCCCAAATTAATGCTATAAATTATATTTACATAATTCATTCTCCACAAAGCAGAATTTGTTTTGCATGTGTAGTTGCTAATATATACACTGAAGAAGAAAACACAGCACAGTATTGTTGTCCACACTGCTAATTTGGCCTAAGCAGAGTTTATGAACCATTTCCGCACCACTCTGGTTGTAGGATTTTTCTTTCAGTAGCTATATTTCACAATTAAGCATCAGGTACATGTGTTCTCAAACAACAAGGACCTTGCTAAGTAAACTCAAGCAGCTCTCTCTCTGGCTCTTAGGAACATAATAATGCTTAAAAAGCAATTATTAGCATTTTGCTTATTACTGTAAACAAGAAAAGGCAACTGGGGAGAAGTGAAGTAATTGAACAGAAGGTTAGACACTAATGTCTTTCCTTGTTGATCTGAAACATCCACAAGAAAAAACAAGCTGAGCTCAAATTCTTGTGAATATTAAACTTTTTTTTTTTAAAGTTGAGATTTTCAAAGCCTACTAGGAGATGTAGCCACACAACTCCACTGAAATTAATGGGAGCTGTGTGGCTAAATCCAAGTCAGCTTTGGAAATATCCACCAAAAGTCCCATAGTAACTCCCAGTGGCTGAAAACCAAGTTGATGTGGTACCTGTGATCAAGTATGTGTGATGTGGTAAAGCTGGTAAATTGTTCTGCAAAAATTCAGTGAAACACTTCTATTCATACATTTTCTGGTCTAGAAAGCATGACCTACGAGGAAAGATTGAAAAAAATTGGATTTGTTTAGTCTGGAGAAGAGAAGACCGAGAGGAGACTTTATAACAATTTTCAAGTACATGAAAGGTGGTTACAAGGAGGAGAGTGAAAAATTGTTCTCATTAACCTCTGAGGATAGGACAAGAAGCAATGGGCTTAAATTGCAGCAAGGGAGGTTTAGGTTAGACATTAGGAAAAACTTCCTAACTGTCAAGGGTAGTGAAGCACTGAAACAAATTGCCTAGGGAGGTTGTGGAATCTCCATCATTGGAGGTTTTTAAGAACAGGTTAGACAAACACCAGCCAGGAGTAGTCTAGTTATTACTTAGTCCTGGCTTGAGTGCAGGGGACTGGACTAGATGGCCTACTGAGGTCCCTTCCAGTCCTACACTTCTATGACAACAATCTAGGGCCACTAGTTCTCCAATGCTTTCCCACAATCCCCCAGAACACCTCTTCCCTCTGGCCTTTTCTTGCCATCTTCTCTAATCACTATTTCCTGACCAGAAGCCACCCACCACTGCAAACAGGCCTGCTCAGCATTCTTCCCACCTGAGGCACACGCAGCTTCTGGTAGCAGGAATTGCACACACTGCTGGCACAGACCATTGTATTTTGAAAATAGCCTCCAACCAGACATCATCTCAGTGTGCTGTCAACTAGACAGAGGCTGGTACCCAGGCAGGTACTGGTGGATTTCTGGTGAGAGGATAGCAAGACCTACAATATTGAAAGCAAGATGCAAAGTTTTACTATTAAATTTCTAAGAAGTTATGGGATAACAGTTTAGGGAGGAAATCAAAGGCATTAAGATGCAGTACAGAATAGCAAAGGACCATAATTCCCAGGCGAGGAATTCCATGATGATGTGCCCGTATTATAATGAGATGGATTATGTCATTAGCAACACCCCAGCCATGGACCCCCATTTTAGACTGGGCTGTTTAAAGGCACCAGGCAGATGATTGGGTTAGGTGGACAGGGGGAGCATACAGAGCCAGAGGATGGTGAACTGGAGCAGTTGGAGTAGGCCCAGAGTTCAAAGACCTATTCACAGAGGAGTCCAAAGTGGCGAGAAGACTTGAGATGGATGTGACAGAAGATCTGGCGTCATAGCCTGTTAAGATGTGTGCTGCCATTCTGGGGGGAGAGGGTTCACCTGCTAAAGGCCAATCTCTATTACTGTTAGGAGAGATATTACAAAATGGAGTGTGGGTTTTTGCTATAACCAATCCAGTGACATCTGCAAAGAACCTGGAATCACAGCTCTGAGAGGTCTGAACTGTTCTGTTAATCTCAGTCAGGCATTAACTCAGACACCCCATAATGATAATACAGATATCAACTGTGTGACTATGTCACTACTGAGCAATCATGTAAAAAGAGAGAGAGGCCCACTGATCTGTCCAATCTACTTACTGTTCCTGACATTTCATTTTAGGATCATAAGAGGATGGTGCTTCGGCAAGTCTCGCTACTTTTTTTTCTTTTTTTCTCTCTTCTCAATATGACCTATGGAATCAAAAGGCCAAAGGGGGGCAGAGACAAGAGGGGTACCTGAGACCCACTAAAGAAGCCAACACTGCAGAGCTCATTGGGGCATCCAAGCCCTCTTCCAATAGCCTCCCCGCCCAGTGGTGTGCTCTGGTAATGATGTGGGGACCAGCTGCTCCTCTCTCTCCTGGAAGCTGCCTGCAGCCTCAGGAAGACAGCACTGCATTGGTTACACTCAGTTCCCATTTTAGAACTTCCCGTTGCAAAGATGAGAGCTAGAAACATTTATAGTAAATGAAAGTTTAGATTTTCACATCACATGGGCAGAACCCTATGCCTTTATCTGGGCCTGCCCAAGGTTGTAGCCACACCTCACAGATGGAAAGCCAAGCCTAGAGGAGCTCAGCTGAGCCTATGTGATCATATTTTGAATATCTGCACAATCTACTGTGAGCGACATCTCAGTTGGTATCTCAGGTGGGCGTAGCTTGGCTTGTGGGACAAGCATTACTACCATTTTGCCCTCTCAATTTGAGACCCTTTGCTTTGTTAGTTTGTTTCAGCAACCTGTTGTGTCATGTCTTTTAGAGTATAAGTTCTTTGTCCATGGACTGTCGGTGACCATATGTTGGGACAGTTTTTGCCACAGTTGTAATTTTTCATTGTCCCTGGTACCATATTTAATCATTCTTTGTTCTCAATGCTTCATGGATATTTAACCAGATCTACTTATTTCCTATGGATAGTGGTTCCTAGATCATGGTCTCCCTCGTCGGGGATGCCGTCACTGGAGACTTAACTTGGGCTTCTACTCAGGTGTTGCTCCTAACTTCCCTCTCATTTACACACAACCCCGCCCTCATCAGAGCATGGTGGTGATTTAAACCCAAGCTAGCTGGCTCATCTGGGGGCATGGGCTAAAAGCTGGTAGCCTGTCCACTTTCCAAGGAAGATGCAGGCTAAACTACTTGAATGCTGATAGTCCTCCCATGCCTTCTGATAATTAATTCCTACTGGGTGCCCAGAAGGACAGACAAACTCTCCCACAATTTACTGGGAAAGAATCCTGGAGTGGTTCAGCTTACTGCAGCACAAAGAGCTGTGGGATATGCCCTGAGTCGTCCTGGAGAGAGAGACAGGAGAGAACACAATAACTCAGATGTGGTCTTTTCAGTGTGGCTGCTCAAACCCAGGCTAGGCTAATCCAGCTGCTCAGACCCCAGTGCCAATCACTAACATTAACTGCAGTGAAAACATACAATTTGAAATGAATATCTGGAGTTCCTAAGGTAAAATCCTCTGAAGGCTTAGGAACTTCCACAAACACTTTTGGTATGTTCAGGAGCAGTGAGTTATCCGTTCCATTTATACAATTCCTAACTCTGTACACTTAGAACTTTAACAGAATAGTTATTTCAGAAAAAGTGTCTCCATATGGAGGCTAACATCGAAATAATTATTCCAGTATAGCTATTTTGCTACATTTCCAAGTGTAGACAAGTTCTTAGTGAGACCATTAGGGAGTAGCTTGAAACCACTGTTGTAGCCAGAGATGACTTTTTAACTAGTGTAATCAGAATAATTAAAATCTCTGAATACAACATGATACTCAAATACGCTTATGTTGCCACGACACTTTGGGTCAAGTTAGCAGTTGCATGCATACATTTAAGAACTTAATTTGGCCATTCCTGTATAATTCACAGGAAAAAAAGGAGTATTTAAGCAAAGTTACTCAAAGTGACCAAAGACAGATAATTCACAATTAAGCTCCCCCATAACTTGTGTTGTTAGCAGTACTCTTAACTCAGCAATAACACATTTCACAGCTCTTTAATAGTGCGTGTTAGCAGTGGTGGATTAGTCACTGGGCCAACTGGGCCCGTGCTCAGGGGCCCTGGCCAATTGGGGGGCCCTCAGAAAAATGGACACCCCTGTGCCCTGACCCACTCTGTCCCCCGGCACTCCTGCAGGCAGAAGGGGTGGGAAGGGGCCCCCACCTGTTCTGGCCCAGGGTCTCACAAATGCCTAATCCACCTTTGTGTTTCTTACCTTAGTATAATTAACACTTTTGTGTGTGATTAATAGTAGGGTGTTTCATGGATGGTAGCACTGTACTTATTTTGAAACACTGTTTATCACTCATTTCTAGATAAACAAGAATGGATTTCAATATAAGAGCCTGCTCCTGCTCCCATGGAAGTCAATGTCAAAACTCAAATTGACTTTAATAGGAATAAGATCGAGTCCTTAAACTGTAAGGTTTATATCATGAAGAGTTCATGGCAAATTCTGGGTGGGAGGAGGATAGTAGTACTTAAAGATAAACAAAATCTATTTTTTGAACTAACCCAGAGCAAACATTTTGAAACACTGCATTTCTTATGAGTCAAAATCTGATAAGCTCAGAACATGTATTGCTTTCCCATTGTACAAAGTACTTCTCCTGAGAATGTTCCTCAACAAAAAGTTCCCTGAGATTCCCTTATTTCCCACCCTTTTCTGTGCAGGACAATTCGACTCAAGTCGGTCCTTATTAAAATGAGTGCTTGACAACCTCTGGGCAATAACTATATCCATTCCCTGCTTATTCTCCCCTCTTGATGCCTATTGGGAAGCACTCAACACCTTGGATTCCTCTTACAATAGTTTTATCCAGACAATTTGGGCAAAGCTGTTTATCAAACAAAACATGCTTTGTATGAGTTGTGTTATCCCTAAGCATACAGAAAATCATTTAATCTAGCTGGGTTCATGATACCATTCAGCTTCTCTGATCTCCTGCTTCAACTTTGCTCCTGTTGATGATGTCTCTCTCTTCTCTCACTGAAATATATCTGATGGCTCCCCCTCCCAGTAAGACTCCCGGCAGCTGGCCACTAGGAATAGACAGTAGGCATGACAAACAACTGGAGTTTTTCCCAGCTTGTCTGATGAATGGTTTACACTCTACAAGAGATGGTGAGAAGCTGGAATTTTCCTGGAGGAGTTGCATAGTTGAAAGGTTATGCCTTTCCCCTTGCCTCTTCAGTACAGCTTAATTTTCTCTATCCCAACTCACTTTGCCACATTTTGTTAAACAGAGTTGCCTTGTGTACCTTGATTGCTTCCGAACAGTTTAGTGTCACTTGAACCAAACTGTTCTTGCTGTTTTATGTATGAACACATAATGAACGAACCATGAGCCTTGCATTTCTCATGCTACAGAATCAACCAAGGCTATTATCTCTGTCACCTTTGGCACCTGCGGCTGCTTAGAGCGGTATATGGAGGAGCAGGAAACTGTGTGGGCCTGCATATGGGGGAGCCCTCAGAAAACAGTTGGATCTTTGTTTCTTAAACCCTTTGGGGGCACAGTGTAGCCTTTCTGCAGAAGCACATCAATATAAAATGCAGGTAGATTTAAGAGAAATTCACCAGGAAAATCCAAGTTCAACATACAAACTTCTGAAAATTCTCTCCTAAAAAGTTTCAACTACATGAGTTCTGAAAAAGGTTTATTTTGGTGCTGGGGAAACTGTTCAGGTGCAAACAGGAGGCTGCCCTCTTCCAGCCAAGATTGGCATGTTTTAGTCTGCTGAAACATGATCCAGAAAGTGCAACTTGCATTCAGCAGATGCTTGTGTGACATTTATATTCTGAATTTGTGTGGTGACATAAAAGGAAGCTTTTCCAATGGCTGTCCTAGAAGAGCTCTGCATTCTGGGAGTCCAGCCCAAAAGCAAAGGGAGGAAGAGAGTTTGGATTCCCATTCCATTTTGCTGAAATTGTAGTCAACAGATAACCCACAAATGTGCACTTCTCCTGATTTCTTGCTCACACCTCAGATGTCTTGACATGTGAGGATGGCAAACTCATGAGAGTTATGGTGGAGACTAGCTTTCTATTACAAGTCCAGTTTTTTTGAGTGCTTTTCACTTCAGGCTTTGCATGTGTGGTCTGTGGCCAGAAAAGATTTTTTCCCTTGATTCTCAGGTGATTTGGAGAGCATTGTGAAATCTGGGACTCGGAAAAAAAAATGCATGGAACATTCTTCTAATGCTTTTTTGCTACATCTCATTCCCAAAACAACTTGTCTTAGAAACTTGACATGAACTTCATTTGAAAGATCCTGATGAGATCTTTTGCCATGATGAGGAAAGGCATAAGAAACTTAGAAAGTTAGAATAATCTCATAGGTTCTAGAGAACCAGATGAACCATACCAAATGACTGCTGGAGATCTAAGCTTTCTTTACAAAATAACAAAAAAGCAAGTTGGTCTCTTTTTCTTGCAGAGTTAACTTTAAAACCATCATAAATATGATTTCAAAATGTAAAGAGATTGTCAGGGAAGTTTATCATAGAGATTTATCTGGGAAAAAATAAAATCAAAACATCACAGACTGACTCCCCCACCATCTTTGCTAACTCTCCTCTTGTTTGATAACCCTTGCGCAGCAGAGCTCCTATCTTCTCATTCCCCCTCTGGTCCACCAAAGGGAGTTTTCATTCCCCTTTGTACTCCTCCTAGATTTTTTGCGTGTGTTTCCAGTGACAGTAGTAGCATTACCACCAGGAGAAACTGTTCTAAATTGTTGTGTTATGCAGTATTTAATAGTGGTTGTGTTGCACCCAAGAGCTGGCTACATTATGTGGTGGGAAAAGCAATACCCTACACATAATTATTACAAACGTTGTAGGGTACTGTGAGGCTTAATTTCTGTGGCAAAGTGCTTTTAGCTCCTTGGATGAAAGATGTTACAGAAATACAAGTATTAGTGATCCACCAAAAATTGTGACTCGTGAAAATTAAAATTTAGAAAACATTAATTGTTCTAAAGGAATGAATCCTCTACTTCACAGCACTTACAGAGTAAAAATGATCTCCAGCCCCAGTGTTCATTATATGTTGCATTGCCACTTCAAGGAATGATGCTGGAAAATGGAGAGCAAGCAGGGAAATGTCTGGCATACAGTTGCCAACCCTCCAGGATTATCCTGGAGTCTCCAGGAATTAAAGGTTACTCTTTAATTAAAGATTATGTCATATGGTAAAACCTCCAGGAATATGTCCAACCAAAACTGGCCGCCCTAGTGGCATATTCACTTAAAAACTTCCATTAATATCCAACATAATGGGGAAGTAACATCAAGTAAGTAAGTAGATAAAGTCTGTAGGCTAGTCTCAGCAGATACATACTTTGAAAATGATTATCCTGATGTACATACAAATATTAATGGATTCCTTAACAATCTACAAATTCCCCACATATACACACACACAAAAGGATAACTTAGAAAATGCATTAGATGAGAAGACCATGTGCAGTACTCCATGTGGCCTTTGAATGTGATAAATTGCCCAAGACATTCTGGAGCATTCTTATGTAAAGCTAGAGACGTGTTGCCTTTATCTAGCTTATCAGCAAAGTACTTGTAAAGGTATTGCCAAAAACCTGAAATCTATTATTCAGTAAAACGTCAGAATCAGGTTAGCTTGTTAATTTTTTTTTTTTTTTTTACAATAAAAATTACCTTTGATAAATGTTAATCAGAATAAATACAACAGGGGGCATTGACTACAGAGAGTTACTTTTTAAGCACTGATAATGTCCTTGCTCTGCTATAGGAGTTGTCCCTATACCAAAGGGTTTACAATCTAAACAGACAGAGAGAAGATGGTATATGCTGGGAGAGACCCAGAGGAGGATTTTTTTTTTAAATCTAAAATGTATTTTTGGGGATTATTTTTCTAAGAAAATGCCAGTTTCTCAGGAACAAGAGAGGGAAAACATAACAGAAGTTAATACTTACCAGCTAGAAGAGAAAGAGATACAGCTAGTTACAAAGCAGCCAAAAAATGAACAAAAATGTGCTATTGCATTTCTGCACTGCAGATCCAGAAGCATCATCACGCTCAGCTCTTATAGCGCTTTTCATCAGTAGATCTCGAAGTGATTCACAATCTTTAATGTATTTACCCTCACAATACCCCTATGAGGTAAGGAAGTGCTAGTATCCTCATTTTACAATATGGGAACCGGGGCACAGAGAGAGTAAGTGATTGGTCCAAGGTCAGGCAGAAAGTCTGTGGTGGAGCAGGGAGCTGAATGCAGGCCTTCCTCATGTCAGGGAATAGATGATTCCCTCTTCACTCTACTGTTGAGCCTGTGGTTAGAGTTATGGGCACCTCAACCAGAGGAAGACTGCAGCAACAAAATGCTTCATCTCCTTAGAAAACAAGATTAAATGGACTGTTGTAAATATATTAAACTTGATGGAAGAAAGTGGTAGAAAACAATCAGTGGAAAGGTGGAAACACTTAGGAGGGAGGGGAATGATTTAGTGTGGTCCAGGGTGTAGGACTGGTTATAAGTCCCCAAAGGACAAGTCTATTAGGCTGAGGAATAGCTTGCTAAGTAACATGGTTGAAGCCCCATTGCTTGAATCATTTACAATAGACTACAGAAAGCACATGCACAACACTTCATCTGGATGCGGGGGAAGTGTTGGTTTGTTCCCCCCCATGGGCCACGAGTCTGAAGACTCACAATGTTGAGCAGGCCCAACCTGCGGGCTGTGTGTCTTACACAGAGCCACAGGTTCTTCCTACCACATACATCTCCTTTAAGTCAGAGCATTGTCCTTAACTCCCTGTTGTCCTCCCTCACTGAAGGACAAGCAGGACATGGAGAATGAATCCTCTCACTATTCTCCTCAGTCTCCTGGCTGGAAAGTTATACTTGGCTTCCTGGGCCAGGTAGGTGGATCGCCAGAGGCCACAGGACCTCATCAGCTGGCTAAGGGTATGGAGCTTCCCACAGCCTGGGTGTGGGTCACAGGCAGGAGATGGCATTGGTATGTAGAGTGAGTGAGAAGGAATGCAGTGTTGTAGGAGGTGAGGGAGCTAGGGTATCCCTACAGGTGTTATTTCTCATTGCGGCCACCAAGCTTAAGGCCAGCCCTGTGCCTGAGCCATAATGAGATAGAAGATTTTCCCTCCACCCTGTCTAGGACAAGGTTGGCCCAAAGATTCACCCTGGGCTTAATCTGGACTGTCTGCCTCTCCCTTCACCTGCACCTTTCTCATGGGAAAATACAACAACAGCAAGAGGATTTATACATAGACAAATTTTAAGTACAGCTGTGCATCTTGTTTTTCCTTTCCTGGTTTCTCTATACCTCTGTTTATCTTGTTACTATATTTTCTCCTCCCACTTTCATGTGCATTTCATCTTCCTTTTTCTTTGCTTCTTTCTTTCTCTTCTGTCTCTCCTTCTATCACTTTCTGTCACCCTTTCTTAGGTCCACTCATCTCCCATTCTCATCTTTTCCAGGTTATCCCTTTACACTCTTGCCTGCCACCTTTTCTAGTAACCCCCTTCTGTCTCCTCCTCCCCAATTTTCTCTTCTTCTGGTTCCCTGATTTCTCTTTTCTACCCTCATTCTTCTCCCTCTCTTCTGGTTCTCCAAATATTTCTTTCCTTCTCCTCTAGCTCCCATATTTTCTCTTACTTCCATACTCTCCCTTCCCTGCTATTTCTGGCTTCCTGTAAGTTATAAAGCTGCAAAGAAGTTGCTGTTTGTCTCTGGGTAGTTAGTGCATTACAACGAGAGCAGACTTAACTGTTCAGATGACTGTAACTGTGCATTTCATATTTTGTGAATTATTAAATAAATATTAAAAGAAACCCATTTCCTAGCTTCCTAAATGTTTGTTATTTGATTACCACAACCAGACTCTCACATGTTCCATGAAGCTACATAGGATGTGGCACCTTTATACAGCCCTGGCTGCAGATTAGTGCCCCAGAATCCAAACTTCTATTCAATTTTTTTCTAGCCCTTATGGTAATGAAAAAAAAACATTTAAAACATCAACCATGTATGACCAGTGCAGTGAGTCTGTAGATGGCATGAAACAGCTCAGAAAAGTGAGTTATTCATCTATCTCGGATGACTAATGATGACAATTTACAATATTAACTATGGTATTTTGCTACTGATCATTTCAGCAGAAACATCCAGATAGTGTACAATCCCCAAATGCCATGCAAATCACACATGAAAGTTTTCTGAAGAGGATCTTACCTAGAGGAGAATGACTTTGTAGCTCACCGACAGACCCTTGAGCTGTCCAGTCATATATTTTCATCGTCCCCTCCCCCTCCCTCTCCCTCCAAAAAGAATAGCAAAACCAAAAACAACAAAACAAAACATAGTAACAAGACTAAATTCTGACTTGGGTTGTGTGCATACAATGTCCTTTGAAGAGATGTGGGACACATTTTTCTTCTTAAAAACATTGGGATAACCTCTTTATATAAACCACAATGCAGATAAACTGTGCTGAAAGCTAGTTACATGCACATACCCCCCTCAAGGTCCTGATAATATTTCAAGCCACTTGAGAGTCGTTCTTCTGGTTACCATGTCATCAGACCCTTGATATGTTTTCACAGAATTATAGCTCACAGCAGTGATTTTTCTCTCCCCACAAAACATACTCAGTTAATGCAAATTTAAATTTGAGAATTTAATCCCTAAATAGTCAGGAAATTCAGAGTCAAGCTTCCCACATTAACTTCAATTCTTCCTTTGCAGCATGGCCCGGTTTTTGGTGGCATGTTGAGCTAGTATAATAAATCTAGGTGGCAATACATTGATTCACATAGGGCTTGATCCAAAGCATGCTGAAAAGAGGCAACACAGTCTAATGGGTAGAGCACTGTGCAGCTACTCAGGAGAGAGGGGTTTTAATCCCAGTTTTGATCTTGGGAAAGCCACTTTTCTGTTTTCCCTCTCACCTTTACTCTATTATGGGCCAGACTGAAATCACATTTGTTTGTGAATAGTCTCACCTACTTCACCTGGATTAAGGTATGACTCAATGTGAGTAAAGGTATTAGAATCTGACCTTTAGATTGTAAGATCATCAGGGCAGGGCCCATTTCTCACTTTGTTTGAAGAGCCTCTGCAGCTCTGATCTCAGTAGGGGTTACTAGTCACTATTGTAGTGCAAATAATAAACAACAACAAATGAAATCAACTGGAATCTTTGGTCTTCAGTGGAGACATCACACACTTTTTTGCTACACTCGCCTCAGTTTAATGTCTCCCAGCAACTCAGAGTCATATACAAGGCTGAATAAAATAGTAATGTATACCCTTTGGGAAATGGCAAAAACAAATAATAAAGCCAACCCATCCAACAGAAACAGTCACTTACCTAAGCCCCTATTGCTTGGCTCTGCAGTCTTTTGGTATCATATTCTGAGCCATCACACAGCAGCTGCATGGTACCATTTCAGTAGAACCCTAAACAGAGAAGAAATAGAAGTTTTTAATTGTTTGCATACTGAATGGCCCATTGGCCTGGTTAGTTCAGTACATATTTCTGTAATAAAGTACATGTACCAATTGTATTTTAAGATCCCCTTCCAGAATTCCTATATCAGGCATAACATATATACAGCACATGCAATTTACTAAACCCATTCCTCCATTATATTGCCCTGAAAGCAACATTGGCAGAGTCTATGCGTATTTCTTTTATTGTTCATACTGTATATTTGTATGTGTTACAGAATGCAAGGATAGCTTATGCATACCCTTAACCAATATTTCATGCCCATAAATCTATCTTCTTTATGCCATGTGTACACTGTACACTCTGAGTCTGATTCAAAAACCCACTGAAATCAGTGGGAGCCTGTAATGGAGTTAACAAACTCCATAGTGGACACATGCAGAAGTGAGGGGAGAGTCTTCCATGTTTACAGGCAATCAGGCTGATCACACCCCTGCACGGCTGCCAGAAGTGCCAATCATGGAGACATGCAACCACAGCTGTGACCAATAAAGAAAACAAGCCCAGCTATAGGGGATGGGGAACAGAGAGGGAAAAGGAGGCAGAAAGGCACCAACCCCATATCATGCTGCCACTGAGAAACCAGCAAGGAGACAAAATGAGACTATAGCCCTGGAGTTTAAAGGCTGAAAGACTCAATTAAGTTAAGAGTTTATGGACTGATCTAATTGACAATGAATTGAAGGGGACCAGTTAGGAAACAGCTGGGACCGCTATAGATATTGCACCAAGAACAGAGGACAAAGCCTTTCCATTAACTTCAGTAAGCTTTGGATCAGGCCCTACACTACTTAGACAGTAATGCTGTGTTCCTTTAAAAATACATTACATTGGAATGATTTTGAGTACTCTGTATACTCATATTTTAGTCTTTACAGCTTATATAATGCAATAGATACCTAAAACACCTCGTAGAAAATGTAAAGAATTCCCTCCCCAGAAGAACTTATAAATGAAGATTAGAGCAACAGGAAGAGACACCACACGGAGGAGTTGGGAGGGGTCAGATAAGGAAGAGGACAACATGATAATGCAGTCTCTTGGAAGTTTAGTACATGGCTAAAATATTCTTAGATTTTAATTGGATTAAGTTTCAAGTGAAGAAATGGATTTGGAGACGGGATTTAAAAGAGGAGAGGAATGCAGTGTAACTGATGGGATCAAAAAAGCCATTCCAAGATCAGGGCGCTATGTGAAATAAAGTAAAGAAGTGAGGCCTGGTCTAAACTACAAAGTTAGGTTAAAGTAAGTCACCTTGCATCAACCTATTTGTGAGTATCTACTCTAAAACTTGTCTGTGACTGATGTAAGTGCCCTGTTACAGTAGAACAGTCTCACTGAATGGTGTGGCGCTATGGTTGACCTGCTGAGGGAGTGTGACCTGTGTGAACCCTAACTGTTTTCCAGCAGCTGTCCCACAATGCCCCATTCCTTGGGACAGTGACTGCTGTAGTCATAACCGTAAATGCCACTGCCTGGAGATCATGGAGATTGGAAACCTCCATCCTCTTTAAAGCCCCCTATGTATTTTTGAAATGCCTTTTCTTGATTACCCACGTTGGGAAGCACATCTGGCAGCTCTCCCATATTGTGTGCAACTGCCCATCCAACCATGCAGGCTCCATGCACTAGATGCTCTCCAATGCCAGGAGGCATTGGATCTCCAGGACTTGTGGGAGGAAGAGGCTGTACAAGCAGAGCTATGGACCAGGTGTAGAAACGTGGACATATATGAAGATTGCACGGGGGATGCAGGCAAAGGAGTTAGGTCAAGGATCATCATCAGTGTCACATGACAGTGAAGGAACTTTGTCAGGAATACAACAAGTTCAGGAAGGGTTATTTTACAACGAGCTGCATGTCATACTGGGCAGAGAACCCACCAGCTCCCCACAGACCACCATGGGTAGCTTAGAGGAACCCAGGACACAGACCCCTGCCATGAACAGTGAGAAGAAGGAGGAGCAGAAGCGCTGTGGGGGCTCCAGCAATGCCATAAGCCAGGCCCTGAGGCTCCACTGAAGTCTAGCCAGTCCTGGTAGCCAAATACAGATGAGCCCAATGAACAGGAAGGACCTTGGGTAATTGTGTGCATGCATTTTTCCTTACAAAGTTTAAATATAAAGATGTTGCCCAGCCCACCCCAAAGTTGACAAGACCTGGGTATCAACTTTTCATTGTTTTACTTTTATGAGAAGAGGTAGAGGTACAGCAAACAAAGGTAGAGTTGGCATCTGCTTTTCATTCTTCTGTTGGATTAGGTGGGGGCAGGGGGCTCACAGAGCAGTTTGTTTATGTACACAGGGATGGCTGCTGTATCCTCCTGAGAGGGCTTGAAACTTTCATGGAGATACTCTGCAATTCTCTCCTGAAGCTTTTTAGGGGTAGCAGCTGTATTTCTCTCTGTGCGATCGGTCACTTTCTCACTCTGCTCCATGATGAGTTCAGCTGGCACCATTGAAGTAAACAGGCTAACAGCATATGGGCCTGGGCAGCTTTGGGACATCAGTAGCAGCTCTCTGTGCCTTTATTAACCCCAGAAACGAGTTACCAGATTAAACCATCACTGCCTCTGGAAAATAATTCCAGTATTCAAAACCATTGCCCATGGAATAGGGACCAATTTTTTTTTGTTTCATGCAACTGAAATTCTTTCCCCAACTCACCGTTGGTGGGCCACACTCACAATGGCTGGGGCTGGAGAGTGGTGCTGTGAAGGGGCGTTCCAAAGCTGAAGTGTCAATAAGTATGTCTTATTAAAAGTTATGAGAGTAAGGGAAGGAAGTTTTGAAACTCTTTCCCTTTCCATTGTAACTGTAAATCCAATGACACATCTATCTGTTTTTATCAGCAGCTGCTGCCATTGTGGCCTTGAGGGGTCCTTCTCCAAACCTGCAGATTGCATGACCCTGATGAGAAGTAGAAAGAAAAGGACTAGGAGGACTTGTTCAGTGAGAGCTCCTGCAAGCTAGTGCTGTATTGGATTGTAAGAAAAGGGCCAACATGGCAGATGGCATGGAGAAAGAATGAACAGACAGGAGAAAGGGCCAGGAATGCAAGCAGGAAAAGAGGGAGAGGTATCAGGACATAATGGGTCTTCTCAAGAAGCAAACCCAAATGCTGCAGACCCTAGTTGACCTACAGGTCCAAAAATCCCAAATTCCTCATCCTTTGCAGTCCTTGAAGAACTCCATGGTTGCAGCCCCTACACCCAACATACCACATGACATTCCAGGCTGGATCCTTACCCCTATCACTCCACATCAGAGGACAGCAAGGAAAATCACTGTTTCACACACACTGAACTGTGAGAACTATTATTGGTGTATGTATAGCCACAACAGACTACATTTGTGCACTGAAGTTGACAAAAATGTTTGCTGCCTTTTCAATTTCAAAATCCCATTTTGTTAGTTTGTTTAAAGTTTGCATTGTGTTGTCTGTTGGTTTTTGCACATTGTTTTTCTGAACTATTTTTTGCCAGTCAATAAAGTTCAAGACACATACTGCAGAATGAATTGCAGTACTTAAAGCACTTGGTACTTGTAAATGTATAGCAAGCATCATGTAACTCATAACTTCAGGGAAACATGGTTATATTTCTAAATGTAGAGCACGTACTACACCATTGCTAGCAGCACACAATGCACCAACCCCGAGAACAGTCCAGGACAGAACATTACTGTGGCTGACCATTGAAGTGCTCTTTCAAACCTCCCTTAACCACATAGCTCCATGCTGAGCTCTGGTAATGGCCCCTGTGTCTGGCTGTTTAAAATCATATGTTTCACCTCTGCCAGCCACCCTGGTGGCAGTCTTTCTCCCTTTACCTCACAGATATTATGCAGCTGGCAGCTATAACAACTGGGATATTTTTATCACTGAGATCAAATCTAGTGAGTAAACACCACCAGCATCCCTTCAATCTATTAGAAGCACATTCAACTGTCATTCTGCACCTGCTGAACCAATATTTGAATCTTTCCTTGGTGCTCTCGAGGTGGCTGGTGTACAGTGTTATGAGCCAGGGGAGCAAGGGATAGGCTGGGTCCTACAGAATCCCGACTGACATTTCAGTATCTCCAATGGTAATCCTCTGGTTGGGAAAGAATGTCTTTAGTTCCAGCTTTCTGAACAGTCCTATGTTCTTAGAGAGACAAGCATCATGCATCTTCCCTGAACTGCCCATACTTATATCGGTGAAACATCCCTGGTGATCCACCAACGCTTGTATAACCATAGAAAAACAGCCCTTTCTGTTAATAGGTGGGAATAGAGGAAAGTGGGTTGGTGACAAAATAAGGATATACATGGTGTCTATTGCCCCACTGCAGTTCAGGAATCCCATTGCTGTAAATCTATCCACGACAACAGTGATTTTTCAAACCTTTTTTTCTGGTGACCCAATTGAAAAAAAACTGTTGATGCCAATGACCTAATGGAGCTGGGGATGAGGGGTTTGGGGTGCAGGAGAGGGCTCCAGGTTTGAGGGGGGCTCAGGGTTGGGGCAGAGGGTTGGGGTATGGGAGGGGGTCAGGGCTCTGGACTGCGGGTGCAGGCTCTGGAGTGGGGACAGGGATGAGGGGTTTGGGGTGCAGAAAGGGGCTCTGGGTTTGGGGGGGGGGCTCAGGGCAGGGGATTGGGGTGCAGGGTTGGGGCACGGTCTTAACTTGGACAGCTCCCAGTCAGTGGTGCAGCTGGGGTGCTAAGGCAGGCTTCCTGCCTCTCCTGGCACCATGGACTGCGCTGCACCCAGAAGCAGCCAGCAGCAGGTCTGGCTCTTAGGCAGAGGCATGCAAGCAGCTCTCACCCACAGGCACTGCGCCCCCTGCTCCCATTGGCCAGGAACCGGCCAATGGGAGTGCAGAGCAAGTGCTTGGGGCAGGGCAGCGCGCGGTGCCCTGTGGCCCTTCCTGCCTAGGAGCTGGACCCGCTGCTGGCCGCTTCCGGGGCACAGTGCAGTGTCAGAACAGATAGGGACTAGCCTGCCTTAGCCAGGCAGCACCGCCGACTGGTCTTTTAACGACCCGGTCGGCAGTGCTGACCAGAGCTGCTGTGACCCAGTGCCTGACATGCTGCGACCCACTACTGGGTTGCAACCTGCAGGTTGAAAACCACTGCACTACATCTTGCACACTGCAGACAGCCACAGTGCTGGAGGGTGGCACCTGGCACACTGGGATATCTATCCAGGATGCACCACACTTTGCATCTACACAAGCACTCCTAGTGACTATGCCCCCCTGCACCAATGCAAGCAACAAAATGTCCATGCATGAGTGATATACAAACTTCAGCAGTTGTATGCTACTAAACTTTTGTTGACCTCATTTGTCATGTAGACATGGCCTGAGTCAGAGAAGAACATGAACAGGGTAACACTGAAATGTGGTGGAGGAGCAACAAGAGCAGAGAAGTGGGAGGGAGCTAAATTGTGGAAGGAATTTTAGGAAAGGCTGAATATGGCAGCAGCAACTGGCAAGGTAGGTGATTTTTAGCAACAGATTTTTGCATGGACTGGAGAGGGCTAGAGTGATCAGATAGCAAGTGTGAAAAAGCAGGACAGGGAATAGGGGGTAATAAGAGCCTTTATAAGAAAAGGCCCCAAATATCGGGACTGTCCCTATAAAATTGGGACATCTGGTCACCCTAGAGAACGCTGAGCTGAGTTTCATGAGGCTAGGGAGAAGGTAGCAATAGTTGGGGCATGAGACAATCAAAGCCCGGATAAAGGTCATGATGATGCATGTTTTCTAGTATGTTTGCACAATAGTAGCTCACCTTGGATTCAAGTATTATTAGTCCAGCAAACACATGAGATGGAAAACTAGGGTCTTTGAGTACTCTTAATGTTCTGTCATTTCAGTCCTGAGAATCCTCTTATGCCTAGACTGGATAAAGCCAGATGAGACTATTAACAGTGGAATGGCAGGAAGCTCAAAGTGAGGTCACCATCTCATAGAGTGCCTGGTCTGGGGGATACGTGCAACTCAATCTAAACTATTTCTAGAGCACTCATCACCATAGTATCTAAGCACTAGGTAACTGAAGAGATGTTGTGGCAGCTGAAAAAATGAAACTAAAAGCTTCTCCAAAGTTGAAAAACTTTAAAGAGGGAACATTAATTCCAGTCTTGAAAAATTTCCACAGAAGGCACTGTTAAGTTTTTACTGTAGCAATGACATTTTTGAAACCGGATAAATCTAAGAGCCAGGAGGAAATGTTGTTGCCAGACAACATAATGAATGAACGATAAATGTATGTGTACTTATGAGAGTTTCATGGTGGAGGGTCAGGCTGTAACACTTGTCTGACCCCATATACATTTCATGGGCATAAATCTTGTTAAAATATTTTCAGCAAACTAGGTTTTAAATGCAAACACTATGTGCTTATTATCTCATGAACAAACATAGGTTTAAGCAAGTTGATTTTATCAGTTAGTGTAATTCCCCTAGAGAACCCATTGTATTTCAGACTTACGACATATGTGTATTTCTTAATATTAGATATTCCAAACACAGAACATCGATTAAAGTCAGAATTATAATATTAATTAATGCAAAGCTTCAGTCAATCCAGGACAGCAAAGCACTCTCCTGTTTCAGAAAATAGCTATAATATGGAAATTCTGCCAACAATTCTAAAATATTTTATACTTTGACTGTTTCCTAATAGTTGATATTTTTAAACTCCACTCATTTTTTAAAAAATAATTCATCCTTTATTTTGGTGTTTATGGGGCCAGTAGTGGGGAGTGTGTGTTTGGGGCAGATTCAACATTTTAACAGACTTATTTGGAGAAGGACAGTCCTGAGTTTTTGGCCTGTGTTCCAGGTCCTCTTATCTGTCTTGAGAAGTCAGTTCAAAAAGCGACCCAAACATTGTGGTGCAGTGTTGTGTCATACCCTTGACACAATAGTAAACTAGAGGGATTATTCGGCTCAGTGTAGTAGTTCATTAAAATCCAGGGAATATGACATAAAGCTAGTTTAAAGCAATGCTGGATGTTCATTCTCTTGACTGGAAGGAGGCTAAGGGTATATTTGCACTGTACTTCAATATTGTACCATCAGTGGCTGCTTCATTTGTACTGTTTTTAATTTAATCAAGAAGGCACCACTATGATTACTAATTTACACAAACACACCTGTCTCTTGTTACCGTGTCCACCACACCTTCTTTAGCTTTTTCTATTCTAACAACTGGATTGAAAGCTCTCTGGGGCCCGGACTGTCTTTGTGTTATTTGTTTGTGCAGTGGGGCCTAGTCTCTATTTGGGGTCCTTAGGAATAAATAATAATAGTGTATTATTTTCATAATGTGTTTTGGGATAAGGTTTGCCTCCAACACTGCTGCTGAACAGAACGGTGTCAAGACCAACACAGACTTATTTTGGCCTGTTCAGGAAGAAAGGTCTCCGTGCAGCATTTTGAGCTGGATACATGACTACATGGGGCTCTTTACCAGATGTAGCTGAATCCCACAGAACCAACAACTGAAATCATAACAATGGTACTGAGTGGATTATTTCTAGTGGGAAAATGTAATAATTTACAATGCCACCAAGATAACCCCAGGGCTGGATTTATACCTTACGCGCCCACAGGCACAGCATCTTCAGTGCCGCGCCCCTGCCTCGTGCCTACAGCTGACCTTTGTGTTGCACACAGTTTTAGAGAGGTAAGGCAACCCTAGAATGCCAGTGCCCCTAGGCACATGTCTACTGCTCCTAATTGGAAATCTGGTCCTGTATAACCCTCATTTCATTTGTATTCAGGGCTACGGGTTTGCATATATTTGAAACGCTCTAGCAGCACAGCTGTGGAGCTCCCGTTTAGATACTCACTACAATGATGGGAGTGTTCTCCCATTGGCATAGTTAATCCACCTCCCTGAGAGACGGGAGCTGAGTTGATGAAGAATTATTCTATCTGTGTAGCACTGTCTACACTGTGGGTTAGGCTGGCTTAACTGCATTGCTCAGGGGTGTGGATTTTTCACACTCCTGAGTGAGATAGCTGGATTGACTTAACTTTTGAGTCAATAGACCTGGCCTAAGTACTGTCTCCTTTATTCCTCTGAACTGGGAAAGGTGACCTGCAAAAAAGGGGGAGCTGTGCCTTTCAATAAAATGTAAGTCTCAACATTTCCCCCTCAAAATAAATGAAAATAAAATATTCATTTTATCATTTTTTCCTCTGGTTATTTTTTACATTAGGAATATCAGATCAGGTCTTACTGGTGCACTATTTGGTGATCTTAGATGTTTACATGTAGAAAAAAAGATTTTTCTTCGAACTGCTAGTGCTGCAAACTCAAACAAAGTTTTGAGAATCAAGTTACGTCCTTCCACTCTTGTTCATCACCAGTGCCATCCATGTACCTATTATTACCTTAATGGTGTGCACAGAGATGCCTGGAACATTTCTTTTTAATGATGCACAAGGAGGAACAGAATCCAGCTCACTGACTCTTCACTGTGTTGAATCTGTAGTGCTAGCGGGAGTCAAAAAGAGTAAACTATTATTTTTGCCACCTAAATAAGCAGGTGTGACTGAATACACCCAAGAAACAGTTCTGCTGAGTGAGAAGAGACCATTTTTGCCTAGTCCTTTTGTGGACCAGCTAATATTGTTAGGTAGGGATGTAGTGTGCAGCTGCAGAGACCAAAGATCATTGTGATGAGATGCCTGCCCCACACTGGGCTCTAAGCGGTTAATAGAGCCCTAGGGAGGTTGTGCAGGAGGCAGACAATCAGAGGAGGCCTGAAGGAAGCAGCCAATCAGGACCATGCAGGCCCATATAAAAAGGGAGCTGGGTGGCAGAGGAAGGCAGTTTTCTGCTGGGACCTCAAGGAGAAAGGACTATGTTTCTGGAGGACTGAGAGAACTACCAGCACCCTGGACAGAGCAGTGCTGCTAGCGGGGACTGGGGGAGTGAGAGATAGCTCCTGGCTGGCTGCTGGGGTTTTCAGGCTGAGGCAACGGCAAAGCGGATGCTGGGGCCATGAGGAAATGGCCAGACAATTTGCTGCAGTAGCCACTAAGTGAAGTGGCTGAACAGTGGACTGTGGGTCCCCTGGAAGGGGTGAGCACAGTGTGTGGCATGGCTGAAGGGCTGTGTTGCTGAAGAGGATGCTGTGGTCCTTGGAGAGATGTGCGTGCTAGAGGAGGAGTGATGGTGGCAAGGCACCGCCTGAATAGGGTGCACTAACATACAGTGCTAAGCCCCAAGACAGCCAGCAGAAGGTGCCAGAATGGTGAGTGAACCCTGTTATAGTCATCCTCTATTTTTGAAGAGGGTTCTGGACTGCTGCGTGCTTATAGCTGGCTCTCATTGCTGTACTATGGAAAGTTTAAATAAAAACAATTTAATTCTTAAATGCAAGCTCTCTGTGCCTTAATAAGAACAATACAATCTATTTTCAGAGAACAACACATTTTGTTTATCTTTCAGTACAGCTGTTCTTTGGATACAAATATTGGACTTTAGGTATCAGTAATTTAAAGTAAAGTAGAATGAAGTTCACTACTAGGTAAAAGGCCAGATCAAGGCATATGCAGCTCTGAAGTCCTGCTTACACCCTCAAAATAGGCCTTTTGCACAGTGATTAATTTCACCTATACTGATGAAAATAGCAATGATTAGCTGAAGATTTTTTTTTATTTGCTATTGAGATAGACCTGACCTTGAGGGGGAAGTCTATCTTATTAGCACCAATGTGCAACACACTCTAGAAAGAATTTCTAGCATTATGCTTCTTGGAAGGGAAAGATAGTAATATATTTGGTACTGTCTGAAAACAAAAGGAATAGGAAAAAATACTGCAATGACTTAGCATGGTACTCACTCCATTTTATTTTTACTTGATTTTTTTCTTTTAATCTTTATTTGGCAGCTTCTGCACTGAAAGTCTGCAAGCCTGCAGCTCAGAACTGCATCACTTGGAACCAACTGAAAACATCTCTAGAACATATGTTGTCCTGATTAAATAGCTATCTATAGGCAAGCCATAACATTTCTAATCTTATAGGATAGAGAAGCCATTACCAAACGGTGTTTATTGAGTGGATTAGGTACCAGTGTCTCAACTACACCAAGAAGTGGTGGGCACAGCTAAAAAAGGGATTGTATGCAAAAGAGCCCTTTTGAGGCTAAATTGTTTCAATGGGAGATGGTCCAGTAAAGTAGCCATCTTGAGTCACTGCATCTGAAGTAAGTGGAGTGAATTACGTTACATAAACTAGATGCTCAGTTACCATGGTTACTAAAAAATAAAAACAGCTCACTTAAGCAGATCTAATGTGTGTATATATAAGCTTTCTCCAGCAGCTCGAGAAGCTTGTAGGCTTTGTATCTCCGCCATACCACCTCCAGTTTCTAAGCCTTTCCAAGTTTTTAGAGTGCATTAGGAATGGTTTCAGGTCCACTTTCCATGAGGTAAGAATTAGTTCTCAGAATACTCCTGTCTCCAAGCATGCTTTTTCTTGAAGCTGTAAATAATGCAGCCACAGCTACGAGAGACAAGAACAGCCAAATAAGCAACACTGTGGTTTGTTGTCACACATTAGAAGGTGGTGTGACAGGTTGGGTCACAGAAACCCGCTGGGAGCTACCACCTGATGTGCCAAGACTACTTCTGCGCCTGCTTTCCCTGCCAGCTTAGGACTCCAGCACCCTGTCTGGCTGAGCCAGACACGCCAGTCTGCTCCAACCCAGACCCAGGGTCTGAACCATGTACCCCAAAGCTGCAAACTTAACTGAAAGCAAGTTAAGAAATGTTCCTGCCTTTAACACTCAGATGCCCCACTCCCAATAGGGTCCAAACCTTAAATAAATCCATTTTACCCTGTATAAAGCTTATACAGGGTAAACTCATAAATTGTTTGCCCTCTATAACACTGACAGAGATATGCACAGCTGTTTGGCTCCTCTCGCAGGTATTAATACATACTCTGGGTTAATTAATAAGTAAAAAGTGATTTTATTAAATACAGAAAGTAGGATTTAAGCAGTTCCAGGTAGTAACAGACTGAACAAAGTGAATTACAAAGCAAAATAAAACAAAACATGCAAGTCTAAGTCTAGTACAGTAATAAAGCTGAATACAGATAAAATCTCACCCTCAGATGTTTCAATAAGTTTCTTTCACAGACTGGATGCCTTCCTAGTCTGGGCACAATCCTTTCCCCTGGTACAGCCCTTGTTCCAGCTCAGGTGGTAGCTAGGGGATTTCTCATGATGGCTGCCTCTCTTTGTTCTATTCCACACAGTTATATATCTTTTGCATAAGGTGGGAATCCTCTGTCCCTCTGGGCTCCCTCCCCTCCTTCTCAGTGGAAAAGCACCCGGTTAAAGATAGATTCCAGTTCAGGTGACATGATCAACACATCATTTTAGGGCAACAAAAATGATTCGGGGTCTGGAACACATGAGTTATGAGGAGAGGCTGAGGGAGCTGGGATTGTTTAGCCTGCAGAAGAGAAGAATGAGGGGGGATTTGATAGCTGCTTTCAACTACCTGAAAGGGGGTTCCAAAGAGGATGGCTCTAGACTGTTCTCAATGGTAGCAGATGACAGAACGAGGAGTGATGGTCTCAAGTTGCAGTGGGGGAGGTTTAGATTGGATATTAGGAAAAACTTTTTCACTAAGAGGGTGGTGAAACACTGGAATGCGTTACCTAGGGAGGTGGTAGAATCTCCTTCCTTAGAGGTTTTTAAGGTCTGGCTTGACAAAGCCCTGGCTGGGATGATTTAACTGGGAATTGGTCCTGCTTCGAGCAGGGGGTTGGACTAGATGACCTTCTAGGGTCCCTTCCAACCCTGATATTCTATGATCACATAGAATCATAGAATATCAGGGATGTAAGGGACCTTAGGAGGTCATCTAGTCCAACCCCCTGCTCAAAGCAGGACCAATCCCCAACTAAATCATCCCAGCCAGGGCTTTATCAAGCCTGACCTTAAAAACTTCTAAGGAAGGAGATTCCACCACCTCCCTAGGTAACGCAACTCCTAGTGAAAAAGTTTTTCCTAATATCCAACCTAAACCTCCCCCACTGCAACTTGAGACCATTACTCCTCGTTTTGTCATCTGCTACCAGTGAGAACAGTCTAGATCCATCCTCTTTGGAACCCCCTTTCAGGTAATTGAAAGCAGCTATCAAATCCCCCCTCATTCTTCTCTTCCGCAGACTAAAAATCCTAATTCCCTTAGACTCTCCTCATAAGTCATGTGTTCCAGCCCCCTAATCATTTTTGTTGCCTGCCGCTGGACGTTTTCCAATTTTTCCACATCCTCCTTGTAGTGTGGGGCCCAAAACTGGACACAGTACTCCAGATGGGGTCTCACCAATGTTGAATAGAGGGGAACGATCACGTCCCTCAATCTGCTGGCAATGCCCCTACTTATACATCCCAAAATGCCATTGGCCTTCTTGGCAACAACGGCACACTGACTTATATCCAGCTTCTCGTCCACTGTAACCCCTAGGTCCTTTTCTGCAGAACTGCTGCCTAGCCATT
Source organism: Lepidochelys kempii (assembly GCF_965140285.1). Lineage (NCBI taxonomy): Eukaryota > Metazoa > Chordata > Testudines > Cheloniidae > Lepidochelys > Lepidochelys kempii. Next base: position 92,168,022 of record NC_136384.1, on the reverse strand, counting down.
CGGTCCCTAGTCTGTAGCGGTACATGGGATTCTTCTGTCCTAAGTGCAGGACTCTGCACTTTTCCTTGTTGAACCTCATCAGATTTCTTTTGGCCCAATCCTCTAATTTGTCTAGGTCCCTGTGTATCCTATCCCTACCCTCCAGCATATCTACCTCTCCTCCCAGTTTAGTGTCATCTGTAAACTTGCTGAGGGTGTAATCCACACCATCCTCCAGATCATAATGAAGATATTGAACAAAACCGGCCCCAGGACCGACCCTTGGGGCACTCCACTTGATACTGGCTGCCAACTAGACATGGAGCCATTGATCACTACCCATTGAGCCCGACAATCTAGCCAGCTTTCTATTCACCTTATATTCCATTCATCCAGCCCATACTTCTTTAACTTGCTGGCAAGAATACTGTGGGAGACCGTGTCAAAAGCTTTGCTAAAGTCAAGGAACAACACATCCACCGCTTTCCCCTCATCCACAGAGCCAGTTATCTCGTCATAGAAGGCAATTAGATTAGTCAGGCATGACTTTCCCTTGGTGAATCCATGCTGACTGTTCCTGATCACTTTCCTCTCCTCTAAGTGCTTCAGAACTGATTCCTTGAGGACCTGCTCCATGATTTTTTCCAGGGACTGAGGTGAGGCTGACTGGCCTGTAGTTCCCAAGATCCTCCTCCTTCCCTTTTTTAAAGATGGGCACTACATTAGCCTTTTTCCAGTCGTCCGGGACTTCCCCAGATCACCATGAGTTTTCAAAGATAATGGCCAATGGCTCTGCAATCACATCCGCCAACTCCTTTAGCACTCTCGGATGCAGCGCATCCGGCCCCATGGACTTGTGCTCGTCCAGCTTTTCTCAATAGTCCCGAACCACTTCTTTCTCCACAGAGGGCTGGTCACCTCCTCCCATGTCACTGTAAGACTTCATTACTCACTTGCCAGCACACAGGTATTCAAGAAGACTTACAAGTAAAACAGAGCTATCTACAGTTAATTGTCATGGTTAATGGGAGCCATTAAGATTCCAAACCGCCATTAATGGCCCACATTTTGCATAACTACAATAGTTATATTGTACCTCAGAGTTATATTTCACATTTCTAGTTTCAGATACAAGAGTGATACATTTATATAACTAGGATGACCACACTCAGTAGATTAAGCTTTGTAATGATGCCTTACAAGAGACCTTTTGCATGAAGCATATTCCAGTTACATTATATTCACACTCAGCATATTTTTATAAAATCATATAGAGTGCAACGTCACAGGTGGAACATCTCAGTTCTCTCCAAGAGAGAAAAATGAAGGACACCATCTTACTTCTATTCTGAAAAGATCTGATAAGAATTAAAGAGCCTTCTTTGTACTGTACAAGCTCTTGCATCTTACTGCAAACAGGTTACTGTCCCATGAAGTGGATTACTTTTCCATATTTAGCAGTGATAAGTATTTAAGCCCATGAGTAGGGTTTCTAGCATCTTTGGAGGGCAAGGCTATTTGTGTTTCTTTCAGCCTTCTACATAAAAGTTGAGCAGCATTGACAACTAATTTTTTTCAAGAAACATGATCTTTTCCATCTGGACTAAGGTTGAGGTCAATGATCATCCGGTTTTTCTAAAGTTGCCTTTCGTTACCCCTCCGCAATACTTCCACCTGCCTCTCTTTGCCCAGAGTACTATTTTCTAGCACCACTAGCTTTGCTACCTTTAACATCCTTATTCCAATTCTTAGACGGCTTGACAACATCAACTTCCCCTTACAATTAGAATCCAGCTGGGGAGAATTTTAACATCACTGGCCAAGATTTTTGAAAAGTGATTAGTGATTGTGGGTGATGAATGAAAGTCATTGTGGAGGGGCATGATTTTCAGAGTGTGGATGCACTTCACTTTAAAAATCAGGCCTTTTAGAAGAGTCGCAAGTTGGGCATCCTAAAAGTGAGGCACCCAGAGTGACTAGTGCCTCTTTAAAATCGTGGTCCAAAACTGATGGTAGTTTTGTATTAAACTGGTATTGGACTGAGTTAATAAAAATATTTATGCTTTCATTGTAGGCAACAGACATAAACAATTTGTCTGAGTCATACAGCCAACTGGTTTGTTACAATATACAGGTTTTCTTGTGAAGAACTTTCACTGATGATATTCTGCCATCTAGTGATGTTTAGCTGAGAAAGGAAACATTCAAACATTCTACCATGTGGGGATGGTGGGAATCAAAGCAAAAATAACCCAGAACCATGTACTGGCTGCACCGCAGTACATGAAAGTAATACATGTTTCACGAAAAAGGAAAAGATGTTTAGGAGAAAAGAAGCCACAGCCGTAGTAGCAGGAAAGTCACATGGACATAGAGGAAAAGTGCAACTGCAGGTCTCATTCTGGGCTCCACTGTTGACTAATTATGGCAGCTCAGCCATCCTAAAGAGGGTGTAAAGAGCTGCTTGACCATTCTGAGGGGATCCCTCTGGTGCAGGGGATTCCCTGGGTGGGGTCAGGTCAGCATAATTGAGATAAAAATCTAGCACCAGTTATACTGGGGTAAATCCAGAGTAATTCGGTTTTCATAGTAGCATTGCTCTGGACTTCCATTAGAATAACTGCATGGCTATAGAGCTGAATTCTGCTCTCAGACAGTTTGAGCAAAATCCATGGGCAGTTTTTTCAGAATCTATGGGGCTATGTTTCATTCATACAATACTGTACACCTACCACACTGTCACTGAATCTTTCCAGTGGCCTCCTGGGGTAGTGCATGCAACACAAATATAAATGATTCAAGATACATGGAAGAGATATTGTGGAGTTTATCAACTGTGTAATCAGTGGTAGATTAGGGCAACATTGAATGAGTTGCATGCAAGTGTATATGCAAATGATGGGACCCAGTTTTGAACACTTGGCCCACAGAGCTAATAAACTAGGTAGAATAGGCAGCTGTGGATCACATGCTGGTAAACAGGGACTGCTTGCTACTGCATGAATTTAAATGCATCTCCTGTTATCGTTTCCTGCCTCATTTTCAATCAGATGCTATAGTAATTGGCTGGTGTTTGCATTAGGTAGAAAAATAATACTATTGGTGATATATTAAGGGACTATTTACTTCCTCCTTTTATGGACTAGAGTAATCCTATTCGAAATTGAAGACCCAAGACAACAGTTACCTCTGCTTATACCAAGCCTGAATTTGAGCCTATGACTGGGGGAGGGGCCGAGGTATGTGCTCTGTGGTTTCTAACTCTTAGGTGCAACATCAGACCTGAGGACATGCCTTTGTATGCTCACATGCCTACAATGATCCTGCTCTCACAATCCATCCATCTAACAATGGCATGGTCCCCATCACTGTACTAGCTGACCACTTCACAACCACGGATGACTGTGCTTTCACAACACTTCTGAGGGACAGGGAATTATTCCCATTTTACAGATGGGAAACTGAAGCACAGAGAGATTAAATAACTTGCCCATGGTTCCACAGGAAGTCTAGAGCAGAGCCAGAAATTGAACCCAACTGTCCTGGAGTCTAAGTCCAGTACTTTTACCACAAGACCATTCTTCCTAAATGGGGAACTCACTTTCCTAATGTTACTAAGTCATTTTGAAGCTGAGTGACAGTCTCCTAGACCTAGAAAAATCCTCAGAAAGAAAAACCTAAGAAAATGTGAAATTTCTTAAAGATTAAATAATTTTATTACATTTTTTTTCTGCACTGTTAGTAAAATTCAGCCTATTTTCTGGTTTTCTCTTGACAAACCCAGGTCTGAGCACCAGCCCACACTCACAACAACTGAACTCAAACCTACATGCTAACAATTCGATGAAAGGCTATTGTCGCTGCCTTACATTTCTAGCTACCTGCCACCAACGTCATCAGTCAATAAGGAGAAAAAAAAAATCCCTGGGTCTGTTTTCACCATGACAACCCATGCATAGTAATCAATGTCTCTCTGGTTTGTACGCTGGTTGCTATAGTGAGTCCCTATGCTGCAGTATACTATAGCAACAAGAAAATGCCATAATTCTTGTTTGTTTACAAGGCAACAAAGAGCCTGTTTAATCCTGAGCCAAAACTTGGTGCTACTCCCCATTCTGTTGTGTTACATTTACTTAGCTACACAAGGCAAGACAACAGTAGTGTGTATAAATACACAGGACCTGATTCAGATCCCATTTACACTAGCACTGTAATAGCAGGAATAACTCCCCTGGCTTCAATGGAGTGACATGAGTTTTTAACCAGTATGAGATCAGAATCAAGCCCAGGGAGTCAAAGTCTACCCTTCTTTACACTGCTGTAAATGCAGAGTAACTCCAACTACAGTAGAATTTACTCCAAATTTTTACTGGTGTCAATGAGAATAGATTTTAATTAAGGGTCCCTGACCTGAAGAATTTACATTTTGGGCCTGAGTCCATTGTTCACATTCATGCTGCAAGGAGTTCCATTCATCCCATGGGGCTACTTGCAGAGTATGACATTGTTCCATGTGAATAAAGGTCTGGGTTTCAACCTTATTCACATCAACAGTCCCAACGAATTGAAAATGGCATTGTTCATTTAACTACTTTTTTAGCATCAGTAAGATATGCAGAATCAGGCACAGTTAACCTTCCCAACCATGACCTGAAGAAGAGCTCTGTGTAAGCTCAAAAAGCTTGTCTCTCTGACCAACAGAAGCTGGGCCAATAAAAGATATGAGCTCACCCATCTTGTCTCTCTAATATCCTGGGACCAACAGTGCTACAACTCCACTGCATATTTCTCATCCATGGCAGTTCAGATCTCCCTTCCACTTCTTATGAAGAAAAAGTGGCTCATTTTAATTAAAACCCGTGTTCATTTTTGTTACTTTATATACTACATGCCATTCCCTCTAGTTTCATTATTCCGCTTTCTGCCAGTGTCTTCTGGCAGTCATTTCAACAGCTCCAGTCTTAGATCATAAGAAAACTGTTTGCTAATAAATGCCCTTGAATCTTATCATTGTTGAAACGTATCTGTTACAGGAGTAGCAACTTCTCCATATTGAACTTTAATATATGCTGTTAAATATACACAAATACAGCTCTTGTACCCTCTAGTGGGTAAGAATGAATTTCTCATACAAGATACTCACTCCCTTTAAAGGGACATCATCAACTTGAAAGCTAGCCAATTTTTTTTTAATTTTAAAAGTAATTTCAGGTACTGCACTTGCCCCTGAGTTCCACCTAAGTGTTCCAACTCCAGCTAAGTGTTGTGGTTTTACAATCCATGTTTTCCTACTTTTAAAAATAGAGGGTGGGATAGTCTGGGGGAAAGACAATTAAAAAGTTAGGAAAATGGGATTAGAAAAACCACAAAAAGTCACAGGAGGACACAGTGGCAGGTATAGTACCTGAAGCTATCTTTACTTTATTTTTAAATTGACTAGATTTAAAATTGATAGGGGCTATTTAGAATTGCAGGAGTAGGCTGATTTTTTTTTAACTCAGGCCAAACTGCCATGCTAATGGCAATAGGAGTCCTTTTAATTTCAATGGAAGTTCTGCCAGAGAACTTACTCCTGGGGGAATTCTGCACCACTAGGTGCATGCATAATTAATACATAGCGTCTACTGGAAAGTTGCTGCAGTTCCACCTTTTTCCCACCAAAGGGTGCCATGGTGCTAGAACAGAACAGCTGCTCCCAGCCAGCTAGGGAAGAGAGAGAGCCTGCAGTCCCTTCTTCACAACATCTCTCGGGCCAGGACAGGGGATATGGAGAGACAGACAGCATGAGGTTGCTGGGGGGTCTGACAGGGGTTCATAAGGGCTAATGGGGGAGGACAGACTGGGGCAGAGGCTGAATGGGAGAGAGAGGTGCAGGGCCACATGGTGGAAGAGGGATGGCAGGGTGGGGGCACAGAGACACATGGGGACAGAGGGGAGGGGATGCAGGGACACATGGGGATGGGGGAGTGGGTGTCTGAGTGGGAGTGAAGGAACACATGTGGACAGAAGGTGCAAGGATACATGGGGGTGCAGGGGCAGATGTGCCTGACTGAATGGGAGAGGCTGGGGGTCAGCCAGGGTCTGCATGGGGGAAGCTCCCGAACAATTTCTCCCCACCCCCCAAAAAACCCCCTGTTCCATACTTTCCCCACCCATACCCAACAGCCCTCCAAGTTCACACCCAGGCTCCTTCCCAACAATTTACTTCCCTCTCCCTCAGCTCCTCCATTACCCCTGACTCCCCCAAGCTTCAGAGGCGTACAGGAAATACAGTTCTGTATTGTAGTTTAAATGAATTATTACTCAGAGTTCTGTATTAATATGCCTAGTAAGGAATCTATTTGTCAAAAAACATTTCCTGAATCTTTTGTTGTTGTCTGTATTGTTACAGACATACTTGCTGACAGGCATATTGAAATAAATTACCAAAATAATTGAAACTGGTGTGATTATATTGTGTTGTTTTGACAAATCAAATATGCAGAATTTTAAAATATTGTGTGCAGAATTTTTTATTTTTTGGCACACAATTCCCCCAGGAGCAGGGCTGGCCTTACCATGAGGCAAACTGAGGCGGCCGCCTCAGGTGCCAGACTGTAGGGGTGCGCCACTAGGACCCAGAGTGTAGGAAATTGTGTCTGCTGCTGGTGCATATGTATTCTCTCTGCTCTAGATGCACAGAGATGGTGGAGTGCTGTGCTGGAGGAAGGAGGGCACAAGAGACATAACAGGCAGGCAGGAGAAAAGGTAAGAGGGAATAACAGAAAGCAGAAGGAGCTGCAGGGAGAGAGAGGAGGAGAAGCCTCTTAGGTACCTCTCTCTAGCACCCCCAGGAGCCTGGACTGATTAACACCAGCTTCTCAGGGAGCTTCCTGTTTCCTGCTGCTTCCCTGAACACACTTGAGGAGAACAGGCAGTCAACTGAAGTAGAAGGAGCCAGTTAGGTCCTTAAGACGCTGATATCTTCCCTCACTCAGGCCCTGCTACCTACCAGCCTGCTTATTTGTCCCCTTCAATTGGGTGTTGAGAACCACTATAGCTGGCACAGAACAGCAGTCATGAGTGAAAGAAGAAAATGCCCCTCTGGGGCAGCATTCAGAAAAAGAAAGAAAGCAAGGAAGCTTTTCTATCTAAGCAGGAAGGAGCTTAGACACACATGTTCACAGTGAGCCTTCCGGCCCCAGTGAGGATGTAAATGGCGAGGACATGCCTGATCTTCCAGTTAGTTAGAGTGTAGGTGACCTGGCAGCTACTGCGGCATCCATATCTCCATCTCAAATGGATGTAACCATGCACATTCCTGAAGAAAAGCGTAGATCAGAGAAGAGTGCGGTGGAGGTGCAAGAAACAGCAGCTGCTGAGTTTAGTTCCTTAAGTCTAGATGATACAGGACTGTGGACTCACTTGAGCAGTAGCCAAAGAGACTTCTTTGTACTGCATGGGCCACAGCAAGTGAAAAGCTTCATGTTCCCCAAAGACAATGAAAACAGAAGTTTCCATCCAACACATTACTGGCGTGAAACCCCAATGGTGACAAAGTGGAGAGGCCATGGCCTATGTACTCAAAAACCCAGAATGCTGCATGCTGTTTTTGTTGCAAACGCTTCCAGTCTAATGTTCCAGTCCAATTGGGTTCTACAGGAACAAAGGACTAGAAAAATCTGGCTAGAAATCTCGCATGCCATGAGAAGGCAGCAAATCACCAGAGAGCATACCACAGGTGGAAAGAGCTTGAGATGAGACTCAGGTTAAAGGCCACCATAGATGATCAGCATCAAGAGAAGATTGCATCAGAGTCTCTTTACTGGCAAAATGTTCTGAAAAGGCTCATTGCCGTTGTGAGAATGCTTGCTACCCAAAACCTAGCACTACGTGGCACTTCAGATCAGCTGAACTCAAACAATGGAAACTTCCTTAAAATTGTGGAGCTGATGGCTGAGTTTGATGTTGTACTCCAGGAGCATCTAAGAAGTGAGCTGTAGCTCATGAAAGCTTATGCTCAAATAAATTTGTTAGTCTCCAAGGTGCCACAAGTACTCCTTTTCTTTTTGCGGATACAGACTAACATGGCTGCTACTCTGACACCCAAGAAATGTACACACACCACTACCTTGGAAAAAACAATTCAAAATGAGATCATACAGTTACTGGCAACAAAAGTCAAACAGAAGATTGTGGCAGATCTGAAGTCAGGAAGATATTACTTTGTTATTCTGGACAGCACACCTGACATCAGCCATACGGAACAAATTACTTTAATTGTGCATTTTGTAACAACAACAGAACCTAGTGAAAATTTCCCTGCAATGGTGACTGTCAGAGAGCATTTTCTAGAATTTATTGACATTGATACTACAGGAGCTGGTATGACAAATATGATTCTTAAAAAGCTGGAAGATACGGAATTGCGATAGCTGACATCAGAGGTCAGGGCTACGATGATGGTGCCAACGTGAGAGGAAAGAACAGAGGAGTGCAGACACGGATCTGAGAGTTAAACCCTTGAGCTTTTTTGTCCCATGCAGTTCTCATTCATTGAACTTGGTGGTCAGTGATGCAGCATCCGCTTCTAATGAGGCTGCTGAATTTTTTAATGTAATTCAAAGCATCTATGTAGTTTTCTCTGCATCAACTCATCGATGGCAAATTTTGAAGCAACATCTGGGAACATCCTCTCTGACACTGAAACCACTGAGTGCCACATGATAGGAAAGTCGAGTGGAGGCGATAAAGCCTATCAAACACCAAATTGGGAAAATAGATGATGCTATGACAGGAATTGTTCATGGGAGAACAATGGCAGATGGAAATGGAATCACCAGAAACATACATAACTTCAAATTTCTGTGCGGCTTAATCTTGTGGCATGACGTACTGTTTGAAATAAATGTTGTGAGCAAGAGACTCCAAGGTGTTGACCTTGATATATCTGAAGCAATGGAATAACTGGACAAAGCAAAGTCATACCTACAGTCTTACCGGTCAGACGAGGGATTTCAAAACATTCTGAAGAATGCACAGAAGTTGAGAGAGGAACTTCACACTGAAACTATTTTCCCACCCACCCAAGAATACAAGAGTCACCGAAGAAGACATTTTGATTACGAGGCACAGGATAATCCCATAAGAGACCCCAAACAACAATTCAAAGTTGAACCCTTTAACCAGGTGCTAGACTGTGCAATACAGTCAGTTGAAGCACATTTCATGCAGCTCAAGGAACACAGCAGTATATTTGGGATGTTGTTTGAAATTCCAAAACTCCTCACTATACCTGAAGAAGACCTACACCAGCAATGCAGGGCACTAGAGACGGTGTTGACACATGATGACATGCGTGATATTGATGCGAGTGATTTAGGTGATGAACTGAAAGCCCTTTCAAGATACATTTCAGCAGGATCAACTCCAAAGGCTGTTCTAGAATATATGTGCCCAAAGAAGATGACTACCCTTTTTCCAAATGCTTTTGTTGCTCTGCACATACTTCTAACACTTTCTGTAATAGTTGCCAGTGGAGAACGCAGCTTCTCCAAGCTGAAGTTAATAAAAACACATTTATGCTCCACAATGACACAGGAGAGGCTGGTTGGTCTTGCAGCCATCTCAGCAGAGCATGAGCTGGCCCAGACTGTGGACCTTCAGGAGGCAGTTCAAATCTTTGCAACCAAGAAGGCACAAAGCATCACTTTGATTATTCAATCAGATAAAAATGCCAGTTTTGGCCCAAGCAAGGTGGCATGGGGGAGACATTTGAGCTCCCTGCCTCAGGTGCCAAAATGTTGTGGGCTGGCCCTGCTCAGGCATAAGAACTGTAGGAGCTGGCCCAAAGTTTTCACAACAAGGATATTTTAAGAGCGTCTGTAGCACACAATACTTATATGATGATACAATACGTTGTTATTGGTTGGATGAAACTTCAATGAATTTAGTGGGTGTAACAGCTGCCTTTCATTCAGGTTAAATGTAAAAAGCAACTGAGGGTTTTTTTTTTATTGAATCAGAAAACTGAAATACAAAAGAAGCAGCAGAAAGCCAAAGACACAGCCCTATTAGTGTGATCCTGAGGATGGTGGGGGAAGTTAGAGAGAGTGCTTTTGGCTGAAAGATGTTTGGAAATGTAAATGAAGAAACTATTGTGTTGAAGGAAACAGGACTTTATGTACACTCTAAACAAAAAGGGTTACCTCAGAGAAATACCTGACTCCACCTTGAATCTCTCCTACTAACCAAAACAACCCACCATTTCCCCCCAGATTGACTAACTGCTGAGGTCAAAAAGGGCTAACAATATTCTAACGCAAAAAATAAATGTTAGCATTTGTTTTTTTACTCAGATTATTTTCTGTGTAACAATTATCCGGTAATATAAATTATTTCCTGGTTTTTGATATTCACAGAGGCCTTGATCTAGCAAAATGCTTGAACACATCCACAATTTTAAGGATGTGAATAGTCCTCTTGATTTAAAATGGGATTATTCATGTGCTTAAAGCTACACAGACACTTAAGTGCGTTGTTAGATTGTGCCCAGAGAGAACTTGTGTTAAAATGAAAGGAATTTCCTTTGATTATATATTCCTTTTGCATTATAAAAAGTATTAATACGTTTGCTGGAATTAGTCACTCAACTGACTAGCTGAGCTAATTTCGTAACCATACTACATAACAGAACTCCTCAGGGCCTTGGAATACATCCTTGCATCTCGTAGTTAGCAAACATGATATAACTGAGCCTATTTTAACAAAGCACTTGAATTAGATCCAACACTTTATATTCTGGTCTGTCAGTAACACAGAAGGATAAAGTTGCAACCTTCCCTTGTGTGGGGGAACTAAACTGGGGATACTACTACTTAGGTCTCATTGCATCCTCTGAGATACTTAATTAGATGTCATTTGAAGAGTGCTTTGAGATGAACAGTGCTATACAAAGTATTATTGGCAATTTGATTTTTTTAAAAAACATTTATTTATTACCGCTCTGTGCCTCACTTTCTTCATCTGTAAAATGCTTTGAGATCCACTGACGAAAAGTGCTATGTAAGAGTGAGGTATTATTATTTAGCTTTGTGCCTACCAATGCCATAGTTAGTGTGAATTATTCCACAATAATTCATACACTGCCATGGTTTAATGATTAACAACAATCACTGATTTTCACACCAACCATTTTAAAAAGCAGGAACAGTATGGCAATAATCCAGAAATATATACTCTGTGTGTGTATATATATATATATTTCCCCACCCTCCTCTTTCTGTTTTAGAAGATAACCAGCAGACTGATGTTTGCTGTGTGACAATGTGCATGCTGAATGACTCAAGAAATGCTATGACCAAAGCAGCCTGAGCTTCTAAACATCCTGGGACTGTGGTTAGGAGACCAGCACCACCTGTTTATGAAATTCCGGACCCTCTGAGGAAAGCAGGACTGTTGGCAGCTATGCTGTTAGAAATTTGGCCTGCTCTGGGCTTTCCCAGTTTATTGGGTTAGCCCTAGAATATGTGAGATTTAGAGCTTCCTTAGCACGTTGTGTCACACCACTACCACAGAAAGTTCTGACAGTGGAGATTGTCATTGACAGAAAGTGGTCTTTTCAAAGCATGAGGGTCCTTGATAACAAGTTCCTTCTGTTCTCTCTGCATCCCTTGTTCTGTCTTAAAAGCTCTAGAACAGGGGTGGGCTGAATACCTCTCTGTCACTAGATTCCTTTAATTCAATGTACAGGCCAGGTAACTGATCTGTTTGCCTAGAAGCAAGCAGAACAGTAGAAAACTCCTGTAGGAAGGGAACATGCTAAATCAACCAGGTGGTAAAAAGATTACTCCCTCAAGTCATACAGGAGTCATTTTTGACAGTGGGAAGGGACTTACCACTTGTGTACTTTTACTGGAGAGAGTGGTCTTACAAGCCAGGCTTGGAAATGCAGCCACAAGAATGTCAGCCATTTTAGAAGGCTGAAGTGGAGAGGAGCATGCTAGGAAATAACCAGAGGTAGAGAGAGTCTGTGGGTCCTATTAAACAGGATTCCTCTCTCATTGATAGGAAAAGAGGTTCTATATCAGGGAAGTTTGGAGGAATGTTACTTCTGGTCCCAAGTCCCATTGCTACCTAGGAAAGATTTCAGAAGTAGCTCTGACTTTGCTTTTCTGTATAGCTAATGTTTTTGATTTACTGTTTATTAACAGTATATGTTTCTACATTTCAGTAACCCTAAACTTTCAAAAATCACAAGTCAGGCTCCACTAAAAATCATGAGATTGACTAAATCGGGCTAAAATAATTTTTTCCCCTTCCTTTTGGTTTTCGAGCCTTTAGGGTGAGCTTATTTGATGTTTTCAAGCTTTCATCTGCAACCTTACTTTAGGCTATAAACCCACCTTAAAAAAGAAAAAGCTGAGATTCTCTTGCAATCTCCTGATTCTAGCAGTTGGGGCTTTAAAAGAAAACAAACAGCAAGTATATGAGCCCTTGCAATAAAATGAGAGATGCCAACACTGGCATTTGTTGTTTGTGTTGGGGCTGAGATAATAAACCTCCTTCCTTTTATACACACTCTTCCTCCTCAGTTTTACAGAATGTGGACACTTTTCTTAAGGAACCTAGAATCAGAAGTGATTATCATAAATTCAATGAAAATAGCACTAGCAGCAGTGGCCTAAGGTCTTGACATAGCCATGTAAGGATAAAAATTTAATGACCCAATCAGGATTGCCAAAAACAGGTTCTCAGGTGTTTAGATGGAAAAGTGAAGGGTTTGGTAGTTCTTATTTTGGTAGAACTGGTTGACTTATCCCATACCTATATGAGTTAAGGTTGGTGTAGGAATCTCAACCAACAATTTCCTTATTAATTAATATTTAAATTCTTCATTTTAGCTTTGTAGCTAACATCTTTGGCATTAATATGGTCTTGTGCTGTGGAAATATATACTACACGCTTTAAAAAAGTAAACTCCATGAAAATGTTTTCAGGCTCAAAAGACCTTGGTGTAACTTATGTAAAAAGAGGGCTAAATCATGACACACATACTCTTCATTTTTTTTTAAAAGAAAACTCTTGACATAGGCTAATCATCATTTTCTCTAAATAAGTAAAAAACAAACAAACCCAGATCTCTAAAATATAGAATAGCTTTATTATGAAAAGGCACAAAATATTTTAGTCTGCTCTGTCAATTTAATCTCAACACATTTTAATAAAATATATACAGCCAGATGACTAATAAAATGAGCTAGTTCTCCCAAAAGAAGGATTTTTATAATGATGACAGATTATTCTTTTTTCGTGGTAATTCCGGTGTTCATGACTCACGGATGTTCTCCCCATGTCAGTGCCCTGCAGAGCAGAGGCCAGATTCTGGTGTCATTCACACAGGATTTACATGAACTTAACATTGATTTCAATGGAGTTACTTCTGATTTAGCCTGATGTGATACCAGAATCAGTTCTCAGAATTGCAGTAACAAAGGAACCAGTAGTGATAATACAATGAATTTCGCCTGGAATCTCATCTGATTTGGAAATTAAGTCACAAGTGGACCTTTCCAATTATATAGTTACCATCTTTCTACAAGAGCACGAAGAATCCCGCTACAGAGATTTCAAACAGCAAACAAGGACATTTGTCTTAGCATAGTAAAAAACTTGAGACTCAATATTATAAAAAGAAGAAATACCAGTGGCAGTAGATGACAATTTTGAATATAAAGGAAAATTGTGACTCAAACCTGAACAGCTACCAATGCACTGGGCCCGATTCTCCCCTCACAGCAGTTTTAGACTAGAGAGGCTCCATCAGATTCAGTGGAGTTACCCTGATTTATACTGGTGCAAGAAAGAGGGGAATCAGATCCAGCAGCTAGGCCCATGATGGTAGTTCTCATGTTCTCTTCAGGCTGATTTCATGACTGGAGAACTGATGCGGTTGTCTGGGCCTGGTTGTCAGAGTAATTTAGGAGTCATTCCACTCAAATCAAAGGAGTTGTACTGGTGTGAAAGAAAACTAAGGCTCAAACTTTTGCACATTCCTTAAGTAGAAAAAGATTTCTCCACTCTTCATTTCTTTCCCCCTGTCCAACAAAGAGATGTGACCTTATTCCAGCCACTTGGTTATAACTAGTCCCAGTTCAAAATAATGGAGTGGTCCAACTGCAATTAAAAGTGGGAGAGTCCAGTATTTGGCAACATCCTCTCAAGGAGCGTAGGCTGTAGTTTCCTCCTAAGAAGATCTCTTGAGAATTGTTTGCACTGGTGCTGGTGAAGGAGGGGAAAAAAAGGAAGTCAGGTCTATTTTCACAATGTACATATTTTGGCTAGGGGGTTTAGAATGTTAAATTATCATACTTGAAATATGACTTAAAATAGACAGTTCTAAACCCCTGCAATGCTAAAGTGACCATACGTCCTGGTTTTACTGGGGCAGTCCTAAGTTTCCATATGAAATTCCTGTGCCCCAGGAAATTCTTCCAGGACACCTGAAACATTCCACTGTTTAATTTTTTTCAATCAGATTTTTTTTTAATCTTTAAACTGTCTGCTCAATATCATTATACTGAGTAGAACTCGCTCTGTGTTTACCAGGAACAAAGAATCAAGTGGAATGAACATTCAGTGTGATGAACGTTGCTTGGAGTATGCCAGTGAGGGAGGACCCCAGCAGAGCTGGATTTTTTGCTCTAAGTAAATGTTAGCCACATATGTTTTATAATAAACTCATTCAGAACACTAAGTTACAGGAAAAAGTCATCCTCTCCAAGTAACATGCATTTAGACAGAAGAAGCTGGTGGTAATGGGACCGACATACTAGTTTAAAAAAACGAAACTGTGTACTTTTGCCTATGAGTTTTTGTAACCATAAAAATGTCATCATAAAAGCATACAGGGTTTTGATTTTGAAAATATGGTCATCTTTCCCATTGCATATGCAATATTGAAAGCTACTTCTCATATAAAGTCATCCAAGCTAGAAACATATTTAGAAATCTTAAAATAACAAAAATAGAAAATTAATGTTAGGACTGTGACCTAGGTCTGTATTAGAAAGAGAGAAATTTCAGCTGGAAGTTTAAAATTTCCACAAATCCTGCAGGGCGCTCTGCAAGATCACATTTCCAGATTCTTGCATGGAGGGACAGGAATGAATAGCAGAGGCTGACATGGGGAGGGGGGTGCAGAGCCTTTGATGATGTAAATTGTCATAGCTCCATTGAAGTCAGTGGAGTTAGTACAATTTACACCAGCTAAGGATCTGTGCCAGAGAATACAGCCAGGCTACATTACAGCAGCATCTGTACTGTATTTACTTTATAAATTATTTTGGGTTTTTTTGTATATTTGTATAACTTTCCATAAAAGATTTAGAGGGACAAAGTAAATAAAGCTATGAAATAAATAAGGACTATATTAAACCAAGTTTATGGAAGTGTTTCTATGATTTATCCTAAAGTCTGTCTCAGTCATCACTGCAATTATACAAGGGCTACATCCATCCTCAGAGAAACCTAAAGTGGATGATGAATGGGGGCACAAAACTCTATAAGGTTCCTTTGATTTACATTTGTGTAAGAGCAAGAAGAATCAGTCCCTTGATCCTTAACAGATAACAGATTTATTGTGGAAGTGAAAGAAAGGCATATTAGAATGAATAAAATATGTGCCTGCCATAACTCAGAAAACATAGACCTTTGTTGCCTCATGTCACCATCTAAACTTGGTTTAATATACTCCTTATTTATTTAATATCTTTATTTACTTTGTCCCCCTAAATATTTTATAGAAAGTTATAAAAATATACAATTTACCTCTAGACCTGATTTGGTTCAAATGTATACAATATTTTCGAAAGAAAAGATGTTCTTTTTTTAACCAGACACACAGGCCGTTGGAGGAAAAGACCCTGGCCTATCTCAGATATGTGGTTATGGTCATGTACTGTGGTAGATCAAATACTTAAGGTTCTAGTAGTTTTAGAGATGAACCCTAATCATAACACAGGATCCAACAAAACTCAGACTTTGGGGATGTGTGCTTCTGTGTCAAAAATATGACTGCCAAAACAGTGATTCAAATGAGAGTTCCAGATCTAAAATTCACTTGAAGTTCACATTTTGTTCTGAATTTCTCAGCTGTCCCATCTCAAGTTGATATCGGACAGAGAGGACATGCACAGTTACAAGAAAAACAAACCGGGTTCAAATAATTTCTTTGAGGCGTGCAAAAATCACCTGCAGCCAGTGGATGGAAACAGACCCAGATATTCAAAGTAAAATCAGGCTGTTGGATATCCAAATGCACAAGTGAGTGAAAAAGTTCCATATGCTCTGGATGGTAACTTTTTTATATTCCATACTTGTGAAGCACCATGTGCATTGTTCTGGTTATTTACAATGGAAAATGTTATTTTGGCTCCAAAGCAATGTCTGTGGACATGGGTTTTTTCCTTATATTTCTATTACTTGTGCCTTTATTTACCACAGTTTCCTAAAAGATTGCTGTGGAAATACAGCAGCCTTGGGGAATAACTGACTTCACAGAATGACTGTGAGAGAGAATGACACTCTCCTAAGTACCTGCTAAAGAGATCTTGGCAGCATCCAACTACTTCTGTGGTGTTGCTTGGCAAATTTGTTGCATTGAAGGCATCCCCTAATAATATGTGGCATGGAACCTCCACAACCGGTACAGATAATATTCCTGGAAATTGAATACAGTGGTGTCAGTTTCCTTAAATAATAATAGAAATCTCTAGGTGTGTGTCTTCACTAGGAAAAGAGATGTGTTCTTACCTCATGTTAGCTAACGGGATAGCTAACACGAGGTAAAACCATAGTGACAACAAGGCAAGTTGTAGGTTAAATAGGAAATAGCAGGTCAAGGTAAAGGTTAACTCGTGAAACTACAAACTGCTGTGTCTTCATTAGGATTTTTTACCTCGTGTTAGTTACCACGTGTTACCTAAAGCAAGATAAGAATATTCCTTTTTTCCTGAATACAGGGCCTAAGATACCATACTAAATTCAGAGAAGAGTGATGGACAGTTTCTCCCATTTGTATCACATGACACAAAACACCGCTGAAACATGAGAGGCCAGATTCTGGGTGAAGCTCATTCATTTCAGACACATCAAATCCTTTGTTCCAGTTCTGAAATAACCTCTCTTTAGTGGACAGCTATCTGCCTTCCTCATGCTTCTTGCTAGACACTGACTGATGTCATTTTCCAAATAAGTTCTTACATATTGGTTGACATTTCAAGGGTTTATCTCCTGCCAACCAGTAAGGGAAAACCTTTTTAGTGATGGTGGTATCAGGTCTGTATGGGTGTGTCTGCACTTGGAGCTAGGGGTGTGATTCCCAGCCTGCATAGGCATGCTCACGCTAGTTCTCATTCATCTAATGCACTGCAAATAGTAGTGCAGCTGGGGCAGCGGTGAGTAGCAGCCAGGGCTAGCCATGCAGGGTATAGCCCTTCTTGACCCCCATGGATACATACTCAGCACGGCTAGCCCATGCCATTGCTGCCTGTGCGACCCCTGCTACGCTACTATTTTTAGTGCACTAGCTCAATGAACGCTAGCTCAAATATGTCTACATGAGCTGGGAGGTATGAGCCCATTTCCAAGTGTAGACATAGCCTCTGAGAGACCAACAGTGACTGGAGTTTGAGCATGGCAGTCAGTGGCCCATGAATTTATAAGGAGCTTGAGCCTAAAGGTAAAATATTTGAAAGTGTCTAAGTGACTTAGGAATCTAATGGGACTTAGGTTCCTAAGGGTCAAATTTTCAAAAGTATTTAGGTGCCTAATTTCAATGGAAGTTAAGTGTTAACCTGCTTAGGCACTTTTGAAAATTCAAAATTCACTACGTGACTATCTGCATCTTTAGGCACCTAAATACCTCTGAAAATTCTAAGTCACTTAATCACTTCTGAAATTTTACCCTAAAATCTCCTCACATATTGGTTTCATGTCAGTGTGACTTTGTTGACTAATATGGAGTCACTCCTGATTTACATCAGCATAAGTAAGCAGAGAATCAGGCCCATTGTTTTGGTAGCTTTGGGCATAAATTTTAAGTTTTGCTAAGCATTTTCCAAAATATAAAATACATTTTCCAAAGTATAAAATGGTCTGAGGAGAACCACGTTAATTTATGTCTATGGAGTTTCAGGACTTGGTCCCATGTCTATAGATTCTCAGAAAGTGGGTTACCAGAAATTACTGGGGTATCAGAATTTGTTCTCGGCATAAGAAAAGCATTAACTATAGCAGAAGTGTGTGGAATACAATTTTCTTTCCACAGTAGATTTTGGTATATACAGGAGATTTGCCTATGGATATTCCGAGTTCTTAGTCAACCCAGGACCTTCAAATGACACTATTTGCTAAGATTTTCTAATGCCTCAGTTTTTCCATGTAAGATAAAGTTGTCATTTGTCAAAAACTCAGAGCTGTGGAACTCATGTAATGTCAAGGGTACTAATTTCATAGCTTTCAAAAAATGGAAAGAGCTACATAGGGCCATAGTGAAAAAAACCTGATATACTTAAAAGTGGTCTTTTCTGATCTGGGACATGATCTGGCTGTGCTATTTATGCACCAAGATCCAGTCTAAAAACTAAAAAAGCATCAATTTTCTGATTTTGATAATGACAGTTCTGGATATTACATGCTCAGAAAGGAAACTGCAAGAGGGATAGTTAGGGGAAAAAACTGTTGCACAATTTAATCACAGCTGATTTTTTTTTTTTTTGAAATCTCACTAACTGGCTAATGAATTAACCCCTTCAGTAGTATGATTCCTGATATTACATCCTCTTTTCATTTCCTCTCTGAGATAGTAATTTCTTTGTAACTCATGACTCAACTTGAGACTTTTACTCACATTTTGATGGGATTTTGAAACTAAAGGCCTAGTTTCTGATCTCACTTATACTGGAGTAACTTAATTGACTTCCCTGCTGTGACTCCTGATTTACCCCACTCTGAGAATGGAATCAGGCCCATTAAAAAGAAAAGTACTCTATTTCCCCAACCCCTCCCAATCTTGTATTTCTTCTTTGCCTTCTAGTTCTAAATTAAACCAGGATAAAGATGTGGGTGAGGTCCTATAACTCACCTGTAACTGGTAATTATAATTTCTTCTAGATGTATCAGTAATTATACATTGCCTAACAAATTTTAAAATTGATAAATTAGATGTAAAAGACAGACTAGGCAAAGTCTTTTTATATGCCAAATTCCAGGAGCTCTTCCTCACTAACAACTTTTAACCCTCTCAAAGCGAGGAGCACTTACAGGTAGGTCGATAACATGAATGATCTAGTTAGAAAATTAGTGTACTGACACACTGACACCTCGTGGTCAGTCAGAGATATTACAAATTTATACACAGTACCTGCAATACAAGCTGTCATGAAGCAGGCGACAGTACCAGCAATCATCGCCCTAAAGGCAGTATCAGCAATGTCTCTTTTTTTGGAAGGAGCAATAGATGCTGGAAAGAAAATTAGAAAAAAATCAAATAAAGAGGGGATGAAATTCCTAGGAAGCATATCCTCTAGAAAAGCAAATTGCAAGTCACGGTACTGACAAATAGGGGAAAGTAAAATAAATCTGATGTTCTCAGTGACGTATGCAAACACAAAGTATATACACATTTTTCTTCCTATTAAAAGGTGGGCTGCAAATAAAAAATGTAATTTCCATTTACCTCAACAATATGTGCTGAATACCCGACTGAAGCAGGCTAATAGGTACCAACTACAGTCAAACCACTTTTTTCCCTTGTATCAGATTGTCACACCCATTGATTTCTGCTCATCTGTGCTGCCCCAGAACACACCATTCTCTGACAGCAGAGCTGTCACAGAATCCAGTGCAGACAGGAGAGAGCCTATATGGGATCAGGTAAGACTATTTTAAAAAATACATTCTGGTTTTCAAAGTTCATTTTTAATTTTTTGATACTCCTGAAAAACAGGGAAGTTGGAAGTTGTTTATAAACGGATTCACTTATGTGGTGTTCTTATAGAAAGCAAACCAATATTTTCCAAAATACCAGCAAGAACACAACGAACCTAATGAAATGGTTTATTTTGTGCAAAGCGTGAGGGTTTGCTCTGTAGCACTGGCTGTCAATGGCCAAGAAGGGAGGGTACAACAGTAGAGGACGGCCAGGGCGTAGGAATGCCCTGACCACATCCCCAGCCACAGGAGTGGAGCATAGGGACTGCCACAGCAGCTTTACATCACCCAAGGATCCCACTAAAGAAGGCGAGCTCTTCAGTGGCTGATTCATTCAGGTTTAGGGCAGCTTTACACTGGGGAGAGGCAAAAGCTGCCCTAATGCAGCTGAGAATCAGGGCCTTGCTGATGTGTTGCAGTTCATCAAAAATGTATCCCACAGAGTGGTTTTTTTTTAATTATACACACAAAAAATTGTCAAAATGAGAAATAGATATTGTTCTTACTGAGTCCTCCTATCACCAGTCCCAGAGAACCAAAATTTGCAAATCCACAGAGGGCATAGGTGGCAATGGTTTCAGAACGGATCTAAAAACAAACACACACACCCCTCAGACAGAAAATAAATTATTCAGTTGTTTGAAAGGTTGCAGATGATATAAAATTACTCAAGATAGGTTAAGTCCAAAGTGAAGAATTACAAAGGGAACTCACAAAACTGGGTGACTGGGCAACTAAATGGCAGATGAAATCCAGTGTTGATAAATGCAAAGTAATGCAGATTGGAAAACATAATCCCAACTATACATACAAAATGATGGGGTCAAATTAGCTGTTACCACTCAAGAAAGAGATCTTGAAGTCATTGTGGATAGTTCTCTGAAAATACCGTTGCAATGTGGAGCTGCTGTCAATGTTAGGAAGCATTAGGAAAGGGATAGATAAAAAACGAAGTATCACAATGACACTATATAAAGCCATGGTACACCCATACCTTGAATACTGAATGCAGTTCTGGTTGCCCCATATCAAATATATATATATATATATTGCAAAAGGTACAGAGAAGGGCAACAAAATGATTAGGGAGGTGGAACAGCTTCCATATGAGAGATTAAAATAACTGGGACTGTTCAGCTTGGAAAAGAGATGACTAAGGGGGGGATACGATAGAGATCTATAAAATCATGACTGGTGTGGAGAAAGTGAATAAAGAGGTGTTATTTATGCCTTCATACACCACAAGGACCAGGGGTCACCCAATGAAATGAATAGGCAACAGGTTCAAAACAAACAAAAGAAAGCACTTCACACAATGCACAGTCAATCTGTGGAACTCATTTCCAGGGCATGTTGTGAAGGCCAGAGTATAACTGGGTTCAAAAGAATTAGATAAGATCATGGAGGATAGGTCCATCAATGGGTATTAGTCAAGATGGTCAGGGATGCAACCCCATGGCTCTGGGTTTCCCTAAGTGTCTGTTGGCAGCAGCTGGGATTGGACAACAGGGGATGGATTATGCAAAGATTTTCCTGTTCTGTTTATTCCCTCTGAAGCATCTGGCATTGGCACTGTCAGAAGACAGGATATTGGGCTAGATGGACCATTGGTCTGACCCAGTATGGCTGTTCTTATGTTCTTAAAATAATAGAGCTGTGGTTTATGGGCTTTACTTGTCCACTGCTGACTCACATAACAAGTATGTGATGAAAAATGCACCTTGGTCTAGAGGACTAAACACAAGACTTAGAGCTAAGAGCTCCTGCATCCTCTCAGTCCCGCTCTGCCACTAACTCATTCTATGGGCAAAACACTTAATCTCTTTCTCTCTCGGTTAGCTTATCTAGAAATTTGGATACTCACATACCTCAAGAGGTTCTGTGAGGATTCATCAGCTGATGTTTGTTACGCTTGTTGAAGCACTATATCAAATTCTAAGTATCATTATTGTTTATTAGCAGGTCTCGTTGAACTGAATTCTAGTAATTCATAGATTCTAAGGCCAGAAGGGACCATTGTGATCATCTAGTCTGACCTGTACAGCACAGGACATAGAACTTTCCCAAAATAATTCTTGTTTGAGCTAGATCAGATCTTATAGAAAAACATCCAATCTTGGTTTCAAAGTTATCAGTGATGGAGAATCTACCACAACCCTTGATAAATTGTTCCAATGGCTAATTACCCTGACAGTTAAAAATTTATGTCTCACTTCCAGCCCGAATTTGTCTAGCTTCAAATTCTAGCCATGGGATTGTGCCATACCTCTCCCTGCTAGACTGAAGAGGCTATTAATAAATATATGTTCTCCATGTAGGTACTTATAGACCCATGGTTCTCAACCTATTTACCACTGTCGGCTGCATATGCAGCTCTCTGTGTGTTGTGTGGGCCACATCAACACAGCATATATACTATCTGTACAACTACCAAAAAAAAAAAAGTTTAGTATTTGTTATATGACAGCCATACAATTAAAATTGATATAGTACCTTTCATTTCAACACTCGCAAACGTCTATGAAGAGCATTTTAAATTAGCAAAACAAGTCAAAAAATAAACTGTTACATTAATTAATTTACTACAAGGGTTATACCTCTGTACAGTTATAGACTATAATCAAGTCACCCTTTAATCTTATTTTTGTTAAGCTAACTAGATGGAGCTTCTTGTGTCTATCACTGTAAGGATTTTCTAATCTTTTAGTCATTTTTGTGGCTTTTCTTTGAACCCTCTCCAATTCATCTTTGAATTGTGGGCACTAGAACTGGACACTGTATCGAGCAGTGGTCACACCAGTGCCAAATGCTGAGGTAAAATAACCTCTCTATTTCTCTTGAGATTTCCCTCTTTATGCATCCCAGCTCAAGTTCAGATGATTAAAAGGGGTTGTCTGGATTAGGACTGAAAATCCCAGAGGGTTTGATTATCCAAGCTGGGTTAGGGCCCCTGCACTAGCTGGAAATGCTGCACCTTAGGAGGCATTCACTCTGAGGTAGGACAGGTGGTGGTACTTGCTGAATGCTTCCTTCAGGGGAAAGGAGCACATTTAAATTGTTATTGGGGCTCCTCAGGAACCCAAGGGGCAGAGTTGGGATCAGTGCATTCCCTGGCTGCCTTTGTCCATACCTGCTCCCTGACCAGTACCATCTTCTTTTGGGGGCAATTCTTGCTCACTGTGGGCCTGAGAGCACAGAGAAGTTTGTATTGCTTTCCATTTCCAGATGCTCACCTCTTTCCTCAATGGACTTTC
The DNA here is from genome assembly GCF_965140285.1 of Lepidochelys kempii. Lineage (NCBI taxonomy): Eukaryota > Metazoa > Chordata > Testudines > Cheloniidae > Lepidochelys > Lepidochelys kempii. Next base: position 92,144,818 of record NC_136384.1, on the reverse strand, counting down.
CACTGACAAGAGCCACTTGCAGGGTATATGATAGCTTCCCGAGGGTGAAACTAGGCTACAGTCCTTGAAGAAGCCAACCTAGTTGAAAGCTTTGCTCCCTGCATCCCTTTCCCCACTAACTACATTTTAAGCCCACACTGAAGTCTGATGAGTGCTCTCATAGGTTTCCTGTTGATTAGAAGCTCCTTTGTTCCTGCTCTGGTTTTCTGATAACCAATTTCTAGATATTTGCAGTCATGCGGCACATATGCAGGAGAATGCTCGTCAAGTACTCACTGTATCTGCTTTCCCTAGAAACGGCTTTGTTTCCTATGATTTTTCTGCCTTCACTTGTACTCTCCTAGCTTTGAAAAACAGGAAGCCTTGTTGTTATAGGCTGTGGGGGTGGATCCATCAGAGTGCTCGCTCTCTCTGTGAGCACATAGATATATTAGAGGGGTCTGAGGTTGAATATAAATTAAATCTGAAATCTGAAAACCCAAACACTCTCATGTCCAAGTCATCAGGTCACACTTAAAATTGCTACTGGCAATGTCCAACTCCTGCAATAATAAAAGGAGGACTTGTGGCACCTTAGAGACTAACAAATTTATTTGAGCATAAGCTTTCGTGAGCTACAGCTCACTTCATCAGATGCATGCAGTGGAAAATACAGTGGGGAGATTTATATACACAGAGAACATGAAACAATGGGTGTTACCATACACACTGTAAGGAGAGTGATCAGGTAAGGTGAGCTATTACCAGCAGGAGAGCGGGAGGGGGCGGGGGACGGGACAAAACAGTCGGAGAACACTTCAATCTCTTTGGTCACTCAATTACAGACCTAAAAGTGGCAATTCTTCAACAAAAAAACTTCAAAAACAGACTCCAACGAGAGACTGCTGAATTTGAATTAATTTGCAAACTGGATACAATTAACTTAGGCTTGAATAAAGATTGGGAGTGGATGGGTCATTACACAAAGTAAAACTATTTCCCCATGTTTATTACCCCCCAGTTCCTCACATGTTCTTGTCAACTGCTGGAAATGGCCCACCTTGATTATCACTACAAAAGGTTCCCCCCACCCCTGCTGGTAATAGCTCACTTTACCTGATCACTCTTGTTACAGTGTGTATGGTAACACCCATTGTTTCATGTTCTCTGTGTATATAAATCTCCCCACTGTATTTTCCACTGCATGCATCCGATGAAGTGAGCTGTAGCTCACAAAAGCTTATGCTCAAATAAATTTGTTAGTCTCTAGGGTGCCACAAGTCCTCCTTTTCTTTTTGCGGATACAGACTAACACGGCTGCTACTCTGTAACCTGTCATCCTGCAATAATAATCCTTTGCACCACAGCATAGGTGCAGCAGGATGAAAGGGATATGTCCCTCTCAATGCAGATGCAAGACTAATGCAGTCCCATTCCTGATTTCCCCCCCTTCCCTCCAACCTTTGTATGTGGTTGCATCACTAATTCCTCTGTGGCTCTGCCACTCCCTCCCTCTGTGACCTTGGGAAAATCTCTTAACCTCTGAGCCTCCCATGTTTCTACATCTGTAAAATGAGTGTGATATTTATTTTACTCAAATCTACCTTCAGTGAGGGGGAAAATGATACTTTGCAAAGTGCTTTGAAACCTATGGATACAAATTCTTATATGAGTGCTGTGCATGATTATTATTTTCTCATGTGAGGATCTCAAGATCTTTACCAAGGGAGTTAGTTTGACTCCCTCTATGAACCAATAATAGTGAAAGTAGCTCTTCTGTGTCACAGATGATAACAATAAAGTGAGATGTGACCAGATAGCCAACAGCATCCATCTTTCAAAGTTCAGGTTCACCCAGAGATTTAGAGCCACATACTGCTCCTTGCTAGGGTACAATGGGTTAATAACTCTGCTGTTGGAAAATAATCCATGGGATCTTTAATGACCATAAGTGGTTAGGATATCAATTTTAAATTTTATTTGAAGAGAGGGCACCGGCAGTATCACACAACACTGGGTCACAGATTCAATACTGGCTCATAAGCATGGATGGCCAAAAAACAAGGATTCTGTTTTGTTGAAAACATTTTGCGGTTTTGACATATAGTTTTGTTCCCATGAAGGACAAAAATGAGACACTTGAAATTTTTCACATAAAACACATGAGAGAGTCCTCCCTGATTCAGAGCAGGTTCTTGAACCTGGGTGTCCCACATCCCCAGTGAATGCCCTAATCAGCATTGAGGTGCCTGGGGCTCTCTTTCTCTCTCTCATTTTGACCAGAAATTCTATTGGGAAAATTTTTACCGGAAAAAGTTTTCTCTAAATTTATTTGACCAGCGCCACTCAGAAAGAAAACTGCCACCTAACTAGGTCTTGTCTATCTTGGCGATTTGCCCTGATTCCACCAATCAGAACCAAGCCAGGCCCTATTGGTGCAAACCATGAACTTGGGCTTCCAACTAGTGTAGCTACATTTGTGCCTGGCCATTCAGTACTGGAGTCAGGACAAATTCCCAATAGGGACAAGACCTTAGTCTTTAATACCACTTTCTGCAGCACACTGGGCTTTCCTTAGAGTTCTTTAATCCTAGAACTGACCAGGCCTGACCTTGTCTGGCTTGTGGGATCTGACATGCTCTCAGCCCAGGATGGCATGGCTGCAAGAACATAGCAGGGTCTGGAGAAGGCTGAACTTCAGTACTTGAGGTCCATTGGGGAAAGATAAAAAGAGATTTAACACAAGAAAAAATGTCAAAGTAATGGGCCATATTCATCCCTGTTGTGATTCCACTAAAATCAGTGGAGTGCCATCAGGTAAGAATTGGGCCCAGTAAATCAGTAGACTAGAAAATGTTACTCACAGTCATATATTGCTTCACGCCATCAATGAACACTGGCCCACCTTTCTCCCGCAAGTGGATCAATGTTGAAAGACGCTCATAAGCCACAAATTCATTGAAGAAAGTCTTGTAACCGAGGAGTCCACCGACAATAAAACTGTCTTCCCAGTCTACCCCCATCATAAAAGAAAATGGCATGAAGACATAAGCGCAAATGATCTGCAAAATATACAAGACAGAGAGGAGGGCCGGGTGCACAAGCCCAAATATTTGATAACCACAAAAGAAAACGTCAATCAAAGAATGAAGGTATCTGCTAAATTCTTTAAAATAAACTTCTACATATTTTTAAAAAAAGTATACAAAAATAGTTTTTGGCATCTTGCTGCTCTCTCTCTAATAGTCTGGGGATTTTTAATGGTAAGGTCTACCTGAATTATCACAAAAGTAGCAATTTAAGACTCAGATCCAACCAAAGTACTTAAGCATATAGTTTAATTTTATGCCTCAAGTTAAACACATGCTTAAAAGCTTTGTTGGCTTGTGGCCTAAAATGGGGGCTGTGGTTCAGGGAATTGGTAAGAGAGATGGAGGGTTAATTTCTCATCTGACATAATCTGGTAAAGCTACACTGAGAAAATGAGTGTTAAAAAATGTTAACTAACATGTTTTAACTACTATGTTGACCACCACCTAGGGTAGACAGTGTTTGTCTATATATAAAAGATGTACAGCTTTAGCTATATTGGTATAGTTAAGCCATATACTCCCTCCTTGTATTCTTCTTATTCTTGTATGGGAAGAGGAATAAGCTAGACTAGTACAAGGCAACTTTATACCAGTATAATTGTGCACTTTTAGGCTGATAATATTTTGGTAAAAAATATCACCCCCACGACCAAAATAGCTATACCTGTTCAAAAACTGCACGTAGACCAGGCCAGAGACAATCTGGTTTAAAAAGTCTCTTAGCCCAGCAAAAAAGATATAGGTATGTCTTACAATAAAAATCTACAAACTCAGCTAACACAAGTTTGTCTAAACTAGGAACTAAGTGCAGTTTCTGATGCACCTGATTTTCCCCGTGGAAGGGCTGGTCTAAACTGGAAAGTTAGGTCACCTTAACTACACCACTATGGGCTGTGAAAAATTTCACCCCCTCTCCGATGTAATTAAGTTGACCTAAGCCCTGATGTAGACACTGCTAGGTCGACAGAAGAATTCTTCCATTGACCTAGCTCTCAAAGAGGTGGATTTATTACAGTGACGGAAGAACCCCTTCCATCACTGTAGTAAATGTCTACACTATAATGCTATCACTGTGCTGCTGTGCCAGTTCTTGTGTAACATAGCCCTCACAAGCTTTGCCTAGGTAAGGATAAAAGATTCAGTGCAGTGGTCTGAAGCGAAAGCATTGTGGGTGTTTAGTGAAGTGTTAATTGTGTGGCTGGTGCATGCAAATAGCTCTTCTGGTTTTTCTATTCATTGAAGGTAGCTCTGGCACAGACTAGAGCTAAAGCAAACTCACTCTGCACAAAATGGCAGTCTCTTTGGGGTGAAGTCATAGACATTTATGGCTACAGAATGTTTACATTGCAACAGGTATTTTTCACAGATTATCTTGTTATACAGGGATTTAAAGGAGTTCTTTTTAAAAGAAATATATATTTAAATATACAATGTTTGATTAAAAAAATCACTGGCATTTTTCTTTAAGAAAGACAAATCATGAAAAAAAAGTTATGAGGACAATACCTCAAAGTTCAGCTGTGGATAGTTAAACATATTCCCCAACCAAGACAGTGCTGAATCAACGAAAGAGAGCAAAGCAAGGAAGGCGATCAGGTTCACAGCAATGTTTGCCACCAATGGGATGGAGGCAGAGGCACCCTGACTAGCAGCTTCCAGTAGGTTTTTTGAGTCTCTTTATCAAAGAAAACAAAGAGAGACATTTTACAGTTCACGGACAAGTTGAGAAACAGTAAAGGTTACACTGCAGTTGATTATAAACTAGCTATTTACATCACTGGACACCCACCTGGCGCTCTCAGGTGTTCTGGAGGGGTTGCAGAGGGGCCACCATGTGAATGAAGCCTCTAAGAGAAATTCTGGCAGACTCAGAATTCCTTCCAGGAGATCCTAGAAAGTGACCTTGAGGATGGCCTCAAGCTTTGCCATCCTTGGAAAGAGTGGAACATGCTCCTCATTCTTCCCTGGCTCTTTGGGGCTTTGATCCAAGGCCTTCTACAGTCAGTTGCGGCACTCTTTCTATTGACTTCAGTGAACTTTGGATCAGGCCTGGGCACTGCTCATGCCTGCAGGAATGAAGGTGTAGGCACTATGCTCACCACAGGGTTAAGGTCAGGCCTTACACAAAGGTGCAAGCTGATGAAGAGAGGCTCCTTGCATTTTCTGCCTCTTTGCACTCCTCCACAGAGATTTTCTTCATCAAAAATTATATGCACTGAATGCTCTGATTTTTGTATGCAAAATAATCCACCCACCTTCGCTTTTGCTTACAGACATTTAGTAAGTGCTTCTGAGTAAAGCAAAGGCAACAATAAACAAATAGAAAAACATCCTGTAGAATTGTACTGGACTTTTGCAGTTCTGTCTCTGTGAAAATGCCAGTGGGACAGCTAAACCTCTGTACAGCTCAGTGTGTAATTAGTGTAATATGTGCAAAAGCAGTGTACAGCTCTCATCAATATATAATATTTGAGCACCTATGTATATTGCTGTTTCTAGGCATAGATCTACTTACCCTTTCTCCATTTTTATACCACTCTTCAGAGTTATTTGGGGTATTTTAGTCTCAGGCCAGAATAGTTTGGAGATAGCCAGTGATGCTGGTGCTGACATCACAGAAGCAGTTAGTAAATGGGACGCTGAAACCTGGAATTCCAGATGCCAGAAAATAAGTTTTGGTCAATTCATCTCAACAGCACATAGAAACAACAACAAAAATTCCAGAGAAAGGCAATGAAAATCATTAGACGCCTGGACGATTTTTCATACAAAAAGAGCTTGAAAGAACCAGCATTGTTTATCTGGGAGAAGAGTAAGCAGCAGTATGATACAGGGATACAAAATAGTGAATAGTATGGAGAAGGCCACCTGTTTACCTCTGGTGATAACACCCATCCCAATCTGGTGGCACCAAGTCCCAAATACCGAGGTGGGCTAGGGAGAGGAAGAGTAGCACTCCTGAGGGTGAAGCCAGCTTTCAGGAGCAGTGACTCCCACTGGCAGAAGCTGTGGCAAAATCAGCAATGGGGGAGTGAGAATCAGACCACGTAGCCTCAAAGCCCCTGGACAGCAGTGATGTCAGCAGACTGCATTCCTCAGCTGGAACTCTGGACATTCTTTCCTTCTTGATTGTTTGGCCTGACCTCCTCCTGCCTATATTCTTTCCACCTTCTCCCACACAGCCCCACCTGCATCTTTTCATCCCTCACCTCCTGCAGTGTCTTGAATCCCCTCCTTCCTTTTCCTGTTCCCTTAGTCCTATTGAACAATTCCCCTCACACTGCCCTTATAATGTATATTTTTAATGGGTTGACAAACATCAAGTTAGTTCCATAGTCAGCCTGATCATTCTGCGTGTATGTTGTATCCCTTTCCCTCATCTGTCTGTCTTGTCAGTTTAGACTGTAAGCAATTTGGGGTGGGAAGTGTCTTTTTATATGATTGCCTAGCACAAAGGGGCCCCAATCCTGAATGGGACCTTTAGGTGCTACCATCATGTAACTAAATAATAATAAATCTCTGAAATATCTGATTGAGGTCACTGCCAGGATCCTGGAGCAGTTGAACCGTGGGTATATTCCACTATGCCAGTTCCTACTGCATGTAAACTATAAATATAAATACATCCATTATTCCCTCTGCACTGGAGCTGGATGAATCTCTATATTACCGAGGTAAACATTTCTGCTACTGAATGCTGCACTAAACGTCAAATCAATGGGTTTAGTCTTCCATACACATATGAAAATAGAGAATTCCTTGTAGTCGTAATGGGAATTACACATATAAACCTTGGACACATTGATGGAAGCATTAAACCCACGATTGGTCAGGAATCTCAGCTACAGACACCTTTCTGATTCAAAGGGCTGTTTGAATTTGAATCCATAATACCCTGAAGGGAATTAGGAGTGCTACAGGTGCAACATGTATAGGGGATTTGAACACGCACTATATTTTCATGATTTATTTTCCCCTCCTTACCCCAAAAGAAATGTATGCTCCTAAGACACTGCCAGCGATGGTTGCGAACCCTGAAGTCATGATCGAGTGGAGTTCAGACTTGGTGACATACGGTAAATAGGGCCTCACTAGAAGAGGAGATTCTGTCTGAAAATGAGAAGCAACTGTCAAATGAATAATTTTGGTACAAACTCTCATAGAGTGACAAGTTATTTTATGAATTAATGCAATACACAGTTCTATCAGAGTGTCTTTGGTGTTATCAGACAGTTAATGTTTGTGCTGATGAATGCTCTGAATATGCATGGGGCTTTCTCAAAGCTAAGTGCTGTTTTTCAGGTAGTGCAATTGTGCTGGACATCCACCTCGCCTGGCTGAAAGTCATTTCTTGGTTGCTGTAATGTAGTGGTTCCTAATCTGTTTTTTTTTTTTTACTGGAATCTCCATTGTCCTGTATGCCTTTGGGCCATGTCCTCACAGTTAACCCCTTATCTTATTTTTCTGCCATTCTCTCTCCTGCCCTTTTCTGTTTCTGTTCACTTCCCCCCCTTCTTATCCTATTTTCATTTTCTACCAGTTTTTTATTTTTTTGCTTTCTTCCTATTTTTAGACTAGTCTACTGCCCTCTTGAGGGGGGTCTGTCTCCCAGCTTCATGCCAGAGCTTCATCTGTGAACATGGTATAACCTTCAGCACTTACCTGATTGTGTGTCATTGCTGATTTATAAACTGATGGAATTCTGGCTCCCAAAAAACCAAGCACCTGGTGCATTAGAGTCCTAACTTCACAGAGAAGGGATGTTTGTTGGAAACAGAAGCTCATTAAATGGTGGTATTTCACTTTCCACTGTCCAGGATTTCTGTCTTTTAATAGGTGGGTGATTAAGGATACTAGCCTATTTTTCTATTTCATAACTCACCTGTCCCACAAATATATTGCCAGCTGCTACTAGGGACTCAACAGGAGATGTCCCCAAGGTAACTTGCATTATCCAACCAACCTAAAAATGATAAATATTACATTAAAAAAATGCCACAATTTGACTCTATGGTTGCAACAGCTGTGTAATACTTGAATATCTCAAATAAAAAGCATTAACAAAATTCCATGCCATGGTACCTTTTTAATGAGCCATTGCATGAATCCAACATGGTAAAGCATAGACATGACTGTGCTGAAGAAAATCACTATTGGCAGGACCTAATTTGGAAACACAAAATAAAGTAACTTACAATTTTAAAGAGTTTTTATTTTCTCTCTGTCTGAAAGAAAAGGCCAATGTCTTTGAGATACATTCTGGTTTTGAAATCTTTTAAAGATCTTGCAAGCTCAATCATTTAACCTCAACTATTCAGTTCAGAAATTGTTTTACTCTGGAACTCCTAGTATTGTTTTCTATGTAGAGCTGTTGAGTTTGGATGACTTGCTTTTCATAGATTTGGATACTTTCCAGCTCAAACTGTGATAGTTTTGTAATGGTTTCATAACAATATATTGCAGGTTGGCTGTAGCCATGTTTAAAGCAGCTCAGTAGTCAGCCACTCAGATACCTACTGGACATTAGCATCTGCAAATATCTAGATCAAAATTCTGTAAACTTTGTGCATGTTTCAGATGTGAGGTTTGGTGGACCTGCATTGCAAAGTTCAGATCTGGAACTACTTACCTACTGTGTGACAGGGTGCTAAGCAGAAAACTGCTTAGCCAACCCTGTGTTACTCCAGCTCCAATTACGGGAGGTAAATTGGAGCTGGGTAGATCACCTGGCTCTGATTGGAGAAGCTGGAACAGCTGCTGCCTCATCAGGCTGGGGCTGGATAAGAGCCCCAGGGGAAGGAAGCAGAAAGAGGGAAGCTGCAGTAGAGGAAAGGCAGTGGGGGAGGAGAGAGGGAGGGGTGCCCCCCTGTGGACTGTAAGAAGGGGACTATGTGTACGGTGGGAGCATAGCTTGTAAATAAAAGCACCAGGTGTAAATCACTGCACCAAGGTCTTTGTGTGACTTTTGCAGTCCAGCGGCGGTAGGAGCCAGGAAGGCCCTGCAGGGACCCCGTTACGCATTTTTATATGAGAACATAAGAATGGCCGTACTGGATCAGACCAATAGTCAATCAAGCCCAGTATTCTGTCTCAGACAGTAGCCAGTGCTAGATGCTTCTGGCACTTAAGGGTTTAGGGACACCCAGAGCATGGGTTTGTGTCCCTGACCATCTTGGCTAATAGCCACTGATAGAACTATCTTCCACAGTTACCTAATTCTTTTTTGAACCCATTTATACTTTTTAGCCTTCACAAAATCCCCTGGCAATGAGTTACATGGGTTGACTGTGCGTTGTGAGAAGCAGTCCTTTGTTATTTTTGTTATAAATCTGCTGCTCATTAATTTAAGTGGGTGACCCCTCATTCTTGTGTTAGGTGAAGGGGTAATTAACACACCCTTATGCACTTTTTCCACACCATTCATGATTTTATAGAGCTCTATCATATCCCCCCTTAGTCATCTCTTTTCTAAACTGAACAGTCCCAGCCATTTTAATCCCTCCTCCTATGGAAGCTATTCCATTCCCCTAATCATTTTCAATGCCCTTCTCTGCATCTTTTTGAATTCTAATATCTTTTTTTGAGATGGGGTGACCAGAACTGTGTGTAGTATTCAAGGTGTGGGTGTAACATGGGTTTATATCGTGGCATTATGATATTTTCTGTTTTATTTTCTATCCCTTTCTTAATGGTTCCTAACATTCTGTTCGCTTTGACTGCTGCTGCTGCACATTGAGTGGATGATTTCAGAGAACTATCCACAATGACTCCAAGATCTTTCTTGAGCGGTAACTGCTAATTTAGACCCCACAACTTTGTATGTATAGTTGTGATTATTTTTTCCAATGTGCATTACTTTGCTCTTATCAACACTGAATTTCATCTGCCATTTTGTTGCCCAGTCACACAGTTTTGTGAGATCCCTTTGTAACTCTTCGCAGTCAGCTCTGGACTTAACTATCTTGAGTAATTTTGTATTTTTGGCAAATTTTGCCACCTCACTGTTCACTCCCTTTTCCAGAACATTTATGAATATGTTAGAACAGCACAGATCCCAGTACAGACCCTTGGGGGACCCTGCTATTTATCTCTCTTTTGTGAAAACTGACCATTTATTTTTACCCTTTGTTTCCTATCTTTTAAGCAGTTACTGATCCATGAGAGGACCTTCCCTCTTATTCCATGACTGCTTAGTATGCTCTAGAGCCTTTGGTGATGGACCTTGTCAAAGGCTTTCTGAAAGTCCAAGTATACAGTATCAACCGGATCACTTTGTCCACATGCTTGTTGACCTCCTCCAAGAATTCTAATAGATTGGTGAGGCATGATTTCCCTTTACAAAAGCCATGTTGCCTCTCTTGTTCTGTATGTATGAATGAAAGGGAAGTTTTAATCTGGATCTTTATAGATTTATGGAACAGACAAAAGGTTCAGGTCCAGATCTGGATCCAAGTTTCCCAGAAGTTTGAGAGGGTTTGGATCAAAGGTTTTGGTTTGGACCCACGTTGACTGGACATTCACAAGGTCAAGGGCAACTTGCTTATCACGCTCCAGTTTAGTTTAGCTGTAGAATAACAACATATACAGTATTAACAAACTCCTCTTCTTGTCATAAGGGGAGCAGAGCTCACCACAATAATAACACCAATTATGTCCGTCTTGGATGTTTGAGCTTTGCAGTAGTGAGCAAAGTCACTAAGTTCCTTAAAAGTAACTCCACGGAGATCTATTCATTGTATGGCAGTGAAACTGAAGGAAAATAACTTTCTTTAAACATACGGTTTAAAAGAATCACAAATGGAGTAACACATGCATGGCCCACAGTCTGGCAGGTAATTAGCTGCTTTTTTCAGAGTAACAGCCGTGTTAGTCTGTATTCGCAAAAAGAAAAGGAGTACTTGTGGCACCTTAGAGACTAACCAATTTATTTGAGCATGAGCTTTCGTGAGCTATCATTTGGTATGTATATATCTTAAACACACAGGAACTCAACATTTCTATGCTAATATGTAATAGGGAAAAAATCTTTCAGTAGAGGTTCATGATAAGCCAGAGAGATTAGTAATGTTTAAACTACTACCTCTAAAGCCAGAAAGCTTTTTAATTGTGCAACTGAAGGAGTCACATGTCATAAATAATGAACATGAACAGATTTAAAAAAAAGTATAAAAAATCAAATGCATCAGTACTAAAGTATTTGTCAATAAATTCAATTCTTAATTCTCCAGAGGAAAGTTACTACCATAACTTACACTGATGAAGTTTGAAAAAAAACCCCTCTCAAAATATATTAATGTGGCTCATAGCCATAACTGCCTCTGTCCTTCAAAAGAGTTAATATTGGGATGCTTCTAGCTTGACTCTGTTCCTCTAATGCATTTAATCTTTTAAATTGATACTAGCTGACAGACAGGGGAACCTTTAGCATTATCTTGTGATAATGGAATTAGATCAGGAATTAGAAGTATCACAAAAGTGAGATTAAATAAACCATCAAATAGCCACCACTCTCTTTTTCTAGGCATAATCCTTACATTAGGTCCCATCCTTCTTCTTATCCCATATCCTATACTTCAACTTGTATCCCTACAAGAGATGCAGCTAAATGGAAATTCCTCAGATTCTTGGAACATGGTTATCCAGCAGGAAAGTACTGCAGGGAGAGGAAGAAGACTGGTGGCCACCAACCTCAAGTAGCAGATCAAAATTACAAGCAAATATCCTTTCCTTTCTCACAGCCCAACTGGAGGCAGAAGGTTTCAGTGTAGCTGGGGGAGTGTGTGACAAGTTGGAGAGGGAAAGAAAGAATGTGCCATTTAAGATCCGACACTTGCTACCCCTCTGTCATTTGCACTACACATGTCAGTGGCCAATGCTGTTACAGGCTTGTCCCTGATAAAATCACTTTACAAACTGTCTTTAAGAAACTGAATTTTTAAAAGTGGTTTCCTGTTGTGCACCTGAAGACAATTACAGGTGCAGTTTTTGTTCCTACAAGTCAGGATGTTCCAATTGTGATCATCTGCACCCTTGCCTGGGTATGGAACGTAGGGTGTTTGTTTTTTAAAAAATCATTCCCTGATTATTTAATATGATAGCAACTTGTGTCAATGGCTTCAACAGAAAGTGGCACACAACCAATTACCATGTATCTAATTACTGAGATGACCTGTCATACCTAGGCTAGCTTTTATCTAGAGCATGGAGGAGTTAATTTGGAAATGTCAGACTTTCCTTCCCTAGTGTGACCCAGAAGAACTGAACTACATGCAGCATGCGATTAAACTATTTTTACACGTTGCGCCCACCCTGATTTTCTCAGTTGTGCTGTGCTCACTGGCCCATATTAGACAAACACAAAGAAAAAGCCCTTAAGGTAACATTAGGGGGGCTGCAAAAGCAGAGCTGTTTTGAATGAAGGAACAACAGCCTTAATTCTCACAATATGCCTAGGTCTTGCAGGGTTCTCTAAATAGGGGGCAGTCACACACATTGTAGATATAGAAAAATCTGTGCACAGCAGGCCAAATTAAGGGTACAGCATCTACCTTTCCTTTTCTTTGTTGGGTTAGTTTTATTGTCAAATACATTTCACAGTCTAAGGTTAAACGCTCCCCTCTGTTCTTCACCAGGGAGCAAACATGCACTGATTGCTTGAAACTGGGCTAGAAAAAGCCGGAGTAGGGTGGACACGAAATGTTGTGCTTCTCAGGCCCCCAGGTAGTTCTTCTTCCCGTGCACCACTCATTTGTAATTCTTCAGGTGTATGGCTACCTGAATCAGAAATAAAAGGGAGATTTTTCCTGTATGCCGCCGCCTCCTCCCCCACCATACTTTCAAGGCTGTGACCATGCGTGAAAAATGTCAGCCCAAAGAGAATACGTAAAAGACAATTAAGAGTAAGGCTATGATTTAGTCACAGGTATTTTTAGTAAGTCATGGACAGGTTGTGGGCAATAACCAAAAAGTCACGGCCCATGACCTGCCCAGGACTTTTACTAAAAATACCCCTAACTAAATCTTAGGTGCTGGGTACGGGGATGCTCCAACAGATGCTGCTGCTCTGGAGGGGGGAGGTTCAGGGGGATGCTGCTGCTCCTGGAGGGGAGGCACTCCGGGGCCCCGCCGCTGCTGGGGGGCGGGGTGGCCCTGTTGCCGCTGCTGCTTTGGGTGGGGGGCGGCCCTGGGCTCTGCCCCCACTGCTGCTCCAGGTGGGGGCAGCCTGGGGCCCCGCCGCTGCTGCTCCTGGACTGCTGTGCTGGGGCAGTGCCTGGCACCAGCTGCCTGGGGCCCACCCGAGCAGCATCCAATGTGGCTGGACATGGGGCTGCTCGGGCAGCCATGGGGTCGGCTGCACTGGCCGCTGCAGGAGTCCTGGAGGTCCCAGAAAACCACTGAATACCTTATTCCGGGACCTCCATGAAAGACACTCAGCCTTGCTTATGAGCAAATGTAAGAAGGTCAGAATAGAAGCTGGAACTCAGCCACAACTACGCCCTGTTCTACCTGTGCCCAATATGCTATGCTAATGCCCATGAAGGTGGGTAAGGGCTTGTTTCTGTGGGAAAGTTTCATCAGTTATACCAGTATAATTATACTGGTGTCGTTAAACCATTATAATTATACCAATATAACTCACTGCGTGGACATTCATCTACCAGAATACAAGAGTCCTCATAGGGAGTTATGTTGGTATAAATATAGCACTTTAAATTCACATTCTACCATATACCAGAATTATTTCCTTGTGCAGACAAGTCCTAAACCAGGAATAAATTAAATAAAAGTGAACATCTAAATGGAAAAAGTAAGTATCAAAAAGCTTTTTCTGATTTCATGTCTGTCAGCTACAAATGTTACATTAATTGCTATTAGTGTAATAACCCCCCAAAGAAAATAGAACTCTCTCGTTGTTATGGCCTTTATAATGTGGTTTTGATTAGCCACACTGTTACATCCACTACTAATTCTGATAAATATGGGAAATCACCTTTGGACCTATAAAAGTGTCATTTGACTTCTCAGCCATGTCACCTAATGTGTATGTAGCGCATGACTCTGAGATGCTGAGTACTCAGAACTCCCACGGAAGCCCAGCATTGTGGGTGCTCAGCATCGTGCACAATAAGACCCCAAATAAGAAGCAGGCGGCAGATGATGCATAGGTGCATTCTAGGTTTGAAATCTTTGGCAGATTCTCCAACCTCAACCATTCAAACTAGACCCTTATATTTAATGAACCAGAAACCTCTGGCATAAATAAAGAACAAGCAGTCAAATTAACAAAAATCCAATAACATTTCATCTCTAAAGAAGTATAAAAGATTTAATTCTGACAAGTAAGTTTTAGCTGATCTATTTTTACTTATGTCAAGAGGCAATTTGGTGTGATCTTACTTTATGGATCTGGGAAAAGGGTAGCATCACCTGCCTACAGAAATAATATTTATAACATCTCTGTTAGTGAGAATAAATATTTAAAATAATGGGTTTAATCTTGACTATCTGGGCTATATTTTCAAAAATAGGTCTACATTGGGCCTGAAAAATATGCATGTGCACACACAAACATGCAACAGTATGTGTTTAAAATTGACCATTTTCTGCATGTATATACATATTTTGCATGGATAATTACTGCTTTTGCCAGTGCCTGCCTATTTTATGGGCACAGCTTGGGTACCTGCTTTTGAAAATGTTGCTCTCTGTGTATTTAGTGAATATGACTGCAGAGGATAAATCCTAGTCCACGTTTTCAAAGACACTTGCTCATGTATATCGGGATGTGCTCTTCTGTGTGCACAGGAGGATGGCTATGTACAAAATTTTATGCATGCACTTACTCTAAGTATCATTCTGATTAGAACTGTGTGCAGCCAAAGTTGGGGTGTGGACATTAAGTCTCATTGCAGGCACTGGATTATTGCAAAGGGGCAATCCAATTATCCTGCCCATTCCCCCGTCTCCTGGGCCAACAAAGTTTTGGGTGGTACCTCATTATCTCTTTGAAGCTACTGCAAAATCCACTTGCAAAGAATGGAAGATAGTAATATCACTTTTGACCAGCTTGATACCCACGCACTGGAAAAAGTATTGCAAGAGTTGGAATATGCAGGAGGTAAATGGACTGGCTGCGTCTGTCTCCTTAAATGTATCTTTTACTCAAATTGGAGGAAGTCAAAATCCAAGATAAACCATATTGATGATCAGCCAGAGGGAGGATAAGAAGCTATTTATGCACCAATGTGTCCCAACTGCTGCTTTTTTTTGGCCTACAGTAGGTGGCCCATAGGTCAATGGAGACTGATGAGAGAGACAATCACCTTCAGGCTGGCACCAGCTTGACACATGATTAGCATGCATATTCCTAAACTGAGCCATGTGCAATTCTGAAAATAAGCAGCATATGCACAGTTTTGAGGCCCACATCAACCATGCAGCCCATTCTGACTTGTCTGTCCTTCAGTGTGAACATATTCTGCTAGTATCCAATCCCACTTTAAAATTTCCATGTGTGTCTTTCTCCAGTTTATCTCATAGAAAAAGGTACATATGGATGTTTGAACACATGCAAACTTCTGAAAATGTAGCCCTAGCTAACATATCAGTGCACAACATGTCTTTGTCACTGCTGGAGCATTTTTTAAAAAACAGGCTATAGGTCCATTGGAATCAAGCTCTTATTCGTGCAATGCACTCACCATGCTTTCACAAAACATAGTGACTGAGCATAGAAATGGTCACTTAGGTGCCTGACTGTGTAAAAGTGAGAGATGGTTGGAAAACAGAAACATTTACCACCAAAAAAACCCCAAAAAAACAAAAACCAAAAAAAAAAAAAAATCAGCAAAAGAACCCCAAAATTTCAACAAAAACCAGAAGGGAAAATATGTTTTTTTTTCTTTCAAATATTTCTTTTCTAACTATCCTTAGTAATAGACCACTATAAATGCACAATCATGGGAATTGTGCATGGAAGCAGAGGCATAGAATTTCTCATGAATTGTGTACTACGTGGATCTTGGGCCTTCAGGGTGGCAGAGTGATTCAGCAGGTGAAGTATGAAAACACAGTGTTCCCCTGACTGGATTTTATCACTCAGTGTTGTGTTCAAAGTGCACTAACTATTTTCTACAAAAGAAACAAACCAGGTTGGTCTTATATAGCTAGAAAGCTAAATGAGAATAATTCCAGTCTGGGCTATCACCTCAGTCTATGGGAGAGAGAAGGTATAAGAGCTTGGATAGAGAGACATTTCAGCTTCTTATCTCCTGGAACAATGGGATCAGTGACAGCCCATTTCTCAACCTATCTTCAGGAAGGGAGAGGAAAGATAACTTGCCTGTTGGCTCTTTCAAAGAAAGGAAGTACTGTTGATCTGTGCAGAGAAAGCCTTGGGTAAATAAATGCTTAATTCAAAACATCTCCTCATTTTGTCCCCTAAACAGCTATTTTTATGGAGTTTCTTGCCTTTCTACTAGTGAACCTTATTGGCCTGCAGCCTCCAGCCCTGCCTCTTCTTAATTCTTTCCACCTATCCATGGTATTTATGAGACAGCTATTTCCATGATATCTCAGTACTATCATCTTTCCCTGAGTACTTGTGGGAGGGAGGATAAGATAAGAAGATAAGATAAGATAAGAAGTTAACCCTCTGGTTACCACTGACCAGTTAAGACCCCTGTATCTTGTCATGCCTCCATTTTGAAAATGTCTGCTAATAATGTCATTGTGTCAAAAATGTAAATTAGTGCAGCTCGGTTAAATGCATTTAAAGCAAACAAATACATAACATTAAATGGCAAGTTTAATCCCCAGTTCCCCAACTTTTTCATAGTGTAGGTCACGTCTTAATGCGGAGATTGTCCCCTGGACATTTCCTCTCCCATTGGTAATTGCATACATGTTGTAAATCGTACATGGAACATGTTTTCCAATGAGACTCTTTTTGTGGTCAACTATATGTAAAATACAACATATATAATAGCTGTTTACCTTAAAGGCAAAGAAATGATCTGTATATTTTTCACCAAACACAAATTTAGCGCCATTATCAGAGTATTCCAGGAAAATCTAAAGAGAAAAAACGAACAAACAAAGCATCTGTTTTAAGCAGAGGGTCACTGCTAAATAATAAGCAAACATTGCACAGATTTAAAAAAATTAGAAAGGGTGAGACTGGCTGTTGGCCCTATTGCAGGTGCTCGTGGGGAGGTGAGGCGACTTCCTTCTGCTCTGCATCTTGTCCAATGAACAAGTACAATTGTAGTTCAGGATCTGCTCTCTAGGACCAGTGGTGAACAGTGCTTCAAAGGGAGCAGATGAGAGACATAGCCATAAGTCACACTTGCCCATCTGTGCCAGACTACTGAGCTGACCAGCTGTGGAAAGGGGAGTAGTGTGCACCATCCTAAACCTTCCTTTGGGGTGGGGCAGAACCACCCAGCCACCTGCTCATTATTAATTAATATTATTTAGTATTTGTGTTACAGAAGTGGCTAGTGGTCCCAGCTGAGATTGGGGACCCATTAAGTACAGTTCAACGTGTAGTAAGAGACAGTTCCTGCCCCAGGACAGTGGCGAAATGCTAGTCCAAAGGAAGTGTTTACTTTTCACTCTGCACAGATGCCATTGAGGTGCATTTGCAAATTCTACATAAACCTCTTCCTGTTGGCAGAATTTCACAGAGCAATTATGAGCAATAAGTTAACCATTTTCAAATTGAAGCCTGAGGGTAAAAAGAAGATATTGTCAAAAGAATGACCATGTGCCAGGTAGGATCAATGTTTGAGCGGCCCAGCCCCCTCTGAGTCAGAATGGCAAGGAAAGGATGATATTTGAGGTTGAAAACACCAGGGGGAGTTTTCACTTGTTTCCTGGAGATTAGTGGACATACTTCAGGGTTAATTTCTGAATGGGGGTAATTATATTTTAATAAAATTTTTATGTGGGAATAGTGCCCCATTATTTGTCTACATTGGATTATTCAACTGTACCTTTTAAGAGCTATCAGAGAGGGACGCAGTATGTTTTTGTGCCAAAAGTTTGAATTCCCCTCACTGTATAACACTTTGTCCACCTTTTCCACTGTTACTCTCCAGCAATGGATGATTTTTTTACATCAGTTGTCTTGCAGGTTGGCCACATGTAGGAGCTCAGACTTGATGCAGCATCCACTCCAGCAATGCTACAAAGTCATGCTAGTCTCAATGAGCAGCTCTTTATGCAGAATTCTATCTCCATCTCCACTTGTGTTTCTGCCACCAATGCTTGAATTTGATTCCTTCTGTTTCTTCTATCGCAGGTGATCTGAGAACCATGGGGTCGGTGGGGACAAGGAGTGTAGGCTTTGGTGCTAGAGTGACAGTGGCTGTGGTGATAGTGTCTCATTAGATCTTCTATTACATGGCATTTTAGTGGACAGAGTTTCTTGCAAGGATGTTTCAGAATTGGACCATGAGCTTCTGTGAGTGGACCAGTATGATACTCTTGCCTGGTGATTGGGTGGGTTCTGATTTCAGCCCAAATGAGGTGATGGTCAATCAAGAATGGGGCATGTTCCAATTGTTGTTTATTAGGCCTGGTCTACATTACAGGGCTAGTTGACGTAAGCAGCCTTGTGTCAACGTCTTCACTTAAATTTGGCTCCCAGCAACGTAAGTGCCTCTCTACACCGATTTAGTAACACCACCTCCCTGCGTGGCGTAGCCTTATGGTTGCTGTAATAAGGTTGACCCAGTGTCAGTGTAGACACTGTGTAGCTTATGTTGACTGTTACTGGCTTTCAGGAGCCATCCCACAATGCCCCACACTGACAATACAAATAATACAAGTGCTTTTGGTAAGGACGTGCACAACCAACACAAGAAGCCAAGTGTGCACATACACAAGTGATTTGATAATGGTGGTGGCTGTATGACAAGGTAAGTTAGGTAGACATAATTTTGTAGTGTAGGCATAGCCTTAGGCCTGACAATTAGGCATAAGAATAACATGCTCATTTGAAGACAGTATGCAGAGAGAAATGAGGTGACTGGATCTGATCACTGGGCAGGTTACCGCACAGAGGACCCTATTTCTCCCAGGAAGTCAAAACAGTAAGGATCTGATTCTGCTCCCTTTGACTTCTATGGCAAAACTCCAATCGACTTTATGGAACACCAGGTGCATTAGTCTGGGAACAAAGCCACATTTCATCCCAAGAGGAAAAGAGGGTAACAGTTGTGTTCAAGAAACAAACGTTTGACTCTGATAATCTGGCTAATTGACTGTTTCTAGTGCTGTATTCATGTGTAACAGAATGCAGGTCTTCTGAATAATAGGTGACTGCAGACTTATACTGCGCAGAACATATAAAACTTTCTCTTATTAGTGTCTTATTTACTTTTGCAGTCAACATGCCCCGGTTCAAATATAAATACCCTAATAATGAAAATGTTAAAAAGAAAAGAACTCTTTTTTTTGGCTAATGCCTTACCTGTATCTGCCTACCCAGCCAATTAAATACATCAAATCCTGCTTTAGTCCTCAGAGTAACAAGTCCAAGAATAAACTGCAGTCCAATTCCCCAAAATACTGGTCTCCAGGCAACCTAGCCATACAGAAAATGAAAATACAGAAATCACTTGATATGAAAAGAAATATATTAGTTTAACATACATCTAATTAATGATACATTTAGCTACACTGTAGTGTTTTGGGGCTGCCAAAAAGGAGCATACAGAGATTTCATCTCTTTGGGTTACCACAGCTGCCCTCTTCTTTACTATGGAGTGATGGACTAATGCCAAATCCCTCAATGTGATGCTCCCTTTTGATCCAAGTTAGAATTGCTCAGATAAAGATGGAGCAGTGCATGCTGAGCCCTGAAGAGCACAAACCATGAACAATAATAAGAAAAGAACAAGAGACACATTCCTCCCTGTGTATAGTACAGAGGTGAAATAATTGTTATGTGACTGCAACAGACAATGAAAATGTTAGCACATGATTCTTCTATCATCACAGCAGTGAATATATCACTAGATGCTAATATAACATCATGATGTTGCTCATATAACTGGATAAAGCATTGGGCTGAGAAATAGGAGACTACTATTGTCTCACTATGTGATCTGGGTAAGTCATTGCACTTGACTATGCCAGTTTCCCCATTTGTAAAATAGGGAGAATGATGCTTCCCCAACTTTGTAAAGTGCTTGAACATCTATGAATAAAAAGGGCTTATAAGAACCTGTGGGCTCTAGGGTGCTGATGCTTCTGCATAGGAAGTTTAGGCTGGGTTTTTGTTAGAGGAGCCCCTGAAGCTAGATACTGCAGGAAGTACCACCCAGCAGGGCCTGAGTGGCTTCCCTGCAGCCCACTGATAAACTAGGAAGCCAACACAGGGAGCTGTCTGAGCAACAATGCTTGCTTGCTCATGCTCTAGGCCTTGCCTTGCTGTGGACCCTAGACTCTGACTTCTGACTCTGGTTCATCCCTGACTGCTACTTGCCTGCTGCCTCTAACTAGGTGCCTAACTCTGACTTCCTGGTATCCTGACCCAGCTTGATGCTGACTTTGCTACTTCCTTCCTGCCTGCAAGTTGTTCCTGAGCCTAACTTTGTGGTATCTGGCTTGCCCCTGACCCTACTACTTGTCTTCTGACTGCAACTAGCTAACTGACTGGTGTATACAGGCTGCCCATGGCCTGCCCCTGACAGGGCTACATGTGTGTTAAATGTTATGATTATAATAATATACATGCATTCATTATTGGGTTATTCCATCTGGAAATGTGAATTGGTGACTATAACCCTATACTTCAGGCTTTCTGCTCTGCTATCACAGTTTGTATATTGTAAATCTGATCAATTTACAAGGACTGAAGTAAGGTTCAGCCTTGCTGATTTGCTCCCACTTTAATAAAATAGGCCAGTTAGATGTAATGAAGACCCATGGGAGAACACCAGATTTGGCACTTATTAATTCTCACTTCAGTTGCTGGTAGTAATGCTTTGCAAAGGATTATGGGCAGTGATGGGCTGCCAAAATCTTAACAACCAGTTCCCTATAAAAAGTTCTGATTTAAGGGATGTGCCACAGTGTGTATTTTTTGCACCTTTCTCCATAAGTGGCAGCAATGCGTTGAGTCATTGGGAGTCAGACTTAACAATAAAAAAAACAAACATTGTTACATGTTTATTACGATAGAAACAAAGTATTGCTTTATTAAACACATATCAACATAACGAACGAGGCAAGTGCGACCCCTGTTAATAAAATAATAAACTAGACCGGGGTGGGCAAACTTTTTGGCCAAAGGGCCACATCGGGGTTGCAAAATTGTATTGGGGGCCGGGTAAGGAAGGCTGTGCCTCCCAAAATAGCCTGTCCCTGCCCCCTATCTGACGCCCACCCATTTCCTGCCCCCGACTGCCCCCCTCAGAACCCGCAACCCGTCAACCCCCACCCCCGCTTCTTGTCTCCTGACAACCCCCTCCCAAGACCCACCACCCTAACTGCCCCCCCAGGACTCCACCCCCTACCCAACTTGCCCCGCTCCCTGTCCCCTGACTGCCCCGACCTCATCCACCACCACCCTGACAGACCCCCGGAACTCCCATGCCTACCCAACCCCTGCCGTTCCCCATCTCCTGACCACCCGCCCAGAACCTCCGCCCCCTACAAGCGCTCCCTGCCCCTTATCCAACCCCTCCTCCCAGCCCCGGCCCAGCCCCCTTACCATGCTACTCAGGGCAGCATATATGGATGCCACGCAGCCCGCTGGAGCTCGCAGCCCCACCCCCTTACCATGCCACTCAAAGCGGCAAGAGCTGCAGAGCTGCCCAGGAGCAGTCCAGAGCACTGGCGCCAGCGGTGAGGCACACTGTGGCTCTGTGAGGGGGGGAAGGTTGGGGAGGGGCCAGGGGAGCTCCCCGGCCAGGAGCTCAGGGAGCCCTAACAATTTTTAACAACCGGTTCTAAAACTGCTTCAAAATTTAACAACCAGTTCCAGCTCACCACTGATTATGGGGTAAAAGCCAAACAGTCATTATTCAGGAATAGAAGGGGCTATCAGGAGGACAGACTGAAAAAATAAGCATCCTCATGGAGTTCTGTGTGTTGCTCTTTCCCTTGGCTATGGAAAGCTTCAGCATAGATACAGAAGAGTTACAGGAGGCTTTGTGAAATCTAATGAACCAGACAGTGGATTAATGTATGGCTCAGATGAAAAACACTAATGTTATGCATAAAAACAGCAAGTAAAAATTGAACAGGGATTTGTGGCAATCAAAGCACAACCTTTACAAAAATCTCTCCAGTGCAGAGTACTGAAGCGGCTATCACATTTCCTTGGAAAACAAAGATAAATAAACCAACAGGCATATTTAGAAAATATAGTGAAGGGGTAAATAGAGTGAATTAGAGCAGAAGCCTTGTACCTCTGAGGGCCTTTGAATGAATACTTTGCACCCTACATGCTTCCTATCTCTTTCCATGTAGTTATACCCTACCTAATGCTCTAATAGGCCTGGCCATTGCTACTAGAGAAACAACATCTCTAGAGTACAGATTCATTTTGTACTCAGTCCTTAAAAATAGGCAAAACTCCCATTGTGGCAAATCCTGAAATTAATAGGAGTTTCATCTGATTAAGGACACAACGTAAAATGAATAAGGACTGTAAGATCTGGCCCATTGTTTTTTAAAGTTTTAGGAGATACTGAAGTGTACTTCATTCCGTTTTTCCATTGATGCTACCCTTCTCTCTTTTACTGGATACTACTAAAACAGATTCATGCTGATATCCTTCTAGCAAATGTGTCTTCATTGTCAATAGGATTATTTGAACATACGTAGAAAGGGACTTAGACCATTGAAGCCTGAGTGCCAGCCAAACAACAAAGATAATTTTCACCAATTGACCCTGAGCTATTTAATGTAACATGTACTGTGGTTTTTACATGAAGTCAGAGTGAAATGGTTTCTTTTCTTACTATAGAGAAATGGTGAAAATGTACTGTATAGACTTGTATTTTAATTTTACAGAACATAGAAAATGTTATAGTCAGAGTCTAAATCTAGAGAATCCTGGATTTTCTATTGCTCTTATTGGGCACAATTTTGCAACTCCCACTTGCATTTTCTTATTCAAATTGAGTAGTGTTGTATGTAAACAGTTCCACTGACTTCACAAAAATACATCGTGACTTCAGTGGAACTCTTAACATGAAGTAGCACTCAGCGTTAGTAAGGATTTCAGAGTCAGGCCCACTGTGACTGCTGGATTTCAGAACAATGATTAAGATTTTTGTAAGTGTACAAGTATTTGACCAAATGCATTCATGCATATGACCATATAGGTACCTCTCAATACTACATTAAAAAATAAAGTTGCAAAGTCCAGCACTCAAGTTAGGAAATGCCGGAATTCAGGTTGCCTGTGCAGTACAGTAAATATCGTAACTACAGTTAGGTTTGTAGATAATTTATATAGTTACGTGTAAATTGCAGTTGGCGGGGTGGAACTGGTCAGTGAGTACATTCTTAAGACCTAGTCAAAATGAAGGAAAAGATCAAGAGTTAGCCAAATACTTACTTTGGTTGGGTATTTGGAAAAAATCAACGTCAAGAGAAGATACATCACAAGCCCACCAAAGGAGATGAGCTGATTGGTTCCCTGTTTGGCAGTGTCAAAGATGAGCCAGCAAATGATAGCTGCAATTAGAGCTATCCACACCACCCTATCAAAAGGGAAACAAATATAATATCATAAACAATATCTTAATAAAAAGAAGAGATATCAATTACTCCAATTTCTATTTTATTTTAGTTTTTTCAGACCAGTACTGCTACATCAAATACCACCCATCCCAGCCTCTGAGCACCCATGGCAAATTCTTAAAAATACATCTCTACATAAATAGGCAATTACCCAGAGATAATATTACCCCAGCAGCAATATGAATATCATAAAAATCTGTCACTCACATAGGGTGACTGGATAGTAAGTGTGAAAAATGAGGATGTGGTGGGTGCCTGTATAGGACAAAGCCTGCCTGCAGAGGGGGGAGGGACTGAGGAATCTGTTTGTTAGCCCATTTTAAACAACAACATCTTCTCATACCTATAACCAAAGAAGGAAGCAACAAACAAGCTGCACTTGGTTGTCATGAAAAAATGTGCAGGGATGGAGCCTCAGCTACTGTAAATCGACAATCTATTTTATATGGCCCTCACTACTGTATTATCTGAACACCTCACAAACATTCATGTATTTACCCTGGTAAAACCTGTCTGTGGGAGGGCTTTACTGTTATCCCCATTGTATCAATGGGGAACTGAAGCACGCAGACCAAATAACTTGTCAGTGGTCAAGCTGAAAGTCCCACACCAGCACAGAATTGAACCTAGGTTTGTCAGGTGCCAAGCTAGTACCCTAACCACTAGACTAGCCTTCTTCTGTACTATTAATCAGCATGTTTATTACGCTAGGACCTAATATGGTCCCTGCCCTTAAGCACTTACAATCTAAACAGATGAGACACAGGGTGGGGGACGGGGTAGAATGCACAAGCAGAGTGAACAATGTGATGGCAGAAAATGGCCTACTACTTTTGGGGTGGGTTTACTTAGGAGGGGATCAGGAAGGGAAGTGGGTTAGGAGGATAGGGAAGGGGAGAAGATGGTAAGAGGGGCAGGTGTGGTGTGAACCTGAGGTAAAGAAATAGGGTGAGGGGTGGGTTGTAGCAAGTACCAGTTAGCACAGAGCAGAGAAAGTCTAGTTAAAACTGTAGAACATTCTCTGAATGTCCAGAGGTCCTGGCTTTGGCTGCTTCTGTCTCTTCTGGCAAGAGTGTCTGACTGGCTCCTCTCTGCAGTTTTCTACCACATGCACCATCTGCATCCTACTGCCCCCAGAATGTGTGTGGGGCAGTAGGAATGTGTTCTGGGTCCAGGAATGTGTGTGGGGCAGTAGGAATGTGTTCTGGGTCCAGGACAGTGCTGGGCAGAGGGGGTGTTCCCAGCTTGTTCCCATTTTGCCCTCTCTCTCCCAGTGAACATGCCCCCACTATGACTACTTCTGTTCTTACTGCCTGGAGACAATATAATGTTCAACTTTTATAATTAGATTGAGTGGTGTGTGTGAAGACCACAGGATGGATACACTGGTGTCAATCAGGATTAACTCCAGTGAAGCACTGGATTTACATCAGTATATCTGAGAGAAGAATCAGTCCCTTTATGAGCACACAGTCATTTTCCACAGAAAAACACGTGAAAATCCCTGCTATTAAGTGCAAACAGATCCCTCCCAAAGACAAAAAAAAAAAAAAAATTGCTCTTCAGAAATATTTTTGAGCCCTAGAATAACTGAGAAAGGGGTGTGAACTGCATCAGAGGCAGGCATTTTGGCCAATTTCCTTTCCCTTTTGTGTCGGGATTTTAACAGGATGGGAACCTTTAAGATTCCCCTCCGGCACATCACTCTACTGTAATATTCCTTTTGCTGCCAGGTATTAGTTGATTCTAATTGCTCCAAATAACCAACCACTTTGTTAATAACATGTTATTTTGCATAGTAGACATGTTTGTCTCCTGAGGGGTAAATTATGCTCAGATACCACAGTGATGGGGCCATACAAGTACCTAGACAGATTAGATATAGATATAATACATTTCAGACTTCAGCAATTTGTTCATCTTAGATATGTATAAAGCCCTGAGAATTATGCTTTATAATGGGGAACCTGACACAACTTGAGTGCTCAGTAATGGTTTGAATAGCAGTGATCTAATATTGGAGAAGGAATCATTCAGGATGCTTGCATTCACATTCACTTTCCAATGAAAACAGTAAATGTTTTTTAAAAAATGGTCCAGTGAAGTCCTAAATTTATAAACAGTTAAAAGGCTAAATTAACTTAATGGCATTATGTCCCTCTGCATAAAGTAAGAAGCCAGTTTCATTTACCATTTTAGCCAAAACCACTGTTGTTTCAGAAACCTTTCACAAGGGGAAAAGAACTCAGCAATTTTGTCTTCATGTCTGGCCATTAAAGAATCCCAGCAGATGAAGAAGATGGCTAGAAGAGTGAGTACAAAAAGAGCCAGGGCTCTCTGAAAATTCAGGACACACGCTGCAATGACTATCACCAGGTAAACTGTCAAGGAAACAAGCATACGTATGTCAGTTACATCTGTCCTGTAAAAAAAGCAACCAAGCCAAACACACAACAGATGTCTATTTACTTACTTGAGCTTTAATTAGGAAATAGGAAAGTAAAGCCCTAATTCAGGAAAGCACTTGAACATGTACTTAAGTTCCACTTGATTTCAATGAGATTTAATGATGAGCTTGAAGCTAAGCATGTGCTTCAGTGCTGTCCTGAAGGATAGCTTCGTGATTCCTGGCTTAAATATGGACAGTGCTATTACATACAACATATTCAATCACTATCAAATCCCATCACTGGGAAGTAGGGAAAGAAAGGGGTTCTGGTGTATGTCCAAAGCAAAGTCCATTTTTAAGGTAGCAGCAAGGTAATAATAATAAACCAAACTCATAAATAGCACTATTCATCCTTAAATCTCAAAGAACTTTACAAAGGAAGTAAGCACCACTAGCAACGTTACATATGGTAGTAATGTCCACAGTTTCATTAAAAACAAAACCAGTGAATGTTCATTCAGATTACAGGCCTGGTGCCAGAAGTATGGGGTGATGTGATGCAAATAGTTGTAAAAAGTAGACACGGAATTTGGATACTGCCCTGTAGTTGGATTAAGGGAGTTTTGAAGGCTGAGAGCCAGTAAGCGGGCAGGAAGTATTTCTAGGAGAGAGAGAGAGAACTAGGCTTTGCGGCAACAGTAGATAACAAAGCTGCTACATTGATGTGCGCACTATAAACACTTCAGGGATAAACAGTTATGAGGAAGGGGAAAGCAAAGCAGTTAAATAAGAATGGTTGGAACCTATAGCTAGCAGATGGGATAGGCGGAGAGATGAGATGAGACCTGGCTCATGGACATGGGGCAGGGATGAGGAATGGATAAGTAAAAAAACCAGCAGAGAAGAACTAATAACAACTGATTTAAGGTGTACATTAAACAATAATCCCCAGATTAAACAAGAAATAATTCTGTTTCTGTGTTAAAGTAATCTAAATAAAAATTAGCTTTTAGGGGCTTCAATGTTGTACTTTTGGCTGAATAAAGCCTACCATATATTAGAAGAAGGCAGTTTCTTTGATCACTGGGGCAAAGTGAAACATACTATGGAGAGCAGCATGTGTTCTGTGAACAAACCTCAGCTGTACACTCAACGCCATCCACAGCCTCAGAAACAACTCTGACATTATAATCAAAGGGGCTGATAAAGAAGGTACTGTAGTCATAATGAACACATCGGATTATGAACAGGAGGCTGCCAGGCAACTCTCCAATACCACATTCTACAGGCCACTATCCTCTGACCCCACTGAGGAGTACCAAAAGAAACTACACCATCTGCTCAAGAAGCTCCCTGCTACAGCATGGGAACAAATCTACATGGACAAACCCCCAGAGCCCCGACCAGGGGTATTCTATCTGCTACCCAAGATCCATAAACCTGGAAACCCTGGTCGCCCCATCATCTCAGGCATCGGCACTCTTACAGCAGGATTATCTGGCTATTTGGATTCTCTCCTCAGGCCATACACTACCAGCATTCCTAGCTATCTTTGAGACACCACTGACTTTTTGAGGAAACTACAATGCATTGGTGATCTTCCTGAAAACACCATCCTGGCTACCATGGATGTAGAAGCTCTTTATACTAATATTCCACATGAGGATGGGCTACAAGCTGTCAAGAACAGTATCCCTGATGAGGCCACGGCACACCTGGTGGCTGAGCTTTGTGACTTTGTCCCCACACACAACCATTTCAGATTTGGGGACAACTTCTACCTTCAAGTCAGTGGCACTGCTGTGAGTACCCTTATGGCCCTACAGTATGCCAACATTTTTATGGCTGATTTAGAACAACGCTTCCTCAGCTCTCATCCCCTAGCGTCCCTCCTCTACTTGCGCTACATTGATGACATCATCATCATACGGACCCACGGGAGGGAGGCCCTTGAAGAATTGCACCTGGATTTCAACAATTTCCACCCCACCATCTATCTCAGCCTGGACCAGTCCACACAAGAGATCCACTTCCTGCACACTACAGTGCAAATAAGTGATGGTCATATAAACACCACCCTATACCGGAAACCTACTGACCGCTATATTTACCTACATGCCTCCAGGTTCCATCCAGGACACATCACACAATCCATTGTCTACAGCCAAGCCCTAAAATACAACCAAATTTGCTCCAATCCCTCAGACAGAGACAAACACCTACAAGATCTTTATCAAGCATTCTTAAAACTACAATACCCACCTGGGGATGTGAGGAAACAGATTGACATAGCGAGACGCATACCCAGAAATCACCTACTACAGGACAAGCCCAACAAGGAAAATAACAACACGACTGGCCATCACGTACAGCCCCCAGCTAAAACCTCTCCAGCACATTATCAACGATCTACAACCAATCCTGGAAAACAATCCCTCACTCTCCCAGACCTTGGGAGGCAGGCCAGTCCTTGCTTACAGACAGCCCCCCCAACCTGAAACAAATACTCACCAGCAACTACACACCACACCACAGAAACACTAACCCAGGAACCAATCCCTGTAGCAAACCTCATTGCCTACTCTGTCCCCATATCTACTCTAGTGACACCATCAGAGGACCCAACCACATCAGCCACACCATCAGAGGCTCATTCAGCTGCATGTCTACTAATGTTATATATGCCATCATGTGCCACCAATGCCTCTCTGCCATGTACACTGGCCAAATTGGACAGTCCCTACGTAAAAGAATAAATGGACACAAATCGGACATCAGGAATGATAACATATAAAAGCCAGTAGGAGAACACTTCTATCTTCCTGGACATTCTATAACAGATTTGAAAGTAGCTATCCTTGAACAAAAGAACTTAAGAAACAGACTTCAAAGAGAAACAGCAGAACTAAAATTCATCTGCAAATTTAACAGCATTAATTTGGGCTTGAATAGGGACTGGGAGTGGCTGGCTCATTACAAAAGCAGCTTTGCCTCTCCTGGAATTGACACCTCCTCATCTATTATTGGGAGTGGACTACATCCACCCTGATCAAATTGGCCTTGTCAGCACTGGTTCTTCACTTGTGAGGTAACTCCCTTCTCTTCATGTGCCAGTATATTTATGTCTGCATCTGTAATTTTCACTCCATGTATCTGAAGAAGTGGGTGTTTTACCCATGAAAGCTTATGCTCAAATAAATCTGTTAGTCTTTAAGGTGCCACCTTGTTGTTTTTGTGGATACAGACTAACACAACTACCCCCTGATACTTGTGAACAAACTGAGTGATTTAAAAATAATGGTGCCTATTGCATCTTCCACGATATGCATGAAAGTGGAAAATATTAGTGGAAATAAGGAGAAGCATTCAGAGATTTGCCTTTGTAAACTGGACTATGCAACAAGGGCCTGACTCACAGCCTGCTGAAATCAATGGGAGTCTTTCCAATGATTTAAATGGGCTTTGGATTAGGCCCCAAATTTGCTGCCTGCAGTAACTAGCTACAAATGGATTTGGCACATGACAGCTTCCTGGATAAAATGTGGGGCAACAGAATACTTAATATACATAAATAATTACCTGCTTTTGCATGCTTATAACAATGAAACAGTATTTTGTAAGGCAAGTTGTTACTTGTAGAATTGATACATTAAACATTGACTTGTTCTTGGGAAGCCTCTCTCTTGAGTTATTCTGCTAGTTATTCTAAGAGTTTAGGTAGGAGGACCTCAAAAGGAAGCTCATAAAAGGACAGAATGGAACAACCCGATTTACTGCACAATCAGGAGAGGGACAAACAGGACCATTTGAATGAGTTCTCTACGTATGCTGGAATGCCGAGGCTTTGTGGCATGACCTTTCCATAATGAAACACTCTGGCGTGGGCACTAAATGGCTCAGAGAACGTTAATAGGACAAAGAGCCTTTCACTTCTAGAACACTGATTTGAATCCAGTCTAAGTTGGTACTAACTAAAAGTCATTAGTATCTGATTGCTGTTTAGTGGTGTATAGTACATGAATTTGTAGTCTCCAGCAAACTCCTAGAAGATATAATTTAAGATAACTGACCCCACTGTCTTAGCCGAGAAGCTGATCACTGAATGGACATGGTAACTGAACTACCCTTTTCATCCCTAAATGTAGTCTGTCCAGGTCAGAGATGAAGCATATTGGTGGCACAGCATAGGGAAGCTTCCACTATTATTGCTCTTGCTGTACTTGTCTGGTGAATAAATGGAGAATTTCAGTCTGGAACCATTATCCAGGACTAGAATTCACTTTTATCTCCTATATCTTCTCAAATACATTCAGAAAGATTTGATGGACTCTTATCTGTAGAAATGTCTGATAGTTTTCGAGAATGTTATGTCAATTAAATTCCACTTCACACTATTTAATTCAAACATTGAATGCAAAATATGCATAGCCTGAAATCAAAGTAAAACTGAAATAGGGTACAGTTATTTCCTATGGTTTTAAAAAATAAAGTACCTGCTATTAAAATTCCATATATCACATATTGAATTCTGGTTTTGTATTTCTTGCAAAAGTCACAGACTTCATCATATTTCCTTTCCAGATACCTAGAAGTAAACACAAGCAACCAAAGCAAACAGAACAAAGAAATAAATTCCACCAAAGCAGAAAGAAGAGTAATTCATACAGGAACATTGCATTAGATCTATCAAAGGTCCTGGACTGCCAGAGAGTTAATTCTGCATTCCAAAGTGTAAAATAAAACTCCTTTGAAAATCTTGGATATCTTTTTGGAACTATTTTAGTATTAGTTATTTGACTTTGGACTAGTAGAGTGAAAATGGATTTGGGAGATCCTTAAAGGGCCACAATTTTGAAAGACTAAGATGTGGGTCTGTCCACACAAAATTCACATGTAAATGTACAACTGCAATGTGTCTGCAATTACTGTAATTGTGTGGAAATTAGATTATAGAATTAACATAAACTAGTTAGGCTCTTAACTAGTCATTAGTGTACTCATTACCAAATTTGTGTGCACATCTGCAATAATTATGATCTTTATTGCAAAGGTGTAGTTTTTTGTGCATGGCAAGGTCCATGCACAAAATCATTGTAGTAATTCTGGATCTCTTGAAAATATAGCCCATCATTACAGGCACTCAACATTTATCAAACTTTAGATTATATGGAAGCTAAAATTATCTAGTGTATCCAAATACTATAAGTGTATCTTAGCATCTGCCCTCCCCATGTGTTAAGTGAACCATTTTTGGTTCTTTTTTTGTGTCTGTAGTGAATGTCATGGGATTTTACCATGGTGCACTAAGATGTAAGGGAAGAACAGTGTAAGGGAATTAATTCACCTCAGATTTTCATTAATATGATATATGGTGGTACAAAGTGTGTGTCTAGGCCAGTGGTGCAGCTCTCTCTGTGTTATGTGGGCCACCAAAGAACATATATACTACCTGTATGGCCCTGAGGATGTCATAGGGCCACAGATGTGTGCTGATTGGTCTGCAAGCAGCCTGTGGGCCGCGGGTTGAGAATCACTGAGCTAGACAATCACCTAAGCTTTGTGTAAGCTTGAAAAGAATTCACAGCTACAGATATGACCCTCTAAGTCAATTCCTGACAACCTTTAGACTAGAAAAGCAAAGATATATTTAAGGATAATAATTATCCAAACTGACAGGTTTCAGAATAGCAGCCGTGTTAGTCTGTATTCACAAAAAGAAAAGGAGTACTTGTGGTACCTTAGAGACTAACATCCGATGCATCCGAGAAGTGAGCTGTAGCTCACGAAAGCTTATGCTCAAATAAATTTGTTAGTCTCTAAGGTGCCACAAGTACTCCTTTTCTTTTTGCAAATTATCCAAACTGTATTCATGTGGTAAACAGATGCAGCTGGAGATAAATACGCAGTGAAACTTAGCATGAGCTTCCTCCTTATGCTGTGGTAAATAATGATTAATTTTAAAGAAACAGGCAATGTCACATGCCACTGTAATGTGATTCATTTTTATTTAGTTCAGATTAGCACTCAAACAACAGACTAGGAAAAAGTTTGATTACCAGGTCAAACAGTAACAGATCTTTGATAAATGTTGTTTGCTTCTGACATGTCAATTTTTGTTACTGGAATTTCTATTGCCATACAAATTATAGCTCTTATTTGATAGGACATTAAGTTACCCACTAAGCCTCTGCAAAGAGATTAGGTACAAGGAAAAGGAAAGAAAGCTGAAGGAAAAGATATATAAATAAGACAGAACAGCCTTATCAATTTTCATTGTTGGTGAATGAATTAAAGATTATTAGCGATTACTTGCTGTGGTGTACTCTTACAGTGATATAGTAATGGACAGATTTTTTTTACAACTTAGTAATAGATAGCTAAGATAGGGTATGGGCATGAAAGGATACAGTCAACCTGTGGAACTCTTTGCCAGATGATGTTGTGAAGGCCAAGACTACAAGCGGGTTCAAAAAAGAACTAGATAAATTCATGGAGGATAGTAGCCAGGTTGGGCAGGGATAGTCTCCCTAGTTTCTGTTTGCCAGAAGCTGAGAATGGGCGACAGGGGATGGATATTTACCTGATGATTACCTGTTCTGTTCATTCCCTCTGGGGCACCTGGCATTGGCCACTGTTGGAAGACAGGATACTGGGCTAGATGGACCATTGGTCTGACCCAGTATGGCTGCTCTTATGCTTCTTCATTTATTGAATAGTGGAACACAAGCTGCTTGGTTACAGTATATTCTAAAGGTATTTTGTATAATTCTACAAATCATCCTTATTGTTGATTCTAACTCTGAGATCTTAAAATTGAATTGTATTTTCTTACAGTCTCTTTTGCCCTTACATCATTTGCATAATGGGTTGGGTTTGATTATTTATTTATTTAAGTGCCTGTCATGTTAGCTCCTTAAAACCAGGCTCCTTAAAACCATTCAATATTAAACAAATACACACATAATAAATGGATAATTTTACTCTGAGATGTGCCATTGGAAGAATAGCATCTTGAGGTTCTAGTTCGTTATCTCTCAAAGAACTGAAAGCCCATCTGGTTGTATGGGTGTAATGTGTAAAGTGTAAAGTGTAAAAAAGCCAAAATGACTGAGAAATTAAAAATGTAATAGTAATAGACTATCATGAATCCCACTGGTGCCTGAACCTGGTGATATTCTGAACAAAAAGAGCTCCCAATCATACTAGTAGCTGTTTCCATTGCTTCACATTGACACTTGGAGTGATAATCTTAGAATCACATTATATAAATGATTCCTTATCAAGTCTGCTCACTTTATAAGTACAAAAGTCGTTTTCTGAATACTATTCCTGTAAACTTTATCTTAAAAGTTAAGCATGTAAGAACATAAGAATGACCATAATGGGTCAGACCAAAGGTTCATCAAGCCCATATCCTGTCCTCTGACAGTGGCCAATGGCAGGTGCGCCAAGGGAATGAACAGACAAGTTATCATCAAGTGATCCATGCCCGATCACCCAATCCCAGCTTCTGACAAACAGAGGCTAGGGACACCATTCCTGCATATCCTGGCTAATAGCCATTGATGGACCTATCTTCCATGAATCTAACTAGCTCCCTTTTGATCCCCATTATAGTATTGGCTTTCACAACACCCTCTGGTAAGGAGTTCCAGAGGTTGACAGTGCGTTGCGTGAAAAAATACTTTCTTGTGTTTGTTTTAAACCTGCTACCCATTATTTTCATTTGGTCCCCCCTTGTGCTTGTGTTATGAGAAGGAGTAGATAACACAGCCAGGGCACAAGGAGAGCATAAAGGTGATTTGATTGTGTTACTTCCTTATTTACTTTCTCTATACCACTTGTAATTTTATAAACCTTTACCATATCTCCCCTTAGTTGGCTCTTTTCCAAGCTGAAAAGTCCCAGTCTTATTACTCTCTCCTCATACGGAAGCCATTCTATATCCCTAATCCATTTATTGCCCTTTTCTGAACCTTTTCCAATTCCAATATAACTTTTTTGAGATGGGGCGACCACGCAGTATTCAAGGTGTGGGTGTGCCATGGATTTATATAGAGGCACTATGATATTTTCTGTCTTATTATCTATCCCTTTCTTGATGATTCACAACATTCTGTTCGCTTTTTTGACTGCCGCTGCACATTGAGGGGATGATTTCAGAGAACTATCCACAATGACTCCAAGATCTCTTTCTTGAGTTGTAACAGCTAATTTAGACCACATCATTGTATATGTATAGTTAGGATTATGTTTTCTAATGCGCATTACTTTGCATTTATCAACATGTGCTTAAATACTTTACTTATTTCAAGCAGGGAGCAGATCTATTGAATGAGAATTGTCATTTTTAAAAAGGCACTTTTAGAACATAGAGTTAGTTAAAATTAAGGTTATCAGTAGCTATACAAATCACTATTCTTACTAGCATTAATCTCCTAGAAGATACACCTCAATACTGTCCTGCTGGTACATAATTCATAAAATGCCTAACTGATGGAATATACCTTATACAGTCTATGAAATCATAGAATCATATAACTGAAAGGGACCTTGAGAGGTCATCTAGTCCAGTCTCCTGCGCTCGTGGCAGGACTAATTATCTAGACCATTCCTGACAGGTATTTGTCTAACCTTCTCTTAAAAATCTCCAATGATGGAGATTCCACAACCTCC
Source organism: Lepidochelys kempii (assembly GCF_965140285.1). Classification (NCBI taxonomy): domain Eukaryota; kingdom Metazoa; phylum Chordata; order Testudines; family Cheloniidae; genus Lepidochelys; species Lepidochelys kempii. The sequence continues at coordinate 92,109,916 of NC_136384.1, read as the reverse complement.
CTCAGCAATTTATTCCTGTGCTTAACCAACCTGAGAGTTAGGAAGTTTTTCCTAATGTCCAACCTAAACCTCCCTTGCTGCAATTTACGCCCATTGTTTCTTGTCCTATCCTCAGAGGTTAAGAAAAGCAATTTTTCTTCCTCCTCCTTGTATATGTTGTTATTAATGGATTGATCTGTTTCAAGACTTGTGACACAGGAATGCTAGGCTACTGGGAGTGATTTTTATTTTTAAATATATCAATGAGGCATTTGTCTTCAAAATAAAGGACACATAATGAATGGACTTTACAAGAACACAGGAAAAATAGTTAGGTTAAATGTTAGGTCCATCTTGAAGATTCAATTCATGAATAAAAATTTTATAGACATACCACTGCCCCCACCATATGCCTGATATTCTACTCCCACTCCATTTTCAGTGACATCAAAAGCTGGCCTTAGAGTAATTCAAGTGAAGCAAAGTGCTCTTCGGATTACTGTGTAAATAGAGATTTCGTTACTGTGAGTAATTATATTGAGCTGCTGATGGAAGAACAAAATGACGTGGGGAACAATAATAAAGCACTGTGAATAAACCTTAATTATTTTGGAACTCTCAATGGTATTATAAATAAATCAGAATTAATAACTTCCTATCACATGCCCTTCATCTTCTTTGTCCTAACTCATCTTTCCAGTCCTATCTATTATAATTTCATTACTATTCTTTGTTTTGGTTTTCACCAAGAAGGTTGGTGGTGATTGGACGTCTAACGTAGTGAATGCCAGTGAAAAAGAGGTAGGATCAGAAGAGGCTAAAATAGGGAAAGAACAAGTTAAAAATTACTTGGACAAATTAGATGTCTTCAAGTCACCAGGGCCTGATGAAATGCATCCTAGAATACTCAAGGAGCTGACTGAGGAGATATATTAGCTATTAGCGATTATCTTTGAGCAGTAATGGAAGACAGGAGAGATTCCAGAAGACTGGAAAAGGGCAGATATAGTGCCCATATATGAAAAGGGAAAAAAGGACAACCCAGGGAACTACAGACCAGTCAGCTTAACTTCTGCACCCGGAAAGATAATGGAGCCAATAATTAAGCAATCAATTTCCAAACATCTAGAAGACAATAAGGTGATAAGTAACAGTCAGCATGGATTTGTCAAAAACAAATCATGTCAAACTAGCCTGATAGAAAAGGAGGACTTGTGGCACCTTAGAGACTAACAAATTTATTTGAGCATAAGCTTCCGTGAGCTACAGCTCACTTCATCGGATGCATTCAGTGGAAAATACAGTGGGGAGATTTATATACACAGAGAACATGAAACAATGGGTGTTACCATACACACTGTAACGAAAGTGATCAGGTAAGGTGAGCTATTACCAGCAGGAGAGCGGGGGAAATGGGGGGGAACCTTTTGCAGTGATAATCAAGGTGGGCCATTTCCAGCAGTTGACAAGAACATCTGAGGAACAGTGTGTGTGTGTGTGTGGGGGGGAATAAACATGGGGAAATAGTTTTACTTTGTGTAATGACCCATCCACTCCCAGTCTTTATTCAAGCCTAAGTTAATTGTATACAGTTTGCAAATTAATTCCAATTCAGCACTCTCTCATTGGAGTCTATTTTTGAAGTTTTTTTGTTGAAGTATTGCCACTTTTAGGTCTGTAATCGAGTGACCAAAGAGATTGAAGTGTTCTCCGACTGGTTTTTGAATGTTATAATTCTTGACGTCTGATTTGTGTCCATTTATTCTTTGACGCAGAGACTGTCCAGTTTGGCAAATGGCAGAGGGGCAGTACATGGCAGAGGGGCATTGCTGGCACATGATGGCATATATCACATTGGTAGATTTGGAGGTGAACAAGCCTCTGATAGTGTGGCTGATGTGATTAGGCTCTTTGATGGTGTCCCCTGAATAGATATATGGACAGAGTTGGCAACGGGCTTTGTTGCAAGGATAGGTTCCTGGGTTAGTGGTTCTGTTGTGTGGTGTGTGGTTGCTGGTGAGTATTTGCTTCAGGTTCGGGGTCTGTCTGTAAGCAAGGACTGGCCTGTCTCCCAAGATCTGTGAGAGTGATGGGTTGTCCTTCAGGATAGGTTGTAGATCTTTGATGATGCGTTGGAGAGGTTTTAATTGGGGGCTGAAGGTGATGGCTAGTGGCGTCCACCCTATCCTGAAGGACGACCCATCACTCTCACAGATCTTGGGAGACAGGCCAGTCCTTGCTTACAGACAGCCCCCCCCAACCTGAAGCAAATACTCACCACCAACCACACACCACACAACAGAACCACTAACCCAGGAACCTATCCTTACAACAAAGCCTGTTGCCAACTCTGTCCACATATCTATTCAGGGGACACCTTCATAGGGCCTAATCACATCAGCCACACTATCAGAGGCTCATTCATCTGCACATCTACCAATGTGATATATGCCATCATGTGCCAGCAATACCCCTCTGCCGTGTACATTGGCCAAACTGGACAGTCTCTACGTAAAAGAATAAATGGACACAAATCAGACGTCAAGAATTATAACATTCAAAAAACAGTCGGAGAACACTTAGATTCATAGGTATTTAGGTCAGAAGGGACCATTATGATCATCTAGTCTGACCTCCTGCACAACACAGGCCACAGAATTTCACCCACCACTCCTGCAAAAAACCTCACACCTATATCTGTGCTACTGAAGTCCTCAAATCGTGGTTCAAAGACTTCAAGGAGCAGAGAATCCTCCAGCAAGTGACCCGTGCCCACTTCAATCTCTTTGGTCACTCGATTACAGACCTAAAAGTGGCAATACTTCAACAAAAAAACTTCAGAAACAGACTCCAACGAGAGACTGCTGAATTGGAATTAATTTGCAAACTGGATACAATTAACTTAGGCTTGAATAAAGATTGGGAGTGGATGGGTCACTACACAATGTAAAACTATTTCCCCATGTTTATTCTCCCTCCCCCCGTCTCCCCGCTGTTCCTCAGATGTTCTTGTCAACTGCTGGAAATGGCCCACCTTGATTATCACTACAAAAGGTTCCCCCCCATTTCCCCCGCTCTCCTGCTGGTAATAGCTCACCTTACCTGATCACTTTCGTTACAGTGCGTATGATAACACCCATTGTTTCATGTTCTCTGTGTATATAAATCTCCCCACTGTATTTTCCACTGAATGCATCCGATGAAGTGAGCTGTAGCTCACGAAAGCTTATGCTCAAATAAATTTGTTAGTCTCTAAGGTGCCACAAGTACCCCTTTTCTTTTTGTGGATACAGACTAACACGGCTGCTACTCTGTAACCTGATAGCTTTCTTTGACAGGGTAACAAGCCTTATGGATAGTGGGGAAGCGGTAGACATGCTATAGCTTGACTAAAGTCAATACTGTCGATACTGTCTCGCATGACCTTCTCATAAACAAACTAGGGAAATGCAACCTAGATGGAGCTACTATAAAGTGGGTGCAAAACTAGTTGAAAAACTGTTCCCACAGAGTAATCAGTGGTTCACAGTCATGCTGGAAGGGCACAACGAGTGGGGACCCACAGGGATCAGTTCTGAGTCTGGTTCTGTTTAATATCTTCATCAGTGATTTAGATAATAGCATAGAGAGTGCACTTATAAAGTTTGTGTACGATACCAAGCTGGGAGGGGTTGCAAGTGCTTTGGATGATAGGATTAAAATTCAAAATGATCTGGATGAGAAATGGTCTGAAATAAATACTGTAGGATTAAATTCAATAAGGACAAATGCAAAGTACTCCATTTAGGAAGGAATAATCAGTTGCACACGTAAAAAAAGGGAAGTGATTGCCTAGGAAGGAGTACTGCAGAAAGGGATCTGGAGATCATAGTGGATCAGAGGCTAAATATGAGTCAACAGTGTAATGCTGTTGCAAAAAAAGCGAACATCATTCTGGGATGTATTAGCAGGAGTGTTGTGAGCAAGACACGAGAAATAATTCTTCCGCTCTACTCTGCTCTGATTAGGCCTCAACTGGAATATTGTGGCCAGTTCTGGACGCCACATTTCAGGAAGGATGTGGAGCAAACTGGAGAGAGTTCAGAGAAGAGCAACAAAAATTATTAAAGGTTTATAAAACATGACTTATGAGGGAAGATTGAAAAAATTGGGTTTGTTTAGTCTGGAGAAGAGAAGACTGAGAGGGGACATAATAACAGTTTTCAAGTACATAAAAGGTTGTTACAAGGAGGAGGGGGGGAAATTGTTCTCATTAACTTCTGAAAATAGGACAAGAAGCAATGGGAGGTTTAGGTTGTACATTAGGAAAAACTTCCTAACTGTCAGGGTGGTTAAGTACTGGAATAAATTGCCTAGGGAGGTTGTGGAATCTCCATCATTGGAGATTTTTAAGAACAGGTTAGACAAACACCCGTCAGGGATGGTCTAGATAATTAGTCTTGCCATGAATGCAGGGGACTGGATTAGATGACCTCTTGAGGTCCCTTCCAGTTCTATGATATTAACACTCTAAACTTTAAGGGCCCCATTCTGAGAATGGGAGTCTCTGCTCAAAAATGTGCACACAACTGCGTGTTTGCAGATGCTTAATTTGTACACACAACTGTGGTAATCGCCAATGGTTATTTAGACACTCAAATGCTTAATTTGCACTCACAATTACAGCAATTTCCGCCCTATTTTTTTAACATGGCCCTAAAAGTTTAAAATGGGAAATTGTTTCATAAATGCTAGTAAAACCACAAATTTCCAAAGAGCAGGGAGGAGGGACTAGAGAAGAATAGCTCATTTGGTTATGTAAAAATAGTTAATTACTTTACAAGTTGTGTGGCATAAAAACTAATGCTAACTATTTAAGATAAATATTTTAATTTTATGACTGTTTGTGAAACTGACCAAATTATGGGCTTGGTTTTCCAAGTTAAGTGTTCAGAGTAACAGCCGTGTTAGTCTGTATTCGCAAAAAGAAAAGGAGTACTTGTGGCATCTTAGAGACTAACCAATTTATTTGAGCATGAGCTTTTCTTTTTCCACAGTATGCATCCGATGAAGTGAGCTGTAGCTCACAAAAGCTTATGCTCAAATAGATTGGTTAGTCTCTAAGGTGCCACAAGTACTCCTTTTCTTTTTGCAAGTTGAGTGTAATGCATATTTTATGCATATACTTAATTTATGGCTCCAAATTCCCAACTTGTGCATATAAATTGGGTAATTTTACATGCACATGGCCAGGTCAAGTAACCCAGTTGGAATGAGATAAATTCAAAGTACCTGGCTACCCAGCAGCTGAGTTGCTAGAGTTTGCTGAACTATAAAACAGGAAGACTGTGCTTATATGAAATCTTCTCCCATCCCAATATGACAGAAACATGTTAATTCAGAAGTCAGTATTTTATCTCAAGCTCAGGAACCTCTTTTATGGAGATTGGATACACACACGCACACAGGGACTATCAGCTCAATTCATTGTGTAATCACTGACACCTGTGCAAAGTAGTGTAAAACACTACCAAATCAGGATGGTGGTGGTTTATATCTACTTTGCACTGGTGTGAATTCCTATACAGTATGCATGGCAATGATGAATCTTGAACTTCCAGCAGGAATCCATTAACAGGCTCAACTATTATTTAAGCTACTATGCAAAAGTGGTGCTGTTGGATCAAATGTGCAAATCTAGTCTATGTAAAAATATTAGCTTCTCTAATTTGCAAAGATTCCTGATCATAATCACATGCTCAGTTCCATGATCATATATGTCAGTTGCAAGGCATAATAATTTTAAATATAATGTAGTTTTTTCAATACACAAATTACTAGGAGATACAAAGGACTGCCTGGCTTAGAAATATGGCAGCTGAATTTTGGCCTGTCATTCAGGAGGCTGAGACATTGGCAAATTTTTGCTTGGAGTGGGGGTGAAATGGGTGGAAAAGTTGCTCATTCAAAAAAAAAAAATTACCCTTGTAAGAATGTTTTCTCAGCTACTGAGTCATGTTTGTTTTTATGCTGATCACTCTCGATATTGATGTGTGTATCCTCCTGGAAAACAGATACACAAAAATATAGTGAATATGACATATTTCTCTTAAGGACAGCTGAGGTGGTTTCACAGGGCAAGATTTGGTTTCATTCTGTAGCTGAATCACAATCAGCATGCAGTCTCAACAGGAACTCTCAAGAGTAACATCTCATTCCATTTATTCTATTCATGACACACATTCTTTCTCATTTTGCATACAGCTCTGATTCAGCTTTGCGGTACCAACACTGTTATTAACATCAAGCACACTCAGTAGTTATATAGCATAGCTGTCAAGTGATGAGCTTTTTGAATTTTGAACCTTCTCAAAGCCCACAAAATTTGAAAGGGGGAGGTAAAGAAAGAGACTAGCCTGGCCCCTCTATGTCACTAGATGAGGAAAAGAGTCAAGAACAGAATAGCTTTGTATAGCTGATCAAAAGTGAATTTTATATTCTAGGTGGATCTTGTAGCACTGCCTATTAAGGTTACCTGACTTTTCATTATAAGACTCTGTTTTCAGTTAATTGTAACTTTTGCCAAACTTTAACCACTTAGGCTGAAATTTTCCATGCCAGGTGTCTGCTCAGCACTCAGTGTTTTTTGGCTAGTGTCAGTCAAAGTAGTCCAGTTGCTTCCAAGAAGGTGGCTAGGGAAGAATATGTTGTTTTGCCCATGTTTAAAAAATTCTGGAAACATTTTATTTGAAAATCTCTAGCACCCCCTTGCTTTAGAACAGGGACCTGAAGTTTGGCAGGGAGGTAGCCTTTTTGTCAGGGATATCCTTTTAGGCAGATTTTCATAGAAACAATTAATCTGGCCAAGTTATAAGCCTTTGAAATTTTGTAGTTTACATGTGACAGCTTTTAATTTTAACAGCTAAAAACTCTAAAGATTTTATCCACCCTGACCATGCTTGAGCCTCTCACGGCTCCTAGTGCTGACCAGACTGCATGTACAATTCACATTGAGCAACTGAGCATGCTCCATCCCCTCACAACTTCTACAGGTAAACAAACTGGACATGCCCAGTCCCCAAAGAGTGACTGAGCATGCTCCAGATTGGTGATATGGTGGCTCAGAAGGACTTTCCCTGTAAGAGCAGTTCCCAATAACTCAAGGCTGGGGTTGGGCCAGGTACTGGAACTGAGAGCAAGGAGCCTGTCTCTCCTGTGTTCTCTGTGACTCTACCCCTTGCTGGCACCCTGACAGTGGGAAGGAGGAAACCACCTGATTTGATTGCAGAGGGACAAAAGGCAGAGTAGGGGGAGGGAAAGAAATAGACTGAGACAGTTACTTGTAGGAGGAGAAACTGACTAGAAGTTGGGGGGTGGGGGGACATGTTCCTTCATAAACCATATTTCTCTGAGGTATAAAGTATGCATCAAACATAGCCAGAACACTTTCACAGTCATCTTTGTGTTGGACTTCAGTAGAGTTAAAGGATTTGATCTGCTTGCTCCCTCAGAGCATAAATTAAAGAAGATACCTATGTATCTCTAGTTTCTTTGTGGTGCTTGGTAGCAATGTAAAATCTTTCAAAATATTGTTTCTAGTTTGTCCATTCTGAAGGTTTGTCACAGCCAAAATTCTCTGGGGACACTGAAGAGTGGCATGTTGATGAGATCCTGCAAGCTTTGTTATAGCTTTCCTTTTGTTTGTGTTCTTAGTTTACTCCTGACACCATGTCATGTACTTCTGTCCCAGATAAGGACTGGTCACAGAGCTTGCTTATACACAGCAGATATGTCCATTATAAGATCCTTTAATGCTCTGCCAGGTATGACTAAGGTTTGCTTTAAATAAGGTATTTTACACACAGTGCCAATTAGTAGCTGAATAGTATAATACAGTTTAGTTTCCATTACAATGGGATTTCCTCCAAAACACCACTTATATCCGGGACTGGTTCCTCTCTACCAATTTCAACTTGTTACCTTCCAGTCATTTTTGTGCTTTTTGCCCCTTCTACTCAAATTCCTAATGTCACCTGCTTTCATATTTTTTTTATATACATATATATATATGAAACAGATTCTTTGCAGTACATCACAACATAAAGCATTCTTCTTTGTCCCTTATAAATTAAAATGTTAAAAATTAAAATTAACCAAAATAAATATGTACAAACAATATCACAATTTTGTCTTAATATATCAATGCTAAATTTATTTGTGAAGTTCAGCTACAATTCTTGAGCCTGATTTGCATTTATACTACTGCCCTTTAAACCATTCTGGCAGAGTATTACACTTACATTTCCTGTAAGATCCTTTTGCCAGAATAGTGAAAAGAGGCCTTAGTGTAAATTCTGTTCTTTCTTTGTCAGCTGAAAACTGTAAAGTAACTGAAGGTTTTCACATAATTAACTGAATTTTCTGTAATACAAGGAAAGCAGTCCCCATATGTTGTTTTTGTTCTTATCCCCTTTCAATGTGTTATTTTAGCATGTGACGAAAGAGACTGTAATAATCAATTGTACACTACTTGGTATGGGGCTGGAAATATTACAGTGTGCAATTATATTGTGAAGCAGGACAATGTTGTCTTAAAAATACGTACTGATGCAACCATACTATGGACTATACACTAGCCTCCAAAGAGGAAGTTTTATTCAGTTTGGCTGGTAGTTTGGAGCAATTGTGTGTTGAGTAATTTTAGACTTTGTATGCCATAAATGTTATGCTACTTACGTTCACAAAACTAGTTTATAAATCAAGACCTGTCACTATTTTTCTCCTGTTCAGTCTATTTTTTTCTGCTGCATATTATACATTCTGTTGAAAGCTCTGAAATGCCCTAAGTTCATTTCCAGGGAGACCATTTGAAGCAAACTAGCTCAATGGGAAAACTAACAAAATAACTAAAGTGGCACGTAGGGAAAAAAAAATTTGCTCAGAAGCTACCACTCATTTTCCTATGTGATAGTCCAAAGCTACATGGATAGAGGTCTGTTTGTAGCCTTCGTGATTCAAATTTCCATGAGAGGGCCCTGAAAGCCTTTCAGCTCTGTGGAGCTAGACTATTGTATATTATCTGCTCTATTCTACTTAACTTTGATTACTTTCTTTTTGATATTCACTGGGAAATAAAATGAAGATCAAACATGAATCAAGCCACTCGTACTGTAGGTAGTATTTGCCAGCCAAGGGGTTCTTTCCGCTATACATCTGTAGCAGGGTTCTATCCTGATGGATCTAAAGTGATGAGGCTATCAGAGTGCCATTTTCTCTATAGTTAAATTAGGGTTATACTGCATCTGTTCATTTTGGATAGGTGGAATCAAGAGACTCAAAACTAAATTACAGCTGATCACATAGAATGAAAAATGGGCTCATTTACTTGGCTCTATCTTCCCAAGTCAGACCTCCTAACTCTCAATTTTGCCATGATACAGTCATGCTTAAAATGCTTGAGCCACACTACCCAAAACAGTGGGGGCTAAAATATGATTCTGAGTGTCCTGGAAAGGGAGCACTCTTGGGAGTCATAAGTAAGGCTATGGTTTTGTCATGGAGGTCGCAGAACTCACAGAATCCGTGACTTCCGAAGACCTCCATGACTTCAGCCTCAGTGGCTGGGACCTGCAGGGTTCCGCCACCTCCCTCAGTGGCAGGGAGCTGTAAGGTACTCCCTGCCACTGAGGTAACAGTCTCCCAAGCTCTCAGCTGCCATGGGCAGCAGAGGTACCCCGCAGCTTCCAGCCACCACAGGCAGGGCGGGGTACCCTGCAGCTCCCTGGCCACCACCGTGGGGCAGAGGAACCCCCACAGCTCCCCAGCTGCCACCGCAGGGCAGGGACACCCTGGCAGCTCCCCACCACCGCCTCAGGGCAGGGGGAGCCTGCAGCTCCTGGCCACCGCCACAGGGCAGAGGGACCATGGCAGCGCCCATTGGCTGGGAACAGCGAACCGTGGCCATGGGGAGCTGCGGGGGGCTGTGCCTGTGGACAGTCAACGTCAGCAAAATGTCTCGCAGCCCGCAATCAGATTACCCTGATGGGATGCATGTGGCCGGAGGGCCACAGGTTGCCCACCACTGTACTAGAAACTTACAGGATGTTCATTCTCATGCTACTCTGCTGGCATTTGCTGGTGCTATATAATGGTCAGGTGTCTTGTGAGGTCAGAGATCCACCAAGGGCCTGGTCCTACAAAAGCTTATGGCTGTGAGTAACTTTACTCACACAAGCAGTGCCCTAGAAATCAACAGGGCCCTAAATGCAGTGAAACCTGGGTTTTCAGCCATTTGTTTGTGGTAGATCATAAAAGGCAGATCTCTTGCCAATAGTTCTTCTACCAGAAGTGATTGCAATTCATTTCACAGAGATTAAGGGTTTGTCTTCACAGCACCGCAATCCAGAGTACGGAGTCTGATTTGTAAAGCGCTTTGAAGCATTGTGCTCTATTTGCCTCATGTAGATCCTGCTGGCACAAACTAAAAGGTACCTAGTTTGCATTAAAGTAGTTTGTCCCAGCAGAATCTCCATGGGACAGGTAGAGCACGACACTTAGTGTGCTCTACAAATCACACTCCCATACTCCAGACTGTGGTGCAATTTAGACAAGCACTAAGTACAATAGATGTACTTAGCTCTTCCTAGAGTCTGAAGCCCCTGTTGTGAAAGACACATAAAAAGTTGAGAGGTATTTCCAGAACACATGTACAATTCTAAACACATCTAAAAACATAATGTGGTGACTGCATAGATGGTGCAATAAATAGGATAATACTCTACACAGAACACTCAAGGCTACGATGTTTCAGGCATAACTTCCCTGCCCTTTGAACTGTATAACTGTTCCTACATAGGTAGGCTAATATACTCAGGAACTGAGGGGAAAAAATTAATTTCAAATGGTTATATATCAGGGATTTAGCCAAACTTCTTTCTTTTGGGTTTTCAGAATAACAAAGAGAACCTATTTGCACCACTGAAAATGTTTAAAATACAATATTATTATACTAATTTACGATACCTTTGTCAATCTGCCTTCCTAGAACAGCATGAAAAATAGAGATACACGAAACAAAAGTTAAAGGCTACGTTGTGTCTGGCCCTGTGCAGGTCTAAAAGCATCTGAGGGAAGTGGGGGTAAGAAACTTACTTCCTTTCTTTCCTGTGAGAAGGCCAGGCACAATCCCAGAGCTGGGACTGAGAGATTGTCTACATGGAAAGTTACTGTGCACCAAGCCAGGGTGTGAATTTACAGTGCACTACCTAATCTGCATTAACTTCCTGTGCGGACACTTACTGTCCACGATAGTGCTTTTGTGCAGTTTAGTTTAGTATAGGGCACTGCCTGATGGCCCCTTTAATGTGTAGTAAGAGTATCCACGTGGGGAGTTAGTGCTGAGAGACTAGCGTGCTGTAAATTCACACTCTATCTCGCTGCACACGACTTCTCCATTTAGACAAGCTCTCAGGGGGCATTAGAACTTCTGGAGATTAGGCCTGATGGACATGGGACCTCACAGGCCAGTATGGGGAGAGCACGTACTGAATTCTGTGAAAGGGCCTACATTCTTCTGAAGTCCCCAGAATCAGGCCTCAGGCACACACCACTTCCGAGAATCTGCAGTGTGTCTATCTGCATTGCTATCTTATATGTACATGTAAGAAGGGCTCGCTGAAAATTTCAGTGAAAACTTTTTTTTTTTTTTAACAGATAATTGGGTTTTGACTAAACAAAAAATGTTATGGAATGTGCCTCATTTCCTCAGTTTTTTTCATTTTCAACAAAAATACAAAACTGACAAATGTTGGTTTTCGGCTGAAAATCTGTTGTTTTTGTTGAAATTTTCTGTGGAAAATCCCTCATTTTCTGACCACCTTTTCTAAAATACTCCTCATCTTCCTTGAATCTTAGTGCCTCACAATCATTAATGGATTTTATCCTCATAGCACTCTTGTGAGGTAGGGCAGCACTATCCCCATTTCCTTAGAGAGGGAACTAAGGAAAAGGGTAGAATCATAGAATCATAGAATCATAGAATATCAGGGTTGGAAGGGACCCCAGAAGGTCATCTAGTCCAACCCCCTGCTCAAAGCAGGACCAATTCCCAGTTAAATCATCCCAGCCAGGGCTTTGTCAAGCCTGACCTTAAAAACCTCTAAGGAAGGAGATTCTACCACCTCCCTAGGTAACGCATTCCAGTGTTTCACCACCCTCTTAGTGAAAAAGTTTTTCCTAATATCCAATCTAAACCTCCCCCACTGCAACTTGAGACCATTACTCCTCGTTCTGTCATCTGCTACCATTGAGAACAGTCTAGAGCCATCCTCTTTGGAACCCCCTTTCAGGTAGTTGAAAGCAGCTATCAAATCCCCCCTCATTCTTCTCTTCTGCAGGCTAAACAATCCCAGCTCCCTCAGCCTCTCCTCATAACTCATGTGTTCCAGTCCCCTAATCATTTTTGTTGCCCTTCGCTGGACTCTCTCCAATTTATCCACATCCTTCTTGAAGTGTGGGGCCCAAAACTGGACACAGTACTCCAGATGAGGCCTCACCAATGTCGAATAGAGGGGAACGATCACGTCCCTCGATCTGCTCGCTATGCCCCTACTTATATATCCCAAAATGCCATTGGCCTTCTTGGCAACAAGGGCACACTGCTGACTCATATCCAGCTTCTCGTCCACTGTCACCCCTAGGTCCTTTTCCGCAGAACTGCTGCCTAGCCATTCGGTCCCTAGTCTGTAGCTGTGCATTGGGTTCTTCCGTCCCAAGTGCAGGACCCTGCACTTATCCTTATTGAACCTCATCAGATTTCTTTTGGGTAGATTAAGTGACTTGCCTCAAATCATGCAGGAACTCTGTGGGTGAGCCACGAATCAAACCCAGCTCTCCGAAGCCCAGTGCCCATCTTTCTTCCCTCTAGCCTGGGCCATGGGCTGGGTCTTAAGGGCACAATCTTACATTACCAGTACTCTTTCTAACTGAAGAATTTCATTGATGGCGCTTTAGATTAATTTGTCGTTCCACTTTAAAAAACAGATTTTTATTTATCTCTAATACATAACACCCTTATAAAGAAAGAAGGGCTGTTTGTAAAGTGGGTTTCTTTTGTGCCACTCTCGTATTTAAAGTAGACTATAACAAATATACTGAATTGTTAAGATTTTCAAAATAATTATAATTTGCCTCAGAAGCAGTTGGAATTGTCTCATGTGACACCAGCCCTCTTGGCTGACACACCAGAGACTGAATGTGTCGGGTGACCTCCAGAATTAAAAGCATGAACTACTGCACCTTGAGTTATAGCTCTGTAGCTGGGGTCTGTAACAACTCATATCTTCAAGGGATCAGCACAGAGGGGGAATGGTAACACCCTCCCCCACCCCCACTGGGTTATACAATGTTAGCAATTTCTTTAAATATCCCTGAATCTACATCTATTGTGTTCAAATGTTTAAAAAACATGAACTTGGAATAGAATTTGATTTTTTTGGCTTTCAGACTCATTGTGTCTGAAAGCATTTGTTAGGGGTCCCATACTGCTGTGCCCTTTTAAGTCTACAATATTTTAACCTGAGTTGTCCCCCCGAGCACTGCTGGAAATTAGTGTAGCACATGAGCTGCTGAAGTGTGGTACAGACTGTTGGAGTTCTGCTAGTGAGCATTTACCCCATATTTCTCCAAGTGTTTGGATTTACTTCCAAAAAACAGTACTGTAGGGCCCACCACAAACACAGTGGGCCAGATTCTGATCTCATCTTGACCCATGTATCTCAGGAGTAACTAGAAGGATTCCAGATTTACAGTGGTGCAACAAAGATCAGAACCTGGTGTACCATGTCACCAGTGGAAGGTTTTAGTATAGGAATAGGTTTTAGTGCCATTATAGGCAATCGGAGTAGCTAGTGGTGAATTAACTCTTTTTGTTGCCCTGGATGAAGTCAAAAAATGTTGGCCTTGCACACTCACTCCTTTCTCCTTGCATTTAAGGGCAGCAAATGAAAAACTTGTTACCACTGCTTTTAGGCCTCTTGCCACCAAACTCAGTCACTGGTCAAGACTTCAAATCAGGCAAATGTATTAACTAAAGCATCTAATGGAGCTGCTTGAAATATGGAGATTTTTTTGTGAAAATATTGATGAAATCTTTGCTGTGCACTAACTTCACCATGCAGACAAGCCCTAAGTTCAAGTTCTAGAATTGTGTCTGACCTTTTGAAGGTAAAGGAAGGAAAGAAAAGTTTTGATTTTCAAAATTTTTTGACTATCTCTAGTAAATCTAAGTGATTAGTGACCCACCACATGGGCCAAGTCATACAGCCAAAGGAAATGAAATAGAAACATTTGATGTAAAACCATCTGTATAGCATTTCTGTCACCCTTTGACCATTGGATGTTACCTCTTATTTACTGTTGCCCTGGGATTTGGGCCATCTAGTGGATGTGTAATTACAGCACAAATCCAAGTATGTGCTCAATTCGGGGAGATAGGGTATAATTTTTTGTCCTGTGTGAAAAATAGCCTCACTAAAAGTGTTGGAGAGCCAGACCAACATTTTCAACTGTGAACCCTCCAAAAACCAGCAAAATCTAAGAGGAAGAAAATACTTCTTTCAGTGTCAGTGGATTCTGGAAAGTGGAATTCCATTTTGCTTATGGTCAAAAATGTTTACAGTGTAGAATCTGCCCATGAGGTTTTAGATTAATAAGTTAAATAAAACCCATAAAAACTCTTTTGATAAAGACAGAGGGAAAAAAATCAGGGGCTTCATGACAGCACAGAATTTACTATAAAGGACCACATTCTACTCTCGGTTACATAGATTTGACTCTGGAAGAGCTCCATTGAATTAAAAGCTTTAGACTATTTATAATACTTTCTATAGAAAACTGTCACCACACCCTCTACAGGTATAGTTGTACACTGAGCTGGAGGTGTAATTTCCAGATTGAAAATGTATGCCCTCTGCTAGGTCTGATTGAGCTAGGAAGCTAAAAAACAGCAGTGTAGCCAGAGAGGTGCAAGAGCAGCAGGAGGGCTACCTGAGTATGTACCCATCCAAACCACCTGAGTATGTACCCATCCAAGCAGCTAGACATATACTCAACATGGCTAGCCTGTCCCACTGCTATGGTTACACTGCTGTTTTTAGCTTCCTAGCTCATTCAGAGCTACCAATGTCTCCTCAAGCTGGAAATTACATTTACAACTCAAAGTGCAGACATACCATATTTCAGCTCTCTGCCTTTAGTACTCATCATGACCAGCATTGCTATGCCTCATGTACGTTTTGGATAGAGTTGTTATGAAATTATGAAACATTTTCAGGAATCCTGGTAGTGATATCAATGTATCCATGTCTTTTTGATGGATTTCTGAGAACAGGACTGGCTCACCTCTCAGTTTACTGATTTCAGTTCTAATTCAGTTATTCATTTTATTCCTGGATGTACTATCACAAGTGCATATTCATTTTCTGTCTTGACAGTATTATTAACCCTACTGTGTTTCTGGTTCGTTCTGATTATAAACATGGTTACTCTAGTGACTGGATATTATTTTCATCTGAAGAAAAACAAAAACCTTACCGGGTCACTCTGCACAGCATCACTATTTTGTAAATTCCTGCTTCTTAATGAATTGTTTCTTAGCCCCTCCTCATTTATAACTTCATCTTCAGAGTTGTTCTGAGAAATATCAAAATTGTAAACAAGATGTGAGTTCAAAACCAGAATCAAACATCTTTCTTTAATATAGGAATAGTTGACTCTAGTTGCGACAATCATGCTTCTGTGCTTTACTTTAGCAAGACAGCAAAAGTACAGAGTTGCTCTGTGCTCCAATACTGATCTGCATGCAACGCTCAAAGGAAGAATGGAGGAGAAAGGGGTGCTTTAAGATGCTGAGTGCTGAGTCATTTTATCCCTCAAATTACTAAAATAGTCATACCCTAGAGAAACAAGAAATGGTAGATGCCAAATCTTAATAATTGTCCTAATAATAATGCCAATTCAGGGATGTGACTTCCACTGTTTTAGTCATACGAGGTTCTTACCAAGCCTTATGAGTATTTTATTAATAAAGAAAGGCAAAGAAAGAAAAAGTAAAGCTAAAACAAAACAAGCAAGAGGAAAACAATGGTTACTTCAGTATGTCTCTTTACGGAGAGCTTTGAACAAAGATTACACCTCAGAGAGCAGCTCCATCCTGATGGGGATGCCGTTCTCTCAATAGGTTAAGACCAAAGTATATAATTCCCCCTATCAGTAGTGAGTCCAATCTAAGTGTATGAGAGATAATAAAAACAGTTTGTAGATGGGTAAGGGAATTTCATTTAAGGGTTTGTGAATCATGGATGGACAGAGGTAAGTTGTCTTAACTAAGGCCTTGTCTTCACTACAGGGAAAAGTCGATCTAAGCTATGAAATTTGAGTTACGTGAATAGCGTAACTCAAGTCGATGTAGCTTAGAACTACAGTAACTCCTTGCTTAATGTTGTAGTTATGTTCCTGAAAAATTCTCTTTTAAGCGAAATGATACTAAGCGAATCCAATTTCCCCAAAAGAATAATGTAAATGGGGTGGTTAGGTTCCAAGGAAATATATATATATATATATACACAGTATAAGTTTTAAACAAACAATTTAATACTGTACACAGCAATGATGATTGTGAAGCTTGGTTGAGGTGGTGGAGTCAGAGGATGGAAGAGGGTAGGATATTTCCCAGGGAATGCCTTGCTGCTAATGATGAACTAGCAGTCGGCCAAGTCCTCAAGAGTTAACACATTGTTGTTAATATAGCCTCACACTCTACAAGGCAACACAAACGGAGGGAGGAGACACAATAGACCAGCGATTCTCAAACTTTTGTACTCATGCCCCCTTTCACATAGCAAGCCTCTGAGTGCGACACCCCCCCTTATATATTAAAAACAAACACTTTTTTATATATTTAATACCATTATAAATGCTGGAGGCAAAGCAGGGTTTGGGGCGGAGGCTGACAGCTCGCGACCCCCCACATAATAATCTCACGACCCCCTGAGGGGTCCCAACCCCCAGTTTGAGAACCCCAGCAATAGACGCATGGCAGTGGCTGCAAACATTCCCTGTGGAAACTGAATGTGATGATAAACCCACGCTATCCCACTGGATCGTACTACTCCCTCCATTTTCCAAAGTGCCGGGGGGTGCACGTGTGCACGAGACAGACTCACACACCATGTGTGTGTGTGAGAGAGAGAGAGACACACACACACCGTGTGTGTGTGTATGTATATGTGTGTGTGTGAGAGAGAGAGAGAGAGAGAGAGAGAGACACGCATTGCTCTTTAAGTACGCTGACTCCACTCTAAGTACATTGCCTTTTTAAGTAGATCAGCAAGCTGAGACACCAGCTGCTGCCAGCAAGCTCCATCCATCCTGAGCCCTGTAGTGTCCCCTCCCTGCTTTGTGGAGATGGGGTACAGAAGTAGGGGCCAGGAGCAGGGGGAGGAGGACACCCTGACATCAGCACCCCTCCCCCACCCCCACACAGCAAGCAGGAGGCTCCGGGAAGCAGCTCCAAGGCAGAGGGCAGGAACAGCACATGCAGTTGGGGGAGGGACACCTGAACAGCCTGGCAACTGATAGCCTGCTGGGCGGCTGCCGCACTGGGAACTTAGGGGAGCTGATGGGGGGCTGCTGGCCCACCCTGGTTCTAAACTCCCACCAGCTAGCTCCAACGGGCTGCTCTTCCTGCAAGCAGTGGACAAAGCAGGTGGCTGCCAAACACCGTTATAAGGGAGCGTTACGCAACTTTAAAAGTTGGAATGTTCTCTAATAGATCAGCGATGTAAACAATGAAACGTTTACCAGGATGATGTTAAGTGAGGAGTTACTATACTTACCGGGGGTCCATGCTACGTGATGTCGACGGGAGATGCTGTCCTGTCAATTCCCCTTACTCTTCTCAATTCGGTGGAGTACAGGAGTCGACGGGAGAGCGATCTGCAGTCGATTTAGCAGGTCTGCACTAGACCTGCTAAATTGACTGCCAATGCATTGATCACCATGTGTTAATCACCCGGTAAGTGTAGACAAGCCCCAAGTCCCATGACCTGAAGTAAATATTTCACTCAGTTACTTAAAAGAAGCCATTTAAGAGTTACTCAACTGAACTAGCAATATTTCTTATGAACTCATCCAATCGCTTTAAAGATCTTGACACAGGCAAATAAATGAATGCTAAGAATCTTAAATTCAAATAAGTCCCAATATTTCTCTCTTTTCCCTGAGGTTACTTTATATCTCTTCTCCAGGAGTACATAGTCTAAACAATCTGATGTTTAACAGAAGTTGTTGGTACTTTAAATTACAATAGCATTTCAATATCTCATTAAATCATTACAGGAACTATTTAAGTCTAGTCTATTGGCAGTGCTTTTGGAAACATTAAGTCATCAGTGATGTTGATGTTGATGTCATTGCAGAAGCAGTGCTGGACTGGAAGGTTGCTTCTTAACAATGCTGTGTTGTTGCTTGTTTGTTCTTTGTCATCTTGATTCTGTTTATTTGCATGGCTGAGAAGAGATGAACAGGCTGAACTGAGAGTGCTGAGTGGTATCTCAGTTCAGATAGATTTATATCCTTCTCTTTCCATAGTCTCACTAAAGGTGGCAGCCACACTGTGCTACAGAGTAAGTCTTCCAGAAAACATAGAGATGCCACACCGTGTCTACTCTAGATGCAGTCTTGGGTTTCTTGAGATGCACTTCCTGCTGGGGCAGAAACAAAAGCAGCCCAGTTGCAGGCTGCAGTTACACAAAGCAGTAGGAAGTTTGTTTCTTCACTGTTGTTCATGGTTCTGCCAAAAAAAGGATTTATCTTGAGGCGTCAGTAAGATACTATACACACATCTTTCTGAGACTTGGCTGGATCCAAATACCTGTTGCTATCACCTCTTCACAGGCTCAACACCTTTATGGGATGGTCAGCTCCTGAATATGTAATCTGCTAAAGCATATGCAGCAAAGTTGTACATTTTCTTCAACTCATATTACTTTTGTCTTTGTGGTATGACATTTTCGGAACATACTTACAATAGAGTTTAACTCTTTCTTTTATTCAACTCCTTTTTGGAGATGCCCCTTTAGTTCCATCAGGGTTTAATACACGTTGAAATTCCCTTTCAAATGAGTCCAAAAGCTTCTTACTACATAGAAGTATTTGAACTTTCAAAATATGTCTTTTTAAATTTAAATGATTCTTAGAGAGAGTCTTTAAACTTATGTGGTCATCAAAGAAGGTATTACCTCTTCTTTACAATCTTTGGAAAGGTGGTTCGCGTCTGAGCATCAAGGTCCATGGGTCTCAACTGCCAGCCCAGGACTCTCTAGGAGTCACTATGTTCTGACCTACCTCCCAGTGATCTGTTAACAGTCACCAGAACTCAAAGCTCAGCTCAGCAGAGGATGCCAGTCCTGGGGTCTGACTGGAAAGGCTCTAAGGATCGCCCTGCTTCTATTTAAACCAAGCAGAGGAACAGGAAGTCATTTGTGGAACTGGATTGTTCCCTGCTTAGGATTTCCTCCGCTGCACTACCTGATCCTGCTGCCTGACTTTGACTTCCTGGTATCCTGACCCAGCCTGCCACTTGGCCCTGACTTCCAGTCTGCCCTCTGTCTTGTCTCAGACTCTGATCACCTGGTAACCTGACTCTGCCTGGCCGCTGACACCCAGGGGTGAAAGTAAAGCCGAAGACTTACCGGTAAGGGGGCTGGCTCCACGGTCTGGCCCTTCCACGCTGGCTGGCCCATGCTGCTTGGGGTTCCAGTGGCAATTTAAAGGGCCCAGAGCTCCGGCTGCTGCCGTGGCAGCAGTGGCGATGGCCGGAGCCCCAGGCCCTTTTAAATCGCCATCCCCGGGACAGCTGCTTCGTTTGCCCCCACATCCCTCCATTAGCGGCTTGGGGGTGGGGAAGGGGCAACGACATTAAAGCACTGCCACAGCAGCGCTTTAAGCAGTGTCCTTTGCCGCGGCAGCACTTAAAAGTCAGCTGGATACGGGCTGGTACTGGCGGCCATTTTTTATCAGTACGCTGTACTGGCCAGTACCAGCTTACTTTCACCCCTGCTGACACCTGACTCCAGGTATGGCCTTTGGCCTTTCTCAGATTCTTGTCTATTGGTATCCAGACCCAACCTGTCTCCTGGCTCCTGACTTCTCTGACCACTAAGTCAGATCACTCACGTCCCAGTAGCGAAACTGAGTTTGGTCAGGAAGTTGCTTAACCATTGCCTGAAAACTAATTAATTCCCCAAATAATATAAATATTTGATAATCAAGTGGCTTCTTATATTAGTAACCATTTATAAGATTACTTTATTCCATATCAGTAAATAAAAGATATTACTACTCACATAGCAGTGGTATCAATGTCTTACATGGTTGAATTTAGATACAAACCATTTGCAAGTGAACATCACAAAAAAGGGGGTTATACCATCTTAAGCATTTAAGGAACAATCAATCAAAGGTTTCCACCTTTTAAGTGGAACTGTGAGCTTAGATATAACCAAAATATTTCTCAACTATACATATTTTCCTTAAAGTTAAACAAAGGAATATTTTAGGCTGTATAAAAATCCGTGTCCCAAAGAATATTTCCAGAATTCTTTGTATGGGTTTCAAACTGAGGTTTTTCTCTTTGAAGAGAGGAGGTGGGAAAGAAGTAATGACAAGAGACTCCTGGTTCAGCTTTTATGGCCTTGATATATCCAGAGTGAAACATCATTTTTCTTTCAGATACTAGGAAAAGTCTATCTTCAGATCCCAGTCGAAGGGGGAAGAAAACCAGTGTTGTGTGTTCAAACTGACAGCTGCCTGCGCAATAGCGTGTTCACATTTGCGGCACTTGCAGCGCTATTCAGAGCGGTGCACTCTGGGCGGCTATCCCACAGAGCACCTCTTTCTCTTTTGCCGCTAAGACTTGTGGTAAGGTGAAGGGGGTTGCGGGGCATCCTGGGTCCAGTCCCAATGCCCCGTGATGCATTGTTTCGCATCCCAGCAATCCCTGTGCTTCCATTCGCATTTGGCGCCATCTTTCGACGGTTTGTGTACTGCGCACCCTGTCTCATTCAGGCTGCAGGAATGGATCTCGAACTGCTGAGATACTGCTCACTCTGACCAACACATCACGAGTGGCACTGAAATTATTCCTTAATTTACAAAGTCAAGAGGAGTGCAACATTGATCTCACCATGCGTAGCAGCTACAACCCGAGATTGCTTGTGTGTTTCACGGAGGGGCTAACCAGAGTGGAACACCGCTTTTGGGCTCGGGAAACAAGCACTCACTGGTGGGATCACATTGTGATGCACATCTGGGATGATGAGCTGCGGCTGCAGAACTTTCGCATGAGGAAAGCCACATTCATGGGACTGTGTGATGAGCTTGCCCCAGCCCTGCAGTGCAAGGACACGAGAATGAGAGCTGCCCTGTCGTTGGAGTAGCACATGCCGCTGGAGCAGCTGGCTTCTCCAGACTGCTACCAATTGGTCGCTAACCAGTTCGGAGTGAGAAAGTTGACTGTTGGACTCATGTTGACGGAAGTCTGCAGGGCCATTAATCGCATCCTACTTTGAAAGACCGTGACTCTGGGCAATGTGCATGACTTTGTGGATAGCTTTGCACAAATGGGCTTCCCTAACTGTGGAGGGGTGATAGATGGCATGCACATTCCAATTTTGGCACCAGACCACCTAGCCACTGAGTACATTAATCACAAGGGGTATTTCTCAATGTTTCTCCAGGTGCTTGTGGATCACCGTCGATATTTCCCAGACATTAATGCAGGCTGGTCTGGAAAGGTTCATGACGCATGCATCTTTCGGAACACTGGCCTGTTCAAGAAGCTGCAATCAGGGGCTTTCTTCCCAGACAAGAAGATCACCATAAGGGAAGTCGAAATGCCCATTGTGATCCTGGGAGACCCCACCTACCCCTTAATGCCATGGCTTATGAAGCCATACACAGGGCAACTAGACAGCAGCAAGGAGTAGTTCAACAACAGGCTGAGCAAGTGCAGAATGACTGTTGAGTATGCATTTGGCCATTTAAAACCCACTGGCAATGCCTGTATGGGAAGCTGGACATGGCTGATGACAATATTCCTACACTTATAGCCGTGTGCTGTATGCTCCATAATATTTGTGAAGGCAAGGGTGAAAGCTTCACTCAGGGCTGGAGCGCAGAGGCTCTGCGCCTAGAGGCTGAGTTTGAACAGCCAGAGACCAGGGCTATTAGAGGGGCACAGTGCAGTGCCATAAGGATCAGGGATGCCTTGAGGCAGCAAGTTGAGGCTGAAAGCCGCTAATATTTGTTGCTATGCTTGGGATTGCAGTGCTTGTAATGCTAGGAGGTGACTGATGCACATGATGCAAGAAGGGGGCTTAACATAATTGTATGTTGCTTTGCAGTGCTCCTTTTGCTTTTACTTAATAGAATAAAGATTGCTTTCAAACCAACACAATTCTTTTATTAAAAGACAACAACCAGAGGAGAGAGTCAAACAACAAAAATACATCAGCAGGGAGGGGGATGGGTAAGGGAAGGTCTCCAGAGGAGGAGGGGTCCCAGGATGGCTACAGATTTGTGTATGTCCATGGATCATACCCAGCCTTCTCCTTTGGAGTACAATGTAGCTGGTGCTCTACTTCAGCAGGGCCAAACTGCAGAGGGATGGGTGTTGAGTGCAGTGCGTAGAGGGAGTCCACAGTGCTGGACTGTGAGGAGGGAGGAGTGGAATGCTGCGGGTAGAGAGTGGAGCCAGGAGGTTGATAAGAGTGTGTTGGCGGGGGTGGGGGCACATGGGAAAGAGTTTTGTGATAGTGGCTGCAGGGGAGGGCCTGCGCAGAGCTGCTCGGTTTGAAGAGCTAGTATTGCCCGGAGCCTGTCCACTTGGCGCTCCACAAAATTTAAGAGACGCTCCATGGCTTCATTCTGGTGTGCCGCATTCTCCTTTCGGTCCCTCTTCTCACTGTCCCGCCACTCTTTCAATTCCTGTTTCTCAGCAGTGGAGTGCATTATAACCTCATGGAGAAAGTCCCCCTTAGTTCTTCTTGATGGCTTTCTCATTCTGCGCAACCATTCTGCTGCAGATAAGGGAGGCTGGCCTCCCAAGGTCATCTCTGTGAAGTTTAATGCAACATTTTACAGAAGCAGTGTTGTTTGCAACACAGACAACACTGATTCAGTGCTTTAAAACACAGCCAGTACTCACACACGTGTCACTAACTGGCTGCCCCCAGACAAGCACACATGAGCCACAAGACCCCCAAAATGGTGCGTAACTGCAGGGGCAGGATGAATCACTCTTCCCGGACCCTACTGTATACTGGGCATGTGGCTCTTGGGGAGAGCCAGCACTATATGTGGGGCTTGATAATCATTCCTGTCCCCACACTTTCCACAGGATGTGATCATTATGGAAGATATCTCACTGCTGAGGGAATCAAGGAATCAAGGGAGGGTCTTCTTCAAATCTGCGGCTTCTGCCCTTGCCCCTATGTGGCTCCCCTGTGTGCAGCAATGGTCCCCCTCCCCCCACCATGATGGCAGAGTGGAACAGGAAAGTTACCATTAATGGGGCAAGAAACAAAGCAGCTCCACCGAGGAACCTGTGGCAGCAGATTGCCCAGTATCTCCACAAGAGCTTCCTGGAGATCTCTTTGGGAGATTCCTGTGAAGTGAGGGAGTGTAGCAGGTGGTCACCCACTCTGGCCCTGAGGGGGTTAAAACAGACCTGGGAAAGGGCTGCCCCCGGAAGCCAATAGGCTAGGCTGATTGGGGAAGCAGCCACAGTGGGGGCCACGCCCCAAGCAGGCCACAGCTGGCCCTATAAAAGGGCTGTGAGCCAGGAGCTCAAAAGGACACTCTCTCTAGCTATAGAGAGAGAAGGACCTGGCTGCCTGGGAGCTGAGCCGGGCACCTGACAGAAGCAGGGCTGGGAAAGGCCAGAGGAGCTGGGGAGCTCCAGCCTGGAGAACCCGCAGGCTGCAGGCCCGAAGCAGGTACTGGGATTGCAGAGGTGGGGCCCAGGGTTCGGCAAAGGGTCCACTCTTGACTGGCATGTGAGTCAATGAAGTATCCAGAGGGGCTTCACAGGGGTCTTCACAGTGGAGGTGGGGTCGCCACTGAGTATCGCATCCAGCTCTTTGTAGAACCGGCAGCTTGTGGGCGCAGCACTGGAGCGGCGGTTTGCCTCCCACGGCATGTGGTAGGCAGTCTGCAGCTCCTTCACTTTTACCCTACACTGCAATGTGTCCCAGTCATGGCCCCTTTCAGTCATGCATCATGAAATCTGTCCATAGGTATCATAATTCCTCCGGCTGGAGCGCAGCTGGGACTGCACAGCTTCCTCTCCCCAAATGCCAGTGAGGTCCAGCAGTTCAGCAGTGCTCCAAGCAGAGGATCACCTGGTGTCTGGAGCAGGCATGGCCACCTGAAAAGATGCACTGAGACCACTGCATGCATCACCGGGGACACAAGAAGGGGACTTTCAAATTTGCAAAGGAATGTAAGGGGTGGGGATGACGGTTGGTCACCTGAGGGCAGGAAAGTAGAGTTCAAACCGATGACCAGAGAGGTGAGAACAGGCAGTGTGGGACACCTCCTGGAGGCCAATCGCAGCGCTGCAGTCACCACGGTGTCTACATTGGCACCGCAGCGCTGTAGCCCTGGTGCAAAAAGCTGTACGCCTGTCAGTTTCTGCACACTAAGTGGCTTGGCAGTGTGTACACCTCAGGAGTTACAGTGCAGAAAGCTGATTTACTGCACAGAAACTTGCCAGTGTAGACGGGGCCTAGATGACATCCTCTTAGTCTCAGAAGACGGGTCTATTTGCCATAGCCTTTCTACAGGCTACCAGTTTTGAATAAGAATATTCTAGATGTGACTCCACAGCAATCTGTTAAACAAAGTCAGCATAGTTTCCATTATCAGTGTTTAGTATTCTGTCTAGACATAGTGCACACCCAAGAATTTTTCCAGATGAGGATGAAAGATGGGCTGACATCACAGCACTGCAGTAACTGCTTAGAGGTTACAGATTGTTTTGGAAGGAACTGTTATATTGTTAGAGATTAGTCAGGATGACTTTGAACCCCAATGCATATCCGGTGTCTACTGATGCAAATGACACTTAGTTGCTTTTAGTGTGTGGAAATACTTGATTTGCTTGCACAATCAGAATAGCTGCATGTTCAAATATAAGTACATAATTGCTCATGCTTTTTTCTGTCTGGACATCCAGAGCTTTCTGTTTTTAATTGACCTGTAAAGTCCATCTCCTCAAAGTTTCGGACATTCATTCATTCAGCCAGTTGCAAATTAAGATGTCTTCTATGTGATTCACCAAATCTCATTTCCCCCCCTAGCACATTGTTCATCCTGGCTTCGTTCTTCATCCTGCCTCATCTGTTAACTAGCATGTCACTATCATTTAAAAAGGTATCAATATGCAGGTTCTATCCTGAGACAGAATTTTCCAGATCAGTAATGCTGAGGTCCAGGAATAGTGACTTTGGGACTTTTAAATCAATTGTTGCCAGCATATGCTGAAAGATATCAAAGCTACTGAACAAGAGAGAGAAACATGGATTATTTATATATTGAATTCAAGCAAATGGCTCTTCCTTGTACAGCACAGAGAGATGGAAGATCAGCTAGCAGATTTAAATTCAGTGGGTCCAAAGTGAAGGTGCACAAATAGTGTAAATTAAGCCCACTTGTGTACATTTGATATTTTTAAAGGTTTAAATCAGCTGTGGAGAACTAGGCAGCTGTAAATCTATGACACAGTGGGTGGACAAGTAAGAATGATGTGACACACAGGCTAAGCGTGTTGCACAACTGGCTTATAGAAACCAATAGAAAGCTGCTCACTATCACAGCAGACAACACTTTTGGCAGGCAGAGAAATAAAACCAGAGGAACTGAAGCGGAAAGAGAAGTGACTTTTGAAGCTGCTCATAAAAAAAATAGTCAGAGTCATAAATATGGTCCTGACTCCCTGGTCTGCCCTCTGGCTTGTCTCAGGCTCTTATCTCCTAGCAGTCTGACACTGCCTACCTCCTGACATCCCCATTGTTGTGGCATTCACAACCTATTTGTGTTTAACTCAATTTATACTTTATGTTTGTTGGTTACTTTAAAAGTCAGGTGGCTTTGAGTGTATTGGAGTCCTTCTCACAACTCCTCAGTATGTGCCACCTCCCATAGATCTGTGGAGGAGGTGGTGAAACTTTTGGATTAGCAGCAGTTTTAATGAGAGCCCAGAGTTTTAGCACTGACTTAGAGCAATCTTCAGATAACAACCCAATTAGGGTGTTTGAGAGATGAACCAAGTTAGCCCCATGGCTATACAGTGGGAACTGAATTTTGTTACTGACTAGATTGTGGCTTTAATGCCACAGCCTTGAGTTGGCGACAGCATGGCACAGATGTCCAGAAGATCAAATCAGTGAGGTGTTCACAAGCGTGACATTAAGAGTATTCAAAGCTAGATGACACAATATTGCATAACCTCTGTACCACACTACTTATGTATATTGTAGATATATATTGTGACAGGGTCAGGCCAGATGGCTGCAGGAGAGTGACAGAAGGCAGACATATTAGCTCCAGGTTAAGTAGGTCCCTTTCCCCTGGGTAAGGTAACAGGAAAGATTCCAGAAAAATCAGGAACTTTTTGGAAACAATTAAGGCAGACAGGCTGATTAGAACACCTGCAGCCAATCAAGAAGCTGCTAGAATCAATTAAGGCAGATTAATCAGGGCACCTGGGTTTAAAAAGGAGCTCACTTCAGTTTGTGGTGTGAGGAGCTGGGAGCAAGAGGTGCAAGAAGCTGAGAGTGAGAAGGCATACTACTGGAAGACTGAGAAGTACAAGCATTATCAGACATCAGGAGGGAGGTCCTGTGGTGAGAATAAAGACGATGTTGGGAGGAGGCCATGGGAAAGTAGCCCAGGGCGTTGTAGCTGTCATGCAGCTGTTATAGGAGCCACTGTAGACAGCTGGAATCCACAGGGCCCTGGGCTGGAACCCAGAGTAGAGGGCGGGCCCGGGTTCCCTCCATCCCCACAGCTCCCTACTTGATACTGGAGGAGTTGAACTGGACTGTGGGTTCCACCAGAGGGGAAGGTCTCTGGCCTGTTCCCCGATCCACTAGGTGGATCAGCAGAGACTGCGGGGATTGTTCTTCTTCCTTTCCCCATGCTGGCCAGTGATGAGGCTAACTGAGTGAACGGCAGATTTGAGCCACGAAAATGGCCAAACTGAGGGCTGCTGTGAACCTCTGATGTGAGAAAATCCACCAATAAGCACAGGACCCACCAAGGCAGAGGAGAAACTTTGTCACAATATATATATACAGAGAGAGACAGATATTTCAACATCTAACACTGATGTTCTCTTCAATAAATACATGACAGCTCTCTATGCTTAAACCTACACAATAACGATTTATGTTCCTTAAATTATGTGACATTTTCCAACGAATACATCTGTTAAAAGCCTGAAGACATTGACAAATATGATTTGTGTTAATTCTTGAGTTGTAGCTGCAAGGTATCTTGGAAACAAGGAATTTAGCATGTAGGTTTTATAGTTGCAGTGATGCTATCTTGTGTTATACTGCAGGGGTAAGAGTGTGCTATGGGGGATGGATAAGATTCAGTGCAGGAGGAGCTACATATGTTGTGAGCCATACATGTAAGCAGCTGACGCTTATGAATCTCCATCACTTCATTTTGCTACTTCAAAATGATTTTTATACACTAAATGGTGCCAGTTTCCTGGTATCGTTTTAACTGTAGTTGCATTTGCAGGGGTGCAGTGGCTGCCGTACAAGCTGCAGGCATTCCTCTTGTTGTTTAGTGACATTTCTTGGAAGCTGAAGCTGCAAATGATGAGGGGAAAGTGCTTATATGACAAAGACTGCAGTTTCTTAGACATATGTATGATCACAAAGCAGTTGGGAGGGGAGGTGCATTGGGGCCATTACTACAACTAGCTCCAGTGGGATCCATGTAACACAAATGAGAAGAAGTTGATCCTAAGGAGGGCTGAAAGCAGGAACCTCTAACATCAAATATACTATAGAAAAGGTTATACTCATGTGGTACAGTGAGAATACTGTTATATTATCTAGGGCTATGTAAATTGTTTAAGTATCTTAGCCAAATGGAAACTGAAAAAAGCTCAAATATTTATACAAATAATAAGTAAAATAAATTGATCTCTTTGCTTGTGTTCTAGCCTCTCTGTCAAAGTACAATCTCTCCACATTGTGAGGCAAATAGTCTCTCATGCCTGATGAAGGGAAATACAGATATGACCCTTTGACCACAAACCAGTTACCAGTCAGGTCCAATGAGCACTGTTGAAAGCTGTCTTATTTACTTTCTAAAACAAACTCACTGCTGCAGATTTACTTTGTCCCTGTCTTATTTTCTGTTATTTTGTGGTTTAATCATTAAACAGTTCATACATATCTGAGAGTTTGTTTATGGGACAGTACCGCAGATTCAAAGGAGCTTAAATTAAATTAATCACTTTCCTCAATGCCCTTATGTTTATGGCCTGGAGAATTGCTGACTACTTTGACCTTTCTATTGTATAGCAGGGAAATTATTGGTTGTTTAATACAATACAACCAGACATCATGTCTTTGAAGACAATAAGGGCCTACTCTATGCTTAAGAGAAACAGACAGAAGGAAATAGGGGGAGCTGATCATCCTATTTTGCTCCTGGGCCTCTGTCAGGTGATTCATTTTTGGGCACAGGAAGCTAAACATTATCTTCTGACTTTTGTCCTTTGAGGAAATGAGTAACATGTCACAAATAGAATCCCTATATAATTAAATCTTTTTGTTTTCTTCCAGCAAAAACTTCATTCTGGTCAAATTCAGATGTGATAATCTGGAGTATGGACCACTGAAGTCACTTGGATCAGGTCCTAAGTGCATGCCACTTCATTGAGTTCCTAGAATTTGAACCCTCTCACCAAGTCTGAATTTGTTCTATGATTTAGCTGTAACACCAGAATTGCAATGTGCACTTTGTGTTTTGAGGTAATTTGGGACTCTGATTTCACTTCACTTATGACTGGGGTTTCTCTCTCTGAGCTCACTGTAAGACACTGCACTAGTAATAACTACATACCATTGCTGGGTTTAGTTCAGTTGGCAAAAACATTTATTTGGAAAAAAACCTCTACAGACAATATCTGGTTGGTGTGAATGTTCCCATTAGCATGCAGAATATAAAAGGTGTCACATATTATTCTGAATGCTCTGTAATAAGAACTTCATGTTCCTATGTGAATCATGACGACTGGCTTATGTGCATAGGCCACAACAGTAAAAGCCAAATACTGTCCTTCCTGCTGATCTCCCTCGCTGAGCTTTGAACAAGGTGGGTTTGGTGGTTGTGGGAGGAGAGGAAGGAGTCCGTCCTGCACAGAGCAGCTTCAGGACCATAGTCTCTCCCACACCTGTGCCCCAGTACTCTCAGTGACAATGCTGCCAGATGGTGGATCCATTGGCCTCTCTGCTCCTTCTTCTCCTGTCCCTGCCCTGCTACTCATGTCTTGCTGTGCATGGATATGCTGGGAACCTTTGCTAAGCTGGGCTCCATGTTGTGCACAGCATGCGGGCCCTGTGAGTGGGTTCCCTAAATCCTATCTGCTCCTTGTCCCTCCCTGTAGCAGAATGTGATCTTGCAGCCAGTGCACTGAGTGAAGGAGCAAGATTTGCCCTGAGCGATTATGTATGTGACTGTTTTTCTTAAGGCAAGACCAGCTCTTTGATTAGAAGTTAAGGTTTGGGGGTCTAATACTTTCCTCTTATTAATTTTCCTTGCTTTGATGGGGCAGTTGTTTGCACCACAGCGATGACTAATTCCAACACCCTCAGCTGCAATCAAAGCATGCACTGTACATTAACAATCCTAATAACAACCAAATATGATTTTAGTCTGAGATGCTCTGCACAGAGAAGATAGTGGGGAAAAGTCAGTGGTGAGATCTGTGAGCACAGGTGACCCTCTGAATTCAAGAGGCTGAATGTGAACAAGGGACTTTTCAGCTATCCCAGCACACTGGGTAACAAAGGAAGGCAGTAAATGGAGCCTCTAAGTGTGCCAGTTCTGGTTAGTCCCTTTATTTAAGAGCCTTTCACACTGGCAGGGTATGTCTGCAAGTGTGCTGTAAAATATTTGTATGTGCAGAGCAGAAACTGTTCTCTCCATGCAGATTCCTAGTAATTACTTTCCAACCCCCTACAAAAATCAGGCTTACCTGAAATGAAGCATTATAGAATCCATCTGCTCCAGAAAGAGCATGGCTATTTTCTTTCAGCTCCATGTGTATAACTTGCACAGGGATTTCTAGCTGTCTGTTCAAAAAGGCAGGCGGTCAGCAGCAGCACTTAGTTAATCCATCTAGTATTCTGTTTCTATTACTTAAAGTTTACCTGGCTGTGACCACTCCCATCCTGTTTCCTCATGGCCCCACCTTCTAGCTCTTTTGAAACATTCCCCTGCACATAAAGGCAGGGTGAAGCAGAATTCCAAGACTATTAAAATGACAGAAGGATTCATGCATGCAAAAAAAAAAAAAAAAAAAATGCCTTCCTGAGTGATCCAAAAGCAAAATGTATTTTTACATAGCTTTCATTCACTCACACGCACAAAGCATGTAGTGCACAGAAAATCCTCCTCACCCAGATCTTTGAGAGGTAGCACTCATTTAATCTTTTGTGATGCTTATCTTAAAATGACAATCAAAATATATGAAATATCCATTGGCATCTATTTTAACAAATGACTAATAAAAATAGTCAAACTAGCCAGAGACCTAGGATATTAAAAGGCTTGTTTTTCAAAAGATCAGGCCCTGAGATAATGTACAAGTGTGTGCAATTGCACGTTTAAGTGGCATGCACTGTGAATGTAGTTGTACCTGCAAATAGATATGACAACTTACACCAGCTGAGTCTCTGCCTCCCAGAGTGTAGTGTAAAGGGGCCTTTGTGTACATAAGAATAGATCCCAGGTGTTGCTACAGTCAAAGCAAGCAATCAGCCTCCACCCTCACCCCCACCAGCCCCTTCAACTCTTCTTTATCAAGTATAAAGACACTAAAAGTCAAAAGCATTTTTTTCTTCTATGCAGATCACCTTTAAATGGGACTGTCTCCAAAACAAGGATTGATTTCCTAGTCATTTTGGGAACTGGAAGGATTACTGAACTGAAGGGCCCATTGTCTCTTCCATATACAGAAGTAACTTCCATTAGTGTTCCTGTGAGTTAGCCCTATTTATACCCATTGTGGAGAGAACTGACTACAGAATCAAACAATTTTACCTTTACAAAGACTGATACATAATTAGATCCAATGAATAGAAAACAATATAAAAAAGAGAACCTACAGCTTTTTATTTGTAGTGTTTCCTTATCAAGCTTTGTATAGGAATGGAGATACACTTTAAAATACCAGCATTATTTGAGAAATTCATACTCCTTGCATAGTCAGCTTTCTTATGGCTGGGATAATCTCAATTCAGCGGAGTTACATGGGTGTAAATCTGCTATCAGTGAGCTCAGATTCAGATCTATGGTCCAGGAATTTCAGATGAGGATTGACAATTTGCATGCCTCCCTTTCTCCTTGAGAAAAGCTGCACCACTGAGCTCCATTCCCTTCCCTTGTTCAGCCCAGTACTTTCATACCACATGGGTGTAGCTAACATTCCAGCATCTCCTTTTCTTAAACAAAATGAGCAAATGAAATCCTGTATGTGTTTACAGTATTGCAGGGAGTCGGATGCTGTTACATTACACAATGGATAGCCACCACTTCACAGCAGTTACAAGAGAAAACATAAGAGATTAATGCTCTAGAGAAAACAAAAATTGTTGAAAAGCATGCATTTAACATCTTCCCTTGTAGCCATTTCCAAAAACAGATGGGAGGTTTTTTCAGTGCTCTCTGAGAAAGATATCAAGCTATTTGAAAGGACTCACAGCAAAAAACGAACTTTCTTTGTGAGTCCTGATAGACATATAGACAATTGTAAAGAAAAACACAAGTCCTACTAAATGGATAAACCTTCTGCCTGAGCTTTGTGCTTATCTACACTTTTACTTTTGAATAGGAGAAAAGGATGGCAGTTGATATAAATGGGCAGCCTACAGCTATTGGCGGTGGAACTGATAGCCATCTTCAATGCTTCTTGGGCAACAGACACAGAAAGGTAAATAGTAAAAGATGGACAATTCTGGCGAGCAAATAAAGGTCCCAATCTTCAAAGCAAGGCTGCTGCCACAATGGGACTAAACTACATTAACCACACAACTCTAACCACAAGGAACAGCAAACAAAACACTGTAGGACTCTGGAGTGTTGAGTAATGGGGCAGCATTCAATTTGCTCTTCCAAGTCTGCTTTGAAAGTCAGTCATTCAGCCTTGCTAGACCATATTATGCAAATCAAATTGTTTCTACACATTTCCAGTAGCTGAGGAGATTAGAATTTTTACAGAACCCAAAGGCCTCAGGCCACGTGAGGGCCTCATTGGTGTAGGCACTGTGCCAACACATAGGCCTTGTCTACACTAGCAAGTTTCTGCGCAGTTAAGCAGCTTTCTGCATTGTAACTCCCAAGGTGTACACACTGTCAAGCCACTTAGTGCACAGGAACTGCACAGTTGTAGTGATCTAAAAAAACCACCCCAATGAGAGGGGTAGAGCTTTCTGCAGCAGGGCTACAGCTCCACGGTACCAGTGTAGACACCGTGGCAATTACAGCGCTGCGATTGGCCTGCAGGAGGTGTTCCACAATGCTTGTTCTCACCTCTCTGGTCATCGGTTTGAACTCTACTGCCCCTACCCTCTACTGCCAACCGTCATTCCCATCCTGTACATTCCTTGCAAATTTGAAAGTTCCCTTCTGGTTTGCTGGGTGATATATGCAGTGATCTCAGCGCATCTTTCCAGGTGATCATGCCTGCTCCACTCACCAGGCGATCCCCCACTTGGTGCAATGCCGAGCTGCTGAACCTCATCAGCATTTGGGGAGAGGAAGCTGTCCAGTCCAAGCTGCACTCTAGCGGTAGGAATTACGATAGCCATGGACAGATTTCATGATGCATGACTGAAAGGGGCCATGACTGGGACACATTGGAGTGCAGGGTCAAAGTGAAGGAGCTGCGGAACGCCTACCACAAGGCGCGGGAGGCAAACCACTGCTCTGGTGCTGCATCCATGAGCTGCTGGTTCTACAAAGAGCTAGACACGATACTCGCACCTCCACTGCGAAGGCCCCTGTGGATACTTCATTGGCTCACGTGCCAGTCGAGATTGGACCGAGCCAGGAGGAGGAAATCTTGGACGAAGAGAGGGAGGGGGACCCAGAGGCAGAGGATGACTCGGAGGCCAGAGATGCATGCAGTCAGGAGCTCTTTTCTACCACAGAGGAGCCTAGCCAGTCACAGCAGGCGGATCTTGGCAAAACGCAAACAGGAGAGGAGGCCCCTGGCAAATCGATCTAATTTGGGGAATTGCTGAAGTGAGTTGTTGGGGGCAGGAGGGTTGCAGAAAGCTGGCTTGTCTCCCACCACATGCCTAGTCTGAGAAGTGGAACAGGCTGTTGATAGACTCCCTCGCTTCATAGGAATCTCCCTCAGAGATCTCCAGGAAACTCTCATGGAGAAACTGGGCAATCCGCTGCTGCAGGTTCCTCAGCAGAGCTGCTTTGTTTCTTGCCCCATTAACGGTAACTTTCCTGCGCCACTTTGCCATCACAGTGGGAACCATTGCTGCACACAGACAAGCCACATAGGGGCCAGCGCAGAAGCCTGATCACCCTCAGCAGCGAGATATCTTCCATAATGATCACATCCTGTGGAAAGTGTGGGGACAGGAATGATTATCAGGCTTCCCCTACAGTGCTGGCTCTTTCCAAGAGCCACGTGCCCAGTGTACAGCAGGGTCCGGGAAGAGTAATTTCCCCTTCCCCTGTGGCTACTCACCATTTTGGGGGTCTTGTGGCCCATGTGTGCTTGCCTGGAGCCAGCCAATTAGTGACAGGTGTGTGAGTACTGGCTGTGTTTTAAATAACTGAATCAGTGTTGTCTCTGTTGCAAACAATACTGCTTCTGTAAAATGTTGCATTTAAACTTCACAGAGATGATCTTGGGAGCCCAGCCCCCGTCTTTGTTATCAGCGACAGAATGGCTGCGCAGAATTAGAAAGCAGCCAAGAAGAACTAAGGAGGACTTTCTCCGTGAGGTTATGATGCACTCTGCCACAGAGAAACAGGAACTGAAGGAATGGTGGGACAGTGAGAGGAAGGACCGAAGGAGAATGTGACACACCAGAAAGAAGCCACGGAGCGGCTCTTAAACGTTATGGAGTGCCAAGTGGACATGCTTCACGCGATACAAGCTCTTCAAACCGAGCCCTCCCCTGCAGCCTCTGTCGCAAAACTCTTTCCCATGCGCTCCTCTCCCCCACACCGCCAACACACTCTTATCAACCTCCTGGTTCCACTCTCTACCCACCGCATTCCACTCCTCCCTCCTCACAGTCCAGCACTGTGGACTCCCACTACTCAACACCCATCCCTCTGCAGTTTGGTCATGCTGAAGTACAGCACCTGCTGCTTTGTACTCCAAAGGAGAAGGTTGGGTATGATCCATGGACATACACAAATCTGTAGCTGTCCGGGACCCCTCCTCCGCTTGAGACCTTCCCTTCCCCCATCCCCTATCCCCCTCCCTGCTGATGAATTTTTTTGTTTGTCT
The DNA here is from genome assembly GCF_965140285.1 of Lepidochelys kempii. Classification (NCBI taxonomy): domain Eukaryota; kingdom Metazoa; phylum Chordata; order Testudines; family Cheloniidae; genus Lepidochelys; species Lepidochelys kempii. Next base: position 92,075,106 of record NC_136384.1, on the reverse strand, counting down.
CTCTCCTCCGGCTGTTGTGTTTTTAATAAAAAAATTGTGTTGGTTTGAAAGCAATCTTTATTAAGTGAAAGCAAAAAAAGCACTGCAAAGCAACATACAATTATGTTAAGCCCCCTTCTGGCATCATGTGCACCAGTCACCTCCTAGCATTACAAGCACTGCAAGCCCGAGCATAGCAACAAATATTAGTGGCTTTCAGCCTCAAATTGCTGCCTCAAGGCACCCCTGATCCTTATGGCACTGCACTGTGCCCCTCTAATAGCCCTGGTCTCTGGCTGTTCAAACTCAGCCTCCAGGCGCTGAGCCTCTGCGCTCCAGCCCTGCGTGAAGCTTTCACTCTTCCCTTCACAAATATTATGGTGTGTACAGAACGTGGCTATAAGCATAGGAATATTGTCATCGGCAAGGTCCAGCTTCCCATTCAGGAATCACCAGAGAGGCTTTTAAATGGCCAAATGCACACTCCACAGTCATTCTGCACTTGCTCAGCCTGTTGTTGACCTGCTCCTTGGTGCTGTCAAGTTGCCCTGTGTATGGCTTCATAAGCCACAGCATTAAAGGGTAGGCGGGGTCTCCCAGGATCACAATGGGCATTTCGACTTCCCCTACAGTGATCTTCTTGTCTGGGAAGAAAGTCGCTGCTTGCAGCTTCTTGAACAGGCCACTGTTCTGAAAGATGTGTGCGTCATGCACCTTTCCGGACCAGCCTGCGTTAATGTCCGTGAAATGCCCATGGTGATCCACAAGCACCTGGAGAACCATTGAGAAATACCCCTTGAGATTAATGTACTCAGTGGCTAGGTGGTCTGGTGCCAGAATTGGAATGTGTGTGCCATCTCTTGCCCCTCCACAGTTAGGGAAGCCCATTTGTGCAAAGCCATCCAGGTCTTTCGGAGCAGGATGCGATTAATGGCCCTGTATACTTCCATCAACATGACTCCAACCGTCGACTTTCCCACTCCGAACTGGTTAGCGACCAATCGGTAGCGGTCTGGAGTAGCCAGCTTCAATAGTGCAATCGCCACGCGCTTCTCCAATGGCAAGACTGTTCTCATTCTCATGTCCTTGCGCTGCAGGGCTGGGGTGAGCTCATCACACAGTCCCATGAATGTGGCTTTTCTAGTGCAGAAGTTTTGCAGCCTCTGCTTGTCATCCCAGATGTGCATCGCAATGTGATTCCACCACTCAGTTCTTGTTTCCCAAGCCCAAAAGCGGCGTTCCAATGTGGTCAGCACCTCCGTGAATGCCACAAGCAATCTATTGTTGTAGCTAGTACACGCGGTGAGATCAATGTTGCAGTTCTCTTGCCTTTGTAGTTTAAGGAATAACTCCGCGGCCACTCGTGATGTGTTGGTCAGAGCGAGCAGCATACTGGTCAGCAGTTCGGGATGCATTCCTGTAGTCCGAAAGAGGCAGGGCAGGGTGTGCTGTACACAAACCGTTGAAAGAAGGTGATGTCTCACAACCCCCTCCCACCTTCCCAAAAGTCTTAGCGGCAAAAGAGAAAGAGGTGCTCTGTGGGATAGCTTCCCAGATTGCACCGCTCTGAATAGCTCTGCAAGTGCTGCAAGTGTGAACACGCTATTGTGCAGGCAGCTGTTAGTATGAACACACAACAGTGGTTTCCCTTCTGCGCTCTCTGAGTGGTGCTGTAACTGCCGGCACTGTAACTTTGCCAGTGTAGATGTGCCCATAGGAAGATCTAGTCCCAGCCCCAAAGAGTTTACAATCTATACAGAGAAGACAGACAAAGGTTTGAGGAGAGGAATGCAATATATAAACAGAGTAAGGGTTGATGAATATTTTTTTTTAAATCATGAAGGTGCTGGTAGCAACTTCATATTTAAGGGCACTTTGAACTTTTTAACTTAAAACAGCACTAAAATTCCTCTGCTGCTGTGGTTCTTGACCTTTTCAGACTCCTGCACCCCTTTCAGGAGTCTGATTTGTCTTGCGAACGCCCAAGTTTCACCTCACTTAAAACCTACTTGCTTACAAAATCAGACATAAAAATTCAAAAAAGTGTCACAACACACTGAAAAATTGCTTACTTTCTCATTTTTACCACATAATTATAAAATAAATTGATTAGAATATAAATATTGTACTTCTATTTCAGTGCGATACGTAAGCCTATATTTCACTTGTGAGCCTTGTCATTCTGGGAGGCAGTGGAGTGACAGCAACAATTAAGTTTTTCTCCACATTGAGTCTATTCCTACTCTTGATGGCAATCATAGCAGAAAATAATAGCACAGAAAGATATGTTGACCGAAAAGGTAACAGAACATCCAAATCATGGTTCTCAAGGTCAGTGTATTTTTTTGTACTCAACACTAGAACTGGTTGGTATGGAGCCTTAAACTTCATTTGCAGACCACGGTCTGAGGATAGCTCAAAATGATTTTCTTGCTGACTAGTAGAGAGGTTACTGCTGCTTACATATGACAAAATGAATGTGTTTGTGACCCAGTTGAGTTAAGCTAAGTTGTGCTGAATGTTGGGAAATATGACTTGAGCTCAGATGTCAAATGGGCCAAATGATCTACTATTATTTCTTTAATTTTGCTCTGCTCAATTTCCCCTGTTCAGACATCAGTGACATATACATGAAGCAGTGGAAAACAAGTAAAGTCTTTGTCTCCACATTTGCACTCTGGAATTCAGTTTTTCTTGATAAAAGCATTCACTTGGTCATAGAGAGTCAGAATGTTAGTCTCACGGCCTTGCATGTACAAATTTAGATCATTCAGCTTGCTAAATATATCTACAAGGTAGGCAAGTTGAGTTAACCACACAATACTGTCAAACACAGAGACAAGAGGGGATGAATAATCAGAAATGTGTGAACTTCTGTGCATAATTCAAAATCTGTCATGTACTTGTGACCTTATAGATCATTGTTGCAACCACGCTCCTATGGTTGCACCAGGTCTTGTACAGAGAAGGTCAAGTGGGGTGTTTATGGAAAGGTTGTAGTTTGCTGGTTTTGATTATGCTGTCTGTAAGTGTGTATCATTTGTGTATTTGAGGTCATGAATATTGGCTATGTACTTGTATCCCAAAGTGTTTGATTCTAAGTAGCCCCAGTGAAGCATTTGGTCAGCTTCTTGAGAAAGGACCATTCTCAGTAAGTGCCCAGTCAAGAAACACTTAACTGACAACGGACTTTGCGAGACGCCAATCTACATCTGAGCTTTCCTGGGAACATTCAAACTAACACGTAAACAATGGCGTCCGCCTGCAAAATGTTGAATCATTCATAGATATTTGACTTGCCCAGGTGGCTACAGACTCCATCTTATTGCTGTGACTTTGCACAGGAGAACAAAGGGGTTTCCACCCACAAGAGAGAGAATATAAAAGGCCCTGGAAGCCTCTCCATTTGGTCCCAACCGTCACAATAGAGAGTCAGAATGTTAGTGTCACAGCCTTGCATGTACAAATTTAGATTATTCAGCTTGCTAAATATATCTACAAGGGGGGCAAGTTGAGTTAACCACACAATACTGTCAAACACAGAGGCAAGAGGGGATGATAATCAGAAACGTGTGAACTTCTGTGCATAATTCAAAGTTTGTCAAAGTTTCCCTCTTCGGAGCCACTAAGTCTGTGCGTGAAGCAACAGTTGCTGATATTCTGATCCCATCCCTTCACAAAGAATGCAAAACAGGTGAGCATTGAGTGGCTTGAACTTGATAAAGTTAAGAATTTTGAAAGATTCATTTAAAATTTCATGCAGGCCAGTCCTCGCTTACAGACAGCCCCCCCAACCTGAAGCAAATACTCACCAGCAACTACAGACCACACAACAAAAACACTAACCCAGGAACCTATCCTTGTAACAAACTCTGTTGACAACTCTGTCCACATATCTATTCAAGGGACACCATCATAGGACTTAATCACATCAGTCATCAGGGGCTCATTCACCTGCACATCTACAAATGTGATATATGCCATCATGTGCCAGCAATACCCCTCTGCCATGTATATTGGCCAAATCGGACAGTCTCAACACAAAAGAACAAATGGACACAAATTGTCAAGAATTATAACATTCAAAAACCAGTCAGAGAACACTTCAGCCTCCCTGGACACTCAATTACAGACGTAAAAGTGGCAATTCTTCAACAAAAAAAGAGACTCCAACGAGAAACTGCAGAACTGGAATTAATTTGCAAACTGGACACAAGCAAATTAGGCCTGAATAAAGCCTGGGAGTGGATGGGTCATTACACAAAGTAAAAACTATTTCCCCATGCTAATGTTTCCCCTTACTGTTACTCACACCTTCTTGTCAACTGTTTGAAATGGGCCACCCTGATTACCACTATAAAAGTGATTTTTCCTCCTGCTAATAATAGCCCACTTTAATTGAATTGTCGCCTTAGAATTGGTAAGGCAAACCCCATCTTTTCTTGTACTCTGTATATATATCTTCCTAATGTATTTTCTACTCCAGGCATCTGATGAAGTGGGTTTTAGCCCACAAAAGCTTACACCCAAATAAATTTGGTAGTCTCTAAGGTGCCACAAGTACTTCTTGTTGTTTTTGTAGAAATAGTTGAAGATTTTTTTTCATTTTAAGCTGGCAAGTCTGGGACTCAGAAAGCTTTCTTTGAAAAAGTTCTACTGGCCTACCCACATGCACAGGGTGTTTTGTCTTCAAATGTAGTTGCAATTGTGCCAGCTTCATACTGTTGTTTGATAGTTTCTCTGAAAAGGAAACACAAAGCTTATGGTGGATTGCTATTTGTAGATGTGAATCCAAAAGCAATATATTCTTGCAGAACTGACTATGGTTTTTTCCCCCACTCATTTTCAATTCCTTAAAAATTTCTCTGTCACCACCACCACCACTTCCAGGTCCTTTATTTAAAAATCTATTTTTACATTGCAACCTCATATACATCATGACAACTTCAACTTCATTAATATGCTTTCAAGCATCAGTACATAACATAAAACGCATGTCTAATACAGTACATATACACATTATGTTACCATATAACATATAGAGACCAGTATAAAAAGGTCATTGTATGAAATTTTAGTTTGTATTGACTTCACTAGTAGTTTTTATGTAGCCCGTTGTACAACTAGGCAAATATCTAGCAGGGTTGATGTGCCCCCTGCAAGATCTCTGCATAGTCTCCAAATTTACCAGCTACAATTTTATTTTCTAGAATATTTGGGTAAAATTTGCAAAAGTATCGAATCCATCAACTTCCTATGAGACCTAGGTTTTTCATTTTTGAAAATGGGACTTGGCACTTTTGAAAAAATTTACCCGTTCTGAATAAAATATTTGTTATCTTTGCTATAGAAAGCCATTATAGTATAGTCTGTCAAAAGTGCTCAGTGGGATAAGAATTAACTCAAAAAATTCTTGGGAATCTTTTTTTGAGCCACATATGCTGCCTAACTTGTTATGATCTCTGCACCACCCAGCACACCTACTGCAGTTGCTAAAAATATGACTCTGATTAGGTTTAGGACAGAGAGGAATATCAACCAAATTACTCTTTGCCTCTGTCTCATGTCTTTCACTGGAAACATTTCTTTCTTTTATCTTACTCCACTAAACTGTAATTTGTCTGTTCTGTAAAACTGAAACAGACCAGGAGCCATTATCCTCTCTGAGATTTAGATTCTTTAGGAAAAGTGGAATTTTTAACCCCAAAGACTAACTGTTCCTCGGGAGTTGGCCATCATATCCATTCCTAAAAGACTGAGTCACTGTTGCCCTGCACATAAGCAGTTACCTACATTAGTGCCAAATGGGTATAAAATAATACCATTCTGAATTGGAAGCATTTTATACCCAATTTGTACTAATTTTGAATAGAAATTGGGTAGAAAATGTAAATGGGCACAGTTTGCAGGTCATAGACCTGTTAGACTAATTATTATGATACAATTACAGCTGCTTACACTCTGCTGTACTAATATAGGCTTGTGTGCTAGAACGTTTGAGGGCACCTTCACTTAAAAAAATAAAAGTAACAGATGCCTGGCCAGAAAGCCATTTATTGGGTTTGAACCACTTAGTGTGACTGATCCACAAAGTTTTTAAGGTATCTTCTAAGGTCTATGCTATAGAATTTTAAAGTGTTTGAACATGGTTGTGAAGATACATAGTTAACTGGGATGGTGCTGAATGTGAGTTAGTAGTCAATGTGACCCAGAAAAAGTATGTACAGCATCTTGTCTGCTGGGTGTAAACATGATTGGCTGACATAATGCTGAACAAAAGTTGTCTTAGCCTACTCTATTATTCCTAAGAAACCTCCGAAACTGACTCGAGTCTGTGGCATCCCTTGGGATAAAACAATAAAAAAGGTATGTCACCATAATAGGAATACAGAAACCTTGACTTCAAACCCAAGGAGATGAAGGTTAGGCCATGACATAGATATATCCTCTCCAAACCCAATCCAATAGCAATACTCCTCTGCTCGGAGAACTCATGGGTTGCTAGAATTAAAGAATCAGTAGAAAATCCAATCAGTGCCCACTATTTTCTGTCTGTGCAGCTGACAACTCCACAGCAATGGCCAATAGCAAAAAAGTGAGCTTTTGAAAGAGCCAGGGAAGAACTGTACATGGACAAACATATTTACTATTGTGTGTTATAGTTTAGCATTCATCTCAAAGGAAAGGTGAGAAACTAAACACGGCCACTGTTTTCAGTGGCCTCATTTGGTTAAGAAAAATATTTGCTCTGAAAACGAAGCACCTGATCCTGCACACATTGTCATTAGCAATCCTGCACTAGTCTTGACCTCAATAGGTGCAGGATCAGGCCTGTACAGTTTTGGAAAACTTGGACCGGTGAGAAATGCCTCATTAATCCTTATAACGGCTCATGACTCTCACCATTTTACCATATACACAGTTTTTCATAACCACTTTCTCCAGTGAAAAATTGTACATGGTCATGAAAATGGAAGGGATGACGGGAAGGAGTGAAGCTACTTTTCAATACAGGGGGATATACAAAATAATTCCAGGTAGGTAACTAGGAATTTTGTCACTTTTCTTGGCAAAAGCCCAACTTTTCACTCTGTTTTACTAAAGGAAAACATTTTTGTGGGTGTACTTCTCTGCTATTGCTCTTGAAGTATGGGTCTTTCAGCAGCAATACAGATGTTATTAAGATTAATATACTTAATATATTAAGTATTTTATCTTAACCTATATTAATATATAGGTATATTAATATAGGTTAAGATAAAATACTTAATATATTAAGTATATTAATATAGGTTAAGATAAAATACTTCCAAGAATATTTACAACATTGATTACAGAACGAGCCACATCTCATGGGAGAGATCAGGGCGACTGCCCTATAAAGAGCAGCGGGAGGCTGCAATAAAGTCGGGAAATCAGGAAATGGTAGGGAGACCACAGAGGGTGTGAAAGGCTCCGGCAGGGAAGACTTAGGGCATGTGTATATTGCAAATCACAGAAAAACAAAACACCCCACCCACTCAGACCCCTGTGGCAGTGAGTCTCAGAGCTGGATCTATAGACTCAGGCTCATGCTATGGTGCTAAAAATAACTGTGTAAACATTCTTCCTTGGGCTCTGACTAACATTCTCACTGAAATTGTTTCAGAGTCCGAGCATGAGCCCTGAGTCTATAGACACAGGCTCTGAGACTCGCTACCATGGGCATGTGTTGTTGTTTTTTCTCAGTATAGACATAACTTCTGAGGTCCAAGGAGCTGTGAGAGAGGAGCTGAAGTGAGCAGGAGGCTTCTGCTAGAGACCCTGACTGTCAGAAGGATTCAGGCCTTGAAGCCAGAACCACAGGGCGAAAAAGGCTGAGGTTCAACCTCAGGTCTGAGACTACTGGAAGAGACCCTGACTGTGAGGCACCTGGAAGCCAGAGGGCTGAGCTCCAGACAGATAAAGCCTGAGGGCTGACCTACACTAGAACTTTAGGTTGGCTTAACTATATCACTCAGGGCTGTGAAAAATTTTACACCCTGTGAAATGTAAATAAGCTGACCTAACTTCAGTGTAGACAACACTATGTGGACAGAAGAATTTTTCCATTTGACCTAGCTACTGCCACTCACAGAGGAGGATTTACTAAAGTGCTGGAAGGGATTCCAACCCTTCCACCACTGTAATAAGTATCTATACTACAGTGCTAGAGCAGCACAGCTGCCCCACTGTCGTGTTTCTAGTGTAGACGTACTCAAAGAGACTTAGAATTGGGACCTAGATCTGGGAAGAAGGGCTAGGGACTCCCTACCTAAAGGGAGAGTGATTGAACTGGGGTTGGGGCCTGGAGGGCTGGTATGTAAAGACTCAATAAGTGGAACCCCAGTAGTGGAATGCTTTAATTACTTGTGGACTGTGAGTTAAGGGACCTGAAGAGGGGAGAGATTGGTAACAGATCACTGCAGAGGCTCCTCTGGCCATGAGGGGGTGCTCAGGAGATGACCTGAACCTTGTATGGTCATTTACATTCAAACAAAGTGGTGGTAAAATGCTACCAAATTAGAATGGCAAATGACCATACGAGGTGCAAAGTGGTGAAGAAACTGTAATTCTAATGGGCAAAGTTGAAGAATAAACCAAAGAAAGCTGTTGCTTCAGGAAACAAACACTCAAATGGGATTCCTGTGGAATTAACACTTTCTGGAAAACAACACACATCTGTTAGCCACAAAATGAGGAATAGGCTGTTTTGGTCAGAACTGTCCAGAACATCTGAGTTCAGGGGCCTGAGCACTCGAACCACTCATGGGTCTGACCTCTTTACTTGAAGATCTCAGAGAAGATGTTTGCTTTGTGAGTAGTTGGGGGATCATCAGTGCTCCCAGAATAACTTTGCCATCCCAAGATCAACTTGCTGAACATCATTTTTGTGGTTTTACCATCATACAGCTTCACCCTGTGCAGCCATAAAACGTGTAGTCCACAGTTGTGTGGAAAGGAACAAAGAGGATGCAGGAAGCAATCCCATGAAGAAAACTGGAAATATAAAATATATTTTCTTTCTGTAATTTTGAAAGTGTTTCAAAATCTCTTTAGTGAGTTAATTCCACCTACATAGTTTCTGAGAAATGGAGCACAAAGGGATGGGCACACAAGAAGAGAACCTGGCTACATTCCAGTAGAATAATACCACAAAAGGTATGAATCAAAGGTAAAGGACAGTGGCTCACATATGATCATCTTTATCTGACAACTGATCAGTCCCAGTTGTCATCAAAAATAAAGATAAGATCAAAAGGTCATTTGTTAGGGTAACCCTTTGAATGGACACATGTTTCTCTCCTCCTTTCACTGGCTAAGATAAGTCTCCAGTATCTTGGTGGGAATCCCTGGTCAAAATCAAAGTAACATAACATTGTGAGACAACTGTCTCAACGTGCTTCATGAAAGCTATGTGTAGGACTAGGCATGTGTGCAGGCTGGCGGTTACTTGATGTTTGGTTGATAATGGAATTCCTGCTTCCTGCTCAATAAAAGTGAAACTCATGCCTCTGCAGAGGGACAACACGACATCCAAGTATAACTGAAGTACCACTTAAATCCTCAAGACAGACCTGAAATGGTACTTCAGTGATGCCTGAGTCTAATGCTGACCCTCTGCAGATATGTGAGTTTCTCCCTAAGTCAATAGCTTTGTTATAAATTATACAAATTCATTAATATTGCTTCAATGGGAGGTGCAGGATATGACCTGTATTAAAAATCTCAATTTCCCAGTATGAGTTATTACCACTCAATCTTAATATGCATAAACCAACAATGTTTTTTAAGTCTTTTTAAATAGCAGGCAATTCAGTCATCAGTGCAATACAATCTCACACAAAACCAGCAGTTAGGTAATATTGATCCTCTGGGTCTGGCAGTATAAAGAGGAAATGTTTCTCTTAAGGTTAAGTATTTGCAAGGAGAGCTATTGATTTAGCACAAAAGAAGAGCCTTTATGCAAGGAAACTTGAAGAACTGGAAAGTCCTGAAAGCAGTTAAATACGAATGTATCAGGAACAGAGGTACAAATACAGTACTTTGCAGGTAATTCCCCTTCTTTATGATTATCATTTCCTTGACATGTTTAACAATAATTCTGAGCGAGGGACTTCACAAATACATTAGGAACTGCTGGATCTAAGTTACCCGGAAAGCACTTGTGACGGGTTGGATCACAGAAACCCCCTTGGGACTGCCACCTGATGTGCCAAGACTACTTCTGCTCCTGCTTTCCTGCCCTGTCAGCTTAGGACATCAGTGCCCTGCCTGGTTTGAGCCAGACCTGTTAGCCTGCTGCAAACCCAGACCCAGATCTGAACCATGTCCCCTAACAGCTGTAGGCTTAATTGAAAACAATTTAAGAAGTGTTCCTGTCTTTGACACTCAGATGCTCAACTCCCAACAGGGTCCGTTTTACCCTGTATAAATAAATAAATCCGTTTTACCCTGTATAAAGTGTATACAGGGTAAACTCATAAATTGTTCGCTCTCTATAACACTGATAGAGAGATATGCACAGCTGTTTTCCCCCTCAGGTATTAATAAATACTCTGGGTTAATTAATAAGTAAGAAGTGATTTTATTAAATACAGAACATAGGTAATAACAGACAGAACAAAGTGAATTACCAAGCAAAATAAAATAAAACACACAAGTCTATGTCTAGTACAGTAATAAAACTGAATACAGATAAAATCCTCACCCAGTAAGCTTCCTTTTACAGATTAGTCTCCTTCTAGTCTGGGTCCAGCAATGACTCTCACCCTCTGTAGTTATTATCCTTTGTTCCAGTTTCTTTCAGGTATCGTTGGGGGGGAGCGGCTCTCTCTTTAGCCAGCTGAAGACAAAATGGAGGGGTCTACCAGGGGTTTAAATAGACTTTCTCTTGTGGGTACAGAGGGGGTCCTCTCTCCTCCCTCCTCTCTCCTATGCAAAGTCCAGGTACAAAATGGAGTTTTGGAGTCACCTGGGCAAGTCACATGTCCATGCATGACTGAGTTCCTTACCAGCCAAGCCACATTCCTGGGAAAGCCCAGATGTGGATTGGCATCTCCAGGTTCATTGTTGGCTTAAGGGCTTCTTGACTGGGCATTTACTGAGAATAGTCTTTTCTCAGGAAGCTGACCAACTGCTTCACTAAAACCTACTCAGAATCAAACAAGTATGCAGGCAATATTCATAACTTCAAATACAAAAATGATACATGCCTACAAATAGGATTAATAGATTCAGTAGATCATAACCTTTACAGAGATATGTTACATGGCATATGTAGCATAAAACATTCTAGTTATGTCATATATACATTCATAAGTATATTTCCATAAAGCCTTCTGGGGGGCACCGTCGCAGCACTTAAATACTCTGGTGATAAGCATCACAAAAAATCCTAAAATAAGTAGAACAGTCTCTGAATTTCTCTTCCTCCCTAATCTTTCAATAGTTCATCATGTTTACATTAGCTTCCATTAGTCTTGGAGGATCCCATCCTAGAACTCAGCTTCTGATAGGAAACATTGTGGTGCTTCTTTTGAATGCCATGCATTCTGGCCTGTATTAAATTCCTGGGCATAATGATGGAGAACTACTGGACAAAAAGGGAGATGGACCCTTTAGAGCGTCAGAGAAGAAATTGGGTGTTAAAAGGAAATTGAAAGGGAAACTCTTGCGAAACTCATTCTGATCCTGAATGTTAGGCTCCAAGTACATTTTGATAAAGTGGTACATGAGCAGCTGGTAGTAGCAAGACATCATTTAGAAAAAGCATCGAGTTAAACTGAATAATTCCAGGAAGGCTGAATAAAAACAAAACAAAAAAATCAGTAAAAGGCAGGATTGCATAGCCACATTAATGAACAGGATGTTCTTATAAAGATAGACCCTGGTGCAGAACACATGACAGATGCAATATACTAGCAAATGCTGCAGAGCATAATTCAAAAACTAGACAATTTCACATGTAGGTCACCAAGTAAATAAACTAACTTTTTTTTTTTTTTAACTAGGCCAGGCAAGGCTACGTACTCCTGAATTCCTTGTCCAATCTTATTGTTGTGGCCTCTCCTGGCATGAACAAGGTCTCCGTTCACATAGCTTAGAGCTACTGACTGCAATTCATGCAGGACTCATCTAACTGAGGAATTTGACTCTTCCTGTCATATACAGACACACACAACCAGTTAGCTAAATGCATCTTTGTTTCTGACTTATGATCTAAGGGTATGTCTACACTGGCAGATTTACAGCACCGGGAGTTACAGCGCTGCTCAGAGAGCGCTGAAGGGAAACAGCTCTTGTGTGTTCACACTATCAGCTGCCTGCGCAATAGCGTGTTCACACTTGTGGCACTTGCAATGGTATTCAGAGCAGTGCACGATGGGCAGCTATCCCACAGAGCACCTCTTCCTCTTATGCCGCTAAGAGTTATGGGAAGATGGAGGAGGTCGTGGGGCATCCTGGGTCCTGTCCCAATGCCCTATGATGCATTGCTTCGCATCCCAGAAATCCCTGTGCTTCTGTCTGCATTTGGCGCCATCTTTCAATGGTTTGTGTACTGCACGCCCTGCCTCTTCAGTCTGCAGGACTGGATCCCAAACTGTTGACCAGTATGCTGCTCGCTCTGACCAACACGTCATGCGTGGCAGTGGAGTTATTCCTTAAACTACAAAGGCAAGAGGAGTGCGACATTGATCTCGCCATGCATACTAGCTACGACACGAGATTGCTTGTGGCATTCACGGAGGTACTGACCACAGCAGAACAGCGCTTTGGGGCTTGGGAAACAAGCACTGAGTGGTGGGATCACATCATCATGCATGTCTGGGATGACGAGCAGTAGCTGCAGAACTTTCGGATGAGGAAAACCACATTCATGGGACTGTGTGATGAGCTCACCCCAGCCCTGCAAGGACACGAGATTGAGAGCTGCCCTGTCACTGGAGAAGCATGTAGTGATTGCACTGTGGAAGCTGGCTACTCCAGACTGCTATCAGTCGGTCGCTCATGAGTTCGGAATGGGTAAGCTGAGTGTTGCAGTCGTGTTGATGGAAGTGTGCAGGGCCATTAATTGTATCCTGCTCTGAAAGACTGTGACTTCGGGCAACGTGCGTGACATTGTGGATGGCTTTGCACAAATGGGCTTCCCTAACTGCGGAGGGGTGATAGATGGCACACATATTCCAATTCTGGCACCAGACTACCTAGCCACTGAGTACATTAATCGGAAGGGGTATTTCTCAATGGTTCTCCAGGTGCTTGTGGATCACTGTGGGCGTTTCACAGACATTAATGCAGGCTGGTCCAGAAAAGTGCATGACACACGCATCTTTTGGAACACTGGCCTGCTCAAGAAGCTGCAAGCAGGGACTTTCTTCCCCGACCAGAAGATCATCGTAGGGGAAATCGAAATGCCCATTGTCACCCTGGGAGACCCTGCCTACCCCTTAATGCCATGGCTTATGAAGCCATACACGAGGCAACTTGACAGCAGCAAGAAGCAGTTCAACAACCGGTGGAGCACGTGCAGAATGACTGTTGAGTGTGCTTTTGGCCATTTAAAGTCCTGCTGGCACTGCCTATATGGGAGGCTTGACCTTGCCATTGACAATATTCCTATGCTTATAGCCACATGCTGTACGCTCCGTAATATTTGTGAAGGGAAGGGTGAAAGCTTCACTCAGAACTGGACCGCAGAGGCTCAGTGCCTGGAGGCTGAGTTTGAACAGCCAGAGACCAGGGCTATTAGAGGGGCACAGCACAGGGCCATAAGGATCAGGGGTGCCTTGAGGCAGCCATTTGAAGCTGAAAGCCGCTAATATTTGTTTTTATGCTCTGGAGTGCAGTGCTTGTACTGCTAGGAGGTGATTGTGATTGGTGCAGATGATGCAATGTGAAGGTTTAACATAATTGTCTGTTGCTTTGCAGGGATCTGTTTGCTTTCAGTTAGTAGAATAAAGATTGCTTTCAAACCAACACAATTCTTTTATTAAAAAACAACAACTGGAGGAGAGAGTCAAACAAAAAAAACCCAACACATCAGCACTGAGGGGGATGGGAAGATCCCCAGAGGAGGTGGGTTCCCGGGACAGCTAAAGATTTGTGTATGTCCAGGGATCATATCCAACCTTTTCCTTTGGAGTACAATGCAGCAGGTACTCTACTTTAGCAGGGCCAAATTGCTGAGGGATGGGTGTTGAGTGCCGTGGGTAGTAGGAGTCCACACTGCTGGACTGTGATGGGGGAGGAGTGGAAAGCCGTGGGTACAGTCTGGAGCTATGAGGTTGCCGAGAGGGTGTGTCCCATCACTCCTTCAATTCCTGTTTCTCAGCCATGGACTGCATCATAATGTCACGCAGAAAGTCCTCTTTAGTTCTTCGTGGCTGCTTTCTAATTCTGCGCAGGCATTCAGCTGCCAATAACAAAGAGGGAGGCTGGGCTCCCAAAGTCATCTCTGTGAAGTTTAAACGCGACATTTTACAGATGCAGTATTATTTGCAACACACTGATTTAAAACACAGCCAGTACTCACACATCTGACACTAACTGGCTGACCCCAAGCAAGCACACATGAGCCACAAGACCTCCAAAATGGTGAGTAGCCGCGGGGAAGGGGAAAATCAGTGTTCCTGGACCCTGCTGTACACTGGGCACATGACTTTTGCGGAGAGCCAGCACTGTAGGGGGGCCTGATAATCATTCCTGTCTCCACATTTTCCACAGGATGTGATCATTATGGAAGATATCTCGCTGCTGAGGGTGAGCAGGGAATCAAGGGAGGGTCTTCTCCAAGCCTGCGGCTTCCGCCCTGGCTCTTATGTGGCTCGCCTGTGTGCAGCAATGGTTCCCCCTCAGTGATGGCACAGTGGCATGGGAAAGTTACTGTTATTGGGGCAAGAAACAAAGCAGCTCTGCAAAAGAACCCGAGGCAGCAGATTGTCCAGTATTTCCATGAGAGTTTCCTGGAGATCTCTGCGGCAGATTCCCGTGAAGCAAGGGAGTCAATCAACAGCCTGTTCCGCCACTCAAACTAGGCATGAGGTGGTATGTGCATCATACAGAGACAGGCCTGCTTTCTACAACCCTCCTGCCCCCAACAACTAGCCTCAGCAATTCCCAAAATCAAATCCACTTTCCAGGGGCCTCCTCTCCTGTTTGTGCTTTGCCAACATCCAACTGCTGTGACTGGCTAGCCTCCTCTGGGGTAGAAAAGAGCTCCTGGCTGCATTCATCTCTGACCTCCTGTGATGGGTTTGATCACAGAGACCCCCTTGGGACTGTCACCTGGGGTACTGAGACTACCTCTGAGCCCATTTTCTCTGCCAGTCTGGGCCTCCAGAACCCTGCCTTGTTGAGCCAGACACGCCAGTCTGCTCCAACACAGACCCAGGGTCTGAACCATGCCCCCAAAGCTGCAGACGTAACTGAAAACAACATAAGAAGTGCTCCTGTCTCCAGCAGCCAGACACCCAGCTCACAATGGGATCCAAACACCAAATAAATCTGTTTTACTCTGTAGAAAGCTTATACAAGGTAAACTCATAAATTGTGCACCCTCTATAACACTGATAGAGAGACATGCACAACTGTTTGCTCCCCCAGGTATTAATAACTCTGGGTTAATTAATAAACAAAAAGTAATTTTATTAAATATAAAAAATAGGATTTAAGTGGTTCCAAGTAATAACAGACAGAACAAAGTAAGTTACCAAGTAAAATAAAGCAAAACATGCAAGTCTAAGCCTAATACATTTAAGAAACTGATTACAGATGAAATCTCACCCCCAGAGATGTTCCAATAAGCTTCTTTCACAGACTAGACTCCTTCCTAGTCTGGATCCAGCAATCACTCACAGCCCTGTAGTTACTGTCCTTTGTTCCAGTATCTTTCAGGCATCTCTTTGGAGTACAGAGGCTATCTTCTGAGCCAGCTGAAGATCAAATGGAGAGGCTTCCAGGGCCTTTTATATTCTCTCTCTTGTGAGCGGAAACCCCTTTGTTCTCCTGTGCAAAGTCACAGCAACAAGATGAAGTTTGTAGGCACCAGGCGAGTCACATGTCCATGAATGATTCAGCTTTTTGCAGGCCGATGCCATTGTTTACATGTTAGTTTGAACATTCCCAGGAAAGCTCAGATGTGGATTGGCATCTCCCAAAGTCCATTGTCAGTTAAATGTTTCTTGACTGGGCACTTACTGAGAATAGTCCCTTCTCAAGAAGCTGACCAGATGCTTCACTGAGGCTACTTAGAATCAAACATGTTGGGATACAAGTACATAGCCAATATTCATAACCTCAAATACAAAAATGATACGCACATACAGACAGCAAAATCATTACCAGCAAACTACAACCTTTCCATAGACACCCCACTTGACCTCCTCTTTACAAGGCCTGGTGCAACCATAGGACCCTGGTTGCAACAATGATCTATACGGTCACAGTTTATGTCAATAACGTCACACCCTCCTCCTGAACCTACTGCCAGAGTCTTGGACACTGTTCAGGGTAAAGGCAGTATATGTAAAATCCCTGTTTGTCTCTGGTCACACACCCTTCCAGTACCTTTAAACCCTATGATGTTATTCATAGGTGTCCTAGCAAGATTCTGGGTTCCTGGTCTCTGGGTGCCTGAAAACATGTTGGGGTGCAGTATTGCTAACCGTATGCAGACAGCAACATTGGTTAAACATTGGTAGGTGTCTTGGCATTTAGCCACCAATGCCATGAGGTGGCGTGCCTCAGTTTCCCTTCCACACAGCAGTGTAGGCCCGTTATGCTTTTGCTGCTGTGCAAGCTTATAGCCTGTTTACAGGCATAAGCTGAAAAGCAATATGCTTGTGGGACTGTTTCGTCACCATCCCTAGCATGTACAAAAGTTTTTTCCACAAATCAGGTGTGTCACACATCTTTAAAGGGTTTACCATTAGCATTAACTCCTTTGTCTTGACCCATAGACGAAGTAGCAAAAGACACAGGATCAACAGCCAGCTTATGACAGACAGATTCCATTCACACAGCCTAGCTTGCCCAGTGTTTAGTGCATTTCCTAATCCCTTTGTGTACCGTGGTAGGTGCTCAGATACAGATTCTTCTGCCTCTCTGGAGAAGGCTCTCAATTCAGGCATGTGTTTGAGGTTTTGGTAAGGAAAGAGTGCACCATAACCATGCCTGCCCTCAGCCTCTCCCTTTGGAATTTCTTTGCATTGAGCCCCCCCTTGTGAAGCTTTCCAAATGCAAAGTTGTTCTTCCCCCAGCCTTGAAGAGAGAGTGTTATCGTTTACAAGGGTAGCAGGAATAACATTCTTTAATGGAGTGCTGTGGATTGGTAAGGTCCCCTCAGCTACCCCACTCTCTGTTCCCAACAGGTCAGCTGGGTGGACTCTCCCCTCCAGGAAATCTGACCCCCAGTCTTCCCTTAAAACCTGATCCACGAGTGAGGGGTCTGGCATTTTAGATGCAGAATCTTCACCCTCCTTCTGGGGAAAAGCCTCCCTACAAAAGGTGGGCAGACCCTCCTATCACCCCTCAGGTTCCACCTGGACTTCCCTCTCTGGACTCCCCTCTGGGTCAGAGACTCCTGTGTCCCCCAAAAGGGAAGGTGACCCTGGTCCAGCTGTGGGCTCACAGCTACCAGCTATGACAGACCCTTCACTGGCCAGTAAAAATGCCCCCTCCTCCTCCTTTCCACTCAGGTTGGGCTTGCTTCCAGCTACAGAGTCCTTGGGGTTTGTTCCCACTGCAGCGGTCACCAGGGCCCCAACTTCCATCTTTGGGATACATGTCTCTGAGCACCCCAGGGCAGGACCTGTCCCCTCCTGACCTGCAACTTCCTGGCAGTCAGCAGCTTGGATGGCCTCCCTGTTACAAGGTGGAACATTCCTCTCCCCCGGGAGATAACAGGACAGGAGCTGACTCTATCCAGCCCCTCCCACGGGGACTTGCCTTGAGCCTTGGGGCTACAGGAACTGCTTTCGATTGCCCCTTCCCCCAAAGCTGCATTTGCACTTACAGAGGAATTAAAGAGACACTCTCTTATTATGTAAAAAGAAAAGGAGGACTTGTGGCACCTTAGAGACTAACCAATTTATTAGAGCATAAGGTGCCACAAGTCCTCCTTTTCTTTTTGCGAATACAGACTAACACGGCTGCTACTCTGAAACATCTCTTATTATGTGTCACTGCTGCAACAGTCAGTTCAGCCTGCAAATCATCAGTTTCCATGTGTACTTTAGCTAAAGGTGCAAAGACTTTGTAATCTCCCAGCAGTTCTAATTCTGCCATTTTCCCTGGTAACAAATCCTTCTTCTGGATTAGGTCCCTCCTGACAACAGAAATCTCTGCACCAGCGTCTCTCCATCCTTGGAGTACTTTGCCATTAAGTTTAACATCATGCATATTCTCACTGCTTGGTTGTGTAGAAGCAACCTTTACAAATCCTGTGCGGAAAAAGGCAGCACTCTGGGAGACCCCTGTGCTCTGAGAAACAGCAGCTTCATGTGTTTCCTGCTGCCTGTTACCACTCAGCCAAGGACATTTATTTCTCAGGTGCTCAATGGACTTACAATGATAGCACCTCTTGGGCTCCTCCGCTTGTACAGGAGGTCAGGGACGAGTAACAGGGGAACGGGGAGGTGAATGGCCAGCCTCTTTTCCCCAGGAGTAAAACAGTGATTCAGCTTTCCCGCAACCCTGTACCCCTCTGCCAGTGGTTTGTGTTTAATTGCAGCTTGTGACTGCTCGGAAGAGTCTGCAAACCCAGCAAACTCTGCTTTCCCTCAACCTTGGGTAGTAAGATGAGGCCCTGAAACATAAATCCTTCTATCAGAGGCCCGGTATGAAGCCTAAGACCTGAACTAAAGTAATGGTCAAGACTTTGTTAACATAAAGCAAAGTTAAGCTGTGAGCCAGAGGTAGGCCCTGCTCACAGAAGCTGGCAAGGAAAGGGCTGATGTTGCAAAAATATACATACTGAAAAGGTACTGGACACTCGAGATATAAACATATTCTAGGATGGTACTAGAACACTCCGATACTCGCACATTCCACGCAGACAACAAGGAACAGGTTGACTCATTCTAAAGACAGGGGCAAAAGGGTACTATGATGGATAGAGTTGTTTTGTTCAAACTAACATGTACAGGGTGAGAAGCGGCACCTTACTGCGTAGAGAGGTTGTACCTCAATGTGTCAGGAGTGATGTGTAACTTGTTTGTACCCGTGTATAAGAATGCATCCCTGAGTGGATGTCTTTGTCCAGCCTAGGGGGCAGTGGAGAGTCCCACCACTGACTGAACTGCGTCCATTGTCAGGGAGCACATATTCGTAGTATTTCCTGTAGAGTCTGTGGGAAACTATTACTGTGCTTCGTTTGACAATAAACCTGGCCGGGTGCCTTTGTACCTTATTGGAGTCTGTGGTCATTGGGGGTTCTCTTGCAGTCTGCTGTGTCAGCTATCTGTGTAGAGCTGGGGCAGCACACAGAGGGAACACACGCACACAGCTGACTGTTACCAACACTGAACAGAGCAGAGCACCACACCGGTGATGTCTGACAACACCCTGTACCCCTCTGCCAGTGGTTTATGTTTAATTGCAGCTTGTGCCTGCTCATAAGAGTCTGCAAACTCAGCCAATCCACCCACTGCATCCACCTTTTTGTCCCACAAATACTGTTTTACATCATCACTGCACATATTCAGGAATTGTTCCTGAGTAACCAAATCACACATTCCTTCAAAACTTGTAATGCCTTTTCCCCTCATCCACTTGTCTAACAAATCTCTCATTTCATTTACATAAGCCACATTACTCAATCTAGATCCCCTTTTAAGACTCCTGAATTTAACCCTGTAGGTTTCAGGTGTAATCTGAAACTGTTTTAAAACCAGTTCCTTAAATTTAAATTTACCATAGTTTGAAGCATCATCCATTGGCATCTTATTGAATATGTCCAGAACTCTCCCAGTCAATTTTGCTACTAATGTGGTCATCTTTTGATCTTCAGGAATTGCATGGAGGGTGCACAGTCTCTCAAAGGTGATGAAATATTCAGCAATATCACTGGATTCATCATACTGTGGACATAACTGTTCCCATTTGTGGATTTTTGGGAAATGGAGCCAGCTGCTGAAGGGTTTTGTCCCTTTCACACCATGACAGTCAGTTCATGCTTCTGGGCCTCAATCTGGGCCTGTATTTCTCTGTCTTTTAACTCCAGGGCTAGCCACCTCTCTCTTTTCTTCTCCTGCTGAGCATCTTGCTGTGCTAGCCTCTGGGCTTCAATCTCTTTGTCTTTTAACTCCAGGGCTAACCTCTGGGTTTCCATGGCTCTTTTGTGAGCAGCGTCCTCCCTGGTTGCCACTGCTTCTTTGAGCTTCATTTGAAACTCACTGTTCTTTGCCTTCTCTTTTGCTTCAGTATGGCCAGCTATCGTTTTGTAGTTGCCTCACTGGTAATCATTTTCCTGCTTTGTTGTGTTAATTCCCTCACCCGAAATAAACAAACAGAAAATAACAAACCAGTAACCACTTTGTTTGTTCCCCAGCCATCACACTTAAAACTCCCTACCAGTGTCTCAAAGCAATCAGCCGTGCACAGATCCTGCTCGACTAAGGCACTGTGACAGGTTTAGTAACAGAGACCCCCTTGGAACTGTCACCTGGTGCACTGAGACTACCAATGAGCCCATTTTCTCTGCCAGTTTGGGCCTCCAGAAGCCTGCCTTGTTGAACCAGACATGCCAGTCTGCTCCAACACAGACCCAGGGTCTGAACTACGTGCCCCAAAGCTGCAGACTTTACTGAAAACAGCTCAAGAAGTGCTTCTGTCTCCAGCACCCAGACAGCAGCACCCAGACCTCCAGCACCCAATGGGATCCAAACCCCAAATAAATCCATTTTACTCTGTATAAAGCTTATACAGGGTAAACTCATAAATTGTCCACCCTCTATAACCCTGATAGAGAGCACAGCTGTTTGCTCCCCCAGGAATTAATTACTTGCTCTGGGTTAATAAAATAACTTTTTGCTTATTCATTAAGTATTCATTAAGTATAAAAAGTAGGATTTAAGTGGTTCCAAGTAATAACAGACAGAACAAAGTAAGTTACCAAGTAAAATAAAGCAAAACACGCAAGTCTAAACCTAATACAGAAGGGAACTAAATGCAGGTAAATCTCACCCTCAGAGATGTTCCAATAAGCTTCTTTCACAGACTAGACTCCTTCCTAGTCTGGGTCCAGCAATCACTCACAGCCCTGTAGTTACTGTCCTTTGTTCCAGTATCTTTCAGGCATCTCTTTGGGGTACAGAGGCTATCTTCTGAGCCAGCTGAAGATCAAATGGAGAGGCTTCCAGGGCCTTTTATATTCTTTCTCTTGAGGGCGGAAACCCCTTGGTTCTCCTGTGCAAAATCACAGCAACAAGATGGAGTCTGTAGCCACCTGGGCAAGTCAAATATCTATGAATGATTCAACATTTTGCAGGCCAATGCCATTGTTTACATGTTAGTTTGAATGTTCCCAGGAATGCTCAGATGTGGATTGGCATCTCCCAAAGTCCATTGTCAGTTAAGTGTTTCTTGACTGGGCACTTACTGAGAATAGTTCTTTCTCAAGAAGCTGACCAAATGCTTCACTGAGGCTACTTAGAATCAAACATATTGGGATACAAGTACATAGCCAATATTCATAACCTCAAATACAAAAATGATACACACATACAGACAGCATAATCATAACCAGCAAACTCAGCCTTTCCATAGACACCCACTTGATCTCTCTGTACAAGACCTGGTGCAACCATAGGAGCATGGTTGCAACAATGATCTATATGGTCACAGTTTATGTCAATAACGTCACACCTCCGAGTCATCCTCTGCCTCTGGGTCCCCCTCTCCCTCCACATCCTCATCCAAGATTTCCTCCTCCTGGCCTGGTCCACACTCAACTCGCATGTGAGCCACTGAAGTATCCACAGTTGTCTTTGCAGTGTAGGTGGGGTCACCACCAAGTATCATGTCCAGCTCTTTGTAGACCTGGCAGCTCGTGGGTGCAGCACCAGAGCGGCAGTTTGCCTCCTGTGCCTTGTAGTAGACATTCCGCAGCTCCTTGACTTTGACCCTGCACTGCAGTGTGTTCCAGTCATGGTCCCTTTCTATCATGCATCGTGAAATCTGTCCATAGGTATCATAATTCCTATGGCTGGAGTGCAGCTGGGACTGGACAGTTTTCTCTTCCCAAATGCTGAGGAGGTGCAGCAGCTCGACATTGCTTCAAGCAGGGAATCGCCTGTTGTGTGGAGCAGGCATGGCTACCTGGAAAGATGTGTTGAGACCACTGCACGTGTCACGGAGTAAACAGGAAGGTGACTTTCAAAATTCCGAAGGAATTTACTGTGTGGGGTTGAGTGGGGCTGGCGGCTAAGACCTGGCAGGCAGCAGTGCACCATTAAAAATAGGCTTGCGTGCCATCTTTGGCACGCGTGCCATAGGTTGCCGACACCTGTTCTAGAGACTGAGGGCCAAATTCTGCTCTCAGTTCTTCCAGTGTAAACCTGGAGTAACGCCACTGAAACAAACTTGCTTTGTATTTACTCTAGTGTAAACAGGAGAAGAATTTGGCCACTGTGTGTAGTCTGTTGCTGCTGGGACTTGAACCAAGGACTATCAAAGTGAAAAGCCGTAGATCTACTGCTTGAGCTAAAGATGTACTACCAGCAGCTGTTTGTCTTTTTGTTGTCTTGGAGGCTTGCAAAATGGATACAAACACCACTGTGTCTATTATTCTTATATGGACTGTAGCTGGCTCCCTGCTGCAAGTGGCTGTTCTTGACCAAGAGTCATAGGCATTCATAGCTGGTGGGGTTAGTGGCAATATGGTCTGACCAAGAAAGAATAAATAATGGGACAAACATTTGAGTCAGGAGTATGGATGGATACACTTGTTTAGCATAAATTTGAATTCACTCTGCCATTGTGAGTTCAAAGGTTTGACTTGAATTCAAACATTATTGGGCTCATCTGCTTAGGAAAGAAGGGAAGAGAAGGGTTAAGTTTCCACCCTCAGTTCTTTTCGATATCCGGGCTCCTGCTAAATCCCATGTTGTTTTCCTCTTTATCAACACCAAATTTCAGCCTTTCTTCACTGTCCCAATTTCTATAACCAGGGCATGGAAAAAGCGTATCTCTTACCTTGATTTACATAAACCTCTTTCTGGCACTCTTGTCATATTTTCCCTCTAGTTTTTTAGATTCCCTGCCCTGAAGGATTTGCATTTTGTTTTTCTGAGAGTGCAAGCATGCAACACAACAGCCCTCGAATACCAGTCAGTATAGAAATATTTAGTAAAAAAACACTAACAGTAGTTTATCCCAGTCCCTGATGATAAAAATCATCTTCCTGTTCCATCACTCTGATTACATCATAGAATCATAGAATATCAGGGTTGGAAGGGACCCCAGAAGGTCATCTAGTCCAACCCCCTGCTCGAAGCAGGACCAATTCCCAGTTAAATCATCCCAGCCAGGGCTTTGTCAAGCCTGACCTTAAAAACCTCTAAGGAAGGAGATTCTACCACCTCCCTAGGTAAAGCATTCCAGTGTTTCACCACCCTCATAGTGAAAAAGTTTTTCCTAATATCTAATCTAAACCTCCCCCACTGCAACTTGAGACCATTACTCCTCGTTCTGTCATCTGCTACCATTGAGAACAGTCTAGAGCCATCCTCTTTGGAACCCCCTTTCAGGTAGTTGAAAGCAGCTATCAAATCCCCCCTCATTCTTCTCTTCTGCAGACTAAACAATCCCAGCTCCCTCAGCCTCTCCTCATAAGTCATGTGTTCTAGACCCCTAATCATTTTTGTTGCCCTTCGCTGGACTCTCTCCAATTTATCCACATCCTTCTTGTAGTGTGGGGCCCAAAACTGGACACAGTACTCCAGATGAGGCCTCACCAATGTCGAATAGAGGGGAACGATCACGTCCCTCGATCTGCTCGCTATGCCCCTACTTATACATCCCAAAATGCCATTGGCCTTCTTGGCAACAAGGGCACACTGCTGACTCATATCCAGCTTCTCATCCACTGTCACCCCTAGGCCCTTTTCCGCAGAACTGCTGCCTAGCCAATCGGCCCCTAGTCTGTAGCGGTGCATTGGATTCTTCCGTCCTAAGTGCAGGACCCTGCACTTATCCTTATTGAACCTCATCAGATTTCTTTTGGCCCAATCCTCCAATTTGTCTAGGTCCTTCTGTATCCTATCCCTCCCCTCCAGCGTATCTACCACTCCTCCCAGTTTAGTATCATCTGCAAATTTGCTGAGAGTGCAATCTACACCATCCTCCAGATCATTTATGAAGATATTGAACAAAACCGGCCCCAGGACCGACCTTTGGGGCACTCCACTTGACACTGGCTGCAAACTAGACATGGAGCCATTGATCACTACCCATTGAGCCCGACAATCTAGCCAGCTTTCTACCCACCTTATAGTACATTCATGCAGCCCATACTTCCTTAACTTGCTGACAAGAATACTGTGGGAGACCGTGTCAAAAGCTTTGCTAAAGTCAATAAACAATACATCCACTGCTTTCCCTTCATCCACAGAACCAGTAATCTCATCATAAAAGGCAATTAGATTAGTCAGGCATGACCTTCCCTTGGTGAATCCATGCTGGATCATTTGGAAAGGTTTATTGGTTTCCTTCCTCTTGCCATATCATATTCGGGCTCTTAGTCCCTGGCACCTGGAGACCCTACACAATCTTCCTTCTGCCTACATTAGGGTCTCACTTTATTTTGTCCTCACCAACAAGGCTCTACATAATCTTGCTCTTGCTTTAATCTCCAATTTCATTTTCTTCTATTCCACTCAGTTCCTATGTTTCTCCCAATCTCTCAATTTTCCTGTTCCCTTTCTCTCCTTCTCAGCTTCCCATTTTTTACTATGCTGCTTCCTAGACTTGGAACAATCACATATGTTCTGTCCATAAAAACTCTCTCTCTCTGCCTTTCGAAACCATTCCATTCAAGAATCCTTCCTCCCTTCTCCTTCTCACTCATAGTCTCTCTGTGCACGCTATTCCCTGCTATATTGTCCCATCTTTCGTTTTGTTCATCTCTTTTGCACTATAGGCTCTGAGGCAGGGAACATGGTTTATTCAGCAATTGTAAAGTAAACATGTAAACCTTGTACATGTTTGGTACTAGGAGTGCTTTTAAATAAATAAAAAATAATAATACAAAGAGAAAATAATGCTTAATGTTCTAAAGAGATGATGTGGGCACTGGACCAATGTTTAGTCTTATTTTGTGCAAGCTGGTAATGAGAATGATCATAAAGCAAGAAAGAAAAATGTTAAGGGATTGATACCTCCCTGATGGGATAGGTTGCACCTTCTTTCCCAGTGTGGGCAGGCAGCTATGCCTAGGGAGATTCATAATTTGTGGAGTGTAGGTGATGTTTTTACCTTCACCCATTGCAGGGGTTCTGCTAGGGATAGCTGATTTAATTTGTGATCAGAACTTCATAGGAGCCCCACTAGTACCTGCTGCTTAGGGGATGCTCTGAATTAGTACAGATCTTTGTGGGTGCCTTTCAATGGGACAATCCCACTGGGTGAACTTTCCACTGGCACAGGTTGCAGCCTTGGCTAGGTATTCTAGGTCTCACTCAAGCCAGTGGATTTGAAATCTTTTTTTAGGACATCAAGAAAAGGAACAGACTTTATATGTACACAAGCATATACATAGAACCAGTTACATCTGATCAACATCCGATGAAGTGAGCTGTAGCTCACGAAAGCTTATGCTCAAATAAATTGGTTAGTCTCTAAGGTGCCACAAGTACTCCTTTTCTTGTTACACCTGTGTAAATCATTATCGCTCTGACTGCAGTGGAGTCACTAGGTTAACATTTGTGTAAATGAGATCAGAATCTGGTCCATACACTAACTGTTTTATGTCTTGTATGGAATAGATGTGTGTGTTATCAGAGTTGCTATGCTTCTGTGCTTGTTTGCATACAGACAGTAAGGGTATGTCTACACTACGAAATTAGGTCGAATTTATAGAAGTTGGTTTTTTAGAAATCGGTTTTATATATTCGAGTGTGTGTGTCCCCACAGAAAATGCTCTAAGTGCATTAAGTGCATTAACTCGGCGAAGCGCTTCCACAGTACCGAGGCAAGCGTCGACTTCCGGAGCGTTGCACTGTGGGTAGCTATCCCACAGTTCCCGCAGTCTCCGCTGCCCATTGGAATTCTGGGTTGAGATCCCAATGCCTGATGGGGCTAAAACATTGTCGCGGGTGGTTCTGGGTACATATCGTCAGGCCCCCGTTCCCTCCCTCCCCCCGTGAAAGCAAGGGCAGACAATCGTTTCGCGCCTTTTTTCCTGAGTTACCTGTGCAGACGCCATACCACGGCAAGCATGGAGCCCGCTCAGGTAACCGTCACCCTATGTCTCCTGGGTGCTGGCAGACGCGGTACGGCTTTGCTGCACAGTAGCAGCAACCCATTGCCTTCTGGCAGCAGACGGTGCAATACGACTGGTAGTCATCCTCGTCGTGTCCGAGGTGCTCCTGGCCACGTCGGCTGGGAGCGCCTGGGCAGACATGGGCGCAGGGACTAAATTTGGAGTGACTTGACCAGGTCATTCTCTTTAGTTCTGCAGTCCTATTGAACCGTCTTATGGTGAGCGGGCAGGCGATATGGACTGCTAGCAGTCGTACTGTACCATCTTCTGCCAGGCAGGCAAGAGATGAGGATTGCTAGCAGTCGTATTGTACCATCTTATGCCAGGCAGGCAAGAGATGAAGATGGCTAGCAGTCGTACTGTACCATCTTCTGCCAAGCAGCCATGAGATGTGGATGGCATGCAGTCCTTCTGCACCGTCTGCTGCCAGCCAAAGATGTAAAAGATAGATGGAGTGGGTCAGAACAAGAAATAGACCAGATTTGTTTTGTACTCATTTGCCTCCTCCCCTGTCTAGATCACACTGCAGTCACTCACAGAGAAGGTGCAGCGAGGTAAATCTAGCCATGTATCAATCAGAGGCCAGGCTAACCTCCTTGTTCCAATAACAACGATAACTTAGGTGCACCATTTCTTATTGGAACCCTCCGTGCAGTCCTGCCTGAAATACTCCTTGATGTACAGGCACACCCTTTGTTGATTTTAGCTCCCTGAAGCCAACCCTGTAAGCCGTGTCGTCAGTCGCCCCTCCCTCCGTCAGAGCAACGGCAGACAATCGTTCCGCGCCTTTTTTCTGTGCGGACGCCATACCTAGGCAAGCATGGAGGCCACTGAGCTCATTTTGGCAATTAGGAGCACATTAAACACCACACGCATTATCCAGCAGTATATGCAGCACCAGAACATGGCAACGCGATACCGGGCGAGGAGGCGACGTCAGCGCGGTCCCGTGAGTGATCAGGACATGGACACAGATTTCTCTGAAAGCATGGGCCCTGACAATGCATGCATCATGGTGCTAATGGGGCAGGTTCATGCTGTGGAACGCCGATTCTGGGCTCGGGAAACAAGCACAGACTGGTGGGACCGCATAGTGTTGCAGGTCTGGGACGATTCCCAGTGGCTGCGAAACTTTCGCATGCGTAAGGGCACTTTCATGGAACTTTGTGACTTGCTTTCCCCTGCCCTGAAGCGCATGAATACCAGGATGAGAGCAGCCCTCACAGTTGAGAAGCGAGTGGCGATAGCCCTGTGGAAGCTTGCAACGCCAGACAGCTACCGGTCAGTTGGGAATCAATTTGGAGTGGGCAAATCTACTGTGGGGGCTGCTGTTATGCAAGTAGCTCACGCAATCAAAGATCTGCTGATATCAAGGGTAGTGACCCTGGGAAATGTGCAGGTCATAGTGGATGGCTTTGCTGCAATGGGATTCCCTAACTGTGGTGGGGCTAGAGACGGAACCCATATCCCTATCTTGGCACCGGAGCACCAAGCCGCCGAGTACATAAACCGCAAGGGGTACTTTTCGATAGTGCTGCAAGCTCTGGTGGATCACAAGGGACGTTTCACCAACATCAACGTGGGATGGCCGGGAAAGGTGCATGATGCTCGCATCTTCAGGAACTCTGGTCTGTTTCAAAAGCTGCAGGAAGGGACTTTATTCCCAGACCAGAAAATTACTGTTGGGGATGTTGAAATGCCTATATGTATCCTTGGGGACCCAGCCTACCCCTTAATGCCATGGCTCATGAAGCCGTACACAGGCAGCCTGGACAGTAGTCAGGAGCTGTTCAACTACAGGCTGAGCAAGTGCAGAATGGTGGTAGAATGTGCATTTGGACGTTTAAAGGCGCGCTGGCGCAGTTTACTGACTCGCTTAGACCTCAGCGAAACCAATATTCCCACTGTTATTACTGCTTGCTGTGTGCTCCACAATATCTGTGAGAGTAAGGGGGAGACGTTTATGGCGGGGTGGGAGGCTGAGGCAAATCGCCTAGCTGCTGGTTACGCGCAGCCAGACACCAGGGCGGTTAGAAGAGCACAGGAGGGCGTGGTACGCATCAGAGAAGCTTTGAAAACCAGTTTCATGACTGGCCAGGCTACGGTGTGAAAGTTCTGTTTGTTTCTCCTTGATGAAACCCCCCGCCCCTTGGTTCACTCTACTTCCCTGTAAGCTAACCACCCTCCCCTCCTCCCTTTAATCACCGCTTGCAGAGGCAATAAAGTCATTGCTGCTTCACAGTCATGCATTCGTTATTCATTCATCACACAAATAGGGAGATGACTACCAAGGTATCCCAGGAGGGGTGGTGGAGGAGGGAAGGAAAATGCCACACAGCACTTTAAGCACAGCACTTTAAAAGTTTACAACTTTAAAATTTATTGAATGACAGCCTTCTTTTTTTTGGGCAATCCTCTGTGGTGGAGTGGCTGGTTGGCCGGAGGCTCCCCCACCGCGTTCTTGGGCGTCTGGGTGTGGAGGCTATGGAACTTGGGGAGGAGGGCGGTTGGTTACAGAGGGGCAGCAGTGGCAGTCTGTGCTCCAGCTGCCTTTGCTGCAGCTCAACCATACACTGGAGCATACTGGTTTGGTCCTGCAGCAGCCTCAGCATTGAATCCTGCCTCCTCTCATCACGCTGCCGCCACATTTGAGCTTCAGCCCTGTCTTCAGCCCGCCACTTACTCTCTTCAGCCCTCCACCTCTCCTCCCGGTCATTTTGTGCTTTCCTGCACTCTGACATTATTTGCCTCCACGCATTCGTCTGTGCTCTGTCAGTGTGGGAGGACAGCATGAGCTCGGAGAACATTTCATCGCGAGTGCGTTTTTTTTTCTTTCTAAGCTTCACTAGCCTCTGGGAAGGAGAAGATCCTGTGATCATTGAAACACATGCAGCTGGTGGAGAAAAAAAAAGGGACAGCGGTATTTAAAAAGACACATTTTATAAAACAGTCGCTACACTCTTTCAGGGTAAACCTTGCTGTTAACATTACATACATAGCACATGTGCTTTCGTTACAAGGTCGCATTTTGCCTCCTCCCACCGCGTGACTACCCCCTCAACCTTCCCCCCTCCCTGTGGCTAACAGCGGGGAACATTTCTGTTGAGCCACAGGCAAACAGCCCAGCAGGAATGGGCTCCTCTGAGTGTCCCCTGAAGAAAAGCACTCTATTTCAACCAGGTGACCATGAATTATATCTCACTCTCCTGAGGATAACACAGAGAGATAAAGAATGGATTTTGGTTGAATGCCAGCAAACATACACTGCAATGCTTTGTTCTACAGTGATTCCCGAGTACGTGTTACTGGCCTGGAGTGGTAAAGTGTCCTACCATGAAGGACGAAATAAGGCTGCCCTCCCCAGAAACCTTTTGCAAAGGCTTTAGGACTACATCTAGGAGAACCGCAAATGCCAGGGCAAAGTAATCCTTTCACATGCTTGCTTTTAAACCATGTATAGCATTTTAAAAGGTACACTCACCAGAGGTCCCTTCTCCGCCTGCTGGGTCCAGGAGGCAGCCTTGGGTGGGTTTGGGGGGTACTGGCTCCAGGTCTAGGGTGAGAAACAGTTCCTGGCTGTCGGGAAAACCGGTTTCTCCGCTTGCTTGCTGTGAGCTATCTACAACCTCCTCCTCCTCCTCATCTTCTTCGTCCCCAAAACCTGCTTCCGTATTGCCTCCATCTCCATTGAAGGAGTCAAACAACACGGCTGGGGTAGTGGTGGCTGAACCCCCTAAAATGGCATGCAGCTCATCATAGAAGCGGCATGTTTGGGGCTCTGACCCAGAGCGGCTGTTCGCCTCTCTGGTTTTCTGGTAGGCTTGCCTCAGCTCCTTCAGTTTCACGCGGCACTGCTTCGGGTCCCTGTTATGGCCTCTGTCCTTCATGCCCTGGGAGATTTTCACAAAGGTTTTGGCATTTCGAAAACTGGAACGGAGTTCTGATAGCACGGATTCCTCTCCCCAAACAGCGATCAGATCCCGTACCTCCTGTTCGGTCCATGCTGGAGCTCTTTTGCGATTCTGGGACTCCATCATGGTCACCTGTGCTGATGAGCTCTGCATGGTCACCTGCAGCTTGCCACGCTGGCCAAACAGGAAATGAGATTCAAAAGTTTGCGGTTCTTTTCCTGTCTACCTGGCCAGTGCATCTGAGTTGAGAGTGCTGTCCAGAGCGGTCAGAATGGAGCACTCTGGGATAGCTCCCGGAGGCCAATACCATCGAATTGTGTCCACAGTACCCCAAATTCGAGCCGGGAACGTCGATTTAAGCGCTAATCCACTTGTCAGGAGTGGAGTAAGGAAATCGATTTTAAGAGCCCTTTAAGTCGAAATAAAGGGCTTCACTGTGTGGACGGGTGCAGGTTTAAATCGATTTAACGCTGCTAAATTCGACCTAAAGTCCTAGTGTAGACCAGGGCTAAGTATTCTTAGGCTGGTGCTGCTGCTGAAGCAATTTGTTCTGTGATGATGTAAAATGGGCACTTGATGGCAGTATTTCACTTGGATTTGCCTTAACTCTAATAGTTCTGTTAGATCATTGGTTTCTATCATAGCCTTAGGAGACCTCTAGCCATTTCTGGAGGAGCTAGGAAGTAAATATAATTTACACTCAATTCTTGTTTAGCCCACATCATATAATCAAACAATATTCTTCTATACATTTCATTTTCTTGGCTATAGTATTATCCTTCTGTCTTGATCTTTCATTAAACATATCTGCTCAATCACAGGACATTAGTGACTGTGTGCTTGGATAATCTCAATATATGAACTATCCCAGCACAGCTGATAACATGTCTGTGTTAAATTTATTATGACTGGGGTTAGGCTTATTATGTCAGCACTAGCCTTAAGTAATCATTGCACTCAAGGGGCCAGATCTTTGGCTCTGATATGGCCACTTGCATTCCTCTGGTGGTGCAAAGAGATATCCCCATGTGGTGCAGCAGAGCTGATATGGCTGGCTCTGTGCCACCATCCCTAGCAGATCCCAGCATAGGGCAGGGGAGGGGCTAAAGAACTACTGCCTCTGGTGAGCCCTCCGGGGTTAATACCAGCTAGTATAAATTAAAGCAGCTCTGAGGCTGCTCTAACTTGTGCTGGGGACTGAACCAACTCCCAGTAGAGCCCAGAAAAAGGAGTGTGTGGAGAGTATAAAGGTGGCATACAGCCATCTTTGCATTCCTATTTTGGGTACTCCACCAAGTGCATCTCAGCCAGACCCAACTATTGGAAGTTCAAGGAATATGCCCTCACCCCCAGAGGGGTAGAAGAAAGGGGGATGCTCCTTTCCTCTTTCTACCCCTTTTACAGTTGGGCAGGACTAGCCTAAGACTATTCTGTAAGTAAATTTCCATATTGCATTCTGAAACTGGCGTGGAGTGGAGAGGAGACAGATATTTTCAGTCCTCTATTAGCAGCAAACTTGATCCATGGAAAAATTTGGCAAGTGCTACCTGTAATGTGCAGATATAAATCACAAAGAGCCATGCTTTAAGCACCAACTAGAGAACTCCCTAACCAGGAAGTTCCTACATTTATTAAGCTCACTGCTGCAACACATCCTAGTCCTCCCCTCTGGTAGAACCAGGAACTTTATAACCACACCACTTCTCTCTTTCTTTATAATAAAAGATAAAACTTAAATTATAAACCAATGTACCCCCCACTTTAAAATAAACTTCAAATTACTTAAAATTGTTTATACTACTATTTCCCTTTACCAATTGCATTTAAATAGTCCTGAGCACTATTCTAAAAGATCAAATCTTTGAGGGGTCGGGGGGTCTGATCAGTCTTCCAGACCATTATTCTCACTTCACCTGAGTTTGTGCATAGAATTCCTTGTGGAGAAGATTAATTTCTGACAGAATACCTGAAGGTCCCAGATTTCTTTCTATTGTGCTGGAAAATACTGAAAATAAACCTGACTTCCTCCGGGGTAGCCTTTTGGAGTCTTCACTAGGTTGTATCTGGGAGTTTCTGCCAACTTCCAAACAATTTCAGCTGTTGAGCCAAACACTGTCCCCCAGTCTTAGCTCAGGTAGTGTTTTTGTTCTAACAAACACTGAAGTTTTGTTGCTGCCAAACTTTTACTTCAGCATCCATTTTTGAATTTCCTTCAGGTAAGGCCACTTAGGTTTTAGCTATTTGGTGCCATAGGCATCCTTGGTCATCTTCCCATCAGAAGTTCCACTGGAGACAAGTCAGATAAGTGCTGTTGACTGATATGTCAGGATTGCTTTATTTGGGTCCACTGAAATTTGTAGAAGTCATCTTAAAGTCAGCACTATTTTCTTCACTTCCCATTGCTCTGGTGTAATGTGGACTACTAGTGCAATGTTCAAAATCAAAGTCTTGTGCAAATGCTAGGAATTGGAGGTAAATTGAAACCTATTATCAAATATGTGCACTTCAGGAACTCCATGCCTTGGAAATACTGACTTTAGTTTCTGGATGACCTGTGCTGAGAAAGTCTGTGAGTACAGCCAAGTCAATATATTTAGGGAAGTAATTGACTCCAGTAATGTACGTGTCCTTTCCAGAAAAATAAATCTGTGGCTAGCCGCTGCCAAGTCTGTCAGGTAACTTATCAGAGAGTAATGGTTTTGGCAGGGTTTCCCCCCACTTCTCCCTCTACTAATTACTCATCTCATACCTTTATAATAAGGTCTCACTTTGCTTACCCAGACTGGGCCACCATACAGATAGTTGTGCTCATCCCTTCACTTGGTTATACCTTGATGTATCTGATGGATTTTGGAGAGCATCTGTTTCTGAAGTACCATGGAGATAAGAATGCACCATCTTTCAGAAGCAGGCCATCAGCCATGTGAAGACCATTTTCATTCTACCAATAAGGTAGTATGTCTGTTGGAACTTGATTCCTTCAATCCCACCCCTCATCTCTAATTTGCTGAAGAGATGCTGGAATTAATGCCAGCTCAAGGTCAATGTAGACTTAGAACACCGCTCCTAAACTACATGAAGATGCGTCCACAGTTACTACCACTGTTGGTTATTGAATATTGTGCTAAAACAGGTGGAGACGTCAGTAGTTTTTATTTTATTAAAAGTGTTTTTTGTTGTGGGCTATCCTACATCCACCTATTGTGACCATTAAGGAGATATCGGTTTTGATAGATGAGCTAAATTTGGTAAGAATTTCCCTCAATGAACGGCCATGCCCAGGAATTTTTTTACAGCAGAAACATCTTTGGTTCAGGTAAAGTGAGTAATGCCTTCCGTTTGCCTGAATCTGTCTGAATTCCCTGTTTGCTAAGTACATGTCTGTGACAGGGCATTCACTTCCTGAGTGCCTCCTGGCAGTCAGGTGTGGTACTGTAATCTTTTCCCCACTCCTGGCACCCCTGTGGGTTGCCAACCTTGCTAGGCAGGTCTTCACTGGTTCATCCCTCTGGCCAACTCACACACAAAAATGGACCGCTTCCAGGATAGCAAAGAGTTCACCAAACTGTCTGTTCTCACCTGCGTCTTCAGCCCCATCTGTTGGCTCTTTAAATCTAGTCCTTTGGTTAGGCTTCTAAAGCAGCCTTGCCCCCTTCCCAGGGTTTAGGCCGCTTTGCTGGTGAGGAAACCCGGGCCCACCCACTACTCTGGGTTCCAATTTAGGGACTCTATAAACAGCATCCATATATGGCTTCCTTTAATTTGTTGCTGCTACATTCCCTGGGCTTCTCCCCACCTGGTCCCTTCACCTCCACTCACTACCTTAGGTTAAAGTTCTAAGTCTTCTCTCTCTAGGGCCAGTAAATGCAGCAAGTTAAGCTCCTTCCTCAATCATCTTTTCCCAGCCACAAACTGATCTGATCAAGGCCTGCAGCTTTTTAATATGAGCATTCTGGGCTCTGACTGGCTGCTTCCATGCAGCCTTTCTAGGCAGGCCTGTAGGACCTATCTTTGCTGCTCCTTTTGTGGGATGGGGTGTACTAGGATTGCAGGGCCTCCAGCAGGGGTCCACAAAGGGTCAGGTAGACCCCTTCACACTGTCCTGTAAATTGTATCTGCTACTTTCCAAACTCACATTTCTCATGGAGTGAGGCCAGCTTGTTGGAAGCATAAAATTGTATGTAGTTGCCCATCCTGTTCACTTTTATCTCTGCCATACATCATCACATCATCTATATGGCAAAGATGCCAGGCAAATGCAACATGATCTGATTGATTCTTTTTTGGAAATGTAAACTGGTACTGATGATTTCTCAAATGAAAGATAATTGAAACAGTACTTCCAAACAGAGTGGTGAATGTAGTGAATGTATAGATTCTTTAGCAAGGGGGATTTTTCCATTAGATGTTGGTACTACACGCTGGTCAGTGGGTTCTTCTATCTGGAAAATAACCCCCACGTCTTTCATTCTCAGGTTTTTCTTTGACTTTCCCCAGCAAGAGCACAGAGATGCAGTGTGGGGCTGAAAGAGCAAAAGACAATTGTTGATGGCAACCATTTGATTTTATACTCCCCTAACAGCTTTCTGAGCCCTATGAAGACGTGTAGATACATCTCTTATATAGTTTGATTTTTGCCATTAATGTATTCCTGTTTCTCTCAGAGATGGGGAGTTGTCAGTCTGTTACATATCGTGTTTGATAAAGAACTTTCCATCCTTATCCCAGTTTCTCAATCTATTGTTAGTATCCCCACAAAATTTATTTGGTCTTTGCAGATCTCCAGCCTGGGAAAAATTGTAATATTTTTTGGAACTAGAGTAACTGCAGCCCCAGTATCAATTTTGAACATAAGGTTTTGACTGTTTAGATTTATGCTGGCGTTGCCTGTTGCCTGTTCTATTGAGGATATAATTCCTATAAGTATGGACTCATTGTCATCTGAAAACACTTTCTCTTGGATTGAGTCCAATACTCTCGGTGGCCTGCATGCATAAAAAAAGTCTCATTTTTTGACATTTCCTAGATTCTGCCTCTCTTGCTGGATGTTCTTGCGAGCTGTGACTTGGCGTCTTGCCACATTCACAGCTTTCCTAACCTTTGCTCCTATTAAGATTTTTTTCCCCCTTCCATTCTCTAGTTATGCACTGTTCTTATGTTGTGAATTGGGTCTGTCTGTTCCTTTCACATTTGTCTCTTCTCTTTACTGTGTCAGTATTTTCTGATGCAGTCTCCCCAGTGCTGCTGGCATATAAGTCACATTCCTGGTTCTTCATGGCTTCTTGCGTTCTTGCTTTTGCTAATATGAGATCAGAGTCTAACTGAAGCTGTGCTGATAAACTGGTGTGTTTTCTACCAACAACTATCCTGTCTCTTATTAGTTCTTTTAATATTCCACATTTGCAATGTTCAGCAAGACTGTGAACTGCAGTAATAAAAGTCTCAGCTGTTTCCCCTTGTTCCTGGAACCTTGTTCCTGGAACCTTCTATTAAATTTGGCCATTTCACATACAATACTCTGTCTGCCTATGAACTGGGCATCAAAAGACTTTCACTTTAGTATATACTTTCTTTTCCTTATCAGTGAGGGGTAGGGCATAAGGGGATATCATCCACAGCATCACTTATTGCAAGTATTAGGGCACTGACCTGGTATTCTTGTACTTTATCTGAAAGCAGAAGGCATCCAGAATTGCTCAAATCTACAGATCCAGCCTGGTCAGCTGTCTGAGTTGCCAAAATCAAACTTCTCTAACACCATCATTTATGTGAAGGGCTCCATTACTGCCCTGAGACAAGGGTCTGCCTCCTTCCTGCTGCTGCTTTCACAGGTCTACCCCATGATTTTTCACTTTTCCTTAATACCCACTCATTCACCTCCCTGGCAGTCTGGGGGGCTCTTTCTTACTGGATTCACTCACTTCTAACACCATTTAGTGTGAGGACACAAAAAGCCGTGATTTAAGCAGCAAATAGAGAACTTCCTAACCAAGAAGTTCCTATGTTTAAGCTCCCTGCTGAAACACAGCCTGTTCCTCTCTGGTAACCGTGGAAGACCAGGAACTCTGTAACCACTCCGTACTACCAACAAATGCACACTTTTTGTGGTGAAAACACATACTCCTCTTAGTGAAATTCCACACACTCCTCTTAGCAAAGCTGTGAACTTTCAGGCATTTGCCCCAGGTGGATATTTGCCTTCCCTACTACAATCAGCTTTTTGCAGTGAATTGGGGAGGTGGGCAGGGGGATGAGAAGTATTTAGTTTGTTTTTTCCAGGGTGTTTGGTCTTTCTCCTCTTTGTTTTTTGCTAAGTGTTGTTTTTCTTTAGTTTCATTCCATCATATGAAATGGCTTTGGATGTTTAGCAAAACCATGCCTATTTTATATTCTAGGTGCTTCCTAGTGCTTAGTATGGCTGTGACTTACATGTTCCTCTCATAAAAATAAAAATTTCTCAGAGGGTGGAAAGTAGAAAAAAACAACTTTGGGCTAGGTCCTCAGTTGGTAAAAAAAAAAAAAAATTAACATAGCTCCACTGATGCCAAGACCAGCTGCAGATCTGATCTAAATAATTACTTAGAGATCGGCCCACACCTAAATCCTGATTTCGAGCACCTCAAAGTGCTGGCGTTTTTGAGTCCATGCTTTTGATTTGGGCCATCGCCAAGTATTTTAAACTGCTGAGGTTTGAGTCCAGATATCCCATAAATAAGAGCTTCGAACTTGCTCCCAGTTTCACAGCTGATGTCTTTGTCCAGCTGAATTATTCCTCTCTTCTTTTGAAATGCTCTGTAATAAATTAATAATTTATGCTAATTGAAGTGATACTGCTCGGAGCCAAGCTGATCAAATACGAAGGTTGCTGGGCCCACTGAAAGCAGTTGCTGAAATCCTAATGGCCCCCAAAGAGATCAAGATCTATTTGTGTGTAGGGATGGGCAGTTCAGTGATGGGAAGACAGTTAGGCTGATGGAAATTTGCTCAATTTTGTCCCTTCTCCCTCTCCCAAAGGAAGGACTGGTGTAGCCAGAATCCTAAAACACAGCAATACACACAGTACTGTTCTTTAACAGGTGGATTAGGTTTCTGAAGTGTTGATAGGTGATGGTTCCTGTTTCTTTATTTACCTCTTTAGAGCAATGAATCAGA
Source organism: Lepidochelys kempii (assembly GCF_965140285.1). Lineage (NCBI taxonomy): Eukaryota > Metazoa > Chordata > Testudines > Cheloniidae > Lepidochelys > Lepidochelys kempii. The sequence continues at coordinate 92,037,564 of NC_136384.1, read as the reverse complement.
CTGTAGACCCCAAAATCTCCTGTGGTTCACCGGATCCATGCCCCTTAAGCCTACAGGGCTGCATCCTGTTTTATTCTCTTTATCATCTAATTTTTTTCTTCAAATACCCCCAAGAGATGCTCTATTGACTATCTCCCTTGGCTGACTAAGTGCCTAATTGCTCTGGTTTGGCTGTGCCTTTAAGGCACAGTTTTGTGTAGTGGGAGCTGCAGAGCAGTCTGGTCGGCTTTGAGATGACGTGTTACAGAAGTACTCAATAAGAGCGAGCCCTGTATTTGTGTGTGTGCTATATATGGGCTAGCTGCAAATTTTCAGTTTGAACAGAAAATTGGGGATTTGATTACATATACATTTTTGTGGAAAGTGTCTGCTTTCCTTGACATTTTTTGATATAGGTTTTCAGTTTGCTAATGAAAAAAATAAGTTCCATTGAAAACAGCACAAAATTCAGTTTTCAGCCAAAAAGCCTAAGATGTCCCTTGAAAATTTAATCAGAAGTTAAAAATTGCTCTGTGAAACAGATCAGAATCCAGTAGCTGGTGCTGAAGAATATGCAGCAGGACCCATATGTAAATCTGTGGTAGAGATCATCCTTGAATCAAGGGATTGTCAATGATGATGATGAGGATTGTTCCTGGGGTCTGCAGGAGCAGTAAAACTGCTTGCTATTGTGCACTGAAGAAGTTATTTGCAGCGCGCCTCCTGGAGTTGGAGGGAGAAGCTTATCCTGGTAGGAGCAGTCCCCGTAGTTCCCTGAGTGCAGAGACCACAAAAGCCTGATTTCCAAAGATACTGAACCCTGTTGCAGCCTGCAAGTGCATTGGTTTCTCTGAAAATCAGATCCAGTTGTCCCTAGTTTTTGCAACGGGCATGCAAAGGGGGAAGGTTTCTTCCATTCCTCAAGTGCTCCCTGAAAGAGGGCAGAGCTTCAATGGGGAAGCAATCCTCACAGCTAGAAATCACTGTTTGAGACTGCATATGTTGAGCGTCCATCCACCTAGCACTGGATGTTATTTCTTCCAGTCCTCATATCACTTCAGCTGCCCTCTCTCACTGGCCAAAAGAACTCATTATAAACCTCCTCAGAACCTTCCGGAATTCTGCTCTTTGATGAGATGGGAGCTCGACCAAGATTTTCCACAATGGGTGCCCACAGTTTGGTTCCTGAATCCATATTGAGGTGCCTAAATAAGTGCCCTGATTTTCAAAAATGCTGAACACTGAGGAGCTCCCCCTGGACCCTATGGGAGGTGCTTGGTGCTCAGCATGTCTAAATATGGACTCAGGAGCCTCTTGTTAGGTGCTCACTTTGGAAAAACTTGACCCATGACTTTGGATGGTCTCTATTCAACACTTGCCATACTGCTGGATGCTGCAGAAGTAATATTCATAATTACTGATATTTAATTACATACTTTTGGTACAGGATTCAGGGCCATGAATCTGAGTATATAGTTAGACTTGTTACTGTTACACTCACCCCCCATTTTCCCTATTGATTTTTATGCTCATTTGTTGCATCTTGTCTTAAATTTGATAATAAACTTTTAGGCACGGGCAATATTTTCCTGTGTATTTGAACAAAACCTAGCACAGTGGGGCTCAGATGCTGATTAGAAACTTTCGGTACTACAGAAATAATAATAATAAAATAATAATAATAATAATAAATAACATCCTGATCTTCTGGGCCTTTTAAAGGTGAGTAGCCAAGACAATATTCTCTGTGAATGCACCCAGTCTTTTTTATTTTTATTTTATAAACATAGCAAGACACCTCTAGTGTCAAAGTCTTGATTCATTGCAGTTGTAATCTCCTTTATGCTAGTTGGCTCGGGAGTTAGAGACGGTCATAGATTCACCAATAACCTTGAAAGCTGAGAGTTTACCTTGAATGTTACAAGCAAATGTATTAAACAAAATGATAAAAAAAATAATAAGGCTAAAACAATGGGCCAAATTTTCAGTGCTCACCAAGCAAAATTTGGTGCATGACCTGAGGGCAAGGCAAAAGTGGCTGCATGCTACTTTTGTGCTCCTCAAATCCCTGGGCTGCAAGGGGTAGGGTTAGCCTCTGGTTTAAATTAGAGCTACCTCAGGGCAGCTCTAATTTATGCCATTGGGTAGTGGCTCCCCCAGACGTCATTACATGGCTGGGAATCATCAGAGCACAGTCACACTCTGGCTATGTTCTCTCTCTACTGTGTCCCCACCATACCTATACCACAGTATGCAAAAGGGCGGCTCTCTATTATGCAAGGAATTCCCTATTCCAAGGCAATCCTCAAACTGCCTGGTTAAATCAGTTTACAGTGCCTCTTTGCCATCAAAGACATGCAAAAGGGCTGTAGCAGGACCAATGATCTGGTCCAAATAATCTATATAGAGATTGTGCTGAGCTGCAAAATTCAGTTCTGAGTTAAGATCTCGATTTAAAATGCTACAGAGTTGCAGGATGTTTGAACCCAGAGCTTTCCTTTGGACTTCTCTCGTGATAGCCTCAAACTTCAGAACCAGGTTTTGGTTTCTAAAACTTCCTTAAAGTATGGGGATGTTTGGCTCTGTGGTTTTGGCTCAGGTTTATCTCTAGTTTTGATACATTAGACAAAATATAATAAAGGTAAAATACACTTAATGGAAATCACAAAGATTTCTTCCTACTCTTCACCTGTCCCAATATGATGACCATTGCTCTTCGAAGTGTAATTTTAAAAGTATGTCAATGAATCAGTACTCAAGCCACTAGTTGCATTATTTATGTAATCAATAATGAAGGCCACAAAGATGTTAAAATGAGTATGCTTGATGGTTGCTTGGGATCTTTGGGGAGTTAAAGGCAATAAGAAGAGAATTTCAGGATACTAAAAGAGACCAAAATCAGGATTCATGAGAAGGAACATCTCACTTACACTGAGATAAATCAGGAATTCAGTGAAGTTACACCAGAGTAAAACCAACGTAAGTGTGATCTTTGGGCCAGATTATGACACCCTTATCACACCAATAGTCCCAATGACATCCATGGAATGACTCATGGAATAAGGTACTATTTAACATAATATAAGGGTGTCAGTGTTGCCCAGATCAGGCCTTAATCTGCTTCCTCAGTTTGCACGTTCTCAAACAGGCGGCTGTATCATCCCTGTAAACTCCATGGAGTTGCCACTTTTAATACAGACTTCCTCCTTTTAAAATTATTCAGCGAGATGTGTGAACCCTTCACAAATACTGAAAACACTAATCCCGCTAAAACAAACACAAAGGGAGAACTAGTGGAGCAGCTCACACGCACTTAGCACCTCATTAAAAACATAAGGTAAATCAGCTAAAAAATAACAGGTTTGAAATATGGTAGTGGTGTAATTGTTGTAATGTTCATAAAGGAATGTTCTTGAAGGATAGGCTTTTAGTGTACTCCAGGCAAGTTACATAGGAATGTTCTGAATGGGGAAGAGTTAAGGTGGTGCTGCTTAAAACTAAGGGCCTGATTCTTCATCACTTTACTCCAGTGTCATGTTGATGTCAGTGGAGTTATACTGGCAAAGACTAGTATAACTCCCTAGAGAATCAGGCCCTAAATATGGAGTTCGGGCATCTGTGAACCTTTGAAGTATTTTTTTGGATTTGTAAAGTTCACAAAACTAGTTTGAGCTTACTAACCATTGAAAGGAAGTACGTATACCAACCCAGAGTCTCTGAAGCATAGGTGCTGACTCCGTGGGTGCTCCAGGGCTGGGTGGAGCGGGGGCGGGAAGAGACAGGATGGAAGTGTGGGCTTGAGGGAAGGGGACAGGTGGGGGTGGGATCTGGGGAGGAACGGGGGTTTGAGCACTGGGCTGGAGGAAGCCAACGCCTATGCTTTGAAGTGTTCAATTCCTGCTAGGCAAAGCACTGAAGGAGTGCTATCAGGGAGCAGGTTATGGCTACCTGATTCTCCATATGCTTCCAATCCTGGGTGCCAGTTAGAACAGCCTGGGAGCTCATCTACTGTGCACTAGATCGCGATGGTCTCCAAAGGACAATACACCAGCTGGGATTGTTGGAGCTCATCACTCTCTGGCCATTTCCTCTTTCTATCTCCCTGTAGCAAAGGCGGTGGAGTGGGAGGTATAAGAGCCATGCAATCTCTCTGCCTGCTAGGGATGCCCCAAGGAGGAAGATATCCCCAGAGAGATTTATGGTCATTCTCTGCTGTTTTTGTACCACATTAGCCATGGGAAAAAAAAAAAAAAGAAAAAGAAAAAAAGGAGGAGTACAGCACAGCAGATAATCTAGTCCATCATATTTATATTTTTACCCTAGAATTTCTCTCCCCTTTCTTCTGTTTCCTTTTTGTCACAGCTTCTCCATGTGGGACTTTCATTCTGTTAACTGTCTGTCCATCTTTGTCTCCTTTTTTCCACCTTTGGCTCTTTTCCACCTCTCTCCCCCTACTGCAAGCAAAACCTCAAACAACATTCAAGTTAAACTTTTGAACCTATGATGCCCAATTGATTTCATATTGGGGAAAAAACCTAACTTACCTTGTCCTAAAAATGTATTGCTAGTAAATACATATGTACTGAGAATATCCATAGTATAATACAGAGTAGATATGAGTAACTGAGAAGAGTATGCATAAATAATGGGCATGAAATTGTGATTCAATTATTAATAGATTATCATTATCAATAAATAAGTATATAAATCTCACATATTTACCATAAATTACATCCATTAGGTCCTGCTTTCCTCAAGCACATAAATCCATATAGTCTGAGCATACATAATATATTTATGGATTTAAAGGAACTGGTGTAATAGTTCTCTTTGAGGAGATAATGTTTTGGTCAATAGTTTGTTAAAATGTTTCAAATGAAGCAAATGGACTTCAAGGGTATTATTTATGGAGGCTCAGGAGTGCAACGCATAAAACAAATAAAATCTCTTGTCAGCCAAGAGAACACAAAACCACTAGCTTCAAACACTGAAGGGAAGCCAGTGAAAAACTGACCCTGGTATTTTGGATTACTTTGCAGCTTGAGGATCTTTGTGATGGATCCTGGGTGATCTCTGAGAGTTTTAACATAAGGGACAAGCATAGGAGCATGACCAAAAAACAAACAACCCCACCTCATTTTAATAGCCTTTGTATTGCAAATGTAGTTTTTCCTTTGTCTTAAATCCAATGGCATGTATATTTGGCAGTATCCTGCTAAACAGTCGTCTTCCTGCCACATACAATTTAGGGCACAGGATGTGGACATAGATTCCACCTTTGGATCAAATGCTACTCCAATAGCTGAGCAGAAGGGTGAGGACACACCTCATAAATTTAGATGGAGCGACAATGGGAGAGAAGCATTAATGACCTCCTTCATTATAATTTTTGTAAATTATACAAAATATAATTACAGATTACCTTCTGTCCCTGACAGAAGCACAGACATTCTCGGCTTCTACTCCAGCTTAGCAAGGAGGAGCACCATATGGTCGTATCCCATCAGTGCATAATAATTCTGTTGGACAAGAAGCACCCAGAGTTCTTTGAAGAAGGAACTGCTCCTTCCTATGTTTGTACAGTGCTTAGCACATTTTGGGTGCTACTATAATGCAGATAATAATGAGTTCATTAATACAATGTGTACTGTTGAGACAAATAATAGTCAGCCTGATGAGACAGTAGCTTCAAGCTAAGAGACTTAGAGTCTGATCCACTTACCATTCAGTTCAACTGAAAGATGCTCATTGGAGTGAATGGAAAGACCATCATGGGACTTGGATAGGCCCCTTGTGATGAGTAGGGCTGGCTGGAAAACAATTGTTTTGTGAAAAATGTCAGTGTTTTGAAAAAAGAAAAGGAGTACTTGTGGCACCTTAGAGACCAACCAATTTATTAGAGCATAAGCTTTCGTGAGCTACAGCTCACTTCATCAGAGAAACTTGTCTTTGTTCTGATGCAGAACAAAAATAAGACTTTTTGAAACTTTTCATGAAAGAACACAGAAGCAAGAGGCCTAGAATAGCCCAGGGGCTGGAGCACTAAAGGAGGATGTTTGAGACCCAGGTTCAAACCCCTGCTTTGCCTGGTTCAGAGCAGGAATTTGCACTTGGGTTTCCCACATGTCCATTTAGGGCACTATTAGGTTTAGTCAGTTGGCTGGTCTCTCTCTCCCCTATCCCCTCCATATCCTGGACCCCCTGAGAAATTTCACTGAAACATGTTTCTGCAAAACATTTTATTTTTGACAAAATAGTATTTATTTTAAATGGAAATTTTTAAAAAATTTTGGACCAGCTCCAGTAACTATGTCACACACCAAGTTGTGGTGTCATTGCATAGTACTAGGCAGTTCATATAAAGCAGCAAATATAAAATATTCACCTGTAACTTTGAGTACAACTAATGATATAAAGTTCAGTAGGAAAAAGCATGTAGAAAATTTCACTTCTGTAGTTTCACTCTTATTTACTGCAGCATGAGCTGATTTTCCCTACTCTTTTAACATTCCATGGGCATAGTGAATATTATCTGACACGGCTGGGTTTCTGCAGCTGTGACTGTGGATGTATCTAACTGGAAAATTGCCCAATGGGCTGTTGTAGGCACATAATTGACCATTTAATCTCTGAACCACATCTGAGCTGTGATAGGAGTGTGTGATGCTGGATTCTTTAAAAGCCTTGCATGGCTTTTGTCTGCAGAGTTATATAAATCCATGAAAAGCAGAGTTATAAAGCAATAGCAGGATATTCCTTCGTTGGTAGTTAGAAAAAGCTGTTCAAAAACACAATGGCAAAATAAGACCAAAGAATATCCCAAATAAAAACCTATGGCATTGTGATCCAGACTACGGGCTCAATGCAGTTGATGGGAGTTTTGCTATTAATTTGAATGGATGCAGGATCCATTGGACTGTGTTTTTCAAGGCCACATTGAAAGACTTTTTGTCTAGCAGTAATGCTGCTACAAATTATGTTGTACGTTAGGAGCTTGATTCGCAAAAGGTCTTAGGTGTCTAATAATCACTGAAGAGCCTAATTCCCAGAATCAGGCCACACTGGGATTTGCAACCCCCTGACTCAGCTGCTCCTGAACACTGTAGGTACCTAAACTCATTTGGGGTTTAAATTTTTGCAGTAAAAATTCCCTAGATGCCGATGTTTCTACCTCTGGGCATGAGCACTGCAGCCCTATGCCAGGTGTCCAGATACATAAGCCTCAGAGTTATGCATGAACAAATGGAAGATAGGTGATCCTTCAACTAACTTGCCTGTGAGGCCCAATTCAGTAAGCATGCTCAGAGCTTGCCTACCAGACTGGGCCCTTATAAGCAAACTTACATGAAAGAGGGGAAGGAGGAGAATCTCCCTCATAACTTATAGCCTGGTGATCAGGCACTTACCTGGGCTGCAGGAGACTGCTGGTTTAAATCCTCCCTTCACCAGATGAGGAGAAGAGATTTGAAGAGGCATCTGTGACTTCTCAGGTGAGTACCCTAACCATGAGGCTATGGGATATACTGATGTGGAGCTACCTCAATCTCTCCGGTTGGAGCTGTTCTCCTGTGGGATAAGTAATTCAAGTCAATGGACCACAGAGCCTGGGTCTACCACCTCTCAGATGAGTGCTCTAACTACCAAGTTACGGTGTCATTCTCACACTTGCTTTCTCTCTCTGGCCTGGTGACTTTTTAAATTATTTACCCAGAGTAGAACAGATTCAACAGGAGAGACTGAGAGAGAGCCCTATGTCAGAGTATCATAGAGGCCAGGGCAACTGTTCTCTTTTTGGCATTTGTTATACTTTCAGCACTTTTCCTTTCTATACAACTTCTTGTAACCAAAGGCAGTGGGGAACAGAGACGCACCACACCACTCCCACCCTCGTCCACTCATAAGAACTTTTGCTAAAAATGAATAAAAAGGAGTTTTGCAAATCAATACAAATCTGTGGATTTTATATAAATGAGTGTTCACAAAAGTTGCTTCCCCCCCATACCTGTCTAGCTCTAATGTATACAGGTGAAACCCACCTCCCTGTTGGGGGATCAGCACAGTGACTATGCACAACTTAAGTCCCACCGAAGCCACAGAACAGTGCAAAACTGTTGCAGTACATGAGCGAATCTGGCCCATTTACGATTTTAGAATTTCTTACAGCTGGATTTAAGCAGGATCTAAGTGCTGCTCAAGCCCTTGTGCTGGTCCTTTGCATAGAGGTAAATTTCACCCCAATGCTTTTAAAATATATATAAATAATAAAGCAATGCTGTCAGTCAGGCGGCAAATAGCATTCATCACAAGGGTGTTAATGCGCTACAAACAGGAACCTTTTTATTTCCAGATTGGGGATACAGAATATCAGCCAATCCAGCACAGATATCATTTAAAATGGGATTACATGCTTTCCTGCAGCTCCCATCTTGTCTAGTTAGGAATCTTGAACTATGCTGAATGCAAGAAGAAAGAGAAGTAAGGTTATTTTTGGAAGAAGCCAATCCTATCAGAAACCCAGAATTATAAGTGCTTTGGTATTTGCCTGAATTGCATTCAATGTTTCTCTTTATCAGAGGATTATTGGCTTGACTTGAAGGTTACAGCTGTAAGAAACTGCTTAACCAGCCAAAGGGCCAGATTCACTGGTTCACTGAAATTACCTTATCCCTCTCTGGGGATGCAAATCAGCTATAATTTGCTGCTTTGCATCCCCAGTTGCTGGCATAACTGGCAAATTAAATCAGTTGATGGCTGCTCTTCATTGCTGGAATGGCACTAAACTCTCAAAGTATGCAGTGAAACTGGCCCTGAAACTGGAATTTGAAGAATAACGTGAGGCTGTTGATGCCCCATTTACACTGGCCTCTTTCAGTTAAAATGGGAGGAGAATTATAAACTAGAATTGGGTGATAGAGACCTTTGCTATGTGGAGATCTGGTAATACAGCAGTGACCTGCAATAAGGAACCAAAAGTTTTACTTAGAGCTGCGCAAAAACTTTTAAAATCCAAATTTTGACATTCAGCCTTTTTACCAGCTTCAAATGTACTAATTTTATTCATTCTAAAAGTACATGGATGTTTAAAGTGAATGCAACTTTAGGTATTGCTAATTTTTTACCCCAGTGACTATCACGCCTGCCATCTATGAGAGTCTTACCCCTCCCAAAATGACGCATAGTCCCCGCCACTGAACGTATACCACTTTGAGAGGGAAAAAAGTCCCAGTCAAACCCAATGTCTTTGAGGCAGTGTCAGGAATTCCATAACCAGCAGCATATTGTGGAGATAAATTAAACTCTTATCTTTTCACATCACATCAGATTATGTCTGAGAGCATCAGATTCATTTGGATGTAACACAACATAATAGGATATGAAGAGTCTGCAGTCTGGAAAATATCAACTAAAAATGCTTTGGGAATGTATATGTAACAAAATACTCCATCTCTGTGAGAGACTGTGCTTCGCATGGCTGGTAAACAAGGAACTCCTGGGAGCAGATGAGAGAACAGATGTCCCTCAAATATAAAAGAAACCGGTGGTTTTTTTTTCTCTTGCCAGCACTGCCTGAAAGGATTTTGAGTCAATTCAGTGTCACTCCACTTATATAAAAAATGTAAGTTTTAAATTTCAGTCATAAGTTTAACAATGAATCTCTAGGATTTAATTTAATTAGAAGAACTAGGAAAATTCCAGAAACTTATAGGGTGTAGGTGAGAGAGATTTCAGCAGGAGTCTCCTTGGCTGTAAACCAATTTGAATTGAAAATGTGTATAAAACTTCTTAGTAGTTTTCAAAAAAGTCTACAACGAGTTGATGTATAAATCTGAATGAAGCTACCGATTCTGCAAAGGTCTTAACCATTTGCTTAAATTTATGCCCATGGAAGCCAATGGAACTTTTCACGTGCAAAGTACTTTTCTGAATCAGGGCCTAAATGTCCATGTTAGTTTTAGAAAAATAAATAAATCTGTATTTGATCTAATGAGACAATAAGAGTGCAGTGGCTCTTTAAAATGGGCCTGATTGCATTTAGAATCACTCTGGGCAGTATTCAGAGTAAAATTGCCACATCAGATATCTTAATTTACCGGGGTACACAAAGAAAAAAAGAGAGCTTCTCAGAGGCTGTAATAGAGTTTATACATCTTTACAATCACAGTTGCATTCTATCAGTTGTAGAACAAAGTCCTTACTCTTGCATGAGTCCTGTACAGTTATAAAAAAGAAAGGGGGGAAAAAAAAGTAGAGAGAGAGAGAAAATGGGCAGGCCAAGTTCTAGGAGATAAATTAATAAAAATAATTTATGTGGGGATCTGTGGCCCTATTATCTTTTCTAGGGTGTCGTTCCACACTGGTCCATCCTGGTCTGCTGCAAGGAGGCTCTTCCTGCTCAGCAAAAGCTTAACTATAATACCTTTCAGCAACAGGGTGGACTTCAATCAAAACTAACTTTATGTAAACACAGAGAATTAATACATTGAATGTTGATTGAATATGCAATGATTATCAAATACAGGGCCTCTTGTACCTATGGAAGGGAGAGATCTCGCTAAGCAGCTTGCTTGGCCGAGGTTTCATGGGATTTGGGCTCTGGGGAGCTCTCCTAGACTGGCACCCATCCCCACAGTATCTGAGGGTGGGGTTCACAAAGGGTTTAGGCAGGTAAATCCTTGTTTTAGACTCCACTGTGTTCCACAGTATTCCTGCGGAACCTTGTAGGTGCCTAAACTGACTCTGCAACTAAGTTTTCCAGGTAAAAATTCCCTCAGTGCCTATGTTTCTTCCTCTGGGCACATGCACGACTGCTTCATACTAGGTGTCCAGATGCCTATCTCCAACCTAATCCCAGAGCGATTCATCAACTGGGGAAAGCTAGGCATTCATCCACCTAAATCCCATGCAGACCCTAACCATTGGACTAGAGAGTCATTCTTCCTCTTTCTCTCTGGCCAGTGACTATTTATCCACAGTCATTGGGAGAGAAAGAGAATGATTCCATAGTGGTTAGGGCACCTGCCCGGGATGTGGGAGACCCAGGGTCCAGTCCCCCTGCTCCAGTCACTCTTTCTTTATTTATCCACAGTGAAATTGCTTATACAGGAGACACTGAGGGAGCCCCACATCAGAATATACCATAGCTCAGTGGGTAAAGCACTCCTGACAGAGAGGGGGGAACTGAACCTGAGTCTCCTACATCCCAGGCAAGTACTGGGATTTTTACATGGAGTGAGGCAGATGCCTAACTCTTTCCTGGAGAGGGGTTCCTGGTTGTGAATCATTGGCAGAGATAGAAACGTATCTCCATGAGAGAGTGGGGCTCGGCATACTGCTCTGACACTGGCATCTCCCATTGGTAGGTTAGAACAGTGGTTCTCAGCCGAGGTTCTCAACCTTTTCCAGTGGGTACATCAACTCATCTGTATATTTGCCTAGTTTTACAACAGGCTACATAAAAAGCACTAGTGAAGTCACTACAAACAAAAATTTCATACAATGACTAGTTTATTCTGCTCTATATCCTATACACTGAAATGTAAGCACAATATTTATATTCCAATTGATTTATTTTATAATTATATGGTAAAGATGAGAAAGTAAGCAATTGTTCAGTAATAATGTGGCTGTGACGCTTTTGTATTCTTATGTCTGATTTTGTAAGTAAGTAGTTTTTAAGTGAGATGAAACAGGGGTTTCACAAAAAAATTCAGAATCCTGAAAGGGATACAGGAGTCTGGAAAGCTTGAGAGCCGCTAGGTTAGAAGGCTCCTGGCCTAGAGTGCTGGCTTTTGTGGATCACATCCTAAGGCTCCTCCTCTCTCACCATTTATTTCATACAGAGCCTAGGTGCTGAAGCCAGCTTGTGGATCACAGTGTTGTTCCTGTGATTTTTGTAGGTGCCTAAAAGTTAGTTGCTGTGATATTTAGCATAGCAACATCTAAGTCCCTTTGTGGATCTGGCTGCCTCCCAGGTACTGGAGGGGACCATGTTGAGCAGCTGCCTAGTCTACCCAAGGTTCTTTCCCACATGGAAAGCAATGCAAATTAATATAATTCCCAGGCTGGAGACTTGATCTGCAGGGGCCAATAGGAGCTGGTAGAGGAGAGCTGAGCAGGTACATTCCGTCCAATAACCCACTTGGGTTTTGGATGGAATTTCCTCTATGCTCACAGAGGATAAAGTATGTTCCTTTAAGTTTTTGGCCATTTATAAATGTAAAAGTGTTCCTCATTTAGCCCTCATCCTGAAGAACTTCCTGTGCTTATGACTAAAATGAAGTATTGAAGACTTTGGAGGATGCTTTATATGTAATTTTTTTCTTTAGTTGCAAAATCCAACTTTCCATCAGAAATTTTTTGACCAGCTGTACCACTGACACACTGGACATTCCCTTTCCTTCTCAAGAGCCTATATTACTTGCTGGTCCACTGCTCCAAAGTCCACTCTGTTTAGTCATCAGTAGCTTTGCGTGACAGCCACGGTAGGAGTCGCAGCACAATTGGAAAACAGCACTGAGCATTGGAGAACAGAAGTTTTTGCAGTGGTGGACATGTAGATTGCATAGGAAGTTGGAGCTGTTTATTATTTTCTTTGGACCTAGTTGTGCCCGCGTCGGTCACAGTGATTAAAGCCTTACTCTCTGGTAGCCCCATTCAGTGTCAGAGTGGTTCAACTGGAGCTGTGATTTGTACTTTTTAATGCTAATGAACCATCTGCCAACAAGTGAACTCCTTACAGCAGAACTCCGAGGAGAAGTTCTTGGATTGCGAGGAGCTGGGCACCATGCTTGGAATTCTTGGGAGATACTTGAGATGTGCCACTATCGAGTCATTTCTGCATCGCTTGCAAGTTCAAGCCTAGGGGAAGCTCAGCACCTTACACTTCTGGGCTACTATTGAGTCACGTAGTACATCTTTGCAGAATGAGAGTCACAGTCTAACCCAATAGTTATTACCTCCTGACGTATAATTTTCTGATACAGATTTTTGGTGTTTTTATACTTAAAACTCATTCATGCAGTCCTTACAGATGCAAAACTCCTAGTAAATTCAAGAGGATTTTTTTTTGATTCAGGATGGTCTGATGGCACTATATCACAATTAAGCACATAAGGGTTCATTTCCCAGCTCTGCTATGGAGTTCCTGTGTGATTAAGGGCAAGGCACTTCTTGTGCCTCAGTTCCCCACCTGTAAAGTGGGGAAAGTAATGCTGCTTTTGTCTGTATTTTGTTTACTTCAATTAAGGCAGGAACTGTCTGTCACTGTGGGTATGTCTACACTACGAAATTAGGTTGAATTTATAGAAGTCGTTTTTTTAGAAATCGGTTTTATATATTCGAGTGTGTGTGTCCCCACAGAAAATGCTCTAAGTGCATTAAGTGCATTAACTCGGCAGAGTGCTTCCACAGTACCGAGGCTAGAGTCGACTTCCGGAGCATTGCACTGTGGGTAGCTATCCCACAGTTCCCGCAGTCTCCGCTGCCCATTGGAATTCTGGGTTGAGATCCCAATGCCTGATGGGGCTAAAACATTGTCACGGGTGGTTCTGGGTACATATCGTCAGGCCCCCGTTCCCTCCCTCCCTCCATGAAAGCAAGGGCAGACAATCGTTTCGCGCCTTTTTTCCTGAGTTACCTGTGCAGACGCCATACCACGGCAAGCATGGAGCCTGCTCAGCTCACTGTCACCGTATGTCTCCTGGCAGACGCAGTACTGCATTGCTACACAGCAGCAGCAACCCATTCCCTTGTGGCAGCAGATGGTGCAATAGGACTGGTAGCTGTCATCGTCATGTCCGAGGTGCTCCTGGTCGCCTGTGTGAGGTCGATCAGGAGCGCCTGGGCAGACATGGGCGCAGGGACTAAATTTGGAGTGACTTGATCAAGTCATTCTCTTTAGTCCTACAGTCAGTCCTATTGAACCATCTTATGGTGAGCAGGCAGGTGATACGGATTGCTAGCAGTCCTATTGCATCATCTTCTGCCGGGCAGGCAAGAGATGAGGATGGCTAGCAGTCCTATTGTACCATCTTCTGCCGAGCAGCCATGAGATGTGGATGACTTGCAGTCCTTCTCCACCATCTGCTGCCAGCCAAAGATGTAAAAGATAGATGGAGTGTATCAAAACAAGAAATAGACCAGATTTGTTTTATACTCATTTGCAACCCCCCCCCAACCCCCCGTCTAGGGGACTCATTCCTCTAGGTTACACTGCAGTCACTCACAGAGAAGATGCAGCGAGGTAAATCTAGCCATGTATCAATCAGAGGCCAGACTAACCTCCTTGTTCCAATAAGAACAATAACTTAGGTGCACCATTTCTTACTGGAACCCTCCGTGAAGTCCTGCCTGAAATACTCCTTGATGTAAAGCCACCCCTTTTGTTGATTTTAGCTCCCTGTAAGCCAACCCTGTAAGCTGTGTCGTCAGTCGCCCCTCCCTGCGTCAGAGCAATGGCAAACAATTGTGCATCTGAGTTGAGAGTGCTGTCCAGAGCAGTCACAATGGAGCACTCTGGGATAGTTCCCGGAGGCCAATACCGTCGAATTGTGTCCACAGTACCCCAAATTCGACCCAGCAAGGCCGATTTAAACGCTAATCCACTTGTTGGTGTGGAGTAAGGAAATCGATTTTAAGAGCCCTCTAAGTCGAAATAAAGGGCTTCATCGTGTGGACAGGTGCAGGTTTACATCGATTTAATGCTGCTAAATTCGACCTAAAGTCTAGTGTAGACCAGGGCTGCGTGTTTGCACAGTGCCTAGTTGATATTGGGCTTCCATTGTTCTGAGGCCTCTAAGAGCTACTGTAATACAAATAGTAAAGAATAATAAATGCACAAAGTTGGCATGATCAGGCTCTTGGCATGTTATGTCAGCTTCTAGAAGTGATCCTGAACCCAAATTTACTGTAGCTGTATGTTTGTTTGTCCTGTGTCTAGGGGAAAAAACTTCATGATTATTCAAGGCTTTTTTCCCCCCCCTATGTAATGGTCTGGAGATCTAGAAGGAAAGCAAAAAGGAGGAAGATACATAAGGGTTTAATGGGCTTTATTATATTCTCATTTATACCAGTCTTACACTAGTGAAACTATTGATTTCAATGGAGCTACTCCTCATTTATACTAGTGTAACAGACAGGAGAATTAGGCTGGATGGATCAGATCCTCAACTGGTGCAAATCAGCAGGCTCTATTGACATCACTTTATACCAGCTGAGGATGTAGCCCTAAACCTTTATTTTCTGTCTGGTGAAATCCTGACCACCCAGAATTCCATGGTAGTTTTATAGGAACATTGTTGAAAGCATTCTTCATTTGAAAAAAAGTCTTCAACACTTTTGTCAGAAAACCAATTCCCTCCCCCGCCCCAACCAAATCTTTTTGGCCAAAACTCCAATTCTGGGGGGGAGGGTTGGAAGTTTTTGGTCAAAATTTTTCATTTTTCACTTAAGATGTTCAGTTTTCATTTTTTAATGAAAAAAATAAATTTTGGACAAAAAAAAAAAAGCCAGCCATCTCTAGTTAGCAGTTTGCCTTCTAGTTGTCTAGCATGTTTGTGAAAGCTGCACATGTGACTATAACTAACTTGTTAGTTACCCTTCCAGACCAGTAAAGGTGCCACTACACAAACAAATTCCTGTTCTTAAATAGGAAGCTTGTGTTCAGGGAACTTTGGAGGTCTCTCAAGGATGGGGAAGCTGTGAGATTGTATGCAATGCAGTTTAATTTCTAAATAATTGGAAATAGATAAGGAGAAATGCTGGGCACACTTGACTTAGTTCTGGCACTTCATATGACAGCTCCAGAGACCAAAAATACTCGTTCCTTGCCCTTATTCTGTTCTACTTGCTTGTCTTCTCGGAAGTCCTGTTGTCCCATTGCTTAACTTTTGGGATGAAGATAAACTATACTTGTTTAATATAGATATTGGAATCAAGGCTCAGATATTTCCCCAGCCTCTGGATGTTGGAAGCTGAACATACCCTTTTGATTTACATATATGAAGAACAGACAAGTTTCCTCACACTACATTTTTCAGAGCCTTCCAACGTACATGTTAGATGTGATATAAACTCCTTAATGATTATTTAATCTATTTCCACAACTATTCCCTAGGTGCAGAAAAGTAATTTTAAATTAAAACGAGTCCTGCTTTGTACATTTCAGAATGACATGTTCCTCTTTTATTTTAGAAATTGCACAATATGTAGCACCATATGTGAAATGAAAAAAAAAAAAGATTGAACAACGATACATGTTTTGGTTGGACTATAATATTTTTATGGATAGGACTCCTGAGAAAACAATTGATTTGGCCAGAGATAAACTGACAGATTCTTAGCTGAGCCCTGTAAAGACCTGATGAGAATTAAAATTAACTTACAGTTAATTACAGTTAGTAATAAAAACTCAGTCATAAGGGGCAAGATTTTAAACAGCGACTCAACCTGATCTCCATTTGCACATGGATCCTTTTGTGTGAGCACAATCCCTAGCTTGTGCTATTTTTAGCTTACTAACTTGTATGCACAAGTTCATATACAGGGGCTAAACAATACTTGTTCAGACCAGATTGTGCTAATGAAAAGTGACTGCATTTGTATGGGAAAATCTGGCCTGTAAAGCTTAAAATGTGTGTGCTAAGTGCCAGACATTGCACATGCCAGTGATTGTGTGCGCACAAATTGGGACCACAATGTGGCATTTCTACACAGCAAAAGGATGATAGCAAATTCCAGAAGTCAGCATCAATATGAAAGTCCCTTCAGAAGGGAGGGTGTGGAGGGAGCCAGGCTTCAGAGGCAGGGTGTTCAGTCTGCTTGGACAGAATTTGGGTGAATATGGTCACAGTGTTGATGATGAGATACAAAGCTGTGGTTGGGACAGTAGAGAGAGCCACACTCAGGAAGACAGGCCTGAGCTATACGCCTGTCCTGGCAATGACACACATTCTAACAGTTTCAAAAGGCAACAGTGAAAAGTTTTAAAACTAACCACCTACTGTCACCACTGGGCCTGATTTTCAGAAGTGATAGGCACTCAACACTCCAGCTGAATTAAATTGGAGATGCAGGTGCTCAATATCTCTGAAAACATGCCTTCTCTGTAAAGTGCAAGTGCTCACTCTTGTTTGCCTGTGGAGTGGACAAACCCCAACTGGACTGGGACAGGAAAGTGTGAGTGCTCCATCCTGGAGATGGATTGAAGCCAGCCCTGCCTGCAACACTTGCCAGCAATATGAAGCTTGCAAGGAGAGCCCTCCAGTTGGAGAGAATCAAAGAGAAAGCAGGATTTAAAGCTAGCCTACCTTGGGAGAGCAATATTAGGTCTAAGGCGGAGAGGAAGCCAAGCTCTAGGAGCAGCCAATCTTAAGGGGAAGGCTTGGACTGGACTTTAGGTTCATAGAATCATAGACTCATAGACTATCAGGGTTGGAAGGGACCTCAGGAAGTCATCTAGTCCAACCCCCTGCTCAAAGCAGGACCAATCCCCAATTTTTGCCCTAGATCCCTAAATGGCCCCCTCAAGGATTGAACTCACAACCCTGGGTTTAGCAGGCCAATGCTCAAACCACTGAGCTATCCCTCCCCCCCCTAAGGTTGTCTCAGTGTTTATCTGTTTGTTAATAAAGTGAACTCCCAGGAAGGGGGCACGTTTTCACCGCACACAGGGCAAGTGGACTGTGTCCTGAAGCTGGTGGGAAAGTGACCAGCTCACGTTGTCTAAATGAGAGCCCAGATGTGGCCAGGCAGGCCTACAGGCACTGCCACATATTTAAACGTGCAACTACATTTTCATCATGGACCGTGGTAGCCACTCAATGATCTGGGAGCAGGACACCTAAATGATTGTCTGAAGTTCCAGCATGAGTACCATGGTGGATATCTCTGCTCCTCAGAGCTGTCCTACACAAGGGTACAGCTTATGTGTGCTGGAGACAGAGCTTTGTCTTGACCTATTGGGAGACTGTGGAACATATTCCCCTAGGATCTAAGAACTGCCTCGAACCTCACCTTTTCCACTGGAAGTGCAAGGTGCACTTAGCCCTTACCTTCAAGAACAGACAAACACATACCACACTACAGTAGAAATAAAATAAGTAAAAAATTAAACAAAACCAAGCCTCACAATTTCCCCTGAGGAGAGAAAAAAAAAAGAGCGAGAGAACATGTGACAGATGTTACAGACGCTGGTTAAATGCACTTCTGGAAGGCGCTCATCCTATGGTGATAAGCATGGTATAAGAACCTATATAGAATAAAATACTACAGTGGTGAGGTGGTATAAGGACCTGAGTAGAATATGATTATTGTAGGGAGCAGGTAGTAAGCTCTTTGGAGCACGGATGGTCTTCATTTTGTGTCTTCTACAGAGGCAAGTACACTATCCTTGTAGAACAAATAATTAACATAATGAGTGATCAAGATGGGTACCCCCTGTCCCAATGGCAAGCCCAGTAGCAACTGTGCTAAATATCTGCAGCTAGAAGTCATTTTGTTATCTTGGCACAATGGCACTCATGTTATGTATACAAGATAGACATGTTTATCGGTCTGAACAGCAGCAGGGTTTTTCCTTGCATTTTGTTAACTATTTTTTTTCTTTCTTAAGCTGCTACCTTCTGTAGCACTATCCAGTGAAAACAGGCCAGTTATAAAGGCCCATTTACCTGGGTTGGTCAAAATATTGTTTTTCTGTGTTCTAGTGCTTGACTAGAAGTCTGTGACCTTCAAAACATAATAAATATTATTGTGATGCTATTGTGATGTTTCCACCTTTACCTGAGTAAAATGAATCGGTGTTCTTGTCCTGCTATACCAATTACATCAGCGAAGGCAAACTTGCTGAATCTACAGGTTTCAGATTTGTATTTAATTAATGAACACCAGAAAGGGATTCCTATATTGCATCCACACCTACTGTAAGGCAATCTGGTCAAAGTGAGATGCTGTTTCACACGATATTATTGGCTGATAAATCCATAAGTGGTGTAATAAATGTATTATTTTGGATTGTTCAACAGTTCATGTGCAACTTAATAATTGTAAAATATACTATTTTCAGACTATGGGTGTGATTTTCAAAGGCACGTATGACACTGAGGAGATTAACTCTCACTGACTTTCCATGGGCATTAGTATCCTAACTGCTATTTGTGCCTCTGAGAACATCCCCCATTATAATTGCAGAGGGAGTGGATGGCTCAGAGTGTTGTTAACAGAACATGGAAACTTTCACCTATTAGTCATCTGTACAAGAATATCTTTTAGGTTATTGATAGTAACCAAAGTTAGTACTATCCTGTGTCTCTCTGGAGGCTTTTGTGATGGCTGTTGGTTGGTGACCAGTGTGTAATTCCTACTAATCAGGGTATCCACATTACAACTAGCACATGACAATTGTTGGCAGTCTTGAGATAAAAGCCAAGGATTGGACAGGCGTCCATCCTGGACTCTTCTTGTCTAACTCATGCAACTTTCACCTCTAGATCAGGTTTGAGTCACAGTGTAGAGGAAGCTTACACTGAAGCTCTCTTTACTCACAGAACAGGCAACTTCCAGTGTTGTCTATCCACCACTACTTCTAAGCACTAACTTTACTCTAAAACAGTTAGAGCCTGTCAACAAATAGGGAGGAAATTGCAAGAGTTTTCACAGATGTTTTTTGTCTGTTTTTTAATATAAATTCTGACCAGCCCCATAGTTAGTTGAAAATGGGAAAGAAAGGTGCGGTGGCAGAGGTGTGATGAATATTTAGTATAAACCTTTTACAATTATTTTGCTGACATTTTGACAAAAATTCCAGGCCCCAAATAGATATAAATCCATACTGTTCAAGTTATATCAATAGCTTCCACGTTCCTATTCCACCACTTTCCTATTGCATTGATTAAACAAAACACTGAAGTGAGAAATTTATTGCATTATTATATTTAAAACTTCACTAACCTCTAGTGGCAAAGGGGTTGGGATGCAACCTGTAGGCACCTGCAAAATAAGAGGCTGGGTGAAGACTGGGCCCTATATCTTTAGCTATTTGTGTTTCAAATTTTCCCTTAGTTTAAACTTTCTTAATTGCCACCCTGCATTTTACCTATTACACTTTGTTTTGATTGCCATGTCTTGGACCCCAAAACTCTTATACCATTTTACATGTATCATATAGATTATTTCAGGCTTCATTTTCCTCTCCAGTCATAAATTTTCTTTTGATAAAGCCTATAGAAACTATTATCTACAAACCTAGTCTCCAATCTCTATAACCTATTATTCTGATATCGTTTACAGCCAAGAATAATGACACTTCATTGATTGTTCTCAGCATAACATGTTTATTGAATAAGATCAATAATGAAGTCTGAGGAGCTATGTGGAACAAAACAAAGAGACATTTCAATTTTGTAATTTTCGTTCAAGGTTATTGTTTGTAAAGTTCATCTAGGCCCTGATTCAACAAAGCAACTAAGCATGTGTTTAAAGTTCAGCACATGCTTTGCTGAACAGGGAAAGAGTAAATCATGCATTTAAAGTTCATAGCACAAGTATGTGCTGTTATTACTGTTTTACTAATTACTGAAGGCCACATTACTGCAGTGCAGAGCTGACCATGCATGCTGATCTTCCTGCTAGTGCACACAGACAGTGCACGAGGCGTCAAGGTGGTTATGGCCAGTGCAGCCAGGCTAGTTAGTCTGTAGTGAGGGCTTGATTGGACAGGTTAGGAAGACAAAGACAAAGCACAGCCTCACAGTACAATGGATAGTGTAAAGGGACAGCAATGGAGAGCACACTGGCTACATCTTTTCAAAGGGTAGCAAAACCCACTTTTCATTCTTGCCCCTTTTCCGCCCCACTTCAATACCTCTGGAGGGTTTACACGTAATATCTGCAGTGCACAGGCAGAGCACCACTTTCATTTCCCTGTGCAGATCTTCTCTGTTGAGCTGTAATTTAACTGTGAATGGAGGACCAAAGACACTAGGCCCACATTCATACACAACCTAGGTGAATGGGCAGTACCATGGCAGATGAATTTCACTGTAAATAAATGCAATTAAGCCTTTAAACTACTCCTACACCTCACCGGGTTCTAAATTAACTGTGACATGGCAGCCCAGGAAAGGAACCTGGGCATCATTGTGGGTTAGCCTAATAAAGATTTCTGCTCAATATGCAGCTGTGGTTTAAAATAAAACCAGACAAGATGTTCGGATGCATAAGGAAAGGCATGATGGACAATACAGAAATCCTCATAATGCCATTATGTAAGTCAATGGTATGGCCTCATCTGGAATACTGTGTTTGCAATTTTAAGAGGATATTGCAGAATTAGAGCAGGTTCAGAAAAGGACAATGAAGATGATTAGGGGCATGGAAAGTCTTTCTTAGAAAGAAACTGAAGAGATTCGGATAGTTTACTTTAGAAAGGAGATGACCCTTCTTAGTCATGATAAAAGTATACAAAATAGTGAATGGTCTAGAAAAGGTAGAGATTTTGCTCCCCTTGTCTCATAATGGGACATTCAATGAAATTAAAATGTGGCCAATTCACAAAAGATAAAAGGAAATACTTTTTCACACAATGTGTAATTATTCTGTGGAAAGTTAGGAAGTACAAGAATTTAGTAAGATTAAAAAGGGGACTAGACGTTTATCTGGATAACAAGAATATCCAAAGTCGTAACAATTAATGATAAACATTTTGGAAGGGATATTAAACCTCATGCTTCAGGTTTTAAACCAATTTCTAGTTATTAGACGTCAGGATAACATGGGAAAGGGGGCAGGTTATCCCACATCTGCCTACTGCAGATTCTTGCACCTTCCTTGGAAACTTGTGATACTAGTCAATGTCAGAGATGGAACACTGGATTAGACAGACCTCAGGGCTGATCCAGTAAGACAAGTATGTTCCTATACACAATACCATAGCATGCAGTGGGTTTTTATCTCTCTGCAAATTCTTTGGCTATTATGCATCATAAATAGACTTGGACTGCATTTTTCTTTGAATTTGTAATTAGGTCAATGAATAATTTGGTGAAGCATTTTCTATTTTGTAAATTGCAATGTTCTGATTTATTTTGAGTGCAGATAGTTAATGTGTAGAAACCTTTGGTCTCATTGAAATGGAGACCCTTGTGTTCTGCCATTACATATCTCTGCTTCAGTCTGATGGGATCTCATATATTACATTGCCTAACGCACAGCCATCTATAATTCACTATGTAGTTACCATAAACATAGTTTTAACATTTCTGATGTCTGCAAGTAATTGAAAATATACACTAACAATAATAAATCACAGTTGGGGAGACTTACTCCTTACTAATCCCACATGATGAGTTTATCACTGTCTGCTGAGAAGTGGCAGATGAAGACTGAAAATCTGAGTGTTTACCATAACGTCTAGAGATTTGGATAAGATAGGGACAGATGGAAAACATACCTCTTGGCTTTTGTTATTAATGCCTTTACTATTTGTTTATAGTCTGTGGTTAGAGCACTACATGTCTGAGAAGGTTACTTTTATAAAATGTTGACAGAAAAGTTGGGAAAGTGTATCTAATTGGTACAGAGGGGCTCCTTTAGCAGGACCCACAGCAGAAGTAGTGTAGCATTATGCCTAATGATGGTAAGATTATTATTATTTGCCTACAATCTCCAATCATGGATCAGGGCCCATTGTGCTAGGTGCAGCATGAACTCATAGTAAAAAGATGATTACAGTTTCAAAGAGTTTACAGTCTAAGTAGGCATACAGCCTCCAGAGGTACTCGTTGGCGTGCAGTCTTCAGCCAACAACCGCAGGGAGGTAGGACCATCACTGTGATCAGATACATCTTCTGGGGAGGGAGGGAGGGGCATTGAGCATGCCCATCAGAATGGGCTGACTTCCACTCTTGGGACAGGTTGCCTCCTGTCCAAAAGCTTTTAAGTCTTCTTCCCCACTGTGCACCCCTAGTCCCATGTCAAAATTTGACTCATACTATATGCCACACGAAGCTTTCCTTTTAGTACTATGCTACATATTAAGGGGAAAGTTCTGTTTAAAATATGCAATTTGGCATAATGAGGCTAAAATGCCTGATCTAGGCTGCTTGTGACATATTGTGCACAGTATGAAAAATGACATTTTTATTTTCATGATGATCTTTAAAAAATAAATGCATAACATATGCAAAGTACTGAAGTGCCTAAACTCTAGTTTCATATTCACAATGCAAAGACACAGTGCACCACAGTGCAATATACAGAAAGCCCATACTGTACATCTGGTTATAGGACACTCTCCATTAGTAAATGCCATTTCATTTGAAAAAAGAGTTGCTAGATCTTCCCTTTATGATAATTTTCTATAGAATGGGGCTCAACTCCCTAGAGAGAAGGCACTGTGCAAACCTTTGTGGCCCTCTGGCACTGCCTGTCCCATGTCCTGAGATCTACAACATGTGAGAGGTCACATGGGAACACTCGTGGGCTGCAGACTACAAAATCTCTACTGCCTTTACCTGGGATATTGCCTTCCCCTTCCTTCCATCAGGAAACCAGAAACCTGTCTCTGTACCCTTGTATAGAATATTTTTTATTTTCTAATAGGTTATCTTGACTTCTGTACTTATATAATGTATTTGCCTTTTGTTTGTTCAGTGTTTTGTTTAGTATTGGGATGTTACTGTTTGTTTTACTCATATCTGTATCCAGCTTTATGGTGTGACCTTTCATGCCTCTTTAATCTTCTCAGTACTTTCAGTCCTGATGTGCCTCTATTAATGTAAAATATTTACAGCTGCACCTCTAGGAATGCAAAGGTTTCATGTATATTGTACTGCCTTGCTGTTAGGCCACTAGTAGGCCTGGGCCCTGTGAAAGACTGTCCGATGAGCCAAAGATTCCAATGTCTAAGCATATAAAGCAAAATAAAACAAAACTAATGTTTAGAATTAAAGCTCTGGGCCCAGATCCGATGGGCCCAGACCTACTTCCAGACCTGATGACTAATATTCTCTAGGGAGGGCTACCCTTAAAGATCACTTGCAAGTTATAATTGGTGCAGAATGTCCAAACTTCCACAGGGACAAACCTCATGGAACTAACCAGAACAAAACTTGAATTAGAGAATTTATTAATCTGAAATGTTGAGTAGCCTTATTTAGATAAAGGCCATGGCAGGGAGGAAAAGCAGAGCAGTTTCTTGCCCTGCAGTTGTGCACCCAGCAATTCAAAAGGCCTATCCCTGGTATTAGATTACCAGATGCTCAGGTTTTTACTAATCCATTAGCTATTACAGCTGCATTCCATGTTTTTTATAAGAAGTGCTACAGCTGTGAATCCATTAAGTGTATCCTGAAGTGATGATGGACTCTGGAGATTATCGCTCACCTCTCCTTCAAAACAGGATGGAACCTCCCCAGCGGCCTTATAATGCTGGAGAAGATCCAAGATAACTTCATACTTTTTAATCCTAGCAAGTCTCTTAGGGGGTGGGGATGAGGACAGGGACAGCTTTCTCCCTGAATTCTCTGAGTTCTTACCCTTCAGGTGTTTCCTGTTCTCCAGAAGGTGTGTGAGGACTGAATATAAAGGTATTTTTGTCACTCCCCTGAATGAGGTTTTCAGAGAGACAGTGGCAGCATGCAAAGTATTTAGTTATACACCTGCCTCCTTGACGGTGAAGAAACTCCTGGTAAGGTGTTGGCCAGATGCCTAGAAAACTTGATCCCCATACTTTGGGCCTGATTCTCTTCTACTACACAGGGTTTACACTGGTGAAAAATAGAAGAATCAGACCCCCTTGCCAATCCACTGGCAAAAAGTGATCATAGCAGAGCCCAAGATCTGTCCCTCTCTTTACAAGATTAATTAAAATGAAAGAAAAATCCTCACTTGCTCAGCACTGCTCACACAACCAACTGTCTGAATGTATTTTCTTCTGGCTCTTTCAGAGCATGGAGTACATTGTATTGTCATGACTAGAAATGCTCTGTTGTTGATCGCTTCTCCCATGCCACTGTATAATATAAATTTGATAACAATAGTTGTTGCTATTAGTCTGATTATCAGTGTGCCTATACTTTGTTCCTCATTAGCAAAATGTAAATCTCCCTCCCAAAATGCACCTTTGCAGACTCTTCATCAGGATTTAAAAGTAATCTTTGTATAGCATTAAATATGAAATGCTAAATTCTCCAGCTGACTCCGATTTTCATCTTCACAACTTATCTCCGAACAGGTTATGACTCTTTCAGATGTTTGCTATTTTCAATCACTGGCACAAATGATTTGCCAAACAAATTTTAGGCTGTACGTTTAGCCTGTCTGCTATAAATAACCAGGGATGGTTCTGATTAGTCACCTAAATCACATGTTTCTGTTCACTGATTAGATGGCCTAATCTTTATAATGAGGAGGAGTACCTGAATAAACCAATGGGGCCACCATCCTCTCAGGGAGAGCGTGAGGGAGCACTTCAGAGAAGGGGAAAGGGAGAAAGCAGAAAATCAGCAATTGCTCAGTCCTAGAGGACAGTTACAAGAACATTTCCCCATTTCTTTTGCACAAGTACATTATGTTTGTCTATGTATGAAGATGCCAGATTTAAAAACACTTGGGTTCCTTCATTATTGAGGGAGAAAGATGTAAGCCAGATAACTGACACTGTTGCACTTACAGAGTAATTTGGGTATAATGTTTGTCCTATGCATTTGTTAACAGGACTCAGGGCATCACTTCAGAAAAATGGGTGGGAGGCGGGGAATTTGCTATTCTAATGACCTCATCGAAAGTCAGGTGGGGATGGGGAAGAACCAAGGGTTGGGAAGCAACTTCCCCCTTAGCAAATGATGCCCCTGACAGCTTTAAGTTTGTTGCTCCCCTTTCCCCTGTCTATGTTTAGACCGTGAGTTCTGTAGTGCAGGCTTCATGCCTTCTGCAACATCTGGAAAGTGCTTAGCACACTAGAGGAGGACACCAGAAATAAGTAGAAATTTATAGCCCCTCTACCACCGCAAGTAGTTACATATGTTCGTATACATGCATGTGTGAGGTACTAGTTGTGGAGAGATCCTTGTCTGGCTCATTTACTTACCCGAGTGCCTGGGAGGTTCAAGGAGTTGCTAAATATTGTCCACACCCCCTGAGCAACAACACATAGTATTTCAATTACCTCCCAAGCAAATTAATTAAATCCTCTAATCTCCATTGTATGTCACTCCATTATTGCCAGTCAGACTGCATATCATTATTTCGTGTGTGAATATGCACAAAATGAGTCCAAGTGTACTTCTCCATCTCAATATATTAACTGAGTTAGAGCCAGGTCTCTGGTCTGGGATTTCAGGCAACACCATTTTACTGCTGTGATTTGCCCCACCCAATAGAGAACCATATTTTATACCATACACTCGCAAACAAAACACTATAGTCAAGCAATTTCTCCTACAGCATGGACAGTAATTTTTTGTTTTCAACTATCGGAAGGTACTCTCACTCTGTAACGGTGGAGCCACATAAAGACGAGAACTGGGGAAATATGGAAAGTAAGGCCATCTATGCTGCCCTTCACCCTCAGGTGTGCTTAACACTGCAGTTGCACATCTTGGGAGTTAGTCCTGAATTTTTATTGTCAGAATCATTAAGTAGTACAAGATTCCGTACCTGCTGGAGACACTTTTAGAAAGCACCTCTGTGCTACAGTGGGAAACTGAGCAGGGGCTACCCATAGCTAAGATATTCTTCCATCTTGCTAATATAGTATTTGACTTAGGCAAATCCCTGCATATTAACGTAACAAGTCAGGGTGATTTAGAAGATTGTTTTAAATATAACTCATATTCAGCCACTATGTTGTTAAAAGAAAATCTCTTAAGTGTCCATTAATCATTGTTAAATTACAACGAAATATCTATGGAAGTTCATACGAAAACCACAGCAAGACCACACGTATTCATTATGGTAACTGCTATTTAAAACAAATAAAAATGAATTAATAATGTTGGGACACTAAAATGAATAGACTGGCACTTCAGTACTGAAATATTCAGTCTCTTTTCTTCCCTAATGTCATTCACAAACAATGTTCAGAAATTCAGCTCTGCGTTAAAAGACTGCAAATCTACTTACAATAGTTACCCCCTCTTAAATCTGATGTGACTTTGGCCCTGTGTTTGAAATGCCCTCGAGCTGAAATGAAACCCATATTTTAAGGATTAGACACATTTGTTAGGAGTGAGGAGTGTGACAGAGATGCACATTCTTTTTTATTACAAGAATCACGTCTCATATTAAATGGAAACAAACATGGCAAAGACACACGATTGTTTCTCCTGCCTGCGACAACTCAAGTTTTAAGCGTGCCTCAATTTTAATCTAGCTCCAAAATGTCATTGTTTCATTTCTAACCAGTCTTTGTGTTTCATTTAGTTTTGTCCTGCATAAATTAGTCTGTTAAAAAGAACAGGTAGGAAAAGCTAAGCCAGTATCTTCTATGGTTTACAAATCTTTTTCTATTTCTTTTCTTACGGTTATAAAGATCTGATCAATACATGTTTAACCTTGTTCCATTTTTAAATAGCTTTGGTCACAGTAATTCAGTTCTTCTGAAATTTAATTAAATGTCAGGGCTGGATTTAATTATGTTCGTTTTCATGCATAGCTGATATAACACTTGGGTGTGGATCTAATCTTCATGGTTCCTTGAATAGCATGTGGGGAATCACATTTTAACTCTTAGTGGTACTGTTAGGGGCTCCAAAACTTATTTTTTCTGTGTGAGAGAAAGTAAGCAGGCCTGCTTAGGCAGAGTCTCTCATTGGGGGGTATCATAGTATAGTCAGGGAATGTACAGCCTAGAAACACCTGAGTCAGAAGGCAGTGAGATGAATGTCTCCACTCAAGAGAGGTTATGGCCAGGGGAGCCTGAAGCCTAGACCCTTGCTGGACCAAATAGGGGGAATACAGGTGCAGCTGGTCTGAAGTGTGACAGATGGTACTCCTGGGGTGTCACAGTAGTATGATGCTTCTTCTTTCAACAACAGTGAGTTTATAATTGATCAGATTTGCACAGGGCAAGCCAGCTACATAGGTAAAGTGCATGTATGTAATAGAAATGACAGACATTCAGATGAATTACTCTGTTCAGTCACAAAACTTTATGAGTACTGTTGGCAGTAAACCGACCATACAGATTACTGCTATAGGATCATCTTTTTCCATGGTTGCCCTTCCTTCCGTTCCCCTCAAAATAATCTCAGACTGATTAAGATATTGGTAAATCTGGAATAAGAGATTGTAAACTGTCCTCCATTGTAAGAAGTTGCTCTGATGTCTCAGGACAATTTCCAAATCTGGGGCCCTACACTGCAGAATTTAGTCCTGCAAAACTACTGTTTGTTAGAATTACAACAGGTTGAACAGCCTTTTGAGTCCAAGGTATTTTTCTTCTATTAGATAAATTATTGAAAATATTGCAGCCTAATTTCTTTCCCACCTCTACCACTTATCCATACGGCTGAAGTTCCATAGCACTAAGTGACTATCGGAATGTATTATAGCAATTACATGTGTAATGCTAAAACAAAAAGCTGTATAGCTTTGATGTTTCATCCCACAGAGTACTGAGATAAAGCACACACATGGCAATTTTCATGTCTTACCATTGTAAAAAATATGAAGGTCATCAGGCTTGGATGGATTTTGTCACTTACAATTAAAAGAGTAGTTTTAAGAATACAATTATAAAAAACATTCCTATTCTTAACTTGGATTAGACACTTGGGACCAAACTTTCAATTTTCCTATTTGATTCACGTCACTTTCATGCACAAGTGATAGAGCACAAAAAAAAGTATATTCAAGTGATTGCACAAAAGAAGGCCAATGTGAAGTCTTTTGAAAAGTTGGCCCAATATCTTGTATGGAGTATTAAAGTCTGTTGGTCAACAAATACTTGACTTCAACTGCAGAGGGGATGACTTATTTTTGCAGTTCCTCAAAACTTTACTGTATGGATAATAAGCATTAAATAAACTAGAAAAGGGAGTTTTTATGATTATTTATTGTATCACCAGTATAGAAAGATAACTTGGACTTCAAAATGAGTACAACCTGTTGGCAATTCTAGGCATGTTTTGTTTTCAATTTATCACATTCAGTGTTCTATTATTCAATCAGAGGCATGAAGCTCTTATGCAACACAGGCAAAGTATGAATTTTTTAAGTATAAGCCTTAAAAAAGCTAACGTTAATATTGGATTCATGTGAATTCTACAAGATTAAAATGTTGGCAAAAGATTCAGTAATAAAAGAAACAATCTGTACTTGAAAGAGCACTAAGCTTAATTAGCTCAATGAAAATGCATGGAGGCATTAATAGGAGAGTCAAGATACATTATTTTCCAGATTCTTGAAATCAGTATAAGTGCATAATACCTACGTAGGCAAAATTTCAAGGGTGAAATTCACCTCTGTGCAGAAAGCCAGCACAAAGCCTATGCACCACAAAAGTCTACTGCTTTAAATATGGGATGAGCCCATAAGGTTTATTTAGGGCAGAGACTTTGTGCGGGCTCTTTGCCTGGGGATTCACCACTAGTGCTTTACATAGTGCTGTAGTGTAGGATCCTGATTAAATGGTACAGTATATTTTATTTTGTCACATTCATTTTTATCCCATGCGTGACAGTGATCAAGGCAGAACTAGATAACTGTACTTAGTACCAGAGTTAAATATTTGCATGCCCTTAGTGAACTAATCTGTTAGTGAAGATAGCCATCTGCTTTTACTTGCAATGACATTAATCAGCAGCAATGTCAAATCATCTATCCCCACCCTTGTCACATTCAAATTGCTCCTAAAACCCCAGTCCTCCTACAGCACCGCTTACCAGAAAGAAGTGCTTTCAGACCTCAAAAACCAGAGCACTGGAATTAACAAGATAAGCAACTGCCATCACAATGATCTCTTTGCTATATTAAAGTAGGAGCATGCATGGGCTAAATTCATTCCTACTACAACTCCAAAGAAATGGTTATAAGGGAACTTTGGCCCATTTTCCTTTTGTCATTTCCTTAGGAGCTACAGAATCACTCATTCAATCACAACTTTCCTAGACCCAACATCAATATACAGAGCATTAAAAATAATCTCTTTCCCTGTCTATCCCTACCAGTTCTATTGTTTCTGCTTTGGTACTTCATTAGTTGGTAAGAAGAGAGTACTGAAAATAAAAAAAGCATACTTTTCATTGCTTCTCTCCTCTCCTCCTGTCCTAGTGGAGATTCCCACCTTTGCTCCCATTTTTGGACCCAGTACACAGAAATACCTCAAATCTGTTCTTTCACAGAGCTTTTTCTAAGGTTGTAACCACATATTTCACATGAGAGTTTCAGAACAGGATCAGACAGACCACAGCACTCAGTGCTGGGGTCAGCAGTCTCTTCAGCTCACCCTTTCAGAGCAATCAGATGAACTCAGTGCAACTGAGCTGGCTAATGCAGACACAAGCCTAAAAGGTGAATTAAGAATTCTGCTACTGTTTTTAATGCAAGCTAATGAGGGCTGGATTGACAGAATGCAAACAAACCATTGGCAAAGAACTTGTAGGTTTTTTAAAAAAAATATTAAGGCCTGCAATTTGCTCTCAAATAGAATTCATCACTGGTGTAATCCCTCTGGAGTCAATGGATTTAGAAGAGAGATTATTTTAGCTCAATATGATGCCTTTCTGAAATCCCCAAGTACACCTATTGTTGAATAGAAGCATTTGTCCAAACCTCTGTTTTGTAAGCAATTAGAAGGGAGGCTAATTTCATTAAAATGTTAGAAGTTAACAAGACAGTTATTCAACTTATCTGTTTACAATGCATGGCAAAACAAAATAGTTGATTTCATAGTTAACCTGGGGCTGGATGCCTGGATCCACATTTCCTCGAAAGCTGGGCTGAGCACCTCTGGAGAGCAGAACAGACCTATAAAATGAAATAGAGTTATCAAAAGCTACTATAACTCCCTCTCTATGAAAATGTTATTCCATGTCCATTCATCTGTAAATTAAGGCAGCACTTTTGTTTCCATAAGTTTTTATTTTCAGTATATGTGAAGTTTGACAAAGACAAAATTTCAACACCTTTTGGATAATGCTTTTCCTTACTGTGGATGATATAGTGTTTGTCCAAGATCCAGTGCTTATATTATCCATCAGCTCTCTAAGATGTAGAGATCTTAAACAAATGAACATGTCAATCTTTCACCTTGGCTTTATTTTCCCTTCAACATCTAAAACCCATAACCATCCCCTCTGTTCCTAAGATTCTGATTTGGTATTTTCTCTGGCTTTTTTTACCTGCAGGACAGAAATCTGTCACCAGAGTATTTCCATAGTTTGCAATAAGGCCAGTAGGAGTCTGATCTATCTTAACACTTGGCTATAGGAATTATTGGGTGAGTGTTTTCTGGGCAAAGTAAGAAATGTGCATGGTTTGGTTTAAATTGTAAAGATACAGGAGTATCTTTAAAATTCTGTCAACTCAATCATGCAATTAGCAGCAGCCTAGTCTATTCTGTACTGTTAATTTTACAAATTAAGGAGTAAAAGCCATTCAACAGCTGGAAGAAGAATTCCCCTGGCACAGGCATTGCACAGGCACCCTCACAAGCCCCAGTCTGTGGGGTACATTGGGTCAAGGCCATAGCATATGCTACTGCAGGGATTCTGTGTACCTCTGAGTTGCAGAACTTCCCATAAGCAACCCAGCCAGGCCTGCAGTAATTTAGAGCTGTTCCCTGGTCTGCCTAAGTCATATCATGCACTGTTTTGGCTCCCAATCACCCCCACCCCTAAACCCAAGCATGGGGGTTTAAAAATCACCTTTGGCCCCTGCCTCCCCTTTGTGTGTTGCACCTCTAGTGCACAATCTCATGCCATGTGTAGGACTTCCATTGAAGTAAATTGTATTTCAGCATGCAGAGTGGCTGAAAGATTACATACTGAGAATGATGCTTTAATGTATTATACCTGGTTCATTTTTCGATAAACTTTGAGAAATGGTACTCCTCAGTCATTCCACTGATGTCAGAGAAATGTATTAGTTTTTCATTAACATTTAAAGAGAAATTTATACTCAAAGTTTCAGCCCAAGCCACTGCTCTGACAAATCCCATTTGGGGTATGTAGCACACTTGACCATGCTAACATTCTCCATGTCTGTGCTCTGAAGAGGTGCAAACACTGGGATTCTACCTAACGCAGGTGAACGTGCGCAGGGGGGTAAAGCGCTAAATGGAAGCTGGCCCATATTTTCTTTATAACTTCGCACATAAGATCACTATTTAGGACAGAACTATGGCTGATTTCAGTTTTAACCATATTTATTGTCCAGATTACTGCTGCAAAAAGACTCAATACATGAGACCATTTACTTATTTTACAGACGTTAATCAAGGTACATATCGAAAAGTACTGCCAAATAAATGTTGTGTCATGTCTGATGTCTGCCTACCTACTGTAAAAAACACAGCAGGTAGCACTAAATAGGCCTGATCTTCCCCTGAAATCAATTAATTTTGCCTGAGTAAACTATTGTATCCTGGATAGTCTCAGAGGATCAGGCCATAATGACAAAATGTCATGAGCTAACAGGATAAAGGAGTATGAACCCAGCTAATAGCTTCTACTCTATACAATAGTCCCATTTCTCATCAAATGGGTGCACATTGGTGCGGATCTGGTGAAAGTAAACTGTTTTATTAATGATTGAATGATACTCTCTGGGAACCCTCCTCTGGATTATCATCACTCTTATCTATCATTGGCTCTATACATGTCCTTCAGAAAATAATAATACAGGAAGGGAAATTTTTGTAGCAAAATAATACTGGGAAGAGGAGGAGACAATATGGTACAGTGCCCCTTAAACTGGGAAGAATTAATCTCTTCTGGGGGATGTGAAATGTACCCAAGCGGTAATGGAAGAAATTAGGGTGTTTCCCTTTTATGGGGGAGCCTCGATGCTCAGATATTACTGATTGGGCAGGAAATGAACAAGCATATTAAACAAAATTAACAGGCTATCCCTGTCCCCATACTTAACATACACTTTGAGGGTGGAACTGCACACACCATTTTTTCCAATTTGTTTTCAGGGGAGTCTTGCTTATCTCTAAGTTTGTTTCAGGAGGGAAGGCAAGTGACTAGGTAAGAGACAGAGTAAGCTGACCTAGGAGACATAAGGTAAACTCGTGCTCACATTACTGATAATTTCAGAAACATCAGATGAGAAACAAATTTTAGAGATGAATCCACTGCGGTTCTGTGGACATACAGAATCATTAAGTTAGGATTATTATTGTGCAATTAAAATAGTAACAATGAGCTAATCATGCTGTATATGTGAATATATTGTACAAAGGTCTGGGAACTCTGGAGCTGGGGTGGACCATGGCCCTCTAGCACTGCAGGTGTCCCAAGTTCCATAAAAGAATTCTATGGATCTTGTAGGGGTTCAGTGCCCCTGCCTTATCCTTTAGTCCCTTTCCCTCTCTTCAATTTTTAGGACCACACAACTGGTGCCCAGTTCTCTTTAGGTGACCCTTAGTTGGATGGGATCATTGTAAGTGTGTCAGTTAACAGGGTCGGGAATATGTACTGAGGAAAATCTCTGCAGGTTTGAGGGGGGGCAATGCTATGGAAAGCAGTTGTTTCCCTCACCCATCTCAGGTAATTAATGTATAGTGAGGCATCTAGAGGATTGGGAGGGGAGAAAAAACCCCAGATGTGGGTTAATGGACAGAGGCCAAGAAAGGCAGTGAAACATGCATGACACATTAATTTAGCACTGTGTGGAGGCAGTATGGTCTAGCAGATATGGCACTGGACTGGGAGTCAGAAGGCTTTGTTATAGATTCACTGTGTGACATTGGGTAAATCCCTTCATCACTCTGGTTTCCGTCCCACCCTTGGTCTGTGTTATCTCACACTTGTATATTTTTGAGGGCATGGACTTCCTCTCACTTGTACAGTGCACAGCCCCCAAGATCTCATTCAGAAGCTACTGTAGTACAACTTTATTAAATGACAGCAACATGGTTTTGCACTGTATCCTGTGGTTTCACACTTTATCACAGGGGGTATGCCAGTGTGTACCTACAAGAAGCTAACAGTGGTTGATCACCACTGAGGCCAGAGTACAGCAAAGGGCTGGGCTTTTCCTTCTCAGCCTGGCCAGGGAATGTCCAGAGCTAAATGGACAGACCCAGGCACTAGGGAATTAGTTAAGAAACAAGATCAAAACCAACCAGTGAGGAATCCATTGCATAATAAACCTGCAGACATGCTGTGGCGCAACCAGGCAGCTGTCTGGACAGACAGAGCCCTCCATGTTTGCTGGGTTTCTCCTCCTTTCTGCCCAGATCCCTGGTGCCCAGGAGGTTCTCCTCCCACTAGCTTGGGTCTCTCCTCACAGGAGCAGCCAGTGCTCACCCTTGTGTTACTCATGTTGGTGATTTTCTCACACTCTTCTCCAGTATGGGGAAGCGCTCACTGCACCAGATCTGTGTGATGTTGCAGGTGGAGGGCATGGGGCGGGCAAGCAAAGCCCTCTCGGAGCCCAGCACCAGAAGCCCCAAAACCAGGCAAGGCCAGGCCCCTACTACCTCCTCTGCCAGGACACCATGCTACCCTGATCAGTCCAGCACTGCCCAGACAGTCTCCTCCCATAACTGCCCTGGCATAAGCAGAGCCTCCTGGGTGCTTCAGAACAGAGGGGACTCTGGCATCCTGCTGCAGGCAGGCTCAGTGCCAGCCCCAGCTAGGCTCACATGGGCGCACTGGGGCAGGCAGGAGTGACCTCTGCTCCCCGCTGCCTGCACAGGCTCCCCAGTGCTGCTGTGGGTGAGCACTGGAGGGGAGAGAGAGAGACAGATACCAGAGAGAGGGAGCCCAGACAGGCCCAGCCTAGCCCCAGAAGTATCAGAGCAGGAGGAGAAATTGCCCAGAAGTAGCAGCACCTGGGCCAGGAGCCCAACACAGTCCCCTAGTAGGTACTGTCCCCATCCAGGCAGCTGCCCCTGCAGCAGGGACTTGGCTCTGAGCACAGCCCAGGCAGAGGCATCTCATCAGCTCCCAACCATGCCGAAAAACACCAGCTGAAGTTGGGAGAGCACAGGAGCCAGCAGGGTGTGCAGTGAGTCACCCAGAACCCCTGGGCTGGAGGCTGCAGGGGCCAGTACTCCTACTTGTGGGGGTGCTGCCCTAGCCACTGGTGCCAGGGGGATTGGGACTCTTAGTTCTGCCCTTCACACATTTTTGCAGCTTGTAACAGCATGGCACCCACCTCAGAGATGCCCCCTTCTAGTCAGGTGTGTCCACACCATAAATAGTCCTGGCATCAAGCCATACCCCCAGGGCTTCTTCCCTGGAGGTGTTGGTTTCACCCTCTTGGTTGCTTCTAGCTCCAGCTCTCCACTTGGGCCCCTTAACAGTTGAGTTTCCCCTTGCAGGGGTTTATCAGCGGCCTATTGGGAGGACCAAGGCCCACCCTAAGAATAGCAGCCATGCACCATGTCCCTTTAACAAAACTGTCTTCAATTCCCTGGGCCACTTCTCTATGGCCCCAGCCTTTACCAATGCCTCACCCTTAGCTCAGGGCTCTTTTAAGGCCCAGCAGCCAGCCAGCCAGCCAGCCAGGAGCTCTTCCTCACTCCCGTAGTCCCTGCCAGAGCTATCCATAGTGCTGCAGTTCCCATTAACCAGCTAAGAGCATCATCTACACTCCTCCAGCTCCAGCAAAGAACTAGCTGCTACTACTATGCCTTCAGTTCCTTTTTATATG
The DNA here is from genome assembly GCF_965140285.1 of Lepidochelys kempii. NCBI lineage: Eukaryota > Metazoa > Chordata > Testudines > Cheloniidae > Lepidochelys > Lepidochelys kempii. The sequence continues at coordinate 92,001,759 of NC_136384.1, read as the reverse complement.
GCCCTCCTGGGCCCTGATTGGCTGCACCCTGCAGCTTCTTTGATTGGCTGTTTCCCCGCAATCTCTGCTTGGAGGACTCCTCTACTGCTCCTTTTCTGGGATTGGGTGTGGCAAGGCCTTGAGGCCTCCAGCAGGGGGCCTCTGGGCCTAGTCCACCCCATCAAAGGGCTCTTGTTGGGGATGTGTATTGGTGTGTTCCTGCCTGGCTGTGTGTGGTTTTACTAAGGAAGCTGGAATTACTAGGGAGTGATTAATGCACCAGTTGTGTAGAAGCCCAACCTTTGGAAGCGCCCCTGGGGAGAGAGCCACAGATAAGTGATAACCTCTGATGGGGGTTACAGCTCAAAGGCCCCACCAGCATAAAGAAATGGCTTCACTGTCCCAAGGAGGTTTGAGTTCTTGATTTGAAACCTGATGTGAACTCAACTGGCAACCAGGAGAGGAAACCCAGAGCCCTGTGTTGGAGTTGGGCATGACCTTTGGTAAGCTTATTGGCATGTGTAAGTTCTGTTATTATTTCAACATATTTTCTCTGTAATGCTTTTGCATATGAATAAATGTATTTTGCTTTGTGAAGGCTGGTTGGTAACTGGTATACACTGTTATAGCCCCTGGAAAAAGGTTCCCCACAGCATTTGGACCCTGTCAGACCTGCTAGGCAAATCACAGTGAGGTGCAGAGGGAATGCAAGCCTAAACCCCCAGTCTGGAGTAGGAGAGATGTGGGTGTGTGTCACTGAGAGAGGCCGGGGTGCTGTTAACCTTAAGTGGATGCTAGAAAGGAAGACTGGGGTCGGTGTCAAAGATGCAGTTATTCCTGAAACTATGACAGCTCCTATCAGCTGGAGCTGTGCCTGCTTCTGCCACCTGCTGCCTGGTGGGAAAAGACTCAGGTCACTATTACTACTGCCTGAGGGATTGGGGCTCCTGGCTCTTTCCTTTACCCATCATCTCCTTCCTCCAGATGATAATAAAGCAGCCCAGGCTCCTGCTCCTGCCCAAGCCCAGGAGCTGCTGGCAAAGTGACATGAGGCTAATGCAGAGAGGGGCAGAAATGCCCCAAAATAAGCCTGACATCCAAAAAAAATCAAGAGAAAAGCAACCGGAGGTGGGTGGAAGGAAGGAGAGGGTATTTAGAACTAGGTAACCTGTCCACACAACCCTACTTGACACATCCACATTACTTATGTGTATATGTTTATTATGTGTGTGTATCTCTATGTACAGTCCATGTATAGCTTAGTCTGCAGCAGGATCCCTTCACATCTCAGGTCTTCTCCATACTGGCAATGAAACAGCACCCATCTCACACTTGTTCTGCAATTCTAGCACATTGGCCATCTACTGATCACTCATGCTGCAGCTTGAACTTTCCATTTCACCTCCTCTCCTGGCTTTTATTTTCAACAGCTTAACCCTATTGTGTATGTTCCCCAAATCAATGGATGTTTGACTATAAACCTTCAAAGTGCCTTATTTATCAGTTCGTTTGCTGTCCTTAAATTGTACTTGTTTTCTGTTTGCTTGCCTTATTACAGATTGTAATGGGTGACAATTTACTTCAGAAATTTTATATTAGGTAGCCATTGTGACAGGTCTTGATGTTATGTGTTGATGGGATGTGTCAAGAGAAAGAGGCTGAGGACAGGAGCAGAAACGTTTCTGAAAAAAGTTCTTTGTGCCCAGGCAGCCCAAAGCCCACCAACGAAAAGTGTGTGTCCATGCAGCTTCTCACCCCCACCTGTTTATAAACATTATAATTTAGACTTGACCAGGTTGGAAAATCTGTGTTGATATAAAAATGGGAGGTCCAGGTGTTCTTCCCCAGAAAATTATGAAATACCTGGTGCATTTTCTTGCATTTAAAGACATTCTAAAAGATAGATTTTATGTCAAATGTATTAAGTATTATTAATCTGATTTTTCTACCCCTTAGGGAAAAGGGAATTGTTGTTGGGTCATTTCCTTCACCCCTTGCCTTGGCCTGCAGTAATGGAAGAGCCAGACAAGGGACAGATATTCTTGCAGAAGAAAGGGGGGTGAATAGGTAACTCTTGGCCGGCACACCTTTTCTCCTCCAATCAGGTGACTGTGATGCTGCCCTAACCACCCTATTTATGTCAATTACTTTACAACTGGGATTGAATTTGGCAACATTTTGATAGTATCACTCTGTAGAGACTGAAGTGACAGCTCAGGATGGGAGGAGAAAAGAAACAATATTTTCCAAGTATGGGTGACCCTCAGCATCACGTGAGAACAGAGTAGAGACCTTCATCCCTTCATCTAATTAACACATTTTTAGTCTGATCCAGAGCCCTTCCATTGGCATGGATAACTGAGCTAATAGCAGGGAAAGAATAAATTATATCCCTTAGAGCTTGTGTCCTTCAATGATTGGGCTGTAGTGATGGTCTCAGAGCAAGATTAAGTTAACCTCCATGTTATTTTTTTTAATTAGGTTGTCTCATAGGGTTTTGTCTGCTTGCTCAATGGAAATAGGAGTGTTTTACGTTTAGTTTTATAACTTCAGTGGGGCTTTGTGTGAGATCAAGATCTACACACATCTGACTGCAGGACTGAAGTCTAAGATTGTCAGCTCCTTTGTGCAGAGAAGCTATATTTATTTATTTGTTCTGTGACGTGTCCTGCATATATATGAAATCATATAAATAATAATAACAAATAGACACACAAAAGATTTATCAAGGTTTGAGAATGACCAATGCCCTACAATCACTCAGTAAGCAGTGTGATGCAGCAACAGGTCACGGGCCTGAGGATATGGTTACACTGTAATAAAAGACCTGAGACATGGTTATGGCTGGCCCAGGTCAAATGACTTGGGATAACATGGCTTGGGCTGTGGGACTGTAAAATTGCTGTGTAGATGGTTGGGCTCAGGCTGGAGCCTGAGCTCCATGAGCCAAAGTCAGCTGACTTGGGCCAGCCACTGGTGTGCAATTGCCATGTAGATGTACCCTGATTCTCCACTCACTAACACTAGTGTAAATCAGGAGTAACTCCACTGAAATTAATGGAGTACTTTGCTATGAAATTGAATCAGGCTTCAATTTTATATAAAGAGCCAAGAGTTCAAGTCTTTACAGAAGAACTCTTTGTCTTCTGAACAAAACCTAAAACCATCAGAAAATAAACAGTGTTCGCCATTTAAAGGTGAGGAACCCCAGAAAAGCATATCCAAGGCTGTAATATCGACTTCCTTGCACTAAACAGAAACAGTTAAAACAAGCACATTCCCAGCCATTAGCTTTTACATTCACGGTTGGTAAAATATGACATAATCCCCTCTGCAGTGAAGCAATTTGAAAGCTGAAAGTTAAAAAGGAACACAGAGCTAAACTATAATATGAGGATTTACAGTATAAACATGACTCTCATGCCAGTAACATGACCAAAACTACAAAGCAATGCGAGAGCAGCTCTTTGGGATGAAACTACCCCCTGCTGAAAGTTCCCTTTCTGTGTCTTATATCCAGTTCACATTCTTAATATTCTGTAGCTGCTGACTGAGTGAACTCCGAAGTACTCACACAGTACAAGTACATTCTCTTTGGGAGGATACACAAAGCTCTCCAGGAAGCTAAAGTATGGCATCAGCTCCCTTCCAGAAATAATGGAAACAAAAATAATGTTTAATAATCCTCAACCCCCTTATTTACCTAATCTATCTATCTCTGATATTTTCACAGAGGAGAGGGAGCTGTGCTTCCCTAGGCCCTGCGTTATCTTGATGTCTACATAGAATCATAGGACTGAAAAGGACCTCGAGAGGTCATCTAGTCCAGTCCCCTACACTCAAGGCAGGACTAAGTATTATCTAGAGCAGTGGTGGGCAACCTGCAGCTCACGGGCCACACGCGATCTGTCAGGGTAATCTGCTGGCAGGTTGCGAGACAGTTTGTTTACATTGACTGTCTGCAATCATGGCCGCTCACAGTTCCCAGTGGCAGCGGTTTGCCGTTCCCGGCCAATGGGAGCTGAGGGAAGCGGCGGCCAGCACGTCCCTGCGGCCTGTGCCGCTTCCCGCAGCTCCCATTGGCCGGGAGCAGTGAATGCGACCACTGGGAGTTGCGGGCAGCCTTGCCTGCAGACGGTCAATGTAAACAAACTGTCTTGCAGCCCTCCAGCAGATTACCCTGGCGGGCAGCGGCCTGCAGGCTGCAGGTTGTCCACCCATGATCTAGAACATCCCTGACAGGTGTTTGTCTAACCTGTTCTTAAAAATCCCCAATGACGGAGATTCCGCAACTTTCCTAGGCAATTTATTCCAGTGCTTAACTACCCTGACTATTAAGAAGTTTTTCCCTAATGTCCAACCTAAACCTTCCTTGCTGCAATTTAAGCCCATTGCTTCTTGTCCTATTTTCAGAAGTTAATGAGAACAATTTCCCCCCCTCCTCCTTGTAACAACCTTTTATATACTTGAAAACAGTTATAATGTCCCTCCTCAATCTTCTCTTCTCCAGACTAAACAAACCCAATTGTTTCAATCTTCCCTCATAGGTCATGTTTTCTAGGCCTTTAATCATTTTTGTTGCTCTTCTCAGAACTCTTTCCAGTTTGTTCTCATCTTTCTCAAAATATGGCAAGAACAGGACACAATACTCCAGTTGAGGCCTAATTAGCACGGAGTAGAGCAGAAGAATTATTTCATGTGTCTTGCTTACAACACTCCTGCTAATACATCCCAGAATGATCGCTTTTTTTGCAACAGTGTTACACTGTTGACTCATATTTAGCCTTTGATCCACTGTGATCTCCAGATCCCTTTCTGCAGTACTCCTTCCTAGGCAATCATTTCCCTTTTTGTATGTGTGCAACTGATTGTTCCTTCCTAAGTGGAATACTTTGTATTTGTCCTTATTGAATTTCATCCTATTTACTTCAGACCATTTCTCCAGTTTGTCCAGATAATTTTGAATTTTAATCCTATCCTCCAAAGCACTTGCAATCTCTCCCAGCTTGCTATCGTCCGCAAACTTTATAAGTGTACTCTCTATGCCATTGTCTAAATCATTGATGAAGATATTGAACAGAACCAGACCTAGAACTGAGCCTGCGAGACCCCACTTGATATGCCCTTCCAGCTTGTCTGTGACCCTCTGATAACTACATCTCTGGTCCAACACCACTGACTTACATGGAGTTATGAATTTGGCCCATTATTGAAAGTCTATATTCTAATAATCATACTCAAACTGAATAGCGCCTTACTTCATGGGCAGCTGACTTCAGTGGGACAACTTGTGCAGTAAGGTACTAGTGGGTGAAACTTGCCACAATTTACATCAATTACTTTTGCCATTGACACTGATGGGTCCAAGATTTCACTCAGTGTGAGTAAGGATAATAGCATCTGGCCCTACCAAAGTGGCTTGATTTTTCAAATACCCAGCAGCAACCACTGAGGTCAACTGGAGTTGATGGAAGCTCTGCATCTTTTAAAAATCAGTCCTTGTTGTAAGCACCCATTTTGGAAAATCTTGGCCTTATATTCTTTAGTTTTGTCTCTTCCTATTTTTAGTTTGGCATCCAGTTACTTTTCTGGAATTTACCTCTGTGATCTCACCCTGTCTACCCTCCAGAACACATCCCTTTCCCCCTTCCAGTTAGAGGGAGCACAATTTTTAAAGGCTGGATAATTAAACTTGACAGTTCTTTTCCTTAGTATGAAAATGAAGCAAGGGATGTTAACTAGTATCTTATCAAAGAATAAATCAGCACAAATTGCTGTAGGTCTTCTTTTTTGTCCTTCTGTGCTAAAGGTACGGAATTCTGCGCCAACATTTGGTTTTCGCAAGCTTCCTTTCTTAACCCAACCCAGATGTGGCTCTTGTAAAAATAAAATCTCTTGTTCCTCATGAATAAGTTGGACATTGTAGAAAGAACATAACACACCTAATAGAGGTATTTTAAATATAAATCAGACCATTCAAAACAAACAGAAACAGGTGGAGCTGATGGTTTCTGTGGATACTTTGCATGTTTGTTATGGGTGTGGGACTCATGATTTGAAGTAGTGCCTTATTTCACAAGAAGAGCAATTGAGTTCAGTGGGATTACTTGTGGGGCAGGGAACAGTTCAGCATGAGTAAGGGTATAACAATTTTTATAAATATTTATTTAGCTTAGTCAGGTATTATAGTGAATCATTAAGGTAACTTAAGGTATGTCTACCCAGCATTTTGAAACGAGGGAACGAGCCCGCCCCCGGATTGCCAGATTTGGGGAAGTTGGGCTCATGCTAGTGCTTGGAAAAACAGCTGTGTAGACAGACCTTTGAAGTTGTGAATTGGGCTGGAGCTCAGGCTCTCACGCCTAGGAAGGGTGCAGGGCTTCAGAGGCTGAGCGCCATCTGGAGCCACAACGTCAAAGCGCTGCCTGCACAGTTATTTTTGGAGTGCTAATGCTCCCTGCTCACCCAAGTCTGTTGACCTGGGCTGGGAAGCTCACTGCTGAGGGCTCCAAAATGTTGTGTAGACATACCTTGATATGGAATAGGGGGGATATTTCTCCACGCACGGCGCTTTTGCATGAACAAACGAGTTTGAGGCAGGTAAGTTTGTTTGCTTTGAGACTGAATCACTTGATAAGCTGCTCAGTCATTACTGCCTCAAATCACAGGATTTTAATTACATCCACACAAACTAAGAATACTCTTCTACCTCCCAGCCCTCAAATAAAAAAAAAAAAAAGCAGTACAGTAGGAAGCAGTTAAAACAAACTGAAGATCGAAGGAAGATGATTTAAGATGTGCCCCATGCTGAAAACGTGTGCCAAACAGCCAAAGGGCCAAGGTGTGAAAACCAAATTGTGCAAGGTGAGATCCCCACTGGTAAAAATGCAGAGATGATGTGTTGCAATTAATTTTTTTGACAGCCTGCCTATGACTTCATCTCTTCTCTTCTTCCTTTGATGTGGCTTGAACTAGTAGCCTCTGTGCTCAGGAGGGTGAAGAAACGGCAATTGTAGTATGTGTGTATGTGTGGTGGAAGGAGGGGGGACATAGAAGTGAATAATCTTTGCACCTTCCTACACCTCACCCACCTATGCAAAGGCCAAGTACATCCTGGTCCTGTGCTGTCTGTAGGCTAGCCTTTAATAAAAATCAACCTGAGATGGATGCACAAGGTGCGGAGTCAGATTTACTAGGCAGTTGACCAACACCTCAGTAGGAATTTCCACTTTGTATTAAATAAGAAGATAGGTGTGTAACTGGAAACACATTGTCTATTTGGGCCTTTCTTTGCCGTTAGGGAGAAGAAATCATTATTCACATAAACAGAGAAAGTACAGTTGGATTCAGTTTCTCAAATACCAACCAGCAAGAGCTGGAGGGGACTCCCAGAAGTCCCTTGTTAAAATTCCACTACCAAAATGAAGGAATGGTTGAGGGGATTGTCTTGCCTGTGATGGAATCATCCCCTTTCTGGTTACTGTTAACTCATCCTTACCTGGGATGAATTTTATTTCTGGGGCTCATCAAAACACCAAAGTGATCAAATTTGTTGCCTTTGGGATACACTGGATTGAATCATATGGCAGAAATTTTCTAAAGGATACTAATTACCTTCCTATTGAAATGTAATTCTCCACTACACTACCAATACATTGAATAAGCAGTGTTGTTGCAGTATACTGAATATAGCAGTGTTGGTAGCAGGATATTAGAGGGACAAGTTGGGTGAGGTAATATCTTTTACTGGACCAACTTCTGTTCGAAAGCTCATCTCTCTCACCAACAGAAGTTGGTCCAAAAAAAGATATTACCTCACCCACCTTGTCACCTACCTGGGTAGGCTTTCAAGGACAAAGTATAACTATTTCCTTAGTCTAACTTTGTTTGGTAACTGCTGGTACTTCCTTCTTTGTTTATAGTAAGAGCAAGTGTTTTTGTTTGTGTGCATGCGTGTGTGTGCGCGTGTGTATAATATTCCCCTGTCTCTTCCACCTCTCTGGCCAAGCACATGTTGCACCCCAAGGACATACAGTTTATCACAGCCTAAGGTAGAACATTTTTGTCCAAGCCTCTTGTTAAACTATTAACCTAAACTAAACCTAAACTATTCAGCAAATTGCTGAAACCTTCTGGAGAACAGGGAACACCTGAGGGGTAAGAATTCAGAGTTCAGCGGGAAAGCTGTCTGTTCTTCTCCCCTCTCCCAAAGCCTTGCTAGGATTAAACAGTATGAGGTTATCCTGGATTTCCTCCAGTGATATGAGGCCTCTGGGGAAGTTCCATCCTGTTCTGAAGGAGAGGGGACTGGTAATCTCCAAAGTCAGTCATCGCTTCAGGAGGCACTTTATGGATTCACAGCTGTAGCACTTCTTATAAAAACTATGGAATGCAGCTGTAATAGCTAACGGATTAGTAAAAACCTAAGCATCTGGTAATCTAATACCAGGGATAGGCCTTTTGGATTGCTGGGAGCACAACTGCATGGAAAGAAGTTACTCTGCATTTCCTCTCTGCAGATAGTGTGCCAGATCCAAAGCCCACTGAAGTCAATGGAAAGACTCCAATTGTCTTCAGTGAGCTTTGGATGAAGCTCAGTGCTGTGGCCCTTACTGAGAAAAGACTTCTCACTTTTCAGCAAACAGGTTATTTAATGCAAGGTTTGCCTTCTCTTCTCTTCTCTTCTCTTCTCTTCTCTTCTCTTCTCTTCTCTTCTCTTCTCTTCAGGTTCTTATACTGTGTCCATCACTGTGAAACCTCATTTTGGTAACTTTTGGTCTGGTTAGTTTGCCTCATTAGGTGCTTTGGGTGTTCCTGCCAAAGCCCTGAACCTAGAGCTTCATCTCTAAACACCAGCTTTCTTTGCCTCTTTTTAGAGCACTGAGCACTGAAACCTCAACTCTTCTGTACCAGTCTTTGTGAACATGCTGGTCAGGTCATTGGAGAATCCTGTGTAATTTGCTCTCAGCAGCACATTAAACATGTGATCTTATCCAGCCCTGGAAGAATAACCTCAACATTTAGTTTCAGTGGGAGGCAAAATGAAGGGAAAGCATTGCAAAAGCATAAAGAGCATGAAAGTTAACACCACAAAGTTGCATAAAGATTTTAAAATTGCATTTCTATAGCACACTTTATCCTGTTCATAAACTACTCTCTCATGCCTTGTACAGATGGGTACATTGAGACTCAGAGATATTCAGTGACTCCCTTAGGGTGGCACAGTGAGTCAGAAGAGAAACTAGAGAAGAACCCAGAAATTCTTACGCCTTGCTCTAGCTACCAGATCACATTTCAATATCCCAACATTCTCTATTCAGTTCAGTACAGAACCCAAAATGGACTATTGTAAAAGAACAATTATTCAAAACAAATAGACTGATACTGTCTTCAGTTGGACTGAAGTGGGAAAACGAAACGCCATGTCTAGTATGAATCAAACATAATAATAAACAGACTAAGGTTTTACATCCTGTAGCCCTCAGGGCTCCTGCACTTTGAAAGCTCTCAGGATTTAAAAGATTTCTGGATGTAGTACATCCAACTGCCAGAGGGCACATTTCTCCCACCAAGCTCTTCACAGTGATTACTCAATGAGAGATTTGGGCCCCACTCACAAGAAAATTATTATGAAGGGAAGATCCAGGTCCTCTGTTTTAAATTAAATTACATTTATTAATGGAGAGCTCTCTACAATCACTTGTATAATACAGGCTTTCCATAGAGTCCATTATGATGTGTTACATATTTTATACCGTGAAGAACATGAGATTGCTGAAAAGTACTGAGATACCTAAACAGCTGTTATGCATTTACATTTCAGGTGTGAGCATGAAAATAAAGCTTCATTTTTCATACTGCACACCACATTCAGGGCACTTTATCCTCATATTATACTCCACTATAACTATATATTAGATATAGTTTCAACACATACAAATCAGGTGTTATTCCAGTGAAGCCGATGCCTAGATGTGCTCTCAGTTAGCTCATGTAAATTTGTAATAGACCTATGGAGTTCTATGGAATTACCCTGGATTTACATAAGGTAACTGAGACCAGTTTTGACCCAGTGGAGCTACATATGTACAAAACTGGTGCAAGTGAAATCAGAATCAGGTCCGGTACATTTGCAATGATCATGGTAAATAGATAATAAGTTCACATTTACTTATTTTATATATGATCAGAAACTTTTCTAATAACATTAGATTATCTTGAAAGATCAGCTGATGGCCCAAATGAGCACTGATGGCAGCAGAATCATAGAAGTATAGAAATGTAGGCCTGGAAGGGACCTCAAAAAGTCGTCATTTCCAGGCCCCTGCGCTGGGTTGCTGTCTTGATATCATCAGATCTGTGCAAAATTAAAATCAGTGGGTCTGATTCTCCTGTCACGTTCACTACTTTAATCAGAAATAGCTCCAGTAACGTCAATGGGGGTCACACTGGTGTATGAATGGTATAAGAGAATCAGGCCCTAAGGGCTCCACTTATCTCCTACTCCAGTAAGAGTGAGGTTTGGGTGTGTGTCATATTGTATTTCCCACCAGAGAGAATTAGATCTCTCCCTGGAGGTTCCACCAGGAAGGACCCACGTGAGCCTTGCAAATTGGAGGTTGTCCAAGAGAATGTTCTGAATGAGTGCATCCTCTGGATGACCTGCACCTGCTCAGACCCAGTCAATGGTACCCATCTTTGAGTCTATGCTGGCTGGATGTGGGCCTCCTAGAAGAGTGGGAATCTGCAGGTGCATTGTGCTCCTGCAACTATTTCTCAAGCAGACTTTCCACCACCAGGTTCTGTGCCATGTGCTTCACTGGTGATTGAGAAACCTTGGGCTGAATCAAGACTTTCAATAGATACTGCGATAGAATGGGTGTGACATGATCTCACTTGCCCTGGTTTAATTCCATTGACTTAGTGGACGGTTTTTACACTGGTCTGAGATCATAATCAGGCCTTATATGTCATCTACAGCCCACTTCCCACATCTTTGCCTTCTAAATTTGGAGAAAATCACTCTCTTGCTAATCTTCTCTACTAAGCAAGCACACATATACTGAGGGCTAAATCCTGCTTGCTTTATGCACATTAGTGAGTCTCATTTAATCAATAAGATTAACTACCAAAACTGAAAGGTAAACTTGCTATTTATCTTATAAAAATCTCTAAGAATCAATGGCAAACACCCAGATTTTCTGTCTCTGTATGTCATTTCTAAACAGACTATAACACATTGACCACCGAGATTAGATAGGGATAAGTTTCCCCAGTTGTGATTTACTATTGCTAGGGCCCTACTAAATTCATGGTCCATTTTGGTCAATTTCACGGTCATAGGATCTTAAAAATCATAAATTTCATGATTTCAGCTATTTAAATCTGAAATTTCATGGTGTTGTAATTGTAGGGGTCCTGACCCAGAAAAAGGAGTAGGAGGGGGCGGTTGCAAGGTTATTGTAAAGGGTTTGCGGCACTGCTATCCTTACTTCTGCACTGCTGCTGGTGGTGGTGCTGCTGCCTTCAGAGCTGGGCAGCTGGGGAGCGGCACCTGCTGGCCAGGAGCCCAGCTCTGAAGGCAGCACAGAAGTAAGGATGGAATAGTATGGTATTGCCACGTTTAGTTCTGCGTTGCTGCCTGCAGGGTTGGGCCCTCGGTCAGTAGCCACTGCCCTCCGGCCGCCCAGCTCTGAAGGCAGCAGTGCAGAAGTAAAGGTGGCCTGGTATGGTACTGCCACCTGTACTGCTGCGCTGCTGCTGATGGGGCGCCATCTTCAGAGCTGGGTGCCTGGCCAACAGTTGCCGTTCTCCAGCTACCCAACTCTGAAGACAGTGGAGAAGTAATGGTGGCAATACCACAACCCCTCTAAAATAACCTTGCAAAGCCCCCCCCCCCCCCCCGCAATTCCCTTTTGGGTCAGGCCCCCCAATTTGAGAAACACTGGTCTCCCCCATGAAATCTGTATAGTATAGGGTAAAAGCACACAAAAGACCAGATTTCATATGGCGAGACCAGATTTCATGGTCCATGACGAGTTTTTCATGGCTGTCAATTTGATAGGGCCCTTACTATTGCTAGTGTTTATTTTTAGTTACTTATAGGAAATACATATGTTAAAACATTATGTTTATGGTAACTGCATAGTGAATTATAGATGACTGTGTGTTGGGCAGTGTAATATGTGAGGTCCCATCAGTATGAAGGAGAGATACTGAACATCAGAATAAAAGATTCTCCATTGGAATGAGAACCAAAGATTCCTACACATTAACTATGTGCACTCAAAAATAAATCAAAACATTACAATCTACAAAACAGCAAATGGTGCATCAAGTTATTCATTGACCTAATTACATGTTAAAAAGCAAAAGAAGTCTAATGTATAGATGTTACATAGGAAAATGTCACAGTTACAAGGTTATGTAAGAGGCATAAGATACATTTCTAAACCAGGTATCAATATAAAATAAAAATGTAAGAGTAAACTATGAAAAATACATCTTTTATAGTTTAACTAATGTGCAGCATTCATTTATGCAACTATTTCTAGCTAAAAGGTGATAAGGTCTGTTATTCCTTAATGACCAAAACTGGTTTAAATGTAACAAACTAGGACAAATAAACTGGGACAATTTTCAACTTTCATTTGGGAAAAATTCCAGATCATTAAAACAAATGTGTTCAATTACCTTCTCCCTTTGCTCCCCCTCACAGTCTCAATGAAACTCTTCAAGGTGATAAAGGTCTACTATGCTCTTTCTTTAGATAAGCCCCGCCTCCTACATTCTTAGCAATGTTTCCCATGGATGAGGGACTTGGGTGTGGTTTATGCCCCCTATATTTAACTGTTATAATCTGGCACATATGGCTTACTGGCAAGCTGCCCTTCCTAAACCCCTATCATGGGCATTAGAAACTTGGGACACAATTCTGCCAGTTGATGATATACTGTGTGCCCTCAACTAGTACTGAGGACAATGGAAGTTATGAGAATTATGCACCTGGCAGATCAAGTTCTGTATTTACTCATCCCTATAGCTTCCTGGTTCTCTTGATTCTCACAAATGAGTGACAATCCATGTCATGCATGATGGTGATGATCATTAATAATATACATTTATGTAGAAGCTTTTATCCTGCAAGATCTCAAAGTACTTTATAAACTCTCTCTAAATAGGAATCAGATATCTGCTACTGTCTAACTGAAAAAAATATTTTTCTCTAATCTCTTTCAGTTATAGGAATCTTAGATATTACTTGAAACAACAGAAAGTAAAAAAAAGAATCAGGAAGAAGTGTGTGTCACAGTTTCAGGGTAAATGCACCTGTATTCCTCCCTCCATGGTCCCTTGAGGGCACCCATTTAAGCCATCCTAGCCATCACCTCTCTTGGGTAGAGATCTCTCTCTCTCTCTCTCTCTCTCTCTGTGTGTGTCTGTCTCCTGACCAGGGTTTTAAGGCTGTACAGCATAAAGAGTTTTAAGACTGCATAAATGCCTGCAACATGTAGTTGCAGTGATTGTGTGATGTAGGAGAGTCCCACAAAGATCTGTACAGAATTTACATCAGGATTTCAGGGTTTAGGATGAAAATCTGACTATAGATCAGAGGTGGGCAACATGCGGCCTGCGGGACCATCCTGCCTGGCCCCTGAGCTCCCAGCCGGGGAGTCTAGCCCCTGGCCCCTCCCCCGCTGCCCCTCCTCTCCCGCAGCCGCGTGGGCAGCGCGGCTTGTGCCTGCCCACCTCCCAGGCTTTCCAATAAACCTGTCCTGCTGCTCTGAGCAGCACGGTAAGTGGGCGCAGGGGGGGTTGGATAAGGGGAAGGAGGTCCCGGGGGGGTAGTCAGGGGGCGGTTGGATGGGGCGGAGGTTCGGGGGGTGGTGGTCAGTAGACAGAGAGCAGGGGGGGTTGGATAGGGGGTGGGGTTCTGGGGGGCAGTTAGGGATTGGGGTCCCGGGAGGGGGTGGTCAGGGGAAAAGGAGCGGGGGGGGGGTTGGATGGGTCACGGGTTCTGAGGGGGCAGTCAGGGGGTAGGAAGCGGGAGGGGGCGAATAGGGGGCAGGGGCCAGGCTGTTTGCCGAACCACAGCCTTCCCTACCTGGCCCTCCATACCATTGCGCAACCCCGATGTGGCCCTCAGGCCAAAAAGTTTGCTCACCCCTGCTATAGATAGTGGTTCGGTTCTGTTAGGGCTGAGGTGCATTCTGTATTATGTAGTACACTGTCCGATCTCCTGTAGGAGTTAAGGGTACTCAGCATTTTGAATGACTAAGCTCTAGTGATATATGTGAGATACATCGATTATATTTTCATCCTCTGGACAGACGACCTAAACTCCCTCATAGATTTTCACCACAGCTTCAACAGCCACCAGCCTTCCACTGAACCCTCTCTGGAACACTCCGACACTAGCATCAACTTCCTGGACACCACAATCAGCATTTTGCTGTGATGCTGGGAGTTCCTTTCTCAGACCTGAAGAAGAGCTCTGTGTGGTTCAAAAGCTTGTCTCTCTCACCAACAGAAGTCGGTCCAATATAAGATATTACTTCACATACCTTGGCACTCTAATATCTTGGGACAGATGCTGCTATAACTACACTGTTTAGGCTCCATAAAATAGCCCACCTGAGCCTCAACTGAATAGTCCATCCCTACTCAGCAAAGCATTTAAGCACATGCTTAACTTGAACGGGATTTCAATGGGACTGAAGGATGTGCTTTTCTGGAATACAGTTTGGGTCAGTGCTGGCATCCATTCATTTTCAGTGTTCCTGTGTCATTTGGGCACTTTTGTAACTGCCACCCTAGGTATGCTTTGTATTATTCCTCTTGTTCCTTATTGGATATTTAATTTTCTTTAAATTTACTTCAATTTTGTGGTAAGTGTTGACTGTATTTTTTTCTGGTTGTCCTTAACAGTGTAAAAACAGTAAAATATGGGGATTTAAAAACTCAAAATAATTTCTATGAGTGGGGATTTCAAAGAGGCCTAAGAGAGTTCACTGACTACAGTGGGGCTACTCACAGTAGTAAGCATCACCCTTGGTGCTAAGTATTTGCATGACCTTATTAACTATGCAATCACTTTTATGGTATTGAAATATTGAAAATGTATAATACCACTACTCTGAATAAAACTTAGCTCTTGTATAGCACTTCTCAGCTTTAGATCTCAAAGTGCTTTACAAAGAAGGTCAGTATCATTACCCGCATTTTATAGATGGAGACACAGAGGCATGGAGAAGTGAAATGACTTGGTCAGCATCACTTAGTAGCCGAGTGGGGAATAGACCTGTTTAAATCTCAGTTCAGTGCTTTATCCAATGTCTTTATAAGTATAATTTCTCCTCCTTTTGGTGTGTAATTGCACAAGTTTTAGGCACAACACTCGGGTATTTTTTTATAATATCGCCCTCAGATACTCTCCTTTCTTATTCTCTCATTATTAGGAGCTAAAATGAATCCATTCTAGATAAATATCCCTCATGTCAAATTATGTAACAGACTCATTAGAAAAAGTAGACAATCTATTAAAAATCAATTCCACAACAGAAATAATCCTGCACAAAGGTTGTTTTCCCCCGTGCTACAATATATAAGCTTAATGTTGTTAATAATGCATTTGTTTTTGTCCAGTCCATATATGATTTCATAGTAGGAATAATGCAGAATGCACCATGGTGATCAGTGTATATTTTAAAAAAAGGGACTATTTTACAATCTTTCTCTTAAATACATTCTTTCATCTCTAATATTGTATAGCTGTGGAGTCTACCTCCTACCTTCTTTTTCTTGCAGAGACAGATGTGATTGAGGAATCGGACAGGGCATCAGCAAGTTCTGCATTCTAATATCAGCTGTGACACTGATTTTGTACACGAGCCTTGCCAAAACACTGGGGTCCAGCCCTAGGAGGTGTTGAGCACCAACATCTCTCATTAAAATCAAAGGGAGTTGAGAGCACTCAATACCTTGCAGGATCAAACCATAAACTTCTCTGCCTCAGTTTTCTCATCTGCAAAATGTGGGTAATAACACTTTTCTCTCTTGTGAAGATGAACTGGAAAATGTTTGTAAAGCATCATTCTGAACATAAAAAAATGTAAGTGCAAGGTATACTTAGTGATGTTAAATAAGGAGCTCTTAAACTTCATTGCACCATGACCCTCTTCTGACAACAAAGTTATTACATGACCCCAGTGGGGGATAAAGGGGGATGGAGGGGCAGAGCCTGAGCCCCACTGCCCTGGGTAGGGGTGGAGCTCGGGCTTCAGTTTTGGCCCTGGGTCCGAGCAAGTGTAATGCTGGCCCTGGCCACCCCATTAAAATGGGGTCCCGACCCACAGTTTGAGAACCGCTGTGTTAAATAGTTGATGGCCAGATCCTCAGCTGCACTGGAACTGAATTTGGTGCACCTGGGGAAGAGGGGGGCAGCATACATGGATTTCTCACACTCTTCTAAATCTTCTTGATCTAGGAGCTGGTGCAGCCCCTGGCACAAGTAAGAGCAGCCTGAAGCTGTCTGAATTTGCACTGACAGTAACAGCCTCCCCTAGAGGCGTTCCACTAGGCCAGGAACACTGTAGCAAGCATATTGTGGTCATGCACCCAGAACACCATTTACACCAGTGTGTAGGGCAGAAGCAAGTGGGACAGCCGGCATGGCTTGCTTTAACCCATCCAGAGATTCCCTTGGCTGGTTGTTTATCAACACTGGTACCCTGTTTTGTCCCCTTTTCACCACTGCATCCACACCCTTGATAATGATGCAGTGGTGAAAAGGGACAAAACAGGGTACCAGTCTTGGAGTTAACTTTAAATTCTGTTCCATGCTTCTAGGGCTCAGGCTCAGAGTCTCCGTGTACGTAGAGCTAAATCAATTGTTTTCTCAGGTGTCTCATTCATGAAAATACTATCACTTCTGATCGACCTAAATATGTATTTTCATTTAATCTTTTTTCCACATCACATGTGCGGCTGCATTTTATGTAATTTCCAGAGTATGAAGAGAACATTACATCATTCTGAGAATTGTAAAGTGTGGTTTGTTTTAATTAAAAATTATTCTTATTCAGATGGAAACTGACTCTGGAACTAGATAAAATAACGCTGTGGATTTTAGGTCAAGGCTGACAAATATTTTGAAAGGTTCTCACAATTTTAATGTAAGAAAATTTGTTGTCTCTTCTTTTTCATGTGTAATGCAAATGGGACTGTGCAGCCTGTGGGTGTTGGAAGCTGGGGAGATATCAAATGCTGTCCAAGATTAAGTGCAGCACATCTCTATCCAGACAATAAGCCAAAGGCCAGCGGGACTCCAAAGGAAACAGACTAGAGGCACAGAATAGGGGAAGAAAAACTGCTCTGCCTTCGGAGCTTTATTGCAGAGTGCAGGAATTAATTCAGGCAGATCTAGCCATTTATAATAGTTTCTTTTAATGCAGTTTTTCCATGTTTATTGCTAATTATTTAGAAAATAAACAGCAACAGCCACTCTCCCAACTTTTCTGGCTTAAGTGCAATGTGACAGGTACCGACGGAGAGGTCTCCAAAGCCGCTCCAATACCAGTTCCTCTGCTCAGTAATGAATTTTTGGAGTGCCACCTTTACTGGTAGGGAAGAGTCATTTATAAACAAGTTGATTTGTTGATCTGATTCATACATAATTCTTGCAGTGTACATTCCCTTTCTTTCTCTACAGTATATGTACTGAGGGAAAGATCAGGAGCAGAAAATTCCTCCTTAGCCGCTTCCACATGTTATAATGATAACTGCTCAGGTAGGAGTGGGACGGGAAAATCCCCTTGGAATATGGTATTTATCATTTATCTGGCAGGTGGTAACTGATGTGTTCCAACGCACTAGGAATCAGCACAATGGAAACCGTTCCACTCCAAAGAAGGGAAAGTTAAGTGTCATGATTAAGTACCTGGGAACTTTGAACCCAATCCACTAAAAGCCCTAGAGCTGGTTCATTAGTATTTGATTAAAACGTTCACCAATTTTTACTTTTCTGAACAAATATTTTATTTGAGATTTTTCTGGTATTTTTCCAGTTCAAAGGCAGGCAAAATACTGTTTGTTGAATAAAGGTTTCATCACATACAGATAACGCTCAACAGATAGTTTGTTCAGATCTTCAACCAGCTCCAATAAGCAGAATGTCACTGCAACCAAATTCTCTAATAAGTGACTTCCCCTGTTATTTCCTGGCTCATTTCTAATATCCATTCTGTACATGGGGAGAACAGCTAATGCTGAATAGCTGTAATTTACTCAGTGGTTTGAAAATCACTTCCTTTCTCACTTTCCTATTCTCTTCCTGCCACTAGGTATTTCGTGGCTATTTTATATTTTGTATAAAATATTTTAACATATATAAAATTATTATATATAAATATTGGCGTTGTGCATTTGGGAGTGAGGGTGTTAGAAGACATCTATATATATGATGGCTGGGTCAGCAATTTTGTTGTAAATACCCATTTCCCACTCATAAAATCTCCCTCCAACATATTTGTGACCATAAACAGGTTACCTGAATGTTTTAGGAAAAGATGACAGGGGATATAAACACTGTTGGATGGAGTTACAAGCAGGATTTAGCAAACATGTTCAAGAATATACTTTCCACTCTTTGCTAAATGAAGAAACCAAGAGTCATAATGAAATGCTGAACCAGAAGCCATAAAAGGGACAATCCAAAGAGAACAGGAAGACAATAATATACAGTAGAGTTTTGTGCACCACCTTTCCTGAGAAATGTAGTGGAAGGCTAGAGGAGGAAAAAAAGTAGAAGACTTACCAAATAATCACCTTCTGTGGTTTTGGTAAATAAATGAAAAGAAGTTAGATTTCTCTCAGTCAGGAACAAGTTTTATATG
Organism: Lepidochelys kempii; assembly: GCF_965140285.1. NCBI lineage: Eukaryota > Metazoa > Chordata > Testudines > Cheloniidae > Lepidochelys > Lepidochelys kempii. The sequence continues at coordinate 91,982,887 of NC_136384.1, read as the reverse complement.
TGTAACCCCCAAGGAGATTACCTAGATTCCTGGGACGCTGTCTGCTGGCAGCTCAGGGAGAGGCGCACTGTCCCTGGTAGGGAGGGGGACCCAAGGCAGACTCAGAGTCCACCCAGCAACCAATAGGGAGTGAGAGGCCCTCCCAGGGAGAAGCCCTTTGGTAGTCAGTCTGGAGCCAGCCAGGAAAAGGGCAGGACTGGCTGTGTGGGGAGCTGGTGAGTCCCAGGCCTGCATGCATGGTTCCCCCTGAGAACAGGCCTCTAGGGACCTTACAGTAGATCCCTCAGCTGTGTTTTTTCCTTCCTCACTGATGATTCCCAATTTGTAGCATTTGCTGGGAAATTTCCCAGCCAGGCTGAGTTTGCCCTCCAGCTCCCTAGGTGAGACCAGTCACCACATGATCAGCTCTGCTCTGTCTGCTAGCCCAGGGAAGCTGCTTGCTGAGTGTGTGTCTGGAGGCTGGGCTAGGAGGCTACCGTTTGGATGTTAGTGTAGTTGTGTAACCTACACCTTGAGCCCTACACCCCTTTGTGGTGAGGGGAAATCCTGGGACCGATGCAGCCTGATTCCTGTCTGAGGAGGATCCCTGCCAGCAGAGAGCAGCCCCGTCTGCAGTGACTGAGGAGTCCAGCGTCATCTTTGAACCTGAGGATCATTCATGGAGTTTGTGAGTGCACCATCGTTTAGTTAGTCAGGGAATTTGGTCTGGGGACCCCCGACTCCCTGAACTGCGTCCTCAAGCCAGGGAGTAAGGGTTTGAGGATTTTATAACCTGCTGCATATTACACCTGTGGATGGATTTACCACTTTCTCCCACTTATGAGTCCTTTGGGCTGTACTGAACCCAGTCGGCCACGCTGCTAAACCACTGCAGAAAAGAATTTTGTGGTTATAGGTCATCAAGGGCCCCAGCAAAGTATGCGTACCAACGGGACACTAATTTTGCATTTGCTACATCAAGTCACGGGTATTTGCAGTGTGGGCACCGGTGACCCTAAAAATAGTGTTTTATCCTGTTATGTTGTATTTGTCTCCTGTTTAATATAATTATTGTGTTGAATATATTTTTATGTGTTTGTGTTATTTCTTGAAAGTCTCCAACTATCTGGCAAGTAAGTGGGGATTACTCTGTAGTTAGAATCTTCCGCCCAAGCTACCCTGGTGACCCTGCCAGGAAGGAGCGAAGGGGGTGGAGGCACCGCCAAATAATTTCATAGGAAAAAAAGAAAGAAGATACATCCCACTGAGTGGGTGGCAGGATCCAAAAGAACCCAGACCTGTCCATCAAAACCTGTAAGCGGATTGGCATTAAAGGAGGTAACCAGGTGGAGAGTAGGCGCTACATATGGACAAAAGATCACCCATGGGGAAGTGGAAAGATAAACTAGAAAGTGCTATTCAAAAGTTGGAGATGTATCTCTTTTAAAAGTTACCTTTCATCCAGTGTTGAGCTTGTGGCAGATCTAAGTGCAAACATGCACCCAAATAACAAAAGTTTCAATTAAAAAAAGTTTAGTTATTTTGGTGAAAGTCTGTGTGGATGTTCTTATTTTGGAATGAAGTAGCTAAAAGATGGTAACTAGGGTGGGTAACAAACCAACTTTACAAAAAATGAAAAGGAGTACTTGTGGCACCTTAGAGACTAACAAATGTATTTGAGCATAAGCTTTCGGATGCATTCAGTGGAAAATACAGTGGGAAGATTTATATACATAGAGAACATGAAACAATGGGTGTTACCATACACACTGTAAGGAGAGTGATCACTTAAGGTGAGGTATTACTAGCAGGAGAGCGGGCGGGGGGGATACACCCTAGAATCCTATTTTCGATGTCTCTGACTCAAGGAATATTTCCAACACACCTCTGAACAACATACTAACCCACAGAGACCTTCCTACCAAGACTACAAAAAGAAGGATTATGAGTGGACTCCTCCTGAAGGTCAAAACAACAGACTGGACTTCTACATAGAGTGCTTTTGCCGACGTGCACAGGCTGAAATTGTGGAAAAACAGCATCACTTGCCCCATAATCTCAGCTGTGCAGAACACAATGCCATCCACAGCCTCAGAAACAACTCTGACATCATAATCAAAAAGGCTGACAAAGGAGGTGCTGTCGTCATCATGAATAGGTCGGCATATGAACAAGAGGCTGCTAGGCAGCTCTCCAACACCACTTTCTACAAGCCATTACTCTCTGATCCCACTGAGGGTTACCAAAAGAAACTACACCATCTACTCAAGAAACTCCCTGAAAAAGCACAAGAACAAATCCGCACAGACACACCCCTAGAACCGCAACCAGGGGTATTCTATCTGCTACCCAAGATCCATAAACCTGGAAATCCTGGACACCCCATCATCTCAGGCATTGGCACCGTGACAGCAGGATTGTCTGGCTATGTAGACTTCCTCCGCGGGCCCTACGCTACCAGCACTCCCAGCTATCTTCGAGACACCACTGACTTCCTGAGGAAACTACAATCCATCAGTGATCTTCCTGAAAACACCATCCTGGCCACTATGGATGTAGAAGCCCTCCACACCAACATTCCACACAAAGATGGACTACAAGCCATCAGAAACAGTATCCCCGATAATGTCATGGCAAACCTGGTGGCTAAACTTTGTGACTTTGTCCTCACCCATAACTATTTCACATTTGGGGACAATGTATACCTTCAAATCAGCGGCATTGCCATGGGTACCTGCATGGCCCCACAGTATGCCAACATTTTTATGGCTGACTTAGAACAACGCTTCCTCAGCTCTCATCCCCTAATGCCCCTACTCTACTTGCGCTACATTGTTGACATTTTCATCATCTGGACCCATGGAAAAGAAGCCCTTGAGGAATTCCACCATGATTTCAACAATTTCCATCCCACCATCAACCTCAGCCTGGACCAGTCCATACGAGGGATCCACTTCCTGGATGCTACGGTGCTAATAAGCGATGGTCACATAAACGCCACCCTATACCGGAAACCTACGGACCGCTATTCCTACCTACATGCCTCCAGCTTTCATCCAGACCACACCACATGATCCATTGTCTACAGCCAAGCTCTACGATACAACCACATTTGCTCCAACCCCTCAGACAGAGTCAAACACCTACAAGATCTCTATCAAGCATTCTTACAACTACAGTACCCACCTGCTGAAGTGAAGAAACAGATTGACAGAGCCAGAAGAGTACCCAGAAGTGACCTACTGCAACAAAGAAAATAACAGAACGCCACTCGCCATCACCTTCAGCCCCCAACTAAAACCTCTTCAACGCATCATCAAGGATCTACAACCTATCCTCAAGAACAACCCATCACTCTCACAGATCTTAGGAGACAGGCCAGTCCTTGCCTACAGACAGCCCCCCAACATCAAGCAAATACTCACCAGCAACCACACAACAGAACCACTAACCCAGGAACCTATCCTTGCAACAAAGCCTGTTGCCAACTGTGTCCACATATCTATTCAGGGGACACCATCATAGGGCCTAATCACATCAGCCACACTACCAGAGGCTCGTTCACCTGCACATCTGCCAATGTGATATATGCCATCTTGTGCCAGCAATGCCCCTCTGCGATGTACATTGGTCAAACTGGACAGTCTCTACATAAAAGAATAAATGTACACAAATCAGACGTCAAGAATTATAACATTCAAAAACCAGTTGGCGAACACTTCAATCTCTTTGGTCACTCAATTACAGACCTAAAAGTTGTAATTCTTCAACAAAAAAACTTCAAAAACAGAGTCCAACGAGAGACTGCTGAATTTGAATTAATTTGCAAACTGGATACAATTAACTTAGGCTTGAATAGAGACTGGGAGTGGATGGGTCATTACACAAAGTAAAACTATTTTCCAACGTTTATTCCCTCACCCACCCCGCACTGTTCCTCAGATGTTCTTGTCAACTGCTGGAAATGGCCCACCTTGATTATCACTACAAAAGGTTCCCTCCCACTCCCCCTCCCCGCTCTCCTGCTGGTAATAGCTCACCTTACCTGATCACTCTCCTTACAGTGTGTATGGTAACACCCATTGTTTCATGTTCTCTGTGTATATAAATCTCCCCACTGTATTTTCCACTGAGTGCATTCCGATGAAGTGAGCTGTAGCTCACGAAAGCTCATGCTCAAATAAATTTGTTAGTCTCTAAGGTGCTACAAGTACTCCTTTTCTTTTTGCGAATACAAACTAACACGGCTGCTACTTGGAAACCAACCAACTTTACCTAAATCACCTTTAGCAGCTTTTATTCTGAAATAATGGTGTTCACACACATGGCCTTGCAACAAAATTACTTTCAGTTTCCATTTACATCTTTCCTGATGTGGTGCACGTTTGTGTGCAGACCAACCTTTACGAACTCCCTAAATGAGAGATCACCTCTTACCTCATGCCATCTTGTCACAGCTGAGATCAGAGGTGCTGGAGCTGGAACCACTTGGTCCAAATGAGAAAGGGCTGCTCATGGGGCCTTCTCTGTGTGCATCCCTTTCCTTTGGAAGGAGTTCCCTCCTTGGTCCTAATCAACCTGAATCTGTTGACCTTCAGAGCATGCTTCAAGGCCCATCTGTTTAGGAGTGTGATAGATGAAGCAGTAATGTTAGGGTTGAGGTAAAGGGGAAGTTGGGAATTTGGTTTATATCTTCTGCTGCCTGTCATTTAGTATAATCATATGTCAGGGAGGTGCTGCTACTGCTTTTTTGCTGTATTATATTTTTAAGTATTTTGTCAGAGGTGCTTGGAACATTCAGATAGGCACCTAGTGTTTTTATATATTTAAATTAAATAAAAATATTGATTACACTTAATCTCATACCCAACCTGGGCACACAACAGATAGTTTTGAACTGAGTCTTTTTTCTTTGGTAATCTTGGTTATCAGCCCATTCTCTATCACTTTCATTCCCATTTTCTTCCCTGTCCCCGCTTTACATTTTACCATCATTTAAAACTAATCTGTTATATTGGTCTCTCCTATCATTATGATACTCTAGTATTTTAATATGTGCTTAGGATCTTCCTAGACTGATGCTTTTGTATGATCAGTCTACTAAAATATAATACACATTTGGGTTTTTTTGGGGGGGGAGGGGGGAGGAGAGAACATGTCTACACTAGCTATTGCAGAGAGAACATAGGAGGAATTTGAACTATTTTAGTGGGCAGGGGAGAAGTTTTTCCCTAAAGAGATCCTTGTGAGGACACTAGTCATCTTATAAGAATAATAGACTAGTTATTTTAAAATGTTTTGTAGGGAAGACTCTAAAACGGCAGGTATTCAGATGTTGGGGTTAGAAGTGAAAACATAGTAAATTGTCTCAGGGCACTGACACGGATTTCAGGAAATGAGCTTAACTAATTTATTGGAATTTGTTAACAGCATTGCTAGAAAAAGAGAAATACATGCATTATACGCTTAGACTTTCTGGAAACACATGACCAAGTTCCAGGTTGTTACCTAATGTGAAGAGTCATTTTGGAACAGGGGAAATACTGTCATGCCATATAAAACTGGAAATCTGCTGAAAGACAGAAAAGAGAGAATATTGATCCATACATGGAAAACTGTCAGGCTTATATTTCTTATGGTGCTTGGATTGATGGTAATTAAAGCAATATTTCCAACTCCACAACTGATACTTACCTGGTTTCGTAAAAAGAAAAGGAGTACTTGTGGCACCTTAGAGACTAACCAATTTATCTGAGCATAAGCTTTCGTGAGCTACAGCTCACTTCATTGGATGCATACCTGGTTTGTTCGGTTTGCAGTTAGGACCTCAGTAGCTAGAACTAGATGGATTTGCAATATTGCAGTAGCATTTTTTGGAAGATGGAAATTCAGTTCACGTAATAGCAAGCATAGAAACTAAGAAACAAAAGAAAAATATAAGGAAAATAATACTGCTACTGCTGAACAATGCAGATGGGACTTGTCGGAGCAGATTGTGATGGCGCCAGGTTCCCTTTCCTCCTGCACAACAACAAGGCTAGGAGAATGGTGATGTGGAGTGTGTCATCCACACCTTTTCTAAAGATGTAGAAGTAGCAAGGGAGCCACTTTTGAGATGGAACTGAGAAGCTGTTTAAAGGCGGCAACAATACTGTGCAATGGGTTAGGATAGGAAATGAAGGCTACTTTATCTAGTTGGTATTGCAGGTGGAATTTAGGTAAGAAGAATATAATGGAGCAATCATTGGGGCTAATCCTCATAAAATATGCCATGGGAGCACAATTGAAGTAATCATAAATAAGTCACTGATAGAGGGAAGGAAGTGTGTGTGCATGTGTAAGTGAATTCTCAGAATAGATTTTTAGAAATACCTGATATTATTCATTTAGTGAATGCTGATATTTTCATGATAGTACATCACGCTTCCTAGCAAGTAGGCTGAGCCTCAGGAGGCAGAGCAAGCCTGAGAAATGTCAGGATGACTGAGAAAGAAGGAAGTGTAGAGTGCCACCCACTGAACCATAGGTGTTATTAGGGTTCAGATTGTGTTCTTTCATCTAGATTCCATTTCCTATTGTCAGTGAGCAACTGACTTTCTAAAAACTGACACTGAGACACTTTAACAAAGCAACTGTCTGTCACAGAGCAAAATAAAACTAATTTTCTAAATTAACAGTCACAAGAGCTAGGAGGAGAATGATAGAGGGATTCACTTAGGGATACAATTCTTTTTGGACCATAAATAAGGCTGCATTTTTTTCCCCATGGAGATTGATATATTGCATTTTGTAAACACCTCTACCTGACCAAAATCAACCAGCATGATTCAGAATGTGCCCCAAAAAACCCCAAATACTTCCTTATTGTGTAGCTTTTTGGAGCTTTAAGTTGAAAAATTCTGAAAAAAAATATATATATATATTTACACAACAGGATTTGCAATAAAACCAGCTTAAACAAACTTTCTGGAATTTCTACAGTTGGGGAGTAGATTTTGTATTTATGGGTGAATGTCTCTTATCCAGAGCACTGAGAGGCAAACTGCAGATATTCACACTTCCATCTACTTACAAATGACTATTTTTCTCATATCTAGGGTGCTTTTTGTATCAAACAGCTCTTCTACAAACACCATTTTTTTTCTCTCCCCACAGAGGAAGTTGTAAAAGAATCAGTTGTTCTCTTTCTCACAATTTGTGATGAAGCTTCTAGATAGTGATCACACGTAGCTTTTCCGTTATGATTCATTGGAGTCTTCAATGTAGTGTAAAATATATCAGCAGGCACATGAAATGTTCTGCTTTCATACAGAAGAGATCCATGTTTGGCAGAAATATTTCCAAATGCAGAATCTGCCTTTGTCTCAACATGTTACACCCCATGTACCTAACTCTTACTTTAAAGTCTCTCAGTCTTGCCCTATTTTAGAGTAAAGAGGGCCACCAGAGAGAAAAATACTCAAGAACTGATGAGAATGGAGCCTGTCCCCTTTGAAACCTGAGCAAGTTGTACCTGAGCAAGTGTGTTAATAATACTGTTTACTTCAAAGACTTCCCTTTCTCTTAGGTTCTTGAATATTTTTCCTCTCCCCCACTTCTGAGTGGTTGTATACCTCTGGTTTCTGAAATAAGCCCTGCAGATTAAACCACTGAAGAGTAGCTAGGGTGAAAGAAGAGAGCCCCAAAATTTAAGAGAACTGGGATCCAGTGCTCCCCCATCTCAGAGAATACAGTACTGTTTTCTTTGGGAGAGTCAGATCTCCATAAACTCTTGTGTTTGCTTTTCCCTTCCAGTGACCTGGTGCTTTAAGTGGTCTGGGCTGTATTATCTGTTGGGTATGTCTACACTGCAAAAAAAAAAAAAAAAGAAGTGTGTGTTTGTGTTAAGAACTCAGGTTAGCTAACCGGCTAGCTAATTTGGGTTAAAAATAGCAGCGATGACAAAAGAAGTGTGTGTTTGTGTTAAGAACTCAGGTTAGCTAACCGGCTAGCTAATTTGGGTTAAAAATAGCAGCGACGACAGCAACTCTGCTTTTAACTTGAGTCAGCAGCTTGAGTTCACGCCATAGAGCCTTGTCTTCAGCACTAAAAAGAATGCTTTTTTTAAACTTTGGGGTGACTAACACATGAGCTATCCCAAGGTAAAGGTAGGCACTTTAGTTTTACTGAAAGGTAAACAACCCTAAACCCCTAAAACATTTTTATTTTATTTTGCAAAATAGACGTATCCTTAGAAAAGCCAAGAGAGGCTCTCTGTCTCCAGCCTACAACCCACTCTTACCTTTCTCCTCCACTCTCATCCCTTCCCCCATGAGATTGCTCATGGATCACATCCATATCTTTCACGGCAAAGGGTCAACTTTACTTTTTCTGTGAACTCCATGACAATTGAAAATAATACAGCCTTTTTTATAAGAGTCAAGAAAGAGATTAAATGCCTAGGTCTGAATCACTAGCAATTTAGGGTTTGCATTATTAAGTTTAAAAATAAACTACATGCATTAGATGCTATTTTAGTATAATGGCAAAATAATGACTGTGTTAAGTCAGACTTTCTTATTACTGTATGTAGTGCTTTATTTTTGTGGTGCCAGTTTCCTTTTCTGATCAACGAGGCATGTATCTATTGAGATGGGCTTTCAGAGTGATGTATGCTTGATAGATCCATGTGGGAGTATTTCTGAAATCATTCTTCATTTCTAAAATGTTAACCTTTTATTTTTCCTATAAAGTTGTTTTCATTTCTTAAAATGTTTATTGTTAATTTAGAGGTAGTAAAAATTAAACAGAGCATGGTTCTTAGTTATGAGGTTCAGTTTCCACTGTGATTTCTTAAAGGAAATGCATAATTAAAGAAGTTGCATTATTTATGTGAAAGAATAATAAAATCATAGTTACTGTAATGTATGCTTGTGGTACTAGGTTAATTTTAAATGTTAAACATAATAATCTTCTCCTCCACCAAAAGGAGCAGTAATTATTCTTATGTTTCAGCTCTGGCACTCATGAGCTTTTCTTACATTTAGAAAAGGTCCTGAATGCATAGAAGCACACTGAAAGGGACTAGAAACAGAGCCATATGAAAACGGAAGATTTCACCGATCAAGGCTTCCTGCACATATTTTCTTGAGTTGCAGTCTGCATTTTGCTTTGTGCTTCAGTTTCAAACCAGCCCAAATCTCAAAGCATAACTCAACTGATGCTGAATTGAGTATTACTCGAGTATTACCATCAGAATCCTGTAAAACTGAAATTTGCATTGTTTTTGTGAAAAACCATAAAGTGGTTCTGGTTTGTTCAAAAATACCAGTCACTCACAAGGTTGACAAACTTGACCATGTTTTGCCAAAACATTTGTAATGCATTTTGAATTTGTGATTGTCACGGTTCCTCCTCCACTCTGAACTCTAGGGTACAGATGTGGGGACCTGCATGAAAAACCTCCTAAGCTTATCTTTACCAGCTTAGGTCAAAACTTCCCCAAGGTACAAAATATTACCCCCGTTATCCTTGGACTGGCCGCTACCACCACCAAACTAATACTGGTTACTGGGGAAGAGCTGTTTGGACGCGTCCTTCCCCCCAAAATACTTCCCAAAACCTTGCACCCCACTTCCTGGACAAGGTTTGGTAAAAAGCCTCACCAATTTGCCTAGGTGACTACAGACCCAGACCCTTGGATCTTAAGAACAATGAACAATCCTCCCAACACTTGCACCCCCCCTTTCCTGGGAAATGTTGGATAAAAAGCCTCACCAATTTGCATAGGTGACCACAGACCCAAACCCTTGGATCTGAGAACAATGAAAAAGCATTCAGTGTTTTACAAGAAGACTTTTAATAAAAAATAGAAGTAAATAGAAATAAAGAAATCCCCCCTGTAAAATCAGGATGGTAGATATCTTACAGGGTAATTAGATTCAAAACATAGAGAACCCCTCTAGGCAAAACCTTAAGTTACAAAAAAGATACACAGACAGAAATAGTTATTCTATTCAGCACAATTCTTTTCTCAGCCATTTAAAGAAATCATAATCTAACACATACCTAGCTAGATTACTTACTAAAAGTTCTAAGACTCCATTCCTGTTCTGTCCCTGGCCAAGACGACTACAGACAGACACAGACCCTTTGTTTCTCTCCCTCCTCCCAGCTTTTGAAAGTATCTTGTCTCCTCATTGGTCATTTTGGTCAGGTGCCAGCGAGGTTACCTTTAGCTTCTTAACCCTTTACAGGTGAGAGGAGCTTTCCCCTGGCCAGGAGGGATTTCAAAGGGGTTTACCCTTCCCTTTATATTTATGACACGCCCCCCAAATCTCAGCTAGGGTGAAACACTGGCTGGGATTTCTTCCTGGAGCTCTAGGAAAACAGAGTTAATAAGACACATGCATCTCTAAATATACTACCAAGTACATAAAGACTAACAATATTTTCCACATCTCAAGGACGATTTTAACCAGTTGATTCTGGGAAACTTTCACGGGAGAGTGCATCAGCCACTTTGTTAGAAGCTCCTGAGATGTGTTGGATGTCGAAATGAAAATCTTGGAGAGCTAAACTCCACCGAAGAAGTTTTTTGTTAGTTTCTTTGACGGTGTGAAGCCACTTTAGTGCAGCATGGTCGGTTTGCAGGTGGAAACGCCGTCCCCAAACATATGGGCGTAGCTTTTCCAGAGCGTAGACAATGGCATAACATTCTTTTTCAGTGACTGACCAGTTGCTTTCCCTCTCAGACAGTTTTTTGCTGAGAAACACTACAGGGTGGAATTCTTGATCAGGTCCTTTCTGCATTAAAACTGCTCCCACACCACGCTCGGATGCATCTGTGGTTACTAGGAACAGTTTGTCAAAGTCTGGGGCCCTTAGTACAGGGTCAGACATGAGTGTCGCTTTAAGCTTGTTAAAGGCCTTCTGACACTTTCCGGTCCACTGAACAGCATTTGGCTGTTTCTTTTTGGTTAGGTCTGTCAGTGGGGCAGCGATTTGGCTGTAGTGCGGTACAAATCGTCTGTAATAACCGGCCAAGCCTAAGAAGGATTGAACCTGTTTCTTTGACTTTGGGACAGGCCACTTTTGGATAGCATCCACTTTGGCCTGTAGGGGGCTGATAGTTCCTTGACCCACCTGGTGTCCAAGGTAAGTCACTCTGTTTAGGCCTATTTGACACTTCTTAGCCTTAACAGTTAGTCCTGCCTCCCTTATGCGCTCAAGGACTTTTTGTAGATGTTCCAGGTGGTCTGCCCAGGAATCCGAAAATATGGCCACATCGTCAAGGTAGGCGACTGCATATTCTCCTAATCCCGCTAGGAGACCATCTACAAGTCTTTGGAAAGTGGCGGGTGCATTTCGCAGCCCGAAAGGGAGTACATTAAATTCATACAGCCCGAGATGTGTGATGAAGGCTGACCTTTCCTTGGCAGATTCATCTAGCGGTACCTGCCAGTACCCCTTGGTTAAGTCCAAGGTAGAGATGAACTGGGCCCGTCCCAGTTTCTCTAATAGTTCATCAGTGCGTGGCATTGGATAGTTGTCTGGGCGAGTTACAGCATTTAGCTTACGGTAGTCCACGCAAAAACGTATTTCCCAATCTGGTTTGGGAACTAGAACCACTGGAGATGCCCATGCACTTTCAGAGGGGCGGATTACACCCATCTGTAACATATCCTGGATCTCCCGTTCTATAGCAGTTTTAGCTTGAGGAGACACCCGGTAAGGGTGGACCCTAATTGGGTGAGCATTACCTGTGTCAATGGAGTGGTATGCCCGTTCAGTCAGTCCTGGGGTGGCTGAGAACGTTGGCGCGTAGCTAGTGCACAGCTCCTGGATCTGCTGTCGCTGCATACGCCCAAGGGTCATGGAGAGGTTCACCTCTTCCACACCACCAGCACATTTCCCTTCGTAATAGACACCTTCAGGCCACTCAGCGTCGTCTCCTCCCTGGGCTGTAAACTGACAAACCTTTAATTCTCTGGAATAAAAGGGCTTTAGAGAATTAATATGATACACCTTAGGCTTTCGGTTGGAGGTGGGGAATGCTATGAGATAATTAACAGCTCCCAGGCGCTCCTGGACCACGAATGGCCCTTCCCACGATGCTTCCATTTTATGGGCCTGGAGCGCCTTTAAGACCATGACCTGGTCTCCTACTTTGAAGGAACGCTCTCTGGCATGTTTATCATACCAGGCTTTTTGCTCTTTTTGAGCATCCTGTAAGTTTTCTCTAGCAAGGGCTAAAGAGGTTCGGAGGGTGTTTTGTAGGTTGGTTACAAAGTCCAGAATGTTAGTTCCTGGAGAAGGTGTAAATCCCTCCCATTGCTGCTTCACCAACTGCAATGGCCCCTTAACCTCACGGCCATATACAAGTTCAAATGGGGAAAACCCTAAACTGGGATGTGGTACAGCTCTGTAGGCAAAGAGCAACTGCTGCAATACTAGGTCCCAATCATTGGAGTGCTCATTTACGAATTTACGTATCATGGCCCCCAAAGTTCCATTAAACTTCTCCACCATGCCATTTGTTTGATGATGGTAGGGAGTGGCAACCAAGTGATTTACCCCATGAGCTTCCCAAAGGTTTTTCATAGTTCCTGCCAGGAAATTAGTCCCTGCATCTGTGAGGATGTCGGAGGGCCAACCTACCCTGGCAAAAATGTCTGCTAGTGCCTGACACACACTTTTAGCCCTGGTGTTGCTTAGAGCTACTGCTTCCGGCCATCGGGTGGCAAAATCCATGAAAGTCAGTATGTACTGCTTTCCTCTGGGTGTCTTTTTCGGAAAAGGACCCAGAATATCCACAGCTACTCGCTGAAATGGAACTTCAATGATGGGGAGTGGCTGGAGAGGGGCTTTGACCTGGTCTTGGGGTTTTCCCACTCTTTGGCACACCTCACAAGACTGGACATAGGTAGAAACATCCTTGCCCATTCCCTCCCAGTGGAATGACCCCCCCAAACGGTCTTTGGTCCTGTTCACCCCAGCATGGCCACTAGGGTGATCATGGGCTAAGCTCAAGAGCTTGGCCCGGTATTTAGTTGGAACTACCAACTGTCTCTGAGGATGCCAGTCTTCCTGGTGTCCCCCAGAAAGAGTTTCCTTGTATAAAAGTCCTCTTTCTACCACAAACCTGGATCGATTAGAAGAGCTGAGAGGCGGTGGGTTGCTCCGTGCCGCCGTCCACGCTCTCTGGAGGCTTTCATCTGCTTCCTGTTCGGTCTGGAACTGTTCCCTTGATGCTGGAGACATCAGTTCCTCATTGGATTGGGGACATAGGCTTGGTCCTTCTGGAAGCGATATAGGGGATGGAGCTGTTTCTGTTGACTGTGAACCACTCTCCGCTGGTGCACTATGTTGGGATTCAGGCTCTGGCTGAGCCTCTTGTGTAGGGTTATCGGCTGCTGCCAGTTCAGGTTCGGTGGGGCCCTCTGGTGTTGAGGTTGCAAGTACTGGATTCAGTGCTGGTACGGGGTCTGGTGTTGGTTGTTTGGCTGGTTCCGGTTCTGGGACTGGTTCCATCTGGGTCTCTGGGACTGGATCCACTACTGCTGTTGCAGACATTGGCCTGGGGTCCGGGTCCATCACCTCTGACCGGGCCCTGATAGAAGTTTCCGGAACAGAGCTAGGCCCCACAGCTTGTTTAGCCTGGCTGCGGGTGACCGTTCCCACCCTCTTGGCCTGCTTCACGTGATTGGCCAAGTCTTCCCCCAACAGCATGGGGATGGGATAATCATCATAGACTGCAAAAGTCCACATTCCTGACCAGCCCTTGTACTGGACAGGCAACTTGGCTGTAGGCAAATTGAAAGAGTTGGACTTGAAGGGTTGAATCGTCACTTGGATCTCTGGGTTGATTAAATTGAGGTCCACTAAGGAAGCATGGATAGCTGACACTTGTGCTCCGGTGTCCCTCCACGCGGTGACCTTCTTCCCGCCCACACTCACAGTTTCCCTCCGCTCCAAGGGTATCTGGGAGGTATCTGGGCCTGTGGACCTCTGGTGTGATTCCGGTGCAATGAACTGTAATCTGTTGGGGTTCTTGGGGCAGTTGGCCTTTACATGCCCCAGCTCGTTACATTTAAAACATCGTCCAGCTGACGGGTCACCGGGGCGAGGTGGGTTGCTGGAGAACGGGGTGGTGGGACGATAAGGGGTCTGGAGGGTTCTTTGGGAGGTAGGTGGGGCTTTGGGCGGCCCCCGGTAATAGGGTGTGGTCTGGGGTGGTCCCTTCTGGTCTCCGCTCCAACTGCGACCAGTTTTCTTCTTCTCTGCCACCTCCACCCATCTGGCTCCAATCTCTCCTGCCTCGATTACAGTTTTGGGTTTCCCATCTAGGATGTATCTTTCTATTTCCTCAGGAACACCCTCTAAGAATTGTTCCATTTGCATTAGGAAGGGCAAATTTACTGGAGATTCAACACTTGCTCCTGATATCCAGGCATCCCAATGTTTCACAATGTGGTAGGCATGTCGGGTAAATGACATGTCTGGTTTCCACCTTAGGGCTCGGAACCTCCGACGAGACTGCTCGGGTGTTATCCCCATTCTGACTCTCGCCTTGGATTTAAACAGTTCATACTTGTTCATATGTTCTTTAGGCATTTCAGCTGCCACCTCAGCTAAGGGTCCACTGAGCTGCGGCCTCAGCTCTACCATGTATTGGTCAGTAGAGATGTTGTACCCAAGGCAGGCCCTTTCGAAGTTTTCTAAGAAGGCCTCAGTATCATCACCTGCCTTGTAGGTGGGGAACTTTCTGGGATGGGAAGTGGTACCTGGAGAAGGATTGCTAGGGTTTGTTGGTATATTCTGCTGGGCCTTTATCCTCTCCATCTCCTCCACATGCTTCCTTGCCTCCATTTCCCTCTTGTGGGCAGCCTCCTGTACCTCCTTCTCCAGCCGCATGAGTTCTATCTGTCTTTCATGTTCCCTTTGTTTTTCCTCAGCCTGAAATTTGGCTAATTCCAGCTGTAGTCGAGCCGAGGATTTGGCCATTCTAACCTCTCTGTTTTTAACTAACTTTACACCCGAGGTTTAGAAATAAACAAACAAAACTTGGCTGTAAAATTTTGCTGTGCTGGAATAGAATACCTATTCTCTGATAGTGATTGTCAGCCTACAGAAAAAGACAATTCCCTTGTCTCTGCTCTGGGCCCAAATTAAAGCAAAAAACCTCCAACTACTTGGAAACCTGCTTACCCAGCCCAAAGAAAAAAAAAATTCTTTTCAAACCTGTGCTCCTTGTAAAACAAAAAAAAATCAAAATCCTAAAAAAAAACCCTGCCACTTTTGTCTCCAGGCAAATGGGTAGAGCACACACCCCCTATTTACTTTTAGGAAGAAAAGAAAAAAAAAAACCTCTGGGTTGGAAGACTGTGAATTTCCCTGCAGGAGTTAAGTACCCTGCCTCCAGGCAAAGAAAACCTGCAATTCACAAGATAATCCCCTTTTGTCTCTGCTTGGCCACAAAGCAGAGAGAAACCAAGCTGCTTTCAGTTTCAAAGCTGCTTTCTGGACTTCCTAAAAATTCCTTTTTAAAATCTGTATTTCTAGTTCAAAAAATCTCAACTGGATCTCAAAATGATTTCAGGTTAATCCCACCACTGTGCCACCATGTCATGGTTCCTCCCCCACTCTGAACTCTAGGGTACAGATGTGGGGACCTGCATGAAAAACCTCCTAAGCTTATCTTTACCAGCTTAGGTCAAAACTTCCCCAAGGTACAAAATATTACCCCCGTTATCCTTGGACTGGCCGCTACCACCACCAAACTAATACTGGTTACTGGGGAAGAGCTGTTTGGACGCGTCCTTCCCCCCAAAATACTTCCCAAAACCTTGCACCCCACTTCCTGGACAAGGTTTGGTAAAAAGCCTCACCAATTTGCCTAGGTGACTACAGACCCAGACCCTTGGATCTTAAGAACAATGAACAATCCTCCCAACACTTGCACCCCCCCTTTCCTGGGAAATGTTGGATAAAAAGCCTCACCAATTTGCATAGGTGACCACAGACCCAAACCCTTGGATCTGAGAACAATGAAAAAGCATTCAGTGTTTTACAAGAAGACTTTTAATAAAAAATAGAAGTAAATAGAAATAAAGAAATCCCCCCTGTAAAATCAGGATGGTAGATATCTTACAGGGTAATTAGATTCAAAACATAGAGAACCCCTCTAGGCAAAACCTTAAGTTACAAAAAAGATACACAGACAGAAATAGTTATTCTATTCAGCACAATTCTTTTCTCAGCCATTTAAAGAAATCATAATCTAACACATACCTAGCTAGATTACTTACTAAAAGTTCTAAGACTCCATTCCTGTTCTGTCCCCGGCCAAGACGACTACAGACAGCCACAGACCCTTTGTTTCTCTCCCTCCTCCCAGCTTTTGAAAGTATCTTGTCTCCTCATTGGTCATTTTGGTCAGGTGCAAGCGAGGTTACCTTTAGCTTCTTAACCCTTTACAGGTGAGAGGAGCTTTCCCCTGGCCAGGAGGGATTTCAAAGGGGTTTACCCTTCCCTTTATATTTATGACAGTGATGAATCCCAAAATAGGGTAAGCTTTCGACTGATTTCAGGTTTTGTTTCAAACATTTGAATGGGTCAGTCATCTACAAAGCCCTACAGAAGCTTATCCCACCTCAGCACATCGTAACAATCATAAGTCAACACCAAGTGCCCATACTTACTGTGTTAGGAAGCACCAAATTGGTAAAAAAGAATCTCAACATTTTATTTTCCAGGATTCATGTGCAGAGGACCTGCATAAGCTCTCTGTGATACTATACCCTGCAAATAGGCTTAACTGGTATTTAGATGATGCAGAGTTGGAGAATTTCACGCCTCATAAACAGTAGTCTGTGATGTGTCTAGGTGGTGGCTTGGGACATTTTATTAAGTTAGGAAACTCACCAAGAGTTAGACCAAAGAAATACTATTGTGTCTTCTTTGCTCAGCATTTATCACTATCTGTAACACCTTCCACAAATGATTTCATACAACGTACTTATATGTACGTTAAGTAACTAGGATGACTTTAAGAATATCTAAACACTTTGAAGAGCCATTTCCTTCTTGTTAGTTCTAAAACTGATTTTGCTTTTAAACTCAAAATTACAGTCTAAACATAGAATTTTAAAAACTCTGTGTAGAGCTTTCTAATAGCCACAATGATACTTATTCACATTTTCAATAAAAGTGTGACATTTTCATTAAAAGTTTGCTTTCATGCCAAGGAAACACTTCTGCTGAAATAGATTATAAGACCAGAAGGGATCATTGTGATGATCTAGTCTGACCTCCTGTACAACACAGGCCATGAATTAATATCTGTGAGAAACAGCACACTATTTCGAAAAAATATCCCAATTTAGATTTAGAAATTTTCAGTGGTGTAGAATCCACCACAATAATTGGTAAGTTGTTCTAGTGGTTAATGACCCTCACTGCTAAAAATTTACACCTTCTTTATAGTTTGAATTTGTCTAGTTTCAGTTTCCAGCCATTGGATCATGTTACACCTGTCTCTTTTAAATTGAAGAGCCCATTATTAAATATTTGTTCCCCATATAGATATGTATTGATTGGAATCACATCACCCCTTAGCCCTCTCTTGGTTAGACTCCAGGAGCTCAATCTGTTTTGTTTATCACTATGAGGCATGCTTTCTACTCCTTTAATTATTCTTGTGGCTTTTCTCTGAACCTTTTCCATCCTTCTTGAATGTGGACATGAGAACTGGATACAGTATTCCAGAAGCGCTTGTACCAGTGACAAATACAGAGATAATATAACATCCATACGCCTAAGGTATGGTTCCCCCATTTATATATCCAAGGATCACATTGCACTGGGTGCTCAAGTTCAGCTGATTATCCACCATGATGCCAAAGTCTTCAGAGTCAATGCTTCCCAAGATAGTCTCCCATTCTGTAAATATTTCCTACATTCCTTGTTGTTAGGTGTATGACTTTACATTTGACTGCATTAAAACACGTTTGCTTACACTCAGCTTACCGAGTAATCCAGATCGTTCTGTTTCAGTCACCTATCCTCTTCATTATATACCAATTCTCCAATCTTTGTGTCATAAGCAAACTTTATCAAAGATTATTTTGTTTTCTTCCAGGTCATTGATAAAAATGCTATAGCATAGGGCCAAGAACTGATCTCTGTGAAATGCCACTAGAAACACACCTACTCAGTGATGATTCCCCATTTACAATTACATTTTGAGATCTGTCAGGTAGTTTTTAATCCATTTAATGTGTGCTATGTTAATTTCGTATCACTCTAATTTCTTAATCAAAATGGTGCACAGTACCAAGTCAAATGCCTTACAGAAGTCTACACTGTTAACTTTAACAATCTAAACTTGTGATCTCATCAAGGAAACATCAAATGTGACCCTCATATAAACTCCTGGCAACTTTCAATTTCTTATAATTAAACAATTGTAAAGATTCATAGTTCAAATTATGACAAGTTTAAAAAACATATTTTGTCACCATTGGAAGGCTGTGATCCTGCAGTTTTCACTTGGGGCAAATCTCCTTTAGAAGTCAGTGGAGTTTCCAAATTGTACATTCAACTAGTACGCACCTTTGTGCTCCTAGCAGTGTCATCTTATAGATCCTCTCCCCCGCCATCATGTCATGCCTTGTTTCTGTTTAGAATGTAAGGTGTAAGCTGTTAGTTCTCTGTTTATACAACACCCAGCACAATGGGGCGCTAATCCTGACTGGGCCTCTGGGTACTAAACTAATAATAAACAATGAATGATGTAGGCTCATGCCTGAAATGTAGTGAATTACTCAGAAGTCATTTCATGTAGTAGGCAGACAAGGAAACCCATTGATTAGTTTTATATTTACTGGGGTTTTGTTATCCCACAGCCAAAACACAACAAACTACAACATTAACACACAAATAATTCTGATTCTCTCAGCTGGATATTTTTCATACATTCCTAATGCAATCTGTTAACTTTCAACTGCAGTCTTTCAGACTACGATCTCTTCGTATCCTGTTATCTGGTGCTACATCCAGATGAATCTGATGTTTAAATCAAATCTGATGTGATATGACAGAGCAGGCAAAGTGTCAGAAATTCTATAAACAAATTTTATTCAGTAAGGTATTATTTTCAATTACAACTCATTTTGGAGGCTTATTAAGACCCCCATGCACTGTAATTAGTGGGGAAATTTAGTAGGACCTAAAGTTTCATGCACTTTTACAGTCTGTATACATAGGTGGTGTGATTAAAGGGAAATACTTTACCCATGCCCATGTATTTGATTTACTAAAGACAATCCCAGTTTGTCTTTTATCCCTCTTGTTCAGGTCACATCGACATTATCTCAGCAGCAAGACACCCTTATTGGTACATGACTGTAATTTATTTTATACTCTCATCTTAACTGGAAATGGTCAGTGTCTACTGTGAAAAGTATCAAAAGCTGCACTCAACTGCTTTTTAGCATTTAGGTTTAAATATACATTGTTTTGAGTACAAACCTACTTTATTATCACATTCTTACACACTAAAAACTCTTCTGGAATTTCTTATAGCTGTAAGTTTCAGATATAATCAACAACCCTCAGATAAATAGAAGCGTATGATGCAATTCAGGAAAGGATTAAAGTCCTTTGTTGTTGTTTTGAATTTCTCCCAGGCTAGATTTGGCTGGAGATTGTTATGATGATCACACTGTTTACTGTAGTTCTCATCTTAAATTACAGATGTCTTGGGTTAACTAATACTTTGTTCCCTGACCTATAGCTCTTACAGTAATACAAAGAAAAGTATAGCAATCCCAGTCTGTAGGGTCCTCAGTCCCTTGCATTCAACAAGCACAACTCTTTCAGTGTGACTTAGGATACTATAGGCAGACATAATGACAGGTTTCAGAGTAGCAGCCATGTTAGTCTGTATCCGCAGAAAGAAAAGGGGTACTTGTGGCACCTTAGAGACTAACAAATTTATTTGAGCATAAGTTTTCGTGAGCTACAGCTCACTTCATCGGATGCATGCAGTGGAAAATACAGTGGGGAGATTTTATATACACAGAGAACATCGAACAATGGGTGTTACCATACACACTGTAACAAGAGTGATCAGGTAAGGTGAGCTATTACCAGCAGGAAAGAAAAAAAAAACCTTTTGTAGTGATAATCAAGGTGGGCCGTTTCCAGCAGTTGACAAGAACATGTGAGGAACAGTAGGGGGAAAAATAAACGTGGGGAAATAGTTTTACTTTGTGTAATGACACATCCACTCCCAGTCTTTATTCAAGCCTAATGTAATGGTGTCCAGTTTGCAAATTAATTCCAATACAGCAGTCTCTCGTTGGAGTCTGTTTTTGAAGTTTTTTTGTAATATTGCAACTTTTAGGTCTGTAATCGAGTGACCAGAGAGATTAAAGTGTTCTCTGACTGGTTTTTGAATGTTATAATTCTTGACGTCTGATTTGTGTCCATTTATTCTTTTACGTAGGGACTGTCCGGTTTGGCCAATGTACATGGCAGAGGGGCATTGCTGGCACATGATGGCATATATCACATTGGTAGATGTGCAGGTGAACGAGCCTCTGATAGTACTCCTTTTCTTTTTATAGGCAGACAGCTACACAACCTGCATCTTCTATACTGTAAATGAAAAATGGCTTTTGACTGTGTGTGTGCGTATATATGTGTCTGTGTAAAGCAATCATTAGAAAATCCCCTGATATTGGAATGTCAGACAATACAAACTGTTAGTACCTATGCATTTTACTAAATATTATTAATTTTGAATGAGTCAGATATTTGGAATTTCAGCCTATTGCTTTCTCCTGATGTTTTCTAACATTAGACATGGTCCAAAGGTGACTCAGTTATGTCTGAATCAGAGCAGTTGTGTGAGAAGGGGACAGAAGGGACTGCCTGTACAATCTCACAGAGCTAGAGGAACGCACACAGGAAGATCACGCTCTAACAAGGACAGCTCTCATCAGCAGTGATGTACATTGCCTCATGCACAGTCCTAGTTCAATTGGCCTGGATTGGTCCTTGACCCCAGCAGCAGTAGCTGAAATCAAATCAACAAAAAAGCCAACTCCATAAATATGAAAAAATATTTGGCACTTAGGACTTCTGCCTCTAGCTCCCTCCCTTTTTTTCCAGAAAGTTCTAAGTCCTTTAGAGGATGCCAGGAGTTAGCTCCTCTGTCAGTCTGGCAGAAAGCCATCATTCCTAAACCCTAAGCTCTTCTCCCCACTTCTTTTCCTGTCTCTTCCTCTTTATACTTGAGCTTGTCCTCACTAGCTACAGAAGCTTGAGACCCTGGCTCTCCATAACGGACATCTCACAGCTCAGGAGGGGTAGGACTGGTTTTGCTGTCTGCAGGTAGGGAGGGTTCTTAACCTCATCCTGCCAGTGTTTTTTTTTTTTTTTGGTGGTGGTTTGGGGTCCCCCCATTCCAAATGAACAATATGCACCATAAACATTAGACATTTTGAACTCTGTGCCTGTCCATAGCTTACAACAGAAACAGGAAGCAGTAAAAATATGAAATATATAAATATCAAAAACAAACTACACTTAAAACAAAATGGAGTTTAAAATTTGTAGTTACAGTATACCACACTTGTATGGTACACCATGTTTTTCTCCCATGTTCAGAAGATGGAAAGTGAAACCTATCCACTCATAATTTGTAACTATTCTTTTTTATTTTGTTGCTGCCTTTGTTTTGACTTTTTCAGATAACAAAAAAAAAAAAAAAAATTCCTGTAAGACAACCGCAATTCTCCCAGCCCTTGAATCATATCAAGAGAAGTTGTGAGCTTTTCCTCCTGACACTTTAAGGTGCTGGACTGGTCCTTACAAGTAACGTTACCAATTGGCATCACCCAGTAAATCACGCTGCTATAAATATGGGTTTTGTAGGTGACATATTCACCAGAGTCGGTTGTTCTTTTGAAAGTGAAAGAAAACAATTTTAAAATATACAAATTTGAAGGGAAGCTAAAATATCCTTGAGAAGAAGCAGAGGCCAGGGATGTTTACGAGAAAGGCAGTGCATTTGAAACCAACAGAAAAGTTGATCTTCCTCTTTTGGAAATCCAACCAATGTCACAGCATCAGGACATTTGAGCCAGACACTGGTTTGGTTCTAACTTAAATCCACCAGTTCAGGCTTTGCAGGGCATGATCTCTGATAATCAGTTAAAAAATTCCGATTTTTTTTTAATGTAGGGTGACAAACAATTGGGACAGTGAAATAGGGTATCAGCATATAGTGAAGAGTTTGGCTACTCATGGACAAAGCAGGTAGTGGGCAAAGAGGCCAGTTACTTTACTTGCCAAAAAATTATTTTGGGTACTTCACTATCAAAATGAATTTGCCATTGAAATGACTCACTTCAGGTAGGAGATGGGATATGGGGATTTCATTAATTATTTTATATAAATTGGCCCATATCCATCTCATAGACTGTTGGCTGGAGCAATGCTGCTATATTTTTGTTGTGAGGAGGACATCTTCTAGCCGTTGTCCACTGAGAAAGTGGAGAGGGCACTGAGCTGCATGCAAGCAGGAAAAATATGGCTTTGACAAGGTTTAATCAGAAATGCTACTACATCTTGGTAAGAATACACAAAATGGTCTAGGATATGGCGTAAAGCTAGGGTGAGAGCTATCCCAAACCTTGGGAAGGACTATACTCTTCCAGCTTGCTACCCTGTGATCAGGGGTGAAAGTAACTTAAAGGATTTACCAGGACTCTGGAGTCCTGAACAAGGGGGCGTGGCCTCAACCTGAAGAGGCAGGGCCTTTAAGTATTCGGGCCGTTTAAATCAAGATTTAAAGGCCCCAGGGCTCCAGCTGTGGCTGGGAGCCCCGGGGCCTTTAAATCACCCCCCAGAGCTACCAGCTGCAGAGGCGGCTGGGAGCCTTGGGGCTCAGGGGCAATTTAAAGGGTCACGGGCTCTGGCCACCACTACCGCAGTGGAGCTCCAGGCCCTTTAAATCACCGCCGGAGCCCTGCCACTGCTACCCCAGGGCTTCGGCAACGGGGCTCGTGGGGCACTTTAAAGGGCCCGGGGCTCCCTGCAGCAGCTGGAGCCCCAGGCCCTTTAAAGTGCCAGCCTGGGGAAGCCAGTCCGGTCCGACATGGCGTACTGGCTCTTGCTGGTACACCGTACTGGTCCGGACCAGCTTACTTTCACCTCTGCCTCTGATATCACTTCTGAGCTGTGTTTACAAACTTTTGGAGTGATTAATTCTGCAAAGAATCATGCCCATAGTAGAGCAGGATCTGAGTGATGATCAGGCAGGTTTCAGGCCTAATGAGAGCACCTGTGACCAAATTCTTGGTCTTATCCACCCTATAGAAAATGGTTTTTAGCAGAAGGAAAAGAGTGGGGCTATTTTTCTTGACTAGACAGCAGCATATGATAGCTTCTGGCACACTGGCCTGCTGGTCAAGATGTCAAAGATATTACCTCAGTTTGTTGTTTTGGCTACAGAAATGATGCTTTGAAACAGACAGTTCCAAGCAATGCTAGGAAATAAACTGAGCACGTGGAGGACCCAAAAGAACAGGCTCCCTCAGGGATCTGTTCTTGCCTCACATTTTTTCAACATATTTACGAATGACCTGCCTCCAGCAATCTCAAAGCTATTCAAGAAGGCAGATGACGTCTACCTAGCATCAAGAAACAGAGATTTCAAAAATATTGAGGATAACATGAACCCAAATATGGCGCCATCAGTGGCTATTACAAGAAGTGGAGACTTAAGCCCAGTGCGTCAAAGACAGTGTCATTATATTTCATCTCAATCATGCTAATGCTTCACGAGAACTCAAAGTCTTCTTGAATGGAGAATGATTGGCCCACGACTCAAAGCTGATATACATCGGAGTAACTGTAGCTCACACACTTACCTATAAGGACCATCTCACCAGCATAACTCAGAAGATGAATGAGCAGAAATGGCCTCTTTAACAAGCTTGTGGGTTCAGCTCAGGCAGCTAATGCACAAACACTATTCAGCTCGGTGCTAGCTATCTGATACTATTGGGGAATATTGAGTTCCTGTGTGTTTAAACTCTCCCCACAGAAAGCTAGTTGATATGCAGTTGAATCAAACAATGAGAGTAACAACAGAGACTGAGACAAACAAATACAGAGTGGCTCCCAGTCCTTTCTAATATCCCTTCTCCTAGCATCAGGTATTATATTGCAAAGCACCTTCATGACAAAATCCATAAGATCCCACAACTGCCACTTTTCAAAGATATAAGGGACCAATCTGGACTATGTTACCGACCGTCTCCATGATGGATGCTGTCATATTGTAGTGAGCAGAATGGGAATGAGCCTGTCCCTCTGTAAGAGACTCATCCCTCAGCTTTGAGCCATCATGCTATACCTAGCACAAGCTTGGCTGTTTCAGATGTGGAGTGGTGAGATATATGGCAAATGATCACATCTGGGGACTCAGGACCAGCCCTCTGGATAGCTGCACTGCGTTTGAGTATGCCACACACCTACTGAAAGACCACCACAAGGAGAGCAGCCAACCGAGAACTTTTCAAACTCCATACTGCTGACCCAAAGCTATTGAATGGCTAAAACCTGTGTGATGTCTACTTAAGCCCTTTTGACACTTTTTGACATTTTTCTTTTTTTGACTTAACACAGTGAAGATGTATATCTCCCTATTTTATATTTTGAACCTTTTCCCATCTTTATTGCACCACTTGTGAATTTGCTAATAATAAATAAATAATAACAGATTGTTGCTTGTCATTTGCACTTTGGGAACATGACTCGTGTGTCACCTCAGAGTACCTCTCTAACATGTAACCTTTGAGGAGCCAGCATCAATATTCCTAAGAATACCCTAGGTGTGGAACAGTACTCAAATGCACTTTTCAATGAAAGTGTTAATGTCTGCACTTGTGAAAGGAACCCTAATGAGATTGCTTGAGAATCAAGCCTTGATAAAGCTTTAATATTTCAGACACTCACAGGCAGATTCTTTGACCCAATACATTCCCTTTCAGCTCTCAGGAAGCACAAAAGGAGTGGAAACCTCTCCTAAGAAGTGCCATACTGGGAGATAGCCCCAGCAGGCAAGAAGCCCTCAGAGCTGGCTCCTATGTCTCCATACGTGAAGCTCCCAACACAAAGGTATGTGGTGGTGGGGAGGGACAGAGAGAGAAAGTGGCCCAAGCACCTGGCATGTAATACACTGCTGGGTTAGGGAAGCTTTAGGAGCTATAGTAAACTCATAGATGGGCCCCTGCCTTTGCTGCACCAGCAAAGTGTCTACCTCAGATTAAACAATCGCATATGTACTGTGATGGGGCAAGGCCAGATGGCTATAGAAAAGTAGTGGGAGATAGATATATTAACTCCAGGCTAAACAAATCCCTGGTACCAGGATAAGTGAAATGGCAGCTGCTCCAGGTCAATTAAGACACCTGGGGCCAATTAAGAACTTTCCAGAAGGCAGGGAGAATGCTAGGTTGATTGGGACACCTGAAGCTAATCAGGGGCTGGCTGAAACTAGTTAAAAGCCTCCCAGTTAGTCAGGTGGGTGTGCATGTCAGGAGCTGTGGGAGGAAGTTGCGCTGTTGGAGAGGCTGGAGAGTACACACCATATCAGGCACAAGGAAGGAGGCCCTGAAGTAAGGGTGAAGTAGAGCTTGAGGAAGTGAGGGCTGCTGTGTGGGGGAAGTAGCCCAGGGAATTGTACATGTCATGTTTCTAAAAGGTCAGCTACCATAGCTGATACTAATAGGGTCCCTGGGCTGGAGCCCGGAGTAGAGGGTGGGCGTTGGCTCCCACCCCACCTTTGCCCCCTGATTAATCACTAAGAGTGGGAGACAACAGAGACTGTGCAAGGAAGGATAACTTCTCCTCACCTCCCTCACTGGCTTATGATGAAAATGGCTCAGTAGACTGTGACCCTTGTCTCTAGGGAGAGAAGGGTTACATGGAGGGTCACAGTGAGCCTCTGAGGCTAGCGAAATCTTATGGAGCGAGGCTGAGGGAACTGGGGCTGTTTAGTCTTCAGAAGAGAAGAATGAGGGGGGGATGTGATAGCTGCTTTCAACTACCTGAAAGGGGGTTCCAAAGAGGATGGCCCTAGACTGTTCTCAGTGGTAGCAGATGACAGGACAAGGAGTAATGGTCTCAAGTTGCAGTGGGGGAGATTTAGGTTGGATATTAGGAAAAGCTTTTTCACTATGAGGGTTGTGAAACACTGAAATGCGTTACCTAGGGAGGTGGTGGAATCTCCTTCCTTAGAAGTTTTTAGGGTCAGGCTTGACAAAGCCCTGGCTGGGATCATTTAGTCAGGGATCGGTCCTGCTTTGAGCAGGGGCTTGGACTAGATGACCTCCTGAGGTCCCTTCCAACCCTGATATTCTATGATTCTATGATTTTATGATCTGCCAGGAAACGTGGGACCCACGGAGGCAAGGACAGAGTATTGTCACGATACACAGAAGATCTGACCCTTTTTTTGTGATGAAGGTGAGCAGGTGTCAGGGTTTACTTCAAGACTGAGTTGTACATTTCCTAATAATGTATGTCCAGTATAGATGAGTGGAGATAAAGTGAGAGGAAGACTGAGATAGTTCTGGACAACAAACTTGGGAGTAGTTTATAACTTGAAGTCTGTAGCAAAAAACATTTTCATAGAACCTGAAGGAGTTGGAGACAAACACTGGTGAATAATTTTTGCATTATTCACTTGTACATCTCTTACCCCTGGAAGGGCTGATAGGAGAAGCAGAAGATAGCTATATATAATAAAACAGTCCATATGTGTATAATGGGCCTAATGCAGCAATCATTACTGAGAGTAGCACTTATTACCATGAGTGGCCTCTGTGAATTCCAGGAACAAAGCATGGTAATAAGCATTGCCCTGGTAGTAAGTGTCTCCTGGATGATGGCCCCAAACATGATGATACTGGGTGCAAGCATACACCTGTAATTCTCTCTATAATTTAAGGCATGAGAGGAAACCAGTCTTGTGCAGTGGGGGCGGGGTTAAGGGGAGAGTTAATGTTTTGATTTTGCAAATGTCCCTTAGTTGCAAAAGACAGTTTTTGCTTCTACGTTTGCTGCTTGTTTGGATATTTTTAGGCGTTTCAGGGTAAGCACCCTATGCCTTTGTTTGACAGTGTTTGTATTTTCTGGCAGCCGAAGACAAAACAAATAGTTCTGTAAAGAATTTGAAAGAAGCTGATAGTGATTTGCAAATGTGAAGATGGGTAAGAAGAGCTTATATGCTCTTCAAATTTTTCATTATCAGCTTCAGATGTACCAGAAGAAAAACCTTTAACTTGGCTTTTTATTTTAAAATTATGTTAAAAACAACAAAGTGTATTTGGGGAGGAGGCAGGGATCGGTGTCACAAAATGGCTGGTGACTGCATTGGTTTTAAATAAATCAGCACCTTAACTGCATGAGTTCACAGTGCAGTAAACTGCATGAGTTCACAGTGCAGTCTTGGATTTATATCCAGTTCTAATGATTTATTTCACAAACTGGTTCTGAAGTTAAAGCATATTTCTACTAGTTGTAGGAACTGTCTGTCTGGAGGGGGACACAGTACATATGTTTCTCGAACTAAACATTTTCTAAGTATCTTTATGGGCCATTAAAGTTGTCTTTAAAACCCTTCTGATCTGACCTGGCACCAGGATAGACTTCATAATCCAGATACTCGTGTAACCCTTCTGCCCGTCAGAGTTGGCAGCAACAAGGGCCGGGTTCAATATCTAGGGGTTCCATTCCAATAACACAATGCAAACCGGCTCGAGCCCCCACCCAGTGACCTGGGACAAATATATACCACCCCGCTGGGCGCCTCCAAGAGGCAATACTTCCCCTCTCGCAAGCACATAGTCTGAGTGTAGCAAAAGTCTTTTAATAACAGAGAGAAACAATGTGGCATTATGTTGGGGAAACCCCCCCAACAGGATTCATAACACAACCCATGAGCAAAAAAAACCCACCCCAGGCAAAGTGGGGCATGCCCCTTTCCCTTTGGTTCTTGAGTCCAGCAACCCCAAATCACCCAAAGTCCCAAAAGTCCAATGCCCCAAAAGTCTCTGTCCCTGGTCAGGGCAGCCCCAGAGTTCGAAAGTTTATCTGCGGAGCTTTACCTCCCAACCTGGGTGGAAATGGGACAGGGATAAGAGGCACCTTACGTGATCTGAAGCTGACCGCCCCATAGCTCCATAGCGGCGCTCCACTCCGCCAGCCGCCCCACAAACTCCTTCGCTCAGCTGCACTCCGCTCCGCCAGCCACCCCACGAACTCCTTCGCTCAGCTGCGCTCCGCTCCGCCAGCCGCCCCACGAACTCCTTCGCTCAGCTGCGCTCCGCTCCGCCAGCCGCCCCACGAACTCCTTCGCTCAGCTCCACGGCCCACAAGCAACTCCTGCCATCCACACACTGCTCCGTGTCGAACTGCTTCGCCAGCCGTCCCGCAAACTGCTCCACAATATATCTTCAGGCTCCCCAACTACTTAACACAACACTCAGTGATTTCAGCGCTTAGGTGAATTCAGCTTATAATAGGGGAGCCCCAGTGCTGGTGCACTGTCAGCCCAAAGTGAGCTCAGCAGCCTATAACTAGACTTCTAATGAAATCAAAATTAGCTCTGATATTCCACAGTGGAGAGAGGAGGAAGTGCAATTAGCATGTAAGGCCCTCACCAAGGGGCCCATGCCACCAAGTATTAATACTTGTCCCCAGCCTCTCTCCCTTCACACAGTTTTGGAACCCATGACCCTTGCCTAGCGAGTGCTACTTAGATGATGGTGAATCCCTCCATCGTAACAAAAGGCCACGTACAGTTCCAAGCACAGTTCCCATAATCAGGGTAATAACAATTTATTCTTCCTGCCCCAATAACAGAGACACTGGGGATCCCACAGCAGCCAAAGTGACGATTTGGGCAGTTATGGTCTCATTCTAGGCGTGGTGGGTGTGCCTATGCAAATGAGATCGGCCCCTGAAGTTCTTTTCCACAACTTGCCACACCTCACCACCAGATGTCAGGGTGGAGCTCATCCTGACACTGCTTACATCCTCCCCCCAGCCGAGACTTTGTCGTCCCGACAAATCACACTCCCTTTATACCAACTCATTGGTTTCCTCCAAAGGGCCTCAGGAAGCCCACTTTAGCTTCCACAAGCCTGTGTGCTAAATGTATTGGCTCCTCACTAGTCACCCCAGGTGCATCATAAGTTAACCGTTTCACTGGTCTTATCACCCTGTCTCGTCTATTGAGAATCTCTGTTGCCGAAGTAAGGGGAACATCCTCTTGAGTGACGGATGGAGAGGCTTCCCTGGAGGGTCCCTCGGCTACTGGTGTAGGCCCCTGCACTCCTAGTTCTAACGCTGGAGGGTCCAAGGTGCCCAGGACATCCTCTACCTGTCTGTCCCCATTGTCCAATAACCTGTGTGTGTCGTCACAGGGGGGTCTCATCAGCAGCACCGGGGTATCAGAAAGGGGCCTAAATAGTTCCGCCATTGGGTTTAGGGCGGAAGAGGGAAAACTCTCGTTTGGTTCAGCTGATCGAGACTGAAATCTTGTCTCCATCCCAGGATACACCAGGGTTGTGTCTTCCTCCTCAGACTCACTCTCAGATGTGCAGAATAGGGGTAAGTTAGCTGCAGGGGGCCCACTGTCTGTGTTGGATGGCGGCTTTGGTCTAGCACCTCTGTTCTGCCCGGCGGCCCTGCCGTGGCCCATCTCACAAGGGGTGCTTACCAATTCCCCCACAGGGAGCAAAAGGTTTCTATGCACCGTCTTTATTTGCCCTGGACCGTCTTCAGGTTTGATCTTGTAGACCGGCAGATCTCCCAGCTTTTCCATCACCAGGTAAGGTATTGCCTTCCATCTGTCAGCTATCTTGTGTTTGCCAGCAATACCCAAATTTCGCAGCAGGACTCTGTCCCCCGGCTGGAGCTCCTGCGAACGCACTCTAGCATCATATCGATGTTTGTTGCGGTCTGCGTTCTTCCGAGCCGCAGCGGTAGCTAAGCGATAAGCATCCCGCAGCTTTTCTCTTAGTCGGGATACATATTGCTGATGAGTTTCATAGCTATCTCCATCCTCTGATACACCAAAGCACAAGTCTATGGGTAATCTTGGTTCTCGCCCAAACATCAAGAGATATGGGGTGACTCCCGTAGCATCGTTCTTTGTGGCATTGTAGGCATGCACCAGAAATGCGACATGCTGGCTCCAGGTTGCCTTCTGCTCTGGTCGCAAAGTTCCCAACATATCTAATAGGGTTCGATTGAACCTCTCTGGCTGAGGATCACCTTGGGGGTGATAAGGCGTTGTCCTAGACTTTTTAATTCCTGCTATCTTCAGCACCTCCTTCAGAAGGTGACTCTCAAAATCCCGCCCCTGATCAGAGTGTATCCGAGCCGGGAATCCATAGACTGAGAAATATTTGTCCCACAATACTCGAGCAACGGTGGTGGCCCTCTGATCACGTGTGGGATATGCTTGTGCATACCGTGTAAAATGGTCAGTCACTACTAGAATGTTTCCAACATTCCTCTTGTCTACCTCTACAGACAAGAAATCAATGCATACCAACTCCAAAGGTTTGTTGCTGGTGATGTTCTTGAGATATGCAGCCCTCGTGGGCAGAGTTTTCCTTTGAACACATCGAGCGCAAGTCTCACATTTCCTGCGAACATCTTCAGCCATTCGGGGCCAATAGAACCTACTACGAATAAGTTCCAGGGTCCTCTCCATCCCTAAATGCCCAAAGTCATCATGCAGGGCCCTCATGGCCAGGGCTCTGTACTTTTTTGGCAGTACTAGTTGTGCTCGTTGTTTTTGTAAAGGGTCAGTGGTCATTCGGTGTAGCACTCCCTGAATCAGTTTTAGTTTGGTCCATTCTCTCAATAGTAGTTTACCCTCCGGGTTAGGTGGGACAACCGCAGTTGGGCTTCGCCCCTCCCTTTTGGCAAGTAGTGTATCACGAATGTCAATATCTTGCCGCTGGGCTTCTTGCCAGTCAGCCGCATTGAGCATGGGCAAAGGAGATTGGTCTAATGCAATATAGTTCACCGAAGCAGAAGGCATGCATTCAGGGGGCAGGCCCAAAGCTTCTGCAACACATCCCTGAAAGTCTTCACGGGCCTCTGGCTCTCGGCGACTCACACTGCAAATAGCTCTCACTCCATCTGTGGGTATCACAGCAACTTCTGGAGCCTGCGGACGCCTGGACAATGCATCTGCATCTACATTGCTTCTCCCTGATCGGTACTGAATGCTGAACTCATAGCTAGCCAAGGCGGCCACCCATCTCTGCCCTGTAGCATCCAGCTTAGCACTTGTTAACACATAAGTCAGTGGATTGTTGTCTGTCCACACCTGGAACTGAGCACCATACAAGTAGTCTCGAAATTTCTCAGTGATGGCCCATTTCAAGGCCAAAAACTCCAGCTTGTGGGTGGGATAGCGAGTTTCACTATCAGACAATCCTCGGCTGGCAAAGGCTACAGGTTTACATTTGCCTTCCACTTCCTGGTACAGGACTGCTCCCAGACCCTCCAAACTGGCATCAGTATGCAGGATAAATGGTTTGCTTGGGTCAGCAAAAACTAGGACTGGAGCATGAGTTAGGCAAGTAATGATTTCTTGAAAAGCCCTTTCACATCTCTCATCCCACCGTGGCCCAAATGGTGCAAAGGGGCCATTGTGTCTCTGCACAGGAGGCTTTGGGGACCTCCCCTTATTCTTGGACTTAGATTTGTTCTTGCTGGACTGATGTCCCCTGGTAAGATCATTCAGAGGCTTTACAATCGTAGCATAGTTTTTCACAAATCTGCGGTAGTAGCCACTAAATCCAAGGAAGGTCTTGAGTTCTCTGTAGTTACTTGGACGTGGCCATGTAGTGAGTGCTTCTATTTTATCAGGATCAGTACTCACACCTTCTTGGGACACAATGTGACCCACATACTTCACTGAGGTTCTGCAGAACTGGCATTTGTCAATTGAAAGCTTCAGACCATAATCCTCCAACCTATCAAGCACTTTAAGAAGTCTTTCTTCATGCTCCTCTAAGGTTCTTCCAAACACAATCAGGTCATCCAAATAAACTAACACTTGCAGTAAATTCATGTCTCCCACAACTTTCTCCATGAGACGTTGAAAGGTGGCAGGTGCTCCAGAAATCCCTTGGGGCATGCGTTCGAACTGATAAAACCCTAATGGGCAGATGAAGGCTGTCTTCTCCTTATCTTCTTCTCCCAGAGGGATCTGGTAGTATCCACTTCGAAGATCCAACACAGAGAACCACTGGCTTCCCAGCAAACAGTCTAAGGCGTCTTGCACTCGAGGCATAGTGTACTGGTCGACCACTGTACGGCTGTTTAGGGTGCGGTAGTCAATACACATCCGGATTTTCCCATTCTTTTTGCGGACTACCACAATGGGTGAGGCGTATGGGCTGCGGGACTCTGTAATGATGCCATTCGCAGCCAGCTCCTGAAGATGATGTCGCACATCTTCCATCTCAGAGAGAGCAATCTTCCTAGATCTCTCCCTGAAAGGTCGAGAGTCATGTAGTCTGATATTGTGCTCTACTCCTTTTGCACATCCCACATCCCACTCATGCAGTGAGAACACCTTGGATCTTTCACAAAGTTTCTTCCTCAGGCGATCTTTCCAGTCCTCGGACACTGGTGAATCTCCAAAGTCAAACTTTGCTGGGTCTATTGCCGGAACTGGAGTTTCATACTGGGGTTTTACAATCGACTCAGGCTCAAAGAGGTCTGCTATCTTTTGTCCTTGCTTCACAAAAATATCACGACTCGTTTCATTAGCAATCAGTATAGTCACCCTTTCCTGGGCTTCAGCAGGTAGGGTTATGACTCCACTGGGGACCAGCACTCCTTCAGGGAGCTCTCCTCCCATCGGCTGCTCTATCATTGCTAACGTCCCTTTACTGCCTTTCAGACAGGTACTCATGACAAGCACTTCTTGCTCCGTCCTTGCAGGCACTACTAAGGGGGTTGTGCCCGCGTACTTCAGTGCCCCAAGCGGTAGCTCAGATGTGTCCCTTTTAGCGCTCTCAATTTTCCTATAGGCTTCAGCACAAAGCGTATGGATCATCAGGGTATTCAGGTACTGGTCCCCAGCCCGCCTTCTGCAGTAATCCGCGAGTACCTTGAAGAGACTGGAGTTGGTCCCTATTAGCACAGACACATCAGAAGTCCCTTTAGGGTCAGGGCATATTAAGGCAGCTGTGTCTACCTCTTCTCTCACCCCAGCAACCTCCTCTGGGAATTCCAGGTGCACTATGACATACCCTTGATAGGGGTATTCATCCATGCTGAGGCCACATAGGCCAAGGCCAGTCAGTGGCTGTATAGGCAGGTGCCTAAGCATCTGTTGGTAGAATGACTGAAATATAATAGTCACTTGAGATCCAGTGTCAAGCACTGCTTTACACTCCACCCCTTCGATCCTCACCATGACCTCTGCTCGAGGCCCTATCAGTCCTGCAGGGATCCCAGCTGGACAGTCTTTTCTGGGGGAATCTTCAAATCCTGCAGACCTGGGGGGTCCCCGTCCCCAGACCCTCTGGCAGCTACCGGATCTCTCCCAACTGATCCTCAGCTTTCCATACACTAAGGAGGGGTTTTCTTCATTACGGCACTTGGCAGCACTGTGTCCATCCTGACCACATCGGTAGCAGAAGAATTGACCTTTCCCCCTTCGCCTGGGGGGGATGGTGGCTCTAAGTGCGGGCTTCTCAATCGCCACAGTTTGAGGCTTCTTATTCCTAGAAGTCTTAACTCGGTCAACGGTACTTTGCAGCTCAGCTATCCGTTCCGTCAGGACCTGCATTTGTTGGGCAAGTTCCTCTCTGGTGCTCACCATCAGTACACTGGCCATTTGCAGTGGTGTTGTGCTGGCTGGCTCCGATGTTTGGGCTTCCCAAAACTCACTGGCAGCCTGCCTTTCTTCCTCCTCTCGGACCTCTTTTATCAGCTGGGAGTAACTTGGGGGATGTTCCCGTCGTTCTCTTAGCCGGAGATGAAGTAGAATTGGGTTCTGATACTGAGTTCCTCTTACAATTTGAGCCAGTCTGGTCTGATCCATCTGCTCAGCAGTCACTGCTCCCCTCATGACAGCTCTCTGAAGCAGTCTCTCCAGTCTCTGTATGTAGGCTGAAGCCTTCTCGCCCTTTTGTTGTCGGGAATTAAGGAACTTACAGTAGCTGTCTTCAGGGCCCTCTACGCTCCCAAAGTTGTGTTCAAGGGCCTCTAGGCAGTCCTTCACACTGACCCCAGGGTCAATGAGCTTCAGGGTGCGAATCACATCTAATGCTGGGCCGCCAAGGCTCTCTATAAGGCATCTTCGCTTTTCTGCATCTGGTACGGCCCACTCTTGCAGCATTTCAGTGGTATGCTCTAACCAGGGTTCAAACTCCTCCTCCCCAGCAAATAATCTTAACTTACGACAAGAGTCTGACTCAGCATGGGGCAGCACAACCTTTTCCAATATTTGCCCCAGAGCTTTTGTCCAATCATCAGCCGAGGCTGCAGCCTCCGAGCTAGAAGCTGCTGAGCCAGGGCCCAACAAACCTGACATATTAGCCATTATACAAACAGTAATTTCCTCAAAATATAAGCACAAAAAAAAAATATATAAATTGTTTCCCAATGTAGTGGATCACTCAACAGGTGCTTGCGAGGGGTACTGACCCAGGCATCCCGGACGAGCCCCCAAAAATGTAACCCTTCTGCCCGTCAGAGTTGGCAGCAACAAGGGCCGGGTTCAATATCTAGGGGTTCCATTCCAATAACACAATGCAAACCGGCTCGAGCCCCCACCCAGTGACCTGGGACAAATATATACCACCCCGCTGGGCGCCTCCAAGAGGCAATACTTCCCCTCTCGCAAGCACATAGTCTGAGTGTAGCAAAAGTCTTTTAATAACAGAGAGAAACAATGTGGCATTATGTTGGGGAAACCCCCCCAACAGGATTCATAACACAACCCATGAGCAAAAAAAACCCACCCCAGGCAAAGTGGGGCATGCCCTTTTCCCTTTGGTTCTTGAGTCCAGCAACCCCAAATCACCCAAAGTCCCAAAAGTCCAATGCCCCAAAAGTCTCTGTCCCTGGTCAGGGCAGCCCCAGAGTTCGAAAGTTTATCTGCGGAGCTTTACCTCCCAACCTGGGTGGAAATGGGACAGGGGTAAGAGGCACCTTACGTGATCTGAAGCTGACCGCCCCATAGCTCCATAGCGGCGCTCCACTCCGCCAGCCGCCCCACAAACTCCTTCGCTCAGCTGCACTCCGCTCCGCCAGCCACCCCCCGAACTCCTTCGCTCAGCTGCGCTCCGCTCCGCCAGCCGCCCCACGAACTCCTTCGCTCAGCTGCGCTCCGCTCCGCCAGCCGCCCCACGAACTCCTTCGCTCAGCTCCACGGCCCACAAGCAACTCCTGCCATCCACACACTGCTCCGTGTCGAACTGCTTCGCCAGCCGTCCCGCAAACTGCTCCACAATATATCTTCAGGCTCCCCAACTACTTAACACAACACTCAGTGATTTCAGCGCTTAGGTGAATTCAGCTTATAATAGGGGAGCCCCAGTGCTGGTGCACTGTCAGCCCAAAGTGAGCTCAGCAGCCTATAACTAGACTTCTAATGAAATCAAAATTAGCTCTGATATTCCACAGTGGAGAGAGGAGGAAGTGCAATTAGCATGTAAGGCCCTCACCAAGGGGCCCATGCCACCAAGTATTAATACTTGTCCCCAGCCTCTCTCCCTTCACACAGTTTTGGAACCCATGACCCTTGCCTAGCGAGTGCTACTTAGATGATGGTGAATCCCTCCATCGTAACAAAAGGCCACGTACAGTTCCAAGCACAGTTCCCATAATCAGGGTAATAACAATTTATTCTTCCTGCCCCAATAACAGAGACACTGGGGATCCCACAGCAGCCAAAGTGACGATTTGGGCAGTTATGGTCTCATTCTAGGCGTGGTGGGTGTGCCTATGCAAATGAGATCGGCCCCTGAAGTTCTTTTCCACAACTTGCCACACCTCACCACCAGATGTCAGGGTGGAGCTCATCCTGACACTGCTTACACTCGGGTCCAGCTGATGAGTACATATTGCTATGCAAAAGTGGCTTTAAGCCACCTTTGTTTCCCCGATCCTGGGCTGCCTGTGGTCAGGTCCAATCCCCTACCACCAACAGCCTTAAAGGGCCAATACAGCAGCTGAGGGGCCAGTGGGTAGTAGCCACTTCCTCCTTCTCCTCAGCCACAATCCCATGGCAACATGAGGGGAAACTGTAGGTGCTGCTATGCTGGCTCGGAACCTCTGGATGATCCTACACAAACTATATGCAGTGTGGTGATCTTACTATGGTTGGCTGTTTGACACCAGGATCTGGATTTATGTGCTATTTAGTCTTCCCCAGAAATAAACTGCAGCCAACACTGTATACCCTAGACTAGTATCAGACCTTATAACCAAAGGGAGAAATAAGAATAAGTTGTTAAAATTTCCCTTTTCTCCCACTTGTAAGCTTGACAGTAGCATAATAGTCCCCAAACAAGCCTGTTATATCAAAGGGAAGTAGGGGCAGCTCTGATACTAAGCTTTTCTTAGCGCATCTGTTTTATTATTCATATACTTTTAATAGCCTCTCTCTTATTATTTTACAGACCGACTGCAACTTAAGTTAATGTTAAAGACATTAAAAGCATGCCTTTTAAATTTTTAACAAGAATAAAGGTTTACATAGAGCATGAGCTTTGCTGAACCACCTACATATTATGTAAAAATAAACAAACTGTTTCACACTGATTTAAATATTTTATTGGAAGTAATAGATGGTTTTGATATTTTTTCTTTGAGACAACTGCTCTCTAAGCTAAATACTCCATACTGGCTTCACCCAGTTAAGTGATCTTACAGTGTTTTCCATTAACCTGCTGGCCAACATTTCATCTAGGTGAAAGGTTCTGGGGGAGTGAGAGGTGGAAGCTGATTGATTTCAGTTGTGGAAGAAGCTGCTGGTTAAGTAGAAAAGTCAAGAGAGAGATGGAAGAAGAAATAAGGATGAAGAGGGAAAGGAGAGAAGGTCTTTTTGCACTGAATTTTTTTGCCCTTTCTTTCCATCTTGCAAAGAACTGTCTGTGATCAACCCATCAAGTTAAAACATTAAAATAATTTTTATTCTGAGGAAATGACTTGTGGATATTGTGGGCCAGATTCACCTCTCCACTACTGCCATAAACTCTGCTTAAATGGCAGGTTGCGAGTGGAACTCTTGGTCAGCTATAGGGGTGTTTATTCCTTTTAAAAATTA
This sequence comes from Lepidochelys kempii, assembly GCF_965140285.1. Lineage (NCBI taxonomy): Eukaryota > Metazoa > Chordata > Testudines > Cheloniidae > Lepidochelys > Lepidochelys kempii. Next base: position 91,945,530 of record NC_136384.1, on the reverse strand, counting down.
GACTCTTGACCTAGTTGTGTACCCAGGATGGTCACTGAGGTAAATGCAAATCTTTTGTTAATTACAGAGAGATAGCACTTTTTACTGCAGTGTATACCCATGGAGTAGCCAACAGAGATGAGTTTTTTCCTTTTTCCCTTATTTGAGTGCGACTAGTGGAATTCAGAGAGCACGAATTATTGTATACTATGCAGTGAATCAAGGAAGAGGAAAGAAAAGGTGGAGAAGGACTGCTGATCTGGGACCTGCAGCAGCTCCTGAGAGCAAGTCACAGTGGTTGGGGGTCTCTGTTCTCTTTATCTTCTGGAAATTACACAGACAGAAATGCTTGAAAGTTCTTCCTCTAGGCAGATAGAGGACACCAGCCCCATTTTGACCATTGCTCTGAGAGCAGAAATGACAGACATTAGGGGACTGGCTATGCATAAACAACTAGCTGAGAGAAGGCCAGAACAAGATATTAATCATCCATTTGATCTCACTATTAAACAACATGCCTAAAAATACAAAATTGAATTAATAAGATCCTACATGGGCAAATGTCGGCTGTGTTCAGTTCTTCCTGTTAAATGAGTGACTGCATTATATTACACTACAGTGGGACAATGAGAAAACTGTGGTGATTTCAGGAGGTATACATGAAGTATTCATTCTCTTGGTGATGTTGGAGTTGGAAACAATGGCTACTTCTTAGTGTGAGTAGGTGTACTATGTATAGACTACCACAGTAAGCATGGTGCCTGTTATCACTCTCATAGAACAAATATCCCTCCTGAAAATGTAGTAATTTCACAGTACATAAAGAATCCTGGTATCTTTCATGCATTTCTTCATGACGATGATTTGTATCTCTGCGAAGCAATCTGTGATATCATTTAGGAGAATGGATGCTCCAGAGTGTGCTACACTAATGACTCATCTCAAGGATACTAGGAGTACAGTGACTACCTAATAATTGATTATTATGTCAGATGGGGGAGTTGAGCCTGTCAGCTTCCAGACCAAGAAGGAGAATCACAACATGCACAGACAAGCTGTATTTGGTATAACATAACTGTGAGGGTTTCCACAACTTTGTCCTCTCAGGACAGAAATCTGACCAGCAATTATGAGAGTTGTACTGTTTTATTCTTTAACTGTTACAAGGTCTAGGCTCTCCAGTGTGATAACAATGCTATATGCACATAGTATGTGACTTCAAATTACACATTCTGTAACGTGCATAACTACTGAGCCCCAAATGGCTTCAAAACACAAGGGTATTTAACAGGACTGCTTTTACATATTGTGCATTTATGTGGAGACTGGATGCACTGTATAAGAAACTTTTTAAAAAACTGGTTGAGAAATATGGGCCTGAGCCAAAGTCCAGTGAAGTTGATGGAGAAACTCTCATTGGCTTCAATGGGTCTTGGATCAGCCCTTGTATGCTTCAGCAAAATATATGGAGTGAAATCCTGGCTCCATTTAAGTCAATGAGTGTTTTACCATTGATTTCACTATGGCCAGGATTTCACCTTTGATGTATAATTAGGAATGTGGGATGCATATGAAAAAGGAAGGGGAGAGAGCAAATCCAAGGCAAATCCAATCCAAAACCATGCCCACCTTCCACCTACCAAGAGAATTTGTAGACAACTCCATGAGTTTTAGCTGAGTTGTCTGCTAAGTGGGTTTTTTACCCACGAAAGCTTATGCCCAAATAAATCTGTTAGTCTTTAAGGTGCCACCGGACCCCCTGTTGTTTTTGTGGATACAGACTAACACAGCTACCCCCTGATACTTTTCCCCTACATGGATTATTCCTATGTAGGAGAGAATGTGCCCATAAGAAATCACACTGACTTTGCAAAAAGATATGAGAACAAACAAAAAGACAGAGTAGCTCATAAATTTGGGCCCACTGACCTTGATAGCATCCCTTTAGAAGTTCTCTCCACTTCTTGTGTCTATATGAATTAAGGGCATCTTCCTTATTCAAGCCCAGTTATGCAATGTTTACTCAAATTGGTGATCACTGTCTCACATGAGTAATCTCATTTACTTCAGTGGGACTGCACTCATAAGTAAGTGTGCTCAAAAATGACTGTGGGTTGCACAACTGGCCCCTCTAGTTTGTGAATGATCCGGCATGGCGAAAGCAAATTACCTTTACAGCTCAGAGATGACCCGTGCCTGCCAACAGTGGGGAGCAGAGTGAGGGCAGCTGGCTTCAGCATTGTTACTGAGCATGCTCAGTCAGTGTGAGTATGCTCAGTACAAGCCAAGCAGCAAAATCGGGGGCAGGGAGAGCATGTGTCACCTCTCTTTACAGCACTCATTTTGGTGACTGAAAATAGTCCCTCGATTATAACATTGTTGCCGCTCTTTCCATCACCAGTATTCCATTCTAACACCCGTGTTGTGCCTCTGATGAGCAGTAGCAGAAGACCAGGGTCTTGGTGGTCAATTTCTGTGTGGAGGAGAAATCAGTGACATGGAATCTGGGAATATTTTAAATGTAATTGTTTTATTCTCACAAGTACGCCAGTCTGTAAGAAGAGGTGGACAAACAACGTGTAGGCAAACCCTTTTTCAGGATATCAGCCCAATACAAATGCACAGTTCCCAGACAGCAACCTTTACCTCAAAAAATTATTGCAGTCAGAGACCAAGGCAGGGAGCAAACTCTCCTGCAGTTCACACAGCTCCCTCTACCAAGGACCACTGCCTCTACACAGAACTTGGATTACATCAACTAGTGGGACAGTGTGTTTTCCCAAGGCTAAACACTTGCTCATATGCTAAGAAAAAACATTTGGAAGACTATATGCAACAGTACCACCTGATGACTGGTGCCATTACAGAAGAATCAAGGCATGTAAGCTAGATTTCTTTTAGGTGTTAGGATATTTATTATACCGTGTTGTATCACAATTACAGTTTCTTAAGAACTGGTCAATATTCTGAGAACTTCAGTAGTTTGTCTCATTAGAAAACAAATATATATGTGCAAAACATTTTAGTAAACATAGAATTAATAAGTGGAAATACTTATGATGGGCTGGATTCACTACTCCGTTACTCCAGTTCTATGCTGTTCTAAGCTTCCCAGTTTCAAAGTAGATACACTGACATAATAATAATTCTGTCATCCTACTTACCACCTCATGGAGAGGTGGATTAACTACATTGATGAAAACACCCTTCTATCAATGTAGGAAGTATCTACAAATACAGTGGCATAGCTGAAGCTGTGCTGTTGTAGCACTTATAGTGTAGACAGTCTGTGCTGAATCAGGCCCATTGTCTTTCCACATGTCTGTGATGAGCAGAGTAGTTAGCACCATTGCTACCAAACAAAAGGCTACTGACATTGCCTATAACCATGGCTTTAAAAACTCAGCATAGTCTGAGGCATAGTAAGCTTCTATTAAGCTTCTATAATGCCCTAAGCTTCTATTAAGAACAGTTCAGAGTTGTTCTTTAGTCTCCATTTGGCATACTGTTATTTTTGTTTGTTTTTTGTTAATAGGGCTGTTCGCGCCCTTGCTAACTACGTAAATCTGCGAAATTCAAAGAGCTATGCAATACCTTAAAATAATCCAGCATTATTGCATTCATATCGCAGCTGAGATGTGGTCCAGAGGTCGAATGGTGAATTATGTGTCTGCAACAGCCAATTGGGCAATTTTCTAGTTAGATAAATCCACAGTTCCAGTTGCTGAAACCCAGCAGTATCAGGTAGTATTTTGGGGGCATTATACATACGAAGGGCTAGTTAGAGCAATAAAAAGCTGTTCCATGTAAGGGGTGGCCACACAGCTGCACTAACTCAGGAGCAGCATAGGTCAAATATAATATGTGAGAGAGACATGATTTGCTCCCTGATTTTCCTTGCTCCAGGGACGTAGTTAATCCATCTCTCTACAGAAGAATTCTTCTGTCAGCCTAGCTTTAGCTACACTGAGGGTTAGATCAACCTAACTACAGTTTTATAATAACAGGCAAAGCCTCAAAATTCACTTCATTTATTAAAAATGGCAAACAGCTAGGTTTTTGTACTGATAAGGCCTTCTTATGATATAATTATAAAAATCAGGAGTTCAGAAAGAACTACTGGGCCATGTAGGTCATCTCTGTGCCAAGCAGGATTGTTCCCTACACTATATTTTTCTAGTGTTTTATCCAGTCTAATTTTAAACGTGCCAAGTATTGGCACTTCCAACACTTCTCTTGGGAAACTAGTCCACAATCTACTAGATAGCACCCTCTGAGAAATGGTCTCCAATTTCAGTCTTTTCCTTTCTTCACTTGGGTTTTGGCAGCAGAATGATATCTGATATGATCATTTGTACCAGCCCTGTGTTCAGTTCTCTTCCTAGGTCTTTGAAGTCCCTCTTCATCTTATGAAATCCCCTTTGCTCTTGTAATTTGTGCAGAGTTAGCAGGAATTGCCCAGCACTCTTCTGGACATGCTCCTTCTTTCTTGCATCTTCTGCCCTGACACCTGAATGACAGTGTCCTATCCTGTTCAATTTACCTAAGTTACTGGTTTGGATATTGTGCTATGATTTTTATCAATTACATGTATATACAGTTATTGAAGAGGTGGATTCAACATAATCATTGTATCCGAAGAGATAGAAGAAACTACATCAGTAGTTGACAAGTGATAAACTGTTTTTTACATGATTTTCTAGTTGTTAATAAATATTTTCATACATCTTCAAGAATACTCAAGAATCATTCCAGATATCCAAGAATTGGAAGATAATCCCAAAAGGAAGACCAATGAGAACATGTCTTCATGGATGCTACTTTTCTTGCAGAAGTCTGTATTTTCTGAACTTTAAAATAGTTTTACTTGTGTTCTTACAATTTGCATTTCTAGGTCACTGTGAATAAAACTTTAAGGTGACTGGGTTCATCTTAGATATCTTTATAAAATTCTAACAAGATCATTGTCTTTTCAAACAGAACTATTACACTAATTCTCTTAACTCCATAAATATGTCAGCTCAGCCTATATTGGTTAATGTGCTTGGGAAGAAGGATCTAATGGATGTATCTTATTGTAAGCAAATGAGATTTGTATACTTATTTATTAACAGTGATAACTGAACCACGGTTCCTTTCCAGTGTCCCATTATTTATATATGATCTGTGCTATATGCTAAAGTACTTATTACATTAATTTCCACTCTATTTTATCATTAAAATTAAGTGTTTATTGAATTTTCAGGTAATAAAAATCCACATAGTACCGTGAAAAAACAAAAGAAAAAACAACCTTCAATATTAGGTCAAAGCAAGACTTCAAGAAGAGGTCTCACTGTGTAATGAATCACCTTCCACTAATCATATCATCCTGATAGTCGAAGTCCAAATTTCTAGATACCTCAGTATTTAATTTATTCTTTTCAGGGTGGTGACACTTGCTTTTCATATGTGATAATGTTGTATTGGATGACCAGCTCAGTCTTGGCTGCTTATTGCTCCAAGAAAAGTGAGCCTATCCAGGCCAAAGCTTTGAAACAGGATCTAAAATTGTCATTTGGAATTCACATTTTCAAAACATGGTGAGGGCTCATGCTGCCCAAATTAGGGAAATTCTCAAGAAGATCAAAATGGCAGAATAAGGAAGCCAGCTTCAACAGGCTACAACAACCAGCATTCACATAGTTTCAGTGCTTTTGATCCCACACTGTGGCCTCGAATTGGCTCATTATAACAATTAATAAAGTGACAGTCTGCTAGATCACTTTACACAGGTATTCAATGAGGAGGAAAAACAGTGTGTCCTACATCAGTGGCTGCTTTTAAAAGTGCACTTAAATATCATCAAATCCACAATCAATGGCAATGCACATGTATGTTTAACAAAGCTTTTAACCTGTTAACCATGAGGTCACTGGTCTCTCAGGATATATTGTCTTGGTGTAAACACTGTTCTCACTGTCTTATTGTACTGTAGTGTTAAATGGGAGTCTTTTAAAGGCCAGCCCTCCCCTCCCACCAGCAATGGACTCAATGCAGATAGGAAGGAGTGACCTAGGAATGGTTGCTTTCCAGCCACATTAGGCTATTTTCTCTTGATTCAAACTGGGGGACCAAGATAAAAACATTAATGTGCACAGTCACAGCAAGCCATAGGGGAGAACTAGGCTCTTGTGTGGGTCAGTTTCGTCATGGAATATTAGTGGTGAGCTATCTGGCTCACATACTAGAGTTTCACCTGAAACTAAGATATATTAGGCTAGATTGGGATACCCTTACTCGTGTGAAGTTTGTGTATTACTCTTTCAGGGTATGTCTACACTACGAAATTAGGTTGAATTTATAGAAGTCGTTTTTTTAGAAATTGGTTTTATATATTCGAGTGTGTGTGTCCCCACAGAAAATGCTCTAAGTGCATTAAGTGCATTAACTCGGCGGAGCGCTTCCACAGTACCGAGGCTAGAGTCGACTTCCGGAGCGTTGCACTGTGGGTAGCTATCCCACAGTTCCCGCAGTCTCCGCTGCCCATTGGAATTCTGGGTTGAGATCCCAATGCCTGATGGGGCTAAAACATTGTCACGGGTGGTTCTGGGTACATATCGTCAGGCCCCCGTTCCCTCCCTCCCTCCATGAAAGCAAGGGCAGACAATCGTTTTGTGCCTTTTTTCCTGAGTTACCTGTGCAGACGCCATACCACGGCAAGCATGGAGCCCGCTCAGGTCGCTGTTACCGTATGTCTCCTGGGTGCTTGCAGACGCGGTACTGCATTGCTACACAGTAGCAGCAACCCATTGCCTTGTGGCAGCAGACGGTGCAATAGGACTGGTAGCCGTCATCGTCATGTCCGAGGTGCTCCTGGTCGCCTGTGTGAGGTCAATCAGGAGCGCCTGGGCAGACATGGGCGAAGGGACTAAATTTGGAGTGACTTGATCAAGTCATTCTCTTTAGTCCTGCAGTCAGTCCTATTGAACCATCTTATGGTAAGAAGGCAGGTGATACGGATTGCTAGCAGTCCTATTGCATCATCTTCTGCCGGGCAGGCAAGAGATGAGGATGGCTAGCAGTCCTATTGTACCATCTTCTGCCGAGCAGCCATGAGATGTGGATGGCTTGCAGTCCTTCTGCACCATCTGCTGCCAGCCAAAGATGTAAAAGATAGATGGAGTGTATCAAAACAAGAAATAGACCAGATTTGTTTTGTACTCATTTGCAAACCCCTCTCCCGCCCCCCGTCTAAGGGACTCATTCCTCTAGGTCACACTGCAGTCACTCACAGAGAAGATGCAGCGAGGTAACTCTAGCCATGTATCAATCAGAGGCCAGACTAACCTCCTTGTTCCAATAAGAACAATTACTTAGGTGCACCATTTCTTATTGGAACCCTCCGTGAAGTCCTGCCTGAAATACTCCTTGATGTAAAGCCACCCCTTTTGTTGATTTTAGCTCCCTGTAAGCCAACCCTGTAAGCCATGTCGTCAGTCGCCCCTCCCTGCGTCAGAGCAACGGCAAACCATTGTGCATCTGAGTTGAGAGTGCTGTCTAGAGCAGTCACAATGGAGCACCCTGGGATAGCTCCCGGAGGCCAATACCGTTGAATTGTGTCCACAGTACCCCAAATTCGACCTGGCAAGGCCGATTTAAGCGCTAATCCACTTGTCAGGGGTGGAGTAAGGAAATCGATTTTAAGAGCCCTTTAAGTCGAAATAAAGGGCTTCATCGTGTGGACAGGTGCAGGTATACATCGATTTAACGCTGCTAAATTCGACCTAAAGTCCTAGTGTAGACCAGAGCTCAGCCACCCCACTGAAATCAATGGCACTACTTGAGGAGTAAGGTACTTCTCACCAGGAAAAGTGTATCCCAGTCTATCTCATTGTTAGGTGGTCAGTCAGTGTCAGTTCTCACTCACAATGAAAGACTGATTGTAATGCTGACAGAGGCATTTTAATTTATATTACAACAAGGACAAGTTTATTGCAGCAAGTGAGTCAGGCTTACTAAAAAATAAAGAGAAAGCTGAGAAACCATGTCACAATAGTCAAATAGAGTTATTCTGTTCAGATCCTAGACCAATGTAATTTAACGTAGACCAACCCAGCAGAAAACATTTCATTGAGAGTGAGACAAGGCCACGAAAATTGGCAAAAATCACATTTTCTTGTCAGACAACTAAATATGAAATCTTAGCTGCCCATGGTAAGGTTATCAAGATAACTTATTTTCTCATCTTACCTTCCCTGCTGTCTACAGCTTACACTGGAGCATTTTAAAAAACTAGATTCTGATAAAACATGTTAAAGATCTCTTGGCTTTCTATTATAGAAATGCCCCAAATGTAAAATTTCTATTGGTTAAGTAAAAATATTGCTTATTTCTCAAAGTACCCTCTAAATTCTACCTGGGCCTCATTCAAAGTCCATTTCCATGCTTTATCACACAGTTTTTCGGCTTACATTACAGGGTTGCTTGTGTGTCTTGAACAATAACTTTACTTGTGAAAGATATGAACCTACATGTTAATTGGAGTTGCTAATATCCTGTCCTTCTCAGGGCAACTGTTTCTTAAGTGTACCTGAAAACTGGTTCACAGATGAGGTAAGTTGACAGGACTAGTATTGTATGAAAAAACACATTCTCCTTGTAGCCCAAGCAACAAAACTCCTTAAAATTATGTTTAGTTCGCTGTCCACAAATGAGGCTTCCATTCATATGAATATCTGAATAGAGTAAAGATACCACATGTAACTTTCTGTTTCCATCCATAGCCCTGCCTATTTTCTGCCCAGTGCAGCTAGTCAAGGGAAGGTAACTTTACCAGTTAATTATTAATTTGATCTGTTTGTCTAGATCAATCACATTTTTAATGAAAAATAAAGTCAGTTTGTTGACATCTTGGTACTTCATATTCTCATGTTCATGCACTGCTCTAGAAATATAGGTCACTCTTCAAGCCCTTTGAATTCACTGGATAGACTTGCAGAAAAGTCATGAATTGAAATTAATGGACCCACTTGGCTGTCCAATTTCATAAAGGAAGAATGTAGCCTATTCTATTGATGGCTTGGTACACATTGTGACTCTTGTCCATAATCACTGATGCCTTAGCTCCTGAACTAAGTTGAAGTTTTTCAGGTGTTAACAAAATATGAAAAAAGAAGATATTTTCCCTATCTTTTTCACTAGCTTAAGACTGTAAAAAATATTTTCCCTTTGCACCTTCTTGATGGTTCCTGACAGGATGCAGCACACCGGTGAACCATATTGCACTCTGGTGGACGTTTCTCTTAACACTATGGCATTGGATGAACAGACAAGCATGGGACATGCTGAGAGTTTGGTGTGATTGAACCAATCACATGTTGAGCTGATCTGTCACAGAATTTTAATATGTCAAAACAAATTATTCCCTACCATAAATCCAGTGAAGGGGAAGGCAGTTGAAATAATTGAAAATGAATGCCATAACACTTGCTGCATGCTCACAATTTGTATAAAGGGCTAAGGTATGAAATAAATTACCTCAGTAGTGAAACCCCCAGTAATGAAATGCCCTTTCTTCACCATATAAGGTAAGCTGCACTTAGTACTATAAGAACCCTGCATGGACTTCAGATTCAGAACCATTAACATTAAATAGTTTATAGATCAAAGTTAATACCTTGAAATACATCCTGAAACAAATCAACAGCCCCTTCAGCCTATGGAGCACACGTGTAATATACTCAGTAAAGCAAATGCCACTAAATAGGCAGGCAGCTTCATACTGCAGTATGGGAAATTAAGAGTGGAGTTTAGGAGCCATTGAGGTACCTAAAGACTGCACAGATTGTGAACTTTATTGAGATGCTCCATACATAGAAGGATCAAATATCAACTCTACCATATCCTGAAAATGCTTCCAAGCCATCCACCAGCATCAACTCTGTATTGTCCCCATTGAACTTCAGTCAATTGACTCCCATCCAGGTCCTTATCTTAGCTGGGCACTGGAATAGCAAGGAAAGCACATTTTCTGAGGGCATGTCTACATTGGCCTGCAGATTGGACTAAGGGAGTGTGAACAGCAGTGTGCAGCAAAGTCTCAGACCTTCCTGTTCCCTGCAGCTTTCCCCAGAATTGACCCTCAGACTTTTCTTAACATACCCAGGCTGCTCTCACTAAATTAGTTTCTCCTAACTTACCCAGATCCTACCCCAGACAGAGTTCAGAAATGGAATGAGGAGCTGAGGTCAGGAACTGAGGGTAAATACTAGGAACCAGACAGAATCAGGAAACCAGAAGACAAGAGCAGGTAGCACTGAGTGAGCAGTTCAAAACAGACTGGGTGGAGAACAGTTGGACAGACAACTTTCTGTCCCTCTTTCTGTCTTAAGTAGGAGGAGCAAACCAACTGGGAGCTTCTTTGACCTGACCAAGGTGGGCTTGGTGAGTCTGCTGATAGGGGAGGTGTTGGACTGGGCTTCTCCCTGCTGGAGAGTAAGAGTCCAGTGCTGTCAAATTGGAACTCCTTCCTCCAATCTGTATCAATGATCGTCAATAACTGTCACTGTATCCATTTGGGTGAGGCTACTCTACGGAAACTCTGACAGGGGAAGGGTACCATTGCTTTCTACGTGGGCACACTTCTGCTGTCTCACTGAGCACACAGTGAAATGATGCAGTGCAGTGGTACCAATTCCAAAGAGGTCTGCAGGAGGAGACTGAAGATGAGCTGGCCTGTGTGGAGATGCCCAGGGGTCTGACTACCTTCATTGATCTTGCCATCTGCATAGAAGATCAGTTATGGGAATGTAGGGAGGAAAAGAGAGGGTCCCTACAGCCTCCCTGTTTGTGTACCATTACGTTGGTGCTCTTGACACCTACTGAACTGATGCAGGTGGATCTGGCTCATTGACAGCTCACCTCCAAAGAAAAGCAATGATGCATTGGCACTACCTATGTGGAGAACCTGACCACACCATTTCTGCTTGTCCTGTGTGAACCCCAAGGAACCCGGCAAATGAGTCACCATAGGTTTGGTAAGGGGGACTGTTCTGGGTTCTGTGAGAAAAGAATTCCCCCCACACCTATGTTCAAACTGGGACATGCACCATGCCCTGTCAGGGGGCTTCCCTCTTGCAGGTGCCTATCTGGCTGTGCATCATTGGAGGGCCCCAATGGAGTACCATCCAATGGGCCCTCATCAATTGAGGAGAAGCTGACAATTTCATAGATGCAGTGGCAGCCCAGGCCTGCGAATGCCTTTGTGATGCAAGGCTACTCTGAACTTAATAGAAACTACAGATGGCTCCGCTTTGTCTTAAGGTTTGGTGATCAGTTAGACAGTCCCCCTATAAGCCATTATTCAGGGGCACTGAGGAATATTGCCAAATACCCCTAGGAGAGGGGATGATGTTATGACCATGGATCTCAACCTGGGTCTGCAAGGCTCCTGGGGAGGGTCATCATGCTCCATCCCTCCATCCATTGCCTTACTGGCATCAACTAGAATCGGCGCTCCTTGAAGCTCAGCTCCGCTAGAAGGCTCCACACCTGAGCCTTGGCTGGAGGAACATTAGAGCTCCTGACTAGCCACTCGCCTCTACTTAAGTCAGAAGGAGGAACAGGAAGATGTCCATACAAGTCCAGCTTCAGACTGCTCACCTAGTGCTGTCTGCTCCTGTATCTTGCCCCTGACCTTGTGGTTTCCTGACTTGGCCTGGTTCCTGGTATCTAATTTGTGGCTTCTGATCTCCTGGTTCTGTACTCTGCTGGCCCCCCACCCTATGCTAACCACTGGACATGGACATCTATGTCCTGTCCCTGACATCCTCCTCCTGATCTCATTGTCCTGTACACCCTCTTAATTGTCCAAATGGGAACATCTGCTCTGGCACAGAGGGAGCTGGACCTACTTGGGGCCAGCCACCCAATCTTTTAGATGGAAAAGAATAGAGTCAATGAAACATGGATCTGCACACCTGGTGATGAATTCACAACATCTTGGGGTCAATGGTATCGAAGGCTGCTGAGACATAGACAATAATCAGCCTGGATACATGATCTTTGTCCATTGTCGAGGGGAAATTATTGACCAAGGAGATCAGCACACTTACCATACTATACCCAGTCATGAAATCAAACTGAAAGGTATCATGGATGTCAGAAGCTTCCAGATGATACCAGAGCTGCTTAGCCACAAACTTCTCAATATAGTTCCCCAAGAAAGAAAGGTTCGATAAAAGGAAGTAATTGACAAGTTTGTCAGCCTCAAGTGATGCTTTCTTGGGCAAGGGCAGACAACCATTTCTTTTAAAGAAACTGGTACTTTCTATTCTGTAGGATACCAACAATCTCTGCTAACAATAGCTTCAGCATCCCCATCCTTGCTTTTATAAATCATGAGCTGCATGGATTCATTTAGTTGGTTATAGGCTCCCCAGTTACCTACAGAACATCAGTAAGCAGAAGCAGATAAAACTTAGATGCTTCTTCCCAGCATTACTCTGTTGATATAGATCCATCTCCAGTCCAACTATTATTAAACTTATCCATGAAATAAACAGAAATTGCCACCAAAGTACTTTTTTTTCCAACGGAAGCAAATCAGATCAACCATTCCCAAAATAGTGCTTGGACACTGTAGTTGAAGAAAGCTTTCTTCAACTCCACTACAGTCACAGTTAGGATTTCAGAACCTCTCCATACTAAATTGATCCATTTGAGAGAATGATTTGTGACACTCTAGATTTCCATTTCTTTCTTTATCCTTCACTGATCATCTGTGTACTATGGTGACCTGTGATAAGAATGAGAAGAGAGGGCATGTTCAGGAGCTAAGGCATCAGTGATTATGGACAAGAGTCACCATGTGTACCAAGCCATCAATAGAGTAGGCTACCATAAGAGCAATATTCTTCCTTTATGAAATTGGACAGCCAAGTGGGTCCATTAATTTCCAAGGAAATAAGAATGCTCTATGAGCAAAGGAGAGTCCTGCCCTCAGCTTGAATGAGGTACTTGTCTGGCCATGACAAGCATCTTCATGTTTCTCACATGTACAGGAACTGTAAATTGGGCAATAAGCTATAGAATCTTCCATCTCTAGGTTATTGGATCAAATATTGCCCAGGAGGGTAAGGGATCATAAAGTCATGATTAGTTCCTGGTTTTTCAGGGGTTTATTTAAAATGACTTCATCTCAGTTCCTATAAAAAAAAAAACACATAGCAAACCCCCCCCCCCCCGTCATCACAATATGCAATCGCAGTGTACATGGGTAAGAGCTAGTTGTTCTGCAATGTTGCTAAACCACATTTCAGTTGATTTCTGATCCTTTTAAGTAGAGACACTGAAGATCCATTTTTGGACACCAGTTTTGTTTTAAAGAAGGTTTCTGAACATCATCTGCTCAGCCTTTATAGGACTTTTTATACAGTCAGAGAAATGTAGGGATGGAAGATATCTTGAGTCATCAAGTCCAGCCCCCGGGTTTGAGGCAGGACCAAGTAAACCTAGACCATCTCTGATAGGTGTTTGTTCAACCTGTTCTTGAAAATGTCCAATGATAGCGATTCCTCAACATACCTTGGAAGTCTATTCCAGAGCGGTGAGGAAAAAAATCATCTAGATTTGCAAACTTTTAAATCATTCTTTTTGCATTTTCCACATTTCCAAATTCAAACATAAAGACTCACCTATCTTTTATAGTGAAACGTTTGTGTATGTGTGCACACACACATGCATAAAGATAAGAGGGAACAAAGCTTAGCTCAGTATTGGATCCTCTAAGGGGAAATTGATTTCCATGACGTAGGCAAGACCTATGCAATTGATAATAATATTAAATGTAATGTAAATATGTACCACTTAACAATAATATTAGAACTGAATATTAAAGCAAATTGACCAAATTGTATGGAATTCCTTTTCCTTGATGCTTTACTAGTAGACACAGAATTCACAGATCTGCAAATCTAAAGTTGTCCAGAGTGCAACTACAAACGAACTGCTATTTTATAAAAAGAAAAGGAGTACTAGTGGCACCTTAGAGACTAACCAATTTATTTGAGCATAAGCTTTTGGGAGCAGCTGTAGCTCACGAAAGCTTATGCTCAAATAAATTGGTTAGTCTCTAAGGTGCCACTAGTACTCGTTTTCTTTTTGCAAATACAGACTAACACGGCTGCTACTCTGAAACCTACCTATTTTATATGTACCCAAACTCAAACTCACCCTTTGTTTAGTTGGCTGCAGACTGTTCAAAACACTGGTGAGTGCGAGCCAGGGAGAAGAGAGGTGTTCTCTATAAATTTTTAGAAGAGAAGAGGGAGCTGTGCTCCCCTCTCTTCCCTTTAGCTCTTGCAAAAGGTTTAGGTTTTGGTGTAGAGTAGAAAAAAGCATGTCTACTGAGGAGAAGCAACAGCTCTTATAGCACATTGCAAACAAATATAGTAGAAGATTACCAGGAACCTATGATTAATACATCTCCCCACCAGACAGACTCAGATTATGGGCCGAGTGACTAGATTATGTGCCACTCTTTCATTACATCATTGAGACCTCCTCTGAAATTTCATCACATTGAAGCCTGATGCGAATGTAAAATATGCCATGGGTACCGGAGCATTTAAATGTATTAAGGAGAAAGGTTCAAGAAGAAAGTGCAATATCCAATAAATTTTGATTGTGATTTCCTTAGGCTCTCATTTCATTCTTTCTTTAGTCGGGACATAATAGATGCAGTTATTTTGGGATGACAGGAAGGGGGCAGCAGATAATCTATCTTTCCTCCCTTCCAAATAAAAAAATACTATTTTTTTAAAGAGTGTTAACTTTCTTGAGCACAAGATGGCAGGCTTCAGCTTTACTCCTTGGGAAATAAGCATGAAGAATGTGATTTGAAACAGATGAAGAAAATGCTTCTATTATTCAGAAAATTTGAAAAATCAGCAATGATGAAATAGCTAGACAAACCAGTGAATAAGTGGAACATTTGGAATAACAAAACCCAGTAATTAAGCCTCTAGCCTGTGTTGGGAATTGGGGGAAGAATTTTGCTGACGACTATCTTCCCAGTGCCCAAGGACAGTGAACGTTCTGCACCCACCCCTTTGGATAGTGCACTGTACTCCTCTCATGTGCAAAGCCAAAGACAGAGCCAGGACTCCCCCTCCTACCTACCTTTCCCAGCTTCCTGCTGGATGATTCCATGTTTAGGAACCTAAATAAAAGTGGCCTGATATTTAGAGGTGCTCTGGACCTACAACTCTCATTAACTCTAATGGCAGGTGCAGTTGCTCAGATATGTCAGGTATGAACATTTTGACTATTGTTCTTTTAAGAAAAAGATTCTTTTTCAGTACTGTCAGGAAGCTCCCACCATTGTATATTTGATTTCTTCTGATATTTTCTACAATTTCTGTGTTATAATGAAAAGATCATTTATTTGTGGGGGCACAAGTTAATGCCTTAGTGATCAATCTAAATCTCTGAGGCCTGTAATTTCAAGAGAACATTTAGGACTTTCACTGTGTTCAGATTTTGCCTGCAATGTAACAAGATGGATGTGCTCTGGTGCCCTTATATGTAGCTGTTAAGTAGTGGTCCAAAAAGTCACGTTTTCACTTATCTGAAGTGTAGATTTTCCACCTTGATGCTCAGGAGAGTCAAATTTGCCTCCATGACATTACTAGGAAACTGTTGGGTCTGGAGGGATGTTATTGATGTGGATGGAGTTCTGCCTCTTTTCATTCCTTTCTCACCAAGCAGAAATTGCTTCCTTGATCCTGCCTTCTTTAGCATGTCTCTTAAGAGACATTCTCTTAGGAGACATTTAAGCTGCTATTTCCCCCCCCTCGCTTTAAAAGCAATAGAAGACTGTGTTGCCTCATAAATGAGCACCTGTTTATAAGGCAAAAACTAGAGCACCAATATAAAACAGCAGTCTTTTATAGACCTAGAATTAACATCATCAATACCATTTAGTCTCATCCACTCAAGTCTTTTCCCCCCACCAAAAGTGATATTAGCAATACCATGACGATAAAACAGCAACTGGAATATAGGAGGCAGGCAACTGGTATAGGGGAGTGCTGCGGTTTCGGTGCTTTTTCCTGCCTTGAGATCATGTGTGTGAACCACAACTGTGCTGAATGGATCAGAGAGGTTGCAGAACAATCCTTTCTTCTTAATAGTCAGCTAAGTGGGTTTTTTCATAATCATACTACCAAAGGTATCTGTTAGATCTACACATATCCTTATTTTGGGTACTTCTACAATACTTTAATAATTGTTCCATTCATGTTGGTATGCAGATACCACTGCCTATCATGCTCATCAGTACTGTGTTATTGTTTCCTTGTACTCTCCTGTCTGTCTATATCCATCTGTTGTCTCTTGTTTTATACTTAGATTGCAAATTTCTAGAGTCAGGGACCATCTTTTTGTTCTGTATGTGTACAACACATAGCATAATGGGGTCCTGGTCCATGACTAGCACTCTTGGGCACTGTTGTAATACAAATCATAAATAATTTCTCCTCCAGATATACATTGAGATTTTTTTTTAAAAGTACTCATGAAAGTACTCATTATTTGGGACCACCAAGCCTTATTTACACTATCATTTACACTGATGTAAACTGATAGTATTAGACTGGCATAAAACTAGTGTGAGAGAAGAATTAGGCCCCAAAAAATTCTTATCTGCAGAAAACAAGAAATCAGGGACAGCTAAAAATTAATTTGGCCCTGTGGCACCTAGATAATTGTCACCAAGCATAGGAATCATAGAAATATAATCAAGTCCAGCCCCCTACGCTGAGGCAGGACCAAGTAAATCTAGACCATCCCTGACAGAGGATTGTCTATTCCATTGCTTAACTACTCTGATAGAAAATTTTTCCTAATATCTAACCTAAATTTGCCTTGCTGCAGATTAATTCATTTTCTGCTTGTCCTACCTTCAGTGGTCATGGAGAATAATCAATCAGACTCCTCTTTCTAACAGCCCTTAACATTTTTGAAGATTGTTATCAGAATCTCCACCTCCCACCCCTCTTCTTTTTTATCAAGACTAAACATGCCCAGTTGTTTTAACTTTTACTCACAGGTCAGGTTTTCTAACACTTTTATCATTTCCGTTGCTCTCCTCTTGACTCTCTCCAGTTTGTTCACATCTTTCCTAAAAATGTGGCATCTAGTATTGGACACAGTATTCCAGCTGTGGCCTCATCAGTGCTGAGTAGAATGGGACAATTACCTCCCTTGTTTTATATAGAACATTCCTGTTAATACACCTCAGAATATTAGCCTTTTTTTCAACTGCCTCACATTGTTGACTCATGCAATTTGTGATCCACTATAACCCCCAGATCCTTTCCCGCAGTATGACCACCTCACCAGTTATTCCCCATTTTGAAGTTCTGCATTTGATTTTTCCTTCCTAAGTGAAGTACTTGTCTTATTGAATTACACCTTGCTTATTTTGGACCAATTCTCCAATCTCAAAGTCATTTTGAATTCTAATCTTGTCCATTCATAACTACTTTTTAAGTATGGTCTCTCAACCAGTTATGTATCCACCATATACTAATTTAATCTAGAACACATTTCCCTAGTTTGCTTATGAGAATGTCACATGGCACCTTGTCAAAAGCCTTACTAAAATCAAGATATATCACATCTACAGCTTCCCCGCATCTCCTAGGCCTGTAACTCTCTCAAAGAATGAAATTCGGTTGGTTTGGCATGATATTGTTCTTGACAAATCCATGTTGGCTAATCCTTATTACCCTATTATGCTCTTTGTGTTTACAAATTGACTTCTTAATAATTAGTTCCAGTACCTTTTCAGGTATTGAAGTTAGGCTGACTGGTCCCTGGGTCTTCTTTGTTCCCCCTTTTAAGGATAGTTACCATGTTTGCCATGTCATACTTCAGTACATGGCAAGAATGGGGATGTACTCTTGATGGCAGATTTATATCTGGATAACAATTTTATAACCTTTACACACATTCAAAAGAAATTTAATTTAACCAGATAACATTGTTGGCAATATTTCCAATTATGCCTATTTATCTTCAGTCATCCCATTAAAGAGAGGTATAATATTACTAGTTAGTGTTAATAGCATGGCTGTGACTATGCTAATAAGATGACAGGATTTTTGTATGGAAGTGCCAAATCTTTGAGCATGCCCAGTGAGAATTAGATGTTTTCTGAAGCCCTGGGCAGATTTACACAGAGTTGAGTGCTCATGCAATTAATAAAAGTGCTGTGCCAAGTGCTTTCTAAACATTATGATCCCCACTTGATACATACATACAAACAAACAAACAAAAAAGGAACAATGCCACTGCAACTTATCTGCTACCTTTTTAATTCTATAGTGAAGTCCTAAGATGGTTATATAAAAATCCTTGGTTAATATAAAATTAAGACAATATAGGGCTTTCGACAGTTTTTTTTTTTCCAAAATGGCATAAAATCCGTGTACCAAACTGCTTGGACACCAAGTTAGGAGAAATTCAATTAAAGGTGATGCAATGAATTCACGGGCCTTTGTCAACGTATTTCAATGGAGCTTGGCTGAAGGAGACCAGTGTTGAAGAGGAGGTAACAACAGGATTAGTCACATTGAACCAGATTTTCAAAGTTAGGTATGTGCCCCTGCACTTAATTTATATGTGCAAATCACTGAGGTACGTATGCAAATCAGATATTTGTGTGCACAGGTGTTAAGTGCCTGTCTGCCTGCACAGAGACCTAATTTGTGTGCACACATCGCCTATTTGTTCACATAAATTAGAACGTCTAATCCCTATTTCCATTTCGGCATTAAAGGGAAACGATAATAAAGCAGGTAACACAATTCTGAATTCCCTTTAAGACCATCAGAAGCACGGTGTAGTGCAGAGCCCAGAGGAAGCAGAAAAGGACGTGCACGGAAAGATTAGTAGTAAACCGCACGCAGACTCCGGGCGCGTTTTCTTTTGCTTGTGGTGTTCAGGTTGTGAACACGCGGTGGCGCCAGAGCTCGCTGAAGTCTGAGGCACTGCGGTGGATTTCCCCATTTCTTTCAAATTACTGCGGAAAAAAAAATCCGACAGAGCCACTAATGAAAAGGCAAATTCCCAGACAAGGCATTTTAATGTCGCTCATTCATCACATACCTGAGCTCTTAAAACGATTACATTTTATTATACGATCATAAAAGTTCACATTCTTTTTAAAAACAATCTTTCTCTTTGCATAGGTTTGTGTATTATCTGCATATATGCCCCTAGATAGTGGAGATGTGCAAATCTATAACGCGTATGCTACATTAGCCTAATAGTTACCACCTAGGCTGGAAGAGCTGGTGGAAAAGCGGTATATTTCTCCAGTGACTATAACGCAATGTTGCAAGCGCACGGAATGTGCATGACACTATGCGGGACGAACAAAAAGCAAGGGGAGAAACCAATACGCTGAGCTGTCCAAAAGGGTTTCTTAACTAGTTATTATGCCCAGTGAGTCGGACACAGAAAGCCGTGCTGAGCGATCTATGTACAAAGCCCTAATGCTGATCTTAGAAACTATCCAGACAAACCAATGCAACGGGGAGCCAGACCTACGCTGTGGCGAAAAAGGCTCCCTTTTCCATGCACATCACGTCTGTGTGTGTCTTTCTGGGGATGGGAAGGATGCGTTGCTGGTGTTCCGAGAATCAGGCTTTGATTTCATACACAGCAAAGACCGGAGGGTTCAGAAGAGGGACCGTGCTGATGGTTGACCTCTCTCTGGTGTGTGTGTGTGTGTGTGTGATTGTTTGTGTGTGCATAGACTCCAGCCTGCCTATTGGCATCTTGTTCTAGGCACCCTCCTCTCTCTCCCCTCCCCTCCATCCCTCCCTCGCCCCTGGTTGCTTTTGTCTTCTTCTTCTTCTTCTTCTTCTTTTTTTTTTTTTTTGGATTTCAGGCTCATTTTATGGAGTTTCTGCCCCTCTCTGCGTCAGCCCCACGTCACTTTGCCAGCAGCTCCTGAGCTTGGGCTCGAGCGGGAGCTGGGCTGCTTTATTATCCACTGGAGGAAGGAGACTGTGCGTAAAGGGCAGAGCCAGGAGCTCCGAGCCCCCCGGCAGCAGCAGCGCGCCGATTCCTCTCCCCCAGGCAGCAGCGGCCGGAGCAGGCAGCGCCCCCGCAGGTAGGAGCATGAGCCACTCGCCCCCCTGCAGCCTCCAGCCCGCCCGGGTGACCCACTGCCCCACCTCGCCGGCTCCCGCGCCCTCCCCGCTCCGCCCGGCGTTTTGCAGCATCATCGGGAGCCGAGGAGCTGCCGCTGCCCGGGCTGCGCTCGGCGCCGGAGCCGCGTCCCCACTGCAGGGGCAGCTGCCCGGGAGGGAACGGTCCCTGCCCCGGGTGCCCGTCAGGGGCCCGCGCTGAGCTCCCGGGGCTGGGGCTGGCGCTCGCGGGGCTCCCGGGGCGGGCGGGCGGGCGGCGGCCGGGCTGGGCCAGTCTCGGCTCCGTTCTCACCGGTCTCTCTTTCCCCTCCAGCTCCGCCGCCTCCAGCGCTCGCCCCGAGCGGCCCCGGGGAGCCCGGGCAGGCAGCGGGGAGCGGAGGCGTCGCTCCTGCCCGGCCCAGCGCTCCCATGTGAGCCCAGCCGGGGCCGGCACCGAGCCCTCCCGCAGCAGGATGCCCGAGTCCCAGCCGCTCTGAAGCGCCCAGGAGGCTCCGCACACGCCGGGACGGTCGCTGGAGGAGGCCGTCGGGGCAGCGGGCAGCGCTGGATTGATCGGGGCAGCATGGTGTCCTGGCGGAGGAGGTGGCAGGGGCCCGGTCTGGCCCGGCTCTGGGGCTTCTGCTGCGTGGTGCTGGGCTCCTGGAGGGCTTTGCTCGCCTGCCCGGCGCCTTGCACATGCAGCGCCTCGCGGATCTGGTGCAGCGAGCCCGCGCCGGGCATCGTGTCCTTCCCGGTCCTGGAGAGGAGCGCCGAGCGGGAGAACATCACCGACATGTGAGTGGCGCAGGGGCTGGGCACTGGCTGCTCCCACGGGAGAGCCCCGAGCTAGCGGAGGGGAACCTGCTGGGCACCGCGGATCTGGGCGAAGAAGCCCTCTATCTGTCTCTCTAGCTCTAATTTTGTTTAATTTTCGTTATAATACTGTATTATGCTTGTGTGTGTATATTCTCTCTTTCTGTGCATACACACAGATAATACATGTGTGTATCAGATAATTTATATAATTAATAATTTTATTTTTTGTCTGTGTATATGTCAATTTGGCTATCTAGAGGGAGGGAGCCAGAGAGAGTGTATGGGTAAAGAGACTGAGAATCTCCATAGTATGTAGATATGAGAGAACCACTTACATTTTGTATTGCTTGCCTCTAAGGCTTGCAGAAATGATGCTCACATTTTCCTTGCAGCATCTGTTTTGCAAGTCTCAACTCTAACCAATATTTTTAGTAATTTCGTTATGAGGACACCAACAATAGGAAGGAGGTTTTGCTTAAGGAAAGATTCTGAACGATCTGTAAGAGGAGAAGTTCTCTGCATTGAAAGGCACTTGCTCAATAGGAAAATGTGATCGTGGGAAGCCTAAAAGCCTGGTATGATTTAATTTAGATTTGACTTCCCAGAGATATAATTTCGAAACCATTTAGATTATAAATCTTAATTGCCCTTGGTACAGCTTCCTGGGAATAAGTTAAATAATAAAGCAGTATAGCACACAGATAGTGCTGATTTTAGTACAAGACCAATGTATTATCAGAAAATTCTTCTCTGTCAGATTTTTCTTGGGAGAGGCAGTGATGTACATTTAGCTATCACTTTATCCTTCTCTTTTACAGATCGTTACAGATCAGTAAAGAATTACTACACTACACATATTCCACCTCTCTTCTAGACAATTAATTAGTAGGGGCCTCTTTACTCTCTCATGTCCCAATTTTATATGTTCTTCTTATTATTCATGCAAACAGAAAATTTTGATGGGCCACTCTTTCCTCAATCAAAAATTTGACCATTTTGTTTTCTTTGCTTTTTTAAATGGAAGTAACCCATTCTGGTAGAGTTGAATGAGGACTGGCTCTGCACTGGGTAATATGTGTGTAAGCTCCTTTTGCACATGCTCCTTTTCTGTAAGATAGCTAAAAAGGATGCAATGCTGAGTCTGCGTGTGAATGCAGAACCACACTCATTTTCCCCTAGTTGTAAGCAAGTATTGTACCTTGATATTATTTATGGGGCTTTGACAAGTGGGTGCAAGAGGTTTTTCAATTTCAGCCATTGTGAGCCAGACTGCAGTTGAGACTTGTGTAGCGGATTGTGTTCCTGCTTGGGGCCTGATCCTACATTCTCTATTCAGGCAGGCCACCTTCTCAGTGAAGTGAATAGATGTTTTATCTGAAAAAGGACTGCAGGATTAAGACTCAAGAATCCAAATTTTGGATAATAGAATTGTAGAAGTTAGAGATGGAAAATACTTCTAAGGCTATCATGTTCCTCTCCTCCCCAGGCACTGATGTGTTGTTCCCTCCAGTATTTTTAGTGTACAAGGTACCATGACCTTTTTGCCAAAAACTACATGGAAACCTCTTGCTGCATTTGCCAGTGTGTGTGAATGGCAGAGGGAAGGGCTGGAGTAATGCAGGGCCTACATTTTGTAGATCTATTTATTTTTGAATGCACGTAACAGAATTAAGTGTGATTTCTAGGCTATAGCAGGAATCATCATTTCAGATGTTTGTTTAATATTCTATAGGTTATTCTAGGGAAAAAATCCTTCCATACCATGCACCACCACTCTACCATCTTCCTTATTATCAAATATCTTCAATGTAGCAATAACTTAGCAGTTTTTCCTCAGAATTTGAAATCCTCCATTTGAACAGACAGAGAAAAGAACCCTGTGTAAATATATTTGGCAAGCTTGACCAACTTAAAACATATATTTTGCTTTTTACATTTTGATTTCTGTTAGTTGATTTTTTCCTTTCTGTATTTTTTCATCAGCATCATCATTCGTCTTTCCATCTCTTTTCCATTTCCACTATATCACCTTCTGATGTTACATTTTGTTGTGATTGGGTATATAAAAATAACTTCAAATCACTGATTTCCCAGCAAACTAGTGCACATATTTAAGATAGAAAACATTTAGACTGTTTTTGAATATCAAAACATGGACAGGCCTTAAGATGCAAACATAAATGAAAAACCAGACTACCCTAGCTTTCCTATCATTTCCGTGTGGAAACTCAGCAAGCATTAAACATGCTAGGAATGCATCTTAATATGATACATTCATATAGTCAAAAAAGAGAAAATGTTTTGAAATGCTCCACAGCCTGCTGTGCTTTAGGTAACAGGATAAGATAATGGGCTATACTACTCCACTGTATTCAGTAAACTTCAGGCCTGGTTCTCCACTCATATATGGTAGGTTTATACTGGCATAACTCCATTGAATTACATAAGTGTGAGAGTAGAATTAGGCCCTTAGTTTCTGGTCATTCCCCTTTTTCTGAAAAACTTTTGACACCAACTCTACATTATTGCACACACCCAGCTCTTATTTGGGTACAGATACTAGAGTTCTTAGGCAAAACTCCCATTGACTTACAGGGAATTTTGACTGAGCAAGGACTTCATGACAGGGACATTTAGCCAGTGGGAATTTTGAGTGTGCAATGACTAAAGGATTAGGTTTTACGTGAAATTACATTCGGTTAAACTCCCCCACATGCAGAGAGCTGGCTGAGGGCCCTGTGTATGACTTTATCCCCGTGGTGGGACTGTACAGGGTGGAGAATGGGGCAAGCTGTGGGTGGAACAACTGTGCATGGTGGATTTTTGGTTGGCTGCAAATAGGAAGGAGAGGTTTGTGGGGGGATAGCTGGGGCTGGGGCTGGGGCTAGAGGATCCACAAACACCCAGATACAGCAGCCTGAAATTCCAGCATAGAGTGCATAGATTTAGGGGGACTAGACTTTCTATTCCAGCCCATAGGCAAGTGACAGTTTAGAGGCAAATGCCATCTGCCCAGTCCCTACTTAATTCCTTACAGAGTGCCCGATCCAAAGCCCATGGAAGTCAGTGGAAAGACCCCCATTGACTTCCATACACTTTTGATCAGGCCCACAAACTCCAGGCTTTGTGAGGGGAGGGGTGAATTTCTTTCACCCTGTGTTTCTGCATGATCATCTTCCATGTTGTTTCTTCCTCAGTGATTTGAGCACAAACACATTTATATTTTAATAAATAAAATAGAAGTATTCTTAAAAATCTTTGCCTATAATTGGATTTGATTTTATCCTGTTACTTAGGGCACTGGTATGTTCTGGAAACATTCTGAAAAGCATGCAGCCACGCTGAGATTATTGTACCATAACAGAGTAACCTACTTGTGACAGGATTCTTTCATAATTTTGGTGTTACTGGTAAAATAAACTCCAAAGCGAGACTCTGAATTAGAATCGTAAAATCAGCCATTGCAGAGCTGATGCTCACGCTAAGAGCTAAGGAGCAAAAGCAGGAGAGAGCAAAATCCATATGCTGCAGGCACAATGGAACAGAAATATTTCACTGCAAAATCACTTGAGCTAAAATATCAATAGGATGGTAAATGAGTCTCTTAAGAGTTCTTAGATTTTTAAAGATCTGGTCTAATATTCTTCCTTTAGTTAGGGTATCAATGTATGTGGTTGTTCGTAGCTCTTGCTATCAATATCTTCTTGCAATACAGCATGTTGCTGGCCTAGTTTAGCAGCTCTAAAGTCATGTCATTAACATGCTGATTTATGACTATTCAACTGAACTAGGTTTAGAATTAACTGGTGTATTTAAGAATGAAATACTTGCCAACAAAATAGTAGGTGAGTTTTCAACTCTACCCCTATAGAATATAGAGTGTATTGTGTGTATGTACATTTAAAAACACAAAGTATATTTTTAATGTAATTATATAAATCTCTCTAGGATTGTTAATAAAGCAGCACACTATGTAATTTACATAGTAAATAATTTAATACATCTTCTGAGTGTGTGCTGAAAAAAACCTACTTACATTAACATGAAATACAGTTCATATTTTTAATCTCTGTCATTTTGTATTTCTAGTCTCTTGCTGTAAATTACATATAATGTAAAATTGTCTTGAAGGATGCTCAACCCCACTCCCCTCCTTCCACCTTTGGCCTTATAGGATGCTATGGTTTAGCTGGAATGGAAGGTTCTTCCTGATCATTTGGAGACAGGGAGTAACAGGAGGTATCAGGCTGCATATTATTCGAGAGAGTATGGACTGTAATGACACTCCCTGACATCACAGGAGTTAAGGATTTAGCCATGATTCCATTGTAAAACATGTGCTTGTAGGAGTATCTTGTTTTTAATACTCACCATGAACTGAAAATTAGCATCTTCAAAAATCCATTTGCCTTTTAGGATATAGGAATTACCAAATTATTACAAGTTTAGTTTTTCTTGTGGAGGTTCTTCTTTGTCTCTCATGTAACCCTTATGAGCCCATTGTTTTAATCCTTGTCCTTCCAGTCAGTGAGAACTGTATGGAGTTCCTTTGGAAACTTAGTCAATGCTGGCCCTTAAGAGTAGGTTCCTAAGAAGTGCTGAATGCTTCCAGAGAAGTGCTGCATTCCAGAGCTCAGCACCCTCCAGAAAGCATTCAGCACTGTGCAGGATTGGGCCCACAAAACATTATCTCTGATCCTGTAAATCCTTACTTGCCCAATAGTTTTATGAAGTCAATGGGATGGCATAAACTACTCATGTAAGTAAGAAGCTGCAGGACTGAGTCCTGTTTATGTTATCTCCACCACACTCCCAGTTCCTTCGCTCCTGAGGAGGAGAAGATTAGGGCCAGGATGGAATTTAAACTGTCTTTTTTCCAGTCCAGTAGAACAGCAGCCCATTGGGCCAGCCCTCAATATCCAAAGGTTGATATTTTTCAGATAGTACGTGTTTTTTTATCTGTATTATCTGGTAGTTTAAGGGGATGCTGTCAGGGAGTTTAGACCCCAAACTTGAGTTTTGTGAAAAATAATTTTACAAAACCTAATGATAATCATTTTTCCTCTGTGAATTAATTCTCTTAAGTAACAGAGAAAGCTGCTTATTTTGGATATCAGGTTTCCTCCTTCAGTGTTTGCAAACCAATCATTGCAGTATATGAGAACATGAGAACTTGGAAGTACAAATGACTAGTCTAATTGGCCCACCTTGATTATCATACACATTGTAAGGAGAGTGATCACTTTACATAAGCTATTACCAGCAGGAGAGTGGGGTGGGGGGAGAGAAAACCTTTTGTAGTGATTAACACCCATTTTTTCATGATTTGTGTGTATAAAAACATCTTCTGTAGTTTCCACAGTATGCATCCGATGAAGTGAGCTGTAGCTCATGAAAGCTTATGCTCAAATAAATTGGTTAGTCGCTAAGGTGCCACAAGTACTCCTTTTCTTTTTGCGAATACAGACTAACACGGCTGTTACTCTGAAACTAGTCTAATTTTATTGTTCTACCACAGATAAGTGCAAAAAAGTAAAGAATACATGGAGAGAAAAAGATCAATTTTAAAGATTCTTTCTATTTTAATACTTTACTGATATCAAAGATTTTTTTTTTATTCTGAAAGTGTTCCTTTAAAAAGTGAAATGTGCAGGTGCAGTGTTCATTGTATCCATTAGTCGTTACTTAAGCAGATTTGAAAAATAAAAATATAGTGGTTGAAAAATCACATGACTCTACTGCCTGGGAAAAAAGAAAAGGAGTACTTGTGGCACCTTAGAGACTAACCAATTTATTTGAGCATGAGCTTTCGTGAGCTACAGCTCACTTCATCGGATGCATACCGTGGAACCTGCAGAAGACATTATATACACACAGAGACCATGAAACAATACCTCCTCCCACCCCACTGTCCTGCTGGTAATAGCTTATCTAAAGGTTTCAGAGTAACAGCCGTGTTAGTCTGTATTCGCAAAAAGAAAAGGAGTACTTGTGGCACCTTAGAGACTAACCAATTTATTTGAGCATGAGCTTTCGTGAGCTACAGCTCACTTCATCGGATGCATGCTGTGGAAACTGCAGCAGGCTTTATTTATACACAGAGAATATGAAAAAATGGGAGGAGGTATTTTTTCATATTCTCTGTGTATAAATAAAGCCTGCTGCAGTTTCCACGGCATGCATCTGATGAAGTGAGCTGTAGCTCACGAAAGCTCATGCTCAAATAAATTGGTTAGTCTCTAAGGTGCCACAAGTACTCCTTTTCTTTTAGCTTATCTAAAGTGATCATCAAGTTCTCTGTGTGTATATAATGTCTTCAGCGGGTTCCACGGTATGCATCCGATGAAGTGAGCTGTAGCTCACGAAAGCTCATGCTCAAATAAATTGGTTAGTCTCTAAGGTGCCACAAGTCCTCCTTTTCTTTTTACGAAGACAGACTAACATGGCTGTTACTCTGAAACCTGCCTGGGAAAAAGTGTCTCAGCCCTATGCACCTTTCATGTGAACTAAGTCTGCACAAAACAAATGAAAAAACTCAAATACATATGTGCAGATATCGGGGGTAGCTGTGTTAGTCTGTATCCACAGAAACAAGAAGGAGTCCGGTGGCACCTTAAAGGCTAATCTGTTGGTCTTTAAGGTGCCACCGGATTCCTTGTTGTTTATGTACAGATACTTTTTCACCTGATTTTTTATCATGGTACTATGGAATCAGAATACACAGATGTATTTACACCATATTGTAAATATACATTTGCAATCTATGACACCTAGTATATCTAGAAAAATGACTCATTGCTAATCATGGATGTCAACAAGTACAGTTGAAACAGCTGAACATGATTACACGAGCACATAAATTATGTTCAATACCTGATCATCTGCATCTGTTGCTGACATCTATTGTCACCAGTTGGTCATTTTTCTAGTGTAGATCATTCCAAAGGGTGATGTATTTCTGCTTTGTCCAAGGCCTGAACAAACAAGCTATGCCCAGACATAAGTGGGGGTAGAATCCTCGCCCTGCAACCAGACCCAGGGATGCAAGACTCTTGTGAAGCAAATCTGTGTTATTACAGTCTATAGTCTGTGGGGCTCAGATTTGCAAGGTGTTAATAACTCTGGCCCTGATCCAACAAAGCACTTAAGCATATCCTTAACTTTAAGGAGATGCGTGGTTAGAGATTCTCTCTCCACTGAAGTTAGCAGCAAAACTTCTAGTGACTTCAATGGGACAAGTATTTGACCCGGCGTATAGAGCAGGGATTCTCAACCTTTTTCTTTCTGAGGCCTCCCCTTCCCAACATCCTATTAAAAACTCCACAACCCCCCACCCCCCGCAGCTCCCATCCTATTAAAAACTCCACAGTCTACTTGTGCCACAATAACTGTTTTTCTGCACATAAAAGCTAGGACCAGTGTCAGGGGGTAGCAAGCAGGACAACTCCCAGGGCCCCATGCCACAGGGGGCCCCATGAAGCTCAGTTGGTCAAGTTTCAGCTTTAGCCCTGGTTGGCAAGGCTCGGGGCCCTGAGCCTAAGCCCCATGCAGTGCAGCTTCGGCTTTCTGTCCTGGGTGCCAGCCAGTCTAATGCCGGCCCTGCTTGGCGGACCCCCAGGGGTCCCCGGACTCCAGGTTGAGAACCACTGGTATAGAGCATATGTGCGGCAACATATTGGCTGAGCAGAATGAACTAAGGATGAAAGGAAGAAGCCTGATCTCTAAATTTCCTGGCTTTTCTGAGTTTGGCAGGGAAGAGATATTTTCAAGGGTTGTAGGCCCACAATTCGGCTAACTTCTAAAAATTCTTTTTTAACTCTGACCCCCTTTTTTTTTTATCTGAAGAATTAAAAATCAGTGACAACATAAAGTGAATTTAAATTAATATAAAATTAAGTATCAGAAGGGGTACTGCATCAATTGCTTTATTTATTTTCATATTTATTTCCATAAGGGCTTGACCCAGTGGGAGGACTCCCATTGACTTCAGTGAGCATTGGATTGGGTCCTGCATTTTCCTGTTTATCTGTAGCTGCTGCAGATTCTGAAGTGTGGTAGAATGCAATGGTCTTGTAGAAGAAGTTAAATCAGTTTTGCTATGGCATATATGGGCCTTGGATAACAACATGAAACACAAGTGTCATAAATATAAAGGGAAGGGTAACCACCTTTCTGTATGCAGTGCTATAAAATCCCTCCTGGCCAGAGGCAAAACCCTTTAATCTGTAAAGGGTTAAGAAGCTAAGGTAACCCTGCTGGCACCTGACCCAAAATGGCCAATGAGGGGACAAGATTCTTTCAAATCTAGAGGCGGGGGAACAAAGGGTTTGG
Organism: Lepidochelys kempii; assembly: GCF_965140285.1. Classification (NCBI taxonomy): domain Eukaryota; kingdom Metazoa; phylum Chordata; order Testudines; family Cheloniidae; genus Lepidochelys; species Lepidochelys kempii. The sequence continues at coordinate 91,916,221 of NC_136384.1, read as the reverse complement.
TCTGTCTGTGTGATGCTTTTGCCGGGAACAGATCAGGAATGCAGCCTTACAACGCCTGTAAAGTTAGTAAGTAATCTATAAGTAATCTAGCTAGAAAATGCGTTAGATTTTCTTTTGTTTAATGGCTGGTAAAATAAGCTGTGCTGGATGGATATATATTCCTGTTTTTGTGTCTTTTGTAACTTGTTTTGAATCTGATTACCCTGTAAGGTATTTATCATCCTGATTTTACAGAGGTGATTCTTTTACCTTTTCTTTAATTAAAATTCTTCTTTTAAGAACCTGATTGATTTTTCATTGTTCTTAATATCCAAAGGTTTGGGTCTGTGTTCACCTATGCAAATTGGTGAGGATTCTTATCAAACCTTCCCCAGGAAAGGGGGTGTAGGGCTTGGGGGGATATTTTGGGGGAAGATGTCTCCAAGTGGTCTCTTTCCCTGTTCTTTATTTAAAACGCTTGGTGGTGGCAGCATACGGTTCAAGGACAAGGCAAAGTTTGTACCTTGGGGAAGTTTTTAACCTAAACTGGTAAGAATAAGCTTAGGGGGTCTTTCATGCAGGTCCCCACATCTGTACCCTAGAGTTCAGAGTGGGTAAGGAACCTTGACAACAAGACACTGTCACTATGAATTAAAAGGTTGGAGGATCAGGACAATTTATTTTGATTTTCTGGAAGGGATAAGTCTGGGTAAATATTTAGCTGCCTAATTCAGGTTCCAAACACACCCTGACACAGGGCTCGTCTACACTACAGCTTTACATCAACACAGCTGCACTGATGCAGCTGCATTGCTGTAGCATGTTTGGTGAAGATGCACTGTGCCACTGAGAGACCTCCCGTCAGCATAATTACTTCACCTCGGTGAGAAGCATAAGTGATGTTGGCAGGAAAACATCTCCTGCTGACATAGCGCCGGTGTGGACAGTGTGAAACTTGTGTTGCTTGGGGGAGAAGGGAGGCTTTTTTCACACCCCTGGGTGATGTAAGTTAGATCGACTTAAGTGGTAGTGTAGACCTGCCCACAGTGTGAAGTCTGTCAGATCTTTAGGTAAGAGCCTTTTCTCCCTAAGGAAGTGTGTGGATGCTGTAGTCCTTATGTGCTTTCAAATAACAATTGCTTATTGCACTCTGTAGGAGGTGGCATGTTCCTGTGCACATTCTGCTTTGTGCTCACCTGTTCCTGTAAGGTAGCAGAATCCTAGACTATCAGGGTTGGAAGGGACCTCAGGAGGTCAGCTAGTCCAACCCCCTGCTCAAAGCAGGACCAATCCCCAATTTTTGCCCCAGATCCCTAAATGGCCCCCTCAAGGATTGAACTCACAACCCTGGGTTTAGCAGGCCAATGCTCAAATCACTGAGCTATCCTCCCCCCCCCCAATGTGACAGAACAATTTGATGTGGCAAATTGAAGGCACTTTCAGCGCTCTCTGAAGCAAGAAAGAGGCAGGAATCTCAAGGGAAACGGCATGCTTACACAGCAGCTGGGAATGTGCGGTGGCAGCCAGACACCTACTAGTGCTGCTGGAGCTAATGTGCTAAAGGTAGCAGTGAAAAGGGAAGATTCCTATAGTTGGTATGGGACAATCTGTCAAAGGGTTCTGACTGAATTGTTTTGGCCATGCTTGCAAAAGCCTTGAGATCAACTTGGTGGCTTTTATAAGTCTCTCTGTAGTGCAATAACTTTTGAACTTTGAATCTGATCAATTCCAGGATTTCTGGTGATGTTCTAGGCATCAATGGCTAGAACACTACTGACTTTGAGGAAAACTGGAAAACCAGAAGAGGGAGAATGGGGAAGACCCTGCCACCTGATTAACATAAATAGATCAATAGATCAAACAGCTGGTTGATGGCATCCATTCACACCTTCCAGTATAACAATATCCCTGCTTATCTCTGCCTGTCCTCCCAATAGAGTTTAACATCTTGAGGCCCTGAATGATTTATCTTGCAGGGGTGAGGATGGAAAGGGGAGAATGGGAACGGATAGGGGGAACTGGGGAATTGAGGCAGGCACACAGCCTCTGGTGTGTGGAGGAGGGTGACAAACTGGGGAACTGGAGACAGTACAGGTATAGGGGGGAAGGAGGACACACAGGGGTCCTAGAATCAGGGGAAGTGGGTGGGGGAGACAGCTCCTGGTGTGGGGGAAGGGAGTAATGGGAGTGTATGGAGAGCCCCTGGTTTGGGGGGAGGGGGAAATGGAGGATCGTGGCGTGGCGGGGGAGGGGGGGTAAGGAGAGCACACAGCACCCCTGCCAAGGGGTGGGGAGAATAGTAAACCCTGGAATGGGAGGATGGGGGAATGGAAAGCACACAAACCCTGGTGGGGGTGGATATTGGGGAACCTTGATATGGGGATAAGGGGGAACACAGAGCCCCTGGCATGGGAGGAAGGTGGGATGGGAGAGAGAGAATGGGGGGCACACAGAGCTGCTGGCATGAGGGGAGAATGGGGAACTCAAGTGTTGGAGGTGGAGAGACTAGTGGGCACATATAAAACCCCTGGCAGGGGGAGATTGGCAAGTGGAGGTTGGGGGGCACAAAAAACCCCTATCTCAGGGTGAGGGGGGAAATGGGGGGCACACAAGTCCCAGGTGTGAGAGAGGGGATGGGGGAGGTTGCAGGTAGTCTCTGAAATAGAGGGGGATGGGAGGGTGGCCCACAGGGAGCTTGGGAGGGGATGGAGGGATGCAGAAGAACCCTGTGTGTACAATGAGTTCAGCCTACACAAGCTCTGAAGTATGTGATCCCTTGTATAAAAATTAGTTTGAGAAAATTAATGGGCACACACTGACCCTGATCCTGCAAATGCACACGCTTAATTTTACTACTGTGAATACCCTTTTTGTCTTCAGTGGGACTACTCGTAGCAAAATTAAGCATGTGTGTTTGAAGGATTAGGCCCAATGTAAATATCTCTTTAATACAACACAGGGTGTATGTATTTAAAAAGCTGTGTAAGTCCTCTAGGTTAGATCCAATTGTTGGGTTTACAAATATTTGGAGACAGCTTGAGCTTGCGCTGGGATTTGCAAGCTCTGAAGTGGAAAACCTTTGGGCTTGATAGGACTCAGGTTTTCTCATAGCTGAACTTCATTCAAATCAGGGGGCATGTTCCAGGTTCAGAGGGTTCTCATAGAATTCTCTGGAGACAGAAGTTACATGAGTGGCTGTCCTGTTGCAATCAAGCCCTGCTTCTTCTGGGGGCCTGGTGGCTGGTATAGCTATAGAATGGGCACCACCTCTCCCAGGAACCAGTGCTGCCCTTCACTAGGGTGAATCCTTCCTGCTAGCACTAATACGCTTCTGGGGGAGGGAAAAAAGTACTCTCCTGCCACCTACAAGGGTGGCTGTAGGGCTAAATATGTCTAGTTGTACCTTTTAAAAGTAGCTTTATCCTAAATATGCTGCAGTGTCAGTTATTCTCTGCTGTTGGTTTTACATTTTAGTTCACAGAGGAAGTCAATCCTGTTCTTACTAATTGCTAAGTTATAGAATGCCATCTTGGATGAATATTAAAAACTCCATCTTGGATGAATGAAAATGACAAAGGTCCTCAGGTTTTAACTTCTGTCTACAGCATCCATTTTTAAATGTTGCATTTACTTACATAACGGTAGCCGCTCCTCCTGGTGCCTCAAAGGATGCATGAAAATATTTTAACTATTTTTATTGCTGCACTCTTTTAACTATGTTTTTGTCATACGCTGCCTCCTGAGAAGCAGAAAAGCTTCAGAAGAGCAAGAAATGTGACCCAAATGCTGCGCCAAGTGTGCAGTATGTTTAAATGCCTCAAATACAGGGTTCTGGTTGCCAGCAGTGTGCCACATCATGAGAATTACCAACACTTTTCTATTCCAATTGATGGGGAAAGGATGGCCCTGGGGTTTTAAGGTATGGACTGTAGGGCAGGAATTTTGGGTTCAGCTCCTGGTTCTACAACACACTTCTGGTGTAACCCTAGGCAAATGACTTCATTTCTCTGTACTTCAGTTCCCCATCTATAGACTGAGGAGAGAAATAACTTTCTGACATCACAGATGTGCTGTGAAACTAAATTCATTAGTGATTGGGAGGTGCTCAGATTCTAGTGATGGTTTATAAGTTGACAGTTTTAATGTGGTATAATTGATACTGTTTAGATAAATTATAGTTGAGGTGTTGCATTATTATTTCATGTTTGGCTTGTGGCGATTAACTGAAGTGCAATGTTAGTTTTGGTCAGTGTGGGGTGCCAAACTGGAGGGGGAAGAAGTGCTGAGAGAAGAGTGTGGCAGAGAGCTTGATTTTCAGGTGAAGTGGAGACATGCAATCCCATCCCTCAGTTTTTAGAAACAGTACTGGATTAGTGTTGCTCTTGCTTATTAAGGTACTCTTTGTTATGTGCTTCTTACGGTAAGCCTCTAACTCTTATGTTAAACCTCACTTATTTGAAGGAGACAGAAAAAAATAAACTCTCTGACTTCATTCTTGTTTTGACTTTGTCCTTGTCCACCAAACTCAGGACGATGAAGTACCCATTGCCTCACAAGGTCAGACAACCCTGGCTTAACCTATTCCATATGCTAGTGAGCAGGTAGAAAGGCAATGGTACAAAACTATTTTAGGTCAAGTGACCCTGTCTCTGAACTGCAGTTTGGTAATCCAAGGGTGTAATTATATATTTTCCGGTGTTCTATTTGTTTTATTACCATATCTAAAGACAGACTGTATAATATTTTGAAACCAGTCTATTTGTTATTATTTATTTGATTTAGAATTAATTATGACAGCATGCCTGGCACTGCACAGGACACAGTTTGCAGTACATAGCTTACTACCTGTAAAGTCTAGAAGAAAGATAAAACACACTGGGTGACCCTGAGGAAGCAGTAACTGTATAAAATTAATGTTATATTCTTAATCAGGTTACTGAGCCTAGTTTTGTGGTGTAGCTGCATGGGAGAGTGATACATCTTACCTTACTCCTGTTTGCTCTTTTATGACTAAAAGGCTGCCTAGATCCTACAATTTATTCTATTCATAGTCAATGGGACTCTGTGTAGACTCAGGAGTCCATTCACACAGAATAGGTTTCAGGCTTGGGGCTCAACTCTAGTGGTTATTCACAAATGTTCAGAAAGGTTATTTTAGCTCCTTTTCCATCTTTGTCACACTTTTTTGTATCCCTCTTAGTCCTCAGCAAAAGTTGCTGTCAGGGTGTTTGTTTGTTTTTTTTAAATTGAAGTTAGATTTCAACCCATTTGTTGATAACCATTCAATTTAAAGCTGCTCTTTCACCTATTTTAAAAGCAACTATTTTATTTATTAAAATGAAAACAAGCTGCAGGCAATAGATCTGGGGCCACATCCTGCCCTCAGATTCCCACATATATCTTAGAACATAATTTAGATCATATTGCTTAATACTACCGTACAGCCAGATCCTGGAAACGGGTGCACAGCCAGAGCCATTAGGCTGCATGCTCAGAATAGTGCCATTGGTACAGATTCTTTAGTCCTAAACTATGGTAGCTTCTACTGCCACAACAATCTACTATTAGTTCTAGCAGCAGCTCTTCATATTTCTGTGCCTGTCACAACCCTTGCTATCAGATGAGATTTCATAGGTTGGGGGTAGCTATCATTCACCAATTTCAAAGATAAAATGACTGAGAGCTTGTACAAGGTCACTACCCGTCGGCTGACTTGGGACTGGAACCCAAAGGTCTAATAGAGTCAAGTCTCTTCCTGTTTTTTACACAGTCTTTCAGAAGGAGTATGTCAAATTAGGTGCTTGTGTAACGAAAACTAACTGTGTGTGCTTCTGTGTCATCCTCTCGCAACTAATCACATTTAGAGGTTAATAACTCTGCTACTACTTCTGTGATAAGAGAGTCTGTTCTTTAGTTCAAGCAACAGAAACCCGTGCTTTTACCTCCAGAGGTTCAGTCCTCTGCAGATGGCTCAAACAGAGATAATATTACATTTGGTGGTGCTGTCTGTAACTACTGGGCCACAATCTGCTCCCAGGGCCAGGAATAGAGAAGCCAAGAATCCCAATGCCCAGTGCTGTCTTACAAATACTTGTGTGACCCACTCACAATGTGTGTTGTGTCTCCTTCTGTGGGGTGGTCCACATATAAGGTAACAGAATGTCTTACCTTACTGGTTACTCCTATAGCTGAAATAGATTGGGTTGTGGTATGGATTTGAAGGATGTGTGTGCAAACCCTCTTAATACTAAGAGTTAGGATAAGGACACTGACTCATTCTGGGAGTGATTTTATATCGCAAAATATTTGTATGTAAAAATGAATTTAGATGTTGTGCTAATATTTGTTTTTCGTTATTGTAGCATTTTTATTTTTTGTAATTGGCTAATAGGAGTGGTCCCTTTAAGAACAAGATGTGACAGATTTAGTTTGTGTGTGACTGACAGCACTGTGTGGGAGATTTTGCCTGTCCGTCCAACAGAGTGGAAGATCCTGCCTGTGCAAGCTCAGAAAGATCAGAATGTTATTAAATAAACTCTCCAAAAAGTAAGCCTCATTACTGAAAAATATACAATTAACACTTTTGGGAGACAAGATGCCTGTGGGCATTGTTAATGAGCTATAGAGCCTTTCATCTGAAGGTCACCAATTTGAATCCATCCCAACTCTGCCAGGATTAAAAGTTGTTCCCATCTAATGGCTTGTTTACACTACAGACTTTTGCTAATGCAACTTACATCAGCATAAAGCCACCACAATTAGTATATCGCTTGTGCATGTGCATACTTGGCTTCTTGCATCAACGTTGTGTGTACTGACCAAGAGCATGGGCGGTGGCATGTCTATGGCTCAGCGCGAGATCAACTCTTGGCCTCCCTGGACTTTTGATACGCCTGATGTAGTTCCTTTGCTTTCACAGAGCACTGTGACTGGTCTCCGTTGTATCCCTTCTCCTGCATCCCCTGTGCAATTTGCTCAGAGAGGTCCATGTTTCTATGGCTGGTCTGTAGCTATGCTTACACAGCATCTTTTCCCCACGGGCCCAGGAGAGCCAATATCTCCTGTCTGCTCCAAGCCAGAGCGCATCTGGAGTGTGTAGCTAGCATGGTCAGCTGGGCAGTTGCACACAGCAATGGAGAGCTGCTAGGTGTGCTCGCCAAGACGGATAATTAAGGCATTTCAAAAAGTTGCTGGATTTTAAAGGTGGGGGGTGGGGTTTCTGGTCTCCATGACCCCTGAGCAGTGGAGTTCATAATTGTGACTAGACGGGTCAGTGTTGTGCATTGTGTGATAGCTGCTGGAGTACTGTTAGGGTTGATATAGGTAATGCATTCTCTACATTTGCACTCACATCTACATCTGCTGTGGCTCAGTGCTGCTTGGGGAGAGGGCATTACTATGTTGGCGTAATGGAAAGCTTACATCAGTGGGAGACCAATTTAAGTGTAGACACATGCACGACTAGGTGGACACAAGGCAGCTTATGTCTACCTAACTTTGTTGAGTAGACCAGGCCAAAGAGATGTTTGGTAGACCCTCAGTGAGGTGATGTGGTGGCTCCTACGTCACAAACTCACTTCTGTGTGTTGCACTACCCTGTAAGCTCTACAGGTCATGGGCAGTCTCTTGCTATGTGTTTGTACAGAGTCGAGCACAATGGGGTCCCAATCTCAGCAGGGTCCTCTAGTGAGAGCTCCTGTAATGGCGATCAAACTCACTGTACTCACTAAAGATTTGTCAAGTTGGCAGTGCTGTAAAGCTGCCACACTCACAGTGGGGACGAGCAGGGGGAGTTCAAACATCAGAAGACAGACCAAAGTACGTGGTTTAATCTTTTTTTTTTTTTTTTTTAAGCCTTATGATTTTTATGTCAGTCTCATGATTTTGGGGCGGTTTCTGACTCATGATCTTTGAACTTCTGAGGCTGGCAGTACTGGTGTGCACAATAAAATCCCATTGTTTTTCTTAGGGTTTTCTTTTATTTATTTAGATTAATACAGAACATAAATCATGCCAGTCCAGGGTCTAAGGCACCTTTGTCCTATATTAATAATACAAGTCGACTAACAAAGACAGAACTAGAGGATCTTCCCAAAATCAAGAAGCGGGGGTGGAATAACTCCGCCAGCCAGAGATATGAACTGTAAATGGATATATCTCAACCCTAATGCACCCTTTCCTCTCGAAAAGACTGGGAAAAGGGATTAGATATGCAGTATGCTCTGATGGTTAAAAAACATGGGCTATGTTGGACCGTATGGGGAGTAGAATGAGTTCCAAAGCTCAGGTGTCTCAGATGAAGATATACAAACACACAAAGTTCTTTTTTGTTCTGTAATATTCATAATCTGTCCTTTTGGTATCAGCAAATAGTGAGAGAATGCTCCGTAGGCGACACTTCCTAATAAAGGATTTGCCCAAAATCTTAAAAATGTATATATAAACAATAGCATGCTTTGAATATTTTGTCAATAATGTATTACAGTATTTGATGGCAGAATTTGTTGACCCCTAATATCAAGGCCTAATCACATTTCACTGTTTGTATCCTTAGTTTTTTAAAATAGTTTAATTTTCAGAATTTTCTACGTACTCTGTGCAAATATGGTAACCTGACAATAGACAGGGATACATGGGAAGAGTATTTAGATAAGAGTCTCATCTATCTAGGGGCTTGTCTATGCGGTGCCTTAATGTGCACCAGCAGGGATGTAAATTCTAACACATTTTAGTGTGTTGTGCACTAACTGGCATCTGTGGACCGGGCTGGTACACACTAAAAGTTCCCTAGTGTTCATTAATGTAGTTCCATTTCAAACAGTGCTACATCAACATGTACTAAGGCACATATAGTGCATGCCAGCAGGGTCTACTCGGGCCAGTTAGTGCACGACACGCTGGTACTCATTAGAATTTACACCCCTGCTGGTAGGGGCATGAAGGGCACTATATAGACAAGTGTTTAGGGTTATGTACCAGTGCCCATTACGCCACAAAGTAAACTAGATTGGCTATAGCAAAATCCATAGTGGGCTTATTTGAGCCTCTGGCTTTTCTCCCTTTTGAGATTGTAGAAAGTTCTGCTAGGGGTTAGAGGTTTTGTTTCTTGAGATATGGGGTGGTCGGTGTAGTGAATTCTAGTTCTGTTGCTAACATTGCTGTCAATTAGAAGACACTCCTAGAAATACATTAGAGCAGGATCAAGTCTGTATATCTGTAGAGGACCTGCTATCTGTCTGTCTGTCTGTCCATGTATTTAAACTATGATAAATGTCATGGTATGGGAGCATCTTCCAGGGATTATATCTAATTAGGAGTCTGATCCTGCACTTAGAGATTCCCTGTTTGAGTAAGAGTTGCATTATTGGGCCCTAGATGCATAGCCGTTCCTAGGGTATGGTGAATGGGGGTGACTGCTCTGGGCCCCACGCTTTGGGGGGCACTGCAGGCTGTCATGATTGGCCGGCGCGGTCGTCCTGGAAGTGATGGGTCGGTCCTGGAAGTGACAAATCTGTCACTTCCGCCCTGGGCCCTGCACCCTCCTTAGGGACAGCCCTGCCTAGATGAGTCTGAAACTTGAAAATTTTGATATACAAGGTTCATACAAATATTTCTTCATTTTCAATCTATGTGAGTTCACACCCCCTTAGTCTTGTTTTAGAGTCCTGGCTTCCAAGGAACTCAACATGCAATTCATTTGAAAGTGCCAAATTTAATCTGGTGTGTCATATCTGCACATTTTGCATGATTTTCATGTATACTCATAAATCAGCCCAGATTTGCTGAAAAGGTTTATAAACCTTAGCAAACCTTCTGATGAACCTTGTCTGACATTTAAGTTGGTAACAAAATACAACATTGGGGAGCTTTGCATGGTTTAACATTTCATACCTATCTATTGCTAATGCATTCTTCTAGCACAGACTAGGAATATATTTGACCCGCCAGTCTATGATGAGGTTCATCTAGTCTCGTTCAAGGTCTGGAGTGCTCTGCTCTTCTCCCCAAAGGACTGGAGAAAAAATAACCTGTGGTGAAAGTTCTCCTGTAGCCCAGAAACTCGTCGCTGACTGTTCACCAGGGAATATTTGTTCATTTTATTTTCAAAACTTTCCCCCAGCAGTATGAACCAAAGCTTGCTGGTTTTTTTTCTTTATTTCTTTCTTTCGTGTTAGGAAGTATGTTTCCCATAAAAGGTATTTTTTGGCAGCAGAAATACTGCTGGAGCTGAATTACAGTATAATTCCCTCATATCTAATTAGTTAATATTAGTACACTTCTGGTTTTAAAAAATATCCTTGCAGCTCCAAACAGAGGGGTGTAATTTAAATTACATTTGTCCAGAGAAAATGGAATAAATCAAATAAATTAAGGGGACATACTTCAGCTAACCAAATGTTTTCAGACTTAGGAAAGGAATATGAACATATCACATTTGAAAATTTAGAATGAATCCTTTTTTTTCTGAATTGTTCAAATACAAAAGAGTCCAAATTATTTTAAAGAATGAAAAATATATTGTTTTCATGTTCACATAATTTAGACATGGGTTCTGCTGATTTTCTGCAGTTTTTCCCAAACGTTTCACCTTTGTGCTGAGCAGAAGTAGGTTATGTTCCAGTTCAAAAGGAAAATCTTTGAAAAAGTTACAAGTCTTTGAACATAAGATTTAAAATGGGCTTACAATAGTGAGGTATGAGTATGTGATATTATACAATTTGAATTGTGTTGAGGTGAACAACTTGATGTGGATTGAAGTATGAAATCAGTATGAAATGCGATTCTGAATGTCTATCAGAATTAATAGGCCTTATAATGGCCATGGGGAGATGAAATTAGAGGTCTGGAAGCAACTATTGTTAACTGATAAATCATTCAAGTAGGAGAGAGATTTGGTGTAGTAGTAGGTCCAAGGAAAAGTGTTGCTGACTGCTGAGGATTCAATTTGGAGCTGTAATTGGTATATGTGTTCTGATTGGTTAATATCTTTCCAAACCTCAATATTGTTATATTGTGCTGCAGTGTACAGTGGGAGCTTCTGTCTTATCACATGGCTTCAGCCAGTCATGGAGTATGGATATTTTTCTTGTATGTTGCACTAAAAATGTTCATTTAAGAGAAAGGATGAGTATTCTTAAGGCCAGGCAAACATATTACATTTCTCAACATTGCCCACTGAAAGTCAGAGCTTTTAGGAGTATTAATGTAAAATGATAAGTAGCATCAAGGTAGAGTAGTTGTGAAGGTGGTAAAAATAGTTTCCAGTCAGATAAGAGCTTTTATCTCAAACCTCTCTCTGGCTTAAACAAAGGATTATCTTACTCACTTCCCCTCCTAGTATATGTGCTACAGTAGCCGTATCTCTGTCTTTCTCTCAGCTATGAAATAGCTTTAAAGATTTAATCAAATAAAGTGTTAAGCAAAAGATAAAATGGGTAGTAAGAAGATACAATCTGTTTGTGGTAAGATACAACTGTCTATTTTCCTCTCTTAGGACTTCATAAGACTTCATTTGCTTTTCTATGATGACCTGTGTTAAGGGTGTTGTGTAAAAAGAAACTGTACTGCAGTGGTTGCTTTGACAGGAATTCTGGTTAACACAGCCTGAATTTGTCCTGCAGCTCCAACCTCATGCGTGCAGTTGTGGCAACTCCTCCACTCTTTTCAGTTCAGGTGGCAGGGGGGTAGGGCCATAGCCCAGCTCTCTTGGAAAGTGCAGTGGCTTGACCTTCTCCAAGGGGCAATTATTGTTATTACCATAGTACCTAGGAGCCCTAGTCATAGACCAGGACGCATCGTCCTAGGTGTTATACAAACACAGAACAAAGACAGTCCCTGCCCCAGAGCTTACAGTCTAAGTTTGTGCGAGTCGGCTCCTTTTGACCGCATACTTCTCATCGAACCTAAAATTTGTCCCCTCATTTCAAGGGTGCTGGAACAATTTGTATAGTAGGGGTGCTGAAAGCCGTTGAACCAAACTGTAACTCTGTTTATGATGAAAACCATGTCAAGCCAGGGAGTGCAGCAGCCATGCCTAATTCCAGGAGCCATGCCTCATTTTGTTCTGTAAAGGAAATATACTGTTAGATTATATTGTTGATTTTATGTATTGTGCATTTAAGGCCAGATCTTTGGCTGGTGTAAAGGATTCACTTCAGTGGACCAAAGCTGATTTACATGTGCTGATTAAGTTCCAGTTATGTCAGAGTTCTACACATTCTCATACTGGGAGGTGCTGATGGAATAAATGAAAGTTTTATGATTAGAATTAGAATGGCTGATTTTTACGATGTGTTCTGTGGTATTGTAGAGTTACATAAGTGTCTGTAGAGACTAAACTTTGTTGCAAGCTTGATCTTCATCTAAAATTGGTTGACCCATCTCTCTTACCCTGATTCTATGTCCTTTCTGGTTCCCCCTTCCATGCATCTGCATACATCTTCCTAAACTCCTGTCCCTTTACATTTCTCCCCAGTCTTCTCCAAGTCTAACTATGGTACTAATTATTGATTGAACACTGACCACATAATAGGGTACGTGGCTCTGAAACCTCACAGCCATATTCTCTACACCTAGAATTGAGCAGCAGGTTGTGATGTTTTGCTCAGGCCACCCAGAACTGATTTGTGCAGGAAATAGCCCAACTTGATTATCATGCACATTGTGTAAAGAGTTGTCACTTTGGATGGGCTATCACCAGCAGGAGAGTGAATTTGTGTGGGGGGGTGGAGGGTGAGAAAACCTGGATTTGTGCTGGAAATGGCCCAACTTGATGATCACTTTAGATAAGCTATTACCAGCAGGACAGTGGGGTGGGAGGAGGTATTGTTTCATATTCTCTGTGTATATATAAAGTCTGCTGCAGTTTCCACGGTATGCATCCGATGAAGTGAGCTGTAGCTCACGAAAGCTCATGCTCAAATAAATTGGTTAGTCTCTAAGGTGCCACAAGTACTCCTCTTCTTTTTGTGAGTCACTGTGTTACTGCTTTGCCTCACCAAGAATGGGCTTTGCTGCTGCTAAGCTGTGTGTTAGCTCTCTGGCACACCAGTTCATCTGCCTTACCAGCAAACTCTTCAGGCCTCTGCCAGTCTAATCCTTGTCCATGCTGGTAACAACCAGTGAACCCCAGTCCCCCAAGTTCCCTCTCACTGGACACTCACAGAAGTTATTAAGTTCTCTGCCTCCAAAGAGACAGAGCACATGACAACCTGTGAGGTTATCTGAAGATTTACACTTCTCTTCAATATAACAGCACTGAGAAATGTTCTTGTAATAAAACAATAAGTTTTATTAACAAACAGGGTTTAAATGATTTCAAATGAGAGTGAAAGAGAGATGAAAGGTTACAAAGAAAACAAAATGTGCTTTCTAGTGACTAAAACTTAACTTTAGCAAGTTACAATCTGTGTCTAAGCAACTTTCTCATCTACAATCAGTTCTCAGAGAGTTCCACCACCTGGGTTGAAGGACCCACTTTTCTCAGTTTTCAAGGCCTCTTTTCTCCCTCAGGTGAGGATGCAAAATGGCTTTCTATTTCTGCCTGTATTTCCCAAAGTCCATTGTCTCTGTTTCAAAAGCCAGGAAGGCTTCCTGGGGGTACAGCTTCCATCCCCCATCGTGGTTCTTAAGTGGTCATTTCCCCCACTTGCCAGTTTGATGGCTTTGTTTACCTTATATGTAAATGTACTTTCATTGTTTCTGGCCTCGCCTCGCTCAATTTACAATGGAGACACAGTCAAGCAGGTTAAACAACATTCCTTTGTCTAGAACAGGCTGGGATTATGCACCGCTTGCCAACCATATTTTAAGAACATATTTTCCAGCACACATCTATTATTCTCCATACACCACCATGCAAACATCCCACAATAATACTATCCATTTGCATATAACACCTTACATGCTGCCTTTTAGATACAGATCATGACTACAGTGTGTTGAGGCGATGAGTGTGTCGGGTCTGATGTGAGTTAAGGTATGATGTGCCCTCTGCCAGTTGGCATTGAGGGGCTTCCAAAGTCACACAGGTAGAGGAAGATTCTAAATGACATCCCCTGTCATGCTTGAAAACAGTTTAACAGAGAATGGGGAAGATCTGCCTGATGGCTCTCAAATGGGAGGATTTCATTATCCATCATCTTTAATATGTTATTTCATTGTTTTTGGATTGGCCCCTAATGAGTTTCGAGAGTTTAAATCAGATTGGTTTATAAAATCCGTGGGATAACAAGGTTATGTAAGGAACTCTGTATTCTTTTATTATTTTACAATGGCTTCACTGTATTACTCTTATCCCAAGAAATTCTGCAAAGCCATCACTGTCATTTGATGCTCATATCTGCTACATTGGTGACACATAAAGAGGTTCCTGGTGCATAGTGGGGTTGGCTGATGTTTTTGATCTATCATGATGCTTTCTCCTTCTGTTGTATTATGTTCAGCTGGGGCCCATTGTATGCATAATACAACCAAGAATGATTAGTTTGTTTGTCTTCCGATTGTAGTATGGTGTAAATAAATCTCCAACTAAGGGGCAGGGAGAAAAACAGCTTAATGAGTGATGATGTTAAGTGTATCTAGTATTAATAAACTAGGGCCAGACTCTACTTGTGCACAATTTACACCAGTTGAGGGTCTGGCCTTCTTGTTATGCAAAAGTAATGAGCCAGAAAAGAGCAGGTTTCAGAGAAAGTGGCATTATAAAGAAATTTTGTTTATTATCTGCTCAGTGTGAAGACCTCCCTCTCTGTGCAAGATTGTTTCCCCTGAGTAAAAATTACCATAAATGTTCTGCAACAAGGCATCTAGTTAAATACTTGGGAAGGTGGCAAGAAGTATTTAGCTCTGCAGACACATGATTCCGTGTTGACTGAAGTTGGTCAGAAACCTTCATTACTTTTTATATTTCACCTATCAACAGTGCCTGAGACAATCTAAATAACAGGAACAGGTAAAGAAGCTGCTTTCTTCACTTGCTTTCTCTGTCTTTTTTTTTCTATAGTTACATCGCAAACCAGCGGAAATTAGAAAGTATCAATAACAATGAAGTTGGACTTTATGTTGGACTGAAAAATCTGTGAGTATCTGATTTACTATTTTTGTTTAACATTAATATTTGTAGTTTCTCTTACAATAGGATTTATAGGCCCCAGTCAATGAGCAGGGCCTTATTGCCCTGGGCACAATACAAATATGAATTAAAAAAAGACAGTCGTTGCCCCAAAGAGGTTACAATTTAATTAATTACAAATGATTTGGGTTAATTGTAATCCCAAATCTTATTCTAACCATTATTATTATTTATTAATCAATTTTATTTTAACTGACCAACACTAACAATTTTAACATTATATGTTTTCACAGAACCGTGGTGGATTCAGGCTTAAAGTTTGTGTCCCGTCAGGCATTTCTGAAAAACACCAACCTGCAGTACATGTGAGTCAGAACAGCTCATGTCTTGTAGGTCAGAATTACCCAGAGCTTATTACTTCCCTTCCCTTTCTTCTCATTCTCCTGGTATAAAGTGTTTTAAAGAAGGAGGTGTTTAAGGATCTTTTGCTAATAACTTTGGCATAAAAGTGGAACTGTATTATAAGCAAGTGGTGCGGGGGCAACCTGTTAATTTTGTTGTGCTGGATCATTTCTGCTTTGGACTTGGCAAAGGATGAGTAGTCCAGAGTCCTCTGTGAAAACAACTCAGAAAAATGACCAGCTCAGTTTCTTCTGTTTTTGTTGGTTTGCTTACATGTCCCTGAAGAAGATAGGTGCCTCTCAGTTTGGGCTTGTCTACACAGAGTGTTAGTCCGCACTAAAGGGGTGTAAATTCTAACTGGCCCATGTGGATTCTGCTGTGGTACACTAAAAGTTCCCTGGTGAACATTAATGTAATACTGTGTGGGACCACATTAACACACACTAAGGGGTTTTTAGCACATGCTACATGGACCAGTTAGTGTGCGATATGCTGGTGAGTAGAATTTACACCCCCCACCCTCCGGTGCAGACCTATGCACAGTGTAGACAAGCCCTTTGAGAAACATAGAACTGAACTCACTCCTACTTCTCATATTTAGGATTGTGGTCTCAATTCCTCAAGGTGCTGAAATGAGCAGCGGGGGTTTAGCACATTACATGAACTCTAGTTCAGGAAAGCATTCAAGTAAGTGCGTAAGCCTATCACTATTCAGCAAAGCTCTTAAGCACCTTCTTAACTTTAGGCATGTGTATGAGTGAATCAATGAGACTTAAGCACAGGTATTAAGTTAAGCAGGTGCTTGATTAAGTGCTTTGTGTAATAGAGATGGATTGCTGCATTGGGGCCAGGACTGGGTGCGATTATACTACAATAAATTCCCTTTCTGCAATTTTGTTTTCCAAGAAAAATATGTCATAGGAGGATAAAATTAATAGTAATTTAACCAAAAACATATGATATCTCAATTTGCTGGTAGCAGTAGTAGGCTGTTACCCCTTATGTGGCCAAACTATGAGAGGGAGAAGGAACACACATTTTACAGGCATGTTAAATTATTTCATCTAGTCATTAATAAAACAAATTGCTTTGACCAGAGCCATACCAATGCAAAACCATAGAAATACCATATAAAGAGCTACGGTTGGGTATATACTTGCTTTTCCTGTGACAATTGGTCATTAAATTATGATTTCCTTCTGAGCAGTGATACAATAGGGATTAGTAATCTTTCCAAACATATAAAATGGCTGGGTAAGACTGAAAATGATTACTTAGTGCCACTTGTTATGTTTACCATAGATGAGCCAAAGTGATAACGCAATTAGTATGAAGGTAGTTCTGCCTAGGCCTTTGGATTTATTATTTCTGTAGAAAAATTCATTTGTTTATTCTTTACATGATTTCTTAATGATTTTAAAAAATCTGCCCAAAAAGCCTGTTGTTTCAATGTCTGGGACCATTGAAATCAGTGGCAACGCTCCTGTTGACGTCACTGGGAGCAGGGTGGACCCTGAGATGTGGTCTGGGCAATGAAAACTGTGAAAAACTGAAATCAGTCATGTTTAATTAATAGTAACCTTCTCAGCAAAATACAAAGGAAAATCTTACATTTCATTTTAAAGCAAAAGTTTATGTTTAGCCATTTGGAGCTTATTGGGATTTTTTTTACATACAAATATTCTTATGAAGATTAATGCTAATTGTAAGAACTTTAATTTTGCTAATGAAAATATTATGGCTGTAATCCTCTCACAGGAGAAATCTTTAATGCAGTCACAAGGCTTCACTAAAAAATAAACACTGTATTCTTACAACATAAATAATAATAGCATATAATAATATCAGATGCTAATGAATCTACTAACACGCAGCTATTCAAATGCTTTTTGGCATCTACTTATTTTCTGGGCCAAACCTTTGTAGCCAAAATGCCTTTCAACAACTGATGTACGATCATAGAATACCAGGGTTGGAAGGGACCTCAGGAGGTCATCTAGTCCAACCCCCTGGTCAAAGCAGGACCAATCCCCAGTTTTTGCCCCAGATACCAAATGGCCCCCTCAAGGATTGAACTCACAATCCTGGGTTTAGCAGGCCAATGCTCAAACCACTGAGCTATCCCTCCCCCCTGAGCTATCCCTCCCCCGCAAAATTTTGGCCCAGATCCCTAAATGGCCCCCTCAAGGATTGAACTCACAACCCTGGGTTTAGCAGGCCAATGCTCAAACCACTAAGGTTCAGTAATAATGTAAACAACAGAAAGTGAAATGCTCCAATAGATATCACTTAAATGTAATTAAGAGCCTTGCTAGTTTAATTCTGGTATTCTCATTGACCTTAGACTCAAATTACTCAACAATCACCTTTAAAAGCTATTAAACAGAACTGTTGTAGCAATGCTGTAATTCATAAACTCAGCAGCAGTAACAATGTTTTTTTTAATAGACCTGTTTAATGCACTTCCTTTACATTATATTAGTACCTTTAAATGTAGCAATAAAGGTCACAAGTAGTGAATATTTACTAAAACATTAAAAAGCCATTGTCATGTACCAAGAATGTGCATAATTGTATACATTTTATATATTCAAATCTACTTTGATGTTTTTAGTGTGCTATCACCGTGGTAGCCGAGTGCTGTGGGCTTGACTAGATTAAGAAGAGAGATCTACATTACCTATATATCTAACCCTGACCTAACTACAGCCTTTCTCCTTTTCCCCGTTGTGTAAATACAGGCTAACAATTTTTATCTTGATATAGCTGGTTGAGATTGGCCTCAGGCTCCTCGCTAGAGTCGACCTTGAACAGCTAAATCAAAGTTAACTGTGCTAACTTGTATCTACAGTAGGGAACAGTTTGTGGTTAGGTTGGGATTAGCTAGCACATGTTTAGTAACAGGGACTGGGGAGTTGATCTGATTTTTTTTTTTTAATCACAGTCTAAATGTGCAGTACAAGGGTTTTTTGTGTGTGTTTTTGTGATCAAATGAGAAACGGATCCGAAGTAGAGTGCATGAAGCTGGTTTAACCCTACTTTTGCCTCCCCTCCCTCATCTTCTCTTTACTTCCCAAGCTGTTGAGCAGAGCTTGGCTGTAGCTCAGGATCTAGGCCCTTAACTCTAAGTTAACAAAGTCTTATGTGTATATATACTTACTGTTGTGGATGCTAGCCATAATAATTCTTTACTATGATATTGAACTAAGGAGTTAACTTATAATTACCGTTCCAGAAAAAAACAACTGTGTCTTTACCAACCATCTAGTAACCCTGGTCTATGCCTATTCACTTACTGTGGATTGAATGGACCAAAGCAGAGATTTTAGTAATCAATATAAAGTGCTCAGTTTATGGAAAATATATATAACAATAAATATACTGACATAATATAGTTCAAGATGATATATATAACATAGGGCTCAAGAATTTCAATTGAATTACATGCCAGTTTGAAAAATCTGAAGGCCCTTAACTGCACAGAAGAAAAGACTAGTCATAAAGCCCTAAATGTGTCAGCCCATAACCAAGAATGCAGTTGAGCATTTTTGTTATTGTTTTCCATAAATACAGTGAGCCTTATTCTGATCTTATGTGCACTGGCATAAGTCAGAAGTAACTCCACTTAAGCTACTTGGCTGGTGTAAGCGAAAGGAGAGTCAGGCCCATGGAGTTTCTTATCATTTTTCAAAATTGTGTTTCATAAAGATGGCGTAATCCTTGCTCCTGTGAGTAGCCTCACTTAAATCAGTGGGCCAGATTCTCCTCAGCCTTGCACCTTACCTAGTAATTTACACCTGTGCAAAGTGACAGTTTGGTAAGGTAGCATGTTACCCCCGCCCCCCCATTTCACAGGTGTAAATGGCTATGTAAGGTGCAAGGCAGTGGAGGATCAGGCCCACTGATTTGACTGAGTTAAGTACTATTCATATAGGCATGGCTCGCAGTACTGGGCCCTAAAGCACTGGGTCACCTAACCTCCAGTCTCCTAACACAGAGTTTGTCTAGCTCATGGAAAGAAGTTAAGGTTAGGTCAGGGTTAGCTAACATGTGGTAGCTAATTCTTACCTACCCACAACATCTTCCCTGGTGTAGATGCAAATTACACCTTTAGCCTTGATTTATCTGGACAAGATCAAATCTAGGGAGGGCTAAGGCAGACCATGACCAATTAAATCAAGGTTAAAGGTGTAACTACATTAATCCATGGTTTAAGTGCAGATTTCAATGCAACATTAACAATGGAACCCCTCTCGTGCCTTCGTAATACTGTATAAAATGCATATGGTATTTTGGCTCATAATACTAATTTGCACTGGGCTGTTGGCAGTGTTACAGTTTACTGTTGCTCTCTATACCATTAATTAGTGCACTGAAAGAACCACAAGAAAAAGTACCCCTTTTCTGATTTGTGGAGCAAAGGTGGAGAACATTTTTTTACAGGTTTGGGAGTGAGGCATTTCTGATTAAGATGAACATTTCTCTGACCTAAAAAACTTGAAAAGAACCTTTAAGTTAATTATATTTGGAAGCAGTAAATGCTTAATTGACATAAAACCCCCTAATGTTAGCATTTTACAATTTGCCTTTTGATCTCTCTCTTATTGCACACACGGTTTGAAAAGAGTAACTAAAAGGCTTATGTTGAGGATGTGTGCTAGCATGTGGTTGGGGTTAGATGAGCGCAGAGTGCAGTGCAGACTCAAAGAAGGTATGGGAAACACCCATTTTGCTTATGGATAAATAGGAATGTAACCAACATCTGGACTTTACACAGGTCCTTTTGAAATGAAATCCACTGTTTTTTCTGCATGGCTAGAAGTGTTGAAAGGTGAAAATTTTGTCCAGTGTTGAACTTGTTTATGAAGTTAGCCATCAAAACAAGGTGCATGTTGGATTACGAATCTTCAAAGCCATATTGGGCTATCAGAAGAATTTAGATCCCTATCCATCTCCTGTTGAACTCAGTGGAAGGAAACCCACAGATTTTCTTGGTGGTTAGATTGGGCTCAATTTTCAAAACAACACTGTTTCTATATTTTGGTTATGAAAACCAGAAATACTAATAAAATCTAATGTTCTGTTTTCTCACAGTAATTTCTCCAGAAACAAGCTCTCGAGTTTGTATAAGAAGACTTTCCGCCATCTGAATTTGTCTGATCTGTAAGTAGTGGTTTTTTTTAAATGAAGATTATTTGTGTGTTGGAAATAGAATAGCAGTCTGAGAGCTTTTAGGGCTTGATCCACTGAAGTCAATGGGTGCCACTGACTTTAGTGGGGCCAGAGTTTCATCCCGTGTCTTTAGAAAAGGTAAGTTGTCTTTGGATGATGACATTGTTTAAAAAAGGTATTAATTTAATGCAATACTGGAGCAAAACACCATGACATTTGCTTTCTCTCCAGTGCAACACAAATTAATCTGTGGATAAAACTTGCTTTTCCTCATCAGCTTTAAAATGTTCTATTCTGAAATAGTTTCACATGAAACTATTGTTTTTTGGATTAATGAAGGTGGAAGCCTGAAGTACCTTCTCTCTGTAGTATAGTAAAAAATTAACCACTTGCAGATCTTCATGTTAAGTGTTTTCCTCATTTTCTTGTATTTTACTGGCCTTGCAGCAGTTATGTGTTTGGCCATTCAACAATGATTTTCTTTTCCTGAAAACAAAATTGTTCTGAACTGAAATAGATTTTACATTACAAATATTCTATAGCCATGTGGTTAACATACATTTTGCTTATTCTGGTTGTTTAAACTATGCATCTGTATTCTAGGCTCTTTTAAGCAGGATGTATGTATATGTATTAACATAGAACTTTCTCATATTTAATCATAAGTGAAAAAAGAGCCATACAATACTTCTGGTGTAGTAATTATTGGTATTCCTGGTTATAGGTTGGGTTAACTTACACACAGAAGAGGTTAAGTATTTGGGCCCTGGTATTTAGGGTTTGCTCCACTCAGTGTTGCAACACCTAACCACTTAAGGAGCCTGCAGGCCAGGGGAATTGTCAGTCACAAGGTAGGCATCCAGACTCCCCATACAATGCGTGGGGAATGTTAGGTGCCTAAAGAAGGGACTTTCAGAACCCAGTAAGCTGAACAGGTTGTTCTGAAATGGGAAGGTTTCTGGTTTCTAAGAGCTCAGTACAAGATCAGGGCCCTGGAGATATAAAGTAGACAAGTCAGAAATATTAGCCAAGAAGAATGTGTTGTAATCTCAGACATCTTTTGGAGTATGTTCTCATTTCAGTATAGGAAAAATGAAGTGCACAAATCCCTGGCACCAAAATGAGATTATGCCCCTTAGGTATGTTCTGCTGATGATTAAGGTAGTATAATCACTCTACAGTCCACAGAACTTCATTCACTGGAATTTTCTTTCATCATTTGGTAATCACTGAGCATTCAAATGGAAAGAATAGCTAGTTGCAAAATGCTTCCATTTGATCTGTTTTGTTAGGTATCTGTAATTTTTTCTAAAATCCCAAACACTCCTTACATTCCTCTCTCTGCACCTGTCCATCCAAAAAAAGGCACTTTTACCTGACATCTGGCACTTTCACCTCTATATTTGGTAGCTGATATCATTTCAGCTATAAAATAATGCTGTTTAAATTGGTGCACAGTATCTTAATGCACAAAGCAAGCTGTTGAAGCAAAAACATATTGTCTGGGGTTCTATTAGTGTTACTGAACAACTAGGAAAAGTTATGGAGCCATTTTTGCCCCCTGGATTTCACAAGTGTAACTGATAGCCTGATTTGGCTCAGGGTGACTGTGAAAAAGTACTGACTTCAATTCTAAGCCCAAATTCTGCAGGCATTTATGTCAATATATAGCTGAAATTACTCCACTGTATTAAATTGAATAACTTCAGTTTACACATGAGCTATACTGACCTCCTCTGGACCACTCTGTTATCAGGTGACCAATTTCTTAGAGGTGTCATGGTTGAACTGGGTTTTGAAAGGGATTTGAAGGTGCAAAAGGTAGTAATTTACAAGTTAGTTCAGTGAAATCACAGTGGATCATGTTGATCTTTTTGAAGATGTTAGTGTGATCCTGTGCAAAGGAAGAAGAGGGCTCAAGATTGGACTCTAGGAGGGAACTGAAGATTCTAAATAAGCAAGAGGGGTTGTGGGAATTCAGTTCAATGAAGGGTTTTGGGAATTCAATTCCATGCGGGTAGGAAAGTAGTGCTTATTGGCAAAGCGTCTGGCAGAAGTGGAGTAGGAGAGAATACATTTGTAATGTAATCACGGGATTTATGCCATCGGCATTCAACAGTTTGGGAGCAGGGACAGAGGAAATGGATGTTAAGAGTGAGCCAGAGTTAGGAAAAATGGAATAATACTACTTCCCTACCTCATAGCACATTGCAAGGATAAATGATTAATGTTTGCGGTGGTTAGATACTACAGTGCTGCGGGGCCACATAAGAAGGTAGAGAGACAGGATGTAGAGGTAAGACAGGTATTTGTAAAGGTGAGAAGGCATGTGGGAACAGGGATGGTGGGGAGAGAGGAGGATATAGAACTGGTAGTGGTAAAGTGGGGAGGACAGAATGGATGAAGGTGAGAGAGAAAAAGCAGGAAAGGTGGAAGAGACAGTGAGCTAGGGAAGAGGTAGGGTGTGCCTATTGGAAAAGCAGTGGGAAGACATGGTATCAATAGGACAGTAAAACTGTTGTTCAGTTGATCAGATAATAGGGTGGCAAATAGATTGACAAGTAAAGGAGATGATTGACATCGGTGAGAATCCAGAGAATGGAGGGAAAACTGAATATTGGAGGCGGGATCTGAAGAATAGAATGTTGCCCATAAATAGCTTGTGAGAAGTTTGCTTTAAATCTGACTTGTGGGTGTACTCTTGATAGAAGGCACTTGAATCAAAGTGTAAGTGAATGAAATTTCAGGCCAGGGTGAGCTGGAAGATGTTCTCCAAACTCTGGGGAGAAGGGAAACGAGAAGCCACTTTGAAAGGATTCTGCTTTTAAAACAAAATTGTAGCTGCAACTGCAGAATTACAGCAAATGAGATGAAAATGTTTAATTGCTACTCACTGAGCCAGGAAACGCATGGAAGGGACAATCATGCTTCTATTCCTCCCCTTTCTGCAGAATGTCACCATGGTTTGACTCCCATGGGAAATCAAATCACATTTAAAACAATGGAAGAAAACAGTTGCTTGGTTATTATTAACCAAAGCAGAGATTTTTAAAAATAAATTCTTATTCACACAAGTAGTGCCATTGAAATCAACTGGATGACTTGTGCTAATATAAATTATCCACAGAAGGTGTTGCAGCTCAGGTAGACAGACTCACGCTAGCTCTGCTTGAGCTAGTGTGCTAAAAATAGCTGTGTTGATGGTTTTAGCATGGATGGCAGCTTGGGCTAGCCATCTGAGTACAAACCCACTCAGAACCCTAGGTATGCACCCTGAGTTGACACCCCTGTTACCTCTGGCTACATTGCTATTTTTAGCATGCTAGCTCAAATAGAGCTAATGCATATCTATCTACCTGAGCCGGGAAGCACACTCCCAGCTGCAGTGTAGATGTACCTTATGTGTGAAACTTGGGGAAACATGTTACATTTCTGGGAAACTGACTCATAGGTTTGTCTTGATTTTCTACAAATTTGACATTTTAAATTGCTGCCTAATAATGAGAATGCAGCTTTTAATGCTTAAGGCAACAGATTTTGTGGGCAACAAGAATATAGCTTATGTGCATCATGGTCATTTGTGGAGTTTCATTACTCTTTTTATAATGAAATGTCTTTAGGGGTCACAAAGAAACCCTGACAAACATATCAGTTGGAACTCACCTGAGCTTTTGGGAGAAAAGGTGAAATCCTGGACCATTTCTGAGTCAGGCATCTGGATTGTCTCCATTATACTTCATGCAGGCTTATCACATTACACTGGGCTAAGGTTTTCATGAGTATTGAAATTAGAATCAGATAGGCTGGCTAAACTCTGATTGAAATTCCATATAGTGTGCTGTATAGCTGTGTGGTGTTTATACACTGAGTTACAGCCCTTTTTTTAGTTAGGTTCTGGTTGATATTAGTTAAAGCCTTTCACTGTGTCATCTTCCAGAGTCATATGGATGATTTCTTCTTAAAGGTGTGTGAAATTCTTGTTTACAACTAGAGTTGTTAAACTTTAATCATAATATGGGACTGAATGGGTCCACAAAGAGTCCACCACATACAGTGATGAAGTCTTTTCAGGAGTGTTCTTTATAAATCAGTAGACCAAAATCCACTATGGAACAGATTCTGATCTCCATGTAACTGGTAAAAATCCAAAATGATTTCATTGAAGAGAATAGAGTCACTCCAGATTTTCACGGGTGAAATTGAGATCAGAATCTGGCCCTGCGTGTGGTGTCTCAGATCGGTGATAAGCACCATGGACCAGATCTTCAGTTGGAGTAAATGGATTATAGCTCTGTTGACTTCAATGGAGATGTACCCATTTATACTATTGAGGATCTGGCTCCATAATTTTATTAAGCAAAGTATTTTGCTTCTAGGCTGCATTTGGAATGACATTTAAAAACAAACCTCAACAAAACAAAAAACCACACTGCAATGTTTCTAGGCAGATAATGTCAACTGATTTTTTTTTTTAAATTATTTCATTTTTGCTGCAGGATTCTAGTGGACAATCCATTCAAGTGTTCCTGTGATGTTATGTGGATCAAGATATTTCAGGAGACCAAGTTTTCTAACACAGAGACTCAGGATTTTTACTGCATAAATGACAACAACAAGAGGATACCCCTTTCGGACATGCAGATCCCCAACTGCGGTAATATAATTTAAAGTAAAACAGTTATGAAGTTAAGTTACTGCCAGGCAGGAAAAGCAAACATGCTTTCAGCTCTTGGCTTCAAGATGGTATATTTGCGGCTGTATGAAGTCTCAGGAGAAGGTCCCTCTGACTCTTTACACCTTGTGGATTAATATTGTGAGTTTGAGTTAGAATAGCTTTTTTTTAATCTTTTAAAATAAACTGTTGCTCAGAAATGAATCAGAACAAAATATCTAAATATAGAAATGGTATATATATTCATTAAATTGAAAAGGATGCTTTCAAGATGAACAGACCCAAAATGTTACCTACCTTAAAAATGTAATTTGTAGCTTTCACAGAATCCCTAGATTAATAGAATCTTTATTTTCCTTTAAAAATGAATGTTATTAGCATCGCATTTTCAAAACTCAGGCTATAAATTGTGCCTGTTTAAAAAGAAAACACACAAGCAAATAATTCTGTATTTTTCCATGTAGATCGAAGTAACTGTGTGCAAACAGAGTGAGGGAAACCCTGCAGAGTCCACTTTGTATGGGTTACATGAAGCAGACTCTGCAGGTTTCAGTTTGCAGCATTTGGCAAAATACCAATTTCCACCGGTTTGAGGAGAAATTGTATGATAATTCTCATCTCCTTGCTTCAGTTGCTTCCTTCCACAGGGTCCTGGAACAATTGTCAGGTAGTTTCACTTCTTACTAGTTGGAAAAAGTATTCCTTAGCTTCAGATCTAGTGGCAGGGGGAGCAGCTGGGCTTGATTCCTCTCCTGAGCACAATTGTTTCTGACTCAAATTGCAACTCACTAACAGATAGTAAGTTTCATTTTGTTTTTCTTGATGGGGAGAGAGAGAGCACAATGAAGCAAGCTTGGAGGAAAAGAAGGAAGGAGGGCAAGGCAACACACAGTGGATAGATTTGAGTGGGGAAAGAGGCAAAGAAGAGTGAATTGGAGGGGGGACGGGAAAAAGGTAGAAATAAACTTTTTCTTCCTTCTGTTGTATCTGCCCGCTGCAGCTCTAACCTTTCTGTGAGTGCTTCACAACACCAGACTGCTCTTCTTTTCAGCACTCCCAACTGGGGCTGAAACCCATAACTAGGGAGGAAAACGGGGTGGAAATCAGACGAATGCTCTGTTTCATATAGATACTGTTGAGTACATGCTCCTGTCATGGCAATGTGTGTCAAGCAGAGCAGAGAGCGCTGGTGATTGGAGAGCAAAGAGCATGCAGATATTTAGTAGCTCTCCCATGTTGCCAGCAGTGTCAGTGGATGAAGAAGGGAAGAGATGGGCAAGAGTGCAGGGGAAAAGCAGCATGGGATGCAAAATACAAATCTCTTTGAAGTACTCTGTAATCTCAGTCCAGCACTGAGCAAATTTCCCTTCAGCTGCTGCTGAACTTGGCTGCTCTGCTTTGAGGGGCCTGAGGGAGAGCTGCTGCATCTTCCAGGTCTTTGGGAGGACTGGGGGCAGTAGGCACAGGGCAGGGGTGTTGGCACAAAACACTGGAAGCCAAAACAGTCCCTGTTCTGCTGCAGCTGGTCAGAGCCAGCATAGGGACCCCATAATCCTTAGCTAGAACCCCACTGGTACCTAGAGATTCCCTTAACTCAACAGTTTTCTGAGTTCCCAGCACTAAGGATCATGGGACTTTTACTGAGTCATTGAGTGACTGCAGCAAGTTTGGGTGTGTTTCTCAGCCTGTGGTGCCTTGTGTGTGGGAGGTGTGCCTCCTGCCACATAAGAGAGCTTTGCAAGATTGGGGGAGTCATTGGCCAATCTGGTGGTCCTTTCAAAGGCCACTGCAAATGGTCTACACTAGAGCAGGAGAAGGAGGAAAGGGGGTTGGAGACCCTGTGTGTGAAGGCTGTACTTGAGAGGCTTGTTTCTTGGAGGAGAAGAAGGGGTGGTTGTATGAACAGCAACACAGGACCACAAATTGTTCATGTGCCTGGTCTGATGTTCATGTTTGTGCATGGAACTTAAACATACTTGATTATGAGTAGACTTGTTTTTCTCTTTAACTCTTAGCTCAGCCCTAAGTGAACATTTGTACCATAATATGGCATTACAGTTTACACCCTTGGGTGACACTACACAAACAAATCCAGAGCATGATATCAATGCTAAGTCTGCCATCTCCCAGGAACGTAGCAGACACTTAAAGGAGACAAATCACAACATCCATGTGAGCACGACCTACATTCTGAAACTCTTTTAAGAAATCATATATTGAGCTACTATTTTTAACAATATCTCTCTGATACTTATTTTACATTGCTTAGGTTTGTGTGGACTTAATTTTCAGAAAACCCAGTTCCATAAACTGTAGCTGTGGCTTCCGGTTTGAAAATGAGAAACCATATCTTTAATTTTTTCCCCTGCAGATATTTTTCCAAAGAAGTTAGTCTGTTTAATTTTCTAACAAAATACAAGTCAACAGAGGCTAATTGTTATCTAACTATAGGAAGAATGAAACCTTTGGTTTGGATTGAGTAATAAATGTCCATTCTTTACAGTTTTCTTCCCCTTCCTATGAATTAACTACCCCCTACCCTTTCTTTTGACTTTGATAGGTTTTGTGGGTGCTCAGGCCTTTGTAAGCTATATTGTCACCTAACAGAGTACAACCTTGCTAATTTGTCCTAATGACGACTACTACATTAATTACTGCAGATTGTTTAATTTTCTGAATCAGCAACTAAGCAAACAACTTTGATTTTAGATAAAAATTAAGGACACTGTCTGACAAAGTACTTTGTTAATTTATTCTGGCAGGTGTAATTAATTATTGATGGTAATACTGCATAGTATACTAGTAAGCATTTTGTAGTATAAGTCTTGGTAATAGGGCACCTTGCTACTGTGTGCTGCTAATAAATGGTTTCTTGGTTAGAATTCTCTGGTTTGCAGATCAGTAAAGTGAGAATTTGTGAGGTTCTGTGGCACTGTACTTATTTATGTCATTGAAAAGTTCATTAATGGACTGGTTAAAGGCTAGTTGCAATTCAATTTTAGCTTTACAGTTGAACTTCCATAATCCACATTTATGGTGAAAGCCAATAAGAACTATTGACAATAAAGTACTTTTTCTGACCTCTGATCAAAAGATCAAATTTGGGATTATTTTTCTGTAGTCAGTGTCGAAATGAACAAATTTAAAACTGTCCAGTGAGTCACCTGTTACCAGTGTCTGCATTGTATAGGTAGTAAAGAAATAATTTTCTTTCCCTCATATTTAATGCCTCTGTTTCTGCCACTGTTCGTAGATTCTCAACATCATTCCATCTTGTATGACCAATCTACCTAATCAAAGATCTTATATGGCACCTAGTGTGGTGTTTGATCCATCTGTTTATTTTGATTATCCTTCCAGTGTTGCATATTTACTATATCATGCCACTTCGCTGCAAGTTATTTTTTCCTTGTCACTGGTTGTGTATCCTAGCCAGAGTTTCTTGGCCAGATTTTCAGAGAGCAAAAGCCTAATTTATTTGTTGTAGATGTGCCAGATATGGCAATTTCCTGCAGTGACCTTCAAAGACTTATGGTATTGAGTTTATGTAATATTGTGGACCTGGATTGTATGTAACTGCTTTGTGGGGTATATGGGTCAAACATTGCAACACCATGCAGTATCTTTAGGAACATTATTTTAAATGAATGGTTTATCTATGATTGTGTTCTTCTGCATGGGGGAGGGCTACCCCAAGTCCTACAGGAATTGAAAAGAGTGGGTGGTGATTAAGGAAAATCAGCCAGGTTGTAACCCCCGAGAGAGGTACAACCTCCTGGCGAGGTTCACTTATGCTAGTTCAGAGTAGATTCTCCAGAGACCAACAGACAAAGGAAGGACTCTTGGATAAATATCCTGCTTTTAAACTGGCTCAAAGCCATCTTTTTGATCCAGCAAATGGATAGGACCTTCTGTCCAAGGAGGTCCCCAATGCTTTCTGGGAGGGGTTGGAAGGACTGACACCTGCCAGAGCCCAAGGTTGGAGCTGGGATGATCTTTGGTAAGCTTTTAACATGAATATAAGTTCTTTTATTGTTTCAATATGTTTCCTCTGTAATGCTTTCACCTTAAGAATAAATATGCTTGCTTATAAAGAGCTGTGTGGCATAACTGCTGGCAATTTATCTGTTTACAGCAGGGGTTCTCAAACTGGGGGTTGGGACCCCTCAGCGGATTGCGAGGTCATTACATGGGGGGTCGCGAGCTGTCAACCTCCACCCCAAACCTTGCTTGCCTCTAGCATTTGTAATGGTGTTAAATAAATTAAACAGTGCGTTTAATTTATTAGGGGGGGTCGCACTCAGAGGCTTGCGATATGAAAGGGGTCACCAGTAAAATAGTTTGAGAGCCGCTGGTTTACAGCCTTTGAAGAGAAAGCAAAGCACAGATGCTGGCCTGTTTAGGCAGTCTGGCTTGCTGGGATATCACAGTGTAAGGAGGATGCTGTGCAGCCTAGAAAAACCTGTCAGGAGTGGAAGAGATGCAGACCTCTACCCAAGTGAGGTGACAGCTGAGGAGCTGGGAGCCTAGAGTGGGTGCCTTTGAGGAATCATAGAAGGGGAATACAGGTGCCATTGCCCTGAACTGTGATAGTAGACATCACAGTTTGTGTATGGATACAACCTGTGAGTTGAGGGAAGCTTATCTAAGAACTGCAGGATTGGGCCCAGAATTTGTCTCAATAACAGGATTTTTGTTTTCATATGGAGAAGGGGCTGACTCTTTTCTCTTGTAGTATTGTAAATCTTCCAGCAGAGATTTGGCTTTGCTCTTGTTAACTTGCATTATGTAATTGACAGAATTTCAGAAGGTGCTGCTCCTTGTTTGCAATTACAATCTAAAAGCCAGTTTGCTCATTTCTTGCTGTGTTCAGGAAGCCCTTTTCCAGTAATTTGTATAGGCGAGTGTTAAGATAGTTCTAAATAAATTAGACTCATGCAGGCTTTTCTCCAGACTGTGGAAATGGCCATTGTGTTGAATATCGTTTCTGGAGGTAAATAAATATGAGAAATACCAAGTTAGAAGTTTTGTTAGGAACAGAGTGGGAGACATTATGGATTTTAGATGTTAGGGAGAAAATGAAGCCAGATTGAAAGATTGGCATGATTATTTGTTTAAATAATAGAAAAAATGTAATAATATTAATGAATCAATAAAATAAGCATTGGCTCATAGGCTGTCACAACACAGCATAGTTCAAAACAGCAAGAAAAGGCATAATCCAATGGGTGTTGAAATCTTTTCTATTATCAGTCAAACTTCACAGATAAGGCTGATAAAAGTAGAACATAACAAGCAAAACTAGTTGGCTTTTAAAAAGGTCATAAACATTCTCTCTGTATTACCTGTCAGAATATTCATTCGCCCTCTATTCTGTATTATTTACTTTGGCTCCAACTAATAGCTATTATGCATGATGTACGCTGGCAAACTATTTTTATTCTCTTGGTACTGAGTTTTAGTTCTTATCTATGATCAAGATCTGCATGAATAGTGGTTTGTACGAGAGTTTTGACAGCAACAGGGTTTACACTGTAACTCAGAAGTTGAGTTACTGTTTTCTTATGCAATTGAACTTAATTAAAACATTTTTCATTATTAAGAGCTTTTAAAATGAAAATAAGTGAATTGACTGCCATAATTTATCTATGAAGCTTCTTGTCAGGAGGGAGGGAGGGAGTAGGAACCAGACTTTCAAAAGTGTAGGTACCTAACTTGTGCACATACTAACTCTGATGCATATGTACAAATCTAGATTATTCTCATGCACAGACCTCTATATCTGTTTAAATCAGGGGTTGTGTGTGAGCAAAATTAAACACACATATCTGTACATGCACTATCAAAAATCTGCCCCTCATAATGTAAAAACAACATTCCATTTTATAATTGTGACTTTCTCTCTAAGTTAGTTTGAAATGGAAGTATTTTATAATAGCCATAGAACAAAGAAATAGGAATATTTAGGGAAAACAGGGAAGTTAGTGTGTTCTGCTGGGTAGAGCAGTGGATTGGGACTTCAGAGACAAGGGTTCTACTTCTCATTCAGCAACAGGACTGCTGGGTGACCTTGGGCAAGTCACTTCAACCTTGTGTCTCAGTTTCCCCACCTGTACAATGGTGATCATGATACTTATCCACTTTGAGATGTACTGACGAAAAGTGCTTTTTAAGAGCTAGGTATTATTATTATTTCATCCTTGTAATGTAACTAAATAAAGACTGATGCTACTCCTTTCCAATAGGCTAAAGAAATGACTCTCTTAATTCCTTACAAAATGGAGGCTGGGTCAGGACTTTGCCTTCAGAACCATGCACACTTGATATCAAGCGTGTGAGACTATTCTTTATTATTGCAAACATCTTGCCTGGTCTTCTTCCTGAGACCTAAAAAGTTCAAAACCTCCATGTTTGTCATACTGAAGTGTTTGACTTCACTTCTGCATTTTCAGTATTCCTAATTATAGGAATAGGAAATGTTGCAGGTAGAGCAGAACGAACATTTACTGCTCCATACTAAATGTGTTTTTAAATAATAACTGCTGTACAAGAAGTCCTTTGCCAGAGATTTGCACTCCATCAATCCAACCCTCATTAGCTTCCATTAAAATTGTTAGCAGAGCTCTCGATTCACCTGTGAAGGCTTGTGTCTGCTTTGCACAGCTCAGCTGTATTGAATTCATTTGATTGCTTTGGAGACGTGAGGTGCTGCTGATAGCAGCACTGAGTGCTCTGGTCTGTCTGATTTTGCTCTGAAGCTCTTATGTGAAATGGATGTAACTGTCTCCTTGGAAGAAGCTCTGTGAAAGGCTCTTTGAGATATTTCTATCTTTTGGATTTTTAAAGGTGGGACTTTGCAGCTACAAAGGGAGGGAGAATGGAAATAATGCTTTCTATTTTGTGTAACTAATGCTTTGTACGTAATCTTGTAGGAGTATCCTGTTTTCAATGCTATAGAGGCATAGCAGAGCTGACTCCCACATGGTATTTCTGTTTATTTCATTGGAAATGTACCCACTTACCCCATGTCTGAATTTAGCTCACAGTTTCTGGGCTGCAGCTGGTTGCTAAATGCAACACAACAGGTGCGTCATATTATCAGCAATTCACAGATTTATGCCCCAATTCAGGAGAGAAAAAAAAGCACCTTTTGCCTTGTTTTTAGCCCATACAAGCCTAAAGTGTGTGTGTGTACGTATGTATGTACGTATGTACGTAAGTAAAATATCTTTTCAGGATTTGTGGCTTGTATTCTGGAAGCTGGTCAAATTTTAACTGAATTTGTCCTATAAAAATGTTCAATTTTTGAATGAAATATTTTTCTTTATATTTTCTAATCTTCAGCCAGGAAAGGTACATTGTAATTTGAGGAGCCATGTTCTCTTATTTCTTGACCAGCGCCACATCCATCCTCCAGAAAACGTGATTGGCTGGATAAAATTAATAGCAAGTTAAAGTATTTGTTGCTGGTGTTGCACTTAAGAGCAAACCTTATACTCACATGTGGGGGAAGTCTCCTCCCAGCATGAAGAATGCAGGGAGCAGCCGCAGATTGCTTTGGAAACTTGTGTGTTGTGAGCAAGGCTGGGTTTGGGCCCGTTGTATCCCCTGAACTCTAGAGAATATCTGTAAAGCAGGGGGTATTAAAAATATGTCGTCATACAAGTTTAAATATAATTATTGTTCCCCTTATTAAGCTCACCAGTCTGCAACTGAGAGTTGTATTGAGAAGATGGTTCAGGAGATTCCAGCAAAGGACTAAAAAGACCTTAATGAAGGTCAGATATAAATTGGCTTGTGATAAATGCATTGAATGTCAGTTCCCTCCCCAGCAAAACATCTGTTTTGGTATGCTGGGGGATGGTCCTTCAAGGTCTTATCAGAGCCCATCATCTCTGCTCCTGCCCTGGCTAGAAGGGTAGTTATGAAGAAACACTGCTCCAGGCTCAGAGAGAGAGGTTTGCACATATATCTTGAACTTAGTAGGAAACTTGGTACATCAGGGAAACCAACAGTTAAAAGAACAGTTTTTGTGTTCTTCTGTCTAACATCATCCAGCTGTGATTTCAAACTAAGGGCTGCAGACTTTAAATGAACAAATCTCCAGTTGACTTCAGTGGGAGTTTGGCAATGGAGTTCTGCTCTATAAAGCAGGGATCTCAAACTCAAATTGCCCCCAGGGCCACATGAGGACTAGTACATTGGCCCAGGTGGTGCATCACTGACACCTTTTCATATAAAGGTATAAAAGCCCCTGGCCCCGCCCTATTCCATCCCTGCCCCTACCCCGCCTCTTCTCTGCCTCCTCCCCTGAATGCGCAGCTCCCCGCTCCTCCCCCCTCCCTCCTGGAAAGCTCTAAGTGCCGCCAAACAGCTGTTTGGCGGCGAGAAGCACCTGAAGGTAGGCAGAGGAATAGAGACGCGGCACGCTGTGGGGGGGACAGCGGATGAGGGGAGTTTGGCGGCCACAGGAAATAACTCCAGGGGGGCACGGGGAGCTTGGCAGGCTGCCTCAAATAACTCCTTGGGCCGCGTGTTTGAGACCCCTGCCATAAAGGATCACAGAATGTGGGTTGATATTAATAAGGTGAAACTTTTATGTGTGGGTGTTTTTTGTATTTCTGTGCTCAAGTAGGTTGGGGGGTGTGTGACTTTATCATAATAGAAGAAATAAAAACAAAAATAAGTGAAATTATAGAGTCAGGTCCTTACAAGAGTTACAATTCAAGCTCAGGTTCACATCTCTTCTGCTATCATAGAACATCATTACATCCTTGGTGGTGCTACAAATGTCCATATTATCACGAGTAATATCATAAGTCAAATTGAAAATCTGTCCAGTGATATGGCATAACTCCTCAGGCTAGCTCCTCAGGTTTCATACCTCAATAGCAAGAAAAATGTAGCTCTGAATCTGAACTCAGACTTTGTGACTGACCTCTGTCTCAGTGATGGGCTGAACATGGCTGAACTGTTACTGAGACAGAGGTCAGCCACAGAGTGTGGGTTCAGGTTGGAATATTAGTAGTTTGTTCAAACCATGTGATATGCACTTATAGGGAGAGATCCTGGTTCCATTGAAGTCAATATAAGTTTTACCATTGACTTCAGTGGGGCCAGGATTTCACCTTAAAAACACTACACACATAGACATGTCTGTGTGTGTGCATACATGAGTGCTAAGTACTATTAATATGATTTTTGAGGCTGACTGAGGGATTTAGCTACAAGAGTTCCATTAATTTCACGGGGAGTTGAGTAGCAGAATCCCCAATGCATCTTTGAAAATTTCAACCAAAGTATTTGTTCTTGCCTTTGTTGAACTACTGCTAGCTATGCACTGTAGAGAGATGGGCTGCATGATCACTGAACAGTAGAACCTCAGTGTTACGAACACCAGAGTTACGAACTGACCAGTCAACCACACACCTCATTTGGAACCTGGCAGCAGCAGAGACCTCCCCCCCGCCCCCCCCCAAAAAAAAAGGAAAAGAAAAAGAGAAAGAGCAAGTACAGTACAGTACTGTGTTAAACATAAACTACTAAAAAAAAAAAAAGGTTGGGGTGGGGGGGAAGCAGCATTTTTCTTCTGTATAGTAAAGTTTCAAAGCTGCATTAAGTCAATATTTAGTTGTTAACTTTTGAAAGAACAACGATAACATTTTGTTCAGAGCATAGGCACTGACTTACTCAGCTCTGCCCCAAGCCCTGGCTCCACCCCCTCCCCCCAAGCCCCTCCCCCACCTCTTCCTATCCCCTCCCCCCCCACCTCTTCCTGCCCTCACTCTTCCCCCTGCTGAACAGCTAATCGTGGTGGGTGGGAGGTGCTGGGGAGAGCGGAAGGAGCAGGAGCTGATTCGCAGGGCTGCCAGTGGGTGCTAAGCACCCACTATTTTTTTTCCATGGGTGCTCCAGCCCTGGAGTACCCACGGGGTCAGCACCTATGGTTCAGAGTTATGAACAACCTCCATTTCCGAGGTGCTCATAACTCTGAGGTTCTACTGTACCACCAGAGTTTGACTGTCCCTCTGTAATGTGGCTTCAGGTAATAAATGCACACTAATGGAGCCAAATTATTCCTTTTATGAATGAGTGTCTCAGGTTTGTTATCCAAGGATTTTGTATAGGATTGAAGAGCTCAGTACTGTTCCCATAAGTGCTGCAACTCACTTGAAGTCAGTATGTCCAAATGTGCTCGTGATGAATAGAAGGTATTTTTTGACAACCTCTAATCCAAGAACTACCTGTTGAAGTAAAGTTTTATTATTTTGAATATATTGCACAGACAACTTTTCCATATGCTGTACAGTATTACAGCTAGAATTGCTTAGTTACTATGTACATATTACATAATTCCAAGTTACACAATTATTCTAATTATGCAACTTGGAAGTCCAATCTAATGTTCTTTATAACCGATGCTGTACTATTTTTGGGCACAAAGCACTTGGTCTAGGGAAACAATATATCATGGTATGACTGATAAGAAAGGGCAAAGAAAAACTGTGTGTGGTTTTTAAATAAAAACTAATGAGTTTAATTATTAAATGAAATCTATTAAATTAGACCTATGTAGACCAGTGAAAGGGCATGCTTAGTTCTGAGTAAAAGTTTACGATGATGTAACTTTATGCTAATTCAGTGAAAATTTAGACATCCCACTTTTACTTTTTATTCTACATTTTGTATTTTAAAATTTATGTTTAGCAACCCCTGATGAAGATGTTTGCATGTGAGCAACTTCAGGAAACTGAATAATCCCATGGATCTCAATGGGTCTGTTCACATTCATTACGTTTCTCACATGTATAAGAGTCTTTGGGATCAGGGCCCATATTTTAATAAAAATTATCATATAGTATAGAGCACTTTCAACATTTTGCCATCAGTGAGCCTTGTTTGTATTAATCTGCCTTTCTTTATCTTCCTGTAATGTTTTACTATCGGCAATTAGCAAAACTACAAAAGTAGTGAAAATTTCTCTGTGTTCTTAGATGCTGTAGTGGTAGTCACTATACAAAACCCTAAACTAGCGAGACTTTTACTATTTCTTTTCAGGTGAGTTTTATGGCTCTTTTCTGTGATATTTTAGAGCCTTGGTGGCTTCTGTTTGTTGTGACCAGAGAGGATTGTGGGGAACGTCAGAGAGACTTAACCAAACTAGGTGAATGGGCAACATGATGGCAAACAAAATTCATTGTTTATAAATGTACATTAAAGGAAAAAGGTTGCACTACTCCTGCTCCTTACAGTTACTTTAGAACCTTGTATTAGCTCAGGAAAGGGACAGGGATAAAAATCTCTGCTCAGTGTGCAAGTCTGGTCACAAAAGTAAATGAGATGTCAGGAAGCATAAGGAAAGGTGTGATGAACAATAGACAAAACATAATACCATTATATTACTCAATGGTACATCCTCATCTGGAATACTGTGTGTGTGTGTGTGTGTGATAGTGGTCACTTCATCTCAAAAAAGGATATTTCAGAATTAGAGGGGGTTCGGAGAATGATCAAGGGTCTGGAAAAAATCATAGAGAGGTTGAAAAGATTGGGAGCGCTTAACTTAGAAAGGAACATAAGAATGGCCATACTGGGTCAGATCAGTGGTCCCTCTAGCCCAGTATCCTGTCTTCCGACAGTGGCCAATGCCAGGTGCTTCAGAAGGAATGAACAGAACAGGCAATCATTGAGCGGTCGATCCCTTGTTGTCTACTCCTAGCTTCGGCGAACAGAGGCTAGGGATACTCAGAGCACACAGTGTTGCATCCCTGCTCATCTTGGCTAATAGCCATTGATGGACCTATCCTCCATAAACTTACATAGTTCTTTTTTGAACTCCGTTATAGTTTTGGCCTTCAGAACATCTCCTGGCAAAGAGTTTTGACAGGTTGACTGTGTGTTGTATGACAAAGTACTTCCTTTTGTTTGTTTTAAATCTGCTGTCTATTAATTTCATTAGGTGACCCCTAGTTCTTGTCTTATGTGAAGGAGTAAATAAATATTTCCTTATTCTCTTTCTCCACACAGTCAAGATTGTATACACCTCTATCATATCCTCACTTAATAGTCTCTTTTCCATGCTGAAAAGTCCCAATCTTTTAAATTTCTCCTCATATGGAAGCTGTTCCATAGCCCTAATCATTTTAGTTGCCCTCCTCTGTACCTTTTCCAATTTCAATATATCTTTTTTGAGATGGGGCCTTCAGATCTGCATGCAGTATTCAAGATGTGGGTGTACCATGAATTTATAAAGTGGCATTATGACATTTTCTGTCTTATCTATCCCTTTCTTAATCGGTCATAACATTCCGTTAGCTTTTTTTTGATTGCCACTGCACACTGAGTAGATGTTTTCAGAGAACTATCCACAATGACTCCAAGATCTCACCTAATTTAGACCCCATCATTTTGTATGAATAGTTGGGATTAATTAGAGGGGACATGATAAAACTGTATAAAATAACAAATGGTCAAGCGAAGAAAGATCAGGAACTCCGGTTATCCGTGTCTCATAACCTCCCAAAAGAGGATATTCAATTAAATTAAAAGGTGGCAAATTCAGAACTAATGAAAGGAAATACTTTTTCTTATAATGTTTAATTAAACTGTGGAACTTGTTGCTACTGGCAGTTGTAGAGGCTGAGAATATAGCAAGATTCAAAATAAGATTGGACATTATGAATATCCAGAATTATCATAATTAATACTAACAAGAAGTTAGGAAGGGATATTAAACCTCATGCTTTGTGGTTTAAACCAATCTCGCTCTATTAGCGATCAGGATGAGATCTGGGGGAAGATGATCCCCGATTTGCTTATTGTGGGTTCTTTAACCTTCCTCTGAAACATGAGTCTGATCAGTCACTGTAAGGGACAGGATACTGGACTAGATGTACCTCAGGACTGATCCTGTATGGCAATTCCCAAGTTCTTTATAGTGCACATGATAGTAACAGTGGTGCCATCCCACACTTTTTTATATAAAAGAATACAAATTCAGCCAGCAGTAGCAAAGTTAGAAAGAGCACACAGCCATCATGCTTTAGTAAGCGAGTAGCTAAAATGCTACTTGGTCCTCCACACCCAGTTCAACAATCAAAAAGCACCACTAGAAGACATCTTGAAATTTTAATGGAAATCCAAGTAGTGCAATAGATGGTCAACAATGATTTTTTATTTTTGGGGGGGGGGGGCTTATATGATAGGGTTCATATGAAACTGTGTGTTTTAGAAGCTCTGTGAACTCAAACAGCGACACACTTTGAGTAGTTTTAATTTGGCATGAGAGATGTCAGGCAGGTCTTGTCCAGAGAAGATACTGCTAGGAAGAAGCTGGGCAATAATGCCTTGATGGCTAAAATTCTTTCCCAGAATCAGGTATGACCACAGGAGTCAAATAGTTTTAAGAACTGGTGTGTGAGGGTGGCTGCATGGGGTAAATTATCTCATTACTTCTCCTCCATGTTCCCTATCCAACATAATTAATATCTAAATGTTCCTTAGGATTTAGTTTAGTTTCCTGCCTGGCTGGATGACAGACACTGCTGAGGTTTGAAGTCATGGCAAGCAAAAGCAGATGGCTACCTTCGCTAACAGATTACTGCATCAAGGCATACAGCCATCCAGCTCTGTTTCAATAAACTTCAATGTATGATTTACAAAGTGAGCATAATAGAAGAAACCCATGATGCCTATAATCAGAATCATATTACTGTACTACTTAAAGCACTAGCAGAATTGCCTAAGCAGTTATTGTATACTCCTGATGATCTCAAATCTTATTAGGCAAGAAATCAGTGCCTGGAAAACGATTTGTCCTGCCTTTGCTATTACTACTTTTCATTTCATTTTTATTGAACTAATTAAACTTCAAGTGATATTTCAAGTTTCTATTGAATTTTTGGCCAACATATTAATGTGCTCTAATTAACACAAATCCGATATAAGGGACTTACTATGGGGCTTTATAATAATAATAAAAAAAATCACCTTGCTAAACTTGTAAACCTGCAGGTGCATGACGGAATCTGCTCCACCCTAATTAAAAAAATATAGATAGAAGCTTTGTTGCGGAAAAAGAAATCTCACTGCAAAACAATACATAGCTAGGACAGCTGTTTTTTGCTGTGCGGGATATTTGAGATAAATAGCAAACAAAACATGTCTAAGATTGCTGCTGAGCTGAGCATCGTGGTGAGGGCAAAGCTAAAGTTATCTTTATATAGGGGATGATGGCACAATCTCACATAACAAAACTCCCGTGTTTTCAGCGTACTGCCTATTTTCAATGCAAACAAATATAGTTTTGAAGGACAGAAAAAATACACTTCTCACGTACCTGAAGAAAAGTTGATTTTTGGCCTAATATGCTGCTGACCATATTTTCAAAAGAGCCCTACTCCAGTTTATGCTCTTAAATGAAGTATTCGGGTTTTCAAAAGTCCTCAAAACATGACCACTCCTATTGTTCTGACAGTTGCCATTGTTTTGGGTGTTGAGCTGTACCAAAAACCTGACCACTTAATTTGGGTGCCTAAAAGGGAGCTTCTGGAAGCTGAACTCTTCTGAAAACCTCCTCCATAATAGGTTTGTGGAGCTAGATTCTCTCCTACACCAGAGCACCACTCAATGCAGGTGAAAGGGATGAAGCCTCAGGTTCCAGCTCCCTTATTCTTTGGGTCAGGACTGATCCAGACAAAAGGTAGAGCAGCTTCCTAGCAAATGACACAGAGTAGCTGTTTCCCTGAAGCTAGTTCAGTCCTGTGGCTGAAGTACCTTAGAAATGGCCCTGAAACAGTTGAGGAGCAGAGGATTTGGACAGTTTGAGCTGCTCTGGCTCTGCCCCTTCCTTCCCTTGACATGCCCATAGCCCCTGCCCCTCCTACTCAGTTTGTCTCTGAAGATCTGGGTTTCACGTGTGTGTGACCTCTTTGTGGACTGGAGCCACTCCGATTGTATTGTTTGTGGGACTCTTTCCCCTGACCCTGCATGATGTCATGGGCTAGATTTTTCCCTTTAGTGTATATATAGCTCAGGGTACGCTAGGAATACCACCACAGTGTTAATTAGGCAAAAGGAAAATGAGGATTTTTATTGCAACCACTACAAATGAGAAAAGTAAGTTGTATCTTATTTTCCCTCAAGAATGAAGGTGAGATTTTCAAAGGCACAATTGGAGTTAGGCATCTGAATATCCTTTCTACCTTTTGAAAATGATTCCCACTTCAATATCTTAAGGCACTTGAAAATAAACTAAAATTTTCTAGGGAGGTGGATTGGTAGAGTGGAGAAAACACACACAGTCACTCCTACTGCCACTTAAGGACTTCACTTACATAGTACCAAATGTGCTCTTTGCATTTTTTGACCAAATAGCATCTACCCCCAATGAATCTCTGATTAGCTGAGTAAGCAGAGTTTTCGATTATATACAGACTGTTGTCAAAGAGTTGAACAGCTCATTTGAATATCTACCCTATCTCTATGACAAACACAAACACTTATATATTCTTTTGCTTGTGTCACAGGCTTGCCCTCAGCAAACTTGAGTGTCTATAACCTCACTGTTGTGGAAGGAAGGAGCACCACACTGTACTGCGAAGCTACTGGGGTGCCATCTCCCAATGTATCTTGGGTTGTTGCTAATCTTGTTTCAAAACATGAGGTAAGTTTTACTTAGAAAAACCTGGCTATCCAGGATATACCTGCTGAAGAATGTTGTGTGGCTGGTCTTAAGCTTATTATTTTTCATAATCAAAATACAAAATGGCAAATTTGTTTACCTTGCATTTTTCCCTCAGGTATTCTTCATCGACAATGGTTCTGGGACAAACATTTCTTTCTTTGAGAAAGTGGCTTTCATTTAAGTTTCTGTGACTCCATTTATAATTGATAGCGCTACGGTTCTATGGAAGGGTCCTGGTAACATAAGAACAGCTGTACTGGGTCAGACCAAAGGTCCATCTAGCTCAGTATCCTGTCTTCTGACAGTGGCCAATGCCAGGTGCCCCAGAGGGAATGAACAGAACAGGTAATCACCAAGTGATCCATCCCCAATCACCCATTCCCAACTTCCAGCAAATAGAGGCTTGGGGCACCATCCCTGCCCATCCTGGCTAATAACCATTGATGGACCTATCCTCCATTAATTTATCTAGTTCTTTTTTGAACCCTGTTACAGTCTTAGCCTTCACAACATCCTCTGGCAAGGAGTTTCACAGGGTGGCTGTGCATTGTGTGAAGAAATATTTCCTTTTGTTTCTTTTAAATCTGCTGCCTATTAATTACATTTGGTGACCCTTAGTTCTTCTGTTTATGAGAAGGAGTAAATAACACTTCCTTATTTACTTTCTCCACACCAGTCATGATTTTATAGACCTCTAACATATCCCCCCTTAGTGGTCTCTTTTTCCAAGCTGAAAAGTCTGTCTTATTGATCTCTCCTCAGATGGAAGCTGTTCCATAGCCCTAATAATTTTTGTTGCCCTTTTCTGAACCTTTTCCAATTCCAATATATATTTTCTTGAATATTACATCTGCATGTAGTATTCAAGATGTGGGCATACCATGGATTTATATAGAGGCAATATGATATTTTATGTCTTATTATCTATCTATCAAAAATGAATCAGGAGAGTGAAGGTCAGGTGAGGTTTTGATTGTAACAACACTCATTATATAGAAAATGACAGTCTGATGATAAAAGCTGTGTGTGTAAATTTACTATTCACAGGCCATAAATATGTGGTTATACCAGGGTTGTGGTTATAAATATGAATTATTTTTGTGGGGGAATCACCTTGTTTGTTTGGTTTTTTCTATAAAACAACAAAAACCAAGTGTAAGCAATAAAAGTCAATGTTAACTTTACACTATAAGAAATAGTGAAAACCAATTAAGTATGGACTTGCTTATCCAAGGTCACCCAAATAACTGACTGTCCCTCATGTCCCTACCCTCCTGTGTCCATGTTTCATATTGTGCATAAGATAGGATTTAATCAATGCATCTCCTTCTGATGAAGGAGATATTGATAAGGACTTTAACAAGTGTGCAGCCTATTCCTGCTGACAGCTTAAATCTGCTTTATTTACATTGTGCTCTGGAGTTCATGATTTTGGCTTTAAGTGGGGTCATCTGCTACCTTGGGGTACAAACTGCCTAAATTATTTTTTTTGGCCCTTAAGAGGTGCATGGCCCTAGACACAAAGGGTTAGATCCTGGTCTTCAGATCCTGTCCTGCAGTGCAAAGGGAACAGAGATTGTCTATGACAAGGGTGGGCAAACTTTTTGGTTCGAGAGCCACATCGGGGAATAGAAATTGTATGGCGGGCCATGAATGCTCACAAAATTGGGGTTGGGGTGTGGGAGTGTGTGAGGGCTCTGGTTGGGGGTGTGGGCTCTGGGGTGGGGTTGGAGATGAGGAGTTTGAGGGGTAGGAGGGGCTCTGGGCTGGGACCGAGGGGTTTGGAGGGTGGGAAGGGGATCAGGGCTGGAGCAGGGTTGTGGGTTCTGGCTGGGGTGTGGGCTCTGGGGTGGAGCTTGTAGATGAGAGGTTTGGGGTGCAGGAGGGTGCTCTGGGCTGGGAGCGAGGGGTTTGGAGAGTGGGAGGGGGATCAGGGCTGGGGCAGAGGGTTGGGGCTTTGAGAGAGGCTCAGGGGTGCAGGCTGTGAGTGGCGCTTACCTCAAGCTGCTCCTGGAAGCAGTGGCATGTCCCTTCTCTGGCTTCTATGTGGAAGCGCGGCCAGGCGGCTCAGCACACTGCCCTTCCACAGGCACTGCCTCTGCAGCTCGCATTGTAGTGCTGGAGGGGGCCATTGGAGCATGTAGGAGCCAGAGTGGGGCCATGCCGCGGCTTCTGGGAGCTGCGTAGTGCGGCCCCCGACACAGCGCCCCAGCCAGAGTGGGGCCGAGTCGCGTGGTGCGACCCCCACCCAGTTCCAGAGCAGGAGCTCATGCACTGCTTAAAACGGTTTGTGGGCCCGATCTGGCCTGTGGGCTGTAGTTTGCCCCGCTCTATGAGCACAGC
Organism: Lepidochelys kempii; assembly: GCF_965140285.1. Taxonomy (NCBI): domain Eukaryota; kingdom Metazoa; phylum Chordata; order Testudines; family Cheloniidae; genus Lepidochelys; species Lepidochelys kempii. The sequence continues at coordinate 91,872,895 of NC_136384.1, read as the reverse complement.
TAGTGATTTCCCTAGAGGGTATTCTCAGGAAGGTTAGGCTGGCATAGCTGGTTCTGTCTCCCTCTCTCCCCTCTCACAATTTCTTTTTCCCTCCTCCAGTAAGTAATTCCTAGATAGTTACAACCTTGTGTCCTTCTTTCCCAGAGATTGCCTTGGATGTTTAAAAATGTTTACAAATTCCTTGGTGATAGGAGGAGCTTGCAAGCTGTTCATGGGCTCTTTCTACTTCCCTAGATGGCCCCCCACTTCCATGTTCTTCAACCCTTTGTTACTTCCTCCATTGTGGTCATATACATGGACCTGTGTAAAATGTATAGCATCTCCTTAGGGGTTGTGCAGATTTAAGAACACAGGGGGTCTGTAAAGTACAGAAAAACTGAATTTAATAGCTAAAATAACCTGCCTGAAACTAGCCAAATGCACCAGTCCTCACCAAAGCCAACAGATTAAAACAACTGGGGGAATCTCTGCTAAGCCTTTTTTTTTTTTTTGAGTTATGCACCAGAACAAATGTAGGATAATGCTCAAGAAGTGAAATCACCTCATTTTTTAAAAACTCTCCTATCTTCAAAGTGCCTTTTTCAATTTACTTCAAACTTTCCAGAAAAATTCTATCTTGGCATAATTTTATGCCTGTGAAATTTGAGTGCCTTGTAATGGAAGGCTAGCTTCAGCCTTACCTATGGAATAACACTAGTCTCATCAGTAGTATAACAGAGTACCTTCTTAAACTCCTTTACTGTTCACCACTATCCCTGCCATTCTATATTTTGTTCTTCTGTTTTCCTTTTCTCCTCTCCCTCATGTGTCTGTTTCTGGTTCTCTGCTCTCCTCCTGCTGCTACTTCTGTCTGTCTTCTTTCCTTCCTCTCCTATAAAGAAAGATCCCAGAAAATGGCTCTGATCCTGCAAACAGCAACCGATGTGCTTCATTTTATGCATATAGTCCAATTGACTGCCACTGGAGTTTTCTTAACTGTGCACTTAGGTCCCGATCCTGCAGTTGAATCCCCATGAATGGACTGTTGAACTTGCTTCTTCTTAGCGTACATGCAATGTGTCTCATGTGGCATATGACCAGGATTCGTCACCGAATTTGGTCTGCTGGTTGGATCATTAGCTTCCTGGGCCCGGCCAGGTATTAATGGGGAGTGCAATATGAATGTTGATCTATGCCCCCTTGAACTTGCTGAGCACCAATTACTTCAATGGGGCTGCTCACGGGTAGAGTAAAGCTACATTGCTAGCTTTGGGGTGAAATCCTGACTCCACTGAAGTCAACAGTTTTGCTGTTGATTTCAATGAAGCTAGGATTTCACCCTTATTAACTTTTATTATTTGTATTACTGTAGCCCCATTGTGCTATGTGTTGTAAAAAAGACAGTCTCTTAAGGTCCTGATCTTGAAATGTGACACTCATGGGCGGATCCTTATACTTCAGGGAGTATCATTGAAGTTATTGGGTTCTACAGGTGCTGGAGCCCTTTAGTAGAGATTCAATTGCAGGCTCAGCACTTAAGTGCATATTAAGAAGAATCCCAGCAAAGGATGTTGTTAAGATGTTAAAGCAATAGTCCTAGCTGTTCATTTATTAATTTTTTAAAAAAGGTTCCTTTATATTTAACATGAAATTAAAGACCAGAGACACAAACCAGAGGTCATTTTAAGAAACCAATTTAAGAGATCAGAAGCAAAACTTTTTTGTTTTAAGAGTGCCAGTTTACTTGTACTTCATCACAATGTACTTTAATTTTGCAGCGCATATGGTGATTTTTATGATTTATTTAGTGCTGTAAATGTACACAGTGCTTTACAAAACACTGAGGCAATAACTGTGGGGTTTTTTTTTCTATCTGCCTATGCTCAAGCACACGTAAGATGAATCATGGGCTTTAGTTCAGGTGGTGGAAGAGACCAGCTTACTGTAGGAAAGATTCAAGATAGGAAGAGGCTTTCAAGAGAGAGTGGAGGGAGGAGAGAGGGAACTTGGTAGTCAAGGTGTGAGAGACCATGCTGAGCCCACAGCGTGAGTAAAGGTGTAAAGCCCAGAGTGAGGTAACAGTAAAGCATTGATTGGGAGGAGTATAGGAGGAGAAAGAGCAAGATGAACCTTAGGAGTAAATGATGAGGTGGAAGAAAGGAGATAAGAAGTAATAAATTTGAAGAAAAACAAATGGTGATCAGGAATTGGAGAGAGAGAGATACTGGAAAAGATTAGGGGCCGGATCTTCAGCTGGGGTAGATGTGCAATGCTCCACTGAAGCCAGGATCTGGCTCCAGGCCTAGGGGTTTAATAAGGCAGTGAATGGGAAAGTGAGTCCAAAGTTAGAAATTTCATGAAGTAGTTAACAAAAGAAAGTCAGAGGCAGTGGAATCAGCCTTTTCAACATGGAAACAGAAGTTATCCAGAGCCATGGTAGGGGACTGGAGAGAGGGAAGGCGAGCCAGCCATCAAAGTGAGGGAGTGGGAGCTAGGAGGATTGTAGACTATGGCCATATGGAGCAAGGGAAGGAGGGCAGATGAAGGGAGGGACTGGATATTACAGGACAGGGAATAGAGGAGCCAAGTGGTTGACTTCGACATCTGCACTTGGGGTTCTGGCTTTCACCCCTAGTTATCTGAAAGTTTGGGATGTTTTGAAATGTTTGAGTCATTGAAGTTGTGCAGTGCACAGAGTAGAAATATTCCCTTTTTCCTTCAACTAGTACCACTGAGGGGTATAACTCAACCGGCCTGATTTATTCCTGATGTGATCTCATTGAAGTCAAAGGAAGGCATGTATCAGCATCTTCCTTAGTGGCATTATATGTGTGTAAATCAACACAGGCCCCCAGAATCAGGCCCAGTACATTGATTTACAACGTTGAATAAAATGTTGTGCAAATATAACACTCAGTTTTCTAGCAATAAGGTTAAGAGGAAGGGTAACTGAAAGACTCTAATTCCAGTGTCTCTCTTGTTCTACACCAGAGGTCTCAAACACACGGCGGCCTGCGAGGTTATTTTCTGCAGCCTGCCAGCTCCCTGCACACACCACCCCGCCCCCCCCAGCGTTTACCAAGAGCGGCTCTGGCCTGGTGCGCATCGGGGGCAGGGCAGGCTCCCCACCTGCCTGCCTTGCCCCCGCGCCGCTCTGGGAAGCGGCCAGGACCTGGGGGAGGGGGGGGGCACAGGGGTCTGTATGTTGCCCTGGCTGCTCCTCCAGGTACCTCCCCCAAAGCTCCCATTGGCCGAGGTTCCCTGTTCCCGGCCAATGGGAGCTTCAGGGGAGGTACTTGGAGGAGCGGCCAGGGCAACACACAGACCCCTGTACCCCCTGTCACTTCCCGGACTGGCGCGGGGGCAGGGCAGGCAGGCAGGGAGCCTGCCCTGCCCCCGGTGTGCACCGGGCCGGACCCGCCCCCGAACCGTTCCTGCAGCCGAACCCCCTGCCCTGAGCCCCCTGCCGCACCCTGACCCCCTGCCCTAAGCCCTCTGCTGCACCCATCCTACGCTTGAGCCTCCTGCCCACCCCGCCCCCCTGCCCTGAGTCCCCTGCTGCACCCTGCACCCCCTGGGGGCAGGGAGGGGGCAGAGTTGGGGTGCGGATTTCGGGGAAGGGGTTGGAATGGGGCAGGGAAGGGGTGGCAAGAGGTGGGGCAGGGCCTCATGGAAGGGGTGGAGTGGGGGCGTGGTCAGTGGTGTGGCCCTCGGGCCAATGTACTAATCATCATGTGGCTCTCATGGTCATTTGAGTTTGAGACCCCTGTTCTACACTCTGTTCAAGCCAAATACTTTTTCTTCTCGTTTGTAGAGTAATACAAGTAAGAGTCCTGCTTCCCTAACCATAAGGAATGTTTCATCTAAGGACAGTGGAATACGGATTTCATGTATAGTAGAAAATATTGTCGGAGAAGACCAAGCTTCTGCTGACCTTGTGGTGTTCTGTACGTAAACAGGCTTGCATACAATTTCAGCTGCTGTCTAAACTACATCAGCACAAAATATTTGGGGTATATATTTCTGGTGGGCATGCAAGGTGTTCATATGTTTAGGTGATATTCTTGTTTCAACAGCATTGCCTTTAATGCTGAGGAACAGCACAACCAGCAGTTGTTGTGTAGTATTGTCCCTTTATTACTTTGCTCGGAGCACCCTTACATATCTGTGCTCTCATAGCTGCCTATCAACTTCCAATTTGAACTCCCAAAAGTAAATTTCTGAAGTCCAGAATGTTCAAATGGCAGTGTAAAAATGAAAAGGGCGCATGTGTATTTTGTATACATATAAAAATACCCACACATCAAAGATGGAGGTCAAATTGTTATTAATAATTTGAGATTTTAAAACTTTTCATCTAAGGCAATAACCCTGATACATTTTTTGTTTTAAATTAAAAAAAGATCAGCTTGTAACATTAGTTTTCTCAGGCGTATATTAGTTTGTCCTTGGCCTTGAAATAATCTACTTATCTGTCAAGTCCAGGAGAAGAGGATAGGCACAGGGGATAAAACATTGACCCCTTAACTCTAAGCTCTCATATGAATCTTTCTTAAGTGAATTAAGTAGGCTGTTTTTACAAGCTTCAGATATTGATCGTTCAGATCACCCCCACATTTTATTAAAAATGAGCATGCTTATTAGAGAAAAATCTTTGTTAGAGAAGTAGCTATAGATTAACTCCTTATGATTTCATACTTCAAATTGGGTATGAAGTAGCTAAGGGAAAGAATATATGCTACGAATACTGGAATGGTGTAAACACGGAATCTTGGATTGGCACCAATATGATTGGTACAAAGGCATAATTAGATGTAATTAGATGCAATTAACACAGGAAAATTCAGTCTGAATATCAAGGAAAACTTCTTGACAGTGAGATAATGTACAAGACTGTGGAATAGCCTCCCAGGGGAAATAGTAGAAGCCCATAACAATTTAAAACTGGACTGGACAAAGTACTAGAAAATTACTATAGGAAATGATCCTGCAGTAGCAGGGGAATTCAGTGAATGAACTAATAAGTCTGTTCCATGGTTCTATGATGAAAATCATCTAAAAGTTTTCATGCCTATCTGAATGTATTTCCAGTACACTTGATTCTGGCCAACTGTTAAATACCCTTTTTAAAATAGTACTTAAGTGTTTTGGTTAAAAACAGGGAGTAATAAAAAACCCTTCACTGAACCTGCATGATTTATTAAAGTTGGTTCTTGATTTATTGGAACCAGTTCACACATCTCATTTTAAAGAATCTTTATTGAGGTATTGTCCATTTCATGTCTGAATTCAGTTCACACACACAGCTGATGGCTTCCTTTATGAATATCTGCACTCATAAGCGCAAGGCTGTAGTTTCCAAAGCTTCCAATTTATTAGCTTTAATGATTTTAAAAAATGCCCTCAAGAATTTGAGGGCAAAAATGTATTTAGGATATTCTGATGTTATTCACTCTTCTTTTCAATATAGTTGCACCAAATATCACATTTATTGAACCTCCAACCCCGGACCACCACTGGTGCATTCCATTCACTGTGAAAGGGAACCCCAAACCCTCATTGCAGTGGTTCTATGAAGGGGCTATACTGAATGAGTCTGAATACATCTGTACTAAAATACATGTTAGCAATCAAAGTGAATACCATGGCTGCCTTCAGTTGGACAACCCTACCCATTTGAACAATGGTGCTTATACCTTACTGGCGAAGAATGAGTATGGAGAAGATGAAAAAAGGGTTGATGCTCATTTCATGTCAATGCCTGGAGATGGTGAGTTTTCTTTACTATATTAGCAATGGCATCTTGATGATTATGTAGAGTTAGTACTGCGGGCCAGTTTATTTTTCTCGTAAAGTTTTCTCTTAAAATAATTTGTTGTAGATGTTTACAGATAATTGCTTCTTAAAAAAAATCTCCTTGCATTTAAGAATTTTGTTTTTCAATTAGATTTTATGAAGTGAGCCTCATAGTAACTCTCTTTCGTGAATCCCGCTCTGTGTCTTTTCTCCATGCCCAGACAAAATTTTTTAAAAATTATTTTTCTGAAGTATTTTTTCCAACATATATGTTCTGATCCCGCAAATGTTGAGTGCCAGTTTGATATGAATCGAGGGTGCTCTCCTTTAGGAAGTACTAGGCCTAAGCTGTGTATCCATAAGACCATGTACAAGTGTCTAGAGAAAACAGAAGATTAATGAAAATTCTGCAGTGCAGTACCGCATGTAGATGCCACTACATTCTTTAGGACACTAGAGGGAGCAAGAGAGAAAATAAATAACCAAGAGGCAGGAGGGACATTTATCTGTGGTTTGCTATACTCCATATCAGTGGTTCTGTGCCCGGTAGCTGCTTGGGGCCCAGTCAGCACACAGTTTCAGCCCATGTGACATCCTCAGGGCTATACAAGTAGTATGTATGGATGCAGGCCACATAACATACAGAGAGCTACATATGTGGCCCACAGTTATAAATAGGTTGATAACCACTGTGTATCAATCCTCTTTATTGCATCCTTGGCAGAGTCAGGATATGAGAGGTACCCAATAAACTGCAGGGATTACACAAAATGTGTTGTTTGCCTTGGTTTGATGCTTTATTCCCAGATCTTCAAAAATACATGTACAGTAATTGTGTGGCTAAATGGCAGGCAACTATCTGCCCATTGGTATGAAAACTTATGCTGATTGCAAAGGGGAATCAGGTGTGCAAATGTGCATGCATTTTTGTGCAAGAAACTGCACATTTGTGTCAGAAAATCTGGGCACTAGTGTACATTTCATTTCCCCTAAACATTAGTAGCAATAACATGTCAGTTGAAATAGTGATGTCCAGTCCTATGTAATATTTCACAGTGATGGAGGAGCTGGCTAGTTAGTCTTCCAGATTTTCATTCTTTCACCTTCATTACAAGTTACCACTAGTGAAAATACATGCCATATTCAGTACTTCTAGCAAGCTGTTTTAACCGAAACAATGAGGTATGTGACTGTTCTCTTCCAGGCTTGAGTAGGAGTAGATACAGAACAGAGAGAGAGAGCTCTAGTTACTCCTGCTGCTCTTAGAAGCTTCTCTCCTCCCTTTTCCCCCTAGAGTCCTTTCCTTAATAAAATTGTTACAGGAACAGACCATGGTTTCAGCTACTGGCAGCTTCCAAAAGTGCATTATAACAATTCAATAAAACAGTCCACTTTACGTACATACTGTTTAAAATGGAAAGTGATATTAACTTGGCTGCATTCGCTTAGAAGAATAAACAGTTTTCCCAATAAGTTTAACAAGGCCACTTTGAACTTAAAGTGAATTTTTTCTTTGAACAAAATGCCTTTTTATTGGCACATTTTCTCCTTCAGGTTAAAAATGTAAACCACCTTTCCCAGTAGTGGCATTTTTAATTATAAATCAGACTTTAACATATCCTTCCATTTATACAGACAGTGTTTGTTTATTCCTTCAGTTTTTAATTCATAATTAAATTGTAAATCTCAGAGACAATCCATGTTGTGTTCTGTATGCATAACCCCATTCTCTGAGGAAACTAAGTTTCATAAATACATTGTAGAAGAGACTATCATAAGCACAGATAGGATGTGCCTATCTTAAAAATCACTACATATGCAATGTGTGGCTACAAACCAGTCTTAAAATTTAACTGGAAGAAGCCATCTACCGAGGCAGACTCCCCAAAAGTTTTTCTTTATGAGATTTTTACAGAATGCTATTTGTGACACTGGGCTTTAGCAGGTCCTACAGAGTTGATCTGGGTTCCTCCTTTTTACACTCCCAGCTCTTCTGCCCTGGAAGCTGAAATAAAGTCAAAGGTAAAAAATAGAATCTCCTTATGTTTCACTCAGATTTAATTGTTGCTATCTAAAGCACAACCACAAGTTTTGGAGCCCTTAAAAGGCTTTTGTTCAGTTATATCGTTACTCTGTAGTTTCATTGTCTGTCCAACATACTGTACAATGAAGCATGAAGATAGGCCCACACCCAGGCATTATGTTCATTTCCATGCCTGCATGATAGAAATTAAATGCCAGCCCTGATGTTTAATGGGGTAAGGTATCTTCATCAAGCTTTGAACTGATTCTGTGACTCTGACATCACTTATGGGCAAATGTGCTGAAGCTAAAAACAAAGACAAATAAAAAAAAACCCCTACCCATAAACTATAGAAACTAAAATGAATGATTAAACTAAATAAAAATGAAGCATCAAGCGCTTTCAAGCATGAGATCATCAACATAATACTCTACCTTAAAACTTGCATCAGTCATGATGCAGATAAGATCCATTCCAAGAATTTCTCAGCCTACGTTGTGCCCTTTGCAGAACAGACAGTCTCATGTGATACTTGGCTGACAATGCAGGCATAAAGGTAGAGAGCTAATTTGTACTTGGAGCACGTTAATGGTATCACAATTATCACTGTGAACCACATATTTCACTAGAACCTTTGTTTTAAATAGTAAGGGCCAATTTATGTGATCTGGAGCTTTGGTTCCTGGCCTCATATCTATAGCTATCTATATACATCACAGATATCTTTGTGTGAGCAAGTTAGCAGAAATCCGTCTGAACCCTTCTCTGCCTACAGAATGTGTCTTATGATGTGTATGTATCCAGCTTGATGGATCAATGCCATTCAGACTCATACAGCTCTGAACTATCCCTATATTTGAGGTGATATTTAAGTAGGAGGTGTTGGTTCAGGGTAGGATGACCAGACAGCTAGTGTGAAAAATCGAGATGGGGTGGGGGGCGTAATAGGAGCCTATGTAAGAAAAAGACCCAAAAATCGGGACTGTCCCTATAAAATCAGGACATCTGGTCACCCTAATTCAAGGTCATTAGTTCAGCTGCTTAACGTAAGTTTCCTTATTTATTACTTGCCAAGATAGATAGATAGGTGCCATCCTAACTGGAGGTAACATTATCTGAAACGCATTTTGTTTGTTCTAGAATAGCGAGGGAGTGTCATGCTTCCAGGAAAGGGTTGCCTAAAAAGTCACATAATCTCAAAAGGCCACTATATCATGTAGTTTCTCAGTTGAATTCTTCATCAAGTTATTTTTATGACTATTTATTTATGGTAGCACTTGCTGTGTGCTGGGCACTTTCCAAACATGCAAGGACAGTCACTTCTCTGAGGATTTTATAATCTGAACCTCTTCGTTGCAGGATCAGGGCAGCCTAAGGCACCATTATCTGGGAAACTTCATAGCTAGCTTTGCCTCCCCCCCATGACAGTCTAAAGAGCAAATGTTCAGTTTGCTTCCAGATGAACATAAGAGTCTGAAAAATCCTTTTCAAGGAGGAGAAAACACCTTTAGCTCTTAATTTCAGAAGATACCCCACGTCCACAGACAGAAGTGTCTGAAGATGTTTCCATGAAAAATCCAGTCACCGAGCAGGAACTAGTCCTGATGTCATTTCCATGTTAAAGCACCAGTGACTCTCCCAAAAATTATACAGTCCAGTCAGCTCATTTTCACCTCTTTCATTGGCTCATCCCACTAACTGGGAATAACTTGGAATAACTAAAACAAATAATAAAGGATTGACAGTATATTTTAGCTACTGAAAAACAGTCCAAGGACAATAACTTAAAAATGGAAATATCAAAATAATAGCTGTTATCATAGTTTTATGAAGGGGATAGCTAGACAGAAATGTGACTTTCCCTGAACTTTTGGGTTTTCAGATGAAAGCTTTAGTGAGTATAAAAGGTAACTGAATGGAATATGTTACTTCCTAGCCTTTACCTCACAGGCAGGGATTAAGTCTTTATTTAATCTGTGATCTAATGGGTTAAATTAATCCTTTCTCTAATGCTACCTAGTTGGACCAGGAGTTAATTTAATTCTGAGGGCCAAATCCTAGTCCCACTGACATCTAATGGAAGTTTTGCCATTGAGGTTATTGAGCTCATGAGTTAGCCCAAATACTTTGTTTCCTTCAGATTGTGAATAGCAAACATATACAATTGCCAGTGTACTGGGTCTCTCCTGAGAATTTTTTCACATAATTCAAATGTTTTATATTGGGGGAAAAAATTGTATCGATGAAGATTTTCAAAGAGAGAAGCCACATCAGAAGTAGCTTGAGGTTAGATAACAAATGCTCATTGCACCTGATGTTTGTTTCTACAGCTGGAGGGGCCATTCTCATGGGGGCACCTTAATCTGCATTATAACTTTCTAAGCATTAAAATGTCTGCAAAGGCATTTTAAAAATTGAGCCTGATACTCTGTTGCATTTTGTAGATGTTTTGCAGCTCCTACTGTCCTACTTCTCACCACAGATTCCCAAGCATTTAGCATAAGAAAAGAAGCATCAATTAACTATGTTCCTATCCTAATTTATGATGGCTTTGTACCAGTGTAACTCTCTACTGCTGTGGAGTTACTCCTGAAGTACAATGGTGTAAATCCGAGCAGAATCATGCCCACTGAGTTTGTTCTTCCTACTTAAAGGGTTTAAATATGTTTTAACTAAATTTATTTAATTTAATTACAATTTTAATTAAAAGTAGAACAAACAGTAAATATAGAGAAAACGTAATTAGGAGATTACTGTATCGGACTTACACAATACAATAGAAAATATCAGATAAGTATAAATGGGCATCTTGAAAGATAGTGTATAATAAAAAAAAAAAAAAAAAAAACCTTTCCAAGTGGAAATAGATTGATGCTATAATATGAACAGAAGGAGTTCTGTGCACTGAAGATTTGCAGGATCATGCCCAGATATATGCAGTAGTAAGAAACAGGTACAAAACGACATCAGAACTGTATATTGGAAAATGTAGATTCGTTTTGTCCATTTTAGTTGGCTAAGGACTTGATTATCTAGTTGGCCTGCACGTGGGACTCTCATTCTCTTCAATGAGAGTTCTGCCTGTGGGATCAGCTATGAAATTGGATCCTTAGCAGTGCAATTCCAAGTAGAGTTAATGAAGTTGTGCTGCTTAGTCTATTAGTGACTTTGACCCTTATTCTTTTGTGATACGCTGCCAGCTGACAATATCACAATTCTAAAGGAGTTTTTCCTCATAGTGATTTAAGTTAAGAACTAGGTGAAAGGTCGTGCTGTCCTATGGGTATAATTTGTAAGGTGTACACAAGCCAAAAATGGCTGAGAACTTAAAAACTGGACAGTAACAGACCACAGATATCACTGGTGGTTGAACCTGGTGATATTCTGAACCAAAAAAGTTCTCAACCATGCTTGTAGCTGGTTCCATCGCTTCACACTGATTAATGGACGTTCTAGGCTTGAGAGTAAAATCTGGAGAAAGTGATAATTCTGGAATCTTACTATATAGATTACAAGGCCAAATACACCCTGGCCCAAGTCATTGCCTCTCCCATTGAAGTTAACAGGCCAATTCTGGTCCCATTAATATCAACTACAGTTTTGCCATTGATTTTAGGAATAGTACATACTGTAGTTATTTCAGATTTACACCCGTGTAACAGAGCACAATTTGGCCCAGTCTGGAACCATAACTGTCTTTGCCAGAACTCAAGTTAGCGCTAGGTGTCAATCAGATCTTTCATATGAAGCAAATGTTGATATTTTGCATGTCTCTGAAAATAATTAAAAATGTAATTGAATAAAAAGCCTGTACAATGTATTTCGGTTATTTGAATTTGTGGACAATTGATATTATATAATATCATTGCTATGGCTAATAACCTTTTAGCTCTGAACAGAATTCCTAAAAACTATTGCTCTTCATGCACATTTGCAAGATATTTACAAACTCTTTCTGTTCTCTTTTTCCTGTTCAGGTAGTGGCCCAATCCTGGATCCTGAACTTTATGGTATATATTTTGATTTTCTTTTTTTTCAAAATGTACAAAAAAGAAATGACAAATTAAGTAACTCAAAAACGGAAAGATGAACTGTTATCCTGAGTTAAACTTAAATATTATTTTAACCTGAACCAAATATTCTTTATTTTGATAGTTCTTTCCCTGCCTTATATTATTTTATGATAAATGGATACAAATAGAGCTTTTTACTGCTTTCTCTGCTGCTGTTGGTTCAGACTAGGAGAAACATAATGCACTGCTATAGAATGGTTGTAAATATAAATGGTTTGAAAACTCGTGGCGAACCGGGGAAGTCCCGGATGACTGGAAAAAGGCTAATGTAGTGCCAATCTTTAAAAAAGGGAAGAAGGAAGATCCTGGGAACTACAGGCCAGTCAGCCTCACCTCAGTCCCTGGAAAAATCATGGAGCAGGTCCTCAAAGAATCAATCCTGAAGCACTTGCATGAGAGGAAAGTGATCAGGAACAGCCAGCATGGATTCACCAAGGGAAGGTCATGCCTGACTAATCTAATCGCCTTTTATGATGAGATTACTGGTTCTGTGGATGAAGGGAAAGCAGTGGATGTATTGTTTCTTGACTTTAGCAAAGCTTTTGACACGGTCTCCCATAGTATTCTTGTCAGCAAGTTAAGGAAGTATGGGCTGGATGAATGCACTATAAGGTGGGTAGAAAGCTGGCTAAATTGTCGGGCTCAACGGGTAGTGATCAATGGCTCCATGTCTAGTTGGCAGCCGGTATCAAGTGGAGTGCCCCAAGGGTCGGTCCTGGGGCCGGTTTTATTCAATATCTTCATAAATGATCTGGAGGATGGTGTGGATTGCACTCTCAGCAAATTTGCGGATGATACTAAACTGGGAGGAGTGGTAGATACGCTGGAGGGGAGGGATAGGATACAGAAGGACCTAGACCAATTGGAAGATTGGGCCAAAAGGAATCTGATGAGGTTCAATAAGGATAAGTGCAGGGTCCTGCACTTAGGACGGAAGAACCCAATGCACAGCTACAGACTAGGGACCGAATGGCTAGGCAGCAGTTCTGCAGAAAAGGACCTAGGGGTGACAGTGGACGAGAAGCTGGATATGAGTCAGCAGTGTGCCCTTGTTGCCAAGAAGGCCAATGGCATTTTGGGATGTATAAGTAGGGGCATAGCGAGCAGATCGAGGGACGTGATCGTTCCCCTCTATTCGACATTGGTGAGGCCTCATCTGGAGTACTGTGTCCAGTTTTGGGCCCCACACTTCAAGAAGGATGTGGATAAATTGGAGAGAGTCCAGCGAAGGGCAACAAAAATGATTAGGGGACTGGAACACATGAGTTATGAGGAGAGGCTGAGGGAGCTGGGATTGTTTAGCCTGCAGAAGAGAAGAATGAGGGGGGATTTGATAGCTGCTTTCAACTACCTGAAAGGGGGTTCCAAAGAGGATGGCTCTAGACTGTTCTCAATGGTAGCAGATGACAGAACGAGGAGTAATGGTCTCAAGTTGCAGTGGGGGAGGTTTAGATTGGATATTAGGAAAAACTTTTTCACTAAGAGGGTGGTGAAACACTGGAATGCGTTACCTAGGGAGGTGGTAGAATCTCCTTCCTTAGAGGTTTTTAAGGTCAGGCTTGACAAAGCCCTGGCTGGGATGATTTAACTGGGAATTGGTCCTGCTTTGAGCAGGGGGTTGGACTAGATGACCTTCTGGGGTCCCTTCCAACCCTGATATTCTATGATTCTATGATCCCCAGACGGAGGATTAGAGCTATTGGTGGCCCAACTCTTGGATTTGGAGTTTTTGTGATCCTTTCAAAGTTCTGTTTTTTGGGGGAGACTGAGTTCATTATCTTTTCTCCTGTAAGTTAGTTAATGTTTTGATGATTCAATGTTTATAAAAAGCATGTTTTACTGCTTGTAGGGAAGCCTATGCTACATCTCAGAGAGAGTAAAATTTCCATTAAAAATGAGATTTGCACAAGTGAGAGCCCCTATAACTTGTTTTTTTTCCTTTTCCCCTCTTTACTCCTTTCCTCTGTGTCTCTGTATTGGTTTTTCATCCCACCTCTCTGCTCATTTTTCATCCTATTTTTACTCCCCTCTCACTCCCCTTTTCTCCAGTCTCTCTTGTATAGTCAGAACTTGCACCTGCTAACATCTGAGTGAAAGTCATGCTTTTGAACCCAGGGTATTTTAGTTGACGCTGATTTAGACAAAATGTGTTAACCCATCCCTGATGAAGACCCAATCTATACCGCAACAGCAGAGCAGTTTGTAAACTTGCAGTTATTCTCTAACATCTCTGGGCTGTCCTTCATGGGTTAGGGACCTTTTAAAAAAAGAAAATAATGAATTGAAAGTCCGTGTGACTTACGTGCTGTTGAAAACTTTATCCAAGCTTAATAAAGTATTGCCTTAGCCTAGGTTACAGAATTTCTTTTTAACCTGATAGTAATATGTTTTTTAGCCTCTTCTGATATGGCTCCCCAAACTATTACAAGATGAACCAAAAACAGTTACGTGTAACCATTGTGAAATTGAATAGTGTTGGCATTGGGTCCTAACCATCTACAATTAAGTTGTAGAAAGTACCATCAGGAGGAGATTAATCTTGTTTTAACACAAAGAATTTGAGGACCAAATATTGGGAGAAAAATCTGCAAAACAGTTGGCTACTTATTATATAATAGCTTTGTTGTATTTGACTAAGTGCGAAAGTCCATCTTCAGCAGTGCTTCCAAACTACCCTTTATGTTCTAGGTGGGTTTGGATCCTGCTCAGTTTACGGTTATTTGGATGAAATAGCCCATGACTTAAGTTTCCTTAAGCTGATTTAAATTTTATTGCTTTGATTCCATTCCATTCCATTCCATTCCATGTCATTAAACTTTAGCAAATGTGCAATTGGGGCATCAAATTGTCTTTAAGTGGTTTGGAAATATTAAAGCATAGCTTCCCCTCCCTTTTTTTCCAAGGAGGAACTAATGCAGGTGTGTTTTTTGTAATTTGGACAGTTTTTCCTATATGTACGTTGGTTTTGATCTTTGTAATTCTCCTAGGCCCCCATTGTGTAAAAGTACTCAAGCACATGCATAACTTGCTGCATGAGAGCAGTCCTATTAACTTCAGTAAGGACTACTGACATGCTCACAGTTATGCATGTGTTTCAGTATCTTCTTGAAGAGCCTGCAAGTTCTAGTCCTGCCCAAAAACAATATTATTCTGATATTTCCATTTCCCCCTTTTTAAAGTTACTATCCTTGGACCATTTTTCAGTAACTAAAAGATACTGACTGTTAGTTCTTGCTTTCTTTGAGACTCATTGTAGTTTTAAATTGTTTGTCTTAATTCATAGTTCATAGGTCTACTTAGAGGGATAAGCTATTGAGAGAGGTGAAAGTGAGCTGATTGGAAATACTATATAATTAGTTTTTGGGAGAGTCATTGGTAGAAACGTTTTAACATGGAAATGACTTTGCGATTAGTTTCTGCTCTGTAGTGAAAACAAGAATAAGTTTATCATCAAAGAACAGACATTTCGGTAATAATGAATAAGAATATTGGGAACAAATGGCTACATATAAAACAAAATCATAACTTGCTCTTTGGACCCTAAATTTAACTAGCAAGTTACCCGCTTGTCTAAAGAAGCTTATCTCACTCAAAGTTTTTGCTAGTGTTTTCAACAAAGTCTGGGGGAGATCCCACTTTCATGAAGTAAATTTCTTGTCCATTTGCTTCCTACTTGAGGGATGACTAGGTATATCCTTTTCCCGCTCCAATATGCTCAAGCAAATCTTTGTGCACCTCTAGACGGGGTCTCTTCCCTCACCTCTGGGCTATTTTTCTCTTCTTATTAGTTTCTTTCTGAAGTCTCTGGCAGCTCTTTGTTAGCATTTGACTTAGCAGGGGCAACCATTAGCATTCTTACATATAAACAGCTAGGATAAACATCTCTTGTCTGACAATCAGTTTTCACTTTTGTTGGTTGCATACCTTATGAACATAATTTTCAGTATATATACATAACTCTTTATATAGTGTCTGTACATACATTTCACAATGATATTGATGACCAGACAGGCTTTTTTTTTTTTAATTAAAGACCTTACATGACCCTCTTTACTAGAATGTAAATACCAGACTCAGGGGATAACAGGAATCCCCTATCATCCCCTCTCTGCCCCTTTCCAGTTGGCACTAAGAGGTTCCTCGGTCACAGTAGCAGTAAAAGGAAAAAAGTTTGTACAAAAAGTCAGATTCTGAGAGCTTGCTCCTGCAAGGTACTAAACACCTCCTGTAAGTTTCTGAGTGCTATCAACTCCCGTTAACTTCAATGGATGACTGGGTACTCAGTGGCTCACAGGATTAGGCTCTTCAGGAAGGAGTAGGCATATACTGACACTTGGATATGTGATGGAGGGGGGAGAGAGAGAGACCACCATATGGGGATGATATTAAACTACAGATTGGTAGATGTAAATTTGAAAGCTAATAATAGGGATAGTTGAGCAAGATGCAAAAGGGACACCTCTTAACCCTACTGAAATAACATGGAGTAGAGGGACTAACCAGGAGATGGAATGGAAAATATTTTCAGTTAAAAAAACCTAAGAGTATCTCCACACACCCCTGCATGCCTCAGAGATTTGTGATAGGTTTTTGCAGCTCTCTCTCTTATAGTCAGACTGTGGATTTGGTGCGGGTGACTAGTGAGACAGCACTTCATAGGCTTGCCAGATCAAGGTCTACCAATGAGAGGCAAAGTGGGACACTTACGCTACTCCTCCCTGGGCCTTGTGTTAGTGGTTGAGCCAGGCAGACTGGCTGGGTGGGGCTGAGGATTTTGTGTGGAGAAAGCCCTTTGTGGGATGTGGTCCATCCCTCTGGATTTAGCTCTGTGCTGCATATGGTAGTCCCCAACCTTTCCATTAAATGTTTTTAAAACAAATGCTTACTATCCAAAGGTTAGAACTTGGAATACAGGATGTCTTTTTGGCAATAATATTTGGCATTTACATACCATTTTACATGTTCAGAGCACTGCACAAACATTAATTCTTTAAATAGTTAATCTTCCCAGCATGTCTGTGGGGTAGACAAGGAAGTATGCCAGATAAAACCCTACCCACTGCAGTGTCACAAAATGGTTCTATTTGGTTTGCAAAGAGTGTGCTCATTTTATGCTGACACTTTGCACTGGTAAATGACTGCAAATGTTACAGGGCAGTGAAGAATCAAGTCCTAAAGTTTCAAAGTCCAACTCAGTGGGTGAGTCAGAGTAAATGTAAGTGCACACGGAACAACATACATACTTCTGATAAGTCCCTCAAGATACACTTTTGCAGGCCTTCTGATATGTAGAAGGGTAAACTTTATTGGCAAATATTGCTCGCCAAATTCTGACCTCGGGTACCCGCAGGTAATTAAGGACAAAATTTGTCCCTCTGAAAATCTGATGGTCATATTGTGATATATTTTGGTATCTATGAATGTGTATTTTACCTTGCCATTGTGATTAGTTCTTGTATTATGAAAACAGATCCAAGAAATTAAAGTGGCCCCTGCAATAAAACTAGAAGAATAAAAGGGGTAAAGCTTCCATAATAAAGGCATTGCCAACAATTTCACTTCTAGAGAAAGCCAGCTGCTATAGCCACAAGAACCTAAGTACACTTAGACTTTTCATGCAGCAACAGATTTAGGTACTGTTTTCAGAAGGGGTAGGTCAAACACCCCCACCACTTTGTAATGTGGCAGGACAAAAGTGTTAGTGACATTAACTGCTAGCCTCCACAGCACCTCTTGAATGCCATATTGCTTGCGCAGATGGGGAATGCAGGCAGGGCCAAGGTGTAGTCGGTGTAATATGAAGAATGCTGTCCCCTTGCCTTTCTCTACAGTTTGATGCCTGCTGCAGATATGTAGCTGTAGAGAAGGGCATGGAGGGGAAATCACCTTAAGGCAACATTATGGTTGAGGTTTTAAATGTTAAAGTCAGGAAATTACAGTGAGTCTCCTGAAAGGACTGTAAGGGCATGGCTACAGTTGCAGATGTAGAGTGTTGTGAGTTAAACCAGCCCTCGGAGAGCGCAGTAGAGAAAGCGCTGCCGTGTGTCCACACTGTCCGATTCAAGCGCACTGGCATGGCCACATTAGCAGCTCTTGCAGTGGCCACAGAGAGCAGTGTATTGTGGTAGCCATCCCAGCATGCAAGTGGCTGCAACGTGCTTTTCAAATGGGGGGTGGGGTGGGGTGGAGTGTGACAGGGAGTGTGTTGTGTCTATGTGGGGGGGGGAGAGCATGTCAGCATGCTGTCTTGTAAGTTCAGACAGCAGCAGATCCCCCTCCCCCTGCCTCTCAAGCAACATTCCACACTAACAGTTGCTTTGTTCCAGAGCAGATAAACAGCCGGCTGTCAGAAACAGAGCTTTGAAAGGGCATATCTGCATTCCTGCAGCCAATTCCAAACAATGACAAGAGTGGCCACTTGATTTAAGGGGATTATGGGATGTTTCTGGAGGCCAATCAGAGCACAGTTATGCAACACCTCGTTCACACTGTTGCTGGGGCTTTTCAGCCAAGACAGCACCAAGCGTTCTGCTTCTTGTGGAGGTGGATTACCAGGAGGGCTCCAGCTGCAGAGTCCAGGTGCTCTAAGTGCCTTGCCAGTGTGGACGGGTTGTGAGTTAGGGCACCCAGTGCTGCTTTAATGCGCTCTAACTCGCAAGTGTAGCCAAGCCCTAAAGTGAGCCACTTTGCACGCAGAATGGGTATTATCTATTACAGCTGGACTAAATCCTGGCCTTTGGCCTATTATAGTGCAGACCTAGGAGAGTCAACGTGGTCTGGCTGGGCTGCTTTATATCAAAATAACCAGATGTTGAGCTGGTGACAGGGAGAGCCATGTAGATGTTACAGTACCAAAGAACCCAGCCCCCAAATAATGGCCGTAGATGAGATGCAGGATGCTCTGCAGCAAGGAAGTGTGTGTGCACGCGCTCATGCATGAAAACTGAAAGTGCCCATGCAGCATGTTGCCAGTGTTCCTAGCTAACCTCTCCAAAATGGCACTGAGCGCCAGGCGAAGATAGGTGTATTAGAATGCAGATTCTCCCCTCCCTTGTGGCAGTTTTGAGGACAGAAACAGCACTAATGATCCTACCCCACTTTCAAATTCCATTTATAGACTTTTGGCATTGACATTTCTTCTTGATTTAAACAAAATATAAATTGGAAAAACAATTGTGATGGACTGACTGTACATTTAAATAATCACACTAGAATTACAATTGCAACAACTGAACTGATTACATTTTATTTGAATGTTTCTCTCTCACGTGCACACACATTTTAGTATGTAATCCTAGAAATAGATGCAGCTTTGCATTTGTTTTGTATTTAGTCCTTGTTATCTTGGAATAATGCTGGTGGAAAATCCTGCATTTGATAAATCCATTGTGCAGTTTTCTAATAATTATAACTTTGTGGGGCCAAAGTCCTCTTTCAGTAGAGTTATTCTGGATTTATCCATTGGAACTAAGAGTAGGGTGTGGTCCATCACATCTGAAGAAATTAATTTAAGAAATGTCTGGCGCGAAAACTTTTTCAGGATTAAGTCTATGGCAAGTTAGCAATTTGGAACCTAAAATGTTCTTGAGTTATCCAAGTACACAGAATAATGTGTTTAAATTTTTTTGACATGAGACGATCTGTCCCTTCACACTTTGATAACTCAAAGCTAGCTAAATGGGCTTTTGCCAAAATCTCAAAAATAAATCACAGGATAATTCTACACTACAATTAGGAGTGGTCCCCCTGTCTCTACCCCTAGCCTGGATAGACCAACTTGCACTAGAGTGTGCTAAAAATAGCAGGATAGATGTTGCAGCATGTGTGACAGCTCAGGCTCTCAAGCCCACCTGACCCCCTGGATGTGAGCTTGGGTTCTTATCTCAGTCTTCGCTGGAGCTGGAACATCCATACTGCTATTTTTAGCATGCTAGTTTGAGCCAAGCTAGCACAAGTTTGTTTATCTGGGCTGGGAGGCTCAGTTCCAGCTGTAGTGTAGACATACCCCAGAAGTCCCCAAACTAATTTTTTTTAAAAAGCCTCTTCTTTGGGCTTTGGCTGAGCATAAGGCTAAAACAGTTCAATCTTGAGGGCAGTCTTTGGTTTTTAGTCACAAGCACCCAAAACCAGGTTCATAGTAAAAGTCCTTCCTTAACTTTAACTCTGGCTTCCCTCGGTAGTATATATTACAGCGTAGATCCATTCTCTGAAGTTTTACATAAGCAAAACTTACACGGTTAAAAAACAACGTCTGGAGCAAATGAAGCTTTTGGCTTTGTAGATCTCCCAACAGAATGCTCAGTTGATACAATAGAAACAATTCATCTTTTACAAGGAACTCAAGAGTCTCAAATGTTTCAAACATTGCAGTATTATAGTAACTGAAATAATGATGACAACCTTTTTTCCCCCCTCCCTAAGATTATGAAACCACACCTAATGATATTGGGGACACCACGAATAACAGTAATCAAATCACTTCTACGGATGTTTCCAACAAAGAGAATGAAGATAGCATCACTGTAAGTATATACATTGTTTCCTGGTTTGTAATCTTGGCAGACTTTCTGACTATAGAACTGATGAAGCTGTGATGGGACACTAAACTAACAGTGTACCAGAGCTGTTGCTAGAATTGTTTAAGATGCCCTTTTCAAAAAATGGGTGTGGGGGGGAAGAGTGAGTGACTTTTCATCTGAATAAAGTGGATCCTTAACTTGCATTACTTTTCTGACCAACTCTTAGAGATGATCTGTCGTACCATGTTGTTGTTTTTCGTAGGACCTAAAATACAGTAATTTTATTTACAAAGTAAGAGATTTTCACATCCTTAAAATTCAAGGTAATTTGAAAGGCTCTCTCACCGGATTTATAAATCCGGTAGTCAACTGCCGCTCGTAGTGAAGTCATGTTATAACGAAAAATCAAATTAGAATTCTGTATTTTAGCACCATTTTTCATGGGGTTGTCATTAAAGGATAACATGGAGATTTTTAGTAGAAACAGCTAATTCAGTGAGCCTGACTGTCTACTTCCTTACCTCTGTGTAATCCTTTATACCTGCATAAAGTGAATGTAAAGCACTGTCATTCTGACTGCTTAACATTTAGTGTAAATTAGTTCCCAAGATAGAAGGCAGTGGTGAATTGCACCTTGTGCATGCATACATGATACATGAATGGGAGGGAGAATTGTGAGCTATGGAAGACTAGAAAGTGGTGGGTGGGCGGGAGCTACAAACTAGATATTGCTTCAGTACATACAGGGTTTTTTAAAAAAAATTTAAATATTCAGGAATAGCTCAGGAGATAGAATTGAAGGAGGAAAGAAGTTCAGGATTTAAAAAAAAACTATTAACAATAGATATGGGCCAGTGGGAGTGATCTCAAATCAGTTCCCCCATTCTGTTCCTGTCAGTTAGGGACATCAAGGCCCAAAGTAGGAGCTGAAGTTCAGACCTGTAGGTGTGGGTCTGTGGCAACAAATCTCCATGAGCATTACTTCAGAGAGCCCCTCCCCTCCTCTATCCCCACACTGTCCCTTGTGCGACTTGTGGACAGCCGGGACCATCTCATAATCTGCAGAATCCTGAGGGGTCTGTGAGAGGACGGAGCCATCTGTGAAGAGGCTCTGTGCTGCACAGTGGCTTTGGTTCTGGTTTCCTTGTCAGTGGCTGTGCCCCAGGGGTACACTGTGTCAAAGGTAGTCGCGCCTCAGGCTGTATTATCTGTTCTGATAAAGCTCCATAGGGCTGCAGGGGTGGATGGCATGCAGTCTCTGTTCTCTGCAGGGTGGGAGAGAGCCTACATAATGGTCCCCTCTGTGCTCTTAGATCTGATTCTCTTTTTTTTCCCTTTTAAAGAAAACTTTCCCTAGTTTGATAATTCTGAATAAATGTTGATTGCTTTTGAAGACATTTAATCATCGTGCAACAGATTGAACTGTTCTTGCCCTCTCTTTTAGGTGTATGTTGTGGTGGGGATTGCAGCATTAGTGTGCACTGGCCTAGTGATAATGCTCATTATTCTGAAATTTGGAAGACACTCCAAGTTTGGGATGAAAGGTAAGAAGTGTTGTTTCTTATAAGTTACCTTAGTTGTCATAGGTCTGACCAACACGCACCACATGCCTCTGCTCCTGAAGTACCGATGATAAACTAGAAAGAGTGCCCTCGCGTATCAGTCCATGCCTTTGAACAGTAGGCAAGGAGCTGGTCAGAGAGGGATAAATAAAGGGCCTTGAACCAAACTCTGATCCAAACACATGGTTTTAAGCAATCACCTGTTCTCTGCTGGCCTGATTTCCCCCCCCCCCCACCACCACCTGAAGTCCGTTAGTAGTACCTTATTCTGCAAGACCAATGGGACTATTCATGGGGTAAGATGTTACTCAGTGTAAGATGGCAGAATCTGGCCCCAGAAAAAAGAAATTTGCTCTGATCTGCATAGGATTATTAAAGCCACACTTGGTAATTCAAACTACAATTTTGGAAGCAGGTATCTGTTAGAGCTGCAACAACTGGGGTACTGCTGCAAGTGCTTCACCGTCACATTAGAGTTTGCACTGCAGTACCATGCCATAGGAAACGGTACTTTTTGAAATGGCAGTCAGCCCTGTCTGAGGGGTGATGAGTGTGAAATTCTGAACCTTTTATTTTTTGTTTAAACCTTCAGTACTACTCCCT
Organism: Lepidochelys kempii; assembly: GCF_965140285.1. NCBI lineage: Eukaryota > Metazoa > Chordata > Testudines > Cheloniidae > Lepidochelys > Lepidochelys kempii. The sequence continues at coordinate 91,850,340 of NC_136384.1, read as the reverse complement.
CTGCCCATTTCTGGAGATATTAGAGGAGGTGTGTTTTATAAAAAGAACTTGTACATTTGGTGAGGATAGGTGATCAGGGAGTATTTCACTGTGGACCAAAGGGTGACCATGTTTTGTTCTTGGGCTGAGGGTCTGTGGAGAGGGTGATAACTAATCCCTTAGGCTCCTCATCTCCCTTTATCTTTCCTGGGACCCCAACCACACTGGCAATGCCTTTTAATGATCCCATAAAAACTCATTCATGGTTTGTGGCTCTGACTGGGCCCTGACACTGAGCCATTCAGATCTGTCTGATGTACCGTCAGCTCTGGGATTCTTGAGGGGGAGAATTCCTAGAGCAGCTGAGACTTAAATGGAGAAGAACTGTGGTCAGTGCAAAGCAGCAGACATACGGCCTGAGATGATATACCTCCTCCACACATGCCTGCATGCTGTTCCCAGTCTTTGGAATCCTCAGGGGCGTTATTGGGGATGTGAAGCCTGAAGGACAAAGCTGTAAAGTTTCAAAGGGTAGAAAGAGTTATATTGGACTGAAAGAAGGTTTGGAGTATGTTTTCTTTTATGCTGGGTTGCATTAGGAGAGAACAAGAAAGCCGGATCCAAATTGTAAGGAAGGATGGTGAGATCTCTGGCATTTGGATTCTAAAAGTCTTCGTGGAATAGCACATTTATTATGTTACTATTTGTCCATACTAATGTCTGAAGAAGTTCTTTACTAGCAAGTTATATCTCCCGTCTGGGAGAGGTGAGAAAAGTTCATTTATTTTCAAAATTAGTCAATAAGTTACTAATCTTGTCTGATCTGCAGTATGACATCAGTGCTTTTCTAGCTACAAACCTGCCTAGAGCATGTTTGTGTACGGACTTCTTTCTTTGTGAGTCACTGAGTAAAATTTTGAAACTGCAGCAACTTCAACATGGAGTTTATTTTCATTTTGTTAATCAAAACAGTGAGCAAACTATAGCAAACAGTTCTGGATCCTAAGCACAAATGCTTACTCCTTCGGGTACACTCCCTCAAATGTCTGTCCCTAGTAGGGACTTTTACTCTGAGGATTAATTTACTGTAAATAAATACCAATTGATAGATTACACTTTGTAATCATGAAATAGTATAATTAACTGTAAACAAGTCCTTGAAGGTTTGTGTCAGAAAAGGACCACATTCTTCAAAGTAAAGATGGCCCTGAATTGATCCATGTATCTTCCAACTTTGAAGTTTTGCATCTAGACCTGAATTTAGGAACTTGGGTTTATCCTTAGCCCAAAGCTCCAGAGACACTTTTTCAAATTATTACCATTATCATCATTATTAGTTTGTGTTACACTAGTGCTTAGAGGATCCATCAGGGATCAGGTCCCCAATATGCTAGATGCTGTAAGTGTATGTAATACAAAAAAAGTATCTGCAGCAGAGAGCTTGAAGTCTAAGCATATGATGGGAGACAAGTGACGATAGACTAGTTGTGGGCTTGCGGGGGCAAGGAAGAAAGGTAACAGTGGAGAGATTCTATTTTGTACAATAAGCACCAGTCACAGCATACTGTATTAAAAATTTGAAGCTGTCATGTAAACAATAGAACCAAACCTGCTGCTCCTGAAATCATTGGGTGGTTTGCCATTGGAGTTGGCCCCAAATGAGGAAAAGTCAATTTACATTACATGGTGCATTTTAATCCATGTTTTATTTGGGCCAAGAGGAAATATTAAATTTGCTGTGGAAAATTTGTATTTAAACACGGCAAAATCATCCTTTCAAACGAATGTCTTCCCAAGTGCTTCTGTGAGCATTTTGCATTCACCAGAGAGAACTTCCTGAATGATACAGGCCAGGGATACACAAAGGGTTTTTACTCCTTTTTCTGTTATCTTGAGGGAACACACTGCAAGCTCCTCAATCACCACGTCATTCAACATTCTCTCCACCCTTCCTCAAACAATAGTCCAGAAAAAAACAACCCAAAGCAGGCATGTAGTTAATCTTGATAAAGAGCAGAAAGGAGAAGTAAATGATCCTTTCCAATGTAGCTAGCATCTGCAAATGGGGATAATATGTTCCACCAAATGTCAGAGGTACCCGTCCAGAGTAAAATGGTGCATGGAGTATGGCAATATTTCCCCATGAGGAGTGAAATTCATGCCTTACTTGCAGTCATGGCACGTATCAGCATTTCCAGTGCAACAGAATACACCTACTCTACTCAGGGCTAAAGTTGCCCTGGCTTTGTCTGTGCAAGGATCATTCATATCCAACTCACTCTGTGCCCTGGCTCAGAGCTGGAGGCAATCACAGTCAAGGAACCCAAGCATGCTGTGAGACTAGCTCTCAAGGTGATGCTAGCCTCCTCATAAAGGGACAGAAAGGGGTAGATTGGGGCTTCCCCCGGTCCAGCAGTGCTGCCCACACCCAGGGGAGCACATGCTGAACACTTTCAAAGACTGCCATGGTGATCACGTTCCTCCTGATCTCCTAGGTGTGATTTGTGCCTGCCTGATGTGCAGGGCTTCTGGGAACTCCCACTGGGCTAGTTCTTCTCCGAACACTCCCTGTGCACCATAGCCAGTGGCTTAAAGCCATAATGTATTGCTCAGTCTATATCTAGCCGTGTCAGCAGAGTTTTATAAAATAACTTGTATTTGGGTTTCTCATTTGGTTTTACATAACTGAGAGTGAGGCGATGGTGGACAGGAACATTTTTGGTGCTCATGCCATGCTGTTACTTTTTCAGATTACAGTAAGATAGCTCTGCGGTAGACTTGAGAACCTAAAAAACCCTCTCAATCACGTAAGTGAAGTGAACTGTGGTTGAAGTTGGGGCTTGTATTGTGTCGTAGTATAGCTGCCAACTTTGGTCTTATTTCTCCTTCAAGTCATGTCCTACCTCTTAGACTATGGGAAGGTGCTGAGTCCTAATGTCCTGATGATTAACTTCAAAAATTAAAAGATATGGCTGCTTGGCATTCTGTTCTTGAAGCTCACACAGTATAGTCAGCACTGCATGCCAGATGTTAATATTCTTCTCTCCCCACTACGACTCTGAACTTTCAAGTGTATGGAACTTACAATACTAAACGTGTAAATGCACTTATATCTGATAAAACCTATGTGCGTTCTCTGTTGTAATGGCCATTTCTTTTGGTGATGGCTCTAAATGCGATTACCTTTGTCCTAGACTTCTGTACATTTTCTGAACATGGGGCCGAGACCTTTGGACACATAGGGTTATAGTGTAGCTGAAGAAACCTGTTGTTAATTTCTTGAATATATTTATTAGTGGGGTCATCGAGATTTGTGCATTGGTCTTGTGCAACTTCTTGGTTTGCATGCTTGCTGGAGGATGTGAAAATTCTTGTGGTAGGTGTATGTCTGACTATATCCATCTTCTAAAACTGGAAGAGCACAAGGGTCCTAGAACAGAGAGGGCTGGAGTGAGTTCATGAGCCCTACTGAGGAGATTTATGGAAGAATACTTCTGGCTTCCTTTCAGTCTATCTGCACGATTGGAAGAGAAATACAAGTGAGGTGACCAGCTGGGAAATAAACCCATTTTTAATTTTGGAATGGTTAATTAGCATCAACATGACACTGAGAGAATGGAAGAGGAGGAAGAAATCTGATGGAATTTGGTGATTAAAGCCTGAATATAGGCAAAAACTCAGAGGGTCACATTTGAAACAGCATAATTCGATTCAGAAATAATTCAAAAATAATTGCCAATTTGAACCAAAATTAAGCATTTTTTTTGTACTGGGAGGAGCTGTTAGCAGTAAGAAACATAACAAGCCGAAGAGGTGTTCACATTGCAAAGACAATACTTGGGGTCCCTAATGCTCTTTGCTTTTTAAGAACTCTGGGGAGGGGAAAAAAATAATTAGACCCAAGTACTATGAGAATTGCTCTTTGGTAAAGGCCAAATGGGACTTTTATTGGAACCAGAAAGGGGGTGAGAAGGGGAACCTCTTAAGAAAACAACAAATAGATTCTGACAAAACTTGAGGGAAGCATGTGTATGTTTAATTCCTTTGAGGCGAGGGATATTTGTGTGTGTGTGTGTGAAGCTGCTGTCAGTGCTTTAAGATTTGTGCTATAATCCAAAGAAAAGGGAATAAATTGAGTCTGAAATTCCTATTGTACTTAAACCGTGCTGGAACAGTTCTCAAGTCTGAGCTTGGTAGCACACTCTCCAAAGGCTACTTTTATTCCTTAAGATACCTCATGCATCCTAAACAGGGAATGTATTTTTGAATGATTTTTATACTCCCATGAGAGCATGTATGGAAGTCTGCATTTGCAGTCTGAACAAATAACAATATGCATCAATTTCATAAATAAGTCAATGACCTTTATATAACAACTGATTCAATTTATCCATTTTTTTAAATGCTGGACCTTCAAGCTCTTGCAAGTAGATTATAGTGGCTTCTGTATGTAAATTTGTCAAACAGTCTGTCAGGCTTGTTATGTTTTTTCACTAGCTTGACTACAAGTTATCAGTCCAACAAGACCTCATATTTTGTGTGTCTGCCTGCATATAGGTAAAGAACATGTTTCTCTCATCTATTTCATGGTGGTTTTTTTTCCTGAGTAACTTCACCAACCCTTCTATACAGACCTTGAGCATTCTTTACAATTTTTTTAAGTTAAAAAAATCTTCTAAACAATATTACTATCCACTGTCTTAAACTTTCTAACTTTCTATCTTTCACCAGAGTATATTACTTTTCCTGACAAACTCTTGTTACATTTTGTATTTCAGTTTAAAGATAATACAGGAGAGCACAGCTAGAAACTTGGCTTTGGTTGTGACATGTTTCACATTTATCTTATGATACTTTAGTTTGAGTAAAAAATACTGTGCAACCATATGAATAAATGAAGCCTTAAATCACCAATATTGTCATTCAGCACTTGTGGTAACAGCTTCTCTGACACAATGTATCATCCATCCATTATAGTAAGAAGTCTTTAACCCTCATTTGCCCAGCTAATCAGATTTATGACTTTAAATAATGGGGCATTTGGGTCAGGTTGGGCTGCTTTGTCATTCTATTCTGTGTATGTGACAAATTATGTGTAGGCTCAAAAGTTTTTGCACATTCCTGTGGAAAGAGCATCATTGCCAGGAAGAGGGGTCTCTTATCCCCTACTTGTCTGTGAGCAGAGAATGTGGCAGATGCTCAACTGTGTTCTCCGTTTGAAAGTATTTCACTTTTCTGTGCTTGGCGGGGGGTAGAGGGCAGAGTCACAGCAGCATGTGACTTCAAAATATCTTTATTTCAAAATAAAATCTGTATCCTTTACTCTGGTTTGTGTTCTTGAGAGTTGAGAATGTGATAAGCAAGCGGATTAAAGGACTGTTAGGGAAAAGGGGAGACATACAATTTATTTTTATTCTACCCAATATTAATGCAACCCTGGATCAAGCAATTGTGCTCCCTATGAACTAAGGGAAGAATCTTAGGATTACAAGGAAGGTGCTGCTTTATGTAATTCCTTCTTGGGAAAGACCTGTAATTTACAAAACATAATTAGGTTTTCAAGCTCTTTATGTATCTATATAACAAGCCTTCAAAGAGCCCATTATGGACACTTTCTGTCTTGTATGCCAAATAATTTAGAAGAACCATGCTCAAAATATGGGAATTAGAGGCAGGACATCTGGATTTGTTTCCCAGGCCTGATACAGATTTGCTGTGTAATCTTCATCAAGTCACTTAAACTTTCTATCCCTCTGTTTTCCCATCTATGCTGTGGTGGTGGTAATGCGGACTATACCTGCCTTACAGGGGTGCTATGAGATTCAATCCCTTTAATGACGGGTCTTTAAATTGCTTTAGTATTATTTATTTCTATGACTGTTAACTAAAATGTACCGGAGCAGATTTAACTGAAGATGTATGGTGGCGATGAGATTCGTAAATAAGATTTAGGAAGAAATTTAACATGCTCAAATCTGTGATGTCCTTGAGGGTCACATATGTAAAAGCAAAGGAAGGGAGCTGGCTGACATCAACCAAAGATTGGATGATGTTTTACACCATTGTTCCAATGCCACCTGAGACACTGACCACCACAGTGGCCTTGGGCAAATTGTACAAACTATCTGCCGCTGCATCACCCTCTGTAGTGTGGGGATGGTGACATTTATGGGTGTTTTGGAAGATTAATTTGTTAATGCTTGTAAGTTGAGGATGCACAGTATTGTACGGCAAGAGTGCAAAGTGTTGTTGCTGTTGTTGTTATGAACTGATCCCTAGCAAAAATGTCATATGACAGACTTTACACAGATCTCTGGCCCATCAACCATTCTATAAGGCTATAAAGAAGCCTTTTTATGCAGGCATAGCTCTCCCTCCACTAGCAAAGTTGCTGCCCTAACATGCCCTCTCCTGGCTGGGTGTGGCATTGCAGCATCCTTTTGCCTCAGTTGCCCCCACTGTCCTTTGGTCAAGTCTAGCCATAAGTGTCCTGCTTGACCACTTTACAGAGACCTGCCCCTTCTGGGGCCACGGTTTGTTTTTCTTTTTTCTTTTTTTTAACCAAAGTCCAACAAAAATGTATACAAAACCAAGCCGTCAGCCTACTGGGGCTTAGCTGGCAGCCACCTCGTTACCAGCATGTCTCTGCTGCTCTATGTCTTGATTAACCCCACAATCTAAGGGCTCCTCCCCTTACACTGGGGTGCAGGCAGCTCCTCAAGGCTCCCATCTCAATCAACTCTGGAGAAGCCTGTCTGGTCTTTATCCCTTTCTCCTTCTCAGCCTTCTTTTAAGGCTGCTTCCCAGAGGGCATTTTCTACCTCCCTTTTTGGGTCTCTTCCTGATCTCTGTACTCTATCTCTTCACAGAGAGTGACTGTAGCATTTCTCCTTACTAGCAGCCCCCTTCTGCTCTGAACTTCCTCTGTTTATGGTAACCACTCAGCTCCTTCCCAAGCTGGGACTAATGTTCAGTTAAGTGTGGCCCACCCTCCAGGGGCAGCTAGGTAGCATAAATGGCCTCTCAGGCCCACATTAACCCTTTCAGGGCCTGCGTAGGGTATGCACCCCATCACACCTTGTCAAGGTTCCTCCCCCACTCTGAACTCTAGGGTACAGATGTGGGGACCTGCATGAAAAACCTCCTAAGCTTATCTTTACCAGCTTAGGTCAAAACTTCCCCAAGGTACAAAATATTACACCTTGGACAGGCCGCTACCACCACCAAACTAATACTGGTTACTGGGGAAGAGCTGTTTGGACGCGTCCTTCCCCCCAAAATACTTCCCAAAACCTTGCACCCCACTTCCTGGACAAGGTTTGGTAAAAAGCCTCACCAATTTGCCTAGGTGACTACAGACCCAGACCCTTGGATCTTAAGAACAATGAACAATCCTCCCAACACTTGCACCCCCCCTTTCCTGGGAAATGTTGGATAAAAAGCCTCACCAATTTGCATAGGTGACCACAAACCCAAACCCTTGGATCTGAGAACAATGAAAAAGCATTCAGTGTTTTACAAGAAGACTTTTAATAAAAAATAGAAGTAAATAGAAATAAAGAAATCCCCCCTGTAAAATCAGGATGGTATATATCTTACAGGGTAATTAGATTAAAAAACATAGAGAACCCCTCTAGGCAAAACCTTAAGTAACAAAAAAGATACACAGACAGAAATAGTTATTCTATTCAGCACAATTCTTTTCTCAGCCATTTAAAGAAATCATAATCTAACACATACCTAGCTAGATTACTTACTAAAAGTTCTAAGACTCCATTCCTGTTCTGTCCCTGGCAAGCGCAGCATACAGACAGCCACAGACCCTTTGTTTCTCTCCCTCCTCCCAGCTTTTGAAAGTATCTTGTCTCCTCATTGGTCATTTTGGTCAGGTGCCAGCGAGGTTACCTTTAGCTTCTTAACCCTTTACAGGTGAGAGGAGCTTTCCCCTGGCCAGGAGGGATTTCAAAGGGGTTTACCCTTCCCTTTATATTTATGACACACCTTCTCTTCACTATTATGGCTTATTGGGTTAAATTCATATTCCTCAAGACTGTGTGTTTCTTGATTTTGCCCACCACTTCTGCTGCTTTACCTTGTGGGTCTGGTACTATGATGGCAAGTTAGATAAAGAGCTTGGCTACATTTGCAAGTTAGAACACATTAAATCAGCCCCGGGTGCCCTAACTCCTGAGGTGTCTGCACTGACAAGGCACGTAGAGCGCCTGGATCCCACGGCTGGAGCGCCCCGGTAATCCACCTCCACAAGAAGCACAGAGCTTGCTGCGCCCTAGCTGAAATGCCTGGGTGTCAGTGTGGATGACGTGTTGCATTACGGTGCTGTGATTGGCCTCTGGAAACATCCCATAATCCCTTGAAGTCAAGTGATCACTCTGGTTATTGTTTTGAACTCGGCTGCAGGCATGCAGATATCCCCTTTCAAAGCTCCATTTCTGACATCCGGCATGCTTATCTGCTCCGGGACAAAGCAAACCATTACTGTGGAATGCTGCTGCAGCAGATGTAGGCGTTTGTGTATGTGTGTGAGAGAGAGAGGCGGGGGGTGGGGGCTGTTGTCAGGGTTTCCCCCTGCCACTGTCTAAACTTACAATACAGCATGCTGACACACACTCTACCCCCCAAAACACTGTCTCTCCCCCCACATACACCCTGTCACGCTCCACCCCTCCCATTTGAAAAGCACGTTGCAGCCACTTGCACACTGGGATAGCTACCCCCATGCACTGCTCTCTCTGGCATTGCAAGAGCTACTCATGTGGCCATGCCACTGTGCTTGCAGCTGACCGTGTGAACACACGGCAGTTCTTTCCCTGTTGCTGTCTCTGAGGGCTGGTTTAACTCCCGGCGCTCTACGTCTGCAAGTATAGCCATAGCCAAAGTGCAGCTAGATGAAGAAAGTAATGAAGTGCAGGTTCCTAAAAGGAACAACCTTGTGGACTACACTCAACACATGGCAGAAGGGAAATTATTAAGTGATTGGGAATTTTAAGCTATGGAATTGTAAATGGCATCACAGAATATTGTCCAAGATCTCCATGCAGTTATTAAATTGTAGTGGTAGAGATGTGCAAATATTGGAATTTTTTTTGTTCACTGGCAATTCTGAAAAATAGGGTCAACCTCACCCCAGGTCAGCCTCACCCCAGTATTTGAAATCTTTGTTGAATTGAATGAGTTAAAAAAAAATTAATTTCAGGTCAAATTAAGCTGAAAGGTGTTTAAATTTTGACCACTTTAGAGGGTTTTAATTTTTTAAAGTAAAATTATAAACCAAATTTCAAAACAGTCTTTTCAGATTGCAAAAATTGAAACTTTCTTCATTTTAGACTTTTTGAATTTTTTTAACACACTTAGGCAAAACTGATAGAAACGTGAAATGTTTTGGCATCGCTGAAGTTGCATTTTGTACAGAAAAAAGTTTTGGCCGCAGAGTTTTGCTCGGCACTACTTAGTAGTAAGGACGGATATGGAAGGAGGATTTATGGCAGCTAGAAAGGACTCAATGGTCAAAGGTACTGTATAGCTGGATATAACACCAGTGAAATGCTCTGTGCTCTGTTTGGGGTTATAGGTAAAATATATTAAAACCACATGTATACACACTTTCTTCTGAAGGCAGCATACGAGTGGATGATTGGGGCAGGGGTGCAAGCATATGGGGGATGCGTGCATACACATTGAGGTTGCTAAGAACAAAAGGCATGAAGTGTGGGGCTGGGGGATAAAGAGAGCAAAGGAATGAGAGAGAAATCATAGAATATCAGGGTTGGAAGGGACCTCAGGAGGTCATCTAGTCCAACCCCCTGCTCAAAGCGGGCGGTGTGTATCCACCCTACCCAGGGAGGGACTTCCAGGGGTAGAATTCCTCCCCAAGTTCCCAGCATGCACGGAGTTCAGATTCCCTACAACCCATCTTTCTATGCGGTCTGGGCTGGAGTGGAAGATGAAGAATTGATCAACAGCCTCTCCCAATTCCTACCCCTCTCTGCCCTCTTTAGGATAGACTGTGCCCTCAGAGCTGCAGAGGAAGACGAGTCCTAATGCAGCCCTATTGCGCAGTGGCATAATCGTGGCCTGCTCTTACACAGGTCATGCAATCGAGAAAGGGTCTTTGCTCCTGCTGATGCTAGCACCCCCGTGTGAGGGCCAGCTACAAACTGGTCCCTAAGGAATTACAGAGAGCACAGTAGGCAGAAAAAGCAGGGAAAGGACGGTAAAGATGTGATGGAAAGCAATGTGGAAGACAGAAGAGATTAGAGCTCATAATTAAACATCGCAATAAAATCAGCCATGGTGACAACAGGTATTATGGGGAAAAAAAACCTGGAATGTAGGAAGCAAATGGGGAAAGAGGAAAGAAGAAATGCAAAGGAAACTAAGTCACTATATAATCTGTAAATCCATGGTATACCCACATCTTGAATACTGCATTCAGTTCTGATCACCCCATCTCAAAATAGATATATTAGAATTGGAAAAGTTACAGAGAAGGGCAACAGAAATGATCAGAGGCATGGAACAGCTTCCTGACAAGAAGAGATTAAAAAGCCTGGGACTGGTCATCTTAGAAAATAGACGCCTCGGGGCGGATATGAACCCGATCTATACAATCATGAATGGTGCGGAGAAAGAGAATAAAGAAGGGTTACTTACCCCTTCACGTAACACAACAACCAGGGCTTACCCAATGAAGTTCATAGGCAGCAGATTTAAAACAAACAAAAAGAAGTACTTCTTTACACAACACACAGCTTGTAGAACTTGGCGCCAGGGGATGTTGTGAAGGCTAAAAGTAGAACTGAGTTCAAAAAAGAATTAGGTAAGTTCATGGAGGATAAGTCCACCAATGGCTGTTAGGCAAGACAGTCAGGAATACAGGGTGTTCCTAAGCTTCTGATTGCCAGAAGCTGGGTCTGGATGATGGGGAATGGATCACTGAAATTTGCCTGTTGTGCTCATTCCCTCTGAAGTGTCTAGCACAGACTACCATCAGAGACCGAATACTGGGCTATACCGACCATTGGTCTGACCCAGTATGATTATTCTTATGGCCTTAATTTAATTTTTTGAAAAAGGCCCCAATTCTCCTGTGCATTTAAATGTGCTTTGTTGCAAAGAAGACAGAAATCCATCAGATCTAGCCCCTTGAGGTTTCTCTTGTCAAAAGGAGAGCCTTGAAAGGCACTGAGAAACCATAACAGCTCCTTTGCAACACCAGGCCACTGGTAAAAATTGTAGGGCTGGTTGAAATGGGGCTGTGGCTTCAGTGTCTTTAAACCATTACGATCCCCAGCTAGTAGAATGGCCCTTTTGGGCTGTTGGCAGCAGGTGCAGTTTACAGCAGCTTTGAAATTGTACCTGGGAACTGGCCCAGCACTCACTGGCCTCAGGTTCAGGGGAGGACCCAGGTGTGGTTTAAAATCACCTTTGCATCCCCTCTCCCCCTTCTGAGCTGTGCTGAGTGCTCTTTAGGTGCAGAATCTGGGCCTAATTATATAGAGTTTAATGCCAAAAGGTTACAATAAAATGCATGTTGTTTAAAGGTTGTTAAATCTTTCACGAAAATCACTTCAGAAATGTATACCAGAAGCTCTTGAATAGTCTCAGTGGGGACCACACATTTGTGCTGCTCAGGATATTGCTCTGCTGCTTTTACAATACCTGCCTGTGTGGCCTGGATTTTTCCCTTCTTGTTCCTCAGTTGTTATCCCACCTTTTAATGACCAATATCTGTTCTGTCTATGTACTGATTGATTGAATTGTCCTAATTTCTCTGTCAAACTTTGAGCAGGTCAACTTCTTTCATGGTTTCTGAGCCTGGGAATCCCGTGTTCTCAATCTGGATTCTGGAAAATGAGATTAGATTGGTGCATAAAGTCCTGTAATGCCTGGCCATATCAGATACTTATCAATTCCTTCACCAGAAGACCACAATCTTATTATGGTGAAGTACCCTTTTTGTTGTGGCTGTGTAAAAGCATTCAGTATTGAATTTCACATCACTAGGAAATAGTCACCTTGGACTTGGAGATTAACTTTTTTAGATCACTCTGTAAAATGCACATGATTATCTCCTTAGAGCTGCTTGATGCCATTGTAATTCCATTGACTTCACTGAAACTAGTCCTGATTATAGTAGTGAGAGTGAAATCAGAGGAAAGTTGCACTGATTTAAATTTACTTCAAACTAGTGGTGCGTGAATCTCAGAAGCTCAGAGATTGAATTTGGATTAAAAAAAAATTCAGATGCTTTTTTGAACTTTACCTGAACTATCCAGACTTCTTGGGCAATGTTGGTCCGGAGCTGCCATGGGAATAGGCTTTATTAACAAGTTTCAACACTCTTTGCTTCTGGCTGGTCTGGAAATGTTCCCATTCTCATAATATTTCAACTCCTGACACTGGAAGTTGGGATAGAACTCAAAGAATGGATTTTCTTGCAAGATTTCTGGTAATTCCTGTTTCTGGATGAGCAAGAAATGCTGTACAACAATTACTGTTGAAATATTCACCACTTCTGTAGCTATCTTGGATGGAACTGGGAAGTACAAAAATTAAATTAATTTCACAGAAATTAAAAATGAAGGAAAAAGGTAACCATACTTCTTAAAACTCCAAAAAAGTTCAGTGTGGGTTTGGTTTCAATTCCAGGGAGAGGTTCAAATAAGATTTTGTCTGAATTTAATAGTCCGTTCCTTATCTCAGACACACAAATTGACACGTATTTTCCATCTTTAGCAATCAGTATGACTGGGACAGCCTTGGCATTTGACTAAGTGCCATCATATCTCCAGAAGAGACATCAATATGGAATTCAATGATTGTGCTAAAATAGCACTGATGCTTAATTTTGGGAAAAGTAGAAACCCTAAGTGTTGAAAACAAAAACAGAATTAGTGTCTTAGGCTAGTCACAGCAGAGTGGGGCCAAACAAGGCCCCTATGCTAATTGATGTCTTCATATGGAGCTTAAGAAATGCATTAGGGTATATGCTGGACTTGCAAATTGGAATGAGTTTCAGCTTTTTAATTACATAGTCTGAAGCTGGAAACACACAGCTTCCGCAGGTCTTTACTAGTTGAGTGTGAAAGAGCATGCAAGAGAGCCCCTTATTTCCCTCCTATACAAGGAGTGCAGGCATTTCATGAATCCGGATCCACTGCTAGGGGGCCCTGTCTCCTATGGATCAGTAGACAAAGCTGGTTTTATGTGGGTGGCTGAGCAAAGGCCACACCTGTTAGTGACACAGTAACTGTGCTCTGTCTGTCTTCCTGCCTGCACTGGAGTAGTGCACCTCTGCACTGCCTCTTCTCTCAGACTGCACACAGTTCAGCCCTTCTCATTTATTGACCTTAAAAATTATACCCAAATTCTGTCTTCAGCTGCAACCAGGCAGTCCAGGCATTGATGTCTCTTTGGCCCATAGGCTGGATTAATGTGCTGTAAATCATTCAGCTGTTGCTGATAGAAAATATCTGTGGGGTTGCTGAGAGAGGTGGGGTGAAATGAAGACACAGGGCTCTATGACCTTGGGAAAGAGCATGGTGGCCTCACCCCTGAATTTATTTTTCAGAAAACTCCTTGTACCACGATCAATCCAACTCTGTCTCTTTGGCCACCCACTCTGTCTGGCCTACGTATATCTCATGCTTTCATTTTTGCTTTTATTTTCCAAGCAATTTTCTCCCAGCCTCTCTTCTTTCTGTTCCTTGCCCCTTTCTGTCTCATTGAATGCTGCTCACTGCTTACTGATTTCTGAAACAAGAGAGGAATGATGCCTCCGCTGTGGAACTGAGAAGCTGATCTAGGAAAATGAGACCAAATTTTATTTCTTTCTGAGATTGATTAATTAAAAGAAAAGGGAAGTGGACCGGGGAAAGAGGAATAGTGATGGGATATGGGGGGAATCTCCTTATGCTGGTCTGTTCAAGTTATTTGGCACTTTTAAAAAAAACATAATGTTATAATGAAATAAAGTGGGCAAAGTAACTACTGAGAGAAGTCTTATTTCTTCTGGGTTATTTTTACTCTTAATGTCAAAGGTTAATGCCACTGTTATTTCTTCAACTGTCTGGCTTAGCTGAATGCCCTAGGGCATAATATGCAGTAAGGCAAGCTATGTAAGAAGTGTTTTTAAAATGTCAGAGAAATATCCTTCATGTCCTCCACAGATTACCAAATACTTTCTCTGAAGCTTTTAATTAGCATTTACACTATGGACAGCTAGACAGGCGGTGTCCTCCCCATGCTCTAAATGGTCAGTTGGGAAAATGGAAAAATAGGTATGCATGAGAACTCAGAGATGCATCTGTTACTTTTAATGTCCACAAAGCATTGTGTGCTGTGTACAATGAGGGAGGAAGTAGCCCAGTGATTAGGGAACTAGCCTGAGACTCGAGAGAGTTGGGTCCAGTTCTGTGCATTGCCACAGACTTGCAGTGTGCTCTTGGACAAGTTGGTTTCTCCTGTGTCTCAGTTACCCACCTATAAAATGGGAACACTAGTACTTCCCTACCTCACAAGAGTGTTACTAGGATAAACTCATTACAGACTGTTATATGTTCAGATACTATGGTTAACACAAGCCATATAAGTACCTAAGATATGCAAGCCCACAAAGAGTTATAGTTCTGCCTCACTATGCAACTATTGTATGAACTGTCACTAGCCCTTAAATCTGAGGCTAAAAGACCTTGATTTCTGTGTATTAATATTAAATGACCTCCTCCTTTGTAAATGCACATTAGGTAGCTACACATTGTAAAAGAGAGATGGGAACCTGTTTATATTATAAAAAGCATAAAATAGATGTGGCTTTAATAAGAAAGAACTGGATACTGTAGTATCCAGTGATATAGCTAGTCCCAAATGTGGAAGTGGAGATGTCAGGGTTCCACCCCCCCTGAACTCTGGGATACAGATGTGGGGACCCGCATGAAAGACCCCCTAAGCTTATATTCTACCAACTTAGGTTAAAACTTCCCCAAGGCACAAATTCCTTTCCTTTGTCCTTGGATGGTATTTCTGCCACCACCAAGTGATTTACACAAAAATTCAGGGAAAGGTCACTTGGAATCCCTATCCCCCCAAGCTCCTTCAGCCCCTTTCCTGGGGAGGCTTGAGAACAATATACCAACCAATTGCCTTAGCAATGTGAGCACAGACCGACCCTTTGGCTTCAGGACACTGAAAATCAATCAGGTTCTTAAAAGAAGAACTTTATTTATAAAGAAAAAAATAAGACTCACGCCTGCAAAATCAGGATGGAGGGTAACTTTACAGGGTAAATAAAAGATTTAAAATTCACAAGCCAAAACAAAAGATAATGCATTTCCTTGCCCTACTTACAATTTCTGTGATTTTAGATGGATTATTCCAGGTATATTTTCAGGAGATATTGTACCTGCTTGGCTTCTCCCTCCATCCAGAGAGGGAACAACAAAGAGAACAACAACAAATCCTTCCCCCACCCCAGATTTGAAAGTATCTTATTTCCTCATTGGTCCTTCTGGTCAGGTGCCAACTAGGTTATTTGAACTGTTTAGCCCCTTACAGGTAAAGCAATTCAGTACAGCTGCCAAGGAGTGATTTTATGCTACTACGTACATAAAGGTTGCTACCCTTCCACCTATATTTATGACAGGAGATATTGTATGTAATGATATAGTATATTTAAGCCTTGTGGGATCTGTGAATGTAGCACATTCACAACACGCTTTAGGAATGTCTGTGCATATATTTCTAACATTCACTTGCTGTCCCCAGATTTTTAACACTGCCCCTACATGCAATACACACATAGACCAACGGACCTTTTAGAATGCATCAGAAATTTACCTTCAGCTGTGGACAATGGATATTGTCATTTTAATTCAGATAATAAAAAAAAAAGCACTCATGAAGTCAATGAATTGAGTTAATGGAGATTGATTAGTCCTCAGTTACTCTTGGGAGCACTCAAACACTAGAACTGGTGCTGTGGCTGGAGTGTTTCTTGGAAAGGACTTCTGGCCTGAGCCCATCAATGTTTGTGCGCTATTTTCTGTTTCCAAAAGTTGACATCTCTTTGATTTGTGATGTTGCTGCACAATATGTTTCAAAAGGAAAATAAAACAAAAATGTATTTATTTTATTTGTTGCTTTTGCCTGGAGGCCGGTATTTGTGCTTCCCCAGTTAGTGTTTTAGCAGGTGGAGCTAACTACCTGAAATACCACTACTACTTTTGCACTTATCAGTGTGTATATTTCAGTAACTATTTTCCCATTAGCCTTGTGAAAGAGCATTAAGTGGGTATTTCAGACCCAGTACATCTGTATAATATCACAACAGTCTCACAGAAATGTTCCTTTTTCCAGATTAAAACCTGCCCAATGCACCTACGTTTTCTCTGATCCATCTGTGGAGGATCCATTGTAACTTCCTCTCCATCACCTCCCTCGACTGCTAAAGCACCACTCTGTCAGTCTTTTCACTTTTTACTGTGACATGTGGGAAAATATGCCAAAAGCAGCACCTCATTTCAAAAGTCTCCAGCTGGCTTAGAGCCAGTGGTTCATTTGCTGACCTGCTCTTACACTGTAGTTACTTGTGGGCTAAACTAAAGCATCGAATATACGTCTTAGCTGGCAGTAGTTGCAAATACAGGACTTCTGTCCAGTGCTAGACTCCTGAGGATTTCTTGTGTCCTTTTGTAGCTCTGAATCACTGTAAAGTAAAAATCCTGCATACACTGCATTTTCTTTTTATGTTTTCTATATTTCTTAATAGTCATTCCTGTTTTTTCCTCAATATGGGGTTTTCCCCATGCATCCATTTCCTCTGTATTATTATTTATATTATTACATGAAAGCATCAGGGACCCATTCAAGATGAGGGCCTGTCATAAATATAAAGGGAAGGGTAATCACCTTTCTGTATACAGAACTATAAAATCCCTCCTGGCCAGAGGCAAAACCCTTTCACCTGTAAAGGGTTAAGAAGCTAAGATAACCTTGTTGGCACCTGACCAAAATGACCAATGAGGAGACAAGTTACTTTCAAAGCTGGAAGGGGTGGGGGAACAAAGGTCTGTCTGTCTGTGGGATGCTTTTGCGAGAACAGATCAGGAATGCTCTTCATAACTTGTCAGAACTTCTGTTAAGTTAGTAAGTAATCTAGCTAGAAATGCGTTAGATTTCCTTTTGTTAAATGGCTGGTAAAATAGGTTGTGCTGAATGGAATGTATATTCCTGTTCTTGCGTCTTTTTGTAACTTAAAGTTTTGCCTAGAGGGATTCTCTATGTTTTGAATCTGATTACCCTGTAAGGTATTTACCATCCTGATTTTACAGAGGTGATTCTTTTACTTTTTCTTTTCTTTTAAGAACCTGATTGATTTTTCATTGTTCTTAAGATCCAAGGGTTTGGGTCTGTGTTCACCTGTGCAAACTGGTGAGGATTTTTATCAAGCCTTCCCCAGGAAAGGGGGTGTAGGGCTTGGGGGGATATTTTGGGGGGAAGATGTCTCCAAGTGGGCTCTTTCCCTGTGCTTTGTTTAACACGCTTGGTGGTAGCGGCATAGGGTTCAAGGACAAGGCAAAGTTTGTACCTTGAGGAAGTTTTTAACCTAAGCTGGTAAGAATAAGCTTAGGGGGTCTTTCATGCGAGTCTCCACATCTGTACCCTAGAGTTCAGAGTGGGGAAGGAACCTTGACGGGGCCCCATTGTGCTAGGTGCTTTATAAGTGCACAGTGAGAGAGACAACCCCAAAGAGCTTGCAATCTAAGTACATATGACAGATACAGGATGGGAGGGGAAAGAGAGGCACAAAGAATCAAAGTGACTTACCCAAGATCACCCAGCCGGTCAGTTGCAATGCTGGGAATAGAACCTACATCTCCTGATTCCCAGTCCAGTGAGGGTGACCAGATGTCCCGATTTTATAGGGACAGTCCCGATTTTGGGTCTTTTTCTTATATAGGCTCCTATTACACCCCACCCCGTCCTGATTTTTCCCATTTGCTGTCTGGTCACCCTAAGTCCAGTGCGTTACCTAATAGAGAATGCTGCCTCCCAATTTCCCTCATTACTATGCTTCACATATCTTTGGCTAAGATTCTTTTGACACCATGGTGATATGTTCTCGTTAATACTGTCATTTTGCTATAGTGTGCATTTTATCTGTTTTCCTTTGCTTTATCTCAGTGTTCTTTAAGTTCCTGATTCTTTACACCAATAAAACATTCTTTGCCAAAAAGCCAAAACATAGGTACCTCCAGTATTTATTATCTCTGAGTGGCTATTGTGGCTGGTTACAGCTTTGCAAACTCCTTCATGCAATGAGTCATCAATCCCTCTTAAGAGTGACCTTTTTATGACTTTTAAAAAAAATAGCATATATTTACTCCTTTCCAGGCTTAGTAAAATGAAACGAAGTTATGGCAGTAATACAGTAATACAGTAATGACTCCCTAAATATTTTAGTTAAAAACTTCACTGCCTACTCCTTTCATTTATACCAGCTTTACACTACCTTAACTTCTATTGGCTTTCAATTTGCACTGATATAAGTGAGAGTCAACTGACATTGCTTGGTGCGTGTCAGAGGCTTAGGGGTTATCAGTATTCAGCTGAAACGGAATGAGTGGCAAAAAACCTGGAAGTCACTAAGGTCAAGAACTTAGCAAGATTTAAAAACAGATTGAACATTTATATCAAGAATATCCAGAGTTGTTATAATTAATTATAACAAATTTTGGAAGGGATATTTAACTAGGGTAACCTCAGTTATCATGGGAACTTCAGCCCCTTTGAAGTTTACTATTACTTCATAATTAAACTGATGGCTTGTTAGTGTTTAAAACTGAAATAAGGTTCTTTTAAATTTTTTTTAAATGCACTGCACACAATAGACTGTTAGTCTCTAAAGATGGTGTTATGGTGAAATATCTGATTGCATACCTGTGAATAGAGGTAATAGAGAGTTTGTGGGCTTTATTTTCATGTATACTGAAGCCTCTTTACACTGCCAGAGCAGTGTAAAGAGGCCTTAATGTATATGAGACTCAAACTCTGTGAGCATATTGATTGGGGGGGGGGGGGGTTAACCTCTTTTGTGGAGAGGTGGTATAGATTCCTTATGCAGTAGACAACGCCATTGTGGTTGGTTATGTTAACTTCCATATCCATCTATGAGATATAATAGCAGTCATTGTGGTTGGTTATGTCATCTTTCATACCCATCTGTGAGATTGTTTATGTAGTACCAGCATAACACAGGAAACTAAACCCTCTCCTCCAGCTAAATACAGCTAAATCCGAGTCTTGGCCTTTAACTCGACATTGTGCCAAGAACACACATGGTTCTGGATGAGAATGGTGTAATAGAATGGTGCTTAATCTTAAATAGCTTACTGGCTGAAATACTTTCGGTGATTTAGAGAGTTGAATTTTGCACTTATATCTGAATGCGTCTGTTTACGTGTGCAAAAATCCATCTTCATTGCTCTGATTCAGCAAAGTCCATGCTGTTGACTTAATGAGGCTTTTCAGGTACTTAAAGTTAAGCGTATGCCTAAGTACCTTGTTGAATCAGGGCCTTTGTGCACAACACAGGTACGTGTGTTCATATCCATGCAAGTAGCTGGGCCCGCACATTCAGCAATTTGTATATACCAAATCCTGTGCTCTCAGAAGTATTGTAGGCAATTGAAGAAGCTCTTCCAAAATGTGCCCCTGGATTATTTTCTAATGATAATTTGACAGATCTTTACATTATTACATTTACGTTACATTTGGGCACCACACTTAAGAAAGATGTAAACACATTGGAGAGAGTTCCAAGGAGAGCAACAAAAATTATAAGAGTTTTGTAAAAATACAACCTATAAGACAAGGTTGGATGAATTGGGTATGTTTAATTTTGACAAGAGAAGGCTGGTGGGGGTATAAATCTTCAAATACATAAAAGGCTGTAATAAAGATGTCTGATAAAGGCTGTAATAAAGATCACTTGTTCTCCATGTAGACTGAGGGAGATTTAAGTCGGATTTTAGGAAAAACTTTTAAATTGTAAGGATACTTAAGGACTGGAACAGGTTAGCAAGGGAGGTTGTGGAATCCCGCATCATTGGACGTTTTTAAGAACAGGATTGACAAACACCTTCAGGGATGATCTAGGTGTACTTAATCTGGCCTCATTTCTATGATTCTTTGATTATTCAGATATATTCTTGTTTCTCCAGTGTTTTCATACTTTAATCTTTTATGTAACAACTTTGTCATTTTGGATTATTTCATTTTGGATTTATTCCTCATGATTCACTGTTTAGGATGTGGTTATGGTTCTGAGGCATTCCTATTGTTTTGTCTCATTTTTTAAAAAAGCTGCTAAGTATGCAAAACATATGTACGAAAGTAGTAAAAGAAAGAAAAAAGAAATACAGGGAATTTTAATTCTGTGAATCCAATTTCACAAAGTCACCTGTTTGGTTTTCTCTACTTGAAAAATTGTATTTACTTGTTATGACTGAAGATTTAGGGCCAAATTCACCACTGGTGTAGATGGATGGAGATCCACTTAAATGGATCTGCACTTATATACAACAGCAATGCTTTTGGTCCTTAATCTGGCAGGACAATTAATTTTATGTATTTTCTGAGCTTGACTCTAAAGTAATGGTTTAAGTACCTTCCTGTAGAGAAGAAGGATAAATTAGTAAATTGGGCTAAATCAGATATACCTGTCCTGATCTAAAACATGAGTCATATTAAGCTTTGGACAGGCATGATAAATGTTCTGTTGTTTGTATTACTGAATGGACCCCCCTTGTACTAGACACTGTACAAACACATAACAAAAAGAACTTGAAATCTAAGTATAAAGCAAGAGACAACAGATGGATACTGACAGGCGGGGGAGTACAGGGAAGCACTGAGACCATATTGGTCAGCATGATAGGCAATGGTCTCCATGCACCAGCAGCCTAACTGTAGTCAAGTTTTTTGTAGGCATTGTGGCAAAGGAGAGTTTTATGGAAGATAATGAGGTAGCTTTGTGGATATTTATGGGAAGCTCCTCCCAATTATGAGAGGCATCATCGGCTGATTGGAAACAGGAGTCAACATCTCAACAGTGAATGAGAGAGAGGTTGTGAAAGGCCTTGAAAGTGAAGACAGCGTATATTTGAAGCAATAGAGAAAGGGGAGGGATACGAAGAGATGTGGTCAAAACAACAGGGTAAGAAAGTGATCTTTGCAGCAGCATTCTGAATGGATATGAGCAGGGCAAGATGACATTTGTCAAGGCTGGAGAAAAGGATGTTGCCATAATTGAGACAAAGATGATGAGAGCCTGGACAAGCCTGTGTGGATGGATAGGAAAGGCTGTATCTTAGAGAGGTCATGTAGGGAGAGGACAATGTCATGGAAGCCACAGGAGGACAAGATTTCAAGAAGAACGTATTCATTGGTGTCAAAGGTGGCTGACAAGTCAAGGAGGATGTGGATGGAGTATTGGTTCTGAGATTTGGCCAGGAAGAGGTCAAGAGCTGTTTCAGTGGAGCTCATGAGGTAGAAGACAGAACGAAGAGGGTTTTGCAGGAGAAGAAATCTGGATAGCATGTGCTCAGTGAGCTTAGAGGGCAGGGAGGACAGGGCTGAGAGCCCAACTGGTGCTGATCATCTGGATGCCACAGAAAGGCTGAGAGCTGCAGATTTCCTCCCCCTCACCTCTTCATTCAACCTGCAGCCAACAGATCATATGGGTCATAAATGTGGAAGCTGAAGTTGCCATGGATGAGTGTGGGAGATGAAAAGGGAGAGTCAGGAGTTGAAAGTAAAGAGGAAGGCTGATGGGGAGGAATTGGGTGATGGTAGACAACAGCAATATGGAGCCGGGGAGGGGAGTTGGATGCAGTGTTGGTCAGTAGAGGAGAAAAAGTGAAAAGGGGAAGTGGGAGGAGTTGGAAGGGACGGGAATGGGAGAGGAAAAGCCCAGTACCCTGCACTTGCTCCTTTTACACTTGGGAAAAGGAACAGAGTGGTATAAAGGGGCACTAAAGGCCCCAGTTCTGGCTGGCAGAGGATTCCTTTGGCACAAGCACTGTAGAAGCCATCTGTAAGGCTGGTTTATGAGGATCCCCTTGCAAGTCCTGTAATATGGGCATATTGGGCATGGGGCTTGGAGGAGCATGCAGCTCCATGGAGATGCTGGACAGCCTGTAGAAGCTGCTGTAATTTAGAGAATCCCCCAGAGCTGTCTAAATTACACCAGAGATGGCTCCTGCCCCTGGAGACGTTTAGGATTGGGAATATTCAAAAGTGATGTTAAAGCCACTTTAGATCCCCTCCTGCTGGGCTATGAGTTCTGTGCTGCTCCACCAACGGGCACAGCACAGAATATCATGCCCCGTGCTTACTTGTATAGTAACTAGCACGATGGAGGTCATGCTCCTTATTGGGGCCCCTGCTCACTACATGCATACCAATAATAATACAGACATTTTTCTCTTCTCACACTGATACAAATCTGGAATGATTCCATTGAAGTTAATGAAATTACATGTAAGCCCGATGTGTCGGTGAAACTTAATCCAAAAAGTGACAACTGTTTCATAGAATCATAGAATCATAGAATATCAGGGTTGGAAGGGACCCCAGAAGGTCATCTAGTCCAACCCCCTGCTCAAAGCAGGACCAATTCCCAGTTAAATCATCCCAGCCAGGGCTTTGTCAAGCCTGACCTTAAAAACCTCTAAGGAAGGAGATTCTACCACCTCCCTAGGTAACGCATTCCAGTGTTTCACCACCCTCTTAGTGAAAAAGTTTTTCCTAATATCCAATCTAAACCTCCCCCACTGCAACTTGAGACCATTACTCCTCGTTCTGTCATCTGCTACCATTGAGAACAGTCTAGAGCCATCCTCTTTGGAACCCCCTTTCAGGTAGTTGAAAGCAGCTATCAAATCCCCCCTCATTCTTCTCTTCTGCAGGCTAAACAATCCCAGCTCCCTCAGCCTCTCCTCATAAGTCATGTGTTCCAGACCCCTAATCATTTTTGTTGCCCTTCGCTGGACTCTCTCCAATTTATCCACATCCTTCTTGTAGTGTGGGGCCCAAAACTGGACACAGTACTCCAGATGAGGCCTCACCAATGTCGAATAGAGGGGAACGATCACGTCCCTCGATCTGCTCGCTATGCCCCTACTTATACATCCCACAGATATCTATCCGGTTCACAGATATCTATCCGTTCGCCTGTCATTCATCATCAGTTTTGGGATATCAGCCAAGTGCTTTTTTGGGTTGTTAGGTAGGAGGGCAGTGTGGTTTTTAGGGATAGGAGGGAAGAGAGCATTGGAAAATTCTTACATATGCTTTGTCATTGTGGTAGAAGGTCAAAGAGAGGAACAAACTGGTGAGGAGAAGGAGAGGAACAAGAAAGATGTGGCGAGGAGGCTGTGTGTACAGCTGGCAGTGGAGGAAATATGGACTGAGCATTACAGTGTTTGGGATCACTTTGTCCTGAACAGCATATCTGATACACTCTGATTTTGGGGGTACCACAACACTGTTGAACCCACTGCAAGAGTGTCCACAATGAAATGGGTTTTTTCTTACTTTGCATCAGACAGCCTAAGGGCTTGTCTACACTACCATGCAGGGTTGATCTAAGATATACAACTTCAGCTACATGAACAGCGTAGTTGAAGTCGACGTACTTAGATCTACTTACCGCGGTGTCTTCACTGCAGTAAGTCGACAGCTGACGCTCTACCTTCGACTCTGCTTGCTCTCCTCGTTCTGGTGGAGTACTGGAGTCGACGGGACAGCACTCAGCGGTCGATCTATCGCGTCTATAGTAGATGCGATAAATGGACCCCTGCTGGATCAATCGCTGCCCGCCAATCTGGCGGGTAGTGTAGACAAGCCCTATCTCTATGCTAAGTGTGCAAGGGGCTCCCAATGACAGCAGGTGTGTGAACCTGTGCCACAGAGGGAGCAGCAGCACGTGTGAATGTTGAGTCTTTTGGGAGAGCTGGGTCTGCTCTTATCAGGTCTGAGAAGGCTGGTTGAATATTGTTAGTGGTGTAACTGAGAGAGAGAGGACTCTGGAGGAGACCAGATAAAAGAGGAAGGCCCAGGGCGTGGAGGGTGAAGTGCATTTAGAGTACTGCATGAAAGGGATTAGCCTTGGCTATTACCTTTGTGGAGCTGGAAGACGCACTAGTCCTAGAGGAAGCACAGTTGGACCTGGCATGCATTGTTGCCGAAACAAGCAACATACTGCAGTGCAGTAGGCACCACTGTAGTCTAGCATGGGACCAGTAGCAGAGAACTGGTGTGGAGGATCCCCTTTACCCCTCAGATGGGTGTGGGCTCCTCTGACACTTGCTGGTGCTTCTTAGAGAGCCTGGACAGTCACAGACTGCTCTGCATCTGAGAGCTATAACAGATTTTAAACTGCATCTCAGCATTAATCAACGTGGCTTGGGGCAAGTATGATGGCATTTAAGGCAGGCAGGCAGGGCCTAGGGGTGAACATCGCCAGCCACAGCAGGATCAGAAGAACTGGAGATGAGACAGTATATGAAAAGTTACGCACACAGCACAGCAGCAGCCAGGACACCTCTGTGAATAACATGGAGACAAAGGATTACTAAATTTGACCTGTGCAGTGCACACGGTCGCAAGACTGAATGCAAACACATCAGAGTATAATAAAATAACAAAGTCCATCAACAGCTGGCCTTCTTCACAGCAGTGAGCTGCAGATGTTTCAAAGAATAAAGTGAGTTTCTGTGTGTGTAATATGTAAATTTAAAATAATGGTAACCAAAATGAGGTCTCCCTTGCTCACCCACGTTATGGTTATTTCTGTATGTACAGCAATGGCTGAATAGAACTGTTGTGCAGCTGCACAAATCAAAAAGAAAGGAGAGATGGAGATGTGGTATGGTGATTGACACTGTTGAGTGCAGCAGAATAAGGACAAAATTCTTTTACTGGATCATTTTCTGTTGGTGAAAGAGACAAGTTTTTGAGCTGCAAGCTTTTGAAGAAGAGCTCTGGATAGTGTAAAAGTGTGCCTCTTTCACCAACAAAGGTTGGTCCAATAAAAGATATTACCTCATCCACCTTGTCTGTCTTCCAGTATGGTTTTTACAATATTCTTTGACATTGTGGTCCTTCACTATAACAAATCTTCAGCTCATCTTTTACACTGTGCTTAAGGAAGAGAGCAAGTGAATCTTCCTTACCAGACTCTAGCTCACTTGTTCTTTCAGCATAATGTTTTCATTTCTTTAGGCAGTTTTATCTTTAGGGTGAAAATTGTAAATCTTCATGAAGATCAGAACTGTTATATTTCAGAGTTTATGCCAAAGGATAATCTCTGCTTTGAAACAGACTGGTTTACACTGTATAAATTGAAATCACAGGCTTTCACTTCCAGTTACACAGTCCATTTGTGTACCAGATATTACTTAAGATTTTGTTAAATGAATCCTGCACCATTAAGTCTGGAAGCGGTGACAGTGTTATAGTGTCATGTTACTGTAGAAAAGCCCCTGAATTTGACACCAAGTGTACTAATTTTCACCTCTGTCAATGGCATTATATTGTCCTTGGAGCAGAGGTTAAATTAAATATTCCCTTTTTCTAATGTGCTGTTTTCTAAGAATGATTACTGATTTCTAGACATTTGAAATAGAATTAGTGATGGAAGCAGTCTCTCTCTCTCTCACACACACACACCAGTTACTCTAGAAGCTCTCACTTATGCATATGTAATTTGAAGAGTTCTACAAACGCACCGCAATGTGTTAATGGGAGCAAGAGCACTTGGATTTATTCCCTTTACATAGCAGCTCATGAACTGAATAACCATCTCATATCTATAGTTTCCTGATATCCCTTTCTCTATTTGATTCTCTTCTGTGGAAAATACCTTGGATTAACGGCCATTTGGCTGTTTGCCTATCTTCCCAAGGTTAGAAAACAAAATTGCCATGTTTTTGAGAAATCTGCTGAAATCTCTTTAATAATTGTAGACCCAGTCCCTTCAGGTAGCTGATTTGTTTAATAAAAAGAAAAGGAGTACTTGTGGCACCTTAGAGACTAACCAATTTATTTGAGCATGAGCTTTCGTGAGCTACAGCTCACTTCATCGGATGCATGCCGTGAAGTGAGCTGTAGCTCACGAAAGCTCATGCTCAAATAAATTGGTTAGTCTCTAAGGTGCCACAAGTACTCCTTTTCTTTTTGCGAATACAGACTAACACGGCTGTTACTCTGAAACTTGTTTAATAAAGGCCTCCTGGGACCAAGAAGGCTCTTTTCCTCTAATTATGCCTGCTCTGTAGAAATAAATTATCAGATATATCCAGTATATATCCCAAATAAAAAAAAAATCAATAAGTGAACCAAAAAAAAAAAAAGCCACTATGGCTAAGCAATAGAGTAAAAGAGGTGGTTAGAGACAAAAAGACATCCTTTACAAATTGGAAGTGAAAGCTGACTGAGGAAAATAGAAAGGAATATAAACTCTGGCAGGTCAAGTGTAAACATAGGCAGACCCTCCTCCCACCCAAAAAATTTAAGAGCAAATAGCAAAATACAAAAACTAGCAGCAAAAAACAAATGAACAAACAAAAAATTAAGTACGTCAGAAGCAAACAATCAATGAGGCCACTGGACAATTGTACTAAAGGAGCACTCAAGGAAGACCACAAGGCTGTTGTAGAGAAAATAAATGAATTAATGGGTGGTGGGTGAACCTATGGTGTGGGGAGGCTAGCCCCCAGCCCTGCGTCTTCTGCCCGAGGCCCCGCACCTTCCATGTCCACCGGAGCCTAGCTCCCACTTTGGCCGCAGGCCCCTGCCCCAGGTTAGCACCCCCGAGCCCTCCCCAGCCCTGGAGCGCTGGAGAGCCAGGCAGCGCGGCTCCAGCCTCCTAGCCCCGGAGCACCAGAGCGCCAGGGAGTGCAGCCCCAGCCTTGCCTGGACCACCGGAGGGCCAGCCAACACAGCCCCAGCCCCCCTGACCCCAGAGTTCCAGCCTGCGTGGCCCCAGCTGCCCTGGGCCATGCCATCCAGCTTGACCCCCAGCTGGTCGGCCCCCCACCCCTGAAGGCCTCCCCCGGCCGAGTGCCAGCCCCAGCACCTGGCCAAGCCACCTCACTCCCTCGCAGAGCACGTGGCGGGTGGCACGGCCCCAGTGGCGGGCGGCACGGCCCCAATGCCGGGGTGGCTCCAGCCCCAGCAGGCTCCCTAGAGAGCAGACTGCCTGGGTTGGGGCCTAGTTGTAGCTGCACACTGCAGGTAGGAGGGGCCTGGGATGGAGCGTGGGTGGGGCCATCTGTGGCTGTTTTGGTAGGGACAGCCTTCCCTTGCCTACATTATGCGCTGCCCATGAATGAATTCTTTGCATTTGTGCTCACTGCAGAGGATGTGAAGGAGATTCGCACAGCTGAACCCTTCTTTTTAGGTGATAGATTTGAGGAGCTGGCCCAGACTGAGATGTCAGTATGGAAGTTTTTGGAACAGATTGATAAATGAAGCAGTAATAAGTCACCAGGCCCAGATGGTATTCACCAAAGAGCTCTGAAGAAACTCAAATATGCAATACCAGAACTACTAACTGTGATATGTAACCTATCACTTAAATCAACCTCTGTACCAGATGACTGGAGGATAGCTAATGGAACATCGATTTTAAAAAGGGCTCCAGAAGTGATCTTGGCCAGTAAGCCTAACTTCAGTTTCAGGCAAATTGGTTGAAACTATAGGAAATAACAGAATTATCAGTCACATGGATGAACACAATATGTTGGGGAAGAATCAACATGGCTTTGGTAAAGGGAAATCATGCCTCATCAATCTATGTGAATTCTTTGAAGGTGTCAGCAAGCATGTGGACAAGGGTGATCTACTAGATATATGGTACTTGGACTTTCAGAAAGCCTTTGACAAGGTCCCACATCAAAGGCTGTTGAGCAAAGTAAGCAGTTGTGGTAAAGGAATGGTCTTCTCATGGATCAGTAACTGGTTAAAACATAGGAAACAAAGGGTAGGAATAAATAGTCAGTTTTCACAGTGGAGGGGGTAAATAGCGGGGTCCCCTAAGGACTTATACTGGGACCAGTGCTGTTCAACGTATTCATAAACATTTTGGAAAAGGGGGTAAGCAGTGAGATGGCAGAGTTTGCAGACGATACAAAAATTACTGAAGATAGTTAAGTCCAAAGCTGACTGCAAAGAGTTACAGAGGGACCTCTTTAAATTGTGTGACCAGACAACAAAACGGCTGATAAAATTCAGTGTTGATAAATGCAAAATAATGCATATTGGAAAACATAATCCCAACTATATGTACAAAATGATGGGGTCTAAATAAACTTTTACTAGTCAAGAAAGAGATCTTGGAGTCATGGTGGATAGTTCTCTGAAAACATCTGCTCAGTGTGCAGCAGCAGTCCAGAAAGCTAACAGAATGTTAGGAACCATTAGGAAATGGACAGATAAGAAGTCAGAAAATACCATAATGCCACTATGTAAATGCATGGTATGCCCACCTTTGAATACTCAGTTCAGTTCTGGTTGTCTCGTCTCAAAAAAGATATATTAGAATTGGAAAAGGTACAGGGAAGGGCAACTAAAATGATTACGACTATAGAACAGATTTTATATGTGTGAAGATTAACAAAACTGGGACTGTTCGGCTTAGAAAAGAGATGACTAAGGGGCAGATATGATAGAGGTCTATAAAATCATGAATGGTGTGGAAAAAGCGAATAAGGAAGTGTTATTTACTCTTTCATATAACACAAGAACCAGGGGTCAGCTGGCAAAATTAATAGGCAGTGGATTTAAAACTAACATAAAGAAGTACTTCTTTACATAATGCACAGTCAACTTGTGGAACTCATTTCCAGGCGACGTTGTAAAGGCCAAAAATTATAACTTTGTTAAAAAAAGAATTAGATAAATTCATGGAGGATAGATTCATCAGTGGCCACCAGCCAAGATGGCCAGGGTTACAACCCCATGTTCCAGGTGTCCCTAAGCCTCTGATTGCCAGAAGATGGGACTGGATGACTTGGGATGGATCACGCAAAAATTTCCCTGGTCTGTTCATTCTCTCTGAACCATCTGGCACCAGCCACTATCTGAAGACAGGATATTGGGCTCAATAGACCATTGATCTGACCCAGCATGGCCATTTGTATGTTCTTTTGTTCTTCTGATACAGAAGTAATTCTGCAACATGGTCAGTGTATGAAACAGGATTAGTTAAACCAATAATGAGCATTTAAAAGATGACACTTCCTCTGGAGTTCATGAAATGCAATTAATAGCTAAACTTACCTTTAGGAATAAAGGAAGGTAAATAAAGAATAAAATTTGGGAATAATCTGTGTGAGTGGCAAGAAGAGGAGAGTTTAGAAGAATTGAAGGGTTTACTTGAGGGACAGTAGCAGAAAGGTACCTAAAGAATGTAGTAATGTGTAAGGTAAATTAGGGGAAACTTATCTTGTACCTTAATATACCCCTTTTCCTGCTCCTCACCATGCCCTTCCACACTCTCTTAGTGCATAAACTACTCCAAATGACACTCACTTCCATTGACTTTCCTGATATGCAACTTATGCCACTGTTTGAATCATCTTCTCATCATAGTATCCCCTTCAGTGGAGAGCCAATTTTTTAAAGAAAAGCTGTAAGGTTTTAGATGGAATGTCTGATTCCAAGGTTTCCCAGCCACATGAAAAAGTTCAAAGACTGGCATATCCTCTTCTTCATCAGTTGGAACTAGTGAGTATGATATGTAATTGCAAACATCGGTTGTTCGACACGTTTTCTAAACATAATATTTTACAAAAGGAAATAAGGAACACTTTCAAGTTGCTGTCTAGATGCATTTTAAGTTTTCTTGGATGAGCATGTGGTGTGCTTTCATGAGATGTATATGTGTGTGTTTATGGGAGGAAGTCTGGGGAAAGGTTTTACTTGAATGCATTTAGAAATGGAGTTAGGAGTGTGCTACTGGAATTCATTAATGATTCAGGATGGTCGGTTTCAGTTTCGCCTCTCTGTTCACAAGACGGAACCCAATCGATACTTCTCTTTCAAGGTCACCATTCATTCTTTTCCTTGTTCTTCTTCTGATCATCCCTCCTTAGCTTTCTGCACCAAAAGCTACAATATTTTGGAAGATTTAATTTCTGAGGAATTGAAATTAGTCATTGATATTTTTATCATAGTCAGATTTGGACTTAAGGCTATATTATGCATTTTTGAATAGGCATAATATATGTCCAGTTTTGAAATTCTGATAGCGAGCAAATCCTGAGAAATCTGGATGCTTATCTGAGCTATTTAATTTTTTTAAAGTTTGTAAAATTGAATTGGAAACTGTGCATGAGAATGGGCTGTCTCCTGAGAATTCCAGTACTTCCTAATTCCATACTGAGAATAGTATTTGGTTCAGATTTGGGGCATTTCTGCTTCCAGAGCTGCAAGTTTGAGGTAGGAGGAACCCCCGAACAACTACTGATAGTTATCTGAACTTTTCCAAACCTATTAGGACATTTGGTTCAGTGTGAGAAGTTTGCCACTTATTAACTCACCAGTCTCACTTCTTGCAATTGTGTTGGAATCCTAAAGGTAGACCCAGAATCAATAGTTTAATTCCAGGCAAAGAAACAGTGATCCAACAGCGATGAAAACCTGTCTCCATCTACAGTAGCTTTCGTAGTCTGAGAAATGCAATAAGTGGCACCAGAGTATCTTAATTATGCTTCTGCTTGGAATGTCATAGAATATATTCTTAGCCATGGAATTTCCTATCTAAAATTTCCAGTGAAATATAGATGTGGTATTTTGACTAAAAACAAGTAAGAATTCTCATTGTCACATGAGTTAAGATCACACTTAAGATGGATCTGCTTTTTAAAATCTCAATGTTATGGTTAAGAAATTACTTCTAAAATTTAACTCAAGCTGAAAAAATATATATACATTTTCTTCTGAGACAGAAGTGGAACAGTTAGGAACACAGTTGAACAAATACCGAGAACAAATACAGCAGATATGAGTGAATGGGCCAAATCCTCTGCTGGAGTAAATGGCTGCTGCTCGGTTTCCTGTGACATTTCATGTGTTTACAGCAGCAAAGAATTTGGTGCAATATATTGTAAGTTGGACAAGGAATAGAAAAGAAAATGAGGGAATAATTTCTTCCTTCAGCTTCCTTGGAGAAGGCAGAAGTGTTCACAAAGACTGAGGAAAATCCAGACAGTCTAAGGCTCTTCAGTTTTGACATAATTCTGAGTTATCATAATAATTTCCAAAGTGAGCTGCTGGAGTTCAGCTATATTCTAGGACGTTATGAGCACAGTTAATCATGACTGTTAAACAAGGCAGATCCAAATTTGCAGTGGGTCATAACCCTTAATCAGTCAAGGAAAATACACAGTTTGCTTTATTCATTCTACTGACGTTATGTTTAATATGGTTCAAACAAGTTTTATATGCACTGTATTGGTTTTATGCTGTTCATAAAATGTTGGTAATAGAAAATCTATTTTTCTATGTGGAATCAGTACCTTAATGTTAATATAATTTCTAAGGAAGAAATGGCCTGATTTTCTTAGTTACATGAATGGGTATTGTATGTATAGCTATACAAAGTCTGCAAGAATATAATCCAGACTGTATGTTCGTGAGTAGGATAGAGCGCTATATTGCTGACTGGGTTAGCTTCCCATGTATTTCTTATTCATTACTGATTAAGCTTAAGGGCAGTATTTTCAGATGTTGGTCCCCAAGTGGTGCCCACAAAATAGGTCTCTGTCAATTGGTCATGGAAATGCCACTTTTGCATGCGATGATCAAAGAGTTATGCTCAAGATTACCCTTTGCTAATGTACTTTCCCATTTGAACACAACAGGCACATGTGTCCCTTTACAAGTACAGCTTAGTCGGGTGTCTGAAATTTTGGCCTTACAGGCTTGATCTTGCAAGTCTTCTGTGTATAATCATTATGTCTCGCCATCAGCTCTGTCTGAGCTACCCTTGGTGCAAGTCCCAAAGAGGTTGGCGAGTGGTAATGTTGTGCTACTTTTGTGCTTCCTTGATCCTGGGGGCAGCTGCTTGGCTCCTGACATATAAGAGCAGCTGTAGAGCTGGTTAATGGCCCGTCTGGGGCCATTCTGCTGGCCAGGATTGCAGGAGTGCAAAGTACTGCAGGCCTGCTCCCTCCATGCCTCCAGAACATCCACTATGTTGGGAGGACCAGGAGTAAGTGCAGAGCCAGGTACACTGGCTGTAGGCTACCTGGGGATGTTCCTATGCCAAGGAGCAGCATAAAAAATGGGACAGAGCAGGGCTGAGGCTCTAGTCTATTAACTGTACTGGGAATCATTCAAGTATTATGAGCCAAATTCATAACTGAAGGTAACGCAGGTGCCCTTGGCCAAAATCATCCTGGGGGTATGTCTATACTGGAGCAGGAAGTGCAATTTTCTTCTTGGGTAGTCTTAGCTCGATCAGAGCTAGTGTCGGTAAAGTGCTAAAAATAGCACTGTAGCCACAGTTGCACAATCATAGAACATCAGGGTTGGAAGGGACCCCAGGAGGTCATCTAGTCCAACCCCCTGTTTAAAGCAGGACCAATCCCCAATTTTTGCCCCAGATCCCTAAATGGCCCCCTCAAGGATTGAACTCAGAACCCTGGGTTTAGCAGACCAATGCTCAAACCACTGAGCTATCCCTCCCCACCCCAGTGGTCCAATGGATTGTACTCAGGGCAGCTAGCCCATCCCACCATTGTGCAGCTGTGGCTACACTGCTATTTTTAGTGCATTAGCTTGGTCAGAACTAGCGTGGGTATGTCTACCCAAGCTGGAAATTGGACCTCCAGCTCCAGTGTAGGCATATCTCTTAATTACTGAATATGAAGCAGAACAATACAAATGGTTTTAAACAGCTGTAAAATAAATGTTTGTGCTGTACTCATTTATTCATTGTGTTGGTGTAGCCCAAATGCAGTAACATAAAAGTATTAACTAGTAGAGGTGATACTCCTCATATTATTGACCCTTAAGAATATCAAAGGTGAATTATGAAGATCAGCTAAAAAAGTAAGGATATTATTCTGTATATTAAGCTGGGGAAAAAAAAAAAGCAAGTAAAAATCTTTACAAACAAAAAGTACAATAGAATTTACACTAGCAAGCAATTGCCTTCATATTAGATTAATGTTAATGCATTCCATTCCAGTTCATGATGAAGTAAAAAGAGTTTGTCTGGTAGATCAAATGTGGCTTTCGCTGTAAGACTAGGATAATGAAGGTGAGACAAGAGGATATATAGTCTCATAAACTGTGGAATAAAGACCAAAGACTGTATTGTTTTTATGTATACCTAATGGACTAGTGCATTAGTAGGAGCATTGCCAACAGATCAAGGGAAATGATTATTCCCCTCTATTCAGCACTGCTGAGGCCACATCTGGAGTATTGTGTCCAGTTTTGGGCCTCCCACTACAGAAAGGATGTGGACAAATTAGAGAGAGACCAGCGGAGGGCAACAAAAATTATCAGGGGGCTAGGGCACATGACTTACGAGGAAAGGCTGAGGGAACTGGGCTTGTTTAGTCTGCAGAAGAGGGGGATTTGATAGCAGCCTTCAACTACCTGAAAGGGGGGTTCCAAAGAGGAAGGAGCTTGGCTGTTCTCAGTGGTGGCAGATGACAGAACAAGGAGCAGTGGTCTCAAGTTGGATATTAGAAAACACTATTTCACTAAGAGGGTGGTGAAGCACTGAAATGGGTTACCTAGGGAGGTGGTGGAATCTCAACCCTTAGAGCTTTTTAAGGCCCAGCTTGACAAAGCCCTGACTGGGATGATTTAGTTGGTGTTGGTCCTGCTTTGAGTAGGGGGTTGGACTAGATGACCTCCTGAGGTCTCTTCCAACCCTAATCTTCTATGATTCTGTGACTACTCAATGATTTCATCTTAGAGCAGCTGTCCTATCGTAAAACAATATTACAACTAGTTTTAGTTTTATTTCACTATATGTTTTTTGCATAAATAACCACATATACCTAAACTCGTGTATAATTCACAGTGCATTTTAAGTTCAGTAATGAATCTGTGGGATTCTTTTGATTGTGGATGTCAGGGTTTTTTAGTCAGGTTTGAAATAAACTATATATTTTTTGCAATATGTGATAGACAGGTTTGGACTGAGTGATTGTATCTGCAGTTTGCTATATGGTTTTCATAGAATCACAGAATCATAGAATATCAGGGTTGGAAGGGACCTCAGGAGGTCATCTAGTCCAACCCCCTGCTCAAAGCAGGACCAATCCCCAACTAAATCATCCCAACTAAATTTTGTTCATTTGCTCTACAATTTGGTGCACAGCTCAACATAAATCTGCTGGGTGTAAGCAAAGCCAGGTGTATCCCTAGAGGCCACATCTAGACTAGTAAATATGTTGTGTTTAAAAACATTAGCTAACACGTTTGCAAACATGATCTATTTTCCTAATACAAACAGGACTAGCATCACAAGATCTCTCAGAATAAAACTTCCTTAATTCCCTTTCATAAAGATCTCAAATGTTATCTGTTCTACCATTACCAGTTTATTTGACCAAATCTGATTATTATTTGATTCAATACCAGAAAAATTGATTTGTCACATACATTACTTTGTGAAAAACTGCAAAATTAGTCAAATAATGACTTAGAAAAATATTTGACAGCTGTAAATCCAGTATATGTTTACATATAGTAGATTGAGCACCTTTAAATAATCAGTAATAGAACAGTTTTTTGTCTGATCTGTAAATTGGTCATTCTGATTTGACTGTAATAATAATGTAATAATTTCACTAACTTCTGTGGTAAAACATGGTAAGTTTTAATGGCCTGATCCTAGTTCCTTGAAGTCTTTGACAACGTCTTCCTTCACTTCAGTAGTGCTGGACTGGGCGCTAATGCCACACAGGAAAATCACTAAAATATTCTGTTTGCACAAGAGAAATTTTGGCATGCCAACTATCATTTGGCCTCTGTCACCGATTGTATCCACACACACAATTATGGCCAACAGCGCACAGCCATTCACAGCACGGTTTGGCTCTGACTTTTTCCAAGCAAGGCTAACCCTTCTTCAGAAAGGAAGTGAAGGAGGAATGAATTTGGGCAGATTGGAATCTGCTCCTTGGCTCCACTATGGCTCCTTTCTGCCATGCCAGCACATATGGCCATAAAGCATAACTGGCCAGGTGAGGAATCTCCTGACATAAGGGAATCCCCATATGTCCCTTTGCAGCCCCTAGTGTAGGGGGTATAGCTGAGCACTGCTGCGCATTAGCAAACTCTGGGATGCTTAAATTGCTCTCTGTTGCAAAACAGGATTGGCCTGGTGCTTGGCAGTCTAAGGATTGGGGCAGTTTAGAGATGGCTTACGTCATCTTTGCTGCGCTGGGCATAGAGAGACTTAAGGATCTGGTTTGACGTGTATACTCATTGGAAAAACTCATGGAGCTGGTGTGGACCTAGGACATTGTCTCATTACTGACCCAAAGGGTCATACCATCTATCAAATCACTACCCCCAATTCCTACGGCACCCTACGTGTTATTCCATTATTGCTTTGGCTTTAATTAGAATGTAAAGTCATTCTCTCTGGGGAGACAAAGTGCACCAGGCACAGGGGATCCTGCAGCCATGAGCCTGCAGTAGTGCAGTAGCAACCCGTGATAGCTCCACTCCTTCCAGATCCCTTCCCTCCAGACTGCCTGCGGGGAGATCTGTGGGAGCTGATGTCTTTGGCTGCGTGCTGGAAACAGGAGTTTGGTCCAAATGTATTAACAGAGGCAGAGAGCTTAACGCTTGTGCTTTTCATGTCGTTCAGAAAGTTACAAATCTTGGCACTGGCACTCTCCCATGAATGGCAGCAGACAAACACGGACGTTTTGAAAAGAATTCACGATGTCAAGATGTGCGGATAAGAAGCCCAATAGCTCCTGCTGCAGGGATGTAATTAGTTTTAAATAA
Organism: Lepidochelys kempii; assembly: GCF_965140285.1. Taxonomy (NCBI): domain Eukaryota; kingdom Metazoa; phylum Chordata; order Testudines; family Cheloniidae; genus Lepidochelys; species Lepidochelys kempii. The sequence goes on along the minus strand of NC_136384.1, from coordinate 91,814,289 downwards.
GAAGATAGCCTTAACTCTCAACACTTACTTCCTAATAGCCTCCCCTGGTAGGGTTGGCAATAAGCAGCTAAACCTAGGTATCCATTATAGGATGAAGTCTCTAATTTATTTTATGTTAATTAAGTTTATAATTACATGGTATCATTTAGTAAAACTGTTTTTCTCCCACAAGAAACTCACTGAGTTTTCAGAAGGGGCTTTTTGGCTGTAATTTAGATGCAAATAGCCTGTTAGATGTAGTTTGTGTTCAGTTCATTTGGTTACTGTTCAGTGATGATGTAGTAGGAGGCAACATACAAAGAACTGAAACCACTAGCGGAGTGAACAAGGAAGGGCCAGGCTGGGGTGGACACATATTGTCTTCGCTTTCGGCACCACAAAGTTGTGGCACAAAGACTGGGGTTGATTTATAGTCTAGAGTCGTATAACACTTTCCACAGAGTCCCCCCTCCCCGGAGGGCTAGGGGCAGCCCAGCTCAGTGGTGTGCCTGGTGGGGGGCAGCTTCAAAATAGCTGCTTGCTGCCTTGGGAGAAGGGGGAAGATCATTAGGGGCCAGAGCCAGTGCAGAGCCACACAGCCTTGATGTGGTTATCCCTGTCTGCCTGTGGATCTTCCAAGATCCGCCAGGTTTGTGGGTGAACCCTGCTGACTATTCTGGGGATGTGAATCTTGTCCCAATGAATGAGAGGAGTGGTATTCCAGGAGATCCTCATGGAGACTTCCTTCCCCATAGCCCCCATATTCTCCTACAGGAGGCGCTAATCTAGATAAGGGGTATTGAAAGGCTGCTTTGCAGTTTATGCTTCTCCTATGATTCTTTCAGTCTTCATAGACTTGCTGGTCCAGTAGGATCTCTGGCAAGGGAGAAGTAATAGGGTTTTCCTTTTTCCAAAAAAGTGAAATATTTTCTTGGCAGAAGCTCTTTCTTTATTATTCTATCAGAAGGCAGTCTATGGGGTAAAAAGCCCAATCCTGGGTTATATTAAAACAGCAATTAGAGGTGGGTGAATCAAATAGCGATTTTGCATGAATAGATCATGCTGAGCTATAGCAAAAGGAGTACAGATCAGCTTCTCCAGGCTGTTCTGGCCAGTCTCCTGCCTACTGGAAGTCAGGAGAAAAGAGAGGAAAGAAGACCAGGATCCCATTGTTCTTGGCACTGTATTGTCACAAAGTGAGATACAGTCCCTGCCCCAAAGGACTCACAGTGGAAATAAACAGAAGAACATAGAGGAGAAGTGACTTGCCCTGAGCTAGGATTAGAATCCAGGTCTCCTGACTCCTAATCCACTGGACCACACTTTATCCATCCTAAATCAATGGCATTTATCCATCCTAAACCAATCCTTGTGGTGAGTGTATTGACTGCCAAATGAACAGTAAGGGTCTTCTGTAGGCAGGAAAAGTGAGTTAAATACAAGTAGAAGAGCCAGCAGCTGTCACAAGCAAAATGTTAGGAGCAATCAGTGATTAGCATGTGTATTTTACAAGTATAAGTGGCACTCAGACTTCATAGCTTTATAATAGTAAAATGTCATTGACAGAAAGTATGAGAATTACTCAATCACAACTGGAAATACTGTATTAATATACATTCCTTTGATCATTGTAATACAACGTGAAGGATAATCTTGCTGTATATTAATGTGGTAATGGTATGTAATTCCATAGCTATTCAGAGTGTACCACAATAAGAAATATCAGCTCCTTCACTCCCTCTTCTGGGAATGTCCTGGGTTGGCAATTGTAGATTGAAGGCCATATATCGTATGTCTGGAATTCCCATTGATCTCTGTGGAAATTGCACACACCAGATTGAGGGCAGAATTGGCCCAGCTGTTCAGGTAGGGAGAGACGGAATAGTTTCTAACACAGGAATTACTCTGTTTTTCACGAGAGTCAGAGGTAATTACGCTGTGTCCTTCATGTGCTGTGATTTTCCTTTTATACTGAAGTAAAGTGACACCTGTCAAAGCTGCATTTGTACTGTAGTGCATCTGTATGTTTAACATTCATATCGATGAGCATATTAAACACAAATGGTTGGGATGTCAGAAGGTAAGCAGCCCCTTTCCTTAACAGCTTTGACTTTTCAAGGCTACTGAAAGCTCTAGAAGAACATTCCTTGAAGTATTGATTGATTTTTTTAGGCACTCAAATGAAGGGCGGGATAATCTGTAGAGGTTCTGGTTTTGAAATGTCTATACAGTGAGTAACTTTTAGGCTCTTTTCTGTGAATTGGGAATTCACACCAGTGTTAAAACAATTGATTTTTTCTTTCCATTGTCTTCTATAGCATTTACATACCATACTGTTCAGTTCTCTCAATTAAAAAATTTCTATATTTCTTTAAATGTCTATTTTACCTTTTCTGTGGTTTTCCTTCTTTTTAGCATTTCATCGCTTCAATTCCTCTGACTCTTTCTTGTTTTGGATGAATACTTATTCTCAGAATTCTCATGATGTCTTTTCTAATCTCAAGAAGCAACCAGATACTTCCAGTCTGGGTTGCTTTTTTATTTTAGATTATGAAAAGCAACAAAATAAGAAAGAACAGAAGTAAAGTGTTTGTGAGAAAGAGAGAGCTGTGTGTGTTTTCTCTGAAATGTGCTGCATCCAGTCTGCCTTACAAATTAGCATATGCCCCTGCAGAGGCCCAGTCCTTATACATTTAATGTGGCAGTATACAGAAAAGGTAAAAACAGGTACAAGCTACATAAAAACCACAATTCTTTCTTAAGCCTAAAGTATTCTGGTGGAATACCAGGAGTCAATGGGACTTTCCATGATCATAGAATTGTAGGGTTGGAAGGGACCTCAAGAGGTCATCAAGTCCATTCCTCTGAGGCAGGATTAAGTGTATTTAAATGTTTGTCTTACTTGTTCTTAAAAACCTCTAGTGATGGGAATTCCACAACCTCCCTGAGCAAGCTGATCTCTGAGACAGGATGGATGACCTTTTAGTTGTAGCAATACCCTCAAATTTGCAGTAGGAGGTAGCATGATAGTACTGCATAACCACAGTGAGAGCTCAGAGGGCCATTGTGTCTTGGTGAAACAAAATGTTCTCATGAGTGGAAGAAGAGTATGCAGCCCTGGGACTGGGTGCAGAATGTACTCGTTTTCCTGCCACTGAACAGGACCAGTTCTGCTGATCAGTACAGCCCTCCCTGCCCTTTTTGGGCCTAATGCCCACTTCTTGCAGTAGTGCTAGACCTCACCAGCCTTGCAGGGGTGAAAGTAACTTAAAGAACTTACTGGTCCTCTGGAAACCTTAGCAGGGGCGTGGCCTCAACCGGAAGAGGCAAGGTCTTTAAATACCCAGGCCCTTTAAATCAAGATTTAAAGGCCCAAGGGCTCTGGCTGCGGCTGGCAGCCCTGGGGCCTTTAAATCACGCCCAGAGCTACCAGGTGCAGAGGCAGCAGGGAACCCCGGGGCTCAGGGGTGATTTAAAGCAGAGCTCCAGGCCCTTTAAATCACCGCCGGAGCCCCGCTGCTGCTACCCTGGGGCTCCGGCAGTGGGACTCGGGTGGCGCTTTAAAGGGCCCGGGGGCTCTGGCCACTGCGGGGAGCCCCGGGGGTTCGGGGGGGGTGCTTTAAAGGGCGCGGGGCTCCCCGCAGCTGCCGGAGCCCCGGACCCTTTAAAATGCGGCCAGAGCCTTACTGCTGCTACCCCAAGGGCTGCAGCAGCGGGGCTTGGGCGGGGCTTTAAAGGGCCTGGGGCTCTGGCCGCTGCGGGGAGCCTGGGGCCCTTTAAAGCACCAGCCTGGGGAAGCCGGTCCAGTCTGGCACGGCGTAGCGGCTCTTGCCGGAACGCCGTACCAGACTGTACTGGCTTACTTTCACCTCTGCAGTCTTGTGACTGAACATGAGCAAGGACTGTCACTGTGAGCAGTTCTTGCATGGGTGTGTAGGCTCCTTGCACCGTCTCTTTCTGCTGGGGTGTGTGTCTGTGTTTTAGATGTATCTGAGGTTTACTGCCTCATCTTCAGCATCAGCATCAGTTGTTTACGTGTCCTCTTTCTTGCCTGTGCCTGAATTATAAATTGTGCAAAACCTGCCCACTGTCTAGCTCTGAGAGCAAGTGATCTGAGCTGCAGTTTTTAATGTCCTTGACTCTCAGTAGAAATCAGAACAAGCACAATATCAGCAGCAGTACTGTAAAAGGGAATTTCTATTGGACATGGCACTGGAAGGTATGTGAGTAATGACTCTTCTTGGGAAACACACTATATGCTCCTTAAGAATGCTGAGCACGCTTTGTTTCCCTTCTGCCTATGCCGAGAAAAGGAACACACCTTTTAAGGTGTCGATGCAAGGGAATAGAATAAAAGACTCTTTCTAACATATGAAGCCTCTGTAAACTACATTTAGATATTTAGTGTTCATAGTAGGCAGGGCAGGGGACCATTAACCTTACCTACTTTTCATTCTCAGATCTGCTGAGTAAATGGGTCACATTTTACTACCTTTTGCTCCTAATTCATTTTATATTGAGATCAGCTTTATAGGGTGCTTTTATTAAAGTACATATAATTTTGTTTGACCCCCACCCTTGCTAGTTTTATGAACTTGTGGATCAATGACCCAAACCATTAAATAGATTGAATGCTGCCTACAACAGTAATGTTAATGGCTCCAATTTTATTAAGACCGTTTGCAAATCTCACACAGGTGGCAGTATCCCTGAAATGATAAACTGCGTGTCCATCTCTACTGACCATAAACTCAAGCAGTAGAAGAAATACTAGTAGTGATGGGAAAGAAACATTTTAAGTTTGGCAGTGTTTTGATGAATTACAGGGGAAAGGTATAATTTGTCATTTAAATTTGACCCTAATTAGCCCTCAGTCTTATAACCTATGATATTGTAGTGTTCTACCATGCTTGTCTTCAGAGGCAGAGCAAGTCTCTTGATTTCTATTCTCAGTTATACTCTTACTCAATGTTAGACCATATTTAGCAAGTCATTTAATGGCTCTCTGCCTTGGTTTCCTCAGAAGTAAAGTGAATATAATCATTAGAAATGGGCTGGACTTTCACAGTTTGAACCCCATGCAGCTTTCCACCCTCTGTGATTCAAAGGTGTTCAGTTCTGGGGTTTTGGTTCAGCCCAGGGATGGGGACTAATGTGAAATTCAGATCCAGCTTCTAGAATGCTTGGTTTAGTTATGAGGGTTTAGTTTGGCCCCTGCCTCACAGGCTGTTGTGAGAATTAATGTTTGCATCCTTTGGTAAATGCAGTACATGTTGCAAGTGTAAAGTATTATAAGTGTTCTTAATAGTATGAGTGTGAAATCATCACTGTATTACAGTATCCTGAGAGAGAAACATTGTTAAAGGTGGTGCTTTTTTAAAAAAAGGTCCTGGTAGTGGGGAGGGAATTCGAATGATTGTATTTGGAATTTAAAACACTTGTGTTTGAGCCCAGGCTATTTATTGAAACACAAAGCCATCCTGAACCCAATGCACACACAATCCTGGAAATAAGGAAAGGCTTCCTCAGACTACTTTGTCCACTGCTGCTATGTAGACATCGTTATGGTGAAACAGGCCAATAACCATTTTACAGAAATCCATCCACCAAGCTCTCCTTGCTTTCCAATAAAGACGAGGTGACACTTTGTCCTCGCTTTGCTGCAGCACTAGCCAACACTGCTCTTTGAAGCAGTGGCACAGTTCCAAATAGCAACTAAGAGTAGGAATGAGTTATTTCATTTAATTTTCTACTTGAAATCAGAAACTAACACATTTGATAAGATTTCCCTTTTAGGTGATGCAACTGCATCTTGATTCCCTTTGCTTTCCTTCCTTTCACTTAGCAATTTTTAGTTCACTCCATATAAATCACGGTTCATTTAAATTGACCACAGATACATGTCACATTATGGTTAATTGCCTCTAAAAGTAAAAATATCTTCTTTCAAATACTCTCTATGAATGTTAGCACTGAATAGCAACACTCTGTGTTTAGGCAGAGAAGAGAATGAATGTGGCCATTTTAACCAGGCTTAAAATCTCAGAAATTTTTTGTTTCAGCACCCCCACTCAACCCCGTACATTTTGCTCTTGCTTTTGTGTTGGATGCTCTAGCTTATTTTCTCAGTTGGCAGGTTAGAATCTCTGAAATTATGCAAAAGTTTAGAGAATCTGATGTTCCAAAACACCTATATTTGAAGCTTACTAGCTGAGCAGTAGAATTTGGATAGTAAAGAACAGATTCAAAAGCCATTGAAGTCAGTGGGAGTCTATTAGCTTCAGTGGGCTTTGCATCAGGTCCTAAATGACCAAAGAAGTTCACCATTTCTTCAACCTCAGTAGAAATAAAACTAGCAATTTGTGATTTAATATCTTCTTGGGTTTTATGGCACTCACTGCATCCCAGTCAACCAAAGGTCACATTCTCTTTTTCTCACATTAAAATGTGTAGAAGAAGAAAAGGATGCTAAAAGATGTGACTCCTGGAAGTTTCCTTTTGGCTGCTTTGACCTTTTAGGTATCTTGAGTCACTAGTGGTATATATTAGAGAGGGTTATAGCCAGTGAAAAGAACTATGGTTGAGGTTGTACAGGATTGGCAGAGACCACCCCCATGCATCTTGGACTATCCACATACCAGAGCTACTCCCAGCACTAGCATGGCGGAATTAGCTGCCGTGGTGCGTGGTGCCATTGACTACCAGAATCCTTGTTGCTCAGAGGGGGCAAAGGGGGCTTCTTGTGTAAGAAGGATGCTACTTTACTGAAACCTTTCCTTTCAGAATAAGCCCAGACCATATCAGTAGTGTATTTTTGCAATTTCAGTTTTCTTTGTGTATACAGTGGAGAGGACCATGTGACCACAAGAAGGAATGGAGTCAGAACCTGCCTCTTGCGAGTGCCCCCTCTCTGGCAGACACATGCCTGCAATTACTCAGTTTTGAATGGGGCAGCACCCGCCTCTTGTGGATGCCTCCTTTCTGGTTGGGTGTGAGCCTGCTTTTCTTTTTGTTCTTATAACGGGGTGGCACTGGCCTCTCATGAGTGTCTGCAGGGTCGATGGCTCTTTCAGCAGGTCTTCAATGACTCAGCCCTCTAGCCAAGTCACACACTCTGTCCCTCTTTCTGGGGTATACAGCATCTAGTTCTTTCTCATGGCTGTGGTATGGGACTGTAGCTCCAAGGTTTCTTCCCCAGAGGCACTGTCTTCTTTAACAGCCAAAAGGGGCCCATCGTGGTACCCTCAGTTGGTGTCCTTTTGGCAGCCCTCACCTGGGTCAGTCTTCAACAAGACCACTAGGGCCCATTAGAATACCCTCCCACATCTGGCTAGGTTCTGTGCTCACTCCCCTGGGCTTAGCCTGCCTACACTGAGCTGTCTGCAGTCCTGCTGCTCTTCCAGCCAGGCATCCAGCCCTCCTCCTTCAAGCTCCGGGCAGCAACTGACTGCTCTGCCTCTACTACTTCCTTTTATACGGCCCTTTTGGCCCCTGATTGGCTGCTGCAGCGGTCCCTCTGATTGGTTGCTTTTCTGAAGCCACTCTAGGCTGCCTGGAGGACTTCTCCTCCGCTCTTTTCTGGAGCGGGGTGAAGCAGGGCTGTGTGGCCTCCAGCAGGGGGCATCTGGATCTAGTCCACCCCTCACAGAAGGTAATAAAATTAATGACAAAGGCTAAAAGTCCAGCAGTTTAGGGCTTCAAAGGCACATTTATCAAAACCCTAATGTGAATAAAAAGTAGGACTATGACGGATAATATTTTTGGATTTGTCAAATACTGAATTCTAATTTATAAAACTCAGGAGAATGCAATTGCCAATCTGATGTAACACTCAGGGCCTGTGATTGGCCGTTATTATACATCTTATTTGTATATGAAAATAGCACAATGGCATGCCTAAATTGGATATTTGCTGGCTAAAATGTATGTAAAAATTAGGGGCATAACTGGGAAATCAGGCCCTCAAAGATTTGGAAACAAAATTATCAGCTTTATTCCAGTGCTTGAAGAGCTGAATTAACAATAACAACAGTATAATAATACTTTATTTTTACTGTATAGGAGGCTCCTCAACCATAAGGTAAAAATGCTTTACAAAAGGTGTGGCAGCATTATTCTACACAGTTTATGGAGATGGAAAATGAGGCACAGAGAGGTTAAGTGGGACCTTGTTGAGGGACCTTGACTAATGTCTCTCAGAGACTAGTGACAATCAAGAACAGGGCTCAGATCCCCTGACTGCTGGTTCTCAATTGACTGCATCACAGTTGCACCCCCCCCTCCCCACTAGCTAGTTGTGCTTTATCATCTGAAGGCATGATTTTAAAAATACCCAGTATTGGCCTAATTAGGTGCTTTTAACAATGCCACCTTGAAAGCACAATATGCAGCTTGCTTTTTTTACGGCACTCTCTTTGGGTATGTCTACATAACAAAGAAAACCCCATGGCTCGCCTGTGCCAACTGACTTGGGCTTGTGGGACTCAAACTAAGGGGCTCTTTTATTTCTGTGTAGACTTGTGGGCTCGGTCTAGCACCTGGGCTCTGAGACCTTGTGAGGTGGGAGGATCCCAGCCTGAGCCTGGAAGTCTACACAGCAGTGAAATAACCCCACAGCCTGAGCCCTGTGAGTCCGAGTCAGCTGGCACAGGCCAGCTGCAGATGTCTAGTTGCTGTGTAAACATGCCCTCTGAGAGTACATAACTTAGGAGACATGAATTTTAATATTATATTGCATATGAGAACATAAGAATGGCCACACTGGGTCAGACTAGGGATCCGTTTAGCCCAGTATTCTGTCTTCCAACAGTGACAGGTGCCAGATGCTTCAGAGGGAATGAACAGAACAGGGCTATTATTGAGTGATCCAGCCCTGTCATCCATTCCAACTCCTGGCAGCTTGAAGGTTAGGGACACCCAGAGCATGATCTTGCGTCCCTGCCCATCTTGGCTAATCGTCAGTGCTGGACCTATTCTCCATGAAGTTATCTAATACTTTTTTGAAGCCAGTTTTACTTTTTGCCTTTACAACATCCCCCTGGCAACGAGTTCCAAAGGTTGACTGTGCATGGTGTGAAGAAGTATTTCCTTATGTTTGTTTTAAACCTGCTGCCTTTTAATTTCATGGGGTGACCCCTGGTCCTTGTGTTATGCGCAGGGGTAAATAAGACTTCCTTATTCACTTTCTCCACACCATTCATGATTTTATAGACCTCTATCATATTCTCCCTTTGTCGTCTCTTTTCTAAGCCAAACAGTTCCAGTCTTCTTAACCCCTCCTCATATGGAAAGTGTTTCATACCCCTAATAATTTTTGTTGCCCTTCTCTGTACCTTTTCCAATATATCTTTTTTAAGAGGGGGCATCCAGAACTATGCTCAGTATTCAGTGTGTGGAAATACCATAGATTTATATAATGTTGTGTTTTGATATTTTCTGTCGTCCTATCTGTCCGTTTCCTAATGGTTCCTAAGGACTGCTGCTGCACATTGAGCAGATGTTTTCAGAGAACTGTCCATAATGACCCCAAGATCTCTTTCTTGTGTGGTAGCAGCTAATTTACACCCCATCACTTTGTATGTATAGTGGGGATCATATTTTCTTTGCATAGTTACTTTGCATTTATCAACACTGAATTTCATCTGCCATTTTGTTGCAGTCACCCAGTTTTATGAGATCAGTTTGTAACTCTTTGCGGTCAGCTTTGGACTTAACTATCTTGAGTAATTTTGTATCATCTGTAAACTTTGTTACCTCACTGTTTATCCCTTTTTCTGGATCATTTACGAATACATTGAACAGCAATGGTCCCAGTACAGATCCTTGGGGGACTCTACTATTTACCTCTCTCCACTGTGAAAACTGACCACTTATTCCTACCCTTTGTTTCCTATCTTTTAACCAATTACTGATCCATGAGAGGACCTTCCCTCTTATCCCATAACAGCTTATTTTGCTTAAAAGACTTTGTCGAGGGACCTTGTCAAAGGCTTTCTGAAAGTCCAAGTATATTTTATCCAATGAATCATCCTTGTCCACATGCTTGTTGACACCCGCAAAGAATTCACATAGATTGGTGAGGCATGATTTTCCTTTAAACAAAGTCATGTTGATTCTTCCCCAACATATTTGTGTTCATCTATGTGTCTGATAATTCTGTTCTTCACTATCATTTCAATCAATTTTCCTGGTACTGAAGTTAGGCTTACTGGCCTGTAATTGCCCGAATCACCTCTGGAGCCTTTTTTTATCCTCCAGTCATCTGGTACTGAGGCTGATTTTAGCAATAGGTTACATTCCACAGTTAGTAGTTCTACAATTTCATATTTGAGTTTCTTCAGAACTCTTGGGTGAATACCATCTGGACCTGGTGACTTATTACTGTTTAATTTACCAATTTGTTTTAAAACCTTCTCTATGTACTGGTTAATGTTTGTTAAAGAACATTAATCTGACCACTGTATTTATGAAAGTCCTCTATATCAGAGACTAATATTGGAACAAAGTATTACCATGTTCCATTTTAAGAACACTGGGCTTTCTGTATCATCTGGGAGTAAACTGCATATGTGATCTGAATAGATGTCCTCAGCATTGCAAAACACTGAGAGAGTACAGTGTTGGGCAGAGCGTCTAAGAAAGACACCACAGTTGGGAAAAGATATGGAACTCTGATATTGTGTTCTTTTCACTAGTCCTGTAGATCTGCTAGCCACAGCTTCGAGTGATCTGACAGAGACACAAAGGTAGCTACCTTTCTACAACAGTCTTAAAAGTGGGTGACTGATATTTGGTCAAGGTCTTCTTTCTGTACCAGTAGCTGGATAACTTCTCCTCTTCCTCCACTTTTATTTTGAGCTCTCCAGTATTGGCTCTGTAATATATATTTTCTACTACAACTTTCTGAATGGCAGCTTATGCAACAGCAAGGATTGTTTTGAAATAGTCTTAAACCTGAGACCCAGTATTCTGGCAACTATTCCAGTGAATGTCAACTGTTTTGCCTAAACTTTCTTAACTGGCTCCCTTTGAAGTCTGAGAAACCCAGTCAAGGACTTGGTAGATAGGACATGACATGTCCTTTCCTAACTACCACATTCCATAATGTTTTAAAGTACTATCTCGGTGACCCTGAATAACTTGACAGACAGAGGACTGGTGAACAAATTGTCCCTGCCTAATCAAATTGCAAAGTTTGTTTTTTTTTATTTCAGTGGAAACCACATTTTACTTAAAAGTTTCTATTCAGTGTCTGCAACTCTCTTTACATCTCAACTCTTTTATTTTTTTCGTGTTCTATTTCACTGCACCTCCATCACTCTACCAATGATGCCAGCCTCACCACTTCCTTTATTTCCTTGTCTCCTTCTGTCTTTGTGCCATCTGCTGTGTCACACCATTTGCCTGGATTGCCCTTCTTGTCTCAGTGAATCAGGCCCCCATCTTCTTGTCATTTAATCATCTTCTTAAAACTCTTCTCCTGCGAGCCCTATGAATAATCCATGATAGTGTAACACCATCACCTCTTCTATCTGGGGGAAAATATTCCAAGTTATCACTGTTGGCAAGCGACTGAGGTTTTGTTTGACCTTTGTCTGTCAGGCCCCAACCTTGCAATTGAATCAATATGCTCAAACTCTTGTGCCCATGAGGAGCAACATTGACATGTGGGAGTTCATGAAGGCGTAATAGCCTGGCCGTGTGAATCCAATTGCAAGACTGAGGCCTTAGGTGTTCATCCTGCAAAGACTTAAGCACAAGCTTAGCTTTATGCACTGGGAGTAGTCCATTGCCTTTAGGGGGATTACCCCGTGCTTAAAGTTAAGCATGCACATAAATTTTTGTAGAGTCAGGACCTTATAATGTAAACTCCTCAGGTCAGGGTCATCGGTCTGGTTCTACTTTCACACTGGTGTAATTCTGCTGACTTCACAGGAGTTACTCCTTATTCACACTGGAATAACTAAAAGGAGAATCAGGCCCCAAGTCTATTTGTGTATAGTACGGTACCAAGCACTTATTCACACTTAACAAATAATAATAATAGTAATTGTACTGCTGAATGAAAACTAGGAATGAAATTGGCTCTCAATCATTTTCATTGCCTAACATGACTGAATTGCAATAGGCAAGCAACAAGTTTGAGGCTGGAAAAGAAAACTTAGCTCTTTGAAATTCTTTCACGTACAATAATCAACGTTGGTGTTAGTAACGTGTGATAAGTTTGTTTATATATATAATGTATATAATACACAAATATATATATTTATGTATATATATAATAATTTGAAGTGAAACTTTAGATTTAACAATGAAAAAGCCCATACAGATGCTCTGCGTGTCCTAGCAATAAACTTTCAATAACAATGATGATCTTCCAGCAACATTAAATACTGATATACAAGTTAACTCTCGCAAACAGCAACATTTAAAAATAAAGGAAATGGAGGTAATGATCTATCACAGAACAATTGAGGTGATTTTAATATACAGTGTAGTGATATTAATGTGCAATTATATTGCTTTGAACTCTGCATTATGGAGTTCTTCAGGAACCCACAGCATGGCCTTAATACAGTAATTTAATTTAAGATCCTTTATCTATGTGAAAGGGGGAAAGCAGGAGAATTGTCAGGATTAAAATTATCTAAATTGTAATAAAAGCACTGAGTCCAGCAATAACATAGTATCCTTTAGGAGGAGGTAAGACACTCAGCACTACATTACCTTATGTAACTAATCCTCTCAGCAGCAATCTAGCCTGAAGCCTTCCTCTCACAACAGTTAAAAACAGTGCCTGTGCAGAAACTGGGCAGCTCAGAAGTGATACACACTTGTACTGAAATTATATTTTACATGTGGATTAGCCAAGTCTCTCTCTCTCTCTCTTTGTTTTTGTTGGCTTATGCTAAATCCCATAGATTGTTTCAGCGAAAAGGAATTTTGCACACACCCTATTGAAAACGTGAAGTAGCGCACCCAACCAGCTATATTTGGCTTCCATGTGTGCTATTACCTACACCCAAACAAAACATGATATTATCTACTAAAGGTTTTAATTAGCAAGAAAATGAATTGTAAATGAATTAGTCACTTTTACTTACTTTCTAACAGTCATATTCAACTCCTATTGAAGTCAATAGCAAAATTTTCATTAACTCACATCGGACCAGGATTTTGCTCTAAACCTTTGGTTGTTTGGAGTGAGCTGATGTCTAGATAAGGTTTGATCTCTTCACAAAATTGTGAATTTACTGAGACGAGATCTCTTTAAAAAGACCTCCTGATGAAATATATATTTTCAGGAATACAGTGCTTGTAAATCCAATTCTCCTATTATTTCCTTGGGTTTTTTTTAGTGTCATTAGAACAAACAATGGTGACAATAAAAAGTGATGTATATAATAACTGCAGTCAGACAACAACAGCCTGTGTAAGATGATGCTGTGCTAAGAAGTATTTATGACTTAGAATTAGGTGTGTGGATTGAATCCCAATCCAAAACTGGTTTTCCTGAAGGCTCTCAGCCTTAGACAACCATCATTAAGGTTCACATAGTGGGCTTGATGGTAGATTGAGGGGGAAATTGATCTGATTTAAAAAAAAAAAAGCTCAGTTTTTATTTAGTCATTGATGTAGTGCCTGCTGATTTTTAGAGGTAGTTAATCCATTATGAAAAAATTGGTAACTTTCTCCCCGGTTATAATTTTCTCTTTCATAACAAAGTAAATCAAAGATGTTCATGACACTGAAGGCTTGTTCCAGCGCATAGCCGGTGTAGAGTGTTGTGCATAGAAACACAAGGTAAAGAGTAGTGAGCACCTGGGAACCTGATGCTGCATTAATAAGAGCACTGCAGTGTGATTGCCAAATTTCTTTTGCTAAGCAGCCAGAACAGAGCAAAAAGAGAGTGGCGGGGGGGGGGGGGAATGCATGCAGATGATCACCATTGAGACCATGATTCCTCAGAAACTTCCATGTTCTACCCACATCTACTCCTTGTTTGGCAGCGGGTCTGACTAAGGTTCTTCTGCTCAATGTAGAGGACTATCCCCAGTGTTTATCACTACTTGTTCCCATTTATAGTCTCTGTTCCTATAATACTACTGAGTCAATACATGGTGCTATGCTGCAGATAGCCTTACACATTTAGTGTGTCAGCATTGATTGGCATTTAAAACTTGATAGAAATGTTGTGGTGCTGGTTCTGATACTGCTTTTTTTAGGACGAGAGCATACTGCTGGGAGGATACCCATATAAACAAAGCATAATTATGCCTGTGATATATGCCGACCCCCATAGTCTGTATCTACTAGTTGTATTGTATTGCATCTTATTGTGAATATTCTGTGTGTTCAACATACAAATAGCATGCATTGTAATATTTGATTTTTAATTAACTAATGAAAACCACGTCCATAGAACACCACAAATTATGCGTTTTCCATAAACCATGTACAGTTTTTATTTAACATTTATTTTGCACATTTTGAAATGCATTCCATGTGTATTTGTCTTCTTCTTTATCTAGTGTTCATCTTTGTTTATTTCCTTGTGTTAATTTTTCCTTGAATTTTGTGAAGCATGATTTCTCATATTTTATTTTGTTTCTTTTAGGTTTTGTTTTGTTTCATAAGATCCCACTGGATGGGTAAATGAAATAAGGAAAAAAAATGAGAGAGGGGCTGTTGAGCTTGTTTGTTGAAGCTGCACGCTAGGGAGTGGACATTGTTCTTGTCCTGTGAATTGCCACATCTTTTGGACTTCTCTTTTAGACATGGGTTGTGTTTGGAAGATTCTAGACGTACACACAGCTCATTAGTTGTTTTGGAGACATCAGGGCAAAATCAGCCCTCAGGCCGCTATCAAACTCAAGAACGCCCAGAAATAAGCTATCAGATTCTTTTTTATTATCCTGTTTTTACTGTAGCTTCAAAATGGCATTTAAATGAAATTTGGTTACATTGTTTTCTCTGTCAAAAAGTTTTTCTGTTTGAACTTAACTGGAAAGATGTTGGTTTTGAGAAATAATATTTATTAAAGGTGAATTGCAAAGTTTTTTCATTTAAAAAATGAAAAAAGAAAAAATCAGATGTTTAAGGCCCAGATTCTACAACTCTTTTGCATGTGCTTATCTTTAAACTTGTAAGTAGTCCCATTGAATTCAGTGGGACTGTTGATGTACTTAAAGTGAATTGGGGCCTAAAATCTTGAAGCAGTAAACATATAGGTCTGATTCTGTAATCCTTATTCCTGTGAGTGGTCCCATTGGCTTTACTGGGAAGATTCTGGTGAGCAAGAATTACATGAGTTAGAGTTACAGGATCAGACCTTAGTCCATGTAAGTTGATTCAGCAAAGCCCATCCTTGTTGAGAATATCACTTAACTATGTGCTTAACTTTAGGCATGTGTTTGTGTCCTTTGCTGGACTGGGATGGTTTGAGCTGGAGCTTAGAATACAGATGCGAAATTAACATCTTTTGGTGTTGATCCTGCAAACCAAACATACACACATCACATGCATAAGCATTTTTAGGATCAGGGCCTACACTTGAAACATAATTTTTTAAAGTAATTTCCATGTCAAATACCTGCCGAATCCTGAGTTCAGTACTTGAGCTTTCTTATTCAGAAGGTGACATTGGTAAGAAAGAAGAAAAAAATCAATGAAAAATGTTTTTGAAATTAAAAAAATGAGTTAAGAGGATTCCCAGAAAGGGAAGCTGAGATGAACCTCTATAGAAATAAATGATTGTAAAGATGGGGTGTTTCCATTTCCACACACCAAATTTGTAGGTTTTGAATGAATGAACAGTCACTTTGATTTCCTCATAGTCTGTTAGAAGTTGAGGACATGCTATATGCCATTTATGGTTTATCTAGATAATAAATGTTGGTTTTGGTTATTTATTTTAACATAGGATATTTGGAAAAAAAGGAAGGGCTTCAGATTACTTTCTCTATTTAGATTTGCTTTTCTTTCTCTTTCCCTTTTCCGTTCACCCCATTTTTAATTTCTACTCTCTCTGTATTGGTGCGTCTGTTTGCTGTACTCTTTTTCAGTGTCTAGCTTTCGTCTACTTTACAATATTCTGTATTGCATCATTTGTTTTTGCTTGTTTCCTTCCTTATCTTTCCTTTGTTCTTTCTTTTCTTCATTGTGTATGATCCTTCCTTCACCTTTAAGTCTCTTTCCCAATCTCTTCCTCTTTCTCAGCCCAACTCTTTGACTGTCTTCTTACATTCCCTCCAATCTTTCACACCCATCATTCACTCTTCCCTCAGCATCCACCTTGAAGGAGTCTGCCTCTGAGTCTGGGAACATTTGTACTCATCTTGTCCCAAATAGGGAGTTATTTCTTTCCCCTTTTTACTGATAGGAGGAGTGGAGTTCTGGGGTGTTTCCTTTCCTTCCCACAAGCCAAAAGGCTCTAGTGAGGTGTCCTCTCCTGCTGTTCACCTGTGTAATGGATAGAGGTGGAGTTGGAATTCAATATATGTTCAAATTCCACAATGTCTTAGGTCAACCTACACATGCTTTCCTTGGGCAGCAGCATTTGATGGAGGGTAACAATTAGGGCTGTTCTTCACAGTCGGTCAGTTGGAGTGATATCAGCTAAACCTTTCTTTTGTTCCTTGAAATAAAATCAGAAAACATTGGCCTTCTCTCTTCCAAATGCATAAGGAAGTGTTCTTTCCAATTATATGTTTTGGAGATGCCTATTCTTTTCTACCCTACTGATCCCTTTAACTCATTTTTTTTAAATTGACTTTTGCACTGACATCTTGTTTGCCCATGCATCTCCAACTTTATTTAAATTGCTTCTGATGTAACTGGGCCTGATTCTAATCTCTTACACACTTGTGTAAATCAGGGATAACTGAACTAAAGTTAACAGAATTACAAAAGGATAGTACTGATGTAATATCAGAGCTTGGCCTGCTGGGCCAAATTCCAATCTCAATTACAATCGTGAAAATTCATTGTATTACAGTTAAGTTAGTCTGTGTTTACTCATATGTAAATGAGATAAGGATCTGACCCTTTCTGTTTTGGCAAGGAAAAGACTAAATGCCAAACTCAGAATTTGGCAACTAAGTTAAGGAAAAGATGGTTTTGAAATATTTTTGGTTTTGAAATTTAGTACATACATTCCATAAGTGATTTAGGATCTTACCTGACACTACTTGTGATTTATTTTGTAACACTTTGCAATTCAACTTTAAGGAACAATAATAGGTTTGAATTTCAAATAGTTCTACTCGTACTGACACAGTATTTTGGATTTTATGTAACCAAGACATTAACAAATCGGAACTGATGTATGCACCATTGATATCTATATACAGATATAGATATCTATCTATCTGGCAATCAATCACTGTAGGATATCCTTGTTGAGTATTTTGTATGATATCTTTTTCATTAATCACTAAATGCACTGTTACTTAATACAGATATTCACAGAGCCTTATGGATTACAGCATGTGATTAGTTACTACTATTTTTTTTAACAGTGACAATGTTTAAATAATGGAACTAGGCTACCTGTTTCTAAAATATTTTCTTTCCGTTACATGAACACATTAGTCTCTTAAAGCTAAAGGGAGCTGAACTTTAAGCAGGGAGATTGCAATACACCCTAAATTGGTATTTTTCAGCTTGATTGTAAATGACATTGCCTGTCACTTTAGAGGTTCTAATCTGCCCAAATGGTGTGGGTTTACAAAGAGTTCATCTAATTACAGAATTCCCAACTCTTTAAAATAAAGTGAGATTCAAACCAAGAATCAGGTAGGAGCCATTAAAATGGTAAAAGTCACTGAACATCCAGCATGTGATACTAAAAACCTTTTATGTTATTTCACTGAGCAATAAAAAGTTCATGAAACATTTAAAGGACAAGTTTAGAAGTTTGCCAGACCTGAAAGGAAATCAAAAATATATTTGTATTACACTAAAAGAGGTTTATTTATGCTATAATTTGTTTTAAAATGAGGATTAGTAGATCAAGCAGATAAGAGCATTAAAAGGACATATGGTAAAACCCTTCTGTTGGTGAGCAGTTACTCACACAAATAGTTCAAGTGACTTCAGTGGGACTACTGCTCACCAGTGTAAACAAGGGGTTGCACAATCAGGTCCTTTTAATAAGTAAGGGTCTGCTCCTGCTCCCACAGAAGTAAATGCGAGTTTTGTGATAGAAGCACATCCCCATCAGGGAAGGAAACCTCTCCAGGAAACCTATGAACCACATTTTAGTTAGAAACCATTCCACTTAATATATTTCCTGTATTTATTATTTCTAATTCTTTGTGGTTATTGACCAGAATCTGGTCCTCTCTCCTGGCACAAATGGCCCCTAAAAGCATTTCCCCAAGGATTACAAGGCTTTTTATGGGTGCTTACCGTTACAGGTATTGGAATGCAGTTTCTGTTGATTCTGATCCTAACATAAAGGTCCAGTGTTTAAAGGATCCTCCATCCAGCTCTCAGTTTTGTGCCTACATTTGGGCATCTAACTCTCATTTTCTGATGCCAAGAGGTAGATATCCAAAAGCTATTAATTCAAGGCCTGTAAATTGGAAGCAATTAAACAAAACCTTAGTCCTGACACCTTTTTGATTCAAGTTCATTTTCTTTTGTTGCATCTTTACCTATTTGAGGTCATAGCCATCCTCTTCTGTAGATGTAGTGTTGGACAACCACAACTGATGTCCATGTTCACATCAGAGAGTACTCAAAAGCTTATCTGAAGTAGAGGTGAATGACTTCTTGGTTTGGGAGCTGAAACAAAGCACCGGGGAAAAAAACAATTTCAGGCTGAACAAACTGTTTAATTCAGTCTGAAACAAAATGTTTTGTTTCTATTTTTTTACCCTTTTTTGTAAATAAATCTATCTAAATTTATAAATGAAGTGTTTCAAAATGAAAAGTTGAAACATTTCATTTTAAAAATATTGACAAAACTTTTTTTTTGGAAAATATTTTCAATTCTTTTTTGGCCAAAACTATTTGCCGAATTTAACCCAAATGTCTGAATAGTTTGGGTTAAACTGGATTTTTGGCAAATAAACTATTTGTCTGAAAAATCCCACCCAACTCTGATCTGAAGCTTGTTCCAGTTTTTTGAGACTGCTTCATTCTTCCTTCCCTACAACCCTCAAAGACTTCACTGACTTCTCCCTGTCCTCTCAAGCCTTCAGTAGCCCCCAACTGTCCTTCCCTGTCATTCTCCAGAAAGCCCCATCTTCATCTTTCTTGCCCTCTACCAGGTCTCTTTGCCTGGGTGTGCACACATTCTGAAGAGTTAATCCCAGGGCCCAATAGCTATGGATGCTTTTCTGGAGGGCTTTGGCACACTATAGGGGTAGGTGCACCCAAGTGCAATGTATGCCCCAAATTGTGCAAGGTTTAGAATTCGTAGCAGCAGAAAGAGTTCCTGAGTAGCTGGGCACATAATGTGGTTTTTCAAAATGGAAATGGTGTGTTGCGGGGATGCAACATTGTAGAGAAAACTGGTGTTATATGTCGTTGCCTTGCTTCAACAAAAATGTCTAGAACAAAACTTTCAAAAGTGGCCTCTGTCTGTGCTAGCACTTTAATACCCATAACCATCCTCTGCTCTGTAAACATAAATGGCTAAGTTAGGTGGAAATAAGATGTTTGTCTACTCTGTTTACTTACATAAGTGCTATTTTTAGGTCCATCTGTAGAGGATTAATTGAGGCCACTTTGCAGCTCTCCCCATAAGAATTTAAACTTTTTAAGACTGAAGTAATAATGGTAGTGGTGGGAATTAAAATACACAGCTAGAAACAGAACTAATTGCTTCTGTATTGTACAAAATAATTACAGTTGCATTAACACGAACACATCTTCAGTTGGTGTAAACGTATGTTGCTTCATTCATTTTAATGGAACTATACCGCCTAACACCAGCTGGCAACCTGACCCACTGAGTTCAGTGCAGAAAATGTACAGATCATTGCTTAAAGGTGCAGAGTCTCAGTTGGGATTAGGGTTGATTGAAGAGGTCAGTCCTGAGTGTCAGCATTCTGTTTACAGAAGGGGCTAGACATAGTCTCAATTCCAGGTAAAACTTTAAAATGAAAATGAAGGCAAGAGACTAGAGTTGCTACCATTTTCTTACATTTCATCTCATAGCCTGTTGCTAGGTTTTAATTAAATCACAGAATAAACTGGATGGTGCTCACATCCGTACAAGAAAATGGAGTTACTTTAAAGTTCAGACATTTGCTGAAAAATATAGAAGCACAAGTGCTGCTGGGTAAGATTTCAGATGTGCATGTGGTGGGGGTGTTACTTGTACTGAACTATTGGTGGAAACTGGGTGAAATCCCTGGCCTACTGAGGTCAACTGGAGTTTCCTATTGACATAAGTAGGGCCAGGATTTCACCCTCTGAGTTTGATTGTGTGCGCACGTAAACCAGTTTTGTACCATTATAATGCCATTGATTTCATTGGATTGACTGCTGATTTACACCAGTGTGAGAGCAGAATCAGGCCCTCATCTCACAAATTAGGCATGAGAATAGAGGTTTCTTAAGTAAAGTTGAAACTTCTCTCTCTGCTGTTCAGAACTCTACACCTTTAGTTTCTTTTAAATGTTAGTTTCAGTATAGAAAACGTAACCTCTCTGTATCCAAAGTCTGTTTTCTCATGTATCGAGGGAAATAATGCTCCAAAAGATTACCAACAACTAGGCATCCTAACATATCTTTTAAAAATACATTTGCTGTAATCCATCAACATGTTGTAAATCTTAGATTTTCCACTCCCAACATATGTTTAGAGCTGATTTTATATTTCTTGTAAATAATTGACAATCCTGTTTTTACTTCAAATACTATCTTAATAATGTGGACAGACTACATAAATGTACTTGCTGGACTTATTTTTAACAGGCCAATAAAGTTTTATAATTCATTATCATTGTGTCTTGTACTTTCTATAAATACTTAGCATGCACTTGGTATTTTACCAGTAATGTACAGTATTTTATTGGAAAACGTGTAATTCTATAGGGTGTGTCCTCAGTTATCACATGGTACCAGATGTTATAAATCAGTACAGTCTATGGATGTGTTTATTTAGTTGTGAATGATGGATTTAGCACAATTACCCAGAAATCCTTGTGACACAAACATTCTTGTAGGGTGAGTCCTGTTTAAAATTAAAAAAAAGAAGAGTTGGGGGGCTAAATTTACAAATATGGCTTACAAAATGTGTGTGTGCATATCATTTGTGAACACAATCAAACACTTGTGTATTCAGATCAGATAACTGCACATATAACTGTGGCCTTGATCCTGCAAGAGAATACTTCAGTTGGGCTTTGCGTAGCAGAGGGGTCTACCCAAATGGATCCTATTTACATATGGGTTTACAGGATCAGAGCTTATGTGCTTCACAATCACACAGCTGGTGGGTTCTGTTTTGGAGACTGCTTAGATAATATGATCCTTTAAAATAGATGTATAGAATGTTGACTACTTGGGTGCTAGGAGAAACCATGCTGATTTTTTAAAAAAATAACTTTGAAAGAAAAATCAATAATATGGTTTGAAGATTTGAATGCCATTGTGTCACTGTGAGGTTGCACAGTGGTTTCCTGAAAGACTATATAGAGGTAGAAAAAACAAGTTAAGAAGGTTGAAACAATTATGTCATAACTCAAGCCCAAGTTTTGTCCTTTTTGCACAGGCATCTCATAGTTCCCCCTGGATTTCATTGCAGGAGTTGGAATTTGGCAGATTCAGATTTTTCATAATAAATGGTCATTCATGTCTGTGAAATGTACAGTCCCAGATTTCCCTTCGGGAAGGACTGTAGATCCCTGAACATTTTACCAAATCAGCTTAATATGGTCATGGGAAATGACTAATTTTTCTTAAAGTTGGCATGGTGACTATGTCAGATAGCATATTATACACAGATGCTTTCTCAGTAAAATGTGCTATTGCAGACAACATAATGGAGCTTCATCATCCAAAAGAAATGAGCCTGATGAAAGGCCCATTCATATATTTTAAAAGGCTTTATATATAACTTTCTACTATTGTAATTCAAAGGGATATTGTCCATATTAGTTTAGATCCAAAATATACGGTGGCTTTTTTTTTTTTTAAAGGGAGGATCAGAGGGTAATAAAATGTAATATGTATAGAAATGTTTTAATGAAGTGAAAATGAGTGAAAAGTGTTAGGGTTTTGCCATGCAATATTTTGCTGTAGGGCTTGTCCCAAACTCAAAAGAAATGTACCATCTAGGGAGGAGAATGAAAAAGTGAAACAGACAAGAAACAAAAGTGAAACTGACCATTTACATTGTCCAAGATGAGTGAAGAAAGTAAACAAGCAGGATAAGTAGTAAAAAGAGATTTAAACTTTTTCAGTTATTTAAAGTTTAATAATCCAAGATGACGGTAAAAAGACAAGCAATGATTCCTTTTATATATATATGAATTATATCTTAATAGTTATTTCTTTTAAAAAGAAGGTTCTTATAAAGAAAAATTATAAGAGAGGGGATTAGACACAAACATAAACTGCACACATTCAAAATTTTTACCAGTACATGTTATATGAATAATTGTTTTTGATAGTGCCATTTAATTTCTTCATTTTGAACATAGTGCAAGAATAAACTGTCAAGTTCATAGATTTTTTTTTTTTGGTTTAATTCCCTATTGTTGAATATAGGGAAGGAATGAAATACCATCACTGTCCATGTACAGTAACTGATGCTTTATTCCTACATTGTGTTAATAATCACAAGGATTAATAGGCTGTAGCTCAAATACACACACACACAGAGCAAATCTTGCAGTTCTGAGTTTGGCAGTGTTTCGTGTCATAGGACTACCGAATTGGGCCCAAAAAGTCAAAAACTTCTAAGCTTAGATGTTCAGATTATTCTGATGAAAGACCTTTTGAGGCAAAAATTTGTTAATTGTTAAAGTAAATAAAATATACATAAATTGCTAATGCAAATGTATTGGAACTGGGGCGCTGAAGCTGAGAAAACATTTTGGAGTCATGATAGTAAAAAAAATTAGTTTTGCTTAAGGTTTACTATTCAAACTTTTAGCATCCACATTGTCAGATAAACTCTTTAATGACCAAGACGATGGAATATTGATGAAGTGCACAAACAAACAGAGAGCAAAGTGTTTAAAAAAATGCAATCCATCCCAAAATATAAAGCTGCATTTAAAAATCCTATAAAGATTGCAAGAAATGGATAAAGACTTTGCTTCTAAACTTCACAAAATACCTCAACAAACAAATAAACAAACAAAACATAGAAAGGCAATTTGAAACAGGAGAGGAAATGCTTTTGCGTTAGATCTAATGATTGATCACAAGTTGATGCTGCCTTTGGTATGAATAACTTGCTGTGCTAGCTGCAAAGTAGCTGCATAAAAGTAACTTGCTTGTTAGGCTGGTACCTCCCCTGTAACTCACTACTTTACCTTATTTTGGTGATTCAGACCTTGTTCTCATAGCCCCCAGTGATTTCATTGTGCCTGCATGCTTCATGATCGTAAACTTTACATACAATTCCAGTTATAAGCAACAACCTTAATCAATACAGTCTTAGTTAAAACCTCAGATAGAGTGCATTGCAGTAATGCAACCTCAAGATGGATAAGTGTGGCAAGACCTATCTCTAGAAGAATAGGTCACATCATCTATTTCCATTCTTTCTTGCCAAATGAAGATGATACAAATCACTCATGGGAGTTACTGTTGTCTGTGCATCCAGAAGCAACAGAGGATTCAATATGATGCCTGTGTTGTGATCCTGAGTAACCAAAAAGCAGGCATACCCTTCTATCAAGGGAGCTGATAAAATTTCCAATATTTGTTCTGATGAAATGAAGATGTAGAGATGAGTATCATGATCCACGCCTCAGGCCATATTTTCTCACTGACCCGCCTAATAGCCCCTATTAAATATAAAGGGTGAAACTCCTTGGGGACAGATGAGCAATTTCTCAGAAATACTCTGGAATGACTCAAGAAAGTAAGGAGCATAACTCCGTTCAAGAGGAGCTCCATCTACCCCTGCAAGGGTTAGCAGATTTATTAACACAGCCTCATTCTCCAGAGCATTGAGGCCAATGACAGATCTGTATGAATCAGCATGGAGACTTCATCCATTTCCGAGAGGAGGTCAGGACCCCTTGCTTACTTCAACCCTTCCTGCCCTTCTTCAGTAGCTAAGAGGGTGAGCCATGTCTGCACTTCCCTATAGGATTATGCCTAGCCAATATGCAGAGGAATGAGAGGGAGATTCACTCAGGTTCTCTTGTACTAAACACCTAGCAACTGCTGAGACAATTCCATGGACACACACACACATACATACTATGTTCTATTCAGACCTGTATATTTTTATAAACACAAAATGTAAATTAGACTGAATTAATGGGTCTGAACTTCAAACCAGTTCATGTTGCCTGACATATGAGTGATAAAATAGAAACGTGAAGGGAAAACTCTTAATTCTATTCTCTGATGGTCTGCGCACGTTGGCTTGCAACTGGGCATATCGACAGAGGACCAGTCCCTAGTGAAATCAATGGAAGACTTCCATTGGCTACTGTGGGCTGTTGGACACGATTGCTCAATGTATTGAATGGTTTTCCAGTTAGGTGCACTATATATGAAGAGAGATCCTGTTCTATGGGCCTAATTTCCCTCTTCATTATACCTTTTGTTAAACCAGAAGTAACTTCACTGCAATCTATGGCGTTACATCTGTGATATAATTTAGAGGTACGGTACTTGGATTAAGCACTCCTTCGGGGCAGGGACCATCTTTTTGCTCTGTGTTTTTTACAGGGCCTAGCACAATGAGATCCTGGTCTGTGACTAAGGCTCCCCAGGCTAGTGCCGTACAAATAATTAATAATACATCAGTGCAACCGACAGGACAATCAGACCTGTATTGACTAAATTAATAAATTTGTCAGTCCTCGCTCTTTTTCTAACAGCCAGCCCTAAACCTGAAAAAAATATGAATGGATGATCAATGATCTCTACCTTTTATTTTGGAGGGAGGAAGAGGAGGATTTTCTTAATTTTTTCTTCTCTAATTTTTAATATATTGGTCATAAGAAAAGTGAAGAAACCCACCAAGAAATGCAGACATCACTGATTCAAGGTCCATTTGTGTAAAAGAATACTAACCAAAATCAGGTAAGTTCAGATAGCTCTGCAGTAAGTTCCTAGATCATTTCCTGCATAGAATAACAATGGCAGTCATTTCATATAAATTTCTTGAAGTGGAATATTCTCAGGCCAGTCGTCTTCTCGTGTGTACTAATGCAGTCATTGCTTCTCATACATCAGCATGGGTTCCCCGTTGAAAGTTCCCATAGCCTATTTTAGGCAAAGAGTTCTCAATCATTTTGTTAGGATGGTATAAAAATCATGTTTCTTTCTCTGGAAAGAAATGTTCATGTGTAATTGTATTTTTTCCCTTTGAAGAGGATCCCAGCTTTCCATCCCTTATCTCCTTTTCATATGTTTGTATGAATAAACCTGTACTCTTGCCATAAAAATGTAATGCTTTGAAATCGTGGCTGAATTGTTGCTTTTTATCAGGACTGTGTAGCCTTTTAACTTGCAGATGTTGAAATCCGCGCTCCTAGGAGACCCCATTTCCAAATATAGTGATTTGAGGTGACTTGTGGTTTAGGGATCTATAACTTTTACCTCTGCCTTACTGGTCTGAATTCCACCAAGGATGGAAGTGACTGAAACTTCTAGTTATCTGATGACTCTTTGCTAGCCTGTGTGATATTGTTTGGATCATGAATGATCTCAAGTGGACAGGTGTTCATGCCAGAAAAGGGTATCTCACTGGGAGTCTGGCTAGAAAGGTCAGGGACTGTATAGGCATGGAGATTGAATTATCCTGTCATCCCTCTAACTACTAATGGTTTGAATGCCTCAGGGAGAGGTAGTGTAGCAAGCTAGACTGCATAAGGGAATCTCAGAAAAATGTTAAAACTTTTCCTTTCTGGGACACACGGGTCTTGTCTGAGCTATGATTTCAACAAAAATTAGGCTTCTGTAAGGCGTATTTGCTTAATGGAGGTTTCAGATATAATTTTGCCCCATAATATCCACAGTAAGGAACACCATATGCATATTGAAGTTCCTTTTGCAAAGAGTCTGGTCAGATCCCTGTCTGGCTTATTTAGTGACCTCAGTGCCATGGCTCAGGCTCCTGGCTGTGTCAAGCAACATTTCATAAAATAAACCAACAGAATTTATTTGTCTATGATTTTGTCATCAGAGTTATTGACACAAAGGGATTGTGTCTGCCTGTGTGGTCCTGGCTGCAGTCTGATCCTTGTCTGGCTCACTAAGAGCATGTCTGTGCTGCAGTGAAACACCCATGGCTGGCCTGCATCAGCTGACTTGGGCTCACAGGCTCGGGCTGTGGGGCTATAAAATTGCAGTGTAGACAACTGGGCTTGGGCTAGAGCCTGGAGACCCCGTAAGGGAAAAGGATCCCAGAGCCCATGCTCCATCCTGAGCCTAAACATCTACACTGTAACTTTATAGCCCCAAAGCCCAAGCCCTACTAGCCTGAATCAGCTGATGTGGGCCAGCTGAGGGTGTTTTATTGCAGTGTATATGTACCCTTAATTTCCTCTGCCTCCGGGCTCTGGAGAGGGATGTCTCTGTGCAGTATCAGTGAGTGTCCCCTCCTGAATAAAATATATCCACTCTCACTTACTGATCTGAAATTTTCTTCACTTCCTTGCACTTTGTCATCATTTACACTTGTGCTAAGTGGCTGTAAAATTGAACACAAAGGGGATGCTAACAAAATCAAGCAAATTAATTTTAAATTGAAGCTTGTGTTTCATTCAGACTGGAAATAAAGTGTAAATGCTGAGAGTAATTAGCCTTTGGAACAATTTGTCAAGATATGTGGTGGATTTGTCCTTATTGACAATTTTTAAATCAAGATTGGATGTTTTCCCTAAAAGATCTGCTCCAGGAATTATTTTGGGAAAGTTCTGTGGCCTGTGTTATGCACAAGATCAGACTAAATGATCACAAAGGTACTCTCTGGCCTTAGAATCTGTTAATCTTTTTTTGCAGTGTTCACTCAATACTAGTCAAAACCTTTACAACATTATAAAAGGATTTTAATTTAATTTTAGTTTGATTTTTTTGCTGCGTAAAAAATCATTTAGAGAAGTTTTTCAGTTCATTTGTAAAATAGTGATTTATGCACATTTTAAAATGTGTTTGTTTAAACAAATTAAAGGACCTAGTAAACCAGTTCCATTCTGGGCTGTTAGGTGATGAATTTATATGGTATACATTATAGTGTATATATCTGTTCAGAAGACACTGTTGAACTCAAAGACCATAACTACTTTGGTCTGATTTGTAAATCTATGTTTACTATTATATTGATTATTACTATGCAAGTTATTGTGGTGAACACAAATATGGTTTTTATGAAAAACTATTACTGAGTATGAACAGTAATTCATTTTCTAACAATAATTGCTGTTTCAAAAAAAGCCAAAATGGCATAACTTGCAACATAAAATATCAAAAAATTGCATCAGTCCCATTCTTGAAATGAAGTTTTGCTTTATTTATAGGAACATAAAGTGGCATCTGTTTTGTTATCCTCTTTAAAATGTCGATAGATGTGTTAATCTCTCTATCTTCATTCTCCTATATGACAATTTTTCAGCCCAGGAGTAGATTTTTGCAAACAAATTGCGAACTTCTGGAAAAATTCTTCAGACAAGATCCTCAGCTGGTGTAAACTGACATAGTTCCATTGACTTTTTAGTTGGGTTGCAACACTATACAGAAGTTGAGAATATGGCCCCTGGTATGTGAAGAGTTGATACAGTTTTGTGGGCAGGGCTCCCGTGGTCTAAATCTGACCCCTTCTTCCCATAGAAAACTTACAGGAAGGGAAAACCATCCATGAATTAGCACTTGTTGAGTTCTTGATGCATTCTTGTAAGCAATGCAGGATTAGTGACAGCATGGAATGGTGTAGTGGGAGCAACCTGCAAAACCTAGAGTACGCAAGGAGTCATGGGGAATGCAATGTACCACCCTTTAGAACCTGGCACATCCCCAGGGAATAAAGTCTGCTGCAGTTTCCACGGTATGCATCCGATGAGGTGAGCTGTAGCTCACGAAAGCTCATGCTCAAATAAATTGGTTAGTCTCTAAGGTGCCACAAGTCCTCCTTTTCTTTTTGCGAATACAGACTAACACGGCTGTTACTCTGAAACCAGTGGTTCCTCTCTGTTAGTTGCTGGATTCCATTCCCCCAGGAAAGAGCCTAAAGAAGCCTTGATGCCATTGCTACTTCCTACCAGACCTCCTCCTCCTCCTCCTCCTCCTAAGTCTGTGTGTTCAGGCTCAGAGCCTTATTTAAAGCTTTTTGAAGGAGCACATGCCCAGGCATGCTCCCAGCACTGCAGAGGCATGGGTTTCAGAGAGGGTGCAGCATGTTGCATTGCCTCTATTTAACCCCCATCACTCTGGTGTCATGGGTTTCTTTTTCACCCCTCTTTACTCATTCTGCTCCTGTGTGCCTTAGAGTGGAGAGGTGAGTAGAACCTATTGACCTGAGGGCACAACTTGAATTCACAGACAAGTGAAAACCACATTCCCTAGTTCTACAGTCCCCACATGTGCGTAACTCCCACTGGAGCCCATGGTAATTGTGTGAATGAAAGAGCAGTGAAGGATCAGGCTTTTGCTAATCTTTACAGTTCTAGCCAGTGCCATTTTAAGAACCTGGATAGATAGCCGGATAGATGACACAGATTATACATCACTGGTGCTATGCGCCAAATCATCTATTCTTTAATCCCCATTCTGGCAAAACTCCCAATGAAGTGGATAGAAGTGTTGCCTGGGCATGAAGAAAGTAGGAATTTCAGGGTTTAATCCTATATTAATTTCTCAGCAAGAAAGAAGGATGGATTTTATGGATTTTCACTTAAACATTATGTAGACGTGAAACTGACACTCTTTATAACTGTGATACAAATATCTGTAATTACCTTTTGGCACTGTATTTTTGGAATAATATAGATCCATTATTTTAACCCATTTCTAACATAATTCATGTTCATAATTCATAATACATAATTCATGTATAATCATATATTTGAGATGTTCCCTTTCACCGGCACAGCAATATAAAACTTTGTTTACCAAAAGTATATAATCACGCTTAATAAAAAGAGCGTGGGTCTGATTCTGCTATCATTTATGCTTATTTAGACCTTTGTGATTCTTGATTTACGTTCTGGGTAGGAGAATCGGGCACTTCACATACATTCTTTCCATGTCACTGTTTTCTTTCATGCAGCTTCACACTCAATTTTTTGTTTCATTTTTCCTTCCTTCCTCTCTCCTAAAACTATTTTATTTGCAATTTGGATTAATAAGCAATTTTTGAATGAAAAATGGTGTACATGAAATATAACAATGTGTTTGGTGCAAAGGATAACTTGGCTAAAAAAATGCTCAGAAAATTCATGTACCATAGTAAAATAATCCGTGAAAATTGGCCCTTTTCCAAGATTGAATCAAATGATTAAAATCCTAGAATTTTGAATTTTTTTTTAATTCATTATACGTTTGTTGGCCTCTGTCACTAGTGTGTGCCTACGTGGCAATGTCCATGCACTAAAATGTGGTGGGCATGTGGAAGTACGGTATTTGTGTACATACACACAGAATTGCATGCCTAGTTTATGTGGAAATACATGGGCACATCTTCTGAAATCTATCCCTCTGAGACTCATAGTGAGTTTGTAGGTAGCCGTTACAGTTTT
This sequence comes from Lepidochelys kempii, assembly GCF_965140285.1. NCBI lineage: Eukaryota > Metazoa > Chordata > Testudines > Cheloniidae > Lepidochelys > Lepidochelys kempii. The sequence continues at coordinate 91,784,425 of NC_136384.1, read as the reverse complement.
AAATCTTGAACTGAGGCAAGTGAAAAGAAGGTTTGTGATCTTGTATAGTCTGGTATGATTGTCAGGCTCTGCAGCTTGTTATTGCAGGTCAGTACAGAGATGCACTAGTTGGGGAAGTTAGCGCTGTGTTTTTGCTTCTGTCAGTGCTAATGCTCTCATGATAAATCAAATTCACATACCACTACAAAAATATTGTGTTGCTGTATTAGATTACCAACCTTTAAGGGCTGAGACTAAGATCATGTTAGCATCTTCTTCACCAGTTCCTGCTTGTCAATGTGTATGTCTACACATGGAGGTGGGGATGTGATTGCCGGTTGGAGGAGACACAGTTGCTCTAGCTCTCATCAAGCTACCACGCAAAAATGGTAGCGCAGGCAGCAGCTCGGGCTAGCCACCCAAGTATGTACCCACAGGGTTCAGGAGGGTTTGTACATGGGGCTGCTAGTCTCTCCTGCCACTGCCCATGCTGCCATGGCTATGCTGCTACTGTTAGTGCTCTAGCTTACTGAGAGCTAGTAGGACTATGTCTTCTCAAGCTAGGAATCACCCCGACAGATCTAGTCGTGCACATACACAGTATTTGCATTTCCATGTGAATGTGGTCTGTTTGATTAATATGTTTCTAAGAAACGGCCATGATCAGACCTTTGGTAGAAGAGGCAGTGATGGAATACTTAAACAGATAAAATTCCATTAATGTATATTACAATTATTTAATGTTTTTTTGCATCAGCCCAAGAGGCCCCACTCAGGATCATGACCTATTGTGCTAGGTGCTGTGCAGGATGACAGGAAGAGATGGTCCTGCCCCAAAGAGCTTACATTCTAAGAAGCAATTTGAAAGAGACAGAGAAGAGGAAGGATGCTGGACAAAGTTGGGGAGAAGTTGATATTGGCAGTTGATCAGGGAAGGAGCTGTACAGCTCTTTAGAAAGAAAGAGGACATTTTCAGAGCCAAGAGAACCAAGTGGGAGAAGTTGGCATAGCCATGGGACTCTTGCCAAAGGTATCGAGCAGCATGGGAGTAATTGTAAAAGTATTTCACAAAACATTTTGAGAAATGAAAAATTGTTTCATTTTGAGCCCTGAAAAATGGAAACAATGAAATTCTAAAATGTTTCAGGACATTCTTTCTGTTTTCTGATCATCTCTAGTTAAAAATCAGAGGCCATTGGAATCTTGACCGTGTTACGGCTGCCATCATACCGGTACATCTGGGGCAGCTGACTGTAGCACGAGTGAGATTTTTTGGAAGTGAGGAGAGATGTGGTCGGAATGGGTCTGAGAGGAGCTGAAAGATGGTGTGGTGGGGGAGAAGTTGGCTCCAAACAGCAACAGCGAGGGTGAAGTAGATTACCATTATGGCTTGATTCTTTGAACTTATCATTCAGTGTTGTGGCTCACAGCACTGGGCCAGGCCATGGAAATAGGCTGAAGTTAAGTGAAAATGAAGGGACAAAGCAAATTTAAAAACTTTTATTAAAGTTAATGTTTAAAATCAAGTTTACACAAGTTAAGAAGGAAGGTACTGTACATCTGGGGTCAGGCTTGAGTTATGAGAGATTACAAGTATCGGTTACAAGGTTCACAAGATACATACGTAGTACATAAGCAGCATAGACCTAGATTGGGGTCCGGGAGTTTTTAAAGCGTCAGTGAATAAGTGATCTCGGGTATGCCACCCATAGAATGTATTTAGAGTCCAAGTCACTATTGGTGTAGCGAATAGGTACATGGGTGGGGTGTGTCCCTTGGCTCATCAGGGAGGGAAGTGGGTTATTTCCATGACCAGCATTCTTGTTTATTCGTACTGACGGTGTCCCGTGATGTGCTCCAGGTAGATGTCTCTGGACCACCTGATGGTGTCGGACACCATGAGCTGTCTCATGAGACAGGCAGAGCGCCAACCGACTCTGCACGCTCTCAGCACCAGCTTGTTGTGGGGGTCCCACACACCCAGGGCTCCCACGACCAGGACATGGATCTGGACGTCGTAGCCCTGGGCCTCAGGGTGTCAGCCAGTGGGGTGTATTTCAACGACTTATGCCCGCAAATCAGCTGGAATAATTTTCAGATCTGCATTTGCAGAGCATTTTCAGGGTGTGATGACTCCATTGTAAGTGAGCACTGTGCTTGTGGAAACAAGAAATATGACTCTCTGAGCCAATCCCACTTTATTTTTTATCCTGGGGCATATAGGGTGGAATACTTGTCCAAACATTGCAGACAAAAAAAGCATTAGAATTCTTTTTTTAAACAGAGACCAAAAATATTTACTGGGGCATGATCTAAATGCCACACTGAAGCAAGTGTTGTTTATTTGTCTGTTCAGTTTCTTGCAAAATCACAGAAGCACCAGCTGCCGGTGTGAGTTTTGAGTATTGGAGGGTAATGATGATACAGGTCACCCGTGGGACGATGGAGAGGTGATTCCCATGGCTACCTTGTGGAACTCTGCAGCCATTCAGGATTGCTGTACACAAGGAAATGTTTTCAGAATTGAGGCTGTTGCAGGCTGACAGAAATTTCTATGCAGGGAACTCATCACTGATGTAGAAAGTAAATCTATAGTTTCTGAGTACTCTAGGGAGAACACTTGTACAGGAAGCCACTGAAATGGCTACTGCAACAGAGACAGAAAAGGAACCAGTTTCACTACTGCTAAGTAATTTAACATAAACTGGGATAAAATATGATCATTTATTGCTGCTTTAACTCTTTTAGTGGGATGGTATTTAACAAATCATAGCCTCGTTGTAAACCATGCAAATATGAACTGGTTTATTAGTATGGCTCACTTCGTGACAGTTGATATGAGACCTTCAGCACAGTAAGGTTTGATCAGAAATCCTAAATAAAATAAAAACACACAACTATGAACTAATGAGGTCTCCAGTGCTGTGTGATACATTTTATTTACCTTAGAAGGATCAGGCTCCAGGCATTTGTGACTTTGCTTACGCTGTCCTTCCCAGCCTCTGGGAACAGAGGCCCTGATTCTCCTCTCTCTTCACCAGAGCATCCCAGTAGTGGCTCTGTTGGTCTTGTGGAACTACATCTGTGAATAACTCGTGGACGTGATAGGAAAATCAGGCTTGAGTGTAGTAATTTGACCACCGTCCAGTGGGCTCTCAGTATAAAATAACTAAAGATAGCTACTGTTTTAAAGAAAAATCTAAGGGTAGATCTGACACGTATGATTTGAGTTGCTGGTGTCAGAAAGCGGTTTGGAAAGCCAGCTTGTAAGTGGCCGGGGAGCTAGCAAACAGGAGCAGCTAATCGGAGTTTTGCAAGGGAGTTTAGAGACCGCGCGTGAGAGCCAGATGCATCTAATAACATTATCTAAACTTAGGCCAAAACTCCACCCCCAGCCCCAAAGAAAAAACGAACAAAGCACACATAAAGAACAAATAAACAAAAAACTCTACAAGAGTAACAATATTGGTGGCAGAATTCCAGCAGCAGAGTTTCCAGTTTATTGCATTGAATGCAGCATGGGTGATTATCTGCCTTGTGGTCAGGTGTCATAAGTGTGTGTTCAGTGCAAGCAACTCATGGCCCTCACAAACTGAATTCAGGCTCTTGAGACCAGAGTGAACTGGATGAGCTAAAGGAGACAGAGAGGTATATAGACAAAACTTTCTGGGACACGGTAGAGCAGTCCCAACCCCAGAATGACTGCCTCTGTGCTGTTGAGGAGGATGGAAGTCTCAGGAAGTAGAACATCAAGCTGGAGCTGAGGGACCCATAGTTGAGACCCTCCTTCCAGCTTATGTCACACTGAGGATATCCCTCTGGGGGAGGGAACCCCAGTTATTGTGAAGAGATAGGTAATAGTAATGGGGGATTTGATTATTAAAATATAGGTAGTTGGATTTGTGATGACTGGGTGAACCGCATGGTGAATCATCTGCTGGATGCAAAGGCTGTGGACCTCTCAAGACATCTAGACAGACTTATGTGCAGTGCTGGAGAGGATGTGGTAGTCATGGTACATGTAGATACCAGTGACATAGAGAAAGGTAGGAGAGATGTCTGGAGGCTAAATTTAGGATACTAGGAAAGAGATTAAAGTCCAGAATTCTCTGAAATGCTTGCAGTTCCATGCACATGGTCAGTTAGTAGGCAGAAATGCAGGGTCTCAATGCATGGATGAGATGATGGTGTAAAGAGGAGGGATTTAGGTTTATTAGGAACTGGGGAACCTTTGGGGAAAGGAGGAGCCTGTTCAGGAAGGATGAGCTCCACCTAAACCAAAACAGAACCAGATTTCTGGCATGTAAAATTAAAAAGGTTGTAAAAGGGTTTTTAGACTAAGAGCTGGGGGAACAGATGTGGAGGAGCACATGGTTCAGACAGACACATCCCTTAGGGAAGAATTTTTTAAAGAGGAAACTCTATATCCTAGCAAAGAGGAGAGGATAGAAGTTGATAAAGTACAGGTAGGAACTGAAGAGACAAAGTCTAAGAAAAAAAATAGTCCAATTCAATTATATTACGTGAAGGAAGACAACTAAATATTAAGAAATTTTATAAGTGCTTGTATACAAATGCAAGAAGTCTAAGTACTAAGATAGGTGAACTTGAGTGCCTGGTATTAAATGAGATTATTGATAAAATAGGCATCACAGACTTAATGGAACAATGATAATCAATGGCACACCGTAATATGATGTACAAAATATATAGAAATAACAGAATAGGTTGCACTGTTGTGGGAGTGGCACTACATGTGAAAGAAGCATAGTGTCAAATATTGTGAAGATTTTAAATGAATCAAACAGTACCATAGAATCTCCATTTGATAGAAATTCCATGCTAGAATAATAAGGTAAGTCTACACTACAAATTTAAGTTGACCTAAGTTACACTGATGTACAGACACTGCAGAAATTAAATCGCTTTTGCATGTCCACACTACGCTGCTTGTGTTGGTGGTGCACGTCCTCACCAGGTGACTTGCACCCATTTAACTGTCAGTGGGGGGCATTGTAGGATGGCTTCTGAAAGGCAGCAACAGTCGATGTAAGCAACATAGGGTCTACACTGACACTGCATTGACCTTACTACGTCGACTTAAGTGCTACGCCTCTCGCAGAGGTGGAGTTAAGTCGACATAGTGGGTGGGAGCTACATATTAGTGTAGATGGTTACAGAATTAGGTCAATGTAAGCTGCCTTACATCACCCTAACTCTATAGTGTAGACCAGAGCTAAGAGTATAGCAGTAGGAATATACTACCAACCATCTGATCGTAAAATGTTTGTAAAATGTAAAATGCTCAGGGAGATTAGAGAGGCTAAAAAACAGAAAATGTAGTAATAATGGGGGATTTCCACTATCTCCCTATTGACTGGTAACATGTCACCTCAGGACGGGATGCCAAGATAACATAAGAGCAAGTTGGACAAACACCTCTCAGGGATGGTCTAGATAATACTTAGTCCTGCCTTGAGTGCAGGGGACTGGACTAGATGACCTCTCGAGGTCCCTTCCAGTTCTATGATTCTATGATTTCTAGACAACATTAATGACCGTTTCTTGGAGCAGCTAGTCCTGGAACCCACAAGGGGAGAGGCACTTCTTGAGTTAGTCTGAAGTGACACCCAGGATCTGGTCCAAGAGGTGAAAAAAGCCAAATCATTCAATAATAGTGACCATAACATAATTAAATTTATCATCCTTGTAGGGGAGAAAATAAGAAACCCACCTCAGTAGCATATAAATTCAAAAAGGGGAACTACACAAAAATGAGGAGGCTAATTAATCAGAAATTAAAACGAACAGTCACAAGCGTGAAATGCCTGCAAGTTGCATAGAAACTTTGAAAAAAACACAATAATTGAAGCATTCACACTCGTGAAGCTCAGCTATTCAAATGCTCATAGAAAGCAAAAAGGAAATGGCTCCAAACCACAGTCAAATGAAATTTCATGTTCAAATTCAAACTAATATTTGCAAAAATTTGTTACTACTATTTATTCAGCTCTGAAAGCATCAACTTATTTTGCACAGGTGAACTAAACAATTAGTTACCAGAGCTGGAATGACTTCTAGCTAGAAGGAATGTGGACTGAATTCTAACCAGAAGCCTCTAAGTGAAAAAATCATCTATCTCCTGAGCCAACCAGTCCCCTGAGCATTCCCTGCTCTTGAAACTGGCTTGTGAAAACAGATCTAACTCTTACACTGGCGGGCAATGACATAGCTAATTATTATGTATACCCTAAGCATAAACAAACAAAAAAAACCAGAAAGAGGACCAAAAAAAATTGCCACCATGATAAACAACCGTGTAAAAGAGGCTGTTAGAGACAAAATACATCCTTCAAAAGTTAGAAATCAAATCCTAGTGAGGAAAATAGGAAGAAGTATAAACTCCGGCAAGTCAAGTATAATTAGACAGTCCAAAAAAGATTTTGAAGAGCAACTAGCAAATGGCATAAAACCAACAGCAAACATTTTTTAAAGTACATCAGAAGCAGGAAGACTGCCAAACAATCAGTGGGGCCACTGGATGATCAAGATGCTAAGGGAACACTCAAGGAAGACAAGGTCATTGAGGAGAAGCTAAATGAATTCTTTGTATTGGTTTTCAGTGCAAAGGGTGTGAGGGAGAGTCCCACAGCTGAGCCAGTCTTCTAAGATGACAAATCTGAGGAACTATCGTAGATTGAGGTGTCAGTATAGAAGGTTTTGGAACAAATTGATAAATTAAACAATAAGAAGTCACCAGGAACAGACTGTATTAACCCAAGAGCTCTGAAGGAACGCAAATATGAAATTGCAGAACTACTAACCGTGGTATGTATCCTATCACTTAAATAAGCCTCTGTAACAGGTGACTGGAGGATAGCTAATGTAACACTGATTTTTTTTAAAAGGCTCAAGAGTCAACCCTGGCAATTATAGGCTGGTAAGCCTAACTTCAGTACCAGTCTAATAGGTTGAGACTATACTAAAGAACATAATTATCAGACCCATAGATGAACACGATATGTTGGGGAAGAATGTGGAGAAAGTGAATAAGGAAGCGTTATTTATCTCTTCACATAACACACAAATCAAGGCTCACCCAGTGAAATTAATAGGCAGCGGGTTTAGAATAAACATAAGGAAGCACTTCTTCATACAATTCTCAGCCTATCTGTCTAACTTATTGCCAGAGGATGTTGTGAAGGCAAAAAATAGAGCTGGATTAAAAAAAGAATTAGGTAAATTCATGGCTATTAGCTAAGATGGTCAGGGATACAGCCCCATGCTCTGGGTGTCCATAAACCTCTGACTGTCAGCATCTGGGACTGGACAACAGGGGATGGATCCCTTGATAAATTGCCCTGTTTTATTCACTCCCTCTGAAGCACCTGACACCAGCCACTGTTGGAAGACCATTGGTTTTACCCAGTATGGCCATTCTTATGTTCTTATCCCTTTTCAGAAAGGGAACTGACCTACATGCCTAAAATCAAGCACGTGCTTACATGATTTCCTGATTAGGGCCTTAAAGATTTAGTCTGGGACTCTCAAAACTGGGTGCCTAATGTTAGGATCTTAAACCCATATTTTGGCACCTAAATAAGTGGCCTGATTTTCAAATGTGCTGATCACCCAGGAGCTTCTATCTCATGTACCATTCAGAAGACCAAAAATTATTTGCCAAAGTTTATTCAGTAGCTAATTTCAAATAAAGAATAATTCTGCGAGAGTCACAGAAAATTCACAGGTAGGAAAAGAAGTGAAATGCACTGAATAAATTGCTTGCTCAGCTCTGCTTATTATCCTGAATGAGCTGGCTTTGGGTCCATTAATATATAGTTTGATATAAGGACCATCAGGAATTCTTTTTTCTGTGGTTTTCATATCCAAGTAAGCTCTGTGATATTTGCAGTTAGACAGTTCAAGCATCAAATATTGTGCAGGATTATTTGCACCTACTTAGCCAAACTCTGCTCTACTTGTTCCCATGCAGTACACTGAAGACTGATGCTGCAGCATTTCAACATGAGCTGAAACCAGCAATTATTTAAACTGTCACAAGCAATCCGAGTCTTGTGAGATTTCCAAACCAAAGAGATTCTGATAGGCTTTGGAAAAGTCTTCAAAATTCAGGCTGGTTTCAATAAGCTGAATCTTTGAACACTTTTAGATTTGTCTATCATTATTGATTTGGCTAATAATTAGCTATGTCATTGCCCGCCAGTGTAAGAGTTAGATCTGTTTTCACAAGCCAGTTTCAAGAGCAGGGAATGCTCAGGGGACTGGTTGGCTCAGGAGATAGATGATTTTTTCACTTAGAGGCTTCTGGTTAGAATTCAGTCCACATTCCTTCTAGCTAGAAGTCATTCCAGCTCTGGTAACTAATTGTTTAGTTCACCTGTGCAAAATAAGTTGATGCTTTCAGAGCTGAATAAATAGTAGTAACAAATTTTTGCAAATATTAGTTTGAATTTGAACATGAAATTTCATTTGACTGTGGTTTGGAGCCATTTCCTTTTTGCTTTCTATGAGCATTTGAATAGCTGAGCTTCACGAGTGTGAATGCTTATAGAAAAATGAATGTTAAGCTCCCAGTCTTGAATGTTTGCTGAAAGCAAATGTTGAGTGTCACAAAATAGAAAAAAATGACATGTGACTTATGTAACTTACAAATTTCCACTAGCACAAACTGTTCAGAAGCTATCAATATAATGGGGGGAAAATTGGGAATAATTTTCTATAAAGACTACATTTGAAAAAGTCACAATCTTGTAGACATTTCACAAGCAGGAAAAGAGACAACATTTTAGCTCATTTGATTAAGAAATGGTGCATTATGAATAATTAGACTGTGGCTGGGACACTGAGCTACAAAGCTACATTCTGAGTAACTGGGTGAATCTTTTTCATGTTGTCACAACTGTGCACCAACTCCCAATGGTGCTTGGTGGGGACCTCATCATGTACACAGAGAGAAAATAAATCCCTACACCCACTGTTTTAAATGAGGAACAGAGAGAGGGATGCATCAATTTGAAGAATAGTGAGCTAGACACTGTGTGGTGGGGAGAGGGAAAGTGAAAGGCAGAAGGAGAAAAAAAATGACAGTTTTAAATTGCCTGCACATTACAAAGTGCCAGACAGCAGTTTGTGGTGCTTCTAGGCTCTTTCTATTATAAAACCTAAATTGGGAGCTTTCAGATTTATATGTTATCAAACAAACGGAACTGAAGTTCGCTGCTGAGTGACAAACGACTGTGAAAAGGCAGCAAGGCTTCTGGGAGAGGGGAGTAGGGGGAAAGGATGCAAATAGTCTAGTAAACCTAGAAAAAGAGAGCAAAGGTAGAAAAAATTAACAATAAATGTAGTCAAAAGACTAAATAAAAGACATTTTACAATGTTTTCCTACTAATTTTTCTTATACTTAACTAGGAACTACTTTTCATAATGGAAGGATGTTGTTATAAATATGTTGCACATACCTTCTCAGAGCTGGTTTTAAAATAATGTATTGTAAAATGAATGAGCTGTAGTCTACTAGCAATAATCCATTATAAGCTGTGCATTAATAGACTACTAGGGCACTTCTCAGGTAGTTAAACCTACAGTGCATACGAGGAATACACAAGTATCCTACAGTTTACTCCCATCATGTCTTATTGCTATATATGCTCAGTTGTAGGCCTAATTCAAATCCCAGTGGACAAATGTCCACATCCATTTAGGGATCACCATGGTTGGCACACTTGGCCCCCACTGGCTTCTTTTATAGTTTGGCATGAAATAATGTTTGGGTCATTTTGCTTATGTGGGAATGCCCTGTGGATGGTAAATTTGAATCTAAGAAATGATTCAGTCAAGGATAAATTGAGGCAGAAAGAAATCACTTTATTAATGATATGTTCAATTTCTAAAAACAAGTACACCACAACTAACAATAAGCATTTCTTCAAAATTTAGTTACCGATAGTTTGTTAAACAGAATTTGGAAGATGATCTGTGATCGTGCCAGCTAATCACGTCAAATAAAATGCTGCAGTTCTATCAGGCGACTATTAAGACATGGTGGCAAGGCAGTTTGCAAAAATTGGGCGGCTGCTGCTGCTCTCTGTGTTGTATCTGTCATGTGGATATAGAGGAGCTCATTCACCAGGCAGCCCTAAATTCTCTCTCTCACACACACACATGCAGAAGAGGAAAAGGGAAGGTTCACATTCAGATTAGTTGGGAAGAGTACATTGGTAAGAAATCATTGCATTAATATTACTAAAATGAAATGAAGAATAATAAACATTTGATTTTAGCTGAATAATTACTTTTTGTTTGGCTCCAGTAAGCACATTCCATCTGATCTTTTATTCTCATAGCAGATATTTTTGCAGTGTCGTATTTTAAAACGATTGTTATATTACCCAAGTTCCCTGGGTACTGAAATCTGCAGGTGGCTATAATAGTCTGGATGATCTGTATTAAAAATGATAAATCATTTTCTTTCTTTCTTTAGCATTGTCTGCTCCCCCAGATACTTACATCTTTCTGACTCATATATATGTATTGATTATTACACCATCTCCCTGTTACACTTTAGGATCAGATCTGTGTTTCATTTGACTGCCAATAATGATGGGCCACAAATTCTTCATATTCCAGTACAGGTCGCACCATCTGAGCTGCTGCTAGTATAAGTGTGGTCCACTAGCCACAAACCAGAAATGACAAATGACAAGAAAGAGGTAATACAGATCCAGGCTTTATTACCTTTCCCTCAGTGCTTCTGCACCAGGGAAAACCTCCCTTCAAGTAGGAAACCAGGGCTAGCCATGCTGCTTGTTAGCCAGCATGCTCCTGACCCAGTGCAGAGACAGGGGGCATATATGTGGATGGTAGGACCCAGGTGATTCACTAAAGTACTAAAGGCACTAAGGTACTAAAGGCAAAACCCAATTTATTCAGCCTGGGAGAGGGAACAAAGTGCCCCTTGCCTTTTAGAGTGATTTGGGGTGAACTCTGTGTGCAGATCCTGGCAGAATTTGCCCCAGTTCTAATCACCTCCCTTTGCAGGTATTTCCACTTCAGGGATGCCCGAGAGAGAGGGGTGTGTGTGTGTGTGTGTGTGTGTGTGTGTGTGAGAGTGAGAGTGAGAGAGAGAGAGAACTGGGATCCTTTGTCATCAGCACATGGGAATAAAACTGAAACAAACACAAATATGCAGCTGTGACTCTTTTGGATTCAGAGCAGCAACAAAAGAGCTGGTAAAAGATTTGAATAGCTCCAGTCTGTGTATGTCAATGTCAATGGAAATGGCTAAAATTGCTTGTTCCTCATTCTTTAGAGGAGTCAAAGCATTTGAAACAAAAAAGACTTCTGACATGAAGAACGTGTGTTTTAGAGAAATTGCATTGAAATCAGCATGACTGAACTTTTGACACTTAACAATGTTGAAAATTGAATACTGTGAAGCTGACTAACATAGCTTTTATTTAATTACCCTCAATAGTACCTGTTACTTAAATTATTATATATAAGAAAGATTAAAATTTGTCACTGTAATGCATTTTTTCTGTATCAAAGCAAAACAGAGAAACACAATTTAGTCCTCTTATGTCACTGTAATAAATACATTGATTCTTATCTGAGCCAAAAGGTAAAATGAAATGAGAACTGGATCAGCTAAATGAAAGCTGAAAATAGAGTTGTGTGATTCTGGTAGGGTTCATGAACTGAGTCCTGCAGGTTGGTTCATAGACTCATCGATTTTAAGGTCAGAAGGGACCATTGTGATCATCTAGTCTGACCTGTTGCACATTTGCAGGCCACAAACCCTCACCTATCCACTTCTGAAATTGAACCCTAACCTCTGGCTGAGTAACTGAAGTCCTCAATCATGGTTTAAACACTTTAAGTTACAGAGAATCCACCAGTTACACTAGTTTAAACCTGCAAGTGACCTGTGCCCTATGCTGCAGAGGAAGGAGAAAAACCCCCAAGGTTTCTGCCATTCTGACCTGGGGGAAAATATATTCCTGACCCCAAATATGGTGGTCAATTAGACTCTGAGCATGTGAGCAAGACCTAGCAGCCAGACACCTGGGAAAGAATTTTCTGTAGTTACTCAGAGCCCTCATAGAATATTAGGGTTGGAAGAGACCTCAGGAGGTCATCTAGTCCAAACCGCTGCTCAAAGCAGAACCAACACCAACTAAATCATCCTAGCCAAGGCTTTGTCAAGCCAGGCCTTAAAAACCAATAAGGGTGGAGATTCCACCACCTCCCTAGGTAACTGATTCCAGTGTTTCACCACCCTCCTAGTGAAATAGTGTTTCCTAATATCCAACCTAGGCCTCCCCCACTGCAACTTGAGACCAGTGTTTCTTCTTCTGTCATCTGCCACCACTGAGAACAGCCTAGCTCCATCCTCTTTGGAAACCCCCTTCAGGTAGTTGAAGGCTGGCATAAAATCCACTCTCACTCTACTCTTCTGCAGACTGAATAACCCCAGTTCCCTCAGCCTCTCCTTGTAAGTCATGTGCCCCAGCCTCCTAATCATTTTCGTTGCCCTCCACTGGACTGTCTCCAATTTGTCCACCTCTGTTCTGTAGTGGGGGAACCAAAACTGGATGCAATACTCCAGGTGTGGCCTCACCAATGCCGAATAGAGGGGAATAATCACTTCCCTTGATCTGCTGGCAATGCTCCTACTAATACAGCCCAATATGCCATTGGCCTTCTTGGCAACGAGTGCACACTGCTGACTCATATCCAGCTTCTTGTCCACTGTAATCCCCAGGTCCTTTTCTGAAGAACTGCTGCTTAGCCAGTCGGTCCCCAGCCTGTAGCAGTACATGGGATTCTTCTTTCCTAAGTGCAGGACTCTGCACTTGTCCTTGTTGAACCTCATCAGATTTATTTTGGCTCAATCCTCCAATTTGTCTGTCACTCTGGACCCTATCCCTACCCTCCAGCATATCTACTTATCCCTGCAGTTTAGTGTCATCTGCAAACTTGTTGAGTGTGCAATTAATCCCATCATCCAGATCATTGTTAAAGATGTTGAACAAAATTGGCCCCAGGACTGACCCCTAGGCATTGAGTTGTTGATCACTACCCGTTGAGCCCTACCCATCTAGTGTCCCATCTCCGGCCATTGGGAATTTTTGCTGCTAGCAGTTGAAGATCGGTTACGTGACATTATAGGCAGCCTCATTATACCATTCCCTCCAAAAGCTTATCAAGATCAGTCTTGAAGCCAGTTAGGTTTTTTGCCCCCACGGCTCCCCTTGGAAGGCTGTTCCAGAACCTTTCTCCTCTGATGGTTAGAAACTTTCATCTAATTTTGAGCCTAACCTTGCTGATGGCCAGTTTAGATCTATTTGTTCTTGTGTCCACATTGGCACTTAATTTAAATAACTCCTTCCGTCCTTGGTATTTATCCCTCTGATATATTTATAGAGAGCAATCATAGCTCTTCTCAGCCTTCTTTTGGTTAGGCTAAACAAGCCACGCTCCTTGAGTCTTCTCTTATAAGGTAGGATTTCTATTCCTTGGATCATCCTAGTAGCCCTTCTCTGCACCTGTTCCAGTGTGAATTCAGTTTTCTTAAACATGGGAGACCAGAATTACACACAGTATTCCAGGGTTCTTGATCTCAAACATCCCACCCCAGCCTTCTCAACAATCCTGGGAGCAGCCCATTTCTTCCTATATGATAGATGTCTTTAGAGCAGACAGGTTCCAAGGAGGGTGGATAGGGGGAGAATAGATAGGCTGATGGAAGTGTGAAAGGGAGGTTCACCAGCTCCCCAGCTGTGCAAAAACCTCAGGTGCATATTCATCAAACTTTTATGAGAGTGTCAACATTTTGCACAGCTCTAGAAAGCTTTTCTCTGTGCATCCTATCGGAAGAACTGTGATGCAGGGCAAGCTTAATGCTACTGAGCGCAAAGCAGGTCAATAATTAATATGTCATCTGCAAACTTGTTAATTAACATTAAATTAATTGTTATGTTAATACATAAACCTGCCAACTCTAACTCTTGTGAGCCACAAACCCCAGTGTCTAGAACCTAATTATGGCTCAGAGCTATGCATGTTGGGGGCCAGTGTAGAGGACATCCGCTGTTTCAGAAGTGATGGATGGAGGCATTGTGCCTGTGTAGGATTGAATCATGCATACTGTCTCCTGATTGCCACTTTCTTCACCTTTTGAAAAGGGATAACATATATTGCCTCCAAATGCTTGCTTGCCAGTGAAATTTGGGGGTGTGGCAACAGACATGCCAATGACACCATTCAGATGTGCTCTTCTCTGGTGGTGCTGCTGCTGACAGCAAAAGCTCTGGCAACCTCCCTCTGGTACTCAGAGAACAAAAGCAGTCCCATGATGTTTATTTCCTGTGTGGAAATATGGTGGCTTTGTCAACATTAGATTGAATTGGGGATCTCTAGAATTGAAAGCATGAATCTCTATAGTTTGAGCTAAAGAAATAGGCTCTCCAGCTGGGAGTGGTAACAGACTCACATACTCTGTGGATCAGGCATTTAGGGGGATAGGAAACACATTCTGAATTCTAGAAGCCTAGGCTGGGGGGGGCAAGGAAGGAGGCCTGCCACTGCCTCATAAATGCTGGGGTAGCCATATGGTATGGAGTAGCACTTTGAGCAGTACCATGAGTACAGTAGAAGGTTAAGCATCTATACAGAAAAAGCTCCACTGAAATCACACATTGAACAGATTTCTAATGGTGTCTGAATTCACTGAAAGTAGCTGCACTCCTCTGAGGTGGTGCTAAACAGGTTTGATTTGGGGTGACCTGTTCAACTTGTCTTGTATCTTAAACACTAGTTTTCTTTCTGGTCTATTTATGCCTTTTAATTCAATTCCCTGTATTCAAAGTGCAGCATATAAGACAGCAATCATATAAAATAATGTTGATGTAATTCTATTACTTTGTATTCTGTTGTGCTCTCTTCTCTTATTTACTGTAATAGAATTACTTAAACATTATTTGAGATCATTGTTGCTTCAGAGTTTGCCTGCACTTGTTGAACTTAAATATGTGGAGGGAACATTCAGAATAGGGAGTGTAGTACCTGGGTGGATAACCTTGCTGAACAGTGACTACAGGATAATGGAACAGAGGGAGTAGAAGGTGAGATAGGGATTCAAAAAGTCAGCTGAAAATGGGGTGTATGTTCTGGTGAGAAGCTTGCACACTGGTTTAGTAAATCTGCCGGCCATGGGGTATATGCTTTGGCGAGCTTGCGTGCTAGTTTAATAACAGGAAATATTGAGGCTTTGTTCTCTGTGAAGCATGAATCTTGCCTGTTAATCAGGAAGAAAAAAGCACTTCATAGAATCTACAGCAAATATGGGTCTCATGGGGAAAAGAAACTTGAGTAAGTGCTTTTTGACAGCCGTGTATTTAAATACTTAAAAATACACAAAAAAGGGAAGAATCAATAGAGGAACAAAATCAGTGCAAGAGAAAGCTAAATGTTACAGTGGTGACGTGCATTCATGTCCTGCTCTTGTCTGGTAATGCAGTACCATTAATACGTCTCTACACAGGTTGATTTGACTGCAAGCCATTGCTTACGTTTCCTATGGAAACAAGGGCTTGAAGTAACATGAGCCAATACCAGTGGAAGATCTGGTGAGAAGTCACCCCAGATCTTATGAAGGAACCATGGAGTTGATGCATCAGCATAAGAGTCAGAAGGATCACTTGCAAGCATGACCGCCTCTCTCTCATTTGTATTAATTGTTCTCTTCACATGAGAATGCTTTATAATACTTGTATGGGCGAAATTCATCCCTGTTGCAACAACATGACTTCAACCATGAAGTCATACTTTACTGGCTCTAATAATTATCAGACATCACAGCACAGGGGAGTTTTAAGGAGAGATTTAAAGGAGGCTAATGTATGTTTTTTCAGATTATTACAAGAGCTCTTTCCAGGTATTGGGGGTAAGGGGGTTGCATGGGAGAAAGTACAAAGGTGCCTATTGGAAAATATGACAAAATAGGCTATAAAGGCTGGCATCCTTGACAGAGCAGGTGTTGAGAGCTGTGTACGGTAAACAAGATAACAGGTAGGGGAGGGCTAAGCCATGAAGGGAGGAAGAGGATCCTCCAAACAAATGCTGAAAGATCAAGTAGAGAGATAGGAGAGATAACAGGAGAAGAGAGAGTCATGACAGCCTAATGAACAAGTGATCTGATATTCAAATGTGTTAAGCCAATGTTATCTTGCAGCCTACATTCTGATTTAGGATATTTTGTTTAAGCTTCCCCTGGCTGGAAGTGTCATGGGTCTCCAAAATAGCCCTCAGCATTCCAGGGAGGACTGTTAATAACCTGTGATTTTTTTTTTTTTAAAATATCACAAAGACAAAATGTCAACATTAGTGACAATTGCTTTATATTGTAACAGGCTTCCCCTCCCCAACAGCTGGGGTGCAGGTGGGGTGATTTGAGAGAAGCTGGGGAATGGCCATTGAAACAAAGCATTCTCTTTTTATTTCTCTTTTACCTTAGAGTTTCATACAGTTGCCCATCACTGTAGGATCTCAGCATCTTCCATGCCAAATTAGTCGCAAAAGCAAAGTCCCTAGCAGACATCATAGAGTCTCTAGCTCTTCTCCTTTCTCAGGGTAAAACCCCTGCATGGGGCAGGGTGGTGTGGTGGTGGTAGTGGTGGGGTTAGTTTTGTTTGTTTGCTTGGGTTGTTTGGGGTTTTTTTGAGCCACTGGTCTCCAGCTCTAGGGGAGGCGGGCACTATCGGTGGAGAGCTCTGGCTGCATTCAAGTGTGTTGGATTCTTTTTGATAATGTGTTCTGGCCTCATTCCTTTAGATGCCCCTGATGCGACAATATTTTCAAAGCTATCTGCAAGGAAAAGGACTAGTTTGCAACCCCTCTGCAGATCATGCCCTGCACATTGAGCACCCCTACCTTATGTTTATAGTTTCCCCAAAAAGAAAGGGAGCTCAGACCCACCACAGAACATTTTTCCTCACACTTGATCTCACCTGCTGACATGAACACCAGTGTATGTGACAAAGAGATCCAGTACCTGAACACAGGAGGAAAGAAATCCATGGAAAATTCAGGCAGTTCTAGCTGCAGAGCCAAAAATATTGGTTGCCTTGTAGTGGTCATAAAGGAAGCCCATTGAGACAAATTCTCTATTGGTGTCAACAGGCAACAATGAAATGGCAATCATTTACACCAGCAGAGAATGTGGCCCGTTGAGATTACTTTTGGTGTTTATATATATAAAAAACATAAAAGTTCTTATTGCAGACTTGTTTCTGTAGGCCATTCTATATCAGTCCAGCATGAAGCCAGGAGACAAACTGAACTACAAAGAGTGAATATTAAAGAGGTCAAGACAAAATGATCTTTTAAAGTAAGGAACCAGTCAAAGGGATGCAACTCCAAATGGTCAACACTGGGTTCTGTTATACTCTTTCATGTGGGACACAGTGAAGCACTGGGCTTTGAACACACTATCCTTGCTAACTTGTGAAACACAGCAGACAACAAGGGTACATCTACACTGTGACATGACCGCAGCTGGCCTGGGTCAGCTGACTTGGGCTCATGGGGCTCTGGCTACAGACATTCGGGGTCAGGCTGGAGCCTGGGCTAAGAGACCCTCCCCATTTGCGGAGTTCCACAGCTTGGGCTCCTGCCCAAGCCTGAATGTCTACAGAGCAATTTTACAGTGCTGCAGCCTGCGACCCCCAAGCCCAAGTCAGCTGACCTGGGCCAACGACGGGTGTTCAATTGCTGTGTAGACTTACCTTAAGTGCACATAACATATGTCATTTGTCTTCTAACCACAATCAATGGATAGAAGTAGATGAACATAAGGGATTGTTTGTGACCATCTGATCCAAAGCCTGAAAATGTCTTTCAGCAAGGCCATGCCAGGTGTAAACCAAAACCATATGTTCTTGCCTTTGAGATTTATCTGTTGCAGTGTTTTTCTAATTCAGCCTCTGTGAGCTTCTCCCCTCCTGTGTGCTACCATCAGTGTTCTTGTCTGAGCATGCTCAGCTGAGTCAATCTTAGGCCATTATTTAATTTGGACTTCTTTTCATCTTCTAACATGTGGCAAGGTAATATGCATTAGTTCAATGGCAGTCAATAGCCAGACATATCTCCAAAGCCCAGAGGCTAAGTACCACAGGAAGTCAGAAATGGAGCAAGAAAAGAGCCAGAAATTATGGTGTGACTACAGTCCAGTGGAATTCCTATAAAAAAATCCACTATCGCTCTTTTGCTTCACAACAATGGAGCAGCAGAAAAAAAATCTCTTTATTCTTATAGTGTGATCGTGAAAGTGTGTATCTTGGTCAGAAATATCGAAAATACTTAAAATATAATATAATCATTTTTTTCCAAATCTAAGGAAAATGCAGTTACAACCCTGTAGAAAAAATATCAGGATAAAATTATCAGTCTGGACCTAATTGTTCCTGTAAGGCACTAGCCACTGTAAAGGACAGCACAGAAATGCACTATCCCAAGGAGAAGTTGGAGAGCGATTGTGCATTAGGAAGCTCCATGGGGTACCAGAGGATTGCACCGAATGGTGCAACCTTCTACCCATGTTGCCAATGCAGAATGTGTGGGTGTGACCCAGGGCCCTGCTTCCTCCCCTCCCCATTTTTGATAATGTGATTGTCTCTGGTCCTTCTGTGGGGTACACAGCAGGGAGCAGAGAAGCTCCTTGTACCCTCCCACCCTCATGCGTCTCATGAGGAGCAGTCACAATCTGGATCATTTTCTTCCCTCCTGCCCCCCTACAGAATGTCAGCTTAGAAAAGAATTATTTTCCCTAAATCTTCCCACATGCTTACATCTTGGAAATGATGTGCACAGAGCAAATGGGTAACATGGTCGCATCCATGCTACATTTTTTCTCTTGTGCACAGACAGTACACAATGAATAAAGAGAGAGAAGCTCACTCCTGTAAGATATATTTTCTCATCATTTGTCTCCAAGGCAGACAGCTGTTTCTTATCTGGCTCCGGCTTCCATCTTCTTAAGACAAGAAATATATTCTTAAAAAAACCCAGTGAGGATGTTAGGCAGAACATTTCGGGATGGAGAAAACCCCTGTTTCTTTGGAATTTTCTTAAAAGCTGCAACTGTCCCTTGAAGTGGTGGCTATTGACAGCCAATGAATTTCATTTCCATTGGAGACATTTTGTTTAAAATTTTCTTTCTGTACGAAGCCAATGTTGGATTTGAGAAAGCAAAATCAATAATAGGTGTCAGCAAATGGTTGCCCTGCTCATTCTGCCTTCGACAAGTAATTTTAGGTGACACCGTTTAATCAGGATGAGACAGTACTTAGACACTGTTTAAGAAATTACCCTTTGATTTGTGCTCTGGATAAATGATTCATGAAAGAGCAATTCCAGTTTCTTGCCAGCTTGGAGTGGCCACATTCAAATTGCATTCTGGAAATGCAACAGCGAAACCTGGTACAGTGAAGTGTCAGCTGCAGTGCTCCCCCTTGACTGTAATGTAATTAAGTCAGTGCATTACGGAAATGGAATGTAACTTCATGTAAAACGGGTAGTCTGTCAAATAAGCAAGCGACAAAACTGTTTGTGTACCAGTTTATTCACATTTATCAGTGGGCCCTGGTGAAGTGGATGTTTGAATTGGTGTAAGTTTATTTGTCTCCTGATATGTAAAAAAAAACTTGCCATCTCTTGGATTGTGGATGTTTTAATTATATAACAGATGTAGAAAACTGAAATGGGCATTTTAAAATTAAGCAAAGGCCATTGTTTTCTCTTTTTTTCTATTTAGTAAATATAGTGCGCTTATTAGGAGATGTAACTTACAGTCAGTTCCCTGTACTGAATGTTTAAAAAGGTTTCCTTGATTGAGTGGACTAATAACAAATTAAGTGGACCATAACAAATCACTGTGGTCTAGCATTTACCCTCATATTTCAGATGTTGCTCAAATAAATCAGAAATTATTTGAAATCTAATTGGCATAACACAGAAGACCAGTTTAATTAGTTGGCTTAGTTTAGTAACCTCATTTACAAAGAAAGCAGCCACATTTTAACCACAATGCCTTGCATTTAAAAAATAATTCAAACTGGTTTACCATATAAAACTGGATGCCAGAGTCCTGATCAGTGCAAAATTGATGTGATTAGCAGATTGCTTTCCTTTTAACTATTCTGCTTACATTCCTATAGATGTGTAATGTACACCCCTTCCTTCCAATCCTGTATACGTGTGGGGAATGAACAAATGACAAAGGGATTTGTTTCTCATGCTAATCAGAGGCTGCAGAGGACTTAGAAGTGCCTCTATTAAGTTATATGTCTAAGAAAGCTTACAAGCTGTTGTAATAAAATAGATGTGGCCCTTCACACTAAAGATACATTAATCTAAAAAGGACTGCATTTTTGACCAGCAAAATTTTTATTTGTCTGCCAGCTTAGTTGTAACATCAACTTGAGACACAGAAAGTTCAGAGACATGAGACTAAGGAGCGTTTTTTTCTAGAAAACTTTAGCAAGGCTTTTCTTGTTCTTCTCTACATTTTCCATGCTGTTCTATAGTAGCACAGATGCACACACAAACCCAAACACACATCAAATAATGTTGTGACATTATATGTGTAGCTAATATACCGTCTCAAGAAATGTTTTCTCCCAACTGTTTGCTGTGTTCTGGACTTCATTATGTAAAAATCTTCACCAAAAAACAGGCATAATCCTTGTAGCTTTGCTAGTAGCATTCATCTTCTAAGGATCTGTGGAATCAGGAATGAGAAAAACAGCATCAGTATTAATACTTCACTAGATAAATTGCAGAGATCTAGATGCATTACTTAAAGCTGTCAACCGTGACTTCCCAGCAAAGTGAAAGGCATTTGAAAAATTACCGCTGATGTTTCAGGCTAGGGAAAAACTACTTTTTCAAACAATAAAAAGGTTTCCTTTATGGACTACTAAACCAGGCTCAGCATTTTAATTGGGGGAGGGGAGGGGAGAGAAACAGGGATGTTCCTGCAGCTGAACCCTCGAAATAGCCATGTCACATTATTTAAAGGCGGAATTCCTAATGGGATCTCCAAATCCATCCCCTATTTATGAGCCATCTCATGGAATGATAAAGGTGAAAATGGTTTGTTTTATGCAATGAAAATGAAAATTATGAAAATGGTTTCTTCAGTGGGAAGAGTAGGGAAAGTGCTGCCAAGGTTTAGCAGTGACTTGCATCTTCTTTCTGAGCTCGTGTTGCCTGCACAGAATTAAAGGGAAGAGAGCAATTAAGCTGTAAACGATGAGAGCTCCTGGGTTACTTTGGTTACTTATTCTGACCTTGCATAGGCTGTGATATTAGATCAAAGCCCCTTAAACCCACTTGAGAAGTGCACAGTTTGCATAACCATTAATTAATTAATCAATCTGACCATGTTTTATCTCACCTGTTTCTGTGGCTTAATTGTAATAATAATAATAAAGTGCAAAGAGAACAAAACAGAAGTGGCCGCTCAAATACTGGGTTCTGACAGGCTGCCAAGGTGAATGAAATGTTCCATTGGGTTGGAACAGTTCTTGCACAGTGATGCATATGGTAGAAGTTCGGTGGATTCCTTCCACCTGCCCTCCTTGCGTGTTTGCCCAGCACCTGCCTTGATCCTACATGTCCACTGGGCTCTGAATGTTGGCTTAACCCTCTTAGTCCTTCAGAATTCAGACAACCTCCCTCCTCAGGGAGAATGCATCTCACACACATATCCTGTCTCACAATAAGGCCATGACAAAGGAAAACATCCCACAGCTTTGTTTTCAAAGGCCCTACTTGTGTATGTTCTGAGTAGGGGCTAATGCAAACAAGCAATGAATACAGGTTATAGCTTATTGCTGGAAACAACAGAAGAGTTCACTGACTTTTGATATTTCTCCCACTATACTGGATGTAGTCCTATCAAGTCTATGTTATCTACCAATATAGGTACTTATAACACACTCATAGTCATAGTATCTGAGTGCTTTAGAGGTTACCTCTGTGGAACGATGATCCTTGTGCATATAAAGGAGTCACCAAATGAAGCCTTTGTTTTAAGTCCCATATGAAATATGTTCTCCACCTCCCTCAACAAACATACAAAACCCCAGAGGCAAAAACACCAACTAGCAAAAAGAAGGCTACTAGCTAGTCGTGCGTGAGGGCAGACTGGTCAGCCAAAGCAGGTGACTGAGGGAGGGGAAAAACATGTCATGTTACAGGGGAATCTTTGTTTCTAACTCTAGGTCCTTCTTCAGTTATCAGCAATGATGATGATTCGGCAAGTCCCCTCCATCACATTTCGAATGGGAGTAACACTCCATCCTCTTCTGAGGGCGGCCCAGATGCTGTCATCATTGGAATGACAAAGATTCCTGTCATTGAGAACCCCCAGTACTTCGGAATCACCAACAGTCAGCTCAAGCCAGACACATGTAAGTACAGATGTTTATATGTAGTTTGGTCATTTATTTTTCTCAGCCATGAGCTGGGTTTCTTTACCAGAGCTAACGGGGAAATGATGTAACTTGCAGGGGTAGTGGGCGGGGGGTTAAATGTATGCAAATCATTAAGGACATAGGTACATGGGATGAACTGCTTTACATCTGTCAAAGCCAAAAGGCCAAATTCAGCCCTTGTGAGGAGTCAGTTAAGACAGCTACACAGAAAGCCTTATCCAAAGTTCACTGAAGTCACTGAGAGACTTTCCATTAATTTCAATGGCCTTTGGATTTGGCCCTTGCACCTAATATGAATTTGAGCCCGTGTATTCTCAAGAAAAGACTAATCTTGCTTTGGGCCAGAACCAGAAGTCAATATTTGCATTGTATTGTTATATACATTCTGATATCAAATTACTTCTGTTGTGGCTATGACTGTAAATTCACTTTGAAATATATACATATATTTAAAAGTAATACTAAAATAGTGTTGAGATTACAGAGGGTGACAAATTTTATTCTTCTGCTTTATTTGTATAGTTCAGAGTTTATATTTTAAAAAGGTGTTTAATATTTAAGATGAAGCACTAGGTTTTGTTTTCACCTCAGACGAACAGTAAGTCTAATTGTCACATATATGTTCTCAGTCAATCAAGTTGGAGGCATACGAAGTGAGCGGTTAAAAAAGCACGCCAGGCTTCTGTTACTGATCTCCAAAACAAATATTAGTTTTGCACATGAACATTTTTAAAGTTGGGGGAGGTTGTTATTGAAACATTAAATATAATAGTACAGCAAATAAGAAATATATTGTGGTCATCCACAAATATTTTGGATAACTACTGACATGAACATATTATAGCAGTTGAGGCAGTAATTGTTATAATCAGAGTTTCTTAACCGTTTCCATTCTAACTCACAATTTTCAGTCATTTTTAACTATCTCAAACTTTTACCTTTTGGACTGAAATTGTTGTGGCTTGGTCCCTAGTGGGTTTTTAATGCTTCATCAAAAAATGGTTTTGTAGCATGAGAAGAATGAGAAAAAATTACTTTCTTCATTATAAAAAAATGCAATCTTTGTTTGTTTGTTTGTTTGTTTTTGTTTTTGGAACAGTCTTAAATAGCCAGAGGTTGAAAGTTGTGGTAGAAATGGCTCATATTGATGACAAATGCCTTTAAGTGTTCCAATAAAAATTATTCTCATTTGATCAAGTTATGAGCCTTAATACATTGTACACTTCACATCCCCAATAGGTTTTGTATAAGCTTTCCCTTAAATTCATAGGCTGCCTGATCCATTTCCCAAGGAATTCCGTGGAAAGACTCCCATTGACTTCATTGGGCTTTGGATCGGGCCCCATGTGTGTGATTGAGGAATGCTACGTTGGGTATTGATGTACATGATTGATTTAAATATTCAGCAAAAATTTTAGTGTGGATGCACAAGCTGAGGCTTTTGCCTTAAAGCTTGCACAGTTTACAGAGTGTAACAGTAACCCTCCTCCAATCGCTGTGTGTTTTTTAACATGTGGAAAGGCGGAGACCAGGTAGGGTGACCAGATGCCCCAATTTTATAGGGACAGTCCCAATATTTGGGGCTTTTTCTTATATAGGCACTTATTATCGCCTTTCCCTCTCTCCATGCAAATTCTCTGGCTTTAACAAAAATGTTTAAAAAATGTACGTGCTCTGTTCCAGAACAAAGAGGTCACTTGAGTTGAATAGGAGGTTGGAGCTCAGCTGTAGGAGCATTGCATCACAATTGAACAACACTAACTACAGTAAAAGTTGTAAGTCAACACTCTCAGGTCCTGATCCTGAAAAGACTCAGGTCTTTTCTACTCAGATCTTAACTAGAGCAGCCATGTGCACTATGCAGGGGTGATTTCTAAAGTGCACTGACGTGTGGTGCATTAATTGCTCTGTGTAGACCCTGCTGGCACACTAAAAGTTCCCCAGCATGCTTTAGTAGAGTGCCTATTTGAAACATCCCACATCCCAGTATGCATAACTCCACTGTGTAGATGTGCCCTTAAATGTGTACTTGATTTTGCACATTGTGAGTAATACCACTGACTCTGATTAAATTATTCACGGTGTATAAAATTAAACATGTGTGTAAATGTGCAGAGAATGAGGGTTTATGTCTTCACATTACTATGCATGATATTATTTGAATGATGAGGAAGGTGGAGATCTGTACATCAGGTCATTCCACGTTCTGCTACGCTATGTTGATGATCTCAGTGTTTGAGAGATTTGGGGCTTTATTATTTTAAACAAAGAGAACCAGATAAACTACTGTAGCACAATATAATCAAGACAAATCTGGTCTCTTCTATCACATTGAGCATGTCCAATAAAGAGGATATTTGAATTGTCTGAGACAAAAATGGTCTTCCCGTGAATAATTTCACACACACACTCTCTGTCTCATTCACTCACTTTTTATTACAGTGTTGCACTTGTCCTTCTCCGATCTGCAAACCTCCTCCTGATTTGTATTTTGATACTT
Source organism: Lepidochelys kempii (assembly GCF_965140285.1). Classification (NCBI taxonomy): domain Eukaryota; kingdom Metazoa; phylum Chordata; order Testudines; family Cheloniidae; genus Lepidochelys; species Lepidochelys kempii. Next base: position 91,759,423 of record NC_136384.1, on the reverse strand, counting down.
TTATAAGCTGTAAGCTCTCATACAGTTTTCCTGTTTACGGTAATACCAGCTCAAAATGTCATCTGGTTTCTCATCTCAAGTAAAAATAATTAACATTTATGTTTACTTCCTATCCAGCCTAAATACAGCTGTCGTCTAAGTATTAGACACCCCATCAATGACTGTCATGATGGAAAATGATTGTCATGCAGGACCCTATGTGATTAATATTTTTTATGCTGCATTTTTTGGGGGTTAAGTGGAATCACATTCCAACAGTAATGCTATATTTATATGGAATTTGAAGGAGCATGTTTGCAGTGAGTAGCAAGTGGAGTTGGTTTTTTCGTTCTCCATTTAAGTGATGTTTTAACCTATTGTCAAATACCTAATCCTGTGTAGACAGAGCACCAGGCTTCAACACCAACTCTGAGAAGTGTGTGTGTGTTTATAAAAATAGCAATCATCATAAATCCCATTTGAAATTCCATCACCAAAAAATCAGCACTTCTGCCACTGAAAAAAATTATTCCTGAGAAGTACCAGCATCTAAAAGTTGGCAATGAGGAGACTAAACATGATAGTGCTTCCTTCCTCTTTTGATACAGTCACTCAAGATGAAAAATCAGAACTGGTGAGGTTTAGTTTCAATAAGCACCCAAAAGTGTGGAGGTGAAATCCTGACCTCGATTTCATTCTGAATGCTTACGTAGACATTCACTGAATGTACTGATAGACAACTGAAAATGACCCGCCTGCTCTCATCCATGCCTATGTGATATTTCCCATTCCAGCCACTGGTGGTTAAACATCCAGTTTCCTCTGGCTGTCCAGCAAGCCCACAGGACTCTACTCTGGCTCCTGCCCATCTCACACCCCCATCCTGCTATGGCATGAACACTCACCTACTGGTGGCCTCAGGTTCCTCTGCCTTCTATTCAGGGTCACACACAGATTTTGGAGGGCCTGTGACAATATCTGACACAGGGCCTCCATTCTTCCAAAGAAATTACCACTGGGCGTGCAGGTTGTGTGGGAGCGATGGTTGGAGAGGCACTAATCCTGCAGCAGCATCTCCTGTCCGTTAGGGCTGGACCCAGCTCTCTGCTCCAGGCATTATGAACTGGTTTGACTTGGCTGCTGCTCAGGACTTAAATTCTCAGAGTATTTCCTGGAGCCCCCCGCCAGAGGCATTACGACTCAGGGAGTCAGCCCCAAGAGTTTAAAAATATTTAATGGAGCTTCGCTTCAGACAGCTCCAGCTGAATTTAAGCCCTGCTGCTGTTCTGTCATGACCCTGTGCACTAGGTTGTTACGCCACTCAGTTTAGGGGCCCTCTCAAACAGGGGGCCTGGGAAAACTGCTCCCCACTCGTCTATCCCAGGTGGACCTGCCTTTATTCGGCTGATCAGCCACTGCAGAAGGCCTGAAGGTTTCCACTTCTTTTTGCATTCTGTGATGCACTGAGTAACTTAAGGCACACCAAGCTAGTTTACCTGCTTCTACTTAAACTAAAGTCAAGTGTCAGCCGTTTTTGTTTGTAGGTACCTGGCTAACTGTGACGTATCTAGTTTCAAAAGGTGAGAGCACTCAGAGCCTGGACATGACAAAATGATATTTGGTATGAGATTGTTTTAAACGAAGTTGCAGTGAACTGGGAGCAGCCTGTAGACTTCTCACTTGGGAATGGGACTTTCAAATGTCACTATCAGAAATGAGGCCAGACATTCAAGTGAAGTAATCTTCAGTGTAGGACACTCACAAAGATGGCAAACCTTCCAGAGATTATCCTCCCATGGCACCAACTATAGTGTCTAAAACCTCACAGGCACAATGGCTAGCCATGCTGTAAAGGTCACTTTTTGTGTCTTGTGAATTTTACTAATTCTAGCGAGACATTGTAAGCTTCAATCTCATTAGCCCCTTCATTGAGACCAGGACTTTTCCAGGATTAGCATTCAACAATCAGGCATGGCTGCTAAAGTTACCAAACTGACACACCAAAGCTGTTGAGATAGGACTGAAAAGGTGCAACCTGTAAATGCAGTAGTGCATAGCTATCGAATCTGTTAAATCGTCACTCAGCGAGCTGCTCAGTACTTGGAATATATCAGACCATTACTGTTATGTTTTAACGATTAAGGGTGGAACTTCTCACAGTAAATAACACTGCCTTGTTGATAGTAATGTGAAAGACAAAAGTTCAGGACCAGAGATGCATAAAACATCAATGGGATTGCAAGGGTTATGATTTACGGCAGAATTATTCCACTGCTTGGATAAGAACCTGCTCTGAAGTAAACTTTGGGACTGGAAGAGGCTAATTCTGCCATGAGTTACACCCAGGAAAATTCCATGGATGTCACTGTAGTTGCTTACATGTAACTGTGAAAAATTAGATCTTTGCTCTTGGTTTCTTATGTAAAGAACCAAATCTTGGCCTCAGTCAGAACAGTGTAAATCTGAAGTAATTCCACTGACTTGAGTTTCCCCGTACTAGCTAATTCAAATGCCTTATAGTTACAACAGGCTCGTAGTTACAATCCTCCTTTCTCCAGTTATTTTTTTAAAGACGTTCTTACTATAGCGAAATGACATTCTTGGCCGGGGTGTTAACTAGTTCCTGTGTGGTTTATCCCCTGGATATTTGTGCCACTGGCTAAGACACAAAGCCAGGTTTGCTTTAGAAAATGTGAGGAAATCTGTGTCCTTCATATGGGTAGCTCCTGGTGTACCAGGATATTTCTGATGTCTTTCTTAATCACTCAATCATCATTTTCCTCTTGTAGGTGTGTACTGCTCTGTATGCACATAGAAGCGCACATGCCTGAGTGTGGAAGTTTAGATGTATATGTTAGGCAAAAATCTGAGTGACATAAGGGGATGCATTTTTATTTGTAAATAAAATAATGACACAAGCTTGTGCTTCATCAGATTAAAATGAAATGTTTAATCTGAACCGAAATTAACAAATTAAATATCATCTTCTTTTGATAATAGAATGTTGAAAAATAAGGCAGGGTTAGGGTAGACTCTAGTGAAAAATAATAAGTTATGATACTTAGCTCAAATGTCATTAATGTAACATTTATCCTATCTGTATGTGCCTTAATTCAGATTCTACTAGATAAAACTGGAAAAATACACTAGAACAGTTTGTTTTAGTGCAAAAGAAGCTGTCCACATCCTTGCTATGAATTAATGAGAAAATGATTGATTGCTAGTACAATAATCCACAACAAATGTTGATTAAAACAGACTAGCATTTCTCTCAGTTACAGTAGAAATGACATTGTTTCCAAGCAATGCAGAGTTTTCATGCCTTTTGTCAAACAAATGCCTATAAGAAAATGAAGTGCCTAATACTATATGATAGTTAATATTGAGATGAGTGGGGCAGATTCTGTACCACAGCAGGGTGCAAATGGGCCTATGAAATAATTACTGTAAACTGATTGCTACTGATTTTGCAAATCTGCAAAACTAGCAAAAATTAGTTTACAATCTGTAGCTTCAGTCCTACAGTGTATTGCTAATTGCACGTATGATGGTGATTTTTTTTAAAAATAGGAACTTTGAGAGTAACTCTCCTATATGCCATTTTGAAAACTGACAGTTTCATTAAGATATATGTCTAAAAAAAAAAAAGTCACACCATCTTATTAAAGTTGAGTCAAGTATTTTGCTTAGTTTTCTGTGCCCTCCAGTTACAAATTTTGTTAGTTTGCTAAAAGTCAGTTTGTGGCTTGTCATGATATTGCTACCTCACATTCTTCCCAGAAACCTGCAAAGCAGTGTGAGGACTTCCTGGGCCATGGGTCTGGGATCAGGGAGAGAGAGCAAGGAGTGTTGCCAACTCTTGTGATTTTTGGTGTTTCTTCTTAAAGCCTTAACTCCTGGAGTCAAGTCATCATTTCGGGTTTAAGTTAAAAAAAAAAGCAAGTTTCTAGCCCTCTTGGTTGTGGAGAAAGGCAAATGAAAAGATCTAAATATTTATTATTTTTTAAATCTCAGGATTTTAAAGCCAGTCTCATGGTTCTGGGTGGCCTGGCTGCTGAATGTTTGAGGTTGGCAACTCTGGGGCTACCTGACTGGTACAATTCTGATCGAGTGGTGAGCAGGGAGGACACACAGAGAGGTGGAGATAAGCAAACATGCTGGCCAGCAGAGCTGAACACCAGCACAAGAAGTGGGGAGTATGCTACAGCAAATAAAGGGTTGTAGCAAATTACTCCCTCTTGGAGCAATGGGAGAGCAGAGAAGGAATGGTGATTCTGAATTGCAGTTCCTCCTTGAGGCTTTTCCTCCATGATTAGGGCACTGAACAAAGGCTAAATCATGCTTAGTCTCATCTAGGCCCGATCCTGCACCTATACCAACAGCAAACCTATTTGCTATGGTTCTCATCTTCCATTCTTGCAGAGATCCCCACACATACTGATGGCTCTAGGCATGTTTACGAAACTTAACACACACACCAATATGAAACCAAAACCAAACCCCAATGAGTGGACTGTCCAGATCAAACCACCTGCAGTCAACAATACTGCCCAAAGTAGTAATGATGAATAATCATTAATAACCTCCCACGTCTAGTTACACCATATCCAACATCCCTCCTGCTCACTAAAGGTCTGAGGAAAAGACAGGCTTCTTGACACCCCTTACAGGTTAAGAAATCCAAACTCTGTTAGTCTAAGTGGGGAAGCAAGAACCCCTTGAAGAAAATAAGATGCCAGCAGTCTTCTCCATTTTAAATAAGGAAGCTTGAGGGTCTCCATTGGTCACAGTGGTGATGCTGTTGCAAAGAGAGAGGCAGTTTCTTATCAAGCTAGGCCCCAAGTCCAGGCACCAAAGAATAATAATTATTAGAAACACAGAGCTCAAAATTTATAAACAGTTTTGCCCTTCATAAAAGTCATCCTGGCTTAGGATGACCAGATGTCCCGATTTGACAGGGACAGTCCCGATATTTGGGGCTTTGTCTTATATAGGCACCTATTACCCCCCAAGCCCTGTCCCAGTGTTTCACACTAGCTGTCTGGTCACCCTATCCTGGCCTAATCCTCCAACTAAACAAAAAAACAAAATAGCAATCAATCTAAACAATAAGAAAAGGAGTACTTGTGGCACCTTAGAGACTAACCAATTTATTTGAGCATAAGCTTTTGTGAGCTACAGCTCACTTCATTGGATGCAGTGAGCTGTAGCTCACGAAAGCTTATGCTCAAATAAATTGGTTAGTCTCTAAGGTGCCACAAGTACTCCTTTTCTTTTTGCGAATACAGACTAACACGGCTGTTACCCTGAAATCTAAACAATGTTCAGTCAAAGCCTAATTAAATGGAAAAGCCTGACTGCATGAGCGGAACCTGTCAGACTTGGACTCAACTGTTCAACGTGGTTCCAAAGGTGGGAATATTTAACAGAGAACACCACACTGCCAACATTAGCATGTTCAGACACTGACAGCCAAGATGTTCCAGTGAGCCTCAACTATCATGGTGGGATAATAAGGAAGGAAACACATTTATATTTTTTCCAATCAAATCATGCGTTTAATGCAGAAGATATTTATATATTTTACTGGTCAGGCTAGATATTTACAGATTCAACTGCACATTTTATACAGCTGATTTGGTTGGATACATTACCACACAGGATGCATGACCTTTTTATTGTCCTGCAGACTTCCGTGAAGGAAATGTTACGCACGCCAGTAGTTATGCTTCACTTTTCTTCAGCTGGGTAGCAGATTTTTGCATTTTAGTCCATCGCAGTTTGAGTCCTACACATTTTGCTAATAATCTGGCTGCATATTTCCTTTGCCCAGCGCACAAAATGTAACACAAAATAAATTCGGTAGAAATTAGAATCTTTATCACCTGCTGTTCATCTGGGTTCTCAGCAGGCCACTAATTTCTTTAGTTTTTATCCAAATGAAATAAATGCTTTCAAAGTCTGAAGTCTTCAGCTTTAAGAGCTTGTTTTCCTTGCCCCCTGGAAAGTTCAAAACCAAAAAGAAATTAATCTCCTTTCCATTTTTTTGTAGAAGTGAACCTAAAAGATCACCATGATCCAGATTGACATTCATGAAGCAGTGCTGATCTGCACAAAATTGATTATTTTCACTTAGTAAAAGAGAAAAGCAGAAAGTTGTTACATTTTCAGCAAAATGTTCCAATTACATTTCACCACTCAGAACAGTGTGTGATCTTGCACTACTTATTTGTGTGATTACTGCTTACTCACACCAAGATGCCCACTGCTGTGAATGGGACGACGGACATGAAAAAAAGCATTGTACGTTCTGGTCCTTAATTTGTAAACTTTGTAGCTTGAGCATCCTACTGTATGCAAATTCAACCAGTGAAACGTGCTTTTGGATGTTTGTTAAAAGAAAAAGATCTGAACTGAAGTATGCATTTCGGTTAGCAAAGCAGTGTGGAATGAGCTAACGTGAAATGTGCAGCCTAATGGCTAATGCATATAGAGTGCCAGCCTCAGGAGTTGAAGCAGATACTTCATTAGTAAATTTGGCAGCTCAATTAGGCTCTGATTAAGCAAACCATCCCTCTTCAGCAAAGCACCCAAGTACATGCTTAAAGTTAAGCACATACGTAATGCGGAATAATGGATGGATGTGCTTAAGAGGTTTTCTGAATTGGGGCCTTAGCCAAGGACACTGTTGGATCAATAAAACAGGCAGAAAAACTGTTAAACAAGTGTAACTTCAATGACACCATTGAACTGGGCCATTTGCCTCAGTTGTTTGACTATTCAGCTCCGTCAAAAATCTGTACAGCACTTTGACTTGAAAGTATGTAGCTAAATCAGTGACATGCACCTGACGAATAATACCATACAGTCACACTATGTTACAGTGACTGAATGACATGTCTCCAACTCCATGGTGTCTGAGAAATTCAAGAGATGTTCATTTTTTAATATATATTGAAAGCATTTTGTAAAATAATTTAAGTGGATTAAAAAGGAGATTCCCTCTGTGAAATCTGTAGGAAAAAAATGTAATTTATAAAAAGAACTTCATTATTAAGAGCCAGGGTGTGATTCTTGCTCCTATAGAAGTTAATGGGAACAGGAGCAGACCTCTGGTTCGGGATTCCTTGCCCCAGTGGGAGTTTTGCAGAAATGTAGGTCCTGAGGAAAAATAATAATATGTAGACACAGAGAACATGAGTGAAAAATAAGAAAAGAATAAATTCCAAAATATATAGTTTACATTTCAACACATAATGAATTCAACTTTGAGACATTTTTCTTTTGGCATAAAAAGTCTAATAAATCTTAAGGTAAGAGAATCCGAAACAAATGAAAAAAACCTCATAGCCAAAATGATTCATAACTATATCAAACATCACATTCTCTCCAATTCATTACCAGTGATTGCATCACAGTTAAGAAGTCTGTGCTTGCTTGATGTGCCTGGTCTCAGACAAAAGTGTTCCAAAGATCAGCTTGGAGAAAATGTTTGATTGCTAGTACAATAATCCACAGCAAATGTTGATTACAACACTTGTATTTCTCGCAATTACAGTAGAAGTGACATTGTTTCCAAGCTATGCAGAATTTTCATGCCTTTTATCAAACAAATGCCTAAAAGAAAATGAAGTGCCAAATACTGTATGATAATTAATATCAAGATGAGTGGGGCAGATTCCGTACCACAGGGGGGTGCAAATGGGCCTTGAAAGGGTCAGAATTTCTCCAGTGTAGAAAGGAAAGAAAGATGTGTAAGGGGAGTATTGGAGTGGGATGGGGAATGGCTAGAGTCTTCTGGGCTATGGAAAAGCTCCTTGTCAGCTGTGGAGATGCATGTCAAGGGGCTGCATCAGTCCAGAATCCAAACAGGAACTCTTCTGAACTATGCCTTCTGGGCTATACTGCAGCACGGAATTCGGGCCAGTGACTCTGATACCCATCGGCACAAAGGAGATTCTGCTGATCCTGTGAAAAATGCTTTCAAGAGGCAATTATACAGCAGCCTCAGGAGGAATCCAGACTATGCTAAAATGTGAATAAATCCCAGGGCAGGATGTAGATGAAGCTTGGTTGGGATACACTCCTGAATTATGGGCAGTCTGAGGGTCAGAGAAAAAAATGGAAGGTAACTTTAAAGTGTTGCCAGCAAAAAAAAAAAAAAGAAAAATCTAGCACCTACAGAATACTTTGCACCTTCAAAGCACTTTGCAAACAATTAATTAATCCTATTGATATCGCTCCAGTTTCTCGTTGCCCATAACAGTACTTAAGTCAGAATGATAATGCTGTACTCCTCCACATAATTGATATAATTAATTAATTAATTTCAGTTTGTGTACACATTCTTTATAAAGGAGCTCCAGTCCTTTGATATAGGCATTCCTTGACACATTTTAAAAATACATTTATACACATAGTCTATTCCAGGTTTCAGAGTAACAGCCGTGTTAGTCTGTATTCGCAAAAAGAAAAGGAGTACTTGTGGCACCTTAGAGACTAATCAATTTATTTGAGCATAAGCTTTCATGAGCTACAGCTCACTTCATCGGATACATTCAGTGGAAAATACAGAAGATGTTTGTTTTTATACACACAAATCATGAAAAAATGGATGTTTATCACTACAAAAGGTTTTCTCTCCCCCCACCCCACTTTCCTGCTGGTAATAGCTTATGTAAAGTGATCACTCTCCTTACAATGTGTATGATAATCAAGGTGGGCCATTTCCAGCACAAATCCAGGGTTTAACAAGAACGTCTGAGGAAGGGGAGGGTAGGAAAACAAGGGGAAATAGGTTACCTTGCATAATAACTTAGCCACTCCCAGTCTCTATTCAAGCCTAAGTTAATTGTATCCAATTTGCAAATGAATTCCAATTCAACAGTTTCTCGCTGGAGTCTGGGTAATGTGCAAGCAGATCAAAGTCCAGACTAGTAATATATATATACTAGGTGCTTTAATAGGGCCAGTTTCACAAAGCTGAAAACAATTATGAGCCAAATCTACCAGGAGGAAGAATTTAATAAGAAAAAATGTGAATGATAATTGGGGATCATTTAGGAGTACCTTATTAGATGCCCAAAATTCAGAATTCCATAATCAATAAGAGAGCTGTGCTGGTTAAAAATCTGGTCTGGTGTAGAGGGGAAGTTAAGGTAGCTTTAAAAACTAAGCGTGTGTGTGTGTGTGTTGCAAATTTAAGAAGGACATGGGAGAACTGTCAATAATGCAGAAAAGGCAGAAATGTTCAATAAATATTTCAGTACTGTATTTGTGGAAAAACAGATTACATAATCTCATATGGTGATGATAACACTCTGTATCACTAGTATCTCTGGAGGACCTTAAACAGAAGCTACTGAAATTAGACATTTTTAAATCAGCAGGTCTGGATAACTTGCATCCAAGAGTTTTAAGAGAACTGCCCTGAGGATCTTACTGGACCATTAATCTTGATTTTCAATAAGTCTTGGAGAACTGGGGAAGATTCAGATGTCTGTAAGAAAGCTAATGTTGTGCCAATTTTTAAAAAGGATAAATGGGATGACCCGGCTAATTATAGACCTGTCAGCCTGACACTGATCCTGGGTAAGAAAATGGAGCAGCTGATCTGGGGATCAGTTAATAAAGAACCAAAGAAGAGTAAAGTAACTAATGCAAACCTAAATGGATATACAGAAATTAGGCCCTGTCAAACTAACCTGATATCTTTTTTTAATGATATTGCAAGTTTGGTTAATAAAGATAGTAGTGTTGACATAATATACTTAGACGTCTGTGAGGCATTTACTTTGTGCTGCACAACATTTTGATTAAAAAATCAGAATGATATAAAATTATCATGGCACACCTTCAATGGATTAAATTTAGCTAACTGATAGGTTTCACAATGTTACTAAAAAGGGGAATCATCATCAAGCTGGTTCCAGGGCCTTCCTGCAAGGATAGGTTCTTTGCCCTGTGCTATTTAACATTTTTAGCAGTGACTTGGAAGAAAATAGAAAACCATCACTGATAATGTTTGCAGGTAACACAAAAATTGAGGGGGTGGATAATAATGAAGAGGATAGGTCACTAATTCAGAGTGATCTGGTTTGCTTGATAAACTGGGTGCTAATGCAATCCTGGGATGCATAAACAGGGGAATTTCAAGTAGGAATAGAGAGGTTATTTTACCGCTCTGTGTTTGGCATTGGTGTGACCTCTGTTGGAATACAGTGTCCAATTCAGGTACCCACAATTCAAGAAGGATGTTGATAAATTGGAGAGGGTTCAGAGAAGAGCCACAAGAATTATTATAGGAATAAAAAATATACCATTTAGTGATAGACTCAAAGAGCTCAATCTATTTATTTTAACAAAGAGAAGATTAAGGGGTGACTTGTTTACTGTCTGTAAGTATCTACATGGGAAACAAATATTTAATAATGGGCTCTTTAATCTAGCAGAGAAAAATGTAACATGATACAGTGTCTGGGAGTTGGAGCTAGTCAAATTCAAACTGCAAATAAGGCATAAATTTTTAATGGTGAGAGTAATTAACCACTGGAACAATTTGCCAAGAGTCATGGTAGATTCTTCATCACTGACAATTTTTAAATCAAGTTTGGATGTTTTTCTAAAAGATCTGCTCCGGGAATTAGTTTGGGGAAGTTCTATAGCTTGTGGTATACAGCCAGTGAGACTAGATGATCACAATGGTCCCTTCTGGCCATAAAATCTATTAATCTACAAGCCGTTTCTTCCCTCTGAGATGAGTCAGGCATTTCTGCTGACCACAACTGTGGCTGTATCGCACAGGGAGAGACAGGCAGTTTTCCAGATAAGTAGTTCCCAGGCCATTTAGGGTTGGTAAGTATGTATAGGTGTGTGGCCATGTGTATAACAGGACACACCATACGTGGACAGGGTATGACTTTTCTAAGGCTATTAGGTGGATGAAGGCACCACACATACAGGTTTTGTATTAAGTGAACATTCACTGGATCCTGTCTTTAGTTAACACTGATGCCAACAATGACTGAAGTCTGTTATCTGCAGATGCCTAGGGAGTCAGTTTAATTGAAGTGCAAAACCCCTACAGGGGAAAGAAATAGCAAATAACCTAGGTCAAGACTCTATGGCACAGCCTTAAATTGTTATAGAGCACGGTTTTCAAAAGAATTTAGGTGTCTAAAGATGCAGATAGGTGGCTATTAGGATTTTCAAAAGCACCTAACAACATTTGATGCTTAACTCTTGTTGAAATCAATGGAAGTGAGATGCCTAATCTGCTTGGTGCTTTTGAAAATCTCATTAGCACCTTTGAAAATCTGGCCCTTGGAAGCCTAAAGGCTGTTGAATGCCAATAATTCAGTGAGACAATAGGACCCAATGAAATTCAAATGGACAGGCCTCCATGGGACTGCTTTTTGTTGCATCTGAGGATCAAGATCCAAATTAAGGAGATGTAAAGGTGGATTAAAACCAGCTCTGCTCCACCCTCGTACTTTAAAAATCTTTCCTAAACCCAGCACTGAGAAGGAAGAACAGAGTATCTGAACTTTTATCGATATCAAACCTCCAGATCCAATTATTTTCAAACTTGGGTGTTTGGAATCTGTATCATAAGAACATAAGAGCGGCCATACTGGGTCAGACCAAAGGTCCCCTAGCCCAGTGTCCTGTCTTCCGACAGTGGCCAATGCCAGATGCCCCAGAGGGAGTGAACAGAACAGGTAATCATTAAGTGATCCATCCCGTGTCGCCCATTCCTTGCTTCTGGCAAACAGAGGCTAGGGACACCATCCCTGCCTATCCTGGCTAATAGCCATTGATGGACCTATCGTCTATGAACTTATCTAGTTCTTTTTTGAACCCTGTTATAGTCTTGGCCTTCATAACATCTTTTGGCAAAGAGTTCCGTGGACTGACTGTGCATTGTGTGAAAAAATGTTTCCTTTTGTTTGTTTTAAACCTGCTACCTAGTAATTTCATTTTGTGACCCCTAGTTCTTGTGTTATGAGAAGCAATAAATAACGCTTATTAGTTTCTCCACACCAGTCATGATTTTACAGACCTCTGTCCTATCTCCCCTTAGTCGTCTCTTTTCCAAGTTGAAAAGTCCCAGTCTTATTAATCTCTCCTCATATGGAAGCCATTCCATATCCCTAAAAATTTTTGTTGCCCTTTTCTGAACCTTTTCCAATTCCAGTATATTTTTTCGAGATGGGGCAACCACATCTGCATGCAGTATTCATGATGTGGGCGTACCAAGGATTTATATAGAGGCAATATGATGATATCTGTCCCTTTCTTAATGATTCCCACCATTCTGTTTGCTTTTTTGACTGCCGCTGTACATAGAGTCAATGTTTTCAGAGAACTATCCACAATGATAGTTCAAGATCTTTTCTTGAGTGATCTTTCCCAAATTCTGTTGTTTGGATTCAAGGTGTAATTTTGACTTATTATAGAGAGTTTTGAACAGTAAACATGAATGTGCTTTCATATTTTGTGCCCAAAGCCTGAAGGCGTGTGACTGCCTTAATAAAAAATAACTGAAAACAATATTAACCAAAGGATAACAAGTTCCAAATAGAGCAACAAAGAACAGAAAAAAAAACAAAACAAAAAAGAAACAAAACAAAAAAAATCCATCCCTGCATTTAATAAATAACATGAACAATTTATTCAGACTGAACCATGCAAGAGGAGTTCATTGGTGTCATTCCCATTCACATCAGAAAAATACAACACCTTTTGCTATGATTGGCAGTCTGTGCTCAAGAGAGGTTTGGGACTGAAACAAAAGTGGGGTTGCAGGCCAGGATTGGGCTGCATTGAAAGAGTTTTGTGGGGAAGCTTGCACAGCACCTGCTTGTAGTGTAATATACTTGGCTATGTAGACTCCACACAGTACAGGAATGTACAAATTGCCTTACTGTATCAAACCAGTAGTCCTTCCAGTATCCTAAAAGTTTCCGCAACCAGATGCTACAAAAGAAGGTGCAAGAAACCCGAAGAGAGCATATACACAATAACCTGCCCATAGAGAAAATTTCTTCCTAACCCCCAACTGATAAAGGTTAGTATATTCTATGAAGCATGAAGGTTTATGTCCTTTTTTATTGTAACCCTATGTAACATAATTATGAATGTTCTTATGATCTATATTCCTCCTTCTCTGCAGATAGTGAAGCCAAACTACTATAGCGCTATCCAGGTGAGACTGGCAGGATAGGGATGAGGGTGAGCTTTGGGACTAGCCCCTAAGGCTTAGCCGTTAACTCACCCCATGACCATGCCACCTTTGGCTTTCTGGTTAATCCTGGCCCGTGGATGCAAGAAAAGTAGTATGAATGTATCACATGATGAATGGTGCATTCAGTGTAGTTTTAGAACATGTGGCTAAGGATTCTCAGTATCCTTTGGTTTTAATCTTATAGATGTGAGATAGAAACTTTTACTTAATCCTCATCAAGCCATGTAATTCAAAGGGTTGTGTGCAAGTGCCCACCCCCATGCCCTAAGAGCATGTTTCCCTTTGCTCATATCTAAACCATTTTGTCTCTGGAGATCACACAGGTGTCACGCTGCTTCTTTGCACGCAGATGTAGGAAATCACAGTGCAGTACACCGAGAAATAACTTTAATTCAGCCGTTGCTGATAATCCTTATTCTGTTGGAAAGTGACCTTCTTCCACCTAATAAAAGTCTTTTATGTTATCTAGCTGAGCCAACTTGTTTGCCAGCTGGAATCATCTCTGCAACTAATGTTATGCTTTCTGGGGATATTTCTTACCAGTTTGTATAGGATTTTATGCTTATGATTTTTATGTTTATCCCATTTTTGCCACAGCATTCTTGAGAAGCCTGATGTTGGGCCAGCCTGATGAATAAACATAATGCAAACCAAGGCAGGTCTTTTAGAATTAAAGAGAAAGAACAAAGTTGCAACTTTTCCTTGCAGTAGTGGCTTCTCTCCAATGGCTTGATCCAAAATTGATTTCCCATTAAAATCAACAGAAGTCTGTCTGTTCCACTGATTTCAGTGTGATTTGAATCAGGCCCAAGGTGCATAAAATAGAACATTTCAAACAGCAAACTGCAGAGTTAAATAAACCTACAATATTGGGGTTTTGTGCAGTGATTCTTAATAAATCTAACCCCATGAAACATTCTGTACATTCGCTCTACATGCTGTGCTGCCGTGGGAGGTCTATGCTGGGCTGGTAAACGCTCTTGTTTCATGTGCATGAAGGATTGCAATGTACAGAGTCATGTAGGAGGGCGTCAAAACAGAACAAAATGCACCAGCAGCAGTGTAATGGAAGCTTTGTCGTCTCAACCTTGGATATGTGTTGGAGATTAATCAAATTTGATGCATCAAAAGGATACAATTCTTTTTGTAAAAAGGACTAGATGTTATTTTTAATAATACAAAGTAAGTTTATGGAGAAACCTTGGAATTTTACCGGTGCTTTTTTGTGTGGTTTAGAGAAGGGGGCTTTGCCCAAGAATATGATACTTATTTTGCACCATATAAAGAGGGTTGTTATTGCAAAATCATGCCCACCCTCAGTAAATTCTTGGCCTCATCAGCTGTATATTTCCTTCCAAACAGCCATAAAAGTCTTTGAGGGAACATTTTGCTATGCTGTATCTGAGTTTCCTGTGTGTGTATGTAATATATACAAACACAAGTCAGAATCTGTGTGGTTTGTCAGCTAAATCATCTCAAGTGCTGAGTTCTTGAAACTCAGTTTGCTTGTTCCATGATCTCCAGTGGAGCAGAAAAAAACCTCAGCTGACTACGCAAAGGTTAGCTGAGTGTCCTGAAACTTTCCTCAGCGAGAGAGAGAGAAAAATCAGAGAAGTATTGAGAACAAAATGTCTTTCTGCATGAGCTTCTTGCTATCCTAAGATGTTGCATTCTTATTGAGAAGAGAGAGGGACAGTTATTTTGGAGGAAATGCAGTCTAAAATACAAGAGAGGATGACTTTTAGACTGAACACTCATCTAGAAGCTCAGGCTTTTGTGGTGAGGAAATGGATACTGTATACCCCTTGATTTAGAAACTTTAATATGAACATACTCAGGCCACAGTCATGAACTGTCCCTCACCCCCTCCAAGTCTCCATCCTGAACTACTCTGTAGTCTTAATTTTAGCAAATTCTCATAAGTCACATCACAGTTGCAGGCATTAGCTGAACTTCTAGCTGTGCACAGTATTTTAATAGTCTGAAAAACACACCATCATTAATCACACTAAGAAAGTCATATATCAAAACCTGCTTGAACCCATTCCAGCCAAAAAGAGCTTGTGCTGTTTTCTTTGCATCTCTGATCAGTGGCAACTCTGCTTGTCTCTGACAACAGATTATTTGGAATTAGTTTTTATAAATTAAAGAGTCATTTAGTATTGTGCAGCTGAGTGGTTCTGCAGCCTGGTGCCGCTGAATTATTGAAATTCCCTTTACATATTATTGTTTAGATAGGGAAAATTGCAGGGTGACCATGGATAAAATTATTCTTTTGGGGAGATGAGATTTATTCAACATAATTCCATTATTGTAATCCACAGAAGGGGATGGTTTGATTCATCTAGGACAAGAGCTCTATTTTCCCCCTCATGAAATAAGGCGGTAAAGGAACCTTTAAAAAAAAATCTGAAATTAATAATGTATGAATTTTAAAAATTGAGTTCTTATAACATAGCACATAAATACAGAGAAATTAATACATCTAGTCTCTTAAAATGATAAGTTATCATAATAATGAAAATATAGAACAAAGGATATACTATGGAAACTCTTAAAAGTTTACCAATTAGCTTTGATAAATAGATACTATTACCTCTGTGTTAACAGTATTCACGGTACTTCCCCATGCTTTATTATAAGAAATATATTTTAATACTGCAAATTCAGAGAATGAGTAATTTTGATCTCTAGGTGTTATCTAAGGCAACTGGCATGTTGTTATGGGTGACCAATGTTCATGGCAATTGTCATAATAAATATAAACTCTTAGGCACAATCACTAATAAAAATCATTAGATGGGACTGACATCACAAAGCTGAAACACATAAATCACACTCAGACAATAGGGGAAACTACAGGAAAAATACAAAAGCCCATGGTTTGCACATATACAAGCAATAACCAGAAAAGTCTCCAATAAGTGGCACCCTATGAGACAATGATGTGTACAAATTTTCCTCTTCAAGACAAAGAGAAGGAAGGAGAGGGTGGGGGGAAGGCAGGATATTGAAGATAAGAAAGACAAAAGGGCAGGCCCATTGGTCAATTACTCTTCATATCATTATGTCTCCAATTAAGGCAATACTTTGCCACTGTGCCACTCCAAATTTCAGGAAATTGAAGTTACTGAATAGCTTTCTACCCTCCCTGATAGTGTGACTGCAGAATTTGGGGTTCAGAAGCAAAAGAATTTGGGAGAGCTACCATTGCTTTTGATTACCTGACTTGTTAACAGCTGTAGTGTTTGATTAAAGGTCTTTTTAATTGCATTTCACTGGAACAATTTGCTCATTGCTGCTTTCCTTCCCACCTGCATTTCATCCTGACAGCCAGATACTTGAATGCGCTTGTCAGGTTATGAGGGAAATTCTAGACACTTTTCTGCCAAGCCAGAATTCTGGCCACAATTAAGGGAAATGGAGGTCAGTGTGGCAGGGCCTTATATCTGTAGCTTCAGCCACATGTTGATATGGCTTTATAGCTTTTAAACTGAAGTTTATCATCTCTCTAAATGTTAAAGAGGGAAGTCCCCTTGAATCCCTGATGGCATTCAGTTATGGTCATGATTATAAAATGTCTCTGATCTTTGAGGAGTATGTGAGGATCAATAAAATACAGGACAGCGGAGGAACAAAATGCTCTTAAGTGTTTTTTTGGGGGTGGAGGGGTTCCTCTGCCCACAGCTATGCCACTGGAGATGTCTGTGAGTAAAGAATGGTGACTGCTTATGGGGCATGGAGCAAGAGAAACTTAACAACAAAGGGAAAATCATTGGTTCAGATGCTTAAATTAATTAGCTGGGATTTCAGAAAATATTCATGACTTGCAGTAGTAGTAGAAATGTAGATAAGAGCTGCTGCAAGATTTTCTTTGTTTTATTAATGTGTGTGTAAAACAGTGGCATCACTGAATGAGGAACTCTAAGGCTCAGTGTTCATCATAAGCCAAAAGAGAGGAATTAACCCAAAAGTTACTATTCTGTACCAAAGTTCTGTTATTTTATTGGAATAACAGGCGCATGTACTGTCTCAGTGAAAGGGAAGACCATGCAGGGCTTATATATTGATATATATGTCCAGTAATGAAAAGCTAAACTTCAAAATCTGGGCTGGGTTTTTTTTTGACTGCTTCCGTTTTCACTTGTGGAGAATAACAGATTTTCACTGGAGATGTATTTGAGTCACACTGTTCAGATGTGGATACAAAGTCTATCAGCGTACAGATGTAGTCCAAATCTTGGATTTTGGTTCAAGCCCTTCTCTTGCTTTTACCCAATCATGCTAACAATTTTTGCTATTGATTCCTGGCACAATTGATGCTGAGTTCTGGCTTCCATTCTCAGGCTCTTTGCAGTCGCACATAACTTTCCAAACAAAGTTCTTTAGAGATGAAATTTTCTCTGCTTATTAGCAGTCCAAAGGTAGTGATTGCTGGATAAAATTGAGAAAAACTCATTCTGATTGAAGTTAGTGGAAATCCATGCTGGTGTAGAGATCTGCCTGCATGCTTCTTTTTTCAGGCTTGGCACCCACTCCTTGTGTGCTGGAAGTCTTGAGTGCTTGGTTCCTACATAAAAATGCAAAGAGATAGAGGAAGTAGGCTCCTTGTATCTTCTTTTCTCCTTGTGTATTCATCTAGGACTAGGATAATCTAGACTTTATTATTTCATATTCAGCACAACCCCATCCCAAAGCTCTTTGTTAATTATATGTTATAGTTGAGATTTTAAATGCACAGAAGTAAAGCTGTTCAAAACACAAACTTTTCCTTTCATGGGAAATTTCAACATTTCAAAGTTACTTTCCATTTCAAAGCAGAACAAAAGTCAAAACATTGGCCATTTTCATGAAATAAAAAATTCCCAGAAATTTCAAATTGGAAATGTTGACGTGGAAATTTGACATTTTCAACAAAATTTAAATGAGTCACCATTTTTAAATGAAATTTTCATTTCAAATAAATATTATGACATGGATTTCTTTCTTCTGAATCAACTTTTTGTAACCAAAAATCTTATTTCATTTTGAAATGTTGATTCAAAATACAAAAATTTGTTTTGATTCTTTCAACTGGAAAATCAAAAAGTGTAATTGAACTCAAGATTTCCCTGCAGAGAATTTCTATTTCAATTAAGCTACATTTTACAGTGGGAAATTACACAGGGCTTAATGCTGAAAACCATAACTTTGAATGTCCTGACATTTTTGCTTTTTAAAATATGAAACATTGTGTCACATTATTGCACTTGTTTTCCTTTAATTTCTTTGCTCTTTTGTTGAGGTAGGGGAAACTATTAAAAATGCGGTTGCATATATTTGCATGTGATGTCATACGGGGCCAGATCTTCTGGTTTTCAAGGATGACCCTCCATTGAAGTTGATGGAGCTGTGCCCATTTAGACCAGCAGAGAATTTGGTCCACTGAGTGCGATCACACTATTGCACATTGGAATGGATGCACACACATCTGTGTGTATCTGGGTTAACTCCCTGCATTCCAGCGTGTTGTTAGAAGGTAGTGAGGGACTGTCTTTTTCAAGTGCTTATACATTTATTATCTTCAAACTAAATTTCTTCAGATAAGGCATCTGCCATCATCACAACCTAAACTTGTGGCAAGTTTGAAGTTTTAAGGAAACTAATTTTGAGTTATCCAATAGCAAAAAATGCTATAACTATTGTTTTTTACATTACAATAAATACAAAATAACAAAATGGAATTTTACCATATTTTCAAAATAAACCAAACCAAACAACAAATAACTTGGATGGGGGGGGAGGAGTGGAATTTCATCAGGAGAAATGTCAGCCCAAAATATAAATGTTCTTAAGTAATCCCTGAAATTAGGACTCATAATGAAAATGTCTTCCCTCCAAATCCTTTTACCACTATCATAACTCTCACATGCAGTATTTATATTGAGTCTCTGTGCAATATATTTGGTACACTCTATGAGAAAAATAGATTACGCTTATGCTATAAGGGACAAATATATTTTCTTGTGCTTGACTATTCAGTAATGCTGGATTTTTTCCTTCTTGTCTGTGTTGGCATTCTTTTCCTTAAAAGGAGAGGAAAGCACAATTAATTATTATTTATTACTCCTTGTTTGCATTATATTAGCACCTTGAGGCCCCAACCAAGGTCAGGACCTCATTGTGCTAGACATTGTACTAGCGTATACTAACAGCTAGTCCCTGCCTCAAAGAGCTCTAAAGCTAAGGCCCTGATCCTGCAGTCCTTTGCCCTCTGGTAGATTGTTGAGCCTGCATGCAACAAATTGCTGAATCAGGGCTGAATGGACAAGACAAAGGATGGGGGAAAGAAGATTTATTGTCCCCATTTTATAGATGGGGAACTGAGGCATGTAGAGGTTAAATGCCTTGCCCAAGGTCACACAGGAAATCTGTGGTAGACCCAAGAATTGAAGCCAGATCTCCTGATTTGCAATCCAGCACCTCAGCCAAAACCATCATTCCTCTCTGGTATGACATTCCCATTGGCCTCAAAAGCAGAAAGTTCTACCCAAGGAGATTTTCAGTTGAATTCTGCTGTTGATCAGTTTCTTTCTCACCAATAGGTGGAAACTGACATCCCGGTTTCTCAGGTGACACAAGGAACGATTCTGCCATCCCCAAATGAGGCAGGAAAAACACCATACAGAACAAGGATTTTTCCATAAGAAACTGTACCATAGCAACTGAAAAGACCTTGAAGCACATGCTCACACTTTCTCTGCTTGTTGCAGCCTGTTCATTGATGCAACAGGATATCAGAAATGTGAAGACCTGTTTTTTCTTATTCCTTTGGTGAGGATAATGAATGCTTTAACCGTTACTGCTTGATCATGATGAATTTATTGCAAAATTCTGTAATCTTTCCAGATCCATATCTAATGTCCAAGCCAACAGCCACCACTTGTGCACTAGCAAGTGTTGTCATACTGCAGCTGAGGGGGGTGGGCGGGTGTGAAGGAACTGAACCACCCAAACCTCCATAATAAGAGTCACAGACTTTTGAAGATGTAGGATCAATAACCAAATGGGACGCAGAAGTGTTTCCATCAGGCAGACAGTTGTGCAATGTGTCACATCAAAAATAAAGCGTAGTCACTAAGAAGTTGTGAATAATAAGCTAGCAAAAGTTTGTCTTTTTTTTTCTACAACACCCTCTCCCCACCCATCCCCCCACCCCCCCAAATGGTTGCCCAGCGTAAAAGAGAAGGTCAAGGCTGCAACAAGCAGCTATGGCATTGGTTATGATGCAGGAAAATAGACAATTACTTGCTGAATTATGGACAGTATTTAATCAGAGTGGTGTGATTGGAGCTTTCTCTAGACAGATGTTTGGCCAGTTGCTGAGCAGCTGTTACAGGCTGTTCAAGATTAATGAATCTAAATTAACAGTACCTAAAATGCTTAAGTGGGAAAATGGGAGGAAATCTGAATAGTGCTACAAATCTGCTGAGGTCCAGAGATTTCCTTTCTTTTGAACTGGAATGGCCTAGTCATCCTCTTTTCCCTTTTATCCAGAGTTCATGATACTTCACCCTTTCCATATTTAATCTTTCCCCTGCTTCCCTTTTTCAACCCCATCAGCCTTCAGCAATTCACACTGACACTTCTCAGTGCAGACCCTAACCCTGTGCTGAAAAGACTTCTCACTTTCCTGCCTGACCAGTGACAAACCTCATATATCAATAACATGTGGTTAATTCCTTCTTTCTATTATTTCCTTTTGGCTCAAAGAAATAACTTCTCAAGGTAATAAGGATATTTTGTCTGCAGCAAGCTGCACCTCTTGTGATCCTTTGTTAGACTGGCCATTATGGGTCTCATCCAACTCCCATGGAGGTCAATGGAAAGTTCTCATTGATTTTAATGGAAATTGGATCAGGCTGTCTTACTAAAGATGGGCCTGAACCACAGAAGCCCAGACCTTGTTCTGGAGATGAAGAGTTATGGGATATTCTGAGCTGGAGCTCTGAGTCTTGCCCATCTGTTCTTAGAATCAGATCACTCTCTTCTCAGTAGCACAAAAATATATACATTCTCCCCAGATTGCCTATAACTACTCTGCTTGTGAGAAGCAAGACTACTTTTAAGAGAACTCTGGTCAATAATTTTGTTGAAAGAAAAGGAAGAGGTCCATCCACTGAGAAGATTCACCTCACCTGTAAGAAATGTGTGAATTGCCAGCATTGGAATGTAATTTATCATCTCTCCAATTTCCGTAACAACAGGACTTTTTCAGAATCTGAAGTCTGAAGACGTCACGTTGGAATACTGTGAAAGAGAAGCATTCCAGGCACTTCTATTCAGAAATCTTGACTTGTTTACATTTATAAAGGCATGGAAGAGAAAATATATCAACAGTTTTTGGAGTGCTGGATGTATAATATTAATCCCCAAAGGCTTGTTTATTTCTTCCCAGAATGATATATAAAAGACTGTAAACCAACACCTGAATACTGGAATAAGAGAATAATGTTTCACAGTTAACAAAGTAACAGACTTAGCATGATTTTCTTTGGATGCATGGCAGGTTTTTTTTTGTATAATACTCTGAATTTTCTAATACTTTCAAGATATTGGGCCAGATTCTCCTATCACAGACATGGAGGTAAATCTGGAATAACTCCAGATTTCATTGGAAATTACTCCTGATTTGCCCCATGTAATTGAGGACAGGATTGGGCCCCATCGTGTGTCAGATAACAGTGATGGAAACGTAAAAGGTAACAGTGTTGTAAAATCCTTTTGTCAGAGACATTTTGTTCTTCCATTTGTTCTTATTTCTGAATGTATTTTAATACATTTAAAACTTCTCTCTGAGGTCAGAAGATCTAGAAACATAAAAATGAATGAAACCACATACTGTAGCTTAGTATATGTTCAGACTTCTCTATGAAGGCATTGAAGTTAGTGGCACTTTACCCAGGAAGGAATTTAAACCACTGTTTTGAAAACAGAATGTTATATAAGAACTTCATATTATTATAGTACTTAGTACTTATATCTTCAAAGCCCTGTATAAACATTGTCTAATTAACCCTCAAAAAAACCCCACCATCCTCCCGTCAGCTAAGTTAGCAACTATTATCATCACCATTTTCCAGATGGAGAAAATGAGACATAGAAAGATTAAAGGATTCACCCAAGGCTATATATGAGTCACTGGCAGAGTTGGTAATAGAATCTCGGAGTTATGACTCCGAATCCCCTGCTCTGTGTGTTTCTCTAGGCTTCCATAGACTTTTATACAGTCACAGTCAACCTTATAGCTTCTCTATATTTTGTCAGTAAGGAAAATTAAATTAGTAAATTTTTTTGGATTTTGCATTTTTGGAACAGGCAGCGAGGTACTATTCTCACGTCTAAGGAAATGTTTAAGGGGGCCAGTATGACCAAAACAATGATTATATCAATACCCTAAACTATAGTTCAATTTTAAGATATGTTTATGGAAGGACGTTACAGAGACCACTTTAAATGGTCTGTTAATTGTTGTTTTAGCGTCTAACTCCTTCCCATTCTCTTTAAAACTCCTCCAGGAAGTTATGCAGACTAGACGCACAGCATGCCTAAAAATAGTTTGAGGTACATTCTGGTTGTTGGAGTATAAAAGATAAAACCAAGCGTCCTGATTCTTTATCATGCACTGCCACAAAAAGCACGCTAAATGGAGCAGCCTTTCCTGAGGCCAACTTCAAACTCCCCCTTTCTACTCCTGGTAACATTTGAAGGGGACAGGAGAGCCCTGAATCACTTATAAACCTCTGTAAATGATTCTATTAATCTACCATGATGACACCTCTCTGAGACGGAATAATAACTAGGTGCTTCATTTACCTCAGTGTTTTGACTTAGTACAGTCTGTGTTCGCTATAAATACGCAAATTCCATTTCCTTAGCTGCAAGTGCCAGTTCAGAGTGAATTATACCAAAAATCCATCTTTTTTAGTGGTAACAATAAAAACTACAGTACCTTATATTTTCTTTAGTGATAAACTCCCCCAATTGACTTGCATTACTCCTAACTGGTTACACATAACAGCTAGTTATTACTGTTTATGAAGTTACTGGTTCACAAGATGTCATAACAAAGTAACTGAATACAGGGTAAAGGAACCCAGCTGGTACATATTGCTGTATGCAAAGGTTTCAAATTCAAAAGGACCAAGAGAGAAAGACCTACATCTGTACCCATTTGCTGTGCTTCCTGACTACAGAAACGTTAAGTGTACTGCAATGTCATGCCGTACAACAGTTGTAGTGAGGCAGTGGAAGTATTAAAAACTACAGCAGCCATATAGATGATAGGCAGAAGGTCTTCCCTGGTTCACACATTTTGCTCGCTTGAAGAGACCCAGGAGTCGCATTTACCTTCAGTTCAGTCTACACTGAGTGTTACAGAAGATTCAAGTGCAACTATTCTCCAGGAATGAAACTTAAAAGGGAGAGAGGTGACTATGATTTATGGTGACACCGATGAAGCTTTTATAGAAGATAATACATGTGTTCTGGCTATCACCATAAAATTAACTGTTCATAATTGATCAGAGCTGCCAACTCAGCTTGTCTATGTGCGTAACACTTTTCTTTAGGTGTCCATTATTCCAGTGTAGTAAGTCAGAGCTCGAGTAAAGTTCATTCATGCTGACATTCAGGGAGGTCTCATATCCACATGGAGGCTGGATCTCTGTGCCTCTGTGGATACACACCTTGGGTGTTCGCCACTTTTCCAGCAACAGTGGACTGCAGCTGTGGGTGGGCATGCATAGATAAAAAAATCTGATATTTTCCCATTTCTTTTGAACTGTCCAGAACAAAATGCTCAGTGCTGTTTCTCTCAGTCTCTCTCTTTCTCTATCCCATGCTTCAGGAGAGTGTAACTGAGTTCCTTATAGTGTGATAAATCAGCCGGTAAACTTGCATTATGGTGTGTTTGGGCAGCTCCTGCTCCTTAGTGACAGCTGCTTGGCACAGGATGTTGTAATTATCAACTCAAAAAAAAAGATGCTTATAGGTGCTGAAAGCATAATGGCAGTGACTGAGCATGTCCTCAGCTTCCTCATGGGCCTCAGCTTCAAAAGCCCTGCTTAGGGGTTGGTTATATTGTTGGCTGTTGGCATCGTGGCTGTGGGAGGTCGCCGTCACTTTGGATCCTTTGGAGAGCTGCTATTCCCAGAAAAGGCAATGGACCTTTTTGTAATGTGTTAGCTGCTGACATATAACTGCTGCCACACAACTGGCATTTGTTGGTGCATTTGTGTTCATTCTCTTTTTCTAAAATAACATTTTTTTTAAGGGAGGATAAATGTATCATACATGTCAAAGACATTTTAAAAAAACCTTATTAATCATATGTCTGAAGAAAAACTCCAGCAGACTATTTGCTTGATCCCACACAAAATCACCCCTCACACACTGTGGATAGTCCTATTGTGGGAGCCGGTGAATGAAAGTGGTGGATAAGTGATTAATGAGCCTCCCCTTATAAAGCTGACTAAAAGAGCTTGGCTTGTTGAGGCTAGCAAAATGAAGGCTGCGTGGGATATTATTGCTCTCTATAAATATATCATGAGGGTAAACACCAAGGAGGGAGAAGAGCTTTGGAAGCTAAAGGTTGATGTTGGCACAAGAACAAATGGGTATAAACTAGCCATGAATAAATTTAGGCTGGAAATTAGGTTTCTAACCACCAGACAAGTGAGGTTCTGGAACAACCTTCCAATAGGAGTAGTGGGAGCAAACAACCTAACTGGTTTTAAGATGGTGCTTGATACATTTATGAACAGGATTATCATGATGGGGTTGTCTAACATAGCAAGGGACAGGACTGTCTGACCAAGGAGGTCCCTTCCAAGCCTATGTCCTCATGAATCAAAAAGACAACTTTGGAGTTCACAGAGCCTGAGTGGGACACTTCATTTACCACTGTACATGACCTTCTAAGCCTTTTGCCTCTGCTACAACACTTCACTTTTAGTATCCATTGTGGACTACTCATACTGTATAAAGTTTTGTATGTGTGTCTTTGCAGGATCAAGACTCAAATCTTTAATCATAATGTCTTTAAAGTGCCCCATGTATAAAGCATTTCAGTGTGAAATAAAGAAGCAGGCAGCAGTCATTTTATAAGCCTGATGACCAGGAAATCAGAACATCAGCCAAAGATTCAGGAAGCAGTGGCCAGAGCTAGAGAGAACAGCAGATTTCCAAAACTCTTTTATAGGGGAGGAAGGTTAGTATTACATCGATATGCTAAACCTGAGGGGCGGGGGGAGAGAATGGAAAAAGCTTAGAATTTTCTCAAAAGAGACCTGTGGGAATTTCCTTCTATTCCCTTTGTCAAACTGTATCTCTGGGTTTCCTGTCTTCATCTATGTGACCAAGTTTTGTTTCCTCTTTGAATTGTCATGAAAATAGTTACCTATCCAGATATTATCAATGGAGACTTTGAAATCTTTTCAGGTATTTTAAAATCCTGCTGTGTGCTAGTTTGGTTTAGTTTCCAGTCATGATCTAATCAAGGACTCAGTAGTGTATTTACACAAATTCCACAGTCAGGGGGAAGTGCAGTGTTACACCACCATACCTGCCTAAGCTCAGGCTTTGGGGAGGTTTTTCAGACCCTCCACACTGCTTCAACAATCTCAGAACTTCTAATGAGTTTAAGTCACCCTAGGCATAGAAATCTACTCACCTTTTCCACAAAGAACCTATAGGTTTTTATTATGCAAACAGTTAAACATTTTACAGTATCTGATATAGCCACAAAACTACACCGGCAGTCAATGGCGCAATATTCATCAGCTGAATTTTTACATATCACTGTATTATTTTAATTGAGAAGGACTGAGCATATACTACATTTATATGGAAATGGAAGGGAAATCTTTATTACTGGGTATGTTCAAAATCACAAACAAGCAATCAGTAAGTACATTAAAATAGGTCAACATAGCTGCATCGGTCAGGAGCCTGAAAAAAACCCCACACTCCTGAATGGCATAGCTATGCTGACTTAACCAACACTGTAGAAGCAGCTCTACTGATGGAAGAAAACACCCGTTGATGTAGCCGCAGTCGCTCAAGGAGGCGGTGTTCCTATATTGATGGAAAAATCCCTTCAGTCAGCATAGACTGCATCTACACTACAGGGTTAGGCTGGCGTAGCTCTGGTGACCTAACTATGATAGTATAATCACTGTAGTGTAGCCATACCCTTAGTCATGTTCAATCCTGCTAACCTTCTCTTGATTTCAGCTGCAGGATCACACAAGCAAGGGTTGCAGAATAAGATCCTATGATTTCATATACACTAGGATAATTAAACTGTTACACTGTATTAATCTCTGCCTGCTTTGCAGTGTGCGCTAGATTCACCTGGTGCAGTAGAGCAATAATCGAGAGTGTAATGTGTGTGTGTACCTTGTACGAGCAGCCGGTTGAAGCTGCTTTTGTTTTCAGTAAGCGGTGGCATTCTGAAACTACGTGAAGGGCCCCGAAGAAGCTACTACTTGGGGCACATCGGTAGAGCCCTGTGTGTTTTTTTTGCAAATGCAGAATAACATGAAATAAAATGAAAAACAGCAATTAAAGTGACATAAAATGAGAAACTCACCCCACAGCAGCAGCTCCCATGGCTCCTGTCAGTAGGACTGGGCCTGGCTCCCCATTCCAGTAGTCTGCATGATCCGGAAAAGATGAACCAACCGGTCTAAGCAAAATGGAATACGATAAAGAAACAAAGACCCGCCTCTGGGAGTTTAACTGCTGACGGGGAGAAGAGCTCATTTAACCTGCATCCCAGGCACTGCATTTTTATTTTTTTTTATGGTTTCATCAATCATCCCTTCTGCTCAGGTCTTTATTACAGTCCTAGCATTAGAGTTGGACCCTAGTTTGTCTCCAAAAGGGGAAACTGGGCTGTCTTCTTTTTAATGAAACACACACGTATTTTGGAAGGTCTTTCCCTCTCTTACTCCGTGTCGATGAATGACTGTGGGGAGCTCTTCCTCCTGAAACTGATCACTAGGGGTGGTGGAAGGGCAGCCCCCCACTTGTGGTGTATGGGAGGGATCAACCAGTTGAAGTGTATGTCGGGGGGAGGGGTGCGGGGGGTCTTGCAGTTGCCATTATTTATCAGTCACAGAGGCTGCGGTGTGATGGGTGTGGAACTGTTAGCCTGATGGGGCTCTCTTTTCCCTGGCCAAGCAGTGAAAAACAACCATTAGCCAAGGGAGATGACGTCTGTCTGTGTAACCTCCTTGTAATTCTTCTTCAGGAAGAACCCACCCTCCCATGTTAGAATGTCAACAGATAATATCAGCATTGCCTCCCAGCATTCTTCTGTGCCTGACTACAACCTGTAACAGTATCCATCCCAGGGAAAGGACAGGGACAGAATGATAAGAATGAGTAATCAAATAGCCATAATCCAGTTAAAATACAAGGAATGCAGGTAAAAAAACACCAACCCATCCAATGACAGTTTGCTTGGAGTACCTCAAAGAAAATGGAGTTATGAAGTGTGAATAATATTATATTTTCCTAATAGGAGGCAGCAACTCGGCAGCAAAGGGACTAACCTAACAGCCAGCCTAGTGACTGAGACGTATTTAACCCTAGCTAGTTGGATGGGAATTGTAAGAGTTCCTTCAGGGAAATGAGGTACAGATTATTAGGAGTAGTGGTGCATTATATTGTTTACAGGTAACCTGTAAGAGACTAATCTGGGGTTCTATGGGCTGGGTTGAGTTTACTGTGACTTTTCTGACATCTGAGATTTCTTAGATTGAGACATCATAGGGCTGCAACAGTGAACTCAGAACTGGCCAGCAGACATAGCAGCTATAGCTCAAAGAAGTTTAGCAGCAGATTAGCTGATAGTGCTCTGTGGCGCCAATCCAGAAAAGCACTTTAGCATCGCTTAATTTTAAGCACGTGCATAGTCCAATTGACTTCAAGTTAAGTATGTTTAAATCCCTCACTGGATCAGGGCCTAAATTCAATTTTCAAGTTTCTTTTGTAAGTCATCTTTAAAGGTTGGAAGTAAATCCTGCTGTCCTACTTCATATGGAGGTACATAAAACAGTTCTCTGTACCTTCAAAACCAAAGAGAAAAAAGAGAGCAGAGACAACTATACTGTAAAGGGAGCTGTCTTTCTGACTCTTGTAGAGTAGCACCCACTTACACCAGGCCTGAATTTGGCCCAGTGTTCCTGAATTTATGAAGCTGTCTTCATCTCCTGCTCCTCAAAGTTGGGGGTGCCTGTGTTTAGTGAGACCAAACATATAAGAGAGAATCCTCACTTCTGAAAACTAAGAGAGAAAAGAGTTAAGAGTTTGAAGCCAGTGTATTTATTAGACCAAGGATCGGTAACCTTTGGCATGTGGCCCGTCAGGGAAATCTGCTGGCGGGCCAGGATGGTTTGTTTACCTGCAGCCTCCACAGATTCAGCTGATCGCAGCTCCCACTGGCCGCGGTTCACTGTTCCAGGCCAACCGGGGCTGCAGGAAGCGGCGTGGGCCGAGGGATGTGCTGGCCGCGGCTTCCTGCAGCCCCCATAGACCAAATGAAATAAATACCAGAGGAGGAACACATGCAAAATCTTACACAACCTATGCAAGAAACAGTAACTAATCTAACACCTCTCAGGTATAAACCTTAAAAGAAAACAACCACTGAGTCTCACCTAGAGAGATGCCACTGATATATGCTACTCTCCTAGAGAGATGTCACTGCCACTCTAGTAAATGTCTTTACCTTCGCTGTCTGCTCTTGAATAGAGAGGTCAAGAGCCTATCCCACTAAAAACTGAGAGGTGAAGATCCATAATCAAGAACCGTTCTCAAAGAGTGCAGTGCTTCATCACTATGCCAGCATAACTGCCAGTAAAGGCAGTAGGAGCTGTGGGTTCTAAATGAAAGGTCACAGGAAGATTTAAGTCTATTTATAAATAAAGCAATTGGAAAGACTTAAATTCAGATCAGAGGCAGTCCTGACACTAGCCTGTTTGTCCACTTCTCCCACAAATGTCTCTGCACCTTCTTCCATGCTGCCCATTACTCATGGAAGACCCTTCCTCAACTAAGCCATAAAATCCCTCCCCAAGACCCACTTCTGCTGTGACGGCTACAAGAAATCAGCCAACTAAGGAGGGCCAAGGTGATGGTCAATTGGGGCAGCTGATACTATTTATTTCTTCACAAAATAATACCTCCATCAAGTTGTGTGTTAAGCCAGCTATGTGACTGTGCAAACATTACCTTCAGCCTCTCTCACCTCCTATTATTATCTATGCTCATTGGAGACTAGATTGGGTTCCCATTGTAATCAATGGCAAAAGTCCCATTTACTTCATTGGTGACGGCTCATGCCCTGGTTGCATCTTGGTTCAAATTAGATTACAATCTTGTTGGGACAAAGACTGTTTTTACCTCTGTGTTTGTA
This sequence comes from Lepidochelys kempii, assembly GCF_965140285.1. NCBI lineage: Eukaryota > Metazoa > Chordata > Testudines > Cheloniidae > Lepidochelys > Lepidochelys kempii. Next base: position 91,729,733 of record NC_136384.1, on the reverse strand, counting down.
CAATGCCTTAAACAACAGGGCTCCAATCCAGATTGGTGTCTTGAGTGGTAATATAAATATTAAACAATAATAGTACACTAACAGTAATAATAATTAGTGCAGGTGATAAATAATAAATAGGTGGAGTGGACAAAAACAGAAAGAAAAGAAATGCAAACTCAGGGATGAGCTAAGATTTCTGCTTCAAGACACTGCTAGCTTTGTAAAGAAAGGTAAAACAGCCAGTCAATGTCCAAGTGCAGCAAAGTGCTTAGCTACACTAACTTGGTGTGTGAGTGACTGTGGGTGGAGCTAAGTCTTCCACTTTGCCTAAAGCAGTGAGAACTCTAGAGGTGGTGCTGCCTCAGAAGCAGGAGGTCATCAGGTTAGATGCTCTACCCTATCCACAGTGATTTTGTAGCCCTTCATTACAGGATTATCTCTGAAATCCAACCATGTTGTTGGTGAGTGACATGTGCTGTTCAAGTTTGGCAAGCTGTTGGATCAAATCAATCCAATCCTGTCACTTATACCTACTAACTCTGACTCTGCTTCAAATGGCAAAAGAAGGTTGAGGGCAGCGCCTTGAAATATCTCATTGAACAATAGTTGTTGCAAAGAAGTTTTTGTAAAATATCTTTCTAACCATTGCATAGCCTGTCACAAAATCATTCTTATCAGCCATTGTTTCCCACTTATAGTCTTCACCAAATATGTTAAAACATTTAACAAACTCTGTTATTTTAAAGCATTATAGGGCTAAATTCTGTTCTTAATTACAGATGTAATTGATTTCACTGGGAAAACTACAGATTTACACTGATGCAGAATTTGAGAGACTGTATCCTGGAAAGCAGTGACTCTAAAAAGGATATAAGGGTCAAATAGGACAAGCGATTTAACATGAGTTCAACAATGTGGCAAAAAGGGCTAATGTGATCCTTGAATGTAAAATGTGAGTAGTGGATGGGAGTAGAGAAGTGATTGTACCTTTGTATATAGCTTTGGTGAGACTGATATGGAAATACAGCATCCACTTCTGGTGCCCATACTTTGAAAAAAAGAAGAGCTTCAGAATGATGCCAGGGCTGGAGAAACTGCCTTACGGTGAGAGACTTAAAGAAGTCAACCTTTTTAGCTTAGCAAAAAAGAAAATGACAGGTGACTTGATCATAATGTGTGAAGTACCTTCACAGGGAGAAAATACTGACCGCTTAAAGGGCTCTTTAGCAGAGAAAGGCATAATAAGAACCAATGGATGGAAGTTAAATTCAGACAAAGTCAAATTAGAAACAACACACAATTTTTTAACAGTGAGGGGTCATTAGCTATTGAACAAACTACCAAGGGAAGTGGTGCATTTTCCATTTCTTGGTGTCTTCAGATCAAGACTGGATGCCTTTCTAGAAGATATGATTTAGTCAAACGCAAGTTATTGGGTTCAATACAGGGGAAACTGACAGAAATTCTGTGGCCTGTGTAATACAGGGGTTAGACTAGATAATCTAATGACTTCCTTCTGACCTTAAAATCTATACAGCTATATAGCAGGACCTCTCTCTCTCTCTCTCTCTCTCGGCAAAACCTAAGTAAAAGACATTTTTATTTGCTGTTGCTTTTGACTGTTAAAATAGATGTTATTAAATTTTAATATTTTGTATTGCAAAGTGTCCTGCAATGCATGGGTGAAATCCTGACCCAGTTCAAGTCCATGATTTCAATCAAGCCAGGATTTCATAACAGTGTGTGAAGGATGCTGTGTAAGGATTCTGTAAACTCTTACTACCAAGAATAGACTACCTGAGGTACAAAACCCCAGGCTCAGTGGGAGTATTTATAGGGTGAGGCCTTCATACATCTTTTAAAATATGACTTCTTGAGTGTAACATATTTAGCTGAATAACTGCAAGAGGCCTAATTCTCTCTATTGTCAATGAGAGTTACACATGTGCTTGGAGATGAGAATAGGTCCTTTCATGCAGAATTCTCTATTGATATCAATGGGAGCTCTCTGTTTCTTCTCCAACTCACCACACCCTACTCCAATTTACAACTGCCATACCTCCCATTCAAAGTCAATGGGAGTTGAGTAACTGTGCCTTTATAAACCTACCCCTACATAATTCCTGAGTAACCACACTAAGAGCAGAATTTGATTCTAAAGTTTTTTGGTATATCTCCTTCTAGAGTCTCCTCCCACCCAAGTCAATGGCAGCATGATTGGGCCCTGCATTTGCTAACTGGATTTTTCCTCAACTAATATTTCTGTCACATCATATTGTATATATTTGATTTATGTGTGTTGTTCTTATATTTAATCTGTGCCCGTTTAGTCACATTCACTGCCATTTTGTATTTATTTAGCACTCTGTTTTGAGCAGAAAGGTAACTGTGGTAGATATGATGTGACAAGTTGCAAATACGTATTCTGTGCAGATCTGTTTTGCAGCTGTTGACATACAGGGCTTTGGAATGATGGGATACTGTGTTTTGCATTTGACAATTTGTTATTGGACAAGTTATTTACCCAATAGTTATTTTATATAAGAGTATTTTGCTGTAGCTGTGAGTTCTCTGTAAAGCAATATTTAACAATTCTTATTTATTTTACTCTCCATTGTGATGTCCTCTTAGAAACTTGACAATAAAATCTCTTCACCACTGGGACAAACACTGATGTTTCTCTGTGTTTCAAATGGAGATGAAAAGAACAATGTCTGATTTGTTTATCAGCAATCCCTCTGTGATAACTTTCACTGTGTTCCTTTTAATATTTTGCTGTTAACTTCAGTGGGGCCAGGATTTCCCCCACATTCTCTGCCTAACAGTTACTAGGTGAGACACTCATTTTAAAAAATGTGATATGTGGTAAGTGGATCTGACCTGTCCCTCTCATCCATGAAAGGAAATGAGACAATTTCATAATGATATGTGGCAGGGCAGAGGGAGAGGAAGCCCCAAAAGGAAGTGAAATGGTTGACCCGGAACCAATGCTATGGCATAAGGAATTTTCAAGCCCCTTCCCGATGAAAGATGGAGCAGCTGGTCAGAGTCCTGAATGTGGCAAGAATATCATTATTTGGCAAATGCAAGATTCCTGAGCTGATAAAGCTTCGGAAGAGCCTTTTCTAGTTCATCTAGTAGCTCTTAGAGTGCTTCAAATCCCTCCAATGCTACCTTAGTCACTGCCATACTAATATTCAAGAAAACTGGTGTGGAGTAAAAGACCCAATGTCCCAGATGAAGAGAGATCCAGGCTCTTATCAATAACTGAAATGTTCCTTGAGATCACCCCTTCCCCAGCCTCCTCAGAGTCTTCTTATCCACTAGCACAAAGGGGACTGTGGCCTAGTCTCTCTGACCACAATTGGACCACCCCCCAATCAACCTATATGATGTCAATTTATTAACTCTCCTCACCTTTTTTGAATACGAACCATTGGGAACTGTACAAAAATTGTAATGACTGAAGAGTTTTGAACTGCATCATTTCCAAAATATCCCTATATCATGAGTAGTAATTGAAGACTTCTGTTAGTGGCAAGGGACTGTTTACTCAATCAATTATTGCCCAGTTTGAAGTAGATGAATTGGAATGGGAGCAATTAATAAAAGGCAAAGAAAGCAGAGCAATTAGATCTAACAGGATGTGAACTCTTGGGCAATTGCTGCACATCTCAGGCTTATTGTGAGCCACAAAGCCTAAGTCATGCACCAGTGGCCCAGGAATGTGCACCCTATTTCAGCATGGTGCTTAATTTCTATTTGAAACATGCTCCACATTTGCTGAATTTGGGCTTCTCTCCAAGACACTTGACTGCAGTCCAGACTCGATATTTATTTTGTGGTGAATACTTAATAATATGAATAGAGATGAATGTAAGACAGTAAATACAGATTTGCATCTGTCAGGGGAGGATTTGGGCCTGGCTCTTGTTATAACTTTCTATCATCCTTTATTTTTAAAAAAATCCCAATGCTGGGGAGGACATGAAAATAAAGGGCCAGATCCTGAGATGATTTAAATTGTCTTAGCTCCAACAATTTCAGTGTCAACATACCAATTTACAGCACTTGAGGACCAGGACCAAAAAAATCTACGTCAAACAGTAACAACACACTTTAAAGGACTGGAATGATAAAAGGATTTGAGACCAGAGTCTCATAGAAATGGAATCCTTTGGTACAATGCACTACCATCATGAGAAAACAGGGAGCCATTCCTAGATTGCGGCAGCAGTGTCCAACCTGTGGCATGGCCCCAGAGGCCTGACATGGTGTCTATCAAGGGTGACTGTTAGGAAGAACATGTGTATTTGATTATGAATGGGAAGTGTGCTCCTTGAGCCATACCCAGTGATTTTTAATCTGAAATGTCTGAATCAGCCCTGTTGATATGAGGCGGAAAGAGGGGACACCACCTCCTCAACTGCCTCCCCGCAGCTCTAGGAGCAGCCCTGGTGTGGGCCCAGAGGGATCTGAGCATCTACTGTTCCTTCCCTATTTTGGTTGCTCAGCAGTTTCCCTGTTGGCCATCATCTATACTGCATGAGAGGAAAGTAGTTTTGGCTACTCCGTTGTTGCTTCCCTGACAGGCTGTGGAAGCCCAAGAGAGTGCTTTACTGGCACTAGCTGACCCCAGGGGATGGCTCTCCTCACCCACACCAAGAAATCCAGGAGAGGAGGAAAAAGAGTCACAGCTGAGAACCAACAACCAATTATGGATCCCAGATTCTCTGCTCCAGTACAGCCTAAGGACTGTTCTAACTTGCCCCAGCTGTCTATGGTGCCTTAGAGACCATATGCCAGCTGAGGCTAGCTGGAGTGCAGAGCATACCAATCACCCTTATACATAACCCATGCACTAGGGGCTGTCAGAAGGGAGGTGAAGGAGTCAAATATGCTTATTCTGTGCCTACTGGGGTCTCCCCCATACTGAAGGAATCCCCATCAGGGGACTTGTAAGTGGCTTCTCTTCCCTTTGCACCACAAATGGAGTGGAGCATGCGAGAGAATATGTCCTAAAATCTTAATTTGGGGCCCCTTGCCTTTATGAAATAACATATTTGGCGCTCAGGCAGAAAAGGTTGGACACCACTGGCTTGTAGGAACCTATTGGTGGTGGGGCAGGAGTAGCCATGAGTTCCCTGCATTCCTTGCCTTATATATGGGAGTTGGGACTTTTGAAGTGCCAGGGCATGAGTATCACAGGCTCTTTTCCCCACTGTGAGCTCCTTCTCTTGCTTCCTACTGAGTTGCAGCCAGCACTCATGGAGACACTCTTCACAGGCTTGCTCTTATCTCTGGCAGACAAGCCCCAGAGGAGGCACAGGTGGCCCTGGGGCTCTATGCTGGATTATTTCAGCATCAAATTGAAATATGAATACAATATTTGTATGCAGTATGCAGGGGTCAACATCTGCGGTATGTGGCATATATATCCATTTCCCCTCATGCTGTGGCTGCTTTCTCCTTGTGTTCTAACACTGAGGAAGAACAGGGGCAGGTGGGTTTTTTCACTAGTATCAATCAGAGCACGTTCCTGAGCAGCCTATGGCTGTGTAGATAGGTTGTTTTCTAGAGAACCTTGCTCCCATTCTATAACATCTGAATGGGCGGGCACTGGGTCAGAGATTGGTCTGTAAACTTAAATTATCCAAAGCTCACTGTAGCTTTCCTGTGTATTGATTCAACAAACATGTACAGTTTAGAAGAGATTCACCCCTATGCAAACAGCCTGCAAGAGGTATGCACCACTTAGGTCCCATTTACTTTTCAGGTCTTAATTAGGATTGAAGTGGTGTATAGGCTTTGTCCTGGTTGTCCACAGAGGGGTGAATGTCAATGTCTGTGAAACCAAATAAATGGGGCAAATTAATTCACCAGCACACTTTGGCTGCTTTGTGCCACTCCAGCAACACAAAGCAGCTGGAAACGCAACTTAATTGACCAGTTAAACTGGGCTTTCAGCTGCTTTATGTAGCTAGCACAGTGCAAAGTTGCCAGAGTATACCAGTAAGTCTGGTCCAGTATTTTCAAATATTAAATTCTTTAATTAAAGTTTGTGTTCAAAAGGAAAGAGTAAAAAAATATGCTTAAGGGCTTTATGAATTGGTCCATTAGTAGTGAGTTCTTTCAGCAGATATTTGAAAGGTTCTATCAGCAACATTCACTAAAACCTTGGTCCATCTTGTGTTATTTTTTTCTTTTACCTTCGAGCAACAGTGTAAATCATATTTGTGAGAATGAAATATCTGCCTTATCCCAGCTGTAGCGTAAAACAGACAGAGCAAGTGGCAGTTTAATTTAAGATGAACAAGCGATAAGCAGAGAGCCATGGAGTAGATTGGATTTAATTAAAAGAGGGCATACTTTATCTTCTTGGATTATGTGAATGCTTTATTTTGTTTCCTCTTTCTCCCTCCTCCCCAAATTTTTCTTTGGAGCTGAATGAAAAGGATTAGCTGCCGTTAGAGAAATAAAAATGGAACTGACATGAGAGAGGCTTGGTCTACTTCCTGCATTTTTTTACTTGTGGAAAAGCAATATTCGATCTCGTATTCAGAGGGGTCATCCAAGTCTACTGATGATCACCCCTCTCCTGATGACTGCCAGGGTCACAGTGTCATGTCTTTTAAAGCAAATAAACTGTACCCTCTCTATAAATATATTAACACACATTTCTTACAGTGATCTGGCTGATCTCTAATGACCTCTATGGCATTCTTTCCACTATATGCACAGTACTGTACAGGAAAACCCTTCCCCTCCATAATGTACATATGCATCTGGGCACCCTCCCACCCTTTCCCCCAAATTCACTTCTAACATGCATTTTATGTTCACTTTACAGTTGTTCAGCACATCAAACGACACAATATTGTTCTAAAAAGAGAGCTGGGAGAAGGAGCCTTTGGGAAAGTCTTCTTGGCCGAGTGCTATAACCTCTCTCCGGAGCAGGACAAGATCTTGGTGGCGGTGAAGGTAAGAGAGTCTAGGATTTCCATTGTTAATTCATGGTTTCAACTAATGCTGTTTTTTTTGTAAATGATCCTGTTTGCCTGTTCAGTAAGCCCAGTGTAACTCCCGTGATATATGTGCAAGGGCTCACAAGGCTGATGGAATGTCAAGAGAATATGATATTTGATCTTGCTGTGGGTTATAAAATGAGAGCTGAGTTTCATAAAGAAAAGCGGGGGAAATGACAGTGTCACAATGGGGCAAAATCTTTTATGATCTATCTGAAATACGAGGAGTGAAAAATAATGGCAGAAGTGTCATTAAAAATACATGGGGACTCATGTTCGTATGTCTAAAAAAACCCTAAACTATAACCAGCTACATGACTAGGTTACACATGTAACTGCTAGTCAACAAAGAGCTATTCACAAAGGTTCATGTGGTTCTTAGTCAACTGCCAAAATTTTACAATATCACTTCCTGGCCTAAACTTTTGGGTAGAATTGTGGTGTGCTCTTAAGCTGCTGCTATGTTGAAATCCAGAAGTGACTGCATTTCAGTGCTGGAAGGGGAATTCTTGGTTATAGGTCTCCATTCTGCCCTTCCAAAGAAAAACCAATGGGAGGAGGAAAACTAAGGAAAAAACAGCAATAACTATGAAGTCGCTGATATCTGGAATTATTCTCCCCTTAGAGGGGAGGAAGAGTTTATCACCATCACAGAAAGGACCGAACTGTGCAGAGCCCCGTGCTCCAGAGGGAAATAAGGGGACATCCCCACTGATCTTGGGGCATCTGTACAGTAGCTAGGCTACTCCACAGACACTCTCCTGCCAAGCGGCGGAGCTCCTGAGGATGGTTCCCAATCCCAACTGTGGATGTACAGTAGAAAACATAGTTAACTAATCCTCACTAATTTCCACTCCAAATTTTGGAGTCTGCTGGGGGCATCTTGTGAAAAAGGCAGTTCCTCTCCTTATACCCCCACCATTGTTCTACCAAAACACACAAGGTTTTGAATGTGAAAAGTAAAAGCCCCATTAAGGTCAATGGGACTATTCATGAACGTAAGTTTTTGCAGAGCTGAGCCATGAGTTAGGGAACAGAAACAATACCATGTGACCCATTTGACCATTCACAACGAAACAACTATGTGCAAATTTTGATCATTCATGATCCGTCCATAGAGTAAAACATCCCAGCAGATCTTCTTCATGTAAATGTAAACAACAAATAGATTTGAGTAACTTGCAATGTGGAAGCAGGAAAGGAGGCTAGATTTGTCAAATGAATAATTTCTTGCAAACATTCTCTGAGTTTGTTAAGCTCACGGGTCTATGGAAGCTTGCAGGTCTTTGCAGTAGTTTAATAAAATGGATGGAAAAAAAGAAAATGTAGCCCTGAAAGGATATATCAGAGGGAGGGAGGAAGTGAGGGGTTAGAGATTACAACCTTAGGATAAGTGAATAATAACAACAATGCATAGCTCTTATATAGCACTTTTCATTCATTGTTTTGTGGAAGAGGTGAGATTGTTTTCTGACCAATTGATTAATAAATCCACACTTCCTCTCTTTTCACTCACTTAGCAGTGCAGTGGCGTAATCAGCACCTTTCCATTCTCTTACTCCCTTTGTCAATCCTGAACAAATGGAGCCCAACAGGAAGTCACTTCAGGTGCTGTTTAAACGCTGCCTGCCCACTCCCTTCTTTGCTGCTCTTTCTCACTGCAGCTCACAATGAAGAGTACCCAAGACTTTGAGGGACAGGTGTCTCCATGGATTAACGGACACAATTGTGTCAGTTCACAGCACCAGGACTGGTACAAGGCCTTATCACAATCTATACTTGGGGTAGTGCTTATTAGCCATCTGACTGATAACCAAGGAAAGAATCTAAGCCCCATGTTCCATGGCATAAGCTACCATCTAACTGAATCGATTAGGAAGAAATTTTTTTTTGGGCAGGCTATTCCCTAATTGCCCATTTGGGAGTTCTTACTCCTTTATCTGAATTATCCAAAACTGCCTGCTGTCAAAGAAAATGTTGGACTAGGGGGACCAAAGTTTTCACCCAGTATGGCAATTACCAAGTTCCTATTAGAGTTTACATTCCCTTTACTTCTGTGCATATGATAGAGCAAGGTCCTGCTCCCACTGAGGTCAATGGTAAAACTCCCATTGATTTAAGTGGGAGCAGAATTGGGCTCTGAGGGAAATGTATCTTGAGGCAAGGTTCAAAGTACAATTATGGTATTTCTACCTTTCAGAGTTGTGGATAATTTAGAAGGATTTCACACCAGTAAACCTAGGAAAACCCCCTTGGGACTGAGAACAAACTAAAAATGTTCCTGTGAAAAAGCTTCTACCATCATAATTGAAGTGCATATTTGGTGACAAATATGTCTATCTCTGGAGGATTTAGGCAGCAAAGAAACCGAGGAAGTTGGCTCAGGGGTGAGCATCTTCTCACCTGTGTGAAATTGTTGTCACAGTTTCTTTTCATTCATTGGAGGCTCCTCTGGATCTTTGACATGCCTTCTGCTGGTTGCTGGGCAACCATAACAGCATTGTGCATGCATGTTAAGAAATAGCTGTTCTTGTGCCTTATAGAAGGAATTGGGTCTGACTCAAAATACAGCACTATCCTTGTGGGTGGACAAATATTTTAAAGTTTGATATTGATTCAGCAAATGATTTCAGAGCTCAGAGATTCAGAAAAATCTGGCTGTAGATAAAATCATATACACATCCAAATATCCATGCTTCTTCTGTTGAAAATAATACTATTTTTTGAGCCAGTTAGGTTTCATATATTTTGACCTCTAGGTTTTTTGGACAGTGCACTGTGTACAGGAACTCTTTCTGTGTGCCAGATCCTATGCACAAAAGACTTAAGTGAGATGTAAATGGTGCATAAGCCTTGTACGAGCCCTCTGTACATGGGGGGGGGGATATTCACTGCAAGGCAGTTCCAGCGGGTTTGGTGAGTGGATGGAGGAACAGTCACATGCCCCTCTATGCCACATTGCCACTCCAAACCACTACTGCAGACTTAGGGTTGCAGTACCCTCCCTAAGCCACTATCATGGGACTAGATCCATGGGCATAGGCTTGGATTCACTTGAGTCCACTAGAGTCAGATGGAGGGAATTCCTGTGGAGCACAAGTCTGCAGCTGCTTCCTGGTCCTCCTGAACCCATGGGGGTGGAATGGGCACACGTGCCTCATATTATTTTGAGCAGCTGGATGTTTAAGTCTTGATCCTGATCTCAGAAACTCAGATGCACCTCACATATATTTTAGGCTGCGAGCTAGTGGTGTGATTCCTCTGTTTGTGTGCATGTCCTTGTGCGCTCTCTCATTAAGACTCAGGTGGGTTTGTATTTGGAATGGCTAAGCTGTGTTTCTGCCGCCACTACCGTGGTTATCCTGCTATTTATACAAGCTAGCACAAGTATGTGTACATGAGCTGGGGAATCACACCCCTCGCTCGTAGTGCAAATGTGGCCTTAGAGAGTCAGCTGCTTCACTTGCATAGCCAGGCATGCGTAAGTGGAGTAGCTGATTTTATGACGCAAGTTCCTGCTATTTCTGATCTCAGGATTGAATCATATAGATGGCAATTTGGTTGTAGATTTTTGTTCCAGTTAGAGAAATTCTGCCTGTACAATACACAGAACCACAAACACAACACAAAAGAAACGTGAGGATTTTCAGCTCATCAGATCTCCCCAGTTCAGAGAGGTTTTTAAATCAAACCAGACTTTGTAGTAAATACACGACTTAACTTGTTGCATGGCATAGGGAGGGACGGTGAACCCAATTAACAGTGATAAGAATCTCATGGTGAAAGCTCAGTGCACTGTGAAGGAAACATATCTATAGAATTTTGTTATTAATAACATTAGTAGTAATAATAATTATAATGATAGCCAAACCCTCCAGTCCTTGCTTATGGGTAACCACTGTTCCCCCTGCTTTTGTGGGCATGCATTACAGCTCCACTGCATAGTGATGCAGGGTGGGGGAGGATACCAGAAGTCATTGTAACAGGTTCTGCACCGTGCACCATGGAGCACAGACCCAGAAGGGCAATTTCCAAGATGTTTCATGAATGAGGGCTTGGGCTGGGTTAGGGGAAGGGAAAAGTGTGGCCAGTGGATCCATGACTGAACAGACTCTTCTCTGTGACAATTCAGGGTGCAGCAGATGTGGGGCTTTTGCAACAGCCATGGAGCAGCTCTGCTGTCTGTGGGGAAAGATCCCTTCTTCCTCGGTTGACTTCAGGGGAAGTTTTGCATGCAGAGATTTGGCCTCTTTGTCACTAATAATGAATTCATCTTTATCTCAATTTCTTTAAGACTCTTCTGTTTCCCCACTACAGTGAGAACCAGCCAAATGCAGTATTCTGTGTCATTTGTATGTAAATTCTGTTTGCTTATTAATTTTTGCTCACCACCAGTATCTCCATGCACAAGTGTGAGCTCTCTCTCATGCAGTAAAGTTATTGTGCATGCTACATAGGGGGAAACATGAGGGGCAAGTTGGGGAGAAGTTCAAGCAACCCCCATGGTAGCAGAAACTCTCAAGTCGACCCAGGTTTTAAGCCATTATTCATTCTGCTGGTTGACGGAAAATGTGTAGTTGCTATAGCAACTGTTTCATCATAGGATAATTTTGCAGCTTCTCAGAGATAAAAAATAGTTTCTGAAACACACAATATGCCATCTTGATAGAACAAAGCTGTCAGCATTTTTACAATCTTCCCAAGGAAACGTGTGATGAGGAAGCACATATTACCCCCAAATTTTATTTTTTAAATTAGTCCTCATAATTGCTTGTTTTTAAAAACTGTTTCTACAATGAATTATTTTTCGAAAGCTGTTATATTGACAATTAGTTGAATGAGGGCCCAACTACATTACAGATAAAATCATCACAGGAAACCACATTGTGACGCAGTTGTCCCCTGTAATTCCATTATTTGCTGTAGATTAGACCTTAGCTCTGTTTCTGTACTACTCTAAAGTCCTGAACAATCTCATAATGTGTTATAACTTGGTCCCATAATGTGACTGTTCTGTGTCAGCAGATGGAACCTGAGTTTATGTTGCTATTAGATGACTTAGCTCCATATAATGATGTTGTATAACGGGTAGGTAGTGCAGCAGCTAAAAGCCATATTGCACCTGTGAGAGATAGGGCAACTATCTGCAATATCTTCGGGGGACAATATTGTCTTAAGTGTAAATGAATGGCTTGTGTATCACTGTGAGCCAGGGATTGTATACATTCTGTGAAGGGAGGATTAACACAGCTCTTCCATTAGTGAAAACAGTAGAGGATGATTAAGGCAAATCACTCAGGTTGTTACACCTCCAGAAAGGTTCAAAGGATTCTCCAGAGACCGACAGGCAAAGAAGGGACTCTTGTATAAATAGCCTGATCTTAAACTGACTCGGGGCCTTCATTTCTGGTTTCTGATCTAAAGAGTGGTATGAACTTGTAACCACAGGGAAAGCCCCATTGTGGGGTTTGAATGACTAGCACCTACTAGAGCTCTATGCTGCAGTTAGGGTGATCTATGCTAAACTTTTTAATATGCACGTAGGTTTTTTGATTGTTTTGATATGTTTTCCCAGTAATGCTTTCACCTTAAGAACAAATGTGCTTGCTGAGAAGGAGGTATGTGGTGATTTGTAACTGCTGGCAGTACATAGTGCACAGCTCTAGCAAGAGAAAGCAAAGCGCGAGCATTGGTCTTCTAGGCAGATTGGCTTGCTCGGGCTATCACAAGGTAGATCAGGGAGCTGTGCAGTCTTAACAGTCCTAGTCAGAAGGGAGTGAGATGTGGGGCTCCACTGAAGAGAAGTGGCGGCAGGGAAGCCAGAAACTTTTAAGTGGGTGCCTTTGAGGGACCACAGAGGGGGAAATACAGGTGCAGTTACCCTGAAACTGTGACATCACCCTCTTCTGGTAATACTTGTGGGAGAGGGACACTTGTCTCAGAAAACACAATGAGGTTCAGAAATGCTCCTCTCAGGTAAGAAATGTCTGTGGGGTCATAGCGGAGGTAGAGGAGTGGTCTCCAAAATCTGCAGATCCTGGGATTTATGGGGAAGAAAACCCCCAACTTTGTAGAACCTTCAGGCTGGTGTCCAGTCTTTCTCTTTCCATCCCACATCGCCCGACCATCTGGTCCTTATTATAGTAGCATTTCACTTTTTTTTAAGTGAAATACATTTGGTCTCTGCTTAACTTTAAGCATGCGAGTATATGCATTGAACTCAAACTGAGTCTTTGATTGGGGCCTTAGTTTTTAAGCTGTTGTGCAGAGAGATGACCACCTATAAGTCTGCAAAATGCTTAACTCAATTTTGATGCCAAACAGCAATAACAACAACAATAAAACAATTAATTAAAACACCTACAATTATGCTAAGTATTTTAGGAGGACCAGTTCTTACTTCAAAGAACTTACAATACTCACAGGCACCAATTCCAGATTGGGGTTTTACACTAATGTAAAGCAAAAGAAACTCAGGCCCTTTGTCTACTGCTAAGATCTTCGAGGCAGGGACTGTGTTTTTGTTCTATGTTTGTTCAGCACCTAGCAATGGGGTCCTGGTCCATGATTGGGGCTTCTACAAGTTACTGCAATAGAAATAATTAATACAGTAGAACCTCAGAGTTACGAACACCTCAGGAATGGAGGTTGTTCATAACTCTGAAATGTTCGGAACTCTGAACAAAACACAATGGTTGTTCTTTCAAAATTTTACAACTGCACATTGACTTAATATAGCTTTGAAACTTTATCATGCAGAAGAAAAATGTTGCTTTTAACTATCTTAATTTGCCACAAGTACTCCTTTTCTTTTTGCGAAGCACAGAAACAGTTTCCTTACCTTGCCAAATCATGTTTTTTAAAACTTTTCCTTTATTTTTTTAGTAGTTTATGTTTAACACAGTACTGTACTATATTTGCTTTCTTTTTTTGGTTTCTGCTGCTTCTTGATTATGTACTTCCAGTTCCAAATTAGGTGAGTGATTGACTGGTAAGTTCGTAACTCTGGTGTTCATAACTCTGAGGTTCTACTGTAATAATAAATATGTGATGAAATATAGCAGAGGAAATACTATAAAATCACAGGTCTGTAATTTACTTGGATCTAGATCTGATATTTATAACCAGTGACACCAAAAATGTATTTTCTCTGTCCCTGACATAGTACTGCACCCTCATCTCCCCCCACCCCCACCACGTTCTTTATGTTTTACGTATCCCTTTCCATTTCTTCTCCAGACACTGAAAGATGCCAGTGATAATGCTCGGAAAGACTTCCATCGAGAGGCAGAATTGCTGACTAACCTACAGCATGAGCACATTGTGAAGTTTTATGGCGTGTGTGTGGAAGGTGATCCACTCATCATGGTTTTTGAGTACATGAAGCACGGAGATCTGAATAAATTCCTCAGGTAAATTCATGAAGGTGTTTCATTCTGCATAGGTGATAGTGGGCAGTGTTTCTGAAACCTGGGGAGAGGGAAAGTGTCTCAGAGCCAGGGCTCCAGCCCAAGTGAGAACCTCTGCACTGCTATTTTTAGCCCTGCAGCCCAAGCCCCATGAGCTCACGTCAGTTGACAGAGGCTCTCAGTGCCGTGTTTTCTTTGCAATGTAGACATACCGTAAGAATGAAAACCTGATAAACACCCAGTTAATTCACATTTTGTGATTTTATGTCTTGCCTCATCAAGTGTTTTACCTATTTAGAAGTATCTTTAAATCATTTCTTTACATTTTTTACATTTTACCACATGGATTGTATTCCAGTTCCCTTGGCCATAGTTTTCCACGACTAATTCTGCAGATGGTGCTTGTTTATAAAACTTTGAGGTCTTGGCTAAAATGGTATCTGATTCCAAATCATCTTTGGTTTTGCAAATCCAAAGCTTGCCTAATGAAGTTTGGCAAAATCCAACTTATCTTGTGTTTCTTATTTCTCTCTAGTGCTGGGCCCAAATGAAGACCCTGGATGGAAACACCCCTGAACTTTGGGGGAGTTTGGATCCAGATCTGCATTTTGCAGCCCATACCCTTTTCAATCTCTATTGTAAACTTGCAGTATTTTTTACAGCATTTCTCACCGCTTCTTTTGCTGCAGAAAGGCATTTGATCAAGCTTTTCTTCTGCAAAAGAATACTTTAGGTGGGGCAAGCAAAGGGGAAAGGAAAATGCAGTAACAACAGAAAGAAAACATTAAACTCCAAAAATAAATCTCTTGTATTGGAGCATAAAAGATCTAAGGAACAAAAGACAGTCAGTAGTACATTTCAAAAAAATCACTCTTTACTGTACTTGTGACTTATAGTGTAGGGTAGAGAATCACATCATGTAATTTCTTAATTTATAAAAGATGAGCCAAAACTGAAATCTCAGATCCACATCTGAGATGGAAAAAAATTACAAGAATTTCAAGAGAGAGGAAAGTTTATTCCCAAAATCCACAGCTATTTTATGGCTCTGTTTCAGATTAGATCCAGGAATTGGGTTTGGGTTTGTTTCTTGATTAGAGAGTTCCACACTGGATGTAGGCGAAATCTTACAAGATAATAGACATTTGCAACAGCGTTTTTTCATGAAATTTCTACCTCTTGGGCCTGAAATCTCGTGAGAACAGCTCACAAGAATTTGGTGCTGTTGAATCAGAAATCAGACCTTAAAGATTATCCCTGATTTAAACTCAAATGCAAACCTCAAACCCAGTGCAAACCTAATCTAGAACTAGATCCATACATTCAGCCTATCTCTGGAATTTATTATTTATGTTTGTGTTCCTGGATAGATGTTATGACTCAAATATAGACCTAAAGGCTTCAGTGCCTTTACACCGGTTTAAGTTGGGTCCGAGGAGAGGATGGTAGAACTGAGAATGTGAAACTCAGTTACAGTAAACAAACTATTTCTTTTATTTTGAAGAGTATAATAATCATTTTTAACATTTACATGATTTTAGTACCATACTTTGTATTCTGCTGCTACTCTCTGCATATCCACCAGTTTATAAACAGCGACTATATTTCACGATGAGCTATGAATGTCCCTTTAAGAAACAAGAATCTCATCCTAACCAGCAAGGTCACCCTAAGCTTGATTAAGTTTTTCAAAATTGGAAAAGGTCATTCTGTTGCTCTTTGTTGCCCTTGATTCTTAACTACACAGTATGGGGCTGGAGGAGAGGGCAAGGGTGGGGACACAAGAAAGAATATTTTGTGTTTCAAATGTATAGAGTTATAGAGTTTAAGGCCATAAAGGGGCCACCAGGAGACTAAACTATTATGTGCCCCAGGCAGAAAATAGGTGTGACTGAGGTGCAACAATGCCCAAGGCCTCTGCAATGAAAGGGAATTGATTAATATACCCAGCTAATACCGGCAAGTGACCCACACTCCATGCTGCAGAGGAAGGTGAAAACCTTCAAGATCACTTCCAGTCTGACCTCGGAGAAAATTCCTTCCCAACACCACATATAGCAATCAGTTACACGCTGAGTATGGGTGCAAAAACCAGGCAACCAAACACCTGATGAGAAAATGCTCTGTGCTGACTCAGAGGACTGGCCCTCCCGATCCAGTGTCCCATCTCCAGCTGTGGCCATCTCTGATGCTGCAGAGAAAGGAGATAACCCCCCCAAAATATTCCAGAATACATTGGGGGTGTGTGTGTGAATGAAATCCCTTCCTGACCCTGTCAGGTGACCAGTTTAAGCCAGGAAGAATGAGCTTTTAGAAATGTAAGGCATAAACCAGAAGGGAGCCCTGGGACTGTTGAGCCCTGCTACCCGCCATCACAAGCAACCCAATCATACAATTCCACTCATAAATTTGTCCACCTCTCTATTAAAAGTAATTAAGTTGTTTGCCCTCACAACTCCTATTGGGAGGCTGTTCCAGAATTTCACTCCTCTGATGGTTAGAAACTTTCTTCTAATTTCCAGCCTGAATTTGTTCATGCCCAATTTATACCCATTTGTTCTTGTGCCAACATTGACCTTTAAGTTAAATAGCTCTTCACGCTTCCTGGTGTTTACCTCCCACCACCGATGTATTTATAGAGAGTAATCATATCCCTTCTCAGCCTTTGTTTTGCTAGACTAAACAAGCCAAGCTCTTCCTGTCTCCTCTCATAAGATGGGCCCTCCATTTTCCTGATCATCCTAATAGCTCTTCCCTGCACCTGTTACAGTTTAACTGAATCGTTCTTGAAAATGGGTGACCAGAATTGTACGCAGTATTCCAGAGGAGGTCTTACCAATGCCTTGCACCATGGCATTAATACCTCTGTATCTCTACTGGAAATGCCTTGCCGGATGCATGTTTGGATCACATTGGTGACTCATAGTCACCCTGTGATCAATCAAAACACCCAGGTCTCTCTCTAAGTGACTTAGGATCCTATGTTCCCTTTTCAAAAGTGATTTAGTCCATTAAGTGTAATGCGACTTAGGCCCACAAGGACAAGCTTTCAAAGGTATTTAGGTGTGTATGAAGATGCAGATGAGCTCCTAATGGTGCACAGAGGTGCTTTTGAAATCCCACTTGGTGCCTGTCTGCATCTTTAGGCACCTAAATACCTTTGCAAATCTGACCCATAACTCATTTCAGTGCTTTTGCAAATTTTACCCTTTATCTATAACAGTACAGTTATGAATAAGGATTGTTCCATTAGGGGCCAATTGCTGAATCCTGTGTGTTGTCACAAAGGAAGCATTAGATAATACTAATGATCTAGTATGGTAGAGTAATATTGCTCGTTCTTGATTTGCCTCACAGTGTGCAGATTTGTAAGGATATGCAGTGATGTGCATCTGGGTATCAAAGATTGAAATCAACTCTTTACTATGTAGAGCTGCTATCATAAATTAATAGGTGCTGCCAAAAATAACTCATGGGCCAGCCCAAGAATCTGTTGGCCTTGTGCATGTACTCTGTACACTAGTACATGCTGCCCCACATAATAATAAACAAGCACAGAATTTGCTCTTAAGTGAAAACATTTGCATAGGGGACAGCAAATTCTGCAAAGTCTTCCTGATAGTTTCCAGCACCTTGTTCCACCAGAAGGGTGAGGGTGTCCGATTAGGCCTTCTGAACCTACCAGTTCCAGGGATCTACTGGAGCCAGTGCCATCTGCATAGACGCTATGTTACCATCCTGCCTCCTTCCACCACAGCAGCTTGCCCACATTTCCCTGTTGGGATAGCCCTGGTAAATCTGACAGGGTTTCCCCAGTGTATAAAGTGCCCTGGGAGCCTTTGGTTCCACAGTTAGACTGGCTATATGAACTATAAATCAGATTTTTTTCTCTGGGGGAGATATGCAAGCTACTTGCTTCACTTTTATGGCCCTTCATTGCCTATCCCCACCCTGTCTATAACCTCTTCTTCTGAGACATTGACGCCACCTCCACTCTGCAAATGATGCCAGTCTTGTCTGCCTGTTTGTAAAATTTCAACATTAAAACAAGCTGGAATTGTAGCTGCTTATTAGTCATCATTTGAAATATTTATGTATTTGTTTATGTATTTGCTGATTAGATATTGTTTTATAACTCCTGCACTCTGGTTTTGAAATATCTTAAGTAATACAGCTTAGCAGATAGTATATGTGCTACATTGGGGCGGTTTTATTAATAAGACGTATTTAGAACATAAAATGATTACGTTGGGACAAGCTGGTTAATCTGAACTTAAATTTGTCATTCTTCTCACATGTGTTACAGCTTGTACTGCAGATGAAAGGTTAGTTGTAATCAGTCTGTAAAAGAGCATCTATTTCTTACCCTGCAGCGCCACCCAAGGCCGTCAGGGGAAACTGAATCCAGAGTTTAACCAATGTACGACCAAACTGAGTATTGCTGCTTCCTGCAGCATAATGTCGTGTTTCAGGACTAGGACCGCATCCTGAAGGTCAAAAGCTTCCCTGTGTGTACCGTTGTGGCATAGGAGGGATGATGTAGATCAGGCGGAGTCTATGCTACTGTCTCTTACAGCTGTGCATTGCTGGAGATAAGGATTTCATGATTAACTAGGAAGATAAGCAAGATGGGTTCAACATTTAAAAAATGCAGAAGTTTAATTAGAAAAGAAATATGTGGTGAAAGGCAAATAATTTTCTAAATTAGTAAAGATCTGCAGCTTCCTTCATGAGGAGGCCTATTAAAAATCTGTGTGATGAGGATGTACCGTACTTTTCATTATGAATTCACATTTGGGTTTTAGCCTGGGATTTCACATCCTGCCTTTACTCCTTTAACTGCCACCAGTTGCACAGCTGTCCATGCTCCATGGCAAAACATGTGCAGCTAGCTTTTCTGTAGTGCCAGCTGCAGTCCCAGGAATGTAACAAACCTTCCTTCATTTAGCTCCCAGATCTGTCACTTCACCTGTGAAGTTTTTCTCCCTCCCAGCAATTTTTATATCATACTTCTGGTAGGTAGTATCATAATTTGATTTTGGGGATTTTGATTAATTTGCAAATCTTTTCCAAGCTCCTATACCCTCCTCCCAAGGATGAATTAAGGCTAAACATAACCCATATTGATCCAGAGCGTTTGTTTGGGGTGAGGAATGGGGTCTATGGGAAATCAAATCACTGAGTAGGGGAGGGTTGTTTAAAAAAAAAGAGGAGTGAGGGGAGAAGTTGGCCCATTTGGAAGGTCAAACCTACATATGTGGAGGGAAGGTGCTGCTGTGGAATAAAATAATGGGGCAGATTGGAGGAAGGGTATTCAGAATGTTGAAACACATCAGGGTGGGGAATGATCAGGGCCCACTGACCTCTTTAGTCTTGCCTTAATTCACTGTTAGGGAATGGCGAGTAAAGCTTGCCCTAAAACAGTGTCAGTAATTACAACAGAGAAATTATATATATATGTATATTTGGTTGTGCCACAACGAGCTATCAAGGGCATGATCCCTGCCCCAAAGAGCTTTGTAATTTCTCATGTGAATGGGCTGATCAGTTTGTGCTAAGGATTTGCTGTACTTCAAAGCTAACCTAGAACCAGTGAAAGAAACCCAGCTTTCTGATCTGGCATGGCTGTGCCAAGTGGAATGAGTTTTGTGAACTGTCCCCTGTGCATCAGGTGGGATTCACCACCCATGGGAAAGTCAACAAAAGGCACCTGGGATTGGTGGAACTACTTCATGTGGATGGTAAATTAAGGGTGAAAATCTGAAATCATTCCTCTTATTTCTTTTTTGTGTTCCCCAGGGTAAAGTTAGCTCTCTCACCTTAAATTAAATGATAATAATAATTATTATAATAAAAACACGTGCGTCATGTCCCATCTCCCTGTGGAAGGGGATATTAGGCTTTAGAAAGAGGGAAGCAAAATGATGTTACTGCAGTGGCCTTTCACCTCTAGAGACCTAAGTATAAATCCTGTCTTTGATGTTCTCCTGCTGCCATACATTTAGAATAACTGGCAGCCTTTGCCCAGGAAAGGCCCCTGTGCTGGAACAGCAGGGGCATAGCAGATTAGGATGGGATGTAATGTTATTAGTCCCATTTCCTTACTTTCATGAGCAATATATTCAACCACCTCTCCTCCTCACCCTGAAAGAAAGAAAAAACAGGGAAGGAAAAAAACACTGAGACAAATTCATTCCTACCACACTTGACTTTAGCCCATCACCTTTAAATAAGCCACTATT
Source organism: Lepidochelys kempii (assembly GCF_965140285.1). Classification (NCBI taxonomy): domain Eukaryota; kingdom Metazoa; phylum Chordata; order Testudines; family Cheloniidae; genus Lepidochelys; species Lepidochelys kempii. The sequence goes on along the minus strand of NC_136384.1, from coordinate 91,709,075 downwards.
ACATTTTCAGATTCCCTAATGCCAACTCCACAGTCACTCAAGTTTATAAGTGACCTCTTATTTCATGAGCCCGTATTTTTGTGTGCTCAATGCAGGGCACATGGACCAGATGCAGTACTGATGGCAGAAGGCAACCTTCTAGCTGAGCTGACCCAGTCCCAGATGTTGCATATTGCCCAGCAGATTGCATCCGGCATGGTTTACTTGGCATCACAACACTTTGTGCATCGTGATCTTGCCACCCGGAATTGCCTGGTTGGTGAGAACTTGCTGGTGAAGATTGGAGATTTTGGAATGTCCAGAGACGTGTACAGTACTGATTACTATAGGGTAAGTGAACTGTCACTTTCAGGAGTAACTGAGGTCTTGTTCAGTCATCTTATCACATTGCTCATACTGATGCCACTTTTAAACTGGATTATTCGCACATCCTGGACCCTTAAAGAATTGGATATGGACGGTGAATCTGAGTTTTTAAATTTGGAAGCTCCTGGCAAGAGTTGATGGAGAGTCCTTTTGTTTATGTATGCCTGCTTTAGTTTTCTAATTAAAAAGGTTTAAAAAATCCTTCAGAGGTCAGAAATTTGGCAAGTTTACTAGTCTGCAAAAAAGAAAGGGTATCTTTAAAGGGATGATAGTTGGTCAAATTTGGCCCAACACTTAGGTATTATAAAAATGTGTTCTTACAAATGTCTAAGACTGGTGGATTGCTTGAATGGATATAACCTGTAGGCAACAGCACTGTACCTATGAAAATTATTTCAGTCAGAAAGAGACAAAGACTAAGGCAGAACCCTTTACTGGTGATATGCTCAGCATCCAAAAAGAAATGCCTCATAGCTGACGATAAGTATTTCCTGTCTTAAACTGATTGTGTTTGCTTTGTTTCACTCTGATGATGGTTGCACTTCAGTGGCGGGCAAAGCAATCCTGGTATATATGTCCATACGCTGTCCAAGATGATTTTCATTGACATACACGGGAGTCAGAATTTATCTCAAGAGTTTAATTTTTCAAATTTGCAAAGGACTTTGAAAGCCTTATGGATAAAATGTACTGTATACTTTAATGATCAGTATTGGTGTTATGTGATAAATATCTCTGTCATCTCCACCTTAATTTAGCTGCTGATTCCATAAGAGGACAGAGCTGATTCTGCACAGTTGTTTGTGAGAGGCCTGAGAAGAGACTGTTTTTACATATGAGTGGGGCGGGGCAGGGCAGGCTACACACAGGAAATACTGTGTAGTATTTATATTTACTGAGTTGTTTTAATTAACAGCTGAGAACCACAAATCTTTTTGTTTTTGTTGTTTATTTCTTCCTTTTTTCAGTGCGTGAAAACTAGCGTTTAGTAAACATATGAACCAGATTCCTGTCACATTTTGTCTTTGGGAATCTGCTATTTCAAGCTATTTGAACATTGTAATATAAGTATGACATCATTTCAAAACTTGAAAAAACATGTACTGTAGTGGTTGTTGGCTATACAGCAGAGCCCTGTTTATCAGATCCAATTGGGACCAGGGCCAGATCAGATGATCAAAAATTCAGATAATCCGGAAAATGGGAAAGTGCGAGGCTGTAGTGCTGTCTAGCGGCCAGAGGAAAGATCGCCTGCTTCTGGACATGTATGCACTGGATGTTCAGTTACTATGGAGAGCCGGATAATGGAAAGTTGGATAAACAGGGTTCTACTGTATTTTTTTTTATATCAGAGAGGATTACAGCAGGGGATTGAGAATCAGGATTTGTGGAGGTTCTTATTTACATCTAAAATATCAACACTACTTACTGTGACTCAGGCAAATCACCACTCTGTGCTTCGGATCACCCCATCTGTAAAATTGGTATAAGTGAACTTATTTACCTTACAGAACCATTGTGAATCTTGATAAGGTATGTTTGTAAAGCATGTCGACAATCTTAACTAGAAGGTGTACTATATTTTCAATGCCATTTTTCATTATAAGCACCTTTGTTTTACACTTGCTCTTGAACAAAAATTGATGATTCCAAGCTGCAGAAGGGCAGATGGGAAAGGGTTGGAAACATGGATCTAATGCCATCAACCTCAAATGGGGCAAATCCAGACTTGGCACAAGTAGGTGGAACTTTATTGACTTTGATAGAGTTTTGCACACTTACACTACGTCTGAATTTGACCCACAGTGCATATTCTTGCCATATCTGTACTCAGGCAAAACTCCCACTGAAGTAAATGGGAGTTTACACAAAGGGCAAGATCCCACCCTGGATGGCCCCAGGCCTGCAGAGAGCACAGGCCACATAGCAATTGGAGTTAACAGGAGGAATTCTGGATGAGTCAGGAGGAAAAGTGAAAGTAAAAGAGTGAGTTGTGCAATAATAAATGTGGGTATGGAATGAATGAGGAGGGAAAGTAAGTCTGTGGAGAGGGATGAGTGACTGAAAGGGCAGACAAAATGTTGATGGCAGCAGAACGAATGGGGGATAGGGTAGGGAGAGATTCTGCCTATGGGCCGGATCCTCAGCTGGTATAAAGCAGCATGGCCCTGTTGATGTCGATGAGCTATGCCAATTTACATCAGCTTAGGGTGGGACACACAGATGTTGCCCTTGAGCTTGGGCAGTCATTCCTTCTGCACACTGAGAAGAAGCTCCACTGCTCCACACCCAGCAGTCTGTGGGCAAATGCAGAAGAGGAACAGGGTCATGGCCTGCCTCTCACCTCACCTTTCAGACTGTGGTAGCACGTCTGGCACTGCTAGTAAGGATCAGGGACTACGTTCCCCAATAAGATTCTGGCCAGCCCTGCCCAGAGACATGGGGGGGCTAGTCATAATGGGGTCTTGAAAGGATCAGGTCAGTAGTGATTTGCCAGAGGGCTGCCCAAAGAATTATGGCAGTGGCGGGGATGGATAGTGACGCTGCCGTAGGTGACGTTGGGGTGCCTCTGACCTCTGTTTATAGTCAGGTAAGTCTTTTTAACAGTTAAAGTTTAATTAGAAGTAGGGAGATGATTCTTCCCCTGCGCTTGACAGTTATATCGACAGCGAACTGGAGGGATTTATACTGCTCCAAAATGCACAGCAAGGAATGATTTGGCGCTTGCCAAAATCCACACAAGTGGGTATTACTCTGAGACAATTGGTCAGTCAACTGAGATTCTAGGTTTGATCAGAGAGGATTGTTTTATGTTTGTTTAGTTAAATGACGATGGTCCTTAGCCCTTGCACACTGTCAGATTGCTAATGGCCTTCTGCACTGTGTCAGTGCAGTCATACAGAGATACTGCAGAGATGACTGTGGAGAGAAATAACGGTTAGCTACTGGCTAGTGTGTGTGCAGTGTGACATTGGCTGCACAGGCCTTTATTTATTTATTTATTAATCGGGGTCTGTCAGGAATCTTGGTGGAGTGGGGGGGAGCAAGATAATTTAATTCGCTAGTACAAACGCTAACGTGTAATGAAACTGCAATAGTTTTCTAAAGCCAGACCAAATGAGCCTGAGGACACAATGAAATTGCAATGGCTTTTCCTCCCTAGTGCCGTCACCCACCCAAGTCAAAATAGGACGACTAACAAGCAATTAGTTTGTCACCTGCTTTAAAGAGCTCTGCTGACACTCTGCAGAATTACATTCCATTTATGGCAGCATGTCCTTGCATTGATTTGAAAGAGTCTGTATTTCACAATGGTTGGGGGCTTTTATTTATTTTGCTGATGTCTATTTTTTGTTGCTCACGCTCTCATCCCTTAAGACTTGGGGTTTCCTGTTTTTCTTTCTGACATCCATTTGACTCATCCGCACTACTCTGTGACATGCTGTAGTGACATTGGATCATGGTTACAATCACTTTTCTGCGTATTCATTCCTGTACTCAGAGATACTATTTCAAACTATTTTATGCATCCACTTCAAGTTTGCAGGTACCTGCTCTGTACTTACATTTAATATACTTTTTTGTTTTATTTATTATAAACAAGAAAATAAGCAAGGAAGGTCAGCTTCTCACAGTTTCAGGAATAAGCTAACATGGATTTGTTTTAAATATAATGCCATTCCAACCTAATCAGAGATTTGCAGGATTGATACAGTGACTCTGGTGAAATCCTTACTGCATTGAGATCCATTGAGCATAGGCATTATGTCATTGACTTCGCTGAGATCAGAATTTCACCCTCTGTCTTTATATGTACTTGTACAGCACAGTACACAGACAGGCCTTGTTCCTCATTTGGGCATCTATCAATAAAATATTAAAGGCTAGATTGTGATTAGCCCTTATGCAACCATACAAGGCATAGGGAATGAAGTAAGAACTTCTCTTCCCCACCTGCACGCCCACTAAAGAGCAAGTCAGAACTGCAGACCCATGTTCAAAAGAGCACAGGAGCTGTTACTGAATTGTTCATGCTTTCTCAGGAGCACCTGCCCAAAAAAGGGTGGGAAGGATCAGAAATTATTCAAAGCCATAGCAGCTAATCTGGCTGGCCATGTAGTGGAGTATATACAACACTCTAAGGGTATGTCTACACAGCAAAGAACAACCCGCGGCTGGCCTGTGCCAGCCAACTCAGGGTTTCAAGACACAGGGCTGTTTCATTGCTGTGTAGACTTCCAGTCTCAAGCTGGAGCCTGAGCTCCAGGACCCTCCCATCCCCGCAGGTCCTATAGCCTGGGCTCTGGCCCAAGCCCGGAAATCTACAGAGCAATAAAACAGCCTCTCAGCCTGAACCCCAGAAAGCCCGATCTGGCCACAGGTTTTTCTTTGCTGTGTAGACAAACTCGAAAAGGGATGTCACAAATTCCTCCCTCCCTTGAGCACTGAGGAGCTTCAAAGGCTCCATGCTAACAGTATAATCTAGTGTTTAATACAACAAGAACAACAACAATAATATTTAATAATAATAAATCTGTCAGGTGACATGGTTTCTCTGGCTTGACTTTGAGTGAGTCACTTAAAAGTGATCTGCAAAGGCCAAAAAACAGGGCTTGGGCCATTTTTGTTTCTTTTGATGTTTAAAGAGGGCCAGGAAGACTTTTTTGGAAAAAAAAAATCTGGTTTTTTCCCCTTGTTTGATATTTTTCATTTGACATTCAGGTCTTGTCTAGCCTAGTTGTGACTGGAGAACTAGTGAAACGATATCACGACTCAGAAAGCTGAGCAAGTGGAAATGGGAGCGATTTTTAAATAAAACTATAGAATTATTTGGGGTTTTGCTTTATCTATTTGTTTTGTGTTAACTCCTGTTTAACTCCTATGGTAAATGAACACATTGGACAAAGGACACCTTTGTTAAAGATTAAATACTGCCTACCCCTTCAGTTAATGTGCAAGAACTCAGTACCCTTCTGAGACCTCAAGAAAGTTCTCCCACAATGATAAAGATGACCAGACTTGACATTCCTGATATTTCTGTGGTAAAAATCAAACAGATTTTAAAAACCCAACAACTCTCTACATCATAGAAAAAAACAACAAAAAATAAAATCCCATTCAAAAAATCCTTTGCAAGTCATCTTAATCTTGAAAGTCCTGTAATTCTTAGCAAATACTATAAGAATGGGCCAGATTCTGATCTCAGATATATAGGTCTAAATCCAGCACAACACCCTTGAAGTCAGTGGAGTTAAGCTGGTTTTAAACTGGTGAAACGGAGACCAGAATCTGGCCCAGTTATGTATAGTTATTCCTTAGAATATGAGCCTGATCCTAGTATTGTACAGCGTTCAGTTCCTGGCAACTGCCCATTATATGCTTTCTGGTGACTCAACATGCAAACTATTTGTAAAAGATAATGCTAGTAAAATAATCACCCAAGGGTGATCTCACTAAGCCTATTTCCAGGACAAAGTGCATGTTTGTAAAGAGAATTAATGTATGACAGCAAGATGCTAAAAAAAAAGACAAAGTTGGGGTTTATATCTATTTGAGCTGTAACTAGCCAATTACAGAGCACAAATGTTTACAGCCAGGGACAAGTGTCTCTCTGTTTGAAAATGGCAGTAGTGGCAGACACCTCCCTACTGTCAGTACACAGCTGTTTACCCATGGGGGTGAGTTTGGCGGAGGCTGCACAGAGGAAAAGCAAGAAAGAGCTGTGAGTCAAGCAGCTTGCCAAGGCATCTTCGTAGGTGTGTGTATTGAATTGTCACAGTTTGAAGGCTTTTTATTAGCTGCTATTTCAGCATCTAATGCTCAAATGAAATTATCTCCTTCCCTATAAGGTCTTTTCAGCTTTGCTCCTCTGTCATAGACCAACGTACACATTGCATTGCGCAAAGAGCTAGAGTGTGACAGAGGGCTCCGATAGCCCTGGAGTATGCACACCAGTGTGCAGATGGTTTCACATAACTGATGATAATCCTATATACTGTAAATAATGGGCCAGCTAAATTAGTGTAAATCTGGAGTATCTCCCTTAAAGTCAATATAGTTACTTTGGTTTTACACTTGTATAACCAAGACCAGAATTTGCCCTAGAAGATTTTAGATGATTAATGTGAGCTTTCAGGAGGTCACCACTATGACTGTTATTAGGAGTTTATATACAACAGAGTAGAGTCATATCCTGGTGGCCAGGTTTAGAGCTGGCACACTTGGGCACAGATCCCTTGCCATTCATGGAGCTGCACTGACTTGTGCCAGGGCTGAATCTGGTTTTGGATCTCTGTTCATTCACAGATGTGGTAATTTCTCAAATACTGGTTTACATGTCAGCTTTGCATAGGTTGAACAGGTTCATAGACTTAGTTTTTATTTCTGTTTCCATCTGTTCTCCATTGACACAGACCATACACAGTATATCCTAGGAGGAGAGCCCAAGACTGTTTTGCAGAGAGCTTCTCTCTTTTTGCCTCGTAATCCTGACTGAACACAGCTGGCTAGAGGAAGGAGTGTCACATGCCCAGAGCCTTCAATGTGCTATATCTAACAATGGCAGGCCATTACAGTACATATATCCTCCATGTACGGAGATATTATGGATGCTAAAGTAAGAGAACACAATAATAAACTCATCTCTGTCTGGGCTTGTGTTGATCATCTGAGTTTGACCTATTGTATTTTGAGAGATCTGGGTTTTGGATTCCATGATGTTGGTGACTTGTCATTTCAGGAGCTTAAGAACTCTATCACACAATTCCTTTGATTTAAAAAGGAAGAGAAACCATAGACAGACATCTGTGAGGCTGATACGATACACAACTGATTTTGAATGAGTAATTATGATATATATGCAGTATTTTAGAAGACACATCACATTTTCAAAACCAGTCATAAAATGGCACATGCAAAATGCACATAAAATGACCCACTGCAAATGTAATAGGGAGTGTTGTGTCTGAGTGCTACCTGCCTGCACAGTTATTCATTTGTGTGCACAAAGTGGTTTTTGTGCACAGACAAACATGCATTTTGTGGGCACAGTTTAGGCAGGTAGAGCAAAATCCATCCTTGGTGTAATTCCATTGTCTTCACTGGACAATTCCATTGTCTTCACTTCACTTCAGGGATGCATTTGGCCCCTGGTTTAGAAAAAATATATCATCAAATGAAAGTTTTTTAAAAATCATGATGAACAAATTTGTTTTGCTTAATTCTTAGACCACTAGCTCATTATGAACTTGAAAATTTGAATCAAACTCTAACTTTACGGGCTTATATTTTGCTTAAGGACTCTTAAAAAAAAAGTTGAGGGATGGCAGAGAGAAAAATAGGGTGAAATATAGGGCTGAGTAATAAACATAAAATTCTAAAGTAATTGTGGCAAATACAGTGGGCCTGATTCTGCTTCCAGGTATTTGATTTTCCATTGGAGTTGGGTGCCTAACTGCCCTCTGTGTCTTTGAAAATCTCCCTGTACACTAGGTTTACACTAGAGATGGTTGTCCATGAGGCACCACAGTGACTCAGCTGTGCAGAGACAGCAGTCTTGGGAGATATAGGGTAGCCAGGAAAGGGGGGAGGCATGATAAACCCAAACTACAATTCCAGTGAGGCACTGCGGGCAAGTACAGAGACTAATGTTAGCTCAACCCAAGCAAAATGTTTATATAATGTTTGGAAATGTAAAAGAATTTTGTTTTGATCAAATATGTCAAAACATTGTGACATTCCCAAATTGAAAAATTTTGGAACTTTTTTCTTCCACTATAAGGTTTGATATTTCTACTTTTTGTTCCAATTTTGTTTGAAAACAAATGTCAAAATCAGAATTTCCCAAGGGACATAGATTCCGGTTTTGATCAGTTCTGTTTTGCACCAGTGTAATACCACAGCATTCAATGAAACTACAGCCAATTGACACAAATAAGAGAAGAATCAGACCCAGTATGTATACTGTGTGTAGGACATCCACCTGTGTCAACTTATCTTTTGGGGGATTCTTAGCACAGATGTCCATTTACTTAGAGTATCTTTTTAAAAAACGCATTTACAAAATTAAATCAGCCTTAAAAAAACAAAAGCACACACATAGGTCTAAATTGGAGCAAAGCAATGATTCACAACCTGAAATTAGTTCTGTGAACCCTAGAGCTGGAGAGGCTTGGAAAATCCTGATCAGAAAGTCTGCCTGCTGCCAGTAAATAGGAGCCGGATCCTGGGAGGTCCTCAGCACCTCCTTGGGGGTGCTGGAAGGCCTTCACTCCTATTTAAGCCCTCAGCATCTGACAGGACTATGCCTTGGATCAGAAATCTTCTCACCACAAACCAAAACTTGCTGCACATTAGTTTATAGGAGAGGGAGTTGTTTTCATATTCTGCTTATTGAAGACAATGGAAGTTTTGCACTGATTTCAGTAGGGCCAGGATTTCACCCAGGGTCTTTCAAAGCAAATTTTCAATCAATATTTACTTCTCATTGTAAAGATGTGGACATAGATTGCTATGAGGTGTGACTCCTATGGTACCTGTTCCTGGACAGAGTACAGACAGAGAAAACTTAGATCTACATGCACACCACTTATAGCATTTTGTAATTTTGTGGGGATGGGCATGGTATAAATACCGATATCAAAAGAAAGACACTGTACAGGAATGTATGTACTTACTCCCATAAGCATTCATTTGGGTTAGCAATCTGGAAAATGACAGAATTTAGGGGGTTAACAGTCAGAGTTGTTCACTTTGTGTGTTGTACAGCATGAAAAAAAATCTGGGAACAGCGTGGTAATAAAATCCGTTCCTGAGGGATCAAACCTCTCTGAGCCTTTCCACCACAGTCAGGAACTGGAATTAGCTCATCACTACTGCAGAACACTGATGCACCTTGTGGGAAATTGGCATTGCCTTCCAAGTGAAGTGGACACTGCAAAGAAAGGCCATCCAGAGAGATCAGGAGGAAAGGGAGGTTTCTTTTGAGAGGTGGTCACTGAGCAGCTCTCAACAGAATCTTCATTAGCCTCCAACAGGGGGGCTTTTTTATGCAAATAGCCTCTCTTCTTGAAATAGGGAAAGCGGTTGCTAAGCAGTTTTCCTAAACAAACATTTTTTCCTGGTCCAAGGACAATGGGGACATTTCTGCTAACAGAAGTGAAGAAGTGTGGAAAAGGAACAGTGATGATTAAACTGAAATATAATATGTAAAGGGGATGGCTGGAGGTGGTGAAGGAACTGTGTCAGTGAGTAACACAGCAAAAGCCTGCAATTCTGACTCTGTAGATTAATACATGAGTATAAAAAAGCTATTAACAGAGGAAGTAGAGGGTGTGTTGTATAAAACTAGGCTTATTCTCTTCACTGTAACAATTTTTGACTCACTGGAAGAGCAGGGACCCTGTAACAAACCCCTGCTTCTTATCTGGTGGGACTACACTCGGCAGAATAAGTCACAGGTACCCAAATTGCATGTAAATAGGGCCTACTACCCAAGTATACTTTGTTTTACTTGAACTCTTGCTGTTCGACCAGTTGCCCAGGGGCCTTAAGAAGGCCCTGTCCTGCTGTTTTTCTTTACCAGGTGACAACTTTTAGGAGAGCAACTGTTGCCCCCTTGTTCTGGAACATTTAGTGGTCCTTACATAACAGACTGCCAGTCAATCAGTGAAAACACTGCTATCCAGGTCTCAGTGTTCCAAAAGACTTGTAATATGGATCAGCCCACCTCAGCCCTTCAGTTTTGCTTATTTTTAATACTCTGCATACACTGTTTTAGAAGAGATGTAGGTGTCAACAGGGTTCTGAGATTGTTTCTTCTTTTTCAGTAGCCAAAAGAAAATGTGAAAAAGTATCAGTGACCCTTATGCTCCTCCCTTCCCTCCCGTGGACTGGAGAAGAGCAAATCCACAGAAAAAAGTCACAGTGAGCTCCTGTGGAGTGGAGGCTTTCTTTCTTTCTTTCTTTCTTTCTTTCTTTCTTTCTTTCTTTCTTTCTTTCTTTCTTTCTTTCTTTCTTTCTTTCTTTCTTATAATGTCATATTGCAGAGAAACACTCTAAAGAAGAATATCTAATTACCTACTTCAGTGTCCTCAGTTTTACCCTCAGAAATTACTACCTGTTTGTCTCTTAGTGGCATCCTACACAAAACTGCTTCTCTTCAGGTTCATGAGTAGTTTATATTCCAAAGGAACCTATATGAAATTTGATTTACAACCAGGCTATGCCCCTATGTTTAAGTTCAACTAACATTGAGCCCAATTCTGAACCACTGAAGTCAATTGCAGTTTTGCCATTGACTTCAGTGGGAGCAGGCCAACTGAAATGTTAACACAGAGGTACCAGCCCTGAGAGATCATGCAAGTGAAGCACCTTAAAATATTTCCTTATTAAATAATGCAACTTTGTGCTGCTCTCTGATGAGATATAAATATTATCTTTCCAGTTATCAAACTATTCCCCCAAGTATGTTTGTGTGGGTCAAAAGTTTAACATGCCGAGTAGATTAACTTTTGCTTTATGTTTATGGAGGCATAAGTCTGCTAGTGCTGCCTTCGCTGAGGGATCTGGTTAGCTTTTAAGTTGTATTTTAACTTTTGATGTGACCGAGAAGGATTCCTTTTTAACCTACTGTGATATTTTTAACCTGTTTGTGAAAGTAGTAAGGAAAAACAGATTTGAATATGGTTTTGCTCCTGGAACTGTTTTCAAACCTACGTTCTCATATGTATTACCGGGCCAAGAACCACGTGAAAATGAATTGCATCTGAGCTAGAGAGATGGCAAATTGTATGAAGTCAGAAATGTGTTTGAGACTAATCTCCTTTCAGAGAGTTATGGCTGTACCATCGTTTCAGAATTGTGTCATGAGCACACTAAGGCCCCATGTCAATTCTACAGTGAGAAACTAAACAATGGCTGACAAGAGTTTTCAGCAATATGTATCCTGTTAGTGCTAAAATTGTATAATTGATAGTGTGGATAGGACCAAACCATCTTCAGCCCCATTATAGAAAACGTTCTTCTTGACAGCTGTGTGCTGCCAATTTTTTTAACAAGGGGTTCCTACATTATTGTCATCCACAAGCACTCAAAAGTCATGAGTCAGGCACCCCCAAAATCATTGGATTGGCTTAAAAATCATGAGATTTTAAAATGAATATATTTTGGAATCCCCAGCCCCCCTTCTCTTTCTTGAGCCATAACTATGAGGGCTAGAAATGCCTTTAAAAAAAAAAAAAAAAGCAAGTTAAGATTCTCCCTGAGGGTACATCTTCACTGCAAAGAAAGACCCATGACAGCGAGTGTCAGGGCCCCAGGCTACAGACTCAGGCTTGTGGGGCTCATACTACGATGCTAAAAATAATGTAGACGTTTCAATCGGGCTGGAGCTCAGGGAGCTCTGAACCCATGTGAACAGAGTGAATCTTAGAGGCCAGGCTCCAGCCCTAGAGGGAACGTCTACCCTGCTATTTTTAGCACTGTAGTGTGAGCTCTGTGAGCCCAAGACAGTTGAACCAGGCTCTGAGACTTTCTGCTGCCAGGTGGTTGTTGCTGGTTTTTTTTGTTTGTTTGTTTTGCAGTGTAGCTGGGGTTGCCAACCCTCAAGGATTGTCCTGGAGTCTCCAGGAATGTAAGATTGATCTTAATTAAAGATTATGTCAGATGATGGAATATCCAGGAATACGTCCAACCAAAATCAGCAACCTTAATGTAGGCCTACCCATAATCACACAACTCTAGGAATAGGGACTTTAGGAAATACAAATATTGTGAGACTCATGATTATATAGTGAGTGTTGGTAACCTGCTCCAATGAACATTTTGTGAATTTCTTTAACAACACCGTTTATATCCAGGAAACAAACTACATATTATTTTTACATAGTAAAGAGACTTTTGAAGATAAGTGGACCTTGGAGCTGAAACAGTTTAAAATGCAAAATATTTACTATGATCTCGCTTTACATATTGAAAATGAATATGATGTGTAGCCTTACAATTCCTGCTAAAAGGCAAAAAGAGTCATGTATATTCTCATAGGGTAATCCTGGCCAGTGTTGAAGTCATGGCAAAACTCCCACTGACTTCAATGGGCCAGAATTTCACCCAGAAACCCTGTGAATCACAAAATTTTGTTTTTGATGGTATTAGTTCTGTCTACAACTGTGAGTTTAATAGATACATTTAAGGGGGGAAAAAATCTCCTTCAGCCTGTGGTAAAATCTCCATGCTCCAGGACCCACGCACTTGCAGAGGGAGGGGGAAGAGGCCCTGGGGAGCATATTCATGTGTTTTCCCATTTTAAACACAAACACTTTCCCACAACCAACTAGGAAGGGAGACAGTCCCTCAACAGTCCCATAAGGCCAAAAAAAAAACAACAACCCAGCTTTGCTGGAAATGGTTAGATTTTCTTTCTGAAAACTATATTTTGTATATTAATGGATAGCACAGTTTTCAGCTAATATATTATTTGAAATGAGTACATCTTCCCCCAGGGAATGTTTTGAAAATACCTTCCATTTGGCCCATAAAGAAAAAATAAAATTTCCCCTTAGAATTATTTTTATAAGCTGCAGGGATAACTCATTGCTAGAAGGCTTGATTTAACAGGATCCAGAGAAAGGGGACTCCATCAGAGCAAGGAAATCACCCCAGCTTTCCTTTCATTTTGGTGGTTGAACTTTATGCAGAAAAAAAATAACTAACTAAAGATATTTGAAAATCTCGAATAATGAATCAATTAGGTTGAAGTTTGCAATTGTTTCACAGACAGTTTACAAACAGAAAAAGAAACAACATACATCAAATAAATGATTGGTTACATATTATTTGCCCGTATCTCTGTACTATCAACCTTTCTTAGGATTCTGCTTAACTGCACAAAGTAAAATGCAATGTTGTCTTAAGAATAAATCTCCTTTGCAAAATGGTTTAACAGATGCCTGACATGATTTTTGGTGCATACATTATTTTGTAAAGGGCAGATGATGTGCTGAGTTATCTTCCAGAGTTTGTTCTATTTAAAGTTCTTTTGCAGTAGTTTATATGATGAGATTTAGTCCAATGTAACTGGTTGATGATCTCTCTTTAGAAGATTTTTTCTGCTCGTGGGTTAGATGAGAGGCAGGGTCCTGAATTCTTGGCATTATATCATATGCATGAACTGTTTGTGTTTTGGATTTTTCAAGCAACATTTTAAATCATCTTTAGCACAAGAAGACATAAAGAAAAAGAGAGATCAGAACAGATATAAATATTTCATTTCACAGTATGGCAGAATAGCTTGTCTTATCTGCTACCTTTTAAAGCACCAGTAAAAAAGTTAGATTTCTGGGAGTCTTTTTATTTTGAGTTTTTAGGCCAGGTGAATTTCCCATATCCACTTTGACTTCCTCACATATTCTAGAGCCAAACTCTTTTGCCACGGAGGACTTTATTGGAGAAGAGAATCTAGCGCTGAGAGAGTCTTTGGGAGAAGTATATTTGTATTATAGGAAAGCCAGTGCACAGAGAATGAAATGGAAGGCCAGCATGAGGCCTAAACACAATTTATGTCTACAAAATAAGGCTTGAATGGATTTTATATGTTGCCTGGGCCTTACATTGTCCCTCTGCAGAGGGGTAAATTTCACCCAAAATGACTGGCAGGAGACCAGTGTAACAACTCCTACTATTTGCATACACTCACATGTGCATACAGACAAAACTATGGTCTATTAATCATGTTTGGAAAAACTGAGTTTTGAAAAACAAGTGTTTGTGTGGTAGTTTTGAGCTGAACTAAATAGTGAGTTTGGATCTGAGTATCTTTGCCTATTCCTCCATCCCATGCATTATTAAACCTACTGCTTTCTGTCTTTCTTGTCTTTATTATGTAGGACGAAGAAATAGGAAGGGGAAAGTGAGGTTGTATAACAGATACAACTATATTAAGTTCAATAAAAAACTTTAGTGCAACTTTAAGATTGCACCGTTAAAATCACAAAAAGATCGGAAATGCACAGCAGTGTTTACTCAGTTATACTGCAGATCCTGAGATATAGTCTATGTTATGAACAGTAATATATCAATGTACACATTTAATCAGAAAAAAGGAATACAAATGCTATATGCAACGCATCTGAGTTACATTTCTTTTGGAATTTTAATTAATAGCTTTTTCTGAATTTTTGTGATTTTAACGAGTCAGTCTTAATCTTGTATTATTTTACATTTAATTTCATAGGAATTTTTTAAATAAAAAGCAGTACAAATAAAAAGAAAGAGGAAAAAATCTGGATCATTTTGGCTTACAGAATTTATTAACTCCTTGTTCAGCATCTATTCGGCTTCTGTTGATTAATAGCATCACATTATATTTTCAGCTCATTTAGCATCCAGATATTTGGGTACAAATGCCAAACTTGTTCCACCTAGCAAATCTTCTGAGTATTTTTTTCCCTGATGTGTCAGGTTATTTTGCACACTCTGACTGGTACCTGGAAGTGCATTTTTAAAAGGCTGACTGCATTGTTTTAAAACTCAAAAAAGATTTGATTCAGGTGTGGATCATATTTGGGAGCAGTTTCAAGAATGGTTAAAGTATTTTATCTGAATCTGTTTGCTCCATCTTTAGTTCTAAAAAGGAAACTTGAGTGAGACATTTTAAAATTTGGGGAAGACCACTTAGATAAAGACAGATCATGAGATAAATTCCCTATTTATCAGTCTGTCCACTACTCTGAACAGCTAGACAATAATAATAATTTCTTAGCTTTCACCAGAGCAGCTGGTGCCCTGGTATTCAAATCCAGTGCTGACCCTTGTTTGACTCTCAACTCTGACTTCTGCTCCAAACACTAGACCTTGCTTCTTATGTCTTGGACCTGATACTCTGAGAGAGTTGGGATCTAGTTCTGGATCCCAATTGTGTAGCTGGAAGCCATCTATGGTATTGTTATGGTTCTTCCTGATTAGCGTCAGACACAGCAAACATTGTTTAGTCCTTATCTTTTTCCACTCTCCCTGATATATCATAAATATTGTAAATTCAATATAAAATGTCAAAGGATGAAAACAGGTAGGAAAGCTCTTCTTATGCTCTGTCTGTATCTCACTTCTGATTTCTTCACCTTATCATTTCTTTCAAGCAGGGGGAAGAATTAAACTTTATTTTTTCCATCCATTCCCTCCCTGAAAGGTGTGCATGGCTTCCACCCGAGACAGGGTCGGCACAATTCCCGCTAGCTCAGCTAGGGAGAGTTCTCTTTCCACTCATCTCACAGAGATGCTGCCACAGCTCTTGAAATATCATGTGGTAGGAATGTAGGAATTACCATACTGGGTCAGACCAGTGATCCAGCTAGTCTAGTAATGCGCAGCATAATGCACTGTTCAGTGTGTTACATGTCTCCTTCTGGGTTTGGTCTATAGAGGCTGTGAGTCTGTTGCAGCCGTAGCTACAGAGTTTGTCTCTCTAGCTCAATTTATGATGATTCATACTTTTAGCTCTGGAGATCCCCAGTCAAATCCCGTGTGTATTGGCCAAGATGGTCACCATCACGTTAGCGTGGAGGAGGCAGGGGCTTCCGGGACTGGGGATTGCAGGGAGGCTCCCTAGGCTGAGGGTCCTGGGATGGGGTTGGTATAAGGGTGTATGGACCCTGGTGGGGGGTTCAGGCTGATGGCGGGGAAAATGCCTCAGATGGGAAGAGGAGGGTTAGGCTGTTGCGTGTGCGTAGGTGTCCCATGTGAAAAATTTTAGGGGATGTTCCTGGCACCAATCCTTCTCCTGGATAAAACACCCGGCAGAGGATGTAACAGATATTAAACTGAGACTGCTTTTGATCTTATTCAAAAGGTTGATGTTTTCGTCTCAGTTCACCTCTCCCTACCACAACCAGAAAAGCTATCCTGTATGAAGTCATGATGCAGGCATTTATCTTGAAGTCAGCCTCATAATTTTATCATTTTTCTTAGTTCTCAGACTTGGAACAGTTTGAATTCCAACTCAGATCAGGTGCTTGATTTCCTGCATTTCTCTGGGTATATGTTTTAGGACCAGTCTTCATTGCAAGCTTAACAGGGGAACTTTGGGAAACTTGAGAATCAAGCTTCATAAACCTCGAGGTGGTAGTGGTATTTTTGTGCCAGGATTGAAATCCCAGTGAGCAGATCTCTGCAGCTGTAATTTTAATTACATAGAGATACTCCCCTGCCTTTTGCGGAGCAACTACCCAAAGTTAAAAGGAATCTGGAGACTGCTGGGTATAGGCAGGCTGAATTATAGTTATTACCAGACTGCTATTTAAAGATCAAAGATGACTAGCCTCTGAATAGCAAATCTCTCACCCCCCCCATGAAACACAAACAAAACAAAATGTTTGCTTGTTATTCCAAAGTTTCCTAGCATTCAGCTAATAATTTGTAAGATCCAATGCTTCACTCCACTGCTCTTTCTTCTATTTAAAAAATCTGTCTTTGCTACTTCCAGAATATATTAAACCCATGAAATTAAAAGGCAGAATTGACTTACTCGTTCTATTGCTCTGCTTCACAACTTTTACTTCCAGTGACCTATTGGGTTAATATGCTAGGCTTCAGTTTGAAATAAACCTTCCCTGCCCATTTAGCGTGTGTGAAACACGTATATGTGCATGCATGTGTTTGTGTGTGAGCGTGTATTCACATGCATGTGTAATCAGTATTATGAGTGAGTTGGTTGACACTCCTATATTTAGGTTGCCTAAAACTTTTCATTATAAAAGATTCTTGCAGTCTTATTTTGAGAAGTTGTAACATCTTCATGGTTTGTATCAGGCCTTTGAAATTAAGTAGGAAGAAACCCTGGGGGCTAGAGAAGTGCATTTTCTTTGTCTAATGACATTCCATTCAGGTTTAGCTGTTGAAAATTGCCACTTCCCTTTGGTGGCTTGTATTATCAGCAAAGTTTTGGCCACATGACAGAATAATAACTGAACATGAACCCCTAATTTGAGGCTGGGCCCACAATTCTGCTAAAGCAGCAGCCGCAGACACTACCTGGAGCAGCTCAGCTCCTGCCTGAGCACCTGGGGAGGATGGAGCAGGGAGGAACCAGACACTGGCTATGCTCAAATCCTCCAGCCCTCCAACCCAGTGTCGACACATGATCATGAAGCCCATCACTCCTTCTGGGGACACCACAGGGGGCAGGAGCTCCTTCCATCTCCTGAATGGGAGGTGAGATAGCCAAGCTGGACTCCTCCCTCAACCACCACCCAGACACAGCTTTTGGCTCCAGAGGCCTCCCCCACAGAATAACAGCCTTCTCTTGCTAGAAGCTAATGTATTTCGTTCAGTAGCTCAAGTAGTAGAAGCTTCCAGAATCAAATCATGAGGATGGTGTGTGATCAGACAGGTTACATTTGGACAAAATAAGGTATACAGTAAGTAAGGCACAGGGCCATATGTTGAATGATCAGAATAACAAGAAATATTGAAGATATTCTCAATTCCTGTGCACTGTCCATCCTGTGCACAAAATGAAGTTGGAGTCCTTTTGAAAATATAGTATGTGATTATGTAATTAGAGACTGTATCATAATCACATGCACAATGGGGCTGAGTTAGGGTTGAACAGGCAACCTAAATTCTGGCATTTCCTAACTTTTCAGTGCTCGATTTTGCAACTGAAATGATGCTCTTTTAGTGTATTTACTATGTACATAATTATATTGCATTATGGTATTATATTCATAATGTAATATATATAATGGTAGTATATTGCATTATGTATTATATTCATAATGTAATATATATACTGTATTATATATAATTCTAATTACTTATGCATGCACATCTTGTACAGATATACTATATCTGAATATTATACATATAATATATGTACCATTTATGTGGACATAATATCCATGTGATCGTGTGATAAATTGCACTAGCATGTGATAAATATATATATCATATGTCTATTCATTTATCCCTTGCCTTCCACTATACCACCTGCCCACTAATCCATCTCCCTGGACCTGTTCTAAACTTCCTATCCCCCTGAGCAGCTTCTAGCTGCCCCATTTTATTTTAATTCTGTGTGCGAGAGCAACATTTTCTCCTTCTTCCCCAAAATGTGGAATTTTCTACCATATGTCCCCACTATGAGGCACGTGATGGATAAGATTCTATTCTGGACCAGCTGGTGCTGAGCACTTCTGCAAACCAGGCCACTTATTCACGTGCTTGATGGACTTTAGATACCTTGCTCCTAATACATATCCAGGTGACCTCTAGTTGACTGTTTGAAGGTCATTGCTATGTGTAGCCAAGTGTGTGCTTTCAGTATTCATGCATTAACAGTGTCTGTCAAACAAGATATTTATTCAAGAGGCCAGAAAGGCCTTTCTTTTTTAAGTGAGCCTTCTCACATTTTCACTCAGACACATGCTTATGGTCAAATTATGAGGGCCCTCATAAATGCACTAGAGGTGGGAAAATGACATCTGTAATTTAGCAGCAGGTGTTGGAGAACACAGGTAAGGCCCCCTAATTAGTAGTGTCATTAACATTAGCATACCGAGATGGGCCATGTATGTATTGGTTGGACACATTCCCCCGGGAGGTCAGCAAAATTGCACTAGCATCACACTTAAAAGATTTAGCTGTAGCCACTTCCTATGCATACTCTCTTCCTACCCCAAAAGTGCCAGTGGGTACATTACACTTTTCATAGGCACAGTCCCACTGCCTCTGATGAAGCACAATTTTGTCCAGAGCTCTCCTAAGTGTAACATTGTATCACACAAATTCAGTATCAATATTACCCTCCATTCTCTTTATAATCAGAAATGACTTCAAAACAGATTCAGTTGTAACCTACTATTCTTGACTCCGAAATGTGGGATTATTAAGAGAGTGTTGCTGAGGTTGTTTTTTTATGTTTTCCAGTTTCAAGGGCATGCCACACTCACTCATCTGAGGAATCAATACGGTTTCTTAGATAAGAAAAAGCTGCAGGATTGGTTTCATAGCATCTTGAAAAAAATAGCCATGTGATGGTCCATGATTTGAAATATCTGACATTGCAAATATTTGAAGACCACCCTATATACAAGTTACAGATCAAAATCAGCATAGTTACATTTTATGGGCTGGATGAAAATGTGGTTTTTAAAAAAAGATAATTAGACTATGAAAATATTTCCCCTTCTTTGTTCATATATCATAAAGCCTTAAATACTAGTTAAATCACTGTTTAGTACATGAAAGGTGCTACAGTTATCAACAGAGAAGAGGAAACATAAAAATAAAGTCACTTTATTTCTGCCCCCTAGAAATTAATAATTCAAACATGTATAATGCTATTGAATAGGAAATTGTTTTATGGCCTAAACTTTGGGGACAGCATGTGCTCCTGCCTGCCATCAAATTTAATTTCTTATTTGATAACATGATTCTCATTTGATTTGTTCTGTTTTTTGCTGTGCATGGATTCTGTAGATTTTGTAAAACAGTTACCTGGAACTAGGTTAAGTTATATTTCTGTAAGTGACTCTAAATCCCTCCCTTTGTATTTCCTGTAATCTTCACAGTATTATCAATAGCTGTGACAAACCTGGAGTATTGCAGTCTTCTGAGGGGCCAATCTTGTTACTTTTTAATCCAGTGGGAAATTTTCCAGTGTCCTCAATGGGTGCAAAATCAGGTTTAAAGGGGCATATGGAAGAGCACCCAGAAAGCGAAAATCCAAGTAAAAGGCTAATTTTGCTGGTACCAGGTAAATAGGGGAATCACAGTGGGAATGGGGTTGCACTCTCTATATCTGTCATAACAAAGAACCTCCTTCCTGCTAATTGTAATATTGTTGTATTCAGCCTGGTGCTGTAGAGTAAGAACCCTCTCTTCTCTGTGCTCTTTGCTTCCTCAGAATGCCAAGCAGGGCCTGTTGTTGTGTATCCTTTGGTACGTCAGCTTCAAATCTAAACACCACTTAACTCCACGAGGTATTCTGACTTGGATCTTAAATGAGTTCCCAGCATTAAGCTGGTTTGTTTGAGTTGTCAGTAATGCCAGACACAGAAAAAAGAGCTAAAACATTTGTTAAGCCCTTTGCATGAGAGGGGTTGCCTGGGACATAATCAGCTCTGGTTTGCCTTTAGAAAAGTGCTGAACTGGTCTCAGTTCTTAAGAACATTCCCCTAGAAGAACATTTTTTCTTGTTTTGTTTTGTGAGCAAAACAGGTTTATCAACATTATGTTCCATGAAGGCTCAATGCAATAATGAGTCATGTTGTGTGGAATTCTGACGTAAAAGGTTACATCCAAAGAGATGGCACATTGCTTTCATGACAGCTAACAAATAAAGAGGAAGCACGGGAAAGTTTCCTGTGAAAGCAGAGCCTTTGGAAATTATTCAGGAAGAGGTGAAAGCACCCTACCCCTCTTCCCCCCAACCCCCCGAATATGTTTAGGAATCCCAAGGAGACAGAAATGAGCACACTCTAGGGTTCCTGTTGCCCCAGACCTTGGCTGTTGAAGAAAGTCCTTTGAACATGAGTTTAAAAAAAAAGTGCTTTAACCCCCTTCTCCCTGCAAGATGATGGCTCAGTTTGCGTCTCAGAACAATAGAAATCCATTTGTTTATGGGAGTATAGCCACCGCCAGTCCTTTAAGCATGATACTAATGGTCTGCAGTATATTTTCAAAAACTGGCAGTCACCCTCTGAAATGTAGTGTCTGTAAAAATATGAGGCTACGAGCTCCAAATTATAAATAGGGGGAGAAAAGCTTAACTCAGCTGTTTAAAGACAACAATATATGTGACACTGAAAGAATCTGATAGTTTTCCATTTATTGTACTCTGGATATGTGTGAATGATTCTGTATGCTATAGTCATGGTGTGTGTGATGTCCTAGAAATAAATACATATCAGCCACCCCCCCACACACACATACACCAGTACTTCTGCCACAGCCACTACCTTCCACTCCTCCCCCTTTCTTTGTGCCCTTCCTCCAACCGTCTACTTTTAAGATTCACCAGTGGAATTTGCTCAAAATGTTGATATGGCAGGTTTTGCGCATTTGGAGACTCAGTTTCCATGGTAGCAAACCTCATCAGCTAGGGGCAGGCATTTCAGGAGGGGATGGGGAGAGAGAGAGAGAGAAGTCATTAAAGTGTGTCAATTAGTATGCAGTGCCATCACTGCCTTTGTAGTATGCTCTCACAAAAGCAGGCAGTGTTTTGTGGTGTCCCAGCAGCACAGAGCTGGAATGAATGAGAAGATGGATTCTCTAGCTTTTAACTAGATCCAAGCAAAGCTGAATGGCAGTTAGCCATAATACCGACATTAGCATGCATAATAACAGAGGGTAGGAGCTGGACAGGCGCACCGGACATGCTCCTTCTAGCCTACGTATTTACTGTGTCTCCCCCCCATCTGAAAATAGACCACAAAAATAGTTCAATCTGTTAGAAAAAAGGAGACATTTCTTTGGTTTTCCAGTAGGCAGGAACAGGGCAAAAGTATGAAGAAAACCCAATGATATTGTTATATTTGACAATATCATAGACAATGCAGCAAAATTTACCTGGGTAACTGGTAAAGCAATAAACTCAGATTAAGAAATTGTATTTTCTTGGCAACCAACCAGGTAATTGAGAGCAGCAGACCATGGCTTTCAGATGAGATGCAAAACTGAGATCATGGCCACTTGTAATCATTAAAGATCCCATGGCCCTTTTTCATGAGAGCAGAAGTGTAAGATGGAGCGTCTTGGCCAGATTCCAGTTTGATAAATTATGTTATTCTAACCTGAATTCCCCTCCCATTTTCCACTGGACACTTATTGGCCTATGTGGTTGGCAGGTTTTCTTTGCGCTGTTAAGCAGCTGCAGCATTTCGCCCTAAAGTGGTTACATTTCAGTTATGGATGAAGTGGTATCTATGTGTAGTTTACAAAGAAGTATAAATTTTGTAAGCCCTTTGTTGTATTTCTGGAAGAAAGGTGCTGTATAAGTGTAAGTAATTTTATAGATTAATTACAAGAATTAATTCTGTTGTAATAAATATCTACTAAAATATTGAATCTATAAAAATAGTGCCTTCTACCCATGTTAGATGGCTCAGTTGGTACCACTCAAGATTTGTGTTCTTGGGTTGCTTTATAGATTGATCAAGTTCCAGTCGTCCCCGTTATTTTCATTGTTAGAGTAATCTGCCCCAAGGACATTTGAGATGGAAAAGTCTTGTTAATTAATAATTATTGTTTATTTGTATTTGTTATGTCATATAATCCATCCGATTGTTAATGCGGGATTATTCCCCACAGTATTCTTTCAGTCCTTTATTAAATATCCAGCTGTTTTAAGACATGGATTATTGATCCCACTGAATGGAAGGATTTTTTTTCCCCTTGAGTCTCTATAAGGCAAACCCTTTCTTAAGCCAAAGCTTGAGGAGCTTGTCTGCGTGCTGATGGGTTCAGCAGGGAAAGACATCTTTCCCACCAGGCTGTAGAGATGCTTAATAGCATTAACTCCTGTGGCCCATGTGCTCCTCCTTCTCAGGGACAATAGCTTGTGGAGTTGTGTAGTGGCTGATCCACTAGCCCCATTCCAGCTCCTCCCCAAGCCACACTGCCAAACTACCTGTGTTACAACACTCTGGGAGTCCCCCCCAGAGCTGTGCTCCTTAGTATACAGGGATGTGCACCCCATGTGAGATCTCTCCAAATTATGACCCAGCCTCCTGTGCAGCAGAATCATACCGCTTCCACTGAGACCTCCACAACTGCAGAAGTGGCCAGGTGTCCGATTTTCTTGCTGTCGCTTTAAAAATGTGGTTTGTTGTAGAAATGGTCAAAAAATTTCCATTGAAAAATGTGGTTTCATCTGAATTGTTCTGACCATTTTTTTATTTTTTGGAACTACATTTTTTTTTCAAATGGATGTTTCAAATCAAAACCATATTTTTGATTTCAAGGTGGCCATTCAAAAAAAATTTTTTTCAAAATGTTGATTCAAAACAAAAAATACCTTTTTAATGTCCAGTTACTTCATTTTGATTGAAAATCTTGAAATTTTCCAGTCTAGCATTTCAATTCCAAACTTTTCATTTTGTGAAAAAAAATTAATATTTTGACTTTTTGTTCCAGTTCAGAATGGAAAGTAATTTCAAAATGTCAAAATTTCTCATGACAGGAAAATTTTGTGTTATGAACTGCTCTTGTTTGTTGAATAGATTAGTCCAAGAGTAGTTTGTTTAAATCTGTTTTGGCATGAGGAGGATATTTACTTTCCAGTCCTAGGGTAGTTAGCTCCCATTAGTACCCCTGATGCATCTTTTTTGTCCTGTCATTACAATCTAGTTTGAGACGTCTCAAAGTACAAATAGTATGCATGTTAAATAGAGAGTCATTATGAAGCTTCTGTTAATACATTCACATATTAAATACTCCCCACCCTTCCACCCTGCATTTGTACAGTGTATTATTAGCTGTTTTTCCTTACGCTTCTACATGAAACAAATAGATCTAGATGCAGTAGCAGGCTCGATTTCCTGCAGACTGCTTTATGTACCCAGAATGTCCTTCAAATAATATTGAAATTAGAATCCTCTGTCACCATTGCTTCATAATGCTGTGGAAAGGTTCTCATTCTGTCATCTGAGTCCTAGCTCCCACTTGCAGTGTGCAGTTCTGTCACTTATTTAAAATGGTTCCCCCTCTATGTGCACGCATAACTGTTGTTATGATTATTTATTTATTTATTTATTTATTACTGTAACACATTCATTGCTATTCGGCTGCATGCCAGGAACAATAACTTTTATTGAGTGAGTGAGATTCATCACTGTGCAGAAGACTAGCACAAGGTATATGGCGCTCTTAAATCTCCCTATGCCTTAATTTAAGAGGTTATGTGGAATTTAAGTGCTGTGGCCTTGTGCTGGCCCTCTGCACAGAACTGGATCTCCACTTTGGTGCGTAGCCTGGGTCAATTTTCACAGAATTTAGGATTAAGACAGAAATAACATAATTTGTATTAAAGGTTAAGTCTGTTATTTGTAAATTTTAAATAATGATGTTTCAACACACAGTACATAGGTAATAATGGTGATAAGGGACTGTAAATGCTGTGTTAGTAAACGTGAGGCCCATGCTATTTGGAGAGGACTAAAAGCTGCTTAAAAGCGGTGGCTCTGCTGCACAGGGTCGGACACAAACACAGCAGCTATTCCACACAGGCGCACTGCAGATACACGCAGGCTATGTCCATTACTTCCTCCCACGTCGGCAGCAGCAGCAACATATCCCCTGGGATTTACATTCGTAGTGGACATTGAGAGTCACTCGCTGGAGGTCTGTGAGAGTTTCACACAGGCTAACTTTCTCAGGAATCCCATTGGAGATGGCTGAAATGTACAAATCCCTGCAGGGCCTTCTGACAGGGACTCACAATCATCAAAATCCTCCAAAGAGTCAAGGAAAATTGGCCTTGCAATACATTGTCTCCTGCAGTTAAGTGCCCTTGGGGGACCTGCAGGACTGTGGTCAGCATGCCATTTTTCACTTGTGTCCTATAGGAGCTCTTGTAAAGAAGAGACTCGATTCCTCTTTGTCTCCTCTCCAGAATAAATAAATAATCCTTGGCGCTGTTCCTGAACAAGAACACTGCACTGTATTTTTGTATGTCTGTCAGTGGGAGCATGTGAGGTGGGGTAAATATTTGTGCACAGCCTGAGGACTTGTCTACACAGGAAATGACTGCATGGCAAGCCAAAGCATGAATCTACAGTGCACCAGCTTGCCATGCTGTAGTATCCCAGCGCACTGGAAGTCCCAGAGTGCATCTTGGCTTACTACTACTTGAAAGTCCTCACCTTCGTCCCTTATCCACAAGAGGACAGAATACAATGGAGGAGAGGGTTACGTTGGATCCAATGCTCAGCAATGTGTAGCTCAGTGGATCTCAGCCTGTTGGCACCCCCCTGTGTGGTAGATAGAAGGATGGACGGATGGCCATCCCACTGTGTCCTCATGTGCCAGGGTATAGCACAGAGATGCTTTTTCTTTTTTCTGCCCATTTGCTTTCTCTCCTCTCCCTTTCTCTCCATTCTTTTTCCTCTCTCATCTTGTTTTTTTCTCTTTTATTGATTTCTGTTTTTATTTATTTTTAACCCTTTTTCTTGTTTGTTGCTCCCTGCTCGTTCCCCAAGGTCAGATTGTAGAATCATTACTTACTCTTGTATATGTTTATTCACAAAAGTAATCAGTTCTGCAGAGTTCAGTGAGATTCTTCCAATAAGTAAGTGCTCACCAGTAGGAGTAAGAAATCCACAATCTTGTCTTCATTTACCACTAACGGCAACCACTGGTGGCTCTGTGGAACCAGGACACAGACTCCTGGGTCCACAAGTGGCTTCTCTAGCTAATTATATTAGAGGCCATCACAAGAGGACTCTCTGATCACTCAGAAACAGACTTAAATTTTGGCAATTTTGCAACAGAAAAGCTTCAAAAACAGACTCCAACGGGAAACTGCTGAACTGGAATTAATTTGCAAACTAAATTTGATACTCTGAAACCTGTCACAAGAAGACTGTGGGTTTCAAGAAGCTGCCTGTCACTATACCCAGATCAGCACAATTGCAGAGAGGAAAGAGAATAGACACAGCTTTCCCCATTCTTACTGCTCCTTTCTTATTACTTTTCAATGAAAAATGCAGATGCAGGGCAACTGAAACATTCTGTGAATTTGTATCAGATTCACTGAATTGTTTCAGAAAAAAAAAAACCATCTAAAAACAAAACTCCAAAAAAATTAAAAGGTTTCATTTCTACATTTTTGAAACAAAACGTTTTGAGTTTTAATTTGGAAAAACTTTGTTTAGAAATTTCCTTCCACTTTTATTTTTTTTTAAAGTTTTTAATACTCAAGATCACAAGGAAACCCATTGTTCCACCTGAAAAGATTTTTTAAAAACTTTTTAATTCACTGAAAATTCTGAAAAAGTTCATGTTGTGATTGACCCAACATGATTCCCCCCCACACACTTTTTTGGAATTGCCACCAAACCGAAAATCACTTATGTGCGCAGCTCTGATTGTTACAAATTATTCATTAGTATTTTGCACTCAGTACTGACCGCAGCCATTCATACACACTGGAAAACACATTCCTTTCCTTCTGTGTTGTCCTGCTGTCCCCTGTTCCTCTTCTCTGCCCCACACCTCTCCTAGGCTAATCTGGAACCCTCAAGGAGTCTGATTTACTCCCACTCCCAAGATGGAAAACACTGGCTTATTGGCTTCCCTTTTCCTACTTCCATGTCGTTGCCCTGTTTGGAGAGTCTATGTCTGGTGCCATGTTAAGAAGCCCCTTAGAAGGAACATTACACTCATGAATTGTCAGAATTAATTCATACTGGGCAGAAGCTTTGGGTATATTATGTCATATACTGTACTGTTGAGCATCTTTTCAAACTCTGGCCAATAGGAAATGACGAGCGTTAAAAGCTTTTGTTTTAGAAAATTACACACAGGCAGTAGAATCTCAGGTGGTTAATTCTCACTTCACTAATTCCTATACCCAATAACTCTCACACAAAAACTGGCAGCCTCATTTCACTTTCCAGCAAAGATTTAATAGCAAAGAGCAACAGCGAGGTCTCATATCATTAACAGTTTATTACTTTTACAAAATATACTACAGTACATTTACTACTAGGCTATGAAATATTATCACAAAAAGTTAAAACTAAGCTATACTTGTCCAAAAAAATGAGGTGCATTTTGTAATGGAGTATTCACGACCCTTTTTTACATCCTTTTATTATTATTATTATTTTATTATTTTGCTTCCTAGTTCACAAAATACAGTAATCTTATAATAGGGCTCCTACTGCTTTGTACAAATTGATGATGTCTCACTGTATAAAGTTTTCGATGGAATTTAAAAAGCAGATATGTTAAAAAGTAGGTCAAATATCAAACCAACCAATCTTGTTTAAATGAACGTCATTCAGAAACAACGATCATGTTAACTCATCAGACTCCTTTGACCATCTCAGCTCACCTGTCATGAACTGGTATTGGGAATTATGTGAAAGGTGAAACAGATGAAAGATAAAGTAGAATCAAGAGTTAGCTAAAACTGATTTCAGAGGATGATGGAAAGCTGGAATATCCATGCATAGCATGTTTGGGAACAAAAAAGGACCTTGTTTAGTACAGTGGTTCTCTGACCTTTAGGTCACTACATAAGAGAAAGATCATTTCATGGATCACCTCTTCTCCACCTTTAACTTCCCTCAGCTTGGTTCCTAAAATATTTCATTCTGTGGTATACCAAGACTGTCAATAGAGACTGCTGGTGGTTCAAAACCACAGTATCAGAGGTTTCATATAAACTGAATGAGCCAAATAACTGAGAAAGGAGTTTGGGGTACAGATAGGCTGCAGGCCTTGCAGGCACAGTTTTAGGCTATGAAAGGAAAATGACTTTTCTCTTCTGTACTGTAGATAAAATATCCATACTCTGTAACTCAAGTTTTGTCTCCCTTAAATCTAGATTGTGACCCTGGCTACATTCCTGAACATAGAAGCAAGAGGGTGTAAAGAGCTCCCTTACTTTCCTGCATGGGTTATCCATATTGCAGGCAGCAGAATGGGGGGAGAGTAGCCAACACGGGGGTTCCTGTTCCCTCCTGTGCAGGTGAATGAGAGAATGGGGGAAGAGGTGGGGCATAGGCTGAGACTTGGTTCTCCACCTCACCCTGGTGTCCAGCCCAACTGAGAAAGAACGGAGAGGGGAAGTAAGCTGTGCCAGAAAAAGGGCAGGTGCAGTTTATTTCCCCTGTGGAACAAGGGGAAAGTAGAGACCGAACTGTGAGTCTCCCAGTCACAATTCAGTCCCAGCTACACTGCTCTTAGTGATATTTTCTGTAGGATCTGATGAAATGCCTTTATGTTGAGATTTTTCTATCTGTTTTGATAATTTGCTAGTACATCTGCTTTTATTTAAGACAGCTGGAACTGGAGTCTCTTGGATGGGTGAGTGACTGACGGGTGTCTCAGAAAGAAGCTGATCTTTGACACTGAAGGAGGCAAAATGAATGGGGTTTTCAGCCTTAGTACACGGTCAAAGATGGGGGAGTGTCCATTCCCAAGCAGTGCCATAAGTTGGCTGGCATAGGGTGGACGAGATAAGGAAAAATCACCAGTTTTGTACAAAGTCCAGTTTCAATGGTTTGTTGTTTTTGTTTGTTTTGTCTTTGAATTATTATTTTTAAAGGGAAATATAGGCTAGAACTCCAGAATATACCATAGTGAAAATCCAATACACAGTGGAAATAATACTTACCTGGCAAGAAAACAAAGATTACTCATGAGCGGAACTGTAGAACATTAATAAAAACATAGAGTGCATTAGATAATACTGTACATGGACTGTAAGCATGTCTAAAGAGCAATATAAAGTGGCATGACTTTAAGAGGAAATGCAGACTCTATGGAAACATATTTCAAAAGTTTTCATCTAAAGCAACTGAAAAATATTCTGAAGGACACAAGTAATGTAAACTTCATTAGAATTATCCCAACCACTACAGTGAAAGCAAGTTAAAGCGCAATTTCTGTTGTAAGCACTCTCCCCACATTTTACAGTTGCTCAAATAAATTAGTTATTTTTTATTTGTTATTACTGTAGCACCTAAGAGGCCTAGTCATGAACCATACCCCATTGTGCTAGGTGCTGGACAAACACAGAACAAAAAGATTGTCTCTGCCAAAAAAGCTTGCAATCTAATTTCCTTTTGGTGTGAAATTCTCCAAGAAATTATCTGCATCCAGCATTTACAAGTTATTTCCTAATTCCTAGAGCGCTCAAGTGCTCTAGGTTTTGAGATGATTTTAAAAATAAAATGAAAAAAAAATTCATCTTGACAGCCTGGTACATTCATAACTTTCAAACTATTACTGAACAGGGTTTTTTTTTCAAACTTGGCTTGTTTTGTAGATATCAACGACATTTAAAATTCAAGCAAGTCTGAAGACTGCAAATGCTGTAATTTACTATATGTAAATTTGTGTAAGAAATCCCCATTTGTATTATACTAAAAATGGTACTAAATGACACACATATTTTACAGAGAGAGAGAGAGAGACACTAAGGACTAATTGATGATCCTAATTACTCTAGTGTAAAATTGAAGTAATGTAATTTGGTTCGGACTCGGAGTCAATATTTCAAGGCAGAAACAGAAGAGGGAAGTTCTAAATATTGAGCTTTCAGCTTTAACATATCCTACCTTAGTGTGGTTTATCATGCTAAACATTGTATTAATACTGAGTTTTGGAATGAATTATATAATTACAAAGTTTCACAAGCAGTGGACATTCTCCTTAATAGAATTCCTATTCCTGTAGGGTGGATCATGATCAGCTTTTATACAGTGTACAGTATGGGAAGGGAGTAAGAAACCTCTTCCATATTGCATAGCTAGTGTTAAGGTTAATCAGATATGCAGACCCTGCATTTGAAGGAGGAAAAAGATGTCACTGAGATGCTCCCCCAAAGAACATCTCACTCCAAGGGGACAGAAAGAGATGGAGAGAGGTAAAGAGCAGGGTCAGCTGAGTTCAGAGAGGGCCCTTAGCTTGGCTCTAATGCAGCACCACTGTCAGGAAATTGGGAGGATTGCTGGAGGCCAGAGAATGAAATGAGAGTCCAGAATCTCTGCACAGTTGGCTCTGGTCTCCCAGCAACTCCCATAGGTCTGCCAGTTTTGGGGGAGATTGTACAGTCTTAAACTCCATAAGCCAAACACCCACTCTAATTATATGCTGTGGGGAAATCTCCATGAGGAAAATCTGGGGGTGATTTCTTCCTAAAATAATCCTTCCTGCCAATTTTCATGAGGAAAAGATTTGGCCAACTCTGGAGGCAAAAGAAAAGTTGTTTTGGCATTACAGTCCTCTATATAATTTTCAGCTCAGTGTTAGTGTTAAACAAAAGCAGTCTTGGTAATTCCAGTGCCATTGAAAATGCAAGACAATGCAACATCGGCCAAACGGAAAATGAGAAAGTTGATGGGAGAAGCCTGCATTACTAAAACTGAGTGGAAAAATAAACATGGAGCCAAACTCTGCACTGTTCCATTTCCAATGTTGCCCCCAAACTGTAAAACATACTTACAGTTGTTTGGACTACACTTTGTCATCTTATGGTACATACAATATTTTAAGCACAGTTTAAAGAATAATAAGATGTATGAATTTGATCAGGACTAACCCGCATGTTTTAAACTTCACAGGAAAGAAATCATGAATGGTATTTGGCTGGCTCTTGTAACAACAGAATCAGCATCTATATTTCTGAAGCATTGAATTCAATGTTTGATGACCATGTCATTTTGGAATTAACACATCTATTTCAAATCATGCCATAATGTCATGACACAAATAAGGAGTTAAAAACTTTCATATGTGTAAGGCAACTAGGATTTTTTCTGGTCATTCTTCCTTGGGATTTTTCCCTTTGTATTTTCCATTTTACATCTCAAGAAACTGAATCACAAAGAAACTTGCTTGTTTGCTTGCTTGAACAGGGGTCAGTAATCCTAGGATTCCTAGACAAAGTGTGCAGGGAGGACAGGCAAAGACTTCCCCTTCTTTCACCAGGCCAGCAGAGCTGACCATGCATGGGGGAGAGGGTATGGTGAGCATAGAGTGTAATAGTAGCTGTGCTTCCTCTATGTCCCATGAAGCATTGTGCTTGCCTCCAGGAATGCCTGCTTAGGCGATGCACTTCTGCATTCTCAATGCAGCCAGTTGTTTATAGGTCACAATTGGGCCCTAAGTGACATGCTCAAGGTCACACTGGAAGTCTGTGGCAGAGCCAAGAATAGGATGTAATGTTGCTAACCCCCCAGTCTGTACTTTAAGCACAAGACCATTCCTTTCCCTTCATTACTAGACATGGAGACTCAGCAGATCTCTTTTCAATTCCCCATCTTTTAGAGATTTGTGCAGTTAAGGGCCTGAGTGTCTCACTTTGTTGCCTCATGTAGCTAGTGGCTGCTCTGCTAAACTCTTTGTAAGACATACCACAAATTAACCATTAAGAGACATAGGTTGAGAATATCAAGCTAAATTTCAAGGCCTAGAACATATGAGGCATTACAGCTGAAAACTGTAGTGCTGCCATGCTGTGTAGGTTATAGAAATGCTTTTGTGACTCCTAGGGGAATAGTAAAGCTATGAACCAAGCTCTTTGCCCTTCCTCCCCTCTTTTTCTATGATGTAACTTGACATGACCGATGGAGTCAGACATGCTATGTTAACCTGCAATAAATCTGATAAAACATGGTCTTCTGTAAAAGAAAACATGAGGGAGGTTGTGATCTCTAGAATTCTGAAGACAGCTTTCAGACTTGACATTGGGAGTAAAGATTTCCCTCTAAATTGTACTGATGCAAACTGATTTGCTTGGCATTTTGCTTAGCCTTCTCAGAGTCTGAAGTAAAGTAACTATTACTTTTAGATATTGACAGTACATCACAGTTAGCATAAAATTACATTACACCCAAAACCACAAATAAAAACAAATATAATTTAGAGTTTTGACCCTAATATAGACTCTGCAAAGGCTGAATTTGCAAAATACATGTTGTTATTAGACCCTCATTCACCCTAATGAGGATCAGCTGAATTTTAACAAGCATTGTTTCAACTGCTTGGTGGCTGCTATATGATAAGCATTCTCAACTGTAGTGTTATAAGTATAACCAGCAGGCCTCCAGATGCTTTTATGGAGGAATTGGTAAGGTACAAGTGACACTGTGGTTGCTTGTTAAAAAAGTATAGAACTGTCTGTGTCTGAAAGCTCATGATGCTGGTGTTGACGTTATCAGTGGCAACATGTCATAGTGATACAGGCTAACAGAACATAGGACATGTTAGGAACAGAAAGAGGCTGTATGGTTCAATACAAAAGCCATTTTCTGGGTTATATTAATCCAGTCTTCCTGCTTTTTCACCATAAATCCCCTCTATCTCCAAAAACAAACCTAGGTGTCTCAAGAATTTGTTTATATATTGTGGTGAAGCTGCCCTCCCCTGTAATTTATACCATATGGTTATTACATTTAGTTTTGGCTTAGATCCTGATCTACAGTCTAAACTATAAATGGATGTCATTTAAAAAAAATCCCTCTTTTTTTCATTGACAGACACTTCAACCCTGAGGCATCTAAATACTGACCATTGCACCAATATATATTACTTTGTGGGACTGTCATTTTTCATTTCATTCAACATTTCTTCAGTTCTTCTGCCTTATTGTGACTGATATGGAAACTTGCTTCTAAGTCAGGGGGATGAAACACATGGCCTTTTTCAAAGTCACTGTCTATTCATGCCACTATTTAGGGCTCTCATCTTGGTCCCTTGGAAGAGTAGGCCCTACATATCATTATTACCACTAAAGTTATGATTTATTATTTATTTAGGTTACCACATGTTTTGTGCTGTACAAAAAACAGCTTCTGCCCTCAGCTTACAATCTAAGGCCCTGATCTTGCAAGTTACTCCAGGACTTCTGTGCCTGCCCAGAGTAGCTTGTAGGACTGTGATATAAAAGGCAGGCATAGATAAGAATGAAACACACTGGGAAATCCAGAAAAGGGAATAACTTACTTTTAAAGGTATATTTATTAATGAACTCTGCTCGTGGGCATTATGGAAGAAGTGTTCTTTTCAGGAGGGATCTAAATGTGGAAAGAATGGTTATTCTGAGTGGCCTGGATGTGTTTAAACATTTCTTCTCTCCATTTATCCTAAACATTTCACCCTTCCACAATGTACAGTGCTTTGTCTCCAGTGGTCTAGGAGCAGAAGTTCAACTCTCCATATTTTATAGGGACTTTCTTCCTTCCTCAGAGGGCCAAATCCTGCACTCGGTTACACCACCACAACCATATTGACAAAACTTAATTTGATGCCATTTTTTTACCACCGTATATAGGATCACAGTGTGAATCCAAAGTATTATTGCTTTTGAAAAGGAGAACTTTTAGAAAGATTGTTAGAAAGCAATACAATACCCTGGGATCACACTGTTAATGGATCACCTCACCTCAGGTGTATCCTCTGCTTGAAGGTCTGATGTTAAAGACATCTCTAAGGTTACATAGGGCAAAGCTGGGAGGTTAAAAATCATTGAAAATATCTTTGGTAGATGGTTTTTGCACTAAGAGATTTAAATGGTCATAAACATTTTTGTTCCATTTAGGACTTCAACTTTATTCTCCCCATTGGCAAAATTATTTCCGCTCCTCAATAGGGATTACTTAGTCACACCGACAATCCCTAGACCCTAGTCTGTACTTGTTTCAAATGAGGATGTCCCATCCACAGCACAAAATGGAGAGGAGAATTTTGTCCTAAGAGGAAGTATTGACACGTGATTTTGAACTGATGTTATGCAGATATTCTGTAGAAAACAGAATTCATGGAGTGCAATAAACTGTTGACCAGTCATCATTTCAGATTTCTGACAGTTATTGTTAGAATTAATTAAGAGCTTTACAAATGAGCCTTGTATTGAACAAAGATGTGTACAAATAGGGTTAAAGGCCACTGTGGAGTAATGTTGTTCGTAATTCTAACCAGGATTGTGACCTACTACTCTTCCACAAGTGGACATGAAAGGAATGATGATATTTCAGGAGGAGACCTTGACTTTGTCTGCATGGTCAGGGTATGGAAGAAGAAAAAACAACAATTATTGATCTTTCTTGCACTAAGAGAAACATTTGCCAACATTTTGTGAGAAGGAAAGAGGATAGGCTCATCAAGAGACAAGAGGTTTACAGTTTAAGCAATAAGTATGACAGGCAAAACATTTTTTTGCAATTATAGCATGCTTTAGGAGAGGGCATAAGACACAAGACCAAAAGATGTGTGACACAAACCACCCCTGCAGTACTATAACCATCCTGATGCACACTGCCTGGGATGTTTTATTAGGGTTGAGTGAATAGTTCAGATTAAAAGACAAAATAAATAAAAGACTATTAGTACTAGCCTCATGAGAAACTAAGGCTCCGGTTTAGCAAAGCAGTTAGGCATCTGCTCAACTCATCCCTGTTCAGCAAAGTACCTATGTATGTGCTTAAGTCTCATCAAAGTTTAACTAACCATGTGGTTAACTGCTTTTCTGAATTAGGTCTCCATCCTGCATTGTGGTCCATGTGAGCAAATAGCTGCACCCACGCAGAACCCCACGGCCATCCATGTGGCTTCATATGGGTGCTGTGGTCCAGCCACACAGATGCCAATGCAGAATGAGGGCCTAAATCCAGTGGATCACTGGCAGTGCAGAAGAATCAACACGTAAACAAAATATAGTAGTTATTCTGGGGAGAAGAGTATGGCTGGCCTCTAGGGAGAAAAGGCGGGGCACGGGATGGAGGGGTAGGAAAAGAATGGGAAATGATAGAACGGGAGTAAAGAAGGGCAGGAAGGGGTTTAATTTCTTTTTAAAAATCCAATATATCTTCCAATAATTTAAGAAATATTTTTCCTTCCCTTTCATTTAACAATGTCAGTATTTTGGAGCATTAATGGCAACTATATGGTTTCTGACATTATTTATTATTTGTACTGCAGTAGCACTTAGAGACTTCAACCAGCTCAGAGCCCCCTTGTGCTATAGGTGTTGTACTGACAATGCAATATAAAAAATGTGAGTATAATGCTGTTCTTTAAAAAATGAATTGGGAAATGGCAATATAGTATTTTAATGAAAACACAGAAATGCGATTTAAAAAGAATATAGATACAGTAGTTTGTTTTTACAAAAGCAGGGAAGCTTAAAAAGGGAAACAATTCTGAATAGCTTTAGAACTGTGAACACAATTGTAACATCATTCTACCTACTTATAAGAACGTAAGAATGACCATAATGGGTTAGAACAGTGGTCCATGTAGCCCTGTTTCTGACA
Source organism: Lepidochelys kempii (assembly GCF_965140285.1). NCBI lineage: Eukaryota > Metazoa > Chordata > Testudines > Cheloniidae > Lepidochelys > Lepidochelys kempii. The sequence goes on along the minus strand of NC_136384.1, from coordinate 91,673,727 downwards.
GCGGGCAATGCTAGATGCTTCAGAGAGAATGGACAGATAAAGGCAATTTCGAGTGAGTCACTCCTGTCGTCCAGTCCCAGATTCTGGCAGTTGGAGGTTAAGGGACACCTGGAGCATGGGGTTGTGTCCCTGACACTCTTGGCTAATAGCCATTGATGGACCTATCCTCCATGAATTTATGTAATTCTTTTTTGAACCCAGTTATACTTTTTGGCCTTCACAACATCCCATGGCAACGAGTTCTGCAGGTTGATTGTGCGTTGTGTGTGAAGAAATACTTCCTTTTGTTTTAAAACCTGCTGCCTATTAATTTCATCAGGTGACCCCTAGTTCTTGTGTTATGGGAAGAGGTAAATAACACTTCCCTGTTCTCTTTCTCCACACCAGTCGTGATTTTATAGACCTCTGTCATATCCCCCCTTAGTTTTCTCTTTTCTAAGATGAACAGTACCACTCTTTTTTATTCTCTCCTCCTGTGGAAGCTGTTCCACATCCCTAATCCTTGTTAATCTCTGCACCTTTTCCAATTCTAATATATCTTCTTTGAGATGAGGCGACCGAACTGAAGGCAGTATGCAAGGGGTAAGTGTACAATGGATTTCTATAGTGGCATTGTGATATTTTCTGTCATCTTATATAACCCTTTCCTAATGGTTCCTAACATTCTGTTAGCCCTGGTCTACACTAGGACTTTAGGTCGAATTTAGCAGCGTTAAATCGATGTAAACCTGCACCCGTCCACACAATGAAGCCCTTTATTTCGACTTAAAGGGCTCTTAAAATCGATTTCCTTACTCCAGCCCTGACAAGTGGATTAGCGCTTAAATCGACCTTGCCGGCTCGAATTTGGGGTACTGTGGACACAATTCTATGGTATTGGCCTCCGGGAGCTATCCCAGAGTGCTCCATTGTGACCGCTCTTGGCAGCACTCTCAACTCAGATGCACTGGCCAGGTAGACAGGAAAAGAACCGCGAACTTTTAAATCTCATTTCCTGTTTGGCCAGCGTGGCAAGCTGCAGGTGACCATGCAGAGCTCATCAGCACAGGTGACCATGATGGAGTCCCAGAATCGCAAAAGAGCTCCAGCATGGACCGAACGGGAGGTACGGGATCTGATCGCTGTTTGGGGAGAGGAATCCGTGCTATCAGAACTCCGTTCCAGTTTTCGAAATGCCAAAACCTTTGTCAAAATCTCCCAGGGCATGAAGGACAGAGGCCATAACAGGGACCCAAAGCAGTGCCACGTGAAACTGAAGGAGCTGAGGCAAGCCTACCAGAAAACCAGAGAGGCGAACGGCCGCTCCGGGTCAGAGCCCCAAACATGCCGCTTCTATGATGAGCTGCATGCCATTTTAGGGGGTTCAGCCACCACTACCCCAGCCATGTTGTTTGACTCCTTCAATGGAGATGGAGGCAATACGGAAGCAGGTTTTGGGGACAAAGAAGATGATGATGATGATGAGGTTGTAGATAGCTCACAGCAAGCAAGCGGAGAAACCGGTTTTCCTGACAGCAAGGAACTGTTTCTGACCCTGGACCTGGAGCCAGTACCCCCCGAACCCACCCAAGGCTGCCTCCTGGACCCAGCAGGCAGAGAAGGGACCTCTGGTGAGTGTACCTTTTAAAATACTATACATGGTTTAAAAGCAAGCATGTGAAAGGATTACTTTGCCCTGGCATTCGCGGTTCTCCTAGATGTAGTCCTAAAGCCTTTGCAAAAGGTTTCTGGGGAGGGCAGCCTTATTGTGTCCTTCATGGTAGGACACTTTACCACTCCAGGCCAATAACACGTACTCGGGAATCATTGTAGAACAAAGCATTGCAGTGTATGTTTGCTGGCATTCAAACAACATCCGTTCTTTATCTCTCTGTGTTATCCTCAGGAGAGTGAGATATAATTCATGGTCACCTGGTTGAAATAGAGTGCTTTTCTTCAGGGGACACTCAGAGGAGCCCATTCCTGCTGGGCTGTTTGCCTGTGGCTAAACAGAAATGTTCCCCGCTGTTAGCCACAGGGAGGGGGGATGGTTGAGGGGGTAGCCACGCGGTGGGGGGAGGCAAAATGCGACCTTGTAACGAAAGCACATGTGCTATGTATGTAATGTTAACAGCAAGGATTACCCTGAAAGAGTGTAGCCACTGTTTTATAAAATGTGTCTTTTTAAATACCGCTGTCCCTTTTTTTTTCTCCACCAGCTGCATGTGTTTCAATGATCACAGGATCTTCTCCTTCCCAGAGGCTAGTGAAGCTTAGAAAGAAAAAAAAACGCACTCGCGATGAAATGTTCTCCGAGCTCATGCTGTCCTCCCACACTGACAGAGCACAGACGAATGCGTGGAGGCAAATAATGTCAGAGTGCAGGAAAGCACAAAATGACCGGGAGGAGAGGTGGCGGGCTGAAGAGAGTAAGTGGCGGGCTGAAGAGAGTAAGTGGCGGGCTGAAGACAGGGCTGAAGCTCAAATGTGGCGGCAGCGTGATGAGAGGAGGCAGGATTCAATGCTGAGGCTGCTGCAGGACCAAACCAGTATGCTCCAGTGTATGGTTGAGCTGCAGCAAAGGCAGCTGGAGCACAGACTGCCACTGCAGCCCCTCTGTAACCAATCGCCCTCCTCCCCAAGTTCCATAGCCTCCACACCCAGACGCCCAAGAATGCGGTGGGGGGGCCTCCGGCCAACCAGCCACTCCACCACAGAGGATTGCCCAAAAAAAAGAAGGCTGTCATTCAATAAATTTTAAAGTTGTAAACTTTTAAAGTGCTGTGCTTAAAGTGCTGTGTGGCATTTTCCTTCCCTCCTCCACCACCCCTCCTGGGATACCTTGGTAGTCATCCCCCTGTTTGTGTGATGAATGAATAAAGAATGCATGAATGTGAAGCAACAATGACTTTATTGCCTCTGCAAGCGGTGATTGAAGGGAGGAGGGGCGGGTGGTTAGCTTATAGGGAAGTAGAGTGAACCAAGGGGCGGGGGGTTTCATCAAGGAGAAACAAACAGAACTTTCACACCGTAGCCTGGCCAGTCATGAAACTGGTTTTCAAAGCTTCTCTGATGCGTACCGCGCCCTCCTGTGCTCTTCTAACTGCCCTGGTGTCTGGCTGCGTATAACCAGCAGCCAGGCGATTTGCCTCAACCTCCCACCCAGCCATAAACGTCTCCCCCTTACTCTCACAGATATTGTGGAGCACACAGCAAGCAGTAATAACAGTGGGAATATTGGTTTCGCTGAGGTCTAAGCGAGTCAGTAAACTGCGCCAGCGCGCCTTTAAACGTCCAAATGCACATTCTACCACCATTCTGCACTTGCTCAGCCTGTAGTTGAACAGCTCCTGACTACTGTCCAGGCTGCCTGTGTACGGCTTCATGAGCCATGGCATTAAGGGGTAGGCTGGGTCCCCAAGGATACATATAGGCATTTCAACATCCCCAACAGTAATTTTCTGGTCTGGGAATAAAGTCCCTTCCTGCAGCTTTTGAAACAGACCAGAGTTCCTGAAGATGCGAGCGTCATGCACCTTTCCCGGCCATCCCATGTTGATGTTGGTGAAACGTCCCTTGTGATCCACCAGAGCTTGCAGCACTATTGAAAAGTACCCCTTGCGGTTTATGTACTCGGCGGCTTGGTGCTCCGGTGCCAAGATGGGGATATGGGTTCCGTCTATGGCCCCACCACAGTTAGGGAATCCCATTGCAGCAAAGCCATCCACTATGACCTGCACATTTCCCAGGGTCACTACCCTTGATATCAGCAGATCTTTGATTGCGTGGGCTACTTGCATCACAGCAGCCCCCACAGTAGATTTGCCCACTCCAAATTGATTCCCAACTGACCGGTAGCTGTCTCGCGTTGCAAGCTTCCACAGGGCTATCGCCACTCGCTTCTCAACTGTGAGGGCTGCTCTCATCTTGGTATTCATGCGCCTCAGGGCAGGGGAAAGCAAGTCATAAAGTTCCATGAAAGTGCCCTTACGCATGCGAAAGTTTCGCAGCCACTGGGAATCGTCCCAGACCTGCAACACTATGCGGTCCCACCAGTCTGTGTTTGTTTTCCGAGCCCAGAATCAGTGTTCCACAGCATGAACCTGCCCCATTAGCACCATGATGCATGCATTGGCAGGGCCCATGCTTTCAGAGAAATCTGTGTCCATGTCCAGATCACTCACGTGACCGTGCTGACGTTGCCTCCTCGCCCGGTATTGCTTTGCCAGGTTCCAGTGCTGCATATACTGCTGGATAATGCGTGTGGTGTTTAATGTGCTCCTAATTGCCAAAGTCAGCTGAGAGGGCTCCATGCTTGTCTTGGTATGGCGTCCGCACAGAAAAAAGGCGCGGAACGATTGTCTGCCGTTGCTCTGACGGAGGGAGGGGCGACTGAAGACACGGCTTACAGGGTTGGCTTCAGGGAGCTAAAATGAACAAAGGGGATGTCTTTACATCAAGGAGTATTTCAGGCAGGACTTCACGGAGGGTTCCAATAAGAAATGGTGCACCTAAGTTATCATTCTTATTGGAACAAGGAGGTTAGCCTGGCCTCTGATTGATACATGGCTAGATTTACCTCGCTGCACCTTCTCTGTGAGTGACTGCAGTGTGACCTAGAGGAATGAGTCCCCTAGACAGGGGAGGAGGCAAATGAGTACAAAACAAATCTGGTCTATTTCTTGTTTTGATCCACTCCATCTATCTTTTACATCTTTGGCTGGCAGCAGACGATGCAGAAGGACTGCATGCCATCCACATCTTATGGCTGCTCGGCAGAAGATGGTACAGTACGACTGCTAGCCATCCTCATCTCTTGCCTGCCTGGCAGAAGATGGTACAGTACGACTGCTAGCAATCCGTATTGCCTGCCTCCTCACCATAAGACGGTTCAATAGGACTGACTGCAGGACTAAAGAGAATGACCTGGTCAAGTCACTCCAAATTTAGTCCCTGCGCCCATGTCTGCCCAGGCGCTCCCAGCCGACGTGGCCAGGAGCACCTCGGACACGATGAGGACGACTACCAGTCATACTGCACCGTCTGCTGCCAGAAGGCAATGGGTTGCTGCTACTGTGTAGCAAAGCCGTACCGCGTCTGCCAACACCCAGGAGACATAGGGAGATGGTTACCTGAGCGGGCTCCATGCTTGCCGTGGTATGGCATCTGCACAGGTAACTCAGGAAAAAAGGAGCGAAACAATTGTCTGCCCTTGCTTTCACGGAGGGAGGGAGGGAACGGGGGCCTGACGATATGTACCCAGAACCACCCGCGACAATGTTTTAGCCCCATCAGGCATTGGGATCTCAACCCAGAATTCCAATGGGCAGCGGAGACTGCAGGAACTGTGGGATAGCTATCCACAGTGCAACGCTCCGGAAGTCGACTCTAGCCTCGGTACTGTGGAAGCACTCCGCCGAGTTAACGCACTTAATGCACTTAGAGCATTTTCTGTGGGGACACACACACTCGAATATATAAAACCGATTTCTAAAAAAACGACTTCTATAAATTCGACCTTATTCCGTAGTGTAGACATACCCTTAGTGTTTTTGACTGCTGCTGTACACTGAACAGATGTTTTAAGTGAACTATCTGCAATGACTCCAAGATCTCTTTCTTGAGTAGTAACAGCGAATTTAGACACTTTCTAAATTGTATGTATAATTGGGATTATTTTTTCCAAGGTGCATTACTTTGCACTTATCAACATTGAATTTTATCTGCCATTTTGTCCTTCAGACAACCAGTTTTAAAAGATTGCTTTTTGTAATGTCATACCAATAACAACTTGAGGGTGCATCCTGTTCACAATAACTGTGCCCTGGGCCGAACAAACTGGAGGCTTAAAAGATGTGGGTTTTTGGTATCGTCAAGATAAGGGGTGCAGCAGCACCCCTAGTTCCAGCACCTATGCATGGTAGGATATAAATCCCTTCACAGCTAACTGGTAACAATGCTGCCCAAGTAGGTAGTATCCAAAAGTTTTTACTGTGTGAAGACTGTTCCGTAGCCTCTGTGTCACAACTTTCAGTTCCTAGTACAGAAAAGCATTACAAAAAGCATCATTTGGCAACCTCAGCAAAAAGGATAAGGAACGCATAAGCATAAAATGTTTACTAACTTCACAACTCTTACAGTGTTCCTTGTAGTTCAAGGTTGAGGCATATTGGTGGGGCAGTGCGAAGCCTGGTATTTGTTCTATGGATAATTAAAGGACTGGAATTTCCAGGAATGGCTTATCTGGCACCTTCCAGGAGAACTAAGTTCCTGTTGAAAGTGTAAGTGGTGAGTGATGAAAGCGGTGACCAGTGGAATGACATTGCATTGTCTAAAATATGACATTTCATATTTGAAATGTGGCAGCATTTCCTTCTGGAGGTGATTCTTTTGAGAAGGACGTCACAGTTTAGTGGCTTGGTATATTTAGATATGTAGCATGTCGCAGAAGCTAAACAGTGCAGATTTTGATTTAGGTTCTAGTCCAATATGCTAGTAATTGTAATATAAGAACACTGTCGTGCCAGTGACTTCTCAGTTGCATATACTAGGACTTGGAAACAAGGTCTTCAGTCTCATTGGGATTATATGGATGTGCAATTTCAAATAAAAAATGAACCATAATAAGGCAACTGTCTTCAAGTAAGCCCCCAAGAAAATACACCATAATTTTATCCATAAATTTGTCATTTTTGTGGTACTGCTACAGCTATAAAACAGATATTTAAGTGATAGCTTATTAAGTTAAAACTGTAATGCTTTTAAACCTGTCATAACCTTAGCTACAGTGAACACTAAAGATGGTCTTTACCTGAAATGTTAGTCTACAGAATGTATGACTATTTTAAAGTGATGTATATACAGTACTATTATAATCATACTTTAGGCAGTACGGTCCCAATCCTGCACGGTGCTGAGCACCTGCAACTACTACTACTAAGGCAGGAGCCAAGGGCTCTCAACACCTCACAGAAGTACTCAGCACCTTGCAGGAATGGGCCCTATACTAATATTTTTACCCATTGATCCTTCTTGGGAAACTCAAATTCATTTTGTTTAGAGTTACCCAAGGGTGTTGTGGCATGGAGGTGTGGATGTGTGAGGGGAGTGGGCAGAAAAGAGAGGATGCGTTCACATATTTATTTCTCAGAACACAAAGTTTTTGCTCTTATTACAAGTTGCAAATGAAATTTACTTAGATTACTGAATGGCATGAAAAAGATTGATAATTACTGTAACCTGTACCAGTGCAAAGAGTAGAATCAAGACTGTAAGTTAAAAATGTACTGCAGCTGCCATGGTGTGTAATCTGTCCGTCATGTACCCATCACTGTGGATTGTGTGCAAGTCACACCACTGCTGTGTACCCCAGTTTACCTCTTTGGGTGTGGAATTTTGTGTGACTTAAATTGTTAGTAAGGTGCTTTGAGATCCTTAAATGAAATGCACTGTGTATTGCATTGTGTAAATGATTATTAATGATTAAATGAATGGAATACTTTAAGCTATATGCATCATATTGATTGGTATGTGTGTGTGTGTGTGTGTGTATATATATATTTATATATTTATTTTAATTTGGATACAAAGAGCTCAATTCACCCCTTCTGATATAACACGATGTACAGCGAACACCCTTGCACTAGTGAGAGCTATTGCACACCAGGGCAATTCACCCCATGGGACACTAGGCAGCTCTCTCACCATCACTTTCCTTTAGGATTTCACCAGAGGAGGGTAGCTTTAAATTGGCCTCGTCCCTCCATGGGAAGCCCCATCAGTGGAGCCTACCTGAGACTATGCTAATTAATTGTATTTGTTAGGTGCTTTGGTTATGTTCCTTTCCAAGCCAGCACTGTCCAGTTTGTTGGCCAGTTACAGGCTCCCAGAGGAGGGCGATTTGTAGGCATCCCTCACTGACGCAACCCCCTTTCCTCAACTTTCCCCTATGGAGGGCACTGAGTCCTCAATGGAAGTCTGCTTACATTGGCCTGAGTCAAGACCCAAAAATATAAACAAAGTCTCTCTTACCCAGATAGAGGACCAGAGGGAGGAGTAAGGACACAGGAGTCCTCTGCAAAGGTTGCTCTGTTCCTATGAGCTGGACAAGGATGTCACTCAATAGCTCCTGTAGTCCCAGAAAAACTCCAACTCACTTCTCCCTGTGGACAGGAGAGGAGTTAGCAGGACACCAGAGTAATCCTGTTACATTGTAAGCAGCGTGGATATTTTTATAGTTTTGGAACAATAACAAAAATGCATTCTACTTCTTTTCATTTACAGTGTGTAACAATAACAAGGCCCTTCAGCTTACCAAGAAAATAAAGACTTAAAGCTCCCTTGGCAATGGCAACTCACTCAGTGGTTCTTACTGGGCTGGTAAAGGACTGTTGTGGTAGCTCTTAGGTCTCAGTTCAGGAAAGCACTGATGCATGTGCTAAAACACATACTTAGATACTGCCCTAGGTCATGATGTGTTTCTGAAGTGGGGACTTATTGCTGAATCATTAATTCATGATAGTTAATAAAGAAGTAAGTATATATATTGCACCACTGGGCCAAAACCTGACAGGTAACATGTACCTTGCTGAGCATTGATTTCAGTGGGAGTTGCAGGTGCACTATACCTTTCCGGATTTGGTCCAACTGGAGTGGAGGGCACTCAGCTCCTCAGAGGCTGTGCTGAACATCTCACAGCCTGGGTCCCTTCTGATCCAAATGCAGCTTGGCAAGAATAGCATGAGTTCAGGAAGTGACTTCTCTGCGAGTGTAATCACTGATGAATCAGTCTTACTTTTACTGATAAAGCAGACAGCTAGAGTTGTGGCAGCCAAGTTTTGGTCACCAAAATAGTCATTGCACTACAGTCATCTATCATAATTGTACCAATGGTATTTATTTTCCTGATTGATTCTGATAAAATCAGCGCACAGTCCTACTACAACTATACTGTGGTTTTGAGGCATCTAGCCCTGGGGATTAGAGTGGGAAAGTTCTTTTTTTAATTTGATTTTTAAACTTCATATCACTGATAAGATAAATAAACAATAATAAATAAGAGAACCATATTTCACAGTTTATAGCTTTCATTAATTTTTAAGGAACAAGTCAAAGAAATTGCTGAAACAAAGCAATCATGGATGCTGTATGATGAGAGGATCAAAGAGCCGCTTTAATATTTAACGAGACCAAAAACCTCTTACAACTAATCATGTTTTACTGGCACTTGCCCTTTGGCCTGGCAAGTGACTGTGTGTTTCTAAGGGACTAACATTTTTATCTTTCTAATGAATTATCATTCTTACAGTAAGTAAATGTGGCAGGGTGGAGCTGTTTACTTCATTAGTTTAGTTTAGGAAGCAAGATCTTTGTTCACATATCTTGATATTAATGATACTTTTACTTAAAACAATACTTCCCCTAATTTAATAGTGCCTTTTCAGCCAAGGATTATTCGTATTAATTAATTGAGCCTTACAACAGCCTTATACTGCCAGATGGGTATATTGTGACTCAGAAATGGATGGGCCCTGATTCAGCAGTGCACTGAAGTATGTGCATATGTTGATTCCTAGGCCTTGTCTACACTACACTGTTTTGTCGACAGAAGTCAGTTTTCATCAACAAAACAGTGGAGGTGTACACACTGCAATGGTCCTCCCACCGATGTAATTCTCCTGCTATGCCAACATAATAAAACCACTTTGAGGAGCGGCATAGAGCATTTTGCGACCAAGTTAGAGTGATGCAGTCTCAGTATAGACACTGCACTTGCTTATGTTGCCCTAAGTGGCCTCCAGAAGGTGTTCCACAATGCCCATCATGACCGCTCTGGTCAGCAGTTTCAACTCCACTGTTCTGCAGCCAGGTACACAGGCATGCGCCCTGGAAATTTTGAAATTCCACTTCCTGTTTGCTTGGCATGGAGAGTTCACAGAGGATCTTCCCCTCTGACCATGCTGGCTTTCCACAGAAAACGTGCTCCTGCCTGGACTACACCAGAGTTGTTGGATCTGCTGGGTCTGTGGGAAGAGGAAGCTGTGCAGTTGCAGCTCTGCTCCAGCCATAGGAACGTTAATATCTACAGGCAGATGGCTCGTGGCATGGAGGCGAAAGAGCATGAAAGGGACATGCAACAAGGGACATGCCATGCTAAGATTAAGGAGCTGAGGCAGGCATACCAGAAGGCAAGGGAGGCCGACCATCACTCTAGTGCAGCACTGAAGACATGTCGCTTCTACCAAGAGCTGCACGCTGTCAGCAGCTGCAACCCCACCTCCACTGCCATAAGCCCCATGGATACTTTGGGGGAACTGGAGGCAGTGGCTAGCACAGTCAACCCCAATGACGAAGTGGTGGACTAGGAGATCGAGTTGGGGGAGGATGTGGGACAGGTGACAGGGTCATCCGGAGGCGTGACAAGCGATGACCTCTTTTTGACTCTGAAGGGGTCTAGCCAGTCCCAGTACTCTGGCTCTGGCGCACCTGAAGCAGGAGAGGGGAGCTCCAGTAAGTACTCATTTTGCTTTGATGTTGCACAGTGACATGAGGCAGAGGTGTCCTTTATTTTGTTAGATGGTGCACCTGGGAGAAGGGATAGAAATTAACAACACTCTAGGTACTGTTTATATCTGCTTCTCATTCCACAGTGCAGCTACATAGTTGGGACCCTGCAGAAAAGTTTGTTAATGCACATCAGGATTTCCCAGGAATCTTCCATAGAGATTTCCAGAAAACTTTCCTGAAGATACTCTGCAATCCTCTGCCAACGGTTCCTTGGCAGAGCTGCTTTTTTATTTTCCCCATTGCAGGAAACTTTGCCGCACCAATTGGCAATTATTTCTGCAGGAACCAAAGCAGCAAACAGACAAGTGGCATACGGACCTAGTCTGAAGCCGCACACATGCAGGAGATGCACCCTTGCATCCTCGGTTACCCTCAGCAGTGAGATATCAGATTCAATCATCCCCGCCTGCGGAAAACAGTGCCAGTATTCACAATAGTGTCCCTAGGCACATATAGTGATCCCCTTCTAAAACCACCCAGACCCTTTATCCCTTCTTGCACCTTCCCCCCTCACCACGTTTAGTGCTCTCACTGTACTGCATACTTGCCAAGGGAAGGTGAGAAAGAGGCTTATGTAACTTTTATGATTCAGGACTGTGAATGCACTCACAATATTGACTCTGTGTATTGTTTGGGTGTTTTTGCTTCTGCAGATGTGCCCTTGAGGGCCAGCTCCTACACACCAGCAGAGCACCTCCATCAGATAAGGAGGTGAACATGTTTCAAGAAGTGTTGCAATTATCTGATCATGCTGATAGTGAGCACAGAGCATGGAGAGAGACAATAAATATCTGAATAAAAAAATTCAGAATGGATAGCCAGGAGAGGAAATGGGCCTGTGTTGATAATAGAGGAGCAGGAGCAGATGATAAAGCTCATGGAGGACCAAACAGAGATGTTCAGGTCCCTGATTGCACTGCAGTCGGAATACATCCATGCTTGACTCCCCCTGCAGGCCATACAGAACTGTATTCCATGCCCTCCCCAAACTCCCCACACACATTCCTCACATGTTTCCTGCCCGTCATAGTACCCCTTACACTCCACCCCTAGGGACATGTACCATAATGACAGCTGGACTTACACACAGCTGTGAGAGCCTCATGTGAGAGAATGCTGCTCAGTGTCATGTCCCGTGTAAGGAATGGAAATCTGTGTATTGCTGTTTAATAAAAATTTAGTCTTAAAAATTAAATGATTCTTTATTTGTGTCCTACACACAGTTGTTGCAGCAGAAATTGATACACAGTGGCAATTGACAGACTATAATTAACGCTCAGGCAGGAATCATTACAGGGATCATTCAAGGTGGCAAGTAAACAATGCTTGGCTGAATGCATTACAGAAAGACACATTATTGGGACTCATTATCAAAATGCTGCCCCAAAGCATCTCCGATTCGAATACCCCTGCCCCTCTTTGAGCCCCTCTGATAGCCCTGGTGTCTGGCTGCTCAAAATCAGTCACCAGGCAATCCACCTCAATGCTCCACCCCGGGGAAACTTTTCCTCCTTGGCTTTACAAATGTTATACAGAGCACAACAGGCTGCTATGACCATGGGAATATTTTCCTCATTGAGGTCTAACCTGCCAAAAAGGCAGCATCAGTGAGCCTTTAATCTGCTAAATGCACATTCATTGGTCATTCTGGATTACTGTGGGCATTTCCACAACCTCTATTGGAATCTTCTGGTCTGGAAAGAAAGTCTCTGCATGCAGCTTTCTATACAGGCCAGTGTTCCTGAAGATGTGCGTGTCATGCATAGGGGCCTACCAAATTCACAGCCATGAAAAACTCATCATGGACTGTGAAATCTGGTCTCCCCCAATGAAAAATGGTCTTTTGTGTGCTTTTACCCTATACTGTACCGATTTCACGGGGGAGACCAGTGTTTCTTAAACTGAAGGTCCTGACCCAAAAGGAAGATGCAGGGGGGTTGCAAGCTTATTTTAGGGGGGTAACAGTATTGCCACCCTTACTTCTGTGCTGCCTTCAGAGCTGAGTGGCCGGAGAGTGGCAGCTGGTGCCCGGGAGCCCAGCTCTGAAGGCAGCGCCTCGCCAGCAACAGTGCAGAAGTAAGGGTGGCAATACCCCATACCATGCCACCCTTACTTCACACTGCTGCCTTCAGAGCTGGGCAGCCAGAGAGTGGGAGCTGCTGACTGCGGGCCCAGCTCTGCAGGCAGCAGCACAGAACTAAGGGTGGCAATACCATACTTTGCCATCCTTACTTCTGCGGTGCTGTTGGCGGTGGCTCTGCCTTCAGAGCTGGGCTCCCAGCCAGCAGTCACTGCTTCCCAGCTGCCATCCCTGAAGGCAGCACCACCGCCAGCAGCAGCGCAGAAATAAGGGTAGCAGCACCGCAACCCTCCCTACAATAACCTTGCAACCCCTTCCCCACAACTCCTTTTTGGATTAGAACCCCTACAAGTTACCATGAAATTTCAGATTTAAATAGCTGAAATCATGAAATTTATGATTTTTAAAATCCTACATCCATGAAATTGAGCAAAATAGGCTGTGAATTTGGTTGGGCCCTAGTCATGCACCTTCCCTGACTACCATATGCTGATGTCAGTGAAATGACCCCGGCGATCCACCAGCATCTGCAATACCATAGAGAAGTAGCCCTTTCTGTTGATGTACTCTGTCGCAAGATGGCCTGGGGTCAAAATTGGGATATGCGTGCCATCTATCCCCCGACCACAGTTAGGGAATCCCATGTCTGCAAAGCCATCCACTATTCACCACCCAGAGTCACAGTCCTTCGTAGCAGGAGGCAATTAATGGCCCTGCACACTTGCATCGCCGCAACACCCATGGTGAACATCCCAACTCCAAACTGATTCGCGACTGACCGGTAGCAGTCTGGAGGTGCCAGCTTCCACACAGCGATCTCCACTCGCTTTTCCACAGCAAGGGCAGCTCTCATTGTGGTGTCCTTGTGCCGCAGGGCAGGGGCAAGCTCCGCAGACAGTTCCAGGAAGGTGGTTTTGCACATCCAAAAGTTCTGCAGCCCCTGCTCGTCATCCCATATGTGCATCACAATTAAATCCCACTACTTGGTGCTTGTTTCGCAAGCCCAGTAATGATGGTCCACCGTGTGCAGCTGCTCCATGAATGCCAACAGTGATCTTGAATTGTTTCTTTCATCGGCACATAACAGGGCAGGCACCACCAATTCATTTTCAGATTTGCAGTTCATGAAATACTGCAGGATCAGCTGTGTTGTGTTCATAATGCTTATTACAAGTCTGAAGAGCAGCGCAGGATCTGTGCTTTCAGGCAGAGATGGCGAGTGCCGAGTTTACAGGGGAAGTTGAAAAACGGCACAAAATGTCGTTGGAAGCTCATGGATTGATGGGACAGAGAAAACTGCATCATGGGGGCAGTGACCCCACCCCCATAATGCACTGCTATCCATTCCCAGAACTTCTAGTGTCAGAAGGTGGTGATTTGAACAGTGGGCTAGCTACCCCCGGTGCAGTGCTCTCTCTGTCGGTGCGAGAGCACCAACTGTGGACACGCTCCACCCACATTATCTGGGTTGAGGGGCAGCAAAAGAGTGCCTATTAATGAAACACATGCCTATGTAGGTTGTGGCACTTCTGTGTATTTTTATGGAATCAATAATGGTGTAGGTCTTTTATGGCAATGTATGCAGCATGATTGCGCTGTCTAACAGTGATGATTGTATTTTTGATGTGCTGCACTAACACTGAAGCATGACAAATACATGGGAAAAGATTTACCAATTGCTTTAGAAGTAATCTGAACCCTGACTGAACTTTTATTAGGCTCACATATCATTTGCTGTTTTGACTTCAGAACAAGGAAAATATTTTTTATAACAACTTATGTAAAGTCCCAGAAGGAGGAATGATCTTTTGAAAGACTGGAATCTTGAAAAGTGAAAAATTTGTCCTGATGTGGCTTCATAAACTAAATAATCGGACAGGAGAAAATATATTAATCAAAAATTATATATCCTTTAAAAAGAAAATATTCTTGGAGCCTTTTACAACAGCTCCATTTCAGAGATAATCAGAATGTCATAAAATGGTCATAGTGGATTAGACTAATGGTCCATCTAGCCCAGTCTCCTGTCTTCCATCAGTGGCTAATGCCAGATGCTTCAGAGGGAGTGAATAGAACAGGGCAATTTACTGAGTGATCCATCTCCCAGCTTCTAGCAGTCAGTGTCAAATCACGATAGTTCACTAGGTTACATTTGTAAAGGTACTTGAGTGGATTTGTTAATTTGTATGATCAAGTTGAAATGTCATATCAAGGGGCAATAAATAAATTGGAAAATGGAAATAAAAACTTTTCTAAAAAAGAATCAAGGTTAAAGAAGATCCTAGTGTTAAGAAAGTGCAACTGTTTAAGAAAATAAAAAGTGCTTTGTGAATATTCATACAGGCCTTGATTCAGAAAGGCACTCCTAAGGAGTTCAACATGTGCTTAAGTACTTTGCTGAATCAGGGTCTGATTCCAGTAGTTACAGATCATTATTAAGAAGATTAGTTAATCCAAAAGAGTGGGGGTGGGGGATTAGGCTATCTAGAAGAGAGTGAATAATTTGTAATAAAAAATCATTCAATAAAATTTGCACCTTTTTCTCTTGGAAAATTATCTAAAAACAGACTGCAGAATTCTTTTATATTTTAATTATTGAAAATTATTTGTAGATTTCTTCAGTGCATAAATTTTGGTCTGCAATAATTCATTAGCAATTCACTGTGAATATTTAAAAAATTCACATGGCATTAGTCAATCCCCAGTCCTTCAATTACCTCTGGGTGGATGCAGAATGAAGGTCATAATTAGATATGTGATATGATATTGATTGGGTGACTGATGTAGTTAAAGAACAACAGAATGAGTTTTGAATTGCAGATTCAATTGTAAAATCTGCAAACTGAAATTCATATTGTTGCTTAGTTATTTATGCAATTTGAAAATCACAGTTTGTTGTTTATACATTTTGACATTCTAATTTTGGCAAATATTCAACTTAAAAATTCATTATTCTCAAAGTCTAGTTGACTGGAATGCACTCTTCACTGGAATATTCATGGAAAATTCATTTGCCAGAATAGTAAAGCTTATTCACTGGAATATTTATGAACTGTAAACATAAAAAGGTCATGAACACAGTCAAAGCAAATATATGAATAATTGCAGATTTCTATAGGTGAATATCAATTCTCCCCTCCCAGGTCATATTCAGTTCTTCATAGGAGAAAGGGAGAAGTCTTGTGGGTCAGGCATGGAATTGGGAATTAAGAGATAAATCACTTTGGCCCTACTTCTACAATGAGCTCCATATGGACAGACCACTGTGGAGCTCACTTGAAGTCAATAGGGTTCAGTGCAGGACAGGGCAATGTCTGCACAGAACTCATTACATGATACCTTAGTCTCTCTGTGTTGTAAAATGAGTGTGTTAGGGTGGTGTTAGGTTTTGTTCTGTAGTGCTTTGAGTCCCTTGAATAGAAGGTGCTAAATAAGTCCAAAAAATCAGTATATAATTCAGAAATAATTTCTTTGAAGGTACCACAATGTTGAGAAATCAATCTTGGTAGTGATTGCCATCTATTTGAATTGATTAAGAGATGAATTTATGATAATAGGAAATAATATCTTGCTAATTTCTTTCTTATGAGCTCTTTAAAGTTAATGGGCACAAATACAAAATATCAATATCCACTCCCTTAGTTTGGCATCCATTGTGCACATCTTCACAAGGAACCCATAGGAATTATTTTAAACAAGTTTGTTCTTTTCCATCAGGTTGGTGGTCACACCATGTTGCCCATTCGTTGGATGCCTCCTGAGAGTATCATGTACAGGAAGTTCACCACAGAAAGTGATGTCTGGAGCTTGGGGGTCGTTTTATGGGAAATCTTCACCTATGGCAAACAGCCATGGTATCAGCTCTCAAACAATGAGGTGTGTATAATGCACTGTGGATAACAAAATGTGCTTGAGATGGTGGAGTTTAACTAAAGATATGGATGCCACAAGGGAATCACTCTCTGATTGGAAAGGATAGCACACAAACTGCAATGTTATTTAGTATAAAAATCACTACACACTTGTCAACACTTACGGTATTACCGCAAGTGTCATGTTTTGGGTCCATTTTTCTCTGGCTTTTTTAATTTTTCCCACTAAGAGAGAAGGGTGTTATCCAAGTAGAATATGAGAAAGTTGTGAGGTAGGCTGGAACCTGCCTGGAGTATGGAGAAAAAACTGAGGTGACAAGTGTTGCAGTCGTGCAAAGGAAAGGAGCTGGAGTATCTTCAGCCCAACCTCTGGCAGTCTCTATTACAGGTATCAACCAGTGTGTGTGACTCAAGAACAATGCTGCTGTCCCACCCCAGTCTATAACAAATTGAGGGGATCTGGAAGTCCTTTGAAGCTCAGGAAAACTCTGCCAGGAATGACCCCTTGTATCTCCAGTCGCTGACCACCTGCCACTGTGATGCCTCTATGAGCATGTGGGAGAGGATAGTTCCGAGTGAGAGAGGGGTATGGAGTCTGTATCACAAACCCTACCACAATTGCCAATAGTTAGGGTACTTGTGCTCAGTCTCAACAGAGGCTTGTGTGGGTGCGGGAGCTGAACTTAAACCCTTAGAATGAATTACCCTGTTAAGTAGGGTGAAGGGCATTGGTCCCTCTAAGTTAGGATTTTGGGAGGTTGATGGAACAGATTTGGGAAGCTTATACCATTGTTGCCCGTGATTTACCAGTTCTGTAGACAGAGAATTTCAGTCTACAGGGCTGCCAGTTTAGCCCCTTTCATAAGAAATAAATTCACTCACACTCAGGGCTTGTCTACAGAGGAAAATTGTACTAGTTTTAGGCAAAGTATGAATTTAAACTGCTATAGCTATACCAGTGCCACACCCCATGAGGACCCTCTTATTCCAGATTGCCTTTTTCTGGTTTAGCTGATGTCACTTTGGAAGTGGTTTAAGCCAGTGTTTTTCAAAATTCGGGTTGTGACCCAGTACTAGGTCATGCCATGTAAGGCACTGGGTTGCTTTGCTCAGCACCCAGGGACCCTAGCAGCTCTGGTCAGCACCGCCAACCGGGACGTTCAAAGTCCCATCAGCGGTGCTGCCCAGCTAAGGCAGGCTAGTGCCTAGCTATTGCTCCATTGATTCTTTCTTTGCTCTCTCACTAGGTGATCGAGTGCATCACTCAGGGCCGAGTTCTGCAGCGACCTCGCACGTGCCCAAAGGAAGTGTACGACTTGATGCTGGGTTGTTGGCAACGGGAGCCTCACATGAGGCTCAACATCAAAGAAATCCATTCCCTCCTTCAGAACTTGGCCAAGGCTTCTCCAGTTTACCTGGATATTCTAGGCTAGAGCCTCCTAGCATTTCCTCTTATGGGCTGCGTGAATGAATGTGTTCAACGGCCGCTGAACTCCATCAAAATATGTTCTTAACTCTGACAGTAGTAATGACAAAGATGCGGAGAAGCTTTCAAAGGGCAAGCAACGTGCACTTCTCCATCTTTAGACAGAGTATTGACTTTTTTGACATTGTTGAAATGTATCTCTTTTCTCTTTCTCTTTCTGTTTCTCTCATTTTTTCTCTCTCCTTCTATTCAATCTGGCTTCTGCGTTATTGTAACTCTGCATAGACAAAGGCCTTAAAAACCTGATCTGTTATATCAGCAGACACTCCAGATTGCCCGCAACTAACAATGCCTTGTTGTACTCATGCCTTTGATGTGGATGAAAAAAGGGAAAAAAATATTTGACTCGAACTTTGTGACTTCTGCTGCACAGATACTGGGAGTTTCTCTTGATTCACCTCTACTTTTTTTGCTTCGGCGTGTGGGTGGAAAAAGAAGATTGGTGTTCTCTATTGGAAGCTTATTTCTAGTTGAGATAAAGCCAGATAGAAAGAAAACAGCGCTGTGTGCTCCACTATATGGAGGAACCATGGGATCAGATGGCATCCAACCCTGCTCAAAAACACTGAAATGATATAATGGAAGGAAAGGATTCTGTGCTTTCCTCTGGGAGCCTGTCTGAGGAGCAAAGGGATTGTTTAAAGAGTGTGCTTGGTTAGCACTTTTCATCACCAGATCCAGTACAATGGTCTATGGTAAAAAGAAAAAGATGCTGCCTGCATTGCACTAGATTACACAACACTACGATATGCTAAATACAATCCCTCGGCTTCTCTTAGAGTAGGATATTGTGATAGCACTGGTATGAAAGTGTTCTCCAGCTAGCCTTTGGTAATACAGGCGGAAGCTAGGCTGATTAATGTACAGTATGCATTTCAGGGTCAAGTGTTGAAGCTGAGGACTTTGATCAGACAGGACAAGTTGTAGATGCTGAGGCAAGCTGTAGATACTGTGCTTGTCAGGCAGCATATTCCTACTGCTCTCCTTCTCCATTCCCATTTTTTCACTGTGCAAGCAAAATTGTGCATGGTCTTCGTCGATTAATGCCCTCTGTGTAGAAACTATTGCTCATCTTGTTGTACACCCTGATAGGAATAGCAAATCCATAAAGGTATAACATATATTTAATTAGAGGGAGCTAATGGAGGTCATTAGCTACATTCAGATGTCTTTACATTGTTACAGATATGATACTACGCAAATAATCTAAAACACAGAAATAGTAGATTATGTTTGAGCCATGGCAGGGGTGATAGAATTAAGTCCCTGGAGACAGCTAGATGTGATCCTGCGGTTATCACTTGACATTCATAGCATACAGACACTGAGTTCAGCACCAATTTCTGGTTGATATAGTGGTGCCATTCCCAGCATCCACTGTTCTGTAATTTATTTATATCTGGTTGGGAAGGCATTGTGTGCATACTGTATATGCATGGCCACTGTGCCGATGGCAAGTGCATGGGCATCTATGTTTATTTTTCAAACAGATGCTGAAGATTTAAAATTTAGATTTAGGATTATTTTTCTTATGAACTCTTACAAATGAAAATAAATCTTACCTGTTCCTCAAGAACATTTGCCACCCTCTGTGAGGGGGCTTTGCTGCAAAAAAATTGTCCTTTTTTTTTTAAAAAAAAAATATTATGAGCCAGATCAAAGAGTAGTAGTAGTTCTTCATCTTTGTGTTGTGGTTATTTTATTTAATACATTAAGCATTTTATTTTTGTAAATGTTCCCATAATATTTTAATATATAATTTGCTTGCATATATTATTTATTAAAGCACTTTCTTTCTTCCTTCAGTGGCTTTTAAAGCCAGTTCACAGAGATTTTGAACATTTTCAGAAATAAAACAATTGACTTGGCAGTGATGGAGTTGAACCCACCTTGTGTCAGTGAAAAAAAGCATTAAAAATAAACTTAATAATGTAACTATAAAGCCATATGCAGTATCTCTTTAATAAACCAGATGTTATTTCTGAACCACTAAAACTGGAAATTAAAAAAAAAAAAAAAAAGCCAGACGAGGACTCATACAAAATAGGCTTTAAGATTTTATCTGGGCTGTCTTAGAAGTTTGAATAGCAATAGCCCTGTTAAAAAAAGATTGAACATTCAGGGAAACCCATTCTCTTGAGGGCCTGAGTTTTATGTTTTTAAGAAATTCAGTTTCAATATAACAGAAAGTGGAAAAGAAAATGTAAAGTGTTGAAATCCACTGAGACTACCCTTTTAGTGTGAGGAGGGAAGAGTTGTGTATTTGGGAAGGGAAGTACAAAATTCCTACCTGTTGTATTCTGTCATAGTTCCTTATGCCCTTTAGAAAAATGTATCCTTTTTGTCTCCAAGATATTGTTCTCTCTGAGCAATGACCCGAACCTGAAAGCAAACAGGTAGGTTTTGCAAGAACTGATGGAATGTATACTAAAAATGAAGGGAAAAAAATACAATTTGATCTAGTGGCATCCGTTTTTCATTACTAAAAGAGCATACTAGAGTCATGTATGGGGGAAATATAGTGTGTTAGAATACTCTGTGCAACAGCACATCAGTATGTCAAACTTAAAGGACCAAATGTTCTACAGAGCCAAAAATATGGATAAACTTGGCCTATATCACACATGTGAACAGTAGTCCATAAAAGCTATAATTAGTGTAGATTAGCTATTAACTAAAGCTAAACCAATTTTTGCATTTATTCATAAGAAGGTGCGTAAGTGTAGCAAAATGAGTGGAAAAGAGAAAAAGAAGTATGTTCAAATGGCAATGAGGGGTGAGTGTATGTACAGACATTTGTCATGCTTGCAACTTCAGCTAAATCTTGTACACTGAGAAAATATGACAATCAGGCTCATTACAAAATCTTTCTGGACTATGCTACAAACCGATCATATATATATAATATATATTATATATATGTGTTTACATAGGGTGTGTATATATACATGGTATATACATATATGTATATGTGTGTTATAAATATTTGATTTATACATATGCAGACATACGTATACAGTATGTGTGATTGTGTGTATATGTATAAATTTACATATACATATATTCTAACATGATAATTAGGGTACAGTGTTCTTAATAAAGTCCGCTAAATAACCAAAATCTTTTTTTCCTTTGGTATTTCTTTTTCTATGTTTATAAGATTTAACTTTTTATGTGAATGCAGTTCCGCATGGGTGGAGGAAGTACTAAAATGCCAGAGATATTTTTAACAATCAACGTTTTTTCCCAAATGATTGTATAAAAGCAGCCCCTCTGTTAGTGTCTAATATTCATTGATTTCTCACAGAGAAATGAACAGATTGGCTTCAAACTTCCTAGAAGAAAGTTTGGTTTGAAATAATTTCTGTTTTTGTGCTATTATTGTTGTATTGTTCAACAGCAGCACGACAGCTCCAATGGCATTTTGCACTTCTCTTCAGTTACAAAATAATTCCAAGAATGAGCTGGAATTTTCAGACTGCAACACAACTGGTAGACCCATGGTGAGAACTCCAAAACCCTGCAGTAAGAATAGCAGCAGCTAGTATTGGGAATTTCCCACATTCTCTCCTTTACCCTTAGTAAAGCTGCAGAACTCAGCAACCAGCTGTAGCGAACAGTATTTGTAAAGCAACCGTACCCCATGATGCATGATGGAACTTCTTTTTACATAGGAGTTCATTCATTTTAATTTATAAACCAATATATTTATATATTGTCTACAGTTCAATAAATTACTTCTGTCTCTCTCCCTCTCTCTCTCTGCTCTTTGGCGATATTTTTGTTGTGCTTGATATAGACTTTCACAGAACACTTTAAAGATAAAAGAAACACCCCAATAAAGCAAACACTGGCTGACTAAGTTACAGTGCATATACGTAATAACAAGACAGTCTCCAGGTTGGTACAGCCTGTAAAAGAAATATTGTTGTAAGAATGTGGGGGTGGGAAGGGGGGTTGGGGTTTCTGGCTGAAGATGAAGGTTTGGATAGCACAGGAAGCTGTATTTTCTTGTTGTCAGGGCTGGGATGAACCACTGCTGCTCTGAGTCAAGCGGTCCTTGAAGAGCCTTAGTTAATTTACTTTATTTTATTTTTTGCTACATTCATCACAAATATGAAGCAAAAAAAAAAAGTCTACAATGTTGCAGGGAAAACACTGTGAATTTCACAACAGCAACCAAGTGACTATTTTGCCATATTTTTAAAGTACGTCTCAGGAGAAGAAATGGGAAATGATGGGTATATTATTTTCTTGTCTATGCATTCTAGGCCAGGTCTATGGATTTTTTTTGTTTGCTTGTAAAAAGTTCTGAGTGAAGATTAGCTGAAATGTATTTTATAAACACAGAATACTTTGGGCAAGCATAGCAGAAGCTGCTTCTAGCAAGGCTGATGGACAGGAAGGCATAAGAGAACAACAATCAAATCAAATCTTTTCAGAGGCCTATATCTTGCAGCTTATATGTATTGTTCTGTAACTTAAAGAAAAACAAATGTTGAACAAGCAGCTGAGAATTTTATATACAAGTAAATCACTTCAGTATGGATATTTAATTACATCACCAATAGAGAAAGATTCAAGTTATTATGAAATATTTGCCCCAGCCCTGCTCTCTACCTACACTTCATATATATATTTATATATATGTATTTCTAGATACCACTCTCGAGAGAGAGAGGGAGAGAGAGAGAGGGAGATACCTACATATAAATATAAATCTCTATATTTGTCACTAAAACTGTGACCTGGTGTTTACAGCTATCTTTTTCCTTTCTTTTTCTTTTTCACTGTGATGTCTCTGTGCAGATATTTAGTGGTTCTTGTTTTGCAGTTTGTTGTAGAAATTCATTGCTTTAAAAGATCCATTGCATCTTGGCTGATTTTGAAGTGATGCCTGAGTATCAGTGTTAAAAGATTTGTTTGTGAATCATGTGACCAGCTTCTGTCAACATGACATGGGTAGTCTCTTGTACTACAGTGTATTTAATACAAATGATGTCTTTCAATAAACAGTGTCATCCAAAAGAAAGACTGTAAGTGATACAATGATGATTACTTTAAAAATGTATACAATTTTAATGAAACATTGTGTGGTATTTTCTTTTATTTAAATCCTGTTTTAAAAAACATGGTAAATAATGAATGGCTTGGAAATGTGACATATTTACAGTCTAAAATAATGATAAAAAACATTCAGGTACTATACTCCTATGAGATGAAAGAAGCATCACATACAAAATATTTATGAAATTTGCTACCTGTATTTACACAATTAGGGCTATTAAAAAAGTCCTAAAGTGAACCCACTCAAAAATTTGGGTACATGTGCACGTGAATACTTGTTTGTCATACAGCTATCCATATAGCATATGTTGTCCTGCAATAAGGTGCTTATCAGTAGGTGAAAGTACTTTCTGGATACAATTTATGTGCATGTTCTCAAAATGTGTCTCATAATCCACAGCACCACTAATAAACTAGCTAAGATTAGGGTTTGGGTTTCTTCCTTGTCCCAATGTAGTATTAAAATGATGTGAACAAATGTAGCATTAATCCAAGGCCAGCCTGTATAGTAGCTGAAACTCCTAAATAGTAATATATAATAAAAGCAGTGTTTATACATTCAACATGGCTTCAGCCGCCTAATTGAAGATCCCACGGTAGGTTATTGATTTACCCAAGTGTAACCCCCACAACTTCTGGGTGTGGTGTTCTTTCCCATCTAGTGGCACCGAGACCACCTAGAGAGAGAGGGAGACACTGAAATTAATGACAGGTTTCAGAGTAGCAGCCGTGCTAGTCTGTATCCACAAAAAGAAAAGGAGGACTTGTGGCACCTTAGAGACTAACAACAAGTCCTCCTTTTCTGTCTGAGATTAATTAGTTTGCGCTACAGCTTTAGCTACCAGCCAGTTGGCTTTAAGCTCAGATGGTAGAGGCTCATGCACGAAGCTCCAGAGGTCCCAGATTCGATCCCGCCCACTGACGACCGGGGTCTGTTGGCGTTACACAAAGCCTTCAGGTTTAAAGGATACCAATAGGAAAGCCACTGTATGGCTACAACTGTTTGGCTTTGCCAAGAGATCTGCTTGAGATTGCAGGAGCTTGCTGTCATTCTAAAAGTCTGAAGGGAAATTATCAGGTAAAGAGCAGCCCAGCACAAGACTGGTCTAATGCCATGAAAATAGCATGAAGATCTGTGCTAGTAAATTAGTTGTCAATGTATCATTCAGTCAGTGGGAAGCGAGCCTCCTAGTGTGGGCTGACAGACTCGGGCCAGCAAGGCTCCCATTAGCACTCTACAAAGAGCTGTCTAGACAGACTTTGAAGTTGTGGCTCAGGCTGACGCTCGGCCTCTGAAGCCTAGGGAAACTTGCTTCCATAGGTTGTAAAGACATACCCTTAGGGTCATATTATACCATTTCATAGTGACTATGCAGGATGCAGATAGAGCAGGAGTATGTCATACTCTCAGATCTTGATTGCTGAAATGAAACTCCTAGCCATTATGGCCTTGGCTCCACTAGAGAACTGACTTGGTTGTGATTGTACTGGATACACTGAACCACTTGAAGTGGAAAAGATTCAGTGTATCCACACTCCCCATGCTGAGTGGGTTTATGTTTTTCCCCTCGTCCACACTAGTGCTGTCTTAAACCATTTCACATAAACCTGGCCATACATTCTAGGTGACGTTGCAAGGCCACACATGTGCACTGTGAGACACTAGTGGGAAGCCTAGTTAAATTGTTACAGCTTGTCTGTATCCACACTGACACTGAACTACTTAAGCTTTAACTAGTTATTAACCCTGCTAAAAGATAACCTCTTCTAGCTGAGTATTACGCTGGTTGGGGTATTTATGTGTATGCAGCATTCTGCAAACATTCTAAGGGTTATCACTGGTTTAATTTCTTTAGTATAGACCAGGCCAATGTGACAGTTCACACAGTTGTGCTAACAGGACTCCTCCACCTCTCTAGCAGCACAGCAACCCAAGGTACCATGTAGCAGCGGGCCGCCCAGCTTATGCAGTACCCCTCTCAAGGATGGTGGTGTCAGGCATGCAGTAGGAATTAATAAAGCATAAGAGCTGCACCCTTGCTTATTGCCAATCAGGTGGAGGGGACCATGGGGCCCTTAGAACCTGATCAGTGGGAGATTTGCCAGCAGTACTGGATGAGGTTCTTACTCAAGATCATGAAGGTTTGATCCAGGACCATCTGCTAAAGCAAGAAATTGTCATAACTGTTGTTCTGTAGCACCTACTTGGCTAAGAGCAGTGCTACTAAATGCACAGCACTTAGAGTATCGCTACAAATGAGGGGTTTACCTTAAGGTTTTCATATTACTGGCATTGTTGTTATCATCTTTGCCCCGACAACTGTAATGATAAAATTTGGTTTTGACTGCACATAGGTATGCCTTAGAGAGGCTGACAAGCTTGCAGATCATCTCAATATTTTCAGTGAGTGATGGACAAACTGTAATGGTTTGTTAAAGCCTTTTGTTATCTCCCCATCACAAACTGCTAGCCAAGAATACTCACCTATGTGTGACTTTATATAATAATGGTTTGCAAAAGATTGTCAGCTGTGTCTTTGACATATTAATAATGTATTCAGAAACCCCTTTACGCTTCCTGTTTCTTTCTTCTCCTTAGAGAGCATAAACTTATTTTAAAAGTTATAGGGGAAAAATTGGATGTTCAACCCAATTGCTGTGGCTGTTATTGTTTTAGAAACTTTCACAATTGATTTTGTGCTGAAAAAGACTGTCAATCCTGAGTATTAAATGCTTCAAATACCTGTAAGATCAATAATCTTGATAACTGTATTAAAAAACCATTCACAGTTTCTTATTGATTACTCCTGTTAGTATTTCAATGGACATAATTTCTTTTGAGGTCAGTGGAAAAGTTCATGTTACAAAGAATAATAAAAGCCTGTGAAATAATAAAAATATATTTGAATAAGTAAAAGAGGACCAATCATACTCTGACAAACTAGATCCTCCAGGATCACTTATAAAAATAAATTTATTATGCATTGGGTTCAAATATGTGCTAGGTAGTTATCATCCAAGCAACCTTCTCTGAGAGTTTTCCTGTCTCTCTAGCAAAGGAAGACAGAAGGCAGAAGATTCTGGCTAGGTAAATGGTGAAGGCTGTGGGGCTATGGTTTTGTGGAACACTGGTCCATCTTCTTTGGGGAGAGAGGGCTGTATAGTTTGGATGGCTTCCACCTCAGTAGAAGGGGGACTAATTTTCTCAGGGACAGGCTGGCTAGAGCAGTCAGGTGGGGGTTAAATTAATAGCAAAAGGGAAGGGTAAAAAGAGGGATGATCTGAGAACTCAGTGAGCACAAAATTGAGATGTTGAGAACAAAATTAATCAAGGAACCAAACTACAAAAAGAGAAGAAATTCTTAAATTGACTATTCACAAATACTAGAAGCCTGGGTAACAAACAAGAGGAATTGGAATTGCTCATTTATGAGCATAAATTCAATCTATGTGATATTATGGAAACCTGGTGGGATGATTCACACAATTGGAATGTTCAAATCAATGGTTATATGCTATTTAGGAAGGATCGAGTGGGTAAAAGGGGAGGGGGAGTGGCACTGTAAGTCAAAATGGTATTACCTGTTTCCAAGTCACGGATAACTCAAAGGAAAATGATTTTGAATGCTTATGGATTAATGTCCTAACAGATATAGCAGAAGATGGGGTACTAGTTGATGTCTGCTATATATAGGGTGACCAGATCACAAGAGTAAAGTATCAGAACACAATGGTGGGGGGGTGGAGGCAGCCATAGGCACACAGCCCTGACCAGAGCCATGGGGGCGGGGGACACACAGCCCTAGGAAGCTGCAAGGGGGGGAAGGGGCATATGGCCTCTGTTGCAGCCCCTGCTTGGGGTTCATGGCCCCAGCTCCAGCTCCCGGCAGAAGCCATGGCGTGGGGGCACAGGGCCCTGGTCCAGCCCCCCGTTGAAGCCATGGGGTAGGGGCGCATGATCCCAGGTCCAGCCCTGGCTACGCTGCTGGCTCAGCCCAGCTGACAGTCACCTCACCTCCCAGCAGGGCCAGTGAGTGTGACCAGGGGAGGGGGCAGGTCATAGGGGAGTGAGTGGCTAGGAGGTCGGCGGTGGGGCACTGGGCTGTGAGGGGGTGGAGGACGCTGAGCAGTGGGGGAGATTTGTGTGTTTTGGGGTGCTAGGTAGTGGGGGTCTGTGTGGGGCACTATGTAGTTGTGGTGGTGGGGCTGTGGGGAAGGGTAGTGGGGGAGGGGGAGATCTGTGTGTGTTGGGGAACTAGGGAGTGGGTGGGTTCTGTGGGGTTCTGGGCAGTTGTGGTGGGGCTGTGGGGGGCAGGGAGAGTGCTGGGCAGCAGTGGTGGTGTGCAGTGCACTGTGCATTTGTGTTGTATTGGAAGGGCTATGGGAGGCGTGCTGAGCATAGTGGGTCCAGGGGACATTGGGCATAGCAGATCCTGGAGGGTCGGGTGAGGGAGCTGTGTGGTGCAGCATGGCCCCACACCCATACAGGAAGGGGCATGCTGGCTGCACAGGGCCAGGTGGCCCAGTGTGCATCTGACCATGTCATGCATGCTCCATTGCCCCTGGCAGGCCCCCTGCCTGCTGCTTGCCTCCTCACGGGAGGGCTGGGGCAGGGGGAGGAAGTGCAGGGGCATGGTCCCAGCTGCGCCTACCTGGGGCAGCTTCCGGGAAGCTGCCGGCAGGTCCCTCTGAGTCCTAGGGTCAGGGGTGGCTGGGTAGGGGGTCTCCATGTGCTGCTCCCACCACAAGTGCCAGCTCTGCTGCTCCCATTGGCTGGAACCTTGCCAATGGGAGCTGTGGGGGCAGGGTTTGCATGATGCAGGCAGCATGCAGAGCCCCCTCGCTGCCCCTGACCCTAGAAGCCAGAGGAACCTACCTGGGGTGGGGTTGGGATCCCAGCAGCACTTACCTGGGGCAGCTCTGGAGAACTGGCCAGCAGGTCCTTCTGGCTTCTAGGGTTGGGGCAGCCAGGGGACTCTGCACGCTGCCCACGCCTGCACCCCCGCAGGCCCTACAGCTGCAGCTCCCATTGGCCACGACAGAGCTGGCGCTGGTGGTGGGCGCAGCATGCAGAGACCCCGCTGGCTACCCAGTGCCTACAGGCCGCAGGGTCCTGCCAGCCACTTCCCAGGAGCTGCATGGGAGTCTGCCAGCTAGGGTGACCAATCCACTCCAGCCCCGCGCCAAAATATCGGGACAAATGACATCCCGACCATACATCGGTCAGGACATGGGACAAACAACTAAATATCGGGACAGTCCTGATTTTATCAGGACTTCTGGTCACCCTAGCTATATAACACAAAAATCACACTAGAGAACAGCATGACTATCTCCTTACGCACCTATCTACAAAGAGGGAAAATGTGATCATGGGGAACTTCAATTTGAGTGACATATGCCGGAGATCTCATGCTGCCAATACTAAAACATCCTTGGAATTTTTAAACGTTATAGATGACAATTTCCTAACTCAAAAAATGTTGCAGCCAACACAGGAGAATTCTATGTTAGACTTGTCCTAACAAATAAAGAGGAACTGTTTTTCACAGAAATCAAAAGTTAATGGTAGCTTAGGAACAAGCAATCATGACCTGATCATATTTATAATGTGCAAGCAAAATAAAGTCCAGACGAGTAATTACACACACACACAAAATATTTAAATAAGGACAGTTTCACAAAGCAGAAAACAACTAACAGCCAAACCCACTGGGAGGATGATTTTAATCAGAAACATTTCAACGATAATGGAGAATCATTGAAGAACATCTTACCAGATGGCCAAAAAGCCACAATCCCACCAATGAGAAAGCAGTGCTGGTTTAAAAGGGGGCCTGATGTAGAGGGGACTTGAAGGCAGCTTTAAGATACAAGGAGAAATTATGACCAGCAGAGTTAAGGACAATAAAAAGGAGTTTTTAAAATATATTAGGAACAAAAAGAATCCTGACAATGGTATTGGTTCATTGCTAGATGGAAATGGCAGAATTATCAATAATAATGCCGAAAAGGCAGAGGTGTTCAATAAATATTTCTGTTCTGTGTTTGGGGAAAAAACAGATTACATAATCTCATCATATGGTGATGATAATACCCTGTCCATTCCACCTGTGTGTCTAGAGGATGGTAAACAGGCGCTACTAAAGCTAGACATTTTAAAATTAGCAGGTCAAGATAACTTCCTCCGAGAGGTTTAAAAAAGTTGTCTGAGTAGCTCGCTGGACCACGAATGTTGATTTTCAATAAGTCTTGGAATACTGAGGAAATTCCAGAAGACTGCAAGAAATGTTGTGCTAATTTTAGAAACGGGTAAACAGGATGACCTTGGTAATTATAGGCCTGTCAGCCTGACATCGATCCCAGGCATGCTAATGAAAAGGCTGATACTGGGCTCGATTAATAATGAACTAAAGGAGGATAATGTAATTAAGGCAAATTAGCATGGGTTTGATGAAACTAGATCCTGTCACACTAACTTGTTTGCTTTTTTTTGATGAGTTTACAAATTGGATTGATGAAGGTAATTATGTTGACATAATACACTGACTTGGTAGCACACAACATTTTGACTAAAAAACTTGAAAAATATAAAATTAACATGGCACACATTCAATGGATTAAAAACTGACTAACTGATAGGTCTCAAAATTTCACTGTTAACGGGATTCGTCACTGAGCTGGTCTGTTTCAAGCAGAGTACCCTCTAGACGCAGTTCTTGGCCATTAGCTGTTTAACATCTTTATGAATGACCTGGAAGAAAACATGAAATCATCATTGATAGTCTGCAGCTCACACAAAAATTGGGGGAGTGGTAAATAATGAAGAAGACAGGTCACTGATTCAGAGCAATCTAGATTGCTTAGTAAATTGGGTACTGGCAACACTAACATGGCTAAATATAAATGTATACATCTGGGAACAAAAAATGTATGCCATATTAACAGGATGGGGGACTTTATCCTTGGGAGCAGTGACTCTGAAAAATATTTGGGGTGTGGGTGAATAATCATCTGAACATGCGCTCCCAATGTGACACTGTGGCCAAAAGAGCTAATGCAATCTAAATAGGAATCTCAAGTAGGAGTAGAGAAATTATTTTACCTCTGTATTTGGTTACACAGTGTGACCATTACTGGAATATTGCTTCCAGTTCTGGTGCCCGCAATTCAAGAAAGATGTTGATTGATTGGTGACCGTTCAGAGAAGAGGCATGAGAATGATTAAAGGATTATAAACCATGCCTTGTAGTGATTGACTCAAGGCGCTCAATCTATTTATTTTAACAAAGAGAAGATTAATAGGTGATTTGCTTACAGTTTCTAAGTTCCTACATGTAACTAATATTTAATAATGAGCTCTTCTATCTAGCCAAGAAAATATAACATTGTCTGGGAGTTGAAGCTAGACAAATTCAGACAGGAAATAAGATGTGCATTTTTAATGGTGAGAGTAATTAACCACTGGAACAATTTACCAAGGGTTGTGGGGGATTCTTTGTCACTGACAATTTTTAAATCAAGATTGGATGTTTTCCTAAAAGCTCTGCTCTAGGAATTGTTTTGGGGAATTGCTAGGGCCTGTGGTACACCGGAGATAAGACTAGAAGATCACAGTGGTCCTTTCTGGCCTTAGAATCTATGCAAACATAGCAAATAAAAAGACATGACACAATCACTGTTTCAAAGAGTTTACCATCTAAGGCTTTGACCCTCCAACTTGTAGAGCATGGACTGATCCTCGTATCTGTATGGAGCCCCTTTGGCTACTGTGGGGTAGTGTGTGATCTCAAGTATTGCAGTATTTTAGGTGTGAGGCAATGAATAAAAGAGGGAATTGCTAATGTTAGCTTCTTGGGCTGACCATGATATGCATATAAAAATATACCATCAACAACAAATCAACAAAAAAAATAGAATTGAGCCAAGATAAGGAACCAATAAGGCTGCTGAAAGCAGAAGGAATTAATTGTGTCTTGAGCGCATTCTGAATGAGCACTTAACAAAGTGCATGATATGTGTACACAGGGGAGAGGAAGAGGTGGATGAGGAGATATTAGAGCTCAAAGTCATGTTCCAATTAGAAACCACCTTAATTAAAAATACAGTGTAAAACAACTAAATATATGTTAACATCTTTTGGCAACTTCTTTATGTTTACTGCTCCAATTTGTGAGCTCAAAGCAATAATAAGAACATGCAAGTAAAGCAGAGATGGGCCAAACCACTTCAATGTACTTTGTGTGCCTCTTATTCAAGACTACAATGTTACTAGGCCTATGGGGAGAAGCATTTTATGCTTGTGCAAGATGTTCTGTACCTATCCCTAACTGACGTCTACTAGTCCAAAGTGGTTCTGGAGGCAGGGCTTATATTGTTCTTAAAGATGAGCCAGCTTTGCCATTACATGATGATGGAATTCTGTTGGTTTAAATACATGTAGAAAGTTACTGCTTCCTCTGATGAAAAGAGGGAAATATATTTTCATATGAGATAGCATTTACAGAGTGAAAAGTTATCTGAATCTGCCACTCAGCCAGGGTAGAGGCTGATTTGGGAGGTTGTGACACAACTAAGACTAACAGCAAATAGTGATATCAACAAACCCAAGAATTAAACAAATCAGAAGACAAGTTACCAACAAAAGTCCATGGGTTCAGATTCTCTTCTCAGTCACACTGCTGGAAACACAGAATAACTTCATTGACTTCAAACAAGCTGTCCTGCAAAATCAGAATTGCTGAGGCTGGAATAATAAGGATAAACAATTTTGCACCTTTTAGTTCAGAACCTCAAACCAATTTACAAACATCACTTGTGATGGCGTGGACCATAGAGATAGAGTCCTTTGGGTAGGAGTACTTTCCTTCTGGACCCTGCTAATTCCCTCAGTGCAGGGTTGTCTTCCAATTGGAACATATTTCCCAGCATGCAGTTCTAGGGCTAGACCTTTAAATGTGGCAGAGCCAAACAGTTGTGGCCATCAAATGGCCACTTTGTTGCTTTCTGCTTGCTCTTTCTTTCAGCTGATAAGTGTTCTTAATTCTTGGTATGTTTCTCCCTTCTTATTACTGTGGAGATGCATATTCTCACAGCACCTCTATAAGTAGATAAGTAATATTACACTCATATTAATTATCAGAAAAGTATAATATAGTGAGTAAGCTTAAGGTATGCAATAATGGAACCAGAAATTGAACCCAGAATGCTTGACACCAAGTCCTGCACCCTACTTGCTAAATAACATTCCCTCCCCTGGAGAGGAAACAGTATGCAATATAGTCCACCCACCTGCTTTTTCTTCAGAATTCTATTTTTTTCATCACTGGGAGTCAAACTAGTCAAATCCTATAGCTTTCTCATGCCCCTTTATTCCTGCATAGCAAAGCTCCGTCCCAGCATGACCAGTCCTCAGTACACATAGGCCTGTGTCTTGCAGTGATATCCCTGCTTCCATAGATCCTGACCTCTGTCTTCCCCACACACAGACCCTGGAGACACCTTTAGCCCTGGAGGTAACAGTGGGGTAACAGTCTGGCCTCAATGACAGCCCCTCAAAGAAGGTGCTTGGTGGGGGGGAAAGGACCAGGGGTGTTATGCAGTATCCACCTCCTATTTGCTTTCTCTGGGTGTGAGGATTCCTTCAGTCCTAACGGGGTCCAGTAGCAGGGGCTTAACAACTCAGGTTCTGGTCAGTCAGTTCCAGAGCCTCCAGGTGGATGCTTGCTGTCTCCCTGTCTGAGGTCCCAGGATTTTGGTCTTTCAGTTTAGACTTCACACCTCAAGTTGGGAAAGTACCACCTTCTCTCCTATGTCCTACCCCAGTGTCCTCCATGCCATCCTATGGCAGTGTGGGAGTGGATTCACTGTTTGTCTCCTTGGGAGAGGGAACTTCCTCTTCAGCAGTCCACTGGATCTCCATGGAAAGGAGCCTGGACACAAGACAGAGCTCTTGCTGCGATCCAAACTATTTATTGCATTAATTTGGATTTGATCTATAGTTATTAAAGCATCATTCATAAAACAAATCTCATGTTTGGTAATTGAAAAGGCCTGCCACTTGTTATCAGGGCAGATTCCTCTGTGTGTGTGTGTGTGTGTCAGTTGTTGTTATAAATTGCCATGTTTCACCAGAGTAACTATCACATTGGGACATCATGTGATGCTTTACTTTTACTCAAACCACAGAATATGGAAGGAATGAAGAGGCTCTTGCAGGTTATCAGCTACAGGATCACCAGGCATTAGACAAGCTCTGCTAGGTTTGGATTGAGCCATGACTTGATGTCACCCTCAGACAGGCTGTGGCTTTTTGGTGAATTGTGTTATAAAAAGCTCTTACATTCTTTTACATGGTCTCCTGAGAGAATCAAGATTTGGCATTTGAAACTGGGAGAAAAGAGTTAAGTTTTCACTGAGCCAGATGAAAGCACTCAACCTTGCACATGAAGCCACTTTATCTCAGGCAAGTGAGAACAAGCTCTCTACCTAACACCTGTGGTTCTGACCATCTTAAACCTGCATGCTCTCAGATGAGTAGGGCATGGGGACTCCTCAGCACTGTGCACTGCCAACACTACTGTAGTAGTAGAGGTCACATGAATGTAAGGCGTGCTCTCTGTTAGCACCCCCTCCCTGCACTGATCTTGGAGTGCATGCTAATAAACCCTGCAAACTCCCATGAATGCCTGGGAGCACCAGATACCTCCCTGACTTACAGAGGGGAAGGGCAATCCTGACGTGTGAAAGATAACACTGTATTGTCTTCTTGTTGCACTTTATGACATTTTCAGCTGGTCTTTCATACAATAGCTTTGTTTCTGCAGGCACTGATTTCCCACTGATGATAAAGTAGCTCAGTAGCTACACCTTCTGTATCTGATGAGCTGCTTTATGCTATTGCCCTGAGTGGGGGTGCTGGAGAGGGTCTGCACACCTGTAGCTGTTCTCAGAGACCTTGTGCCTGCAGCAGACACAATACCTCCAGCAATGCTGGGGAGGGGTACCCATACAAGCAGCATCTGTTTCCTTCTCTAACAGGGTGCAGCAGCATTCAGCCCCCTTGTACCAGTCCAGCTGCATCAGAGGGGTGGCTTCATATTCTTGTCTTAGCCTCACTCCTCCAGGCCCTCATTAGGGTTCCTAGCATGGCTGCTGGCACTCCATCCAGGCCTGGTTGCTGGGAATACCAGAATCAAGATTTGACTGGCCATCTACAGAATGGGGGGAGGGAAAGGCTCCCTGTACATCCACCCCTCTGCTAGGCACAGCATTCCTACAAGACAGTTAATACAGCATACCATGGCATGGTTTTTGTTACTTTAATGATTGCGAGATTAAAACACAGAGCTATCTGTCCTGGCTTTATTGTACTGACTGGCTCTTGTGTTGTGAACAGATTTAATCTACATTGTTCCATATGCTATTTAAACACTACTCAGAGGCACAAACAGCCACCACGCCTTGCACTCATTTATCCCACCCTGAGGTTAGCCCATCATAACCAAACAAGCTGACAGTGCAAGCATTCAGAAAGATGCAAATTCAGCCCTGCTGCCCCAGATGCCTACTCTCTCGACCTCCAATTATGTTGCTGAGCTAGGCTTAATCATCTCAATTTGCAGGTTCCTCTTGCATCCTACTCAACTCACTACACTGCCATCAGTCACTTTTTTGAGATATTTTGGGAATCGGCACACACGCACATACACAAACCAATTACTAGATCCCCCAGCAATTACAGAGATGTTAAAAGTATAGTCCTTCTGTCTCCTAGCAACAGAGTGGGTAACAATGAAACTCAGAGACCTGGTTGCCCAGCAGTATTCCTGCATGTAAGACATTTGCGCATTTTGCTTTTGTTGCATTTGATTGCTATTTCTAAAACTGGTTTTCAATTCAAGTGATATTTTCTGCACTCAGTTATTCATGTAAGAGCTCTGCTGACATCCCGAATCCTATAATTACCATTTCAAACAATCACAACCTGGAAGTGGGAGCTGTTAAAAGGCAAAATAGGATGAGCATATGAAGCTCATATTCCCTACCTCCATCCACACGGGTTTCAATGGACCAGGTGACTGTTTTTCTAATTCCTTCCAAACTGTTACTTATGAACATAACTCTGCAAACAAAAACGTCATAGGTTCAGGTCATCTCTCTCTCCATTTATGTCTTTGTGTTGGTTACTGTGTTTGGAAACAATGTCAACAAATGTAATTTAACAAAGTAGACTAAAAATTGCTTAAATGAGAGAAAGCAGATGGAAGGCAAACACAGTGCCTCTGGTCCCTTGGAGGCTGTTAAGTAAACATTGCATTCTTTCCCTTAAAACAACACAAGGGTGGTAAATGTTGTTTTTATAAGTGAAGGACTGAGATCCCTACCTGGAGCTAGGTATTGTGCAAGCTGCTTTGGTGCACTTCCGTTTTGGCTTATGTGCACAGCTTTCTTGCTAGGAGACAAGGAGGCTATAGCAGTGGTGAATCTTGCCCACGAATTATAATATATCTGCTTTTTGTAACCACAGCAAAGATGTGCAGAATTCTGTGGCAATTTTGTAGGAGGAACAAGGCTGATGCCATTAAACTTCCTTTCACTTGTGAACTGTAGACATTCAAAAATGTTTGCCCTGTTACAGTGCAATACTCATGCAGAAGTCTTCCCCTTTGAGGGCCAAGGTGGGCTTGGAGCAGCCTTCTCTGGTCTAGAGAGAAGCCCAGCAGGCAGTTGACCCAGCTGGATATCATCTAGTGTTTGAGTTTGATTCCCAGCTGGGGGATGTAAATGAGAGCCCCGGTGCCCTGAGGAAGCCTAGGACCAGGAGACAGATGAGAATACACCCTCCTATAGTTTCAGCAGAAAGCTGTGATAGGGCAAGGCCCTGGGGACCCTCTCAGCTGAAAGATCTGTTCACTACCAGAGGCCAAAGGACCCCACAATCAATTAAGAATAGGATTGTTGCTTTTTTGTATTATTTTATATTGCCTTTTAATTGTGTGTTGAGGAGGTTAAAACAATGCCCTGAGGAAAGGGCTACAAACTGAACTGGGTGTGGCTGATTGTCCCATCTAAAGCACATTTGAAAGGGAGGTTTAATTGTAGTCACAGAACTTAGAATTTGGTTGAGAAGCAGGAGGTACATGTAAAAAATGTATATAAATATTATTCATTATTATATATATTATATATATATAGTATATATATATTATTCATTAGTAACACCCAGCGGCCCAAACTGAGATCAGTCTCATTGTGCTAACTGCTGTGCAAATATACAGTTCCCTGCTCAGTAGAGTTAACAGTTTACGTATACAAGAAGACACAAGGTAGGGGAAGGGCAGTATTATTATCCCCATTTTACAGATGGGGAACTCAGGCACTGAGAAATTTAAATGACTCTGCTAAAATCACACAAACAGTCCATGAGCCAACTCTCCTGAGCCCTAGTCCAGTGTGTAAACCATGAACAGTCAACCAGTGGAACTTGTTGCCATGGGAATGTTCTGAAGGCAAAAGGTATAACTGGGTTCAAAAAAATAATTAGATAGGTTCATGGAGCATGGGTCCATCGATAGCCATTAGCCAAGATTTCAGGGATGCAACCCCATGCCTTGTTCTGTTCAGTCTCTCTGAAGCATCTGGCATTGGTTATTGTCAGAAGAGAGGATACTGGGCTAAATGGGCCATTGGTCTGACCCATTATGGCCATTCTTATGTAAATATTCACTTGTAGTATTGTGAAACCCAAACTGTGCTAGTGAACAACAACCAGAAATGAAAGTCAGTAGAAAGTGTTTTAAATACTAATGAAACTGACTGATGTCCAAACTGAGTGCTGTAACCACACAAAGGTGGGAAAGTATATTTAATTTTACACATCTCTCATTGTTAATTACCTCAGATGTTATTGGCAACGTTGGTTAAGGATATTAATTTTTAAAATAAGTTATGTGGATATTGTCCCTTTAAAACCTTGTTAATAACTAATCTATGTCAACAATCGCTCTTCTTGACTCATAAATTTGTTAAATTATGCACACTTATCTTGCAAACAAATGCAGCAAAGATTTGATCAGTTCTGCCTTAGAATGAGAAAATGTTATTCCCCCTTTGCCTTTGTTCTCATACAACTAATCCATGAGTCTCCAGTGAGCAATACATTCAAAAGGACACAACACACCACCAGCTTGTTTTTTCTGGTGATTCTGTGGTAAGCCTCGTGCTAGCAGCCTTGATTTCACAGGCTACCTGAAATTCAGTTTCTGCGTACTCCTGTTCTGCTCTGACATAAGGCCTTTGTCAAAAGAAACGAGTTACCATGGCACTGTCTCTAAAATAGAACAAATCCAATACACATCAATGCCTGTACAATAAATAGAATAAAATAGTACTACTTATAATACATTATTCTGCATTCAGTGGGTAGTAATTTGTGCAGAAGGCTGCAACTAACTCTTTTTCATTTAATTATGGGAAAGCAATTCTTCAAATCGGAAATGCTCTGTGCTTGAGTTGGAACAGAGCAGGGAAAGTTGTGTGAATAACACGACAGAGCACTTGTTGCTAAATTAAAGCTACTAATAAATTGTTCTTCTTATAAGGGCTAATCCAGCTCCATTTGTCTTCACTGAGAGCTGGATTAGGCCCATCATCACAGAGATGCATGAACCATTTGAGGCTAATTTGAATCTGAAAAACAAAATGCAGGGTCAAAGTACCAAGTCTTTGTCTCACCAACCATCCCAGAGCACATGCAGCGTCTTACATCAAGTCCATCGGTGCACTCCAGGTGGAGTTAGCTCAGCAAGGAGATCCTCGGAGACGTAGGAAAGGCTCAAAGATCATTAAACAAAAAAAGTGACAACATGTCCAGTATGTGACAGAGGATATGTGGAGTGTCCTATCTCTGCAACCATTGGTAGGGTTTCAGAACAAAACATGATGTGAAACACACTCACCACAGTCCCAATATAGGCACCTGTATGTCTTTCATAGAAATGTTCTCTCACTAACACCAAACCAGAATTAGTTTGTTGGAATAGTCCTGCCTGGTTTGGAGTGAAAAAGAGAAAATATGCTCTGGCACTTACAGCAATAATGGTTACTACTGCTCAGTACTTTACTGTTTCTGGTTGATTGTGATCAGTGTAACACTTACCATACATTTCTAGGGTGAAA
The DNA here is from genome assembly GCF_965140285.1 of Lepidochelys kempii. Lineage (NCBI taxonomy): Eukaryota > Metazoa > Chordata > Testudines > Cheloniidae > Lepidochelys > Lepidochelys kempii. The sequence continues at coordinate 91,635,497 of NC_136384.1, read as the reverse complement.
TCCTGGCATCAGTGAAGTCAATGGCAAAAATTTTGTCGGTTCAGTAGGGTCAGGATTTCAACCCTAGTTCCAGGATGGGTGAAATTAATGTGGGCATTCTGATATCATTCTAAATAATTTGCTTTACTTCAGATGAGTGAAAACTGCAGATATTTGTGCTGATCAACAAATTAAGTAGTCAGTTGGCTGATGCCTGGTTAGGTATTATTGTACTGATTCTACTACACCTGAATTAGATAGGTAGAATTATTTATATTATAGTACTTTTTTAATCCAATTTTTCAGCCCTTAATCACATTTAATAGCATTCATGCATGTAAGCCCCTTGAGTAAGGGTCCAAAAGTTAGAACCTTAGTGATCACATCTTCTGTACATTCACTGACACAATGGTAAGTCCTAATGTTCTCCTTTTCCAATTACCACAGGGAAGAATGGAAAGACTTCCTGCTCACGTTTCTACTCCTGCTACCTTACAAAGTTATAGCTTAGTCGTTCAGTAGTTGCAGTGCTATCAACTCCCTAGTAACCCCTGTGGTGTGAATAAAGATAGAACAATGATAAAGCACGGCTATTCTTGGATAATTACGATAAGGGGCACTCTTTCAGTGAGCTACGTATGTGGGAGATGAAAGTATGGTTTCAGTTCAAACTTATATGAAACCTCTGGTTTTGGACAGCTAGGAGAATGGATTTTTGACCAGTGTGATTCTACCAGTGTCTCCTTCAGTTTCAAATTCACTTCAAATTCTTTTTTTTTTTCTAGACATTGGAGTAGAAACTGAATAAATAGCAACACAAGTCTGACTAAGCCACTGGTTCAATTGAGTGGAAAGTGTTAACAGACTAGGAATAGACTTTGAGTGGAAGTCTGGAGTCCTAAATAAGAGTCCATATAGTGTCCTGAGGGAGAAGACAGTGGGAGGGATCAGAAGTAGTGTTTGAAACTCTGAATGCCCTCTTCATGATAGTCCTCAACGTAGTTACTTATTTCAAGTACTCTTTGGTCCTGACCTGCAGCCACTGAGCTACTGTGATAGAATTGTGTCTAGTTGTAATCTCTTCCACAGTAAACCAGTGGGTTGTAACTGAGATTTGAAACGAGCTAGGACATGAGAAGAACACTGTTCTCTATATTAAAATATATAATACAATCTTTATGTAGGGTGAGGCTCAAGCTACCTATTGTCAGCTAGTGTATAATGAAGCCCTATTTTCATGATAGGAATGCTAGCAGTCTCAGTCACACCAAAAAAAGGATGCAAACGCAAATAAGCAAACAATACAAACAGAGAAATACAACAAACGAATAGCTAGAATACTAGCTGATTACATATTCAGGAGTGAGAAGACAGACGGAAAGTGCATTACCCCTTGATTAAAAGTCATAGCATGGCTTTGTCCTTATGCTTGATTACATATGGTGTTAAATTATTTTCTTGCTACTCTTATTTATGGATTTGTCAGCCCTTGACAGATTTTTTGTACCATTTCAAACATATTTCCAATAACAGTTATCATGCAAGAAATCAATCCTCACTCACTGTTAGATTTGGCCAAAAATTTTCAGCTGAACGTTTTTCCTGCTAAAATACAGATTTTCATCAAAAACAATAGGTTTATTTTGTTTGTTTTATTGTGGGAAAATGTCATTTTCTTCTAAATGTTTCTACTGAAAACTTTGAAAATAAAATTTCAGTTTAATTTTGCTTCGGTTTTTGAAAGCCAAATGATATTTGAAATTTTGGATTTTTGTTTTCCCTTTTCTCCTTGAACCCTTTTTACTTTTGGCCAGCGAGGTTGATAGAATGAATGGCTTTTCCCTTTTTTTAATTACATTTTTCGAGATGGTAAAGGAGGAAAACAAAAAGATTGAGGTGATCATGGTTTGTTTTTTTTAATTACATTGGGGCAACTAAAATTATATCAATATGTCTGAGAAAAGAGGTGCTAACATTTTTGGTCTCTTCTATCCCCCTCCGCAACTTTGTCACACATTGGGTGGGTTGGATGATGTACGACAGTGAGAAATGGTTTGGTATTCAAGCTGCATGAGTCGCTACAACCCAACCTACATAGTTGTATGACGTGAGTTTTCTTCATACAGAACAGGTTTTTCATGAGTGCTGAATATTGAAGATACATAAAGACACCACTGATGTTTTCTCAAAGACAGAATATGACCTGAAAAATTACTTAGGGCCTTGTCCAGAACTCACTGACGTCAATAGGAAGACTCCTGTTGGCTTCAGTGGGCTCTGAATTGCAGTCCATGTAAAGACCGTACTTACTATGGCTCTGATTCTACAACAAGCTCTAGGCGAGTACAGGATTCATCCTACCAGGAATTTGTTGCAAGATCCAGCACCTACTTCATAGAACTGCTCTCTAAGAAAATAAGACTTGGAAGTAAATACAGAACTAAGATTTTACTATTCTTTACATCTGTTAGTTATTGTAGAGCCAATACAGCTAGGAGTGAAAAAAAGTGAGTTGGATTCCACTATGGCTCAAATCAACAATAGGAGTTTTAATGACATTCTAAGGTGTTGTTAGTAATATAGTAAAGGATGTCCACCTTTAAAAAAAAATCTTTATGTTGACACTCTCTAACAGAATTAAGTTAAATATAGAATACATATTTTTGCAATTATATGTGATCCAGAAATAATCCAGCTTGACTTTCAGATTCCAGGTGGAGTTTACAGGGCTGGCAGTGAGTAAAAATGTTGCTTGTACACTGAGTAAATTTGATCTGGATTGGAATCATTAAAACACAATAAACATGCAACCCCCTAAAAATGGACTTAGAGGCATTTTCAGTCACTATAGCTGCTACTGAGTTGTTGGGTTTTTTTTAACCAATCTTTGTGATTTTTTTAATATACATGTTTTCGTGTTCTAAATGTCTTTCTCAGCTGTGTTTCTGTATGAAAGACCCACACAACCAACTTGGGAAACTGACTATAGTGAGAGACTGATTTTGGCTGTACACAGGGTACTGACAAGTGCATGCAAAGGAAACAAACAAAGAAGAGAGAAAACACGTTAATCTTTCAGTTACCATGTAGTAATTTCAGCTGAGATTTTCAAAGCCACCCAGGAGATTTGGACTTCAAATTCCCATTCCCTAGGTGACTTACAGTCTCAGCTTTTACGTGTTTATTGTAACAATGGCAGGTAAAAGTTATCAGACAGGAGTGTCTTTAAGCGTATGATCCCTTTTTAACCAAGTCAGATATTTTGAAAAAACAATATATATTGATTGATAGTTATAGTACAAGTTCCCCAGACTACACAGCAATACAGAAGACTATTTCAAAGGATTTTTCCCTGGTCACTCCACTTAAGACTCCACTTAAAAGGAGCATGCTGAATGCAACCCTTGCATTGCTACATTGAAATAAACAACATGGAGCCCTGCTCATGTGTGGGGCTGCCAGTGGGACAGTGGAAGCCTCCATTGTCAGCCCTGGCCAGACAACAACGGGACCTCCCGCTCTCAGCCCTGGCTGGCCAACAGCAGAAAATCACAGAAAAGTAATAATGGACTTTTTATTACCACAAATAATAAGGTCCATTATTACCTTTATGTGATTTTCCATGGCTTGTCCACAACTCAGCCATAATTTTTTGACAATCATCTTGCAATTCAAATAGAGCCTTAGTTATGAAATTGTTGTATCATGGAATGCCTCCATGTGGATGTGGAATCCACTTGGGGTGACCAGATAGCAAATGTGAAAAATCGGGACAGGGATGGAGGGTAATAGGAGCCTATGTAAGAAAAAGCCCCAAATATCGGGCCTGTCCCTATAAAAGCAGGACATCTGGTCACCCTAAATCAACTATATGCTGGCAGGGACTTTAGCGCATCTCTGCCAGAGTAGGGGTAATAGTCAGTCATTAAACCTTAATGGTCATCTATTCAAGTGGAAATATCTTGGGGCAATGGATCAACTTAAAGTGGGAGAAGCTAATTCCTCCAGCTTCTCTGTAGAAGAGAGTGGAAAATCCCCAGCATCAGAACAAATAAACCAGGAGTTGGTATAGGGATATATAAAGTTGAGGGACTCAGAAAGTTTTGGACAGGAGAGACAGGGTTGCTTTTATAGCAGTCATATCCTGGCTTTCACAGAGGAACCAGCCAAAGTCAGAGAAGACTAGCTGACTTCTGGAGGCTCCATGATTCTGAAAAGAAGGTACGAATTGCAAGAGAAGGATCTTGGACCCTCCAGAAGACTCTAGAGAGTTCTTTGGGCTTGAGCAGAGTGGTGAGGAAACCGAGACAGCGAAAAGGCAAACAGGTGTGTTTATTTTGCATACGGATGTACTTCTCTATTGACAAGTGTAGAGAGGCTAACCGGGGCTCAGCTCTCTCCGGGGCGGCAGGGAACCACACCGCCTCACTCCTTTTGGGAATAGCTCTTATGGGGAATTAGTCTGGCTGCGGGAGTCTTCCTCTATGGCCTTGGTGCAAGTCCAAATAAACACAGTGAGCCCAGGCCCTGGGTCAGGGCAGAGCACTGGTGAGTCAGGTGTTCAAGCCCTCAGGCAGGGGCTGAGCGACAACAGTATAGTAACAGTGAGCCCAGGCCCGAGGTTCCAAAGGGTCTTGGAGAGGGGGAGGCTGCCACCCACAAGTTGGGTGGCAGGGGGGATGCAGCCCCGCCCAATCCACTGCGTCCCAGCCTGGGGCCCTAGCAGCGGCAGAAGACCCGCTGTTCAGTCAGTCGGGATCCTGTCCGCAACACACGGATATGGGTTCTGGCAGTGCTGCAGCCAGACTTGGGTCGGCTGCCCCCGGGCTACTTCCAGACTCCCCCTCTTGAGGTACCTGGGTCGGGGTGGTGTCCTCAGGGGGGGTCCAGCACCATGGGTTCCTCGGGATAGCTGGCGCGGGGCAGGCTCAGCACCTCCTCCGGGTAGCTGGCGCGGGGCAGGCCAGTCCAGTCCTCAGGTCTTCCGCAGGCCGCTGGGCTTTCCCACTCGTGAGCTAGGCCAGCTCTGGCCTCCCTGGCAGCTGCTTCCCCAGTGAGCCCTGAGGTTGGGCCTTTATACTTCCAGGGCAGCGCCAGACCATTTGTGGGGCGGGCTCAGAGTTCCCTGGCTCCGCCCACTCTGGTTTCTGGAGGGACTCGTCTTTCTCCGGGGTGGCAGGGAACCACAGCACCTCGCTACACAAGTAAAGAGTAATGGTGTTTAGATTCCTGTGCAAAATCTGTCTGTCTGTCTGCTTTCACTGTCAGAGTTAAATTGTAAACCCAGAGTGCCCACATTGTTGGAGAGTTCTGGGAAAGGGTGTGCTTAAATTGTGATGCAGTCTGAGGGGTCTGTAGTGGTTCCAGTGGCTAGGCAGTTGGTCCACAGAGTCTCAGAAGGGAGTGCTAGACAGAGGAACTGCACCCCAAGAGTGTGTCTAAAGACCCAAGCCATGTACAGTGTCTAGAGTCTGTGCACACTCAGGAGGCTTCAGTGAAGTTGGCCGCAAACACTACGGTCTGGGGAGTGTCCAGCCAGAGGTGAAGCTCTACTGTGTGTGTGTGTGTGTGAAAGAGAGAGAGACGCTTCAAGTAATTTTATCCCCCAAATTATGAAAAAAATAAAATAAATACATTCTAGTCTAGAGAGACAGGGAACAAGAGGCACCAAATCTTAATTGTCTCTCCTAATGCCAGTTCAGCGATGTTTGGTCACCTGGGTTCTTGCAATGCCTAAGGGGACACCATAATTAAAGAAAAGCAAAATAATTTCCCTAACAATGACTATTTTACTATTAAAGAAGGGAGAAGAAAGAAAGAAAAATAAATAAAACCAAGCAGTACATAAGCATACAAATGATTACTTCAGATACAATCTCTTTGGTATGTCTCTGTGGAAAGCTTTCAATGCAAATTATACCTTAAGAGTTGCTCCTTCACTGATGGGGACACCTCTTTAGGTAAATTAAGACCAAAGTATATTTTTCTCAAAATCAGTAGTGAGTCCTGTCTCAGTGAATCACAGATAATTAAAACAGTTTATAGATGGGCAAAAGAATTTGTTAAAGGATTTGTGAACCCTGTTTGGTTTACCATGGATAACACAAACAGTTTATAAATTGGCAGAGGTAAGTAATCTTACTCAAAGAAGAAAAAAAAAATTAACTCACTTAAAAGAAACCATTCAAGGAGCAATCTTTAGACAGGCAAATTAATGAATATCAAATCCCACAATTTTTTCTCTGTATATCAATGTTATCTTATGTCTCCTTTCCAGGACTACACAATCTAAACAATCTGGTGTTTAACAGGAGAAGCTGTTAATATCCTAGATTGCAAAAACATTTTAATAGCCAATTAACATTGTTATAAGAAAAATTTAAATCTAGTCCTTTGGCAGTGCTTTTACAAACTCCATCTCCCCACTGCTGCTGAGGTTTCAGCAATGTTGCCATGTAACAGAAGCAGTGTTAGGATTGAAGGTTGAATCTTCCTGATGCTGTGTTTTGGCTTCTTGGTTCTTCTTAGCTGTCTTGTTGCTGCTTGGTGAGATGAACAGGCTAAGCAGAGTTCTGAGATCATAAGAAAGCAAGCATGTGTAAGAGCGCTTAAAGGTTTCAGAGGAATTTATACTCTTCCTTTTCCATAGTCTCACTGAAGGTGGAAGGCTTACCTCTTTCAGGGGCTTGGCTGGATTAAAATACCAGCTGCTGTCACCTTTCATTGGCTCTACAACCTCATAGGATGTTCTTGGCAGCATCTGCAGTTTATGAATATGGATTTTGCTACTGCATATTATAACATTTATTTTGAATATTAGCTAATATCAAGTTGTTAAAGAAAAGGGTGAAATAAAACCCAATTTAGTTTTCAGATTCAAGCATCTAGGTCGGTTTCAGAAAATATATTTAGTAGAGGACCATAAGATGACACTTTCAATGATAAAACCAAACTTTATTTAAAAGGAAAGTGATTAGTTAAGCAAATAGACATACCATTACCATTTATACAATACCATAATTATACTTACACTATTTCATCTTTGAGTATATCAATGGGTGGGAGATCAGTCCACTGACAACAGACTGAAGTACAGCCTTATAATTCTGGAACCTAATGGCACCCTTTAGATGTTAGAGCTTCCCCTGCAGTTTAGCTAGGCTACTCCTTTTATAATACTACTTAACATTAACCATATATTACCATATAATCATAATTATATTATCACCATCTCTTTATTGACTCTTTATATTACACGTTATTTAAATTAACAGCACAATTATCCTTCCCATACTGTCTATGGATAACATTTTAATAAAACATTCCAAAATTCTTAAAACAATTATTAAAAACCTTACTCAAACCAGTTTTAACCAAAACATAGAAGCAACATAATCTTGGCTCATGTCCTTGCTAACTTCAATTTCCGCATTTTACTGTCTCCAACAGTCTCACATTGGCAGCTTTAATTTCTCATACTCCTCTACACTTAGGCTAATTTAGGCCAAATCCTAATTTCTATTTATTTCTTAACGGAAACTATCCTACAGCCTACAATATGCAGGCAGGATTGTACCTTTAACTTTATAGTTATATTCCTTTTGTCTTTTTTTGGTGGAAATTCTCAAAGCATCTTTAAAGATAGAGTTAAAACTCTTTTCTTGTATTAACTTAATTTTCTGCAATAATCCTTTAATTTTATCAGGGTAGAATAGGAGTTGAAATTTTGTTTCAAATTAGTCTAGATACTTCTATTCCTATCTGTCTTTCAGCTCCCTCAAACAGCCGTATCTTAAGAGATTCTTAAATGAGAAACTTTAAACTGAAATGGTCATCAATTTATTGTCTTTTTAGCAATCCATGGAGAGGTTTTTCTTGTCTTCCTGAATTTGATAAGGAGTTGCTTAAACATTACCAGATAATTAATTCCCCAATTAGTATAAACATTTTTATACTCAGAGCTCCTTACATTAGTAATCAGCTATATGTGTACATAAAATCTTACTATTCACAGAACAACGGCATCAGGAAATTTATTATATGAAGGGCTTGTATTTAGATACCAAATATTTGCAAATATACATCCAAAAAACCCACAAACAGAAATATGCTATCTTAAGCATCTGAGGGACAATGAAGGAATTGTTATGAGGAAACATAAGTTAGAAGTATCTAATATAGTCTGTAAAATATTTTCTGACCACAATTATTATCCTTAACATTTGAAGAATTGAAATCAGTTTCAATAAGGATATTTCTAGAATTCTTTTTGTAAGTTTAAAACTAAAGGTGTTTCTCTTTGCAAGGAGAGGTAAAGAGACATACTTTTATGACTTTAGTTTACAGCTTTGACAACATCACTCTTCTCTAAAGAATATCCTCACATTCTTTTACACAGCCCGGCTTTTTCTAAAACATAAATAGCTTGCAGCTTGTGGTGGGAGGAGGCTGGTTTGTTTTATTAGGTAATGATTATGTGTGTACCAAGCTGCGCCCTGTTCTTTGAGAAGTCACTCTTGCTTAGGATGACCAGATGTCCTGATTTTATAGGCACAGTCCCGGTATTTGGGACTTTATCTTATATAGGCGCCTATTACCCCGCACCCCCTTTCCCGATTTTTCACTCTTGCTGTCTGGTCACTCTACTCTTGCTGGTTGTTTGTATTTTGATAAAATGGTTCCTAAAGTTATAGCTTATCATTTGTAGCACATTTTCAACCTGCAATTAAAGACTCCCATCAAATATTCTATACAAAGCATGAATAATTATCACTCATAAACATCTTTCAAAACATACTATACAAGAAAAAAGAGCAAAATAGGAGTTATTCTTGCCTTTGGCCCAAATGGTTAGCCAATATTGAGTGTCTTGTCAGATTGTCTCTGTTACAAGGAGAAATGGATGACATGAGTCAGTTATTTCTTTGAGGCAATCCTTAATTTCTGTCCTTGTTTACTTCCTTGTTTATTTACAAAAATTTTACACAAAGTTCCATTTCCCTGAACACAGTAAGAAGAAACAACAAGCAGTTTCCTTGCTCACAATTTCCAAGTCCTCCTTTGCAGCCAGTTCTGTTTCTGTTCTCCCTCAAGGCCACACTCAAAATGACTTCTCTCACTGTCTGTTGGCTTTCTGCTCCCATCTGTCTCTTCACACAGACATACACTGCTGAAACCAATCAATGCCCTAGCCTCTTTATTTGCAATCAGTCTCCAAGGAACCTCCTTGGCACACATGACTTAGCTTTTGCTCAGGCTTTGCCAAGCTGTCTAGTCTTTTGGGCAGTGGCTTCAGTTGTTTCAGCTGTCACTACACAAAGGAAAATTGAATTGCTCCTTCCTTTAGCCTGAATGAAATGTGCTTAATGGACCCATCAGCTTCAAGGAGGTCTGTATTTGCTGGTAGCTATTAATAGCTTCCAGCATAGCATTGTAAAGCTGCATCCCAGAAATTGTAAATACATGTGGAAGTAATAAATATGGTTTTATGACTATGGAGGTGTCATCCTCTTTGACACTTTTGATGCTTGTTACTGGTTTACAAAAAGCAGAGATTTCCTAGGAATTTCCTTAATTAGCTTTAACATTTCATATAATAAACAACAACAGTAGCAAAAACATATGAGCTACCATATTCCCCAAGCATCAAAATTTAGTAATGGTGCAAGCAAATGTGTAATAACCTAAAATTACATTGTAACATTGTAACATTACATTGTAAATTTGTAATAACCTAAAATAACCTAATAATTATCATTTTAATAGCCATTATTGCATCAATATTGAGGTCTGCTTCCTACACAGCCAAGAGGCTAGATGGCCTAAAGACTTTCTTGACCCTGACTATTCTGGAAATTCACTCAAGGTGAGATACGCACTTGTGTGAAGCTTTGCCTACCTGAAACTCCCGTAAATGACACAGCCAGGTTAGAATTGAGGAAGAACTCTATTAGAGTTGTGGTAATTAAAACTGTGATTTAATTTAATTTATTTATTTATTTGTAACAATTGTGTTACTCCCAAGTCTGTCATGGCTCCCCAGATACAAAGAAGTACAGGAGGCACCCACCATCCCAATGCCTCTGTTTGCCAGAAGCTGGGAATGGGCCACAGGGAATAGATCACTTGATGATTACCTGGTCTGCTCATACCCTCTGAAGCACCTTGTATTGGCTGCTCTCGGAAGACAGGATACTGGGCTAGATGGACCTTTGGTCTGACCCAGTATGGCCATTCTTATGTAAGGCAGCTCTCTTTCCTCATCATATGGTTTTTCTTTATATTTGCTCCCCCTAATAACTGCCTAGAACTCTGTTAACCTGCCCCACAAGCCTCGGTCTGCTTAAGGTATGTTTGTGTCCCACCCTTCAACTGTCTGGGCTGTCCTGAGAAATGTGGTCTATATAATACTCCTATAAGGTTGGTGCATACCTGGTTGAAAGACCTTACTCAAAGAGCAGTTGTTCTTTGAGTGCTGGTCCATCTGCGTATTCCACTGTGGGGTACACATGCTCTTCATGTGCCTGAGACCAAAAGATTCTTGCCAGTAGTTTCTGTTAATCTGCACCTGTGCTTTTCCTCTCTTCCTGAACTGAGGGTGGACCAACCGCCACTCTACTTCCTTCTCATAATGTAGTTTGTAACTACTTAGGGTTTTAAAAAAGCAAACTGAAAAAAACACATTTTATTATGTAGCACCATATTGATATCCACGTGGCCATCAGCAAGTTTGGCACCTTTAGATCCATAGCACAGATCTCTGCTATTTGAGTGACTGAAGTACTGATAGCAATAGTAGGTTGGCATCCTCTATGAGGCTCAGTGCTAGTGGGGAGGGAACACGTACTTTGCCAGTGGGTTACGCAAATATTTACTGACAACAAAGGAACAGTGAGATTTGGGAATCTTGGGTTCCATTCCAGGTTCTGGCGGGGAGTGTGCTCCCTTCTGCCCCTGTTCCACCTCAAACTTGACCCCTTCTGCCATGTCTCCTCTAGCTTGTCCCTGTCCTATTCCCTCATGGCCTCTGAAGAAACTCATCTCAATCCCCCCGCCACCCCTGATCCCAACTTCTTGTCTCAATCCCAACCTCTGAGCTGAGCCAGTCCCAATCTCCCTCTTGGGGCTATCTGTCTGAATCCCAGTCTTCTGCCTACCTCAGCTCCCAGGCTCACTATATATTGTTCACCCCAGTCCCCCTGCCTAGACAGTCCCCTATCTCCCCACTAGGCTTTTTATCCTACCTTAGTCATCCCTCCTTCCTTGTCTGTTTCCCCTCTCCTTCCCCTCCCAGCTCCCAGGCCCTGTCTCCTTGCTTAGCCAGTCACTGTCTCATCTAAATCTACTCCCTCCGCACTTCCCAGTTGATTTTTGTCCCCTTGTGTTCAAATCAGGTGGGTTTCTTCTCCTCCACACTGCTTGGATGTCCACAGGAAGAGCATTGAGAGCCTAGGGGAGACACAATCTACCTATCTTCAACTCCTGTGCCTGCTAATTGTCATAGTAGCCAGATGGAGATGGAATATTTGGAGAATTGAGCTGACAAACTCTATCCAGTCTCTGAAGAGACTGTGTGAAATGAGATTTTTCAAAAGCTTATAACTCAGATAAATGTGGGTGCCTTTTCATGGAGAAATCAAAAGGCACATTCCTGACACCACAGCCAAACACCCTCCCCTGGCCAAATGTCAAGTCCCTGCTCCAAAGCACAGAGGTACTAGAGCTTCCCAACAAAATAGTTGTAACAAAATAGTTATTCCACTTTGATGGAACAAAATAGTCGACCACTTTGGGGTCCCAACCCACAGTTTGAGAACTGCTGCCCTAGTAGCTGGCATTCTTGATAGAAAACTATCAGCAGCATCAGAAGTCAGAATCACAGGCTTGGTCATATTAACAAGTTGCGTGTTCCCAGAAACAATAATGGAAATATTTCTATTACTGGCCCACCTATACACTGAACTGGGCTTTTTGATTTGTTTGTTTTTGCAAAGTAGTAAATGGTCACTGTATTTCTAGGCAGCAACAAATTAGAAATTATGAAAAGTGTATATTAATTTTCAGTGTAAATGGAGGAAATGTAAGTGTTAATACACTTATGTTTTTGTTCAACCTTTATCTGTTCATGGTTTTAAAAAGTCATCACTCTCCCTTTGTATCTCTAAGTGACATTAAATGCACTGAAAATACCATCACTGTGAAAATAACTTTGCTTAGGAGTTCTGTGACTGTATGCTGGGTTTATAAATTATCAATTGGCTGCTCAGAATATGGCAGTGAACGACCTTATTCCCATTTGAGCTGTGGTGGGCCATAATTCATTAACAGAATGCGTTTTGATGGTCTCATTATTCCTTTCACAGTAATCCATGCATAACCCTGTTCATTTTCAGTTTAAACCGATTTTTACCAAAAAAAATCCCAGGTTTTACAAAGAATTATTCAGGTTTGTTTTCAATTTTCACCCTACTGTTGTATCCTTCAAATATATAAAAATAACTTGTTTTATTAGGAAAATACAATATATTACATGAGATATATGTACTACCATAATACATTAGTCTGTGTGTATATGCAAAGCTGCCTTTGAAACAAGGCTATGTATTAGTCTAGAAGATACAAACAATAAACAAGCAGGCACGTACACAAGCTCTGAAGTGTGTGCACATCTGAATGTACTGATGAATCTCATGCCCACCATTTACACATTTCAAGTTGTTAGCAGATACTGGTTTAAAGATTTGACACACTAAAATGGAAAGAAAGTGAAAATCTGTACCAGAATATATTTCAGAACACAAAAAAGTATTCAAAAGTTTAAAAAAAGAACCAAAATAGGATGAAGTTGAATGTATGTGCTGCAAATGGTGTGGCCTAATTATTAAATGTAAATATTTATAGGCTAATAGTTCTAAGTCTACAACAGGAAACTATTTATTCAAACGAAAAGTTTTATTTGCGGATTAGAGATACATTGTTTTCTTAAACTCAGAGGTGGCATTGTTTTGAGTTCTGTTTTAGTCCTGGAGCAAACCACACTGAATTCCATTCATCAAAGCATTAATTTACTGAATAGTTTTTCCCGTCCTTCCATCAATGAAAATAAACCCCAATATTTATCCAGAAAAATTATTAATAGTTTTTTCCATCAATTTTCACTTGTTTTTGTTGTTGTAGTAATAAACACCAATAAATTCCAGGACAAAAACTAAATAAAATAAAAACCAAAAATGTAGAGTCCTATCCATGCAGTAACTAATAGCACATATCAGGCTTGACCATCACTGTGAAGTAAAATTCTTTAAATTCTCCATATCAGATGTACTCCGTCCGAGCTTCAATGTAGCTTTTTCCTTTCTTAGCACAGTGGCATAGTAATATAATTTTTAGCCCTGCACTGCTATTAACACAGCAGCCGAACTATCACACTGTTTCTTTTGAAGCACTATATGTCATTCAGGAATGGAAGCAGCTTCATTCTCTATTGCTGGAATCACATTCTGTAAATCCACACTGCACATAATCTGTTAACTAAAACATAATTTTCGATCCAAGAGAGATTGGAGATTAATGGAGAAAGAGAATGTCAGAGTCAATTTATCTCCATTTTCAAGGAAGCTGCTCTTTGTCTTCTCAAACCCTACCATACACTCATTTGTAAAAGAAAATGGAGGGAAAGGGCACATGTTTTTGACTTGGAGGGCCATCCCATTCATATAAATAAGAAAAATAACTTCAGAATAGAATGATACCTTCATCCTAGTTCCAGGTGCCACTGACAGCTGTTAGTTAATCAACCAGAGTAATTTTCATATGTTGGATATGCATGTATGATAGCTACTCTGGTGCTGTAGACTGTCTAGTGCACAACATTCTACTGAGGGCTCCAAAGCAGCCACCGTAGAACTTCAGGAAGACATCCACTTATGAGCAGCTCAGCAGTCATGGCATGAAAGAATGATGGGCATTTTCTAAGTGCCTTTAAATGAGTGCGTATGCAGTTGAAAGGAGTTACATGACCCCACCTCAGATGTGAACTCCGAGCTGCCACTGGTTTTTGATCTCCACAGTTTTTAACAAGTTTGTAGATGACTTTGGAGAAAAAAGATCAGTTCATGTAAGTGGTGGTCATCAATCCCTCCAAAATCTTTTAAGGGTTAAGAAGAACATTTGTGAGCAGTAGGTACTGTGAGGATCCGCACGTCTGGAAACAGGGTCTGCTGGCTCTTGGGTGGCTGCCGTGTCCATCTCACCACATCTGGTGAAATAGGGAACAGCAGCCTATGAGTCCCATGTGTTCAAGCATCACTGGATGTCCTGACTGACTGAGCCTACCACGTTCCCTAATTGTCCCAGGCACCCTATTTAAGGCCTGGGGGGAAACCTGCATGCTCTCTCTGCAACTAGGTGGACCCCTGGTTTGCTGCTGGAAACAGATCTTTCTGAACATTCCTGATATCTTGCCTTACTCCTGGGTTCTGGCCTCAGCCCTGCTTCTGATATCTGGCCTGGCTCCTGATTCCTGGTCTCCTGCACTGTTCCTAATGACTTGCTCCTGATCCCGATTCCTGGTCCCCTCCACTGCTCCTGACCAGGGCCAGATTAACCCATAGGCTAATACGGCTATAACCTGTGGCCCTACTGTAGGTCTTTCATTCCATATTGAAGTAACAGGAAAGTGATGGTAACAGGGCCATCAGAATTTTTTTGTGTCATTAGATACTGCTTTGTACAAATTTATCCATCAAGATTATGAAGTCAATTTATGATGGTTGTGATTTTGTCTTTGTGGGCTAAGTAAGTGTTTGTGGGCCCAAGCAATACTGAGCTTTGTACACAGTAGGTCTACACTGGACAATAGAAACCATGTCAAAGAACGAGGACGGCAGAAATTGAAGGAGACCAAAGAAAGACGGCAAAGACAAGATGTAGTGCTGAAAGGTACTCCTTCTCTCCTAACGTTTTTTTCCCTCCTACTAAATCTGGTGGTGACGAAGTCCAAGTGAACCAGCCTAAGTGAACCTGCTGCCCCTGCACCTGTTGAAAAGGAGCAGCTTCCCAGGACTTCTCTAGCTGCAGTCTCACAGCACTCCTTTGAAGACTTTCCCAGTGATCAGTAATATAAAAATATCCTTCTCCAATGATCCAGGAGAGTGGGACATGATTTCTCAAGATCTCATTGCATATTGGACTGAGAAGGGCCCACAGAAATGCCAGAATCCAGATGCTGACTTTTCATTGACTAAGCCCTGGTCTACACTATGAGTTTAGGTCGAATTTAGCAGTGTTAGGTAGATTTAACCCTGCACCTGTCCATATGACCAAGCTTGTTTTGTCGACTTAAAGGGCTCTTAAAATCGATTTCTGTACTCCTCCCCGGTGAGGGGATTAGTGCTAAAATCGACCTTGCTGGGTCAAATTTGGGGTAGTGTGGATGCAATTCGATGATATTGGCCTCCAGGAGCTATCCCAGAGTGCTCCATTGTGACTGCTCTGGACAGCACTCTCAACTCAGATGCAGTGGCCAGGTACACAGGAAAAGTCCTGGGAACTTTTGAATTTCATTTCCTGTTTGGCCAGTGTGGTGAGCTGATCAGCACAAGAGACAATGCAGTCCCAGAATCACAAAAGAGCTCCAGTATGGACCGAACGGGAGGTACTGGATCTGACTGCTGTATGGGGAGAAGAATTCGTGCAGGCAGAACTCCATTCCAAAAGATGAAATGCCAATATATATGCTAAAATCTCCAAGGGCATGATGGACAGAGGCTACAGCAGGGACACACAGCAGTGCCACGTGAAAATTAAGGAGCTCAGGCAAGCCTATCAAAAAACAAAGGAGGAAAATGGTCGCTCTGGGTCAGAGCCCCATACATGCCACTTCTATGATGAGCTGCATGCAATTCTAGGGGGGGGCCCTACCACTACCCCACTACTGTCTGTGGACACCTGCAACGGGGGAGTATCACGCAGCAGGAATGAGGATTTTGTGGATGAGGAAGATGAGGAGGAGGAGGTTGAGGATAGCACACAGCAGGCAAGCGGAGAATCCCTTCTCCCTGGCAGCCAGGAATTGTTCATCAACCTGGAGCCAATGCCCTCCCAAACCTCCCAAGGTGGGCTCCCGAACCATGAAGCCAGAGAAGGCACCTCTGGTGAATGTACCTTTGTAAATATAATACAGGGTTTAAAAGCAAGCGTGTTTAATGAGTAATTTGCCCTGAAGACTTGGGATGCATTCGTGGCCAGTATAGCTACTGGGGAAGTCTGTTTACATATCTGGGGATGGAGCGGAAATCCTCCAGGGACATCTCCATGAAGATCTCCTGGAGGTACTCTAAAAGCCTTTGCAGAAGGTTTCTGGGGAGGGCAGCCTTAGTCCGTCCTCCATGGTAGGACAAAAAGAAAAGGAGGACTTGTGGCACCTTAGAGACTAACCAATTTATTAGAGCATAAGCTTTCGTGAGCTACAGCTCACTTCTTCAGATGCATATCGTGGAAACTGCAGCAGGCTTTATATATACACAGAGAATATGAAACAATACCTATTCCCACCCCACTGTCCTGCTGGTAATAGCTTATCTAAAGTGATTTCCAGCACAAATCCAGGTTTTCTCACCCTCCACCCCCCCACACAAATTCACTCTCCTGCTGGTGATAGCCCATCCAAAGTGATAACTCTTTACACAATGTGCATGACAATTAAGCTGGGCTATTTCCTGCATAAATCCAGGTTCTCACATCCCCCCCACCCCCATACACACACAAACTCACTCTCCTGCTGGTAATAGCTCATCCAAACTGACCACTCTTCAAGTTAAAATCCAAGTTAAACCAGAACATCTGGGGGGGGGGGGGTAGGAAAAAACAAGAGGAAACAGGCTACCTTGCATAATGACTTAGCCACTCCAAGTCTCTATTTAAGCCTAAATTAATAGTATCCAATTTGCAAATGAATTCCAATTCAGCAGTTTCTCGCTGGAGTCTGGATTTGAAGTTTTTTTGTTTTAAGATAGCGACCTTCATGTCTGTGATCGCGTGACCAGAGAGATTGAAGTGTTCTCCGACTGGTTTATGAATGTTATAATTCTTGACATCTGATTTGTGTCCATTTATTCTTTTACGTAGAGACTGTCCAGTTTGGTAGGACACTTTCCCACACTAAGGGGACATTCAGAGGTGCCCGTTTCTGCTGGGCTGTTTACCTTTGGCTGAAAAGAAATCATCCCCGCTGTTAGCCACGCAGTGGGGGGAGGTCCGTTCATGCTGAGCTGTTCATGTTTGGCTGACAGATCTTCCCTTATACTAGCCAGGCAGTGGGCGGTGTGTGTGAATCATCCCAGAGAATTGGGGCGGTGGGTTGAGTTGTGCTGCACATTCAGCCTAAAACCGCAGCCTCTCCTTTTAAATGGCCAACCCAACGGGCTTTGCTTGGTATGGGAAAGGAGGGTGCTGCTGTTTGAAACCATTCTCACATGTTATGAAGGTTGAAGAAGCCGAAACCCTTTGCCTTACCATGGCTGCCTGCAAGCCGAATTCTGTTGCCCAGCCGAGTGTGTGTGATGTCCCACACCAAACCGGCAGGCACTTAATATAAGAGGCAAAATGCAACCTTGTACCGAAAGCACATGTGCTATGTAATGTGAATCGCTTGATTCAGTGTGAAAGAGTCTTCCCATTGTTCTCTAAAATGTATCTTTTTAAATACTACTCTCCCTTTTTTCCCCTCCCACAGCTGCAAATGTTTCTATGCTCACCCCATCATCTCCGTCCCAGAGGCTAGCACAGATTAGAAGGCGAAAAAAACACACTCGCGATGACATATTCTCAGAGCTCATGCAGTCCTCCCACACTGAAAGAGCTCAGCAGAATGCATGGAGGCAAACAATGGCAGAGTCCAGGAAAGCGTTAAATGAATGCAATGAAAGGAGGGAGGAGCATGATGAGAGGAAGCAGGATGCAATGCTGAGGCTAATGGGAGAGCAAACTGACATGCTCAGGTGTCTGGTGGAGCTGCAGGAAAGGCAGCAGGAGCACAGACTGCTGCTGCAGCCCCTGTATAACTGCCTGCCCTCCTCCAAGTTCCATATCCTCCTCACCCAGATGCCCAAGAATGCGAGGGGGAGGCTACTGGCACCCAGCCACTCCACCCCAGAGGATTGCCCAAGCAACAGAAGGTTGGCGTTCAATAAGTTTTGAACTGTAGTGTGGCCTTGTCATTCCCTCCTCCCCTCATCCACCATCCCACCTGGTGCTTTCCTCCTCACCACCTATCCCGGGCTACCTTGTGAGTTTTCCCCCTATTTGTGTGATGGATTAATAAAGAATGCATGATTCTGAAACAATAATGACTTTAATGCCTCTGAAAGCAGTGATCGAAGGGGGGAGGTCGGTTGGCTTACAGGGAAGTAGAGTCAACCAAGGGGGCGGGTTTTCATCAAGGAGAAACAAACAGAACTGTCACACCGTAGCCTGGCCAGTCATGAAACTGGCTTTCAAAGCTTCTCTGATGCTTAGGGCACCCAGCTGTGCTCTAGTAATCGCCCTGGTGTCTGGCTGCCAGGCGATTTGCCTCAACCTTCGACCCCGCCATAAACATCTCCCCCTTACTCTCACAGATATTGTGGAGCACACAGCAAGCAGCAATAACAATGGGAATATTGGTTTTGCTGAGGTCTAACCTAGTCAGTAAACTGCGCCAGTGAGCTTTTAAACATCCAAATGCACATTCTACCACCATTCTTCACTTGCTCAGCCTATAGTTGAACTGCTCCTTACTACTATCCAGGATGCCTGTGTATGGCTTCATGAGCCATGGCATTAAGGGGAAGGGCTCAGTGATTGCATTGGCTACTTGGATCACAGCAGCCCACACAGTAGATTTAACCACTCCAAATTGATTCCCAGCTGACCGGTAGCTGTCTGGCATTGCAAGCTTCCAGAGGGCTATTGCCATTCGCTTCTTAACTGTGAGGGCTGCTCTCATCTTGGTATTCTTGAGCTTCAGGGCAGGGGAAAGCAAGTCACAAAGTTCCATGAAAGTGCCCTTATGCATGCAAAATTTTCACAGCCACTGGGAATCATCCCAAACCCACAACACTATGCGGTCCCACCAGTCTGCGCTTGTTTCCCAGGCCCAGCATGGGCATTCCACGGCAGGAAACTGCCCCATTACCATCATGATGTCCAAATTGCCTGGGCCTGTGCTTTGAGAGAAGTCTGTGCCCATGTCCTCATCACCATCGTGATCGCGCAGTCGTCACCTCCTTGCCTGCTTTTGCAGGTTCTGCACATACTGCAGGATAATGCGCGAGGTGTTTACAATGCTCACAACAGCAGTGGTGAGCTGAGCAGGCTCCATGCTTGCCATGGTATGGCGTCTGCCGGAAAGCAGGAGAGCAGAGTTGCAGCGGAAGCGGTGGATGACGATGGAGGCCACGAGAATAGATATTTATACAGAACAACGAGAGGACCTGCGAGATGGATTCATGGCACCAGGAAAGCAGGAGAGCAGAGTTGCAGCGGAAGCGGTGGATGACGACAACATGGAGAAATTTGCTATTAAGACTGAGCTCATTTACAAAAGCAGGAGAGCAGAGTTGCAGAAGATGACGACGATTAGCAGTCCTACTGCACCATCTGCTGACAGCAGCACCCAGGACACAACAGCAGTTGTGATGGTGAGCTGAGCTTAGCGGGCTCCATTCTTGCCGTGTTATGGCATCTGCACGGAAAAAAGGTGCGAAATGATTGTCTGCCATTGCTTTCATGGAGGGAAGGGTGACTGACGACATGTACCCAAAACCACCCGCGATAATTTTTTTGCCCTATCAGGCATTGGGAGCTTAACTCAGAATTCCAATGGGCGGTAGAGATTGTGGGAACTGTGGGATAGCTACCCACAGTGCTCTGCTCCGTAAGTCGATGCTAGCCACGGTAGTGAGGACGCACTCCACCAACTTAATGTGCTTAGTGTTGTCATATGCAATTGACTGTATAAAATCGATTTCTAAAAATCGACCTCTATAAAATCGACCTAATTTCATAGTGTAGACATACCCTAAGCGAGAGTACACCAGTCAGAATAGTTATCTGACCAAATCAGTATTTGAATACGTGAAGCCTAACAAACAGATTGGCAAGCGAGAATAGCTCATCTATTTGCCTTCTAAGAAGAAAGTGTACTGTTTTTATTACCGCCTGTTTTCTGATACAAAAAATGGGGAATGTTCTGAGAAGGCTTCAGTGATTGGAAGAATACTATATACATTACCAATCATGCAATGAGTGAGCAACATATATTATCAGGTAGCAGCTACCATGCCTGAAAGAAAGTTAGTGGCAGGATTGATACTCAAATGAGCATAATGCTTTGGTTGATTACATACCATGTGCTGCACTCACTCAACCTTGTTGGCCAATCTTCCATGGATTGTTGCGTTGAAGCAGTTTCTTTTTTGGATTTGTCCAAGAATTGTACAATTTTTTTCTCTGCATCAACTAGTCATTGGATGATTCTTAGAGATTCACTACCAAAGGGATACCCAGTGCCCAAATCACTCTCAGGGACATGGTGGAGTGCCAATGCTGAAGTTGTGAATGCAGTTGTTCTGGGATACCCAATAACCTTGAAGTGCCAGAGAGCATCAAGGCTGATGAATCTCAAAAATCAGCGACAAGAAAAGAAGAGAAGATCCTGAGTGATGCAATGCACACTTTGGAAATTGGTAAATCTGGAATGATATACTTCAGACATTCAGAAGGTGCAGTCTAAGCTTGCAAAGTGCTCAAATTGACCTTTCCACTGCTGTAAGCATAATGAGGAGTCTTGGAACTGTCCTTCAACAAATGTGGGATAGTTTTGATGAGTATGAAATTCAGGGGGCTGCAAGGACTGCTAACCATGAGTATAAGTCAGCCAAATGCCACAAAAGACAGAAGACATGGGATAATGCAACTACCCTCTCATTCAGTGACAACGAGGCCTTCAGAATTAATACCTTTATTGCAGTCATTGACAAACTGAAGAGTTCATTAGAACATCAGATCGAGGCTTGCGAAAATATTGACAAAACTTTCAGTGTTCCAGCAAATTTTTCGCCTAACATTTCAAGTTCTGAAGTCAGTGAAGGTATCAAAAGTCTGTGTCAGAAGTATCCAGACAATCTCCCAGTAGATTTTACTAAAGAATTTCTTCAATTTTGTTGAATTCACCTCACTCTCAGATATAGAGAGAAAAGATGACAAAAGCGAATCGATTTGGATGTACTGCGTTATCACTGAATTCAATGTGGTAGAATGTTTCCCAAATGTTGAAGCTGCATTACAGCTGTATTTGTCACTAATGATCACTAACTGCAGTGGAGAATGTTCCTTCTCTCTTCTAACAAGGGTCAAAAATGTCCCCTGATCAACTATGACTCGACAGCATCTCAGTGCTTTGACCCTCTTGAGCATTGAGAATGAAATCATCAGGTCTTTGAATTATGATGACATCATTCATGACTTTGCCACAGCTGAAGTCATGGAGGGGAAATTTATTTGTTTGAAGAATTGAGTGTTGTGAGACTAGAATAAATTTGTTAATTTTACATAAATAAATAATATGTAAATATGTATGTAGATAAATGTTTGATGACTTCATAATTGTTATTGCAATATGTAACTCATACTTTGGCCCTTCCCTCCTATTAGCCTTAGGCCCCTCATAACCTTAATCTGGCCTTGCTTCTGATACCTTGTTCCTAGTCCCCTGCCCTATTCTTGAGTTCTCACCCTGTCCCCGTTCCACTAACCCTGCTTTGGCTGGCTCATTTGGTTCCAAGCTGATCCTACATAGTGACACCGGTACAACTGCTGCTTCTAGCCTTCCTTAACCCTCCAGACCGAACTTGGACCACTTTCTCAAGTCCCCTCTTATCCAGCATTTGACCTGTGTCCCCATGCCCAGGGTGCAGGTATTTGAAAACTGGTAATCTATTTTACGTATCTTATTACTAACTATCACCTTAATACATAAACAGGTATGATGAAACTTATCATGGGAGGGCAACATGCATTCCCTTTATGTCATGCTCTAAAATTAGATAAAACTAATGTCTGGTTAGCTCAAGAATCTGAGTAAAAATACTACATTTCATGTTTGCCTGCTATGCACTATTATTTATTCCTCTGACTCTATCTCCTCTGAACATCACTAGCAAGTAAGAGCCGATTGGAATAGAAAACAGGATGACCCTTATTAGGAGTAACAAATACAGAGCCACCCTACAGACCTTTACATAGCTCATTAGAAAACAATACAATGTAAACTGTTGGAACAAATTAGCACAGTGGTCCTCAAAGTGGGCTCCTATTGCACTTCTAGGTTGTCCCTGGAGCAAAGTCTGTCACAATAATAATATATATGTCTGTCTCAAGTGGTAACACTTCCTGTTAATTGTATCTGTTACCCAGTCCTGGAGTCTCTTAGGGTTTTAAGAATCTTTTTGACCAAATACATTTTTTTAAAAAGTTACATAATAAAATGAAGCACATATCTGCACACTGTATGGCTACCTAGTCTGTGCTGTTTCTTTGGTTTAAATTCAACCATGATCCAAATTACAGGTTAGACCATAATTGGGAACACAGCAAACACAAGTGGACAAAACCAGTGTAAAGTGACCTAAAGAGATTAGAGTAGCAGGTGCTGCATACAGCAAGGGAAGATTTGGTACTAATAAATGTGAAGCTCAGAGAAAATTAGCAGCCTGAGTAGCAAATGGGATGACTTTATTTTAATCTTTACTTCTTAATACTATCTAACGAAGCACTAGAATTGCCACAGGAGAGATGTTAAATCAAGTTTGAGAGGGGAAGCAATCCATGTTAAAAATTTTACCACATGGTCCACAGTTTGAAAAAGTTTGAGAATCACTGAAATAGCAGAAGTAGTCAGATTTGATTGGTAACCTCAGCAATTCTTAGACAGGGCTCTATTTTGGGAAGGGAGCTGTATTGTAGACATTGTCACTAGGAACTGCATTTCATGTTAGGACAGTTTGAAAATCTTTGTTTTCTGTTTGTGTCTTTTGTTTTTGCCGCATCCTCACCTCCTCTATGTCAGTACAGTACCACAAGTCTCCTTAGAGGAGAAGGAAGATGTTGATGAAGATACTGATTTTTTTAATAACAAATATATATTGCAAAAAAACATAAAATCATGAACAAATATACGAAAATCTTACTTTAAATGTTCAATATTTTAAAACTATGGAAGCAATTTTCTTAGAACTTAATTTATTCTGTAGATCTCAGTAAGCTCTATAAAACAACCCACATTTGATGTGTTTATTTTCTAGTGTTTCGGTGTTAGCCATATGCAGAATTTATTATTAGAATATATAGGGAGGAATATAACTTTTTTTCATGCAAGAATAACTAAAAATCCAATTCCCCCCTTTTTTTTTGCTCAAACCTTGCCAAAATATTTCACTCTGTTTGAAAAACAAAGCATGTTAATCTAATTCCTTTTCTTTAGTGCAGCTCTGTTCAGCCATAAGATTGCACACATGTGGATCTGATTGCAGGACTAGGACTTTAGAATGGATTAGAACGCAACCTTATCCTTACCATGTGAGCATGTGTACCATGCTTCAGTAATACACTCACCAGTCTTATTTCTTCAGCCCCAAAACACATTAATTGATGCTAATTTTTTTTATTCTCCTCCCTACTCTGGTGTTGTATCAGTATATCTTGTCATTTACACTAGTGGAAGTCAGAGGAGAAAATATCCTGCCCATTACTTTAGCCATATAATATCAGACTTTACCTTAATTGTTTTTATGTATATTTTTCTTGTACATTCTTAATTATTGCAGATATATAATATTATCTCATTTTAAAAAAATATTGCTTTTAGTTCATTAATGGCTTGATCCAAAGCCCAGGGAAGTCAATGGGAGTCTTTATACTTCAAATCAAATGAGATATTTGAAGGTGGTTTTATGGTTAATTAATAGAGAGAGTGAGATTTTGGATTTGTAACATATATTACATGTATCTCTGCATTATAAATTATTTTTTCAGGCATTTTTTAAAATAAATATTATGTGACTTTTAGCTTATTTGCTTTTTAAAACGTTAAACTGCAGGAAACTGGAAATGGGACAAACTTTCTGTGTATTTATACAAGCAAAGGAACAGACACACATTCACATATATGTGCTCATAAGAATACCATATATACAATTTCTACAATTTATGGCAGTAAAACATTTAGTTTAATGAATTAACTGAGCTAAAAGGAATGAAATATTTGCTTTTTTATAAACTGTCTCAGAAAGTGTGGGTGTATATGTAATTCATGTTCAGGTCTACTGCAAGTTCTATAGTTAAGGTTGATTTTGAGTTTGTGTATGTGCATGTGTGCACATATATGTATACTATATGTACACAAATAGAATGATTTAATGGTGTTTATTTTTCAGTACATTTTTTTTCAAAATTTTGATTTTGACTATAACTAAGTCATCTGCTGTCCCCTGATCTATATAGAAAACAAGATGGTATTATTTATTTAAATAAATGAGAGGGAGAGACTGAAGTGAAATTAAGCAATATGAACAAGGGTGCAGAATTACACAGGCTCATCTAAAAATAAACTATATTATCTGCTATGCTGATTATGTTTAGAGATATAATTCCCAGTACATTAGAGGGCTAAATATTCCATTCAGGAGCTGGGAATGAAAGCTCCAATTCAAGGCACTTAGATTTTAAAGTATTTTAAATATTACCAAGGAGACAGTTCTCTTCCTGTCTGATGATATCCTTTTGGCTCCAGCTTCAAAATCATTATATGTTTTTTGTAACCATAAAGCCATCTTTAAATGCCTCATCCCTCACAAATGCAAGTTAAACTCCATTGGTGATTAAATTTGAATGAAAAGGAAACCGCTAATTTCTAACAAACTTGATGATCGTCTGTCTTTGTTGCGATGCCCAGAGAAACTGAATCTCTTAACAAGTCTGCCAGCTCTACGCAGAAATACAAGTACAAAGGAACTTGGTAGAAAGAAGAAAGGGTGGAAAATGGCCAGTTCATTCTGAACCCCAGAAAATTCCTCAGGTGCTGAGTATTTGCCTGACTAAAATGAAAACACTTCCCTTTCATAATTGCTCATGAAACAAAATAACTTAAATGGACAATCTCTTATCAAAAAAACTTAGAGTAATTATAGAGTAGGATTTTCAGATGCACCTAAGTGAGTTAGGAACAAAAGTCCAATTGGCAGCCTCAGTTTTAACAGATGGAATAACTGAGGCACAGAGAGGTTAAGTAACTTACCCAATGTCACACAGCAAATTTTGTGACAGTCAGGAATAGATCCTTGGTTTCCTTATCCTAGGGCTTGTTCTTTGTCCACAGAATGCCCCAATCTCTGCTGTTCGCTGTGGAGCCAATGTGGAAAGCTCAGGGACATCTCTCGTCTGAAAATTGATTCATTAGTGCAGCTTGAGAAGAACAATTAATTGAATTTATGAATCTTAGATTTTAAGGCTAGAAAGGACTACTAGATCATCTAGTCTGACCTCCTGCATATCACGAACCATTAAATTTCATCAAGTTGCCCCCATTTTGAGATCAATAACTTGTGTTTTGCTAAAGCAGATCTTCCAGGGAGGTGTCCAATCTTGATGTGAAGACATCAAAGGTTGGATAATCAATTACTTCCCTTGGTAGTGTTCCAGTGATTAATCACCCTCACCATTAAAATGTGTACCTTGTTACAGCTTCCAACCACTGGTTTGTGTTATGCCTTTCTCCATTAAATTAAAGAGCCCTTTAGTACCTGCTATTTTCTCCCAGTTAGGGTATTTAGATACTGTAATCAAATCACCTCTCAATCTTCTTTTTGATAGGAAAAAGTGATTGAGCTTGTTAAGTTTCTCGTTGTAAGGCATTCTCTCCAGCCTTTGAATAATTTTTGGTGGCTCGTCTCTGCACTGTTTACTTTTTCAGTATCTTTTAAAAAATGTGAACACCTGAACTAGATGCAATATTCCAGTACTGATCTCACCGATGCCATTTACAGAGGTTAACTCACCTGTACTCCTACTCAATACTCCCCTGTTTATACATACAACAATCACATTTGTTGTTTTTGTCCCAGCATCTCACTGTTGAGTTGTTTGCTTATTATGGTCCCTGAGTCCTTTTCAGAGTCATTGCTTTCCGGGATACAGTCCCCTCGTTCCTTGCATTTGGCTGTATTAAAATGTATTTTGTTGAATGGGCCCGGCTTCTGCAGACACATGATGAAATGTTTTACTAAAATCCCAGAATATGACTTGAACTATGTTCCCTTTGGCCAATAATTATATAATTCTGGGAGAGAAAGCAATCATGATTTTTCTGGTAAAATGTATTCTTTATAAACTTCAGCAGTTCATTACTTGTGGTTCTCTTACACTCCATCCTGGGACTCCCAAGATGAAGGTTCAATTCCCTCTTCTACCACAGAATTCCTGTGTGACCTTGGACAAGTCACTTAGTCTCTTTGTGCCTTCATTCCCTATCTGTAAAATGGGGCTAATAGTACTTCCCTACTTCACAGATAAACATGAAGATAAATACATCTGTGAAGATGGTGAACCACTCAGATACTCCAGTAATGGGGGCCATATAACTATACATAGGTATTTAAAGTGGGATTATAACCTGCCTCTATGACAGCTCATAGAGTAAGAAGGGGGCATAAGGCATTTCCATAATCCTCCAAACAGGATACCCACATTATGGTTCACAGCATATGAAGGAAGAGCTGCCTGTGTAGGGCCATCTACTCCCCACAGCCCCCTTTCAGGGTGAGGAATAAGCAGAACCTTGTCTCCACCCCATTTTCCCCAGTGTGCATGCCAGTAAGGCTGAGCTGATACAAACAGGAAGTACTCCGCTGCTGGTATAGGTCCCCATATACCTAAACTGGTAGTGGCCAGTAGCAAATTACTTCTCCCCAGAGTAAAGGGAGAACCAGCAAAGGAATTATGACTCTTCACAGAGTGTTGCACTGTTTGTCTCCAAGGATGGTGCAACTGCATGCTTCCTTTTACTCAGAACAGGTTGCAATGCTAAAAATCTAGATCTTACTGTTTTGTTTTCTTAATCTTTGTTTCATTGCTTTGCTAGGGATAGAAGCAAAGTACCTCACCGGTCTTTGACTACAGCTTAATTTACATGTTTCAATCTGTGCCTGTTAAGCAAGACCAGATGCAGTACATCCTGAATCGTATGCCTAAATGTGTAATCATCACATTGAAGAAGCCTCAGTGAGAGTCAGTCTTTTGGAAAAATGTTCAGGTGAATTAATCTTAAAAAAAATCAAATGAAACCTAAACATTTCTTTGTGCCTTAGTTTTCCTTTTGCTTTTAGTAAAATTTCATATTATATTTTGTCTGTGGGGCCTACCCTTAAACCGTACAGTAAACCACTGCTCTTGTTTTATGGAAAAGATTCCTTATGAACATTTAACAATATTCCGTGTAGAATTTTACAGACAAGATCTATTGGGATTTCCGGCCCAAAATCTGTGCATTTTCTACAGGGAATAGGAATGGCAATTTTTATTGTCTTCTCTTCTTGCCTCTGCTATTCTATTTTATAACCAGGCATCATTATAAACCAGAAATAGGGTCATTCCAAAAAAAGACTATTAAGATGAACATTGCTGTTGATACATAGATGCATTATGAAAAAGGATGTCCTTCAATCAGAAAAAAAAATCTGAGACACAGTTTGTTCATATCCATATTTCAAATTTACAACCTTATTCATTTTTTTGGGAAAAGCACCTTATTTTTAGTGGGATAGAAAATTGCTAACAATGAATAATCATGTCCATAATGTATCACAATCATCCAGTCCTTAAATAATCTTACTGAGCTAAAAGAATATCTACTGAATGCATCACAGCAATTTCTGGGGGGAGCGCGCTTTTATGAGATGTGATTTAAAAAGCAAGTATTGCCCACCCAAATGTTCAAAAATCACAAGTCAATCCATCCAAAATAATCAGATTAAAAATAATTTGGGGGTTCATTCTGGGTTTTGAGTCTTTGGGGTGCATTTGGGTCATATAGTTACGCTTTTCTCCTCAATCCTAGCAACTAGAAACTTTCTTGAAACAAAATAAGAGCAACAAACAAATAAACAAAAACAACCTGAAATTCTCATGTAATCCAGGATCTGAGGTTTTGAAAAACAAAACACAGAGAATTGTGACAGAATTGTGTGAGTTGGTAACACTGCAAAAAGTTGCTGTTTGCAGATAGCATGTACTCAGATAAATAGGACAAGCAAACAGTTAACTGAAGATAGTCTCCATCTTATGGTCCCTCTCCCTAACACGATCCTAGTCCCTCATGAAAACAAGAGTTGTTGTGTTTTGCATTTGTAAAAGTACCAAAGTGCGGGGGAGCAAATTCATTAATATTCTATTCCCTTGTCACGAAGCAAAGTTTATTTACTTAAATGTATCTGTGGTTTCCTTCTTTTCCTATATGTTTAGTTCAGTTTTCTAATGTAGCGCTTGATTCCTCTTTCATTGTTTTGTTTTATTTCCTAATATGAGAGTTGGAGAGATTAATCTGTCCTTTACATGTTCATTCACAACAGGTTACAACAACCAGCCTTTGTCTGCGAGACAACAAATGGATTGGGACACATCCAAATAATTATCTTCTCTTAAGACTAGTTACACATACACACACCAGAACAGCAGGAAATGAATAATGGTCATTAGCTAAAAATTGTAGGGAAAAATACTGCTTCCTAGCTCTGTATTACAAGGAGGACTCTGAAAGGAGTAAAACTACAGCAGATCTGCAGGGGGAACCGGTTAGGCAGGACTCTCTATATCCTAAACCTGCCACATAACTGCGGGACCCATAGGCTCTCCCTACACAGCATAGACAGGTTGTGTGGCAGACCAAAGGAGAGGGGTGAGGGACTAGCCAGGGCACATGCCTGTGAAAGAGTAGAAGCAAATCTATGTTTTTTTGTTAAAAATTACCATTACCAATCATCACTGTCCTGAATTCATTGTGGTTCTGCAAGTCTATTATGGACACCAAGGTTACTTTGTTACGGGGTTTTCTCCCCCAACAAAATTACAGAAAACAGATGTGTACAAGAAGTCATGCACTAGCTGAAACAAAGTGATGTGTTCATTGCCCCATCAGGGAGGATGCAAAGGGGTAGTGAACAACAGCCTGGATCAGTAAGTTTTGGCCAAGATCTGCACATCTTCATCCACTAGAAGGCAGAAAGGAGGCATTATTGTCTAGAGGCTATAGCAGGTAGTCAGACAAAAGGGGAGAATCCTGCCCTGGATATTAGTCCTTACTCCCCCCAATACGTAGTGTTCAGCAAGTCATTACTAGTCCTCCCTGTGCCTCACTGTAATTGTCTGTAAAATAGACCAGGGGCCAAATTCCCAGCTGGTGTAAATCACTGGCTCCATTTCAGTCAATAAAGCTATACTTGCTTATACCAGCTGATGATCTGGTTCCTAACATTTACCTGGGCCCAACTACGCAAAGGTATTTAGGGACCTAACTCCCACTGAGGATCTGGGCCATGGTTCCTAATATTTCCCTTTTTCACAGGTGTGCTGCCAGATGTGATTAATTAGGGCCAAATGCTGGCTTTTCTAGTAGGAATACTGTTGGCAGGGTGTGGAAAAGTGCCTGTAAATTGCCAAAGGCAGGTGCAGGTCAGGCACAGATGTTAAGGGCACTGGCGCATCTACCCTACAAAGGCCTTTGTGCTTGTTGTCGGATGCTATGAGCACGTGGGGCCTAGTCCTGCTCTGATGCAAGCTGGGCACATCCCATTGGAACTGTGAAGCACCACCGGGAATAGCATTTGTCCTGACCCCTAATGCTTGGGGGGGCACTATCAGTAGCCTTCTACCTGGGCCCTCAGTGGCATGCAAGGGGAAGAGATACTATGGACTGTTCCCTCAGCTGGCACCTGCAAAGGGGTAGTCAGAGTTTAACCTTTTATGGATCTTCAGATGAAGAGTGCTATAAAGTTGCTACTTATTGTTAGTTATTATTAATTATTATTATTATTACAACGACTATTTTATTATTACCCTGTGCATATTAGTTCAGCTTACTGCTTTTTACAAACACTGTCTGCAATTTATTGGTTCCCTCTGTAATGCTATCAGTCAAGTCAGATTCTTTCTTTGGTTTCTAAAGGTTGAAGAGAATTAGGAGGACTCAGGACAACGGAGGACTGGGCAGACAGACAGATAAAAGGAAAAGGAGCTGTGGCAAAGTGTAAGTTCTAAATGTGTATACATCTAACCTCAGGTTTCCCATTTTCTTGTCCTGTGTTTTCAAGTTTCACAAGGGACTATTAGAGAATCTGGTGTTGAGCTTTACTGATCTTGTACTACAATCGTGAGCCTTTTACAGTAAAACTATTAATCTTCCATACTGTCTTAGAGAATAAACAACAGACTGTGAAATGACAGCCAGTTGGGAATGATGAAATATTAAAATGGTTCTGTTTAGAGACCTGGTGTGAAACCAGTGCAATGGGGCTTAATTTAAATCAAACAAAAGCCGTTGCATCCTTTACACTTGCAAGGTTAAAAGGTAGGAATGGGGGAGGGGGGAGTGGAATGACTGTCACTCAGCATATGCTGTTACATAAGATATCCTTGGTGTCCCTGAAAACATGTTTTTCTCATCCTGTTGGCAGATCAGACCAAGATTAGAATGTGAAATGCAGTCTATTCTAAAAGCCTGATCTTGCAAAGTGCTAAGCACCCTCTACACTCTTTGACTGCAATGAGAGTTGAAGGTGCTCAACTTCTTTCAGGTTAAGGCCTTAAGAAAGGTTGGCTATAGCAGATAAGGGGAAGTGACCCTTACTCCAGATTATTATTAATATCCTGTTTCTAATTTTATTACATTGGCAAGGTTAATTAGCCTTTTTTGTATGTGATGTGAGATACATCATGGAGAGAAATGCCTTTATATGATATGGTTCTTGATCATTCGCGCACAATGTCCTGTCTGTGCTACTTATGCCACATTAACACATAAAGCTGCTATCTACAAATAGTCTCCCTATGTGATTCACTTTAAATCTTGCTTGCTGGCTCTTAAAGTTCAATGGAAATTACCTCTAGCACCAGTGACACCATAGGATAGGAATGGTCAATTTCTACTTCACTCCACCTGATTTATGTTGCATGTAAAACAAAATTACTTTTTCAAATCAAGTGGAGGTGGGTGGGAGAGACTAAACCGATCTGCAGCAGCTGAGGAAACCCCTCCTGCTGTGACAGTCTGATATCACCCTTTCATTTCAGTAAGACTTCAAGAGTGGAAATTGCCTATATGTTCACAAAGGTTCTTGGTGAAGAGTCCCTGTCCTTCCTTACCTGAGACCCAGATAGAATGGACCTTGATGAGAACAGCTGTGACTGGCCAGGAGCAGATGATCAAAGTCTGTAACAACTACCAGGGAAAAAGAAAAGGAGTACTTGTGGCACCTTAGAGACTAACCAATTTATTTGAGCATAAGCTTTCATGAGCTACAGCTCACTTCATCGGATGCATACTGTGAGAAAATACAGAAGATGTTTTTATACACACAAACCATGAAAAAATGGGTGTTTATCACTACAAAAGGTTTTATCTCCCCCCACCCCGCTCTCCTGCTGGTAATAGCTTATCTAAAGTGATCACTCTCCTTACAATGTGTATGATAATCAAGGTGGGCCATTTCCAGCACAAATCCAGGTTTTCTCCCCACCCTCCCCAACAAACCCACTCTCCTTTTGGTAATAGCTTATCTAAAGTGATCACTCTCCTTACAATAAGAAAAGGAGTACTTGTGGCACCTTAGAGACTAACCAATTTATTAGAGCATAAGCTTTCGTGAGCTACAGCTCACTTCAACTCACGAAACTTCAGCTCACTGTAGCTCACGAAAGCTTATGCTCTAATAAATTGGTTACTCTCTAAGGTGCCACAAGTACTCCTTTTCTTTTTGCGAATACAGACTAACACGGCTGTTACTCTGAAACCTCTCCTTACAATGTGTGTGATAATCAAGGTGGGCCATTTCCAGCACAAATTCAGGGTTTAACAAGAACCTCTGAGGAATTGGGGGGGGGGCTAGGAAAAAACAAGGGGAAATAGGTTACCTTGCATAATAACTTAGCCAATCCCAGTCTCTATTCAAGCCTAAATTAATTGTATCCAATTTGCAAATGAATTCCAATTCAGCAGTCTCTCGCTGGAGTCTGGTTTTGAAGTTTTTCTGTTGTAATATCGCAACTTTCATGTCTGTAATCGCGTGACCAGAGAGATTGAAGTATTCTCTGACAGGTTTATGAATGTTATAATTCTTGACATCTGATTTGTGTCCATTTATTCTTTTATGTAGAGACTGTCCAGTTTGACCAATGTACATGGCAGAGGGGCATTGCTGGCACATGATGGCATATATCACATTGGTAGATGTGGAGGTGAACGAGCCTCTGATAGTGTGGCTGATGTTATTAGGCCCTGTGATGGTGTCCCCTGAATAGTTGGCAACGGGCTTTGTTGCAAGGATAGGTTCCTTGGTTAGTGGTTCTGTTGTGTGGTATGTGGTTGCTGGTGAGTATTCGCTTCAGGTTGGGGGGCTGTCTGTAGGCAAGGACTGGCCTGTCTCCCATTACATACACATTATAAGGAGACTGATCACTTTAGATAAGCTATTACCAGCAGGAGAGTGGGGGGGAAACCTTTTGTAGTGATAAACACCCATTTTTTCATGGTTTGTGTGTATAAAAACATCTTCTGTATTTTCCACAGTATGCATCCGATGAAGTGAGCTGTAGCTCACGAAAGCTTATGCTCAAATAAACTGGTTAGTCTCCAAGGTGCCACAAATACTCCTTTTCTTTTTGCGAATACAGACTAACACGGCTGTTACTCTGAAACCTGTCAACTACCAGGGAAGAAAGTGTTGAGGAGAAAAGCACTTACCCGGTTCTCACAGTTCATGGCTGCAGGCAGCTGCTTCTTTGCTCTCTCCCTTTCCCCACTCTGCTCATTTTGATGGCAGCAGTGAGCCCCTGTAGGTTCTCAGCCTACTATGGGCAGTAGATAGATGCTTGGGTTTGTGACAAATGAGCCCCTTGGCAAGCAGTCCCCTCTTCTTTGCAAACAACTTGTCTCAGACCTGACAAACTCCCTACAGCAAACACATACATACAGGGTATTTACCCATAAAGGGTAACATGTAATGTATCTATTGAAAACTTGCAAACTATCAAAGTTCATAATCATGGTATGATATATGTATGGGTAATATTTAAGAAACAATGTAACTATATTTCATTTTATGCCCTTATGGTCTTAAGGTTAAAAGGAGTCACCAGGGAGTGATATTACTTGGTGATGGCCTATCTGTTTAGGAGGGAGTTGCCACTCCTCCCTGGTCAGCTGACAAGGTAATGCAAAGTTCTATTCTGTACCATTGCCCCATCATGAACAGACAATGGAAAACCACCAAAGACAATGGCAAACAATCAAAACCACTTGGAGGTAAATAGGAACATTATAACAGACAAGGGAACACCCTGTCTATGAATAAAGTCAAGAGATTTGATAACCCAGAGTGAAGAGAGGCAGTCTGCATCCATGCACTGAGGAGACATCTTGGGGAGCAGGGGTGTTTTTCATGAAAGAATGGATTCTGGTTCCAGTGAATCTAGCCAGCTCTGCAACAGAATTAACTTTGCGGGGAGGGTGTCATAAATATAAAGGGAAGGGTAAACCCCTTTGAAATCCCTCCTGGCCAGGGGAAAGCTCCTCTCACCTGTAAAGGGTTAAGAAGCTAAAGGTAACCTCGCTGGCACCTGACCAAAATGACCAATGAGGAGACAAGATACTTTCAAAAGCTGGGAGGAGGGAGAGAAACAAAGGGTCTGTGTCTGTCTATATGCTGGTCTTTACTGGGGATAGACCAGGAATGGAGCCTTAGAACTTTTAATAAGTAATCTAGCTAGGTATGTGTTAGATTATGATTTCTTTAAATGGCTGAGAAAAGAATTGTGCTGAATAGAATAACTATTTCTGTCTGTGTATCTTTTTTGTAACTTAAGGTTTTGCCTAGAGGGGTTCTCTATGTTTTTGAATCTAATTACTCTGTAAGATATCTACCATCCTGATTTTACAGGGGGGATTTCTTTATTTCTATTTACTTCTATTTTTTATTAAAAGTCTTCTTGTAAAAAACTGAATGCTTTTTCATTGTTCTCAGATCCAAGGGTTTGGGTCTGTGGTCACCTATGCAAATTGGTGAGGCTTTTTATCCAACATTTCCCAGGAAAGGTGGGGTGCAAGTGTTGGGAGGATTGTTCATTGTTCTTAAGATCCAAGGGTCTGGGTCTGTAGTCACCTAGGCAAATTGGTGAGGCTTTTTACCAAACCTTGTCCAGGAAGTGGGGTGCAAGGTTTTGGGAAGTATTTTGGGGGGAAGGACGCGTCCAAACAGCTCTTCCCCAGTAACCAGTATTAGTTTGGTGGTGGTAGCGGCCAGTCCAAGGACAGCGGGTGGAATATTTTGTACCTTGGGGAAGTTTTGACCTAAGCTGGTAAAGATAAGCTTAGGGGGTTTTTCATGCAGGTCCCCACATCTGTACCCTAGAGTTCAGAGTGGGGGAGGAACCTTGACAGAGGGGAACCTACTTTATTAGCTAGGAAAGGTAAGTATTAAATGTAAATCCTAGTTTGCATTTTATGATTTTTGTTTTCTATTGTGAGCATTTGTTTCCGTCACACTCTTTTGTTTCTAATGGTATCTCTATTCTTTCTTAAATAAACCTTTTGTTTTTTATGAGTGCTGTGCATTATACAGCCGAGGTGATTTAAGGTGAAACTGAGAAACACTGCTCCTTTGGAGGCAAAGGATCAGGGATTTCTATAAGTAGCCAGTATCAGGGGCTGAATATCACTGGGGAACACTTCTAGGGGACTCAGGGACTGGGGTGGACCTCTTGTCCCTGAATAGCCTGTCTTCCACCTGCTGCTTTGACAACACCAATGCAGAGTAGCACCTCCAATGCCTGCCACTAACCCAGAGGATCAAGCAGGAGCTGGAAAGAGCAGAAAATAAATGATCTAAAATGTCACAATAAACCATGTTAAAACTCCCATGAATTTTAGCTTCAGTAAACATTTGTCCTAATCTCAGTCTTTACAAGCACTACATGAGAAGTGAGCAGGGTGGGGAGGGAAAAGCAGCAGCCAGGAATCCCTCTCCCTGGGGCAGGCCAGCTAAATTTTCCCTGTGGGGGCACAGGAGAGCAGTTGATGTGTGAAGATGTGTGCTATTTCTTTACAACTATTTCAGAAAGCTGAAGAGGAAGGGTTTGGAAAAGGTTCTCTGCGAAAACCCTATAATGAAGCAGACACAGGAACAAAGTAGCTTCAGGGAAGACTGGTTTTCTTTATTCTGATCAAATTCCTCCTTCAGCATTAGAAGGAAGTGACTTTTCCTGTGATTCTTTGTCACATGATAAGCTGCATCCTTTTAAAGAGAATCACAGTAGCTGTGCTCCTTCTGCAATGTAGGAGGTATAATACTTATATGGAGCATGATTCCAGAGCCCTCAAAGAGGGGGTGTGACACCAAACTCCCCATCTGGCCCTAAATGAAGGCCCTATGGTGTCACTTATTTCCAAACCTTAACAAGCTTTCACATGCTTACAGTATGTGACACAAATAAGCTGTTACACACTTACAGAATAGCTCATGAGGTAGTGCACTACAGATGATTAGACTGAGATCTATCACATTGCACATGAAAAGATTCAGAGGGGTAGCCGTGTTAGTCTGGATCTGTAAAAGCGGCAGAGTCCCGTGGCACCTTATAGACTAACAGACATATTGGAGCATAAGCTTTCGTGGGTGAATACCCACTTCGTCGGATGCATGTAGTGGAAATTCCCAGAGGCAGGTATAAATATGCAAGCAAGAATCAGGCTAGGGATAACGAGGTTAGTTCAATCAGGGAGGATGAGGCCCTCTTCTAGCAGTTGAGGTGTGAACACTAAGGGACAAGAAACTGCTTTTGTAGTTGGCTAGCCATTCACGCTCTTTGTTTAATCCTGAGCTGATGGTGTCAAATTTGCAAATGAACTGAAGCTCAGCAGTTTCTCTTTGAAGTCCTTTAAAAGGTAGTCATCCTGCAGCAAAAAAAAAACAACTTCAGGACCAGACTTCAAAGAGAAACTGAATAAGCTTCAGTTCATTTGCAAATTTGACACTGTCAGCTCAGGATTAAACAAAGAGCGTGAATGGCTAGCCAACTACAAAAGCAGTTTTTCCTCCCCTAGTGTTCACACCTCAACTGCTAGAAGAGGGCCTCATCCTCCCTGATTGAACTAACCTTGTTATCCCTAGACTGATTCTTGCTTGCATATTTATACTTGCCTCTGGGAATTTCCACTACATGCATCCGACGAAATGGGTATTCACCCATGAAAGGTTATGCTCCAATACGTCTGTTAGTCTATAAGGTGCCACAGGACTCTTTGCCGCTTTTCTGTGAAAAGATTGTACATGCAGAGAGTAACAAACTAATTATCCCAACTACTGGTATCCAAGAAACAGGCAACGAAGATTAATGTGTTTGTACTCTGTTTCCCTCAGAGTGAGAGACAGTGGTCCTAAATAAATTGCACTGAATTGCAGTAATGGACAATGAAGATAAATCAACTTCCTATTTCACTTCAAGCACTATTATATGATCTATAGCTATCTGAGGTGATTTCCACAGCACACAGTGTAAGGTAATCACCTCTATGCTGCATATTAAAACTGGGAAATCTTTCAGATTAAAAAAAAAAGACAACTACCGTTCACTTTTACTCTCTCTAAATTACAGTTTTCCATTATATTACATTTTCCTCAACCTCTCTTAACTGTGCAGTTGGAGTCAGTCCACAATAGGCATGGCCTATATTGGCTTCGGTCCTAGAAACAACATCTGCCTGTAAGGATCATCAATGAGAGTTCTGACTGAGTGAAAACTAAGGGTGGAATCCACAAAGCTACTTAGGCTCCTAAACCCAGAGTTGTGTGTTTAAGTCGCCCATAGAAATCCATAAAACTCCCACCGAACATTGTGGGCTCCTAAACTCAGACGATGCCTACATTTTTCAAAGTAAAAATTCCCTGGTGACTTGCCCAAGGGGCCCAACCCAGCGGTGGTACTGCCCAGTTTACAAGTTTTTGCTAAGTGGTTAGAGCACTTAGCTGGGATGTAGAAGACCAAAGTTCAATTCTTCCCTCATTAGCAGATGAGAAAGGATTAGAACTGGGGTCTCCCACCTTTTAGGAGAGAGCTCTAACCACTGATATTCTGACATAGGACTCCCTCAAGGTCTCCTGTTGAAGATATTCCACTGTGGCTGAATAGTTGGGCCAGATCTATAGAGAGAGTGGGGATGATCCTGTAATCCATTAGTTAGAGCACCCAGATTTGGCGGGGGGGAAGACAGGAGGCAGGAAACTCTGGGGCCAATTCCCCTGCTCCATTCAGTCTTTATTTATCCACAGTGGAACAGCTTCAACTGAAGAGACACAGGGATCCCAGCATCTGTTAGGTTAGAGCACTCTCCTGAGAGGAGGAAGGGTGACTGTAGTTCCAAATCTTTCTCCTCTTCTGCCAGGGAGGAAGGAATTGAACCTGGCTCTCCCACTGTAACTACTGGCCTAAAAGTTATAAGATGGACATCTTGTTCTCCAACCATTTTATGTGGAGCAAGACAGGAGCCTAACTCAGTCCCATAAAAAAATCCATAGGTGGCTAAGCTAGGAGATGAGTTCCTGTTTGTATGTCTCAAGCAGAGCTCAGTGCCTTCTTGCAGCCTTCAGCAACGAATCCTGAAAAAGGGAAAGGGTTTACACATCGGCATCTCCCACTGGCTACTTTAGGCTGGCAGTCGCCTAGCATGCTGGCTTTTGTGGCTTGCATTCTAAGGTGCCGCTCTCTCGCTGTTCAATGTATAGGCAGCCTATGCACTTAACTCAGCTTTGTGGATCTCAGTGTTGTTCCTATGAACTTCTAGGCACCTAAAAGTTAGATGTTCTGATCTTCAGTGCTGCAACAGCTTTATGGATTCCACCCTAAGTGCCTTTGAACTTGGTCTTTGTTGATAGTAATAATTGTTTAATACGGTTCTTTTCCTATATGTCAAGTTGCTATATAGCCAAACACTGACAAATACAATGAGGCGGAATAGTGAAACAGAAGTATGTCAAAACCAGAAATATTTTAAATCTGACCTTGCAATGATAAGACGAGTCACAAAAACAATTATGAGCCATATTTGTCTGTATTTCTATGCATACAATTTTGTGAACACAATCATTTATTCATGGCTTTGTATTATCAATTGTCAAGACTACTTACATACAAACTGAGTGTAAACCTTTAAAACCCATTAAAATTGAATGCATATTGAGCACAAATATTTTGTATATATAGGATCTGATTTTCAGTAATGGCCTCTAATTTTTCAAGTGCAAATTTTCCCCCCTTAAATATGGTGTCCACACTTTTTCATTCAGATAGTAGCATTCAGACTCAGTAGGACAGATCCTGGCCCCCAGCTCCATCCCTTTTGTGTCACAAAGGAAGGGCATCTGCCCTAAATATAGAAGATTCCCCAGATGTCAAAAGCTGTTAGCTCGCTGTAATCTACCTTATCCTCACCAGGCACAGGGGGAGTTTGTGTGTGGCCCAGGGGCCTGGCTGGAAGGAAAAGGGAGTGTATGAAGTGCTCTATGCTGCATTTACCCCTGGCCAGTATAGTGGTTCTTAGGGGAACACTCGAACCACTGTAAGTTAAAACATTAGGCTGCATAATTTATAGACCAGGTTAGCACCAAATTCAGTGCAGCAGAAAAGTAGCCCATGCCATGCACAGCTCCTCTGAAGCCAGGAATCTATCCCAAGGACTTATTGTTGCAAATATGTAGGTAAATGTCTACGTGCTACCACTTGCATCTGCAGTTTTTTGAAGGTATAGTTACTGCAGGTGCAAAATTGAACACCAACATTAAAATCTGGACTGAAGCTGAGTTGAAAATCAATATACCATTGCCTTCTTATGAAAACTTTACAAAATGGTGGAGAGAAGTAACCCTATTGTACTGATCCTTACAAAATGTCTGTTTAATGTTGAATGCAACATGGTATTTAAACAGTTGAAACGTGTTGGTGGGGAAATGGAGCAGAATCTCTCCACCTTTTTATACTTGCATCTTATTTCCCATGATCCATCAGCATTTTAATTCCTTGGGTTTGGCTCATGCTCTCTCTCTCTTTTTTTTTTCGTGTGTGTGTGTGTGTGTGTGTGTTTGCTATTTTGCAGGGGCTTATTAACTGCCTTGTCAGCTGTCCCATGCCTTTGTTAATTTTAGTAGAGGAGCCAACCAAATGAAAAAATATCAATTTATAGTCCGCTGTACTGATCAATCACTCTATCACATGCCATAGGAGATTTTTGCATGATAATAGTTATTGATCTCAGTATATTATAAAAAAAGAATATGTAACAATTAGTAATAGATGTTTCGCCACATAGTTATGTACAATTATTGGCACCTTTTATTGGTTGTCTTTAGGGCTAAGTTAGTGAGACTAGAAAGTGAGACTGTAAGGAATTTATTTTACTCAAAAACAAAATTTCTGGTTCTTTGACGGAAGTGGGGAAGAACGGAAACAAAAAACCCAACAACTCATGTTAGGTATTCAGTATCTATTGTAGGCTCCATGGGGGCAGGGACTGTGGGCCAGATTTTTAAAGGTATTTTAGTGCCTAAAATGGTGATAGGTGCCTAGGTACTTTTAGAAATCCCATTAAGTGCCAATCTGCATCTTTAAGTTCCTAAATACCTTTACAAATCTGGCCCTGTGTCTCACCGTAAATTTGTACAATGTCTTGCACAATGGGGGCTTGAATTTGATTGATATAACTAATAATATATAAGAGGTTTTTGGACACAATCATTTTTATTTTAAAACTATTAATATGTATCTTGAATGGACTCATTCATTTCATGGGATGGACCAAATTCCGAAGTCTTCATTTAGTTTTTACTTATTCAACAAAATTCTCAGACGGCCAGATCCTACAAGTCTATTGACTTCTTTGTTCATTTTCAATATCTGACCCATTGAAATCAAAGAGAGTTTTTACTCCTGGAAAACTAAGTCAGGGACTTCAGGATTTAGCCCAGTAATACTACTCCATATCTTACGCTTCTAGGAGTCCCTTGGGGATTTATGCATGGTCCCCCATTTTCCTTCCTCTTCAGTCCCTTTCTCATAGATGACATTTGGAGATTTATTAAAGCACCTGATCCTGCAAAACTCTTAAGCCTACAGCTGTGTAAAAAACTAACTTTTTTGGTTTGGCCACGAAACCAGAAAACAAACTAAAAATATTTAGGTCGACTCAAAACCAATGTTTTTCATATATTTTTATCAATATGAAAAAGTTTTTAAAAATTGTTTTGGATTTAACCAAATGGTTAATTCAACCCAATATTAAATTTCATGGGGGATGGATGGGTATTATCCTCCCCCCCCCCGCTACAAATTCACAATAAAATTTTAACTAAAATGGTGTTTTGGATTGAAAAATTGATACATTTCATTTTGAAAATGTTGAAATGAATTGTTTAAATTTCTTTTGGAGGGGGTGTCTCAGGATGTTCTGGTTTTTGACCAAAACTGTTGTGAATTTGACTAGAATTAGTGAATTGTTTAGGTTAACCTGAATCTCTGCATTTTTGAGTGGGAAAAAGCTTTCAAACAAAAAATGTCCTCTAGCTCTACTTAAGCCTGTTCGTACCTTGAAGCACATGAATAGTCTGACTTTGGAGTCAATGGAACTATTCATGTGCTTGGAGGTAAGCAAATGCTTAATTGCTTTATTGGATTGGGGATAATAATCAGAATACTAAATGTTTACCACTGGCACATTGCATTTCTTTTCTTGTCATTTTTCTCTTCCTTCACCCCTCTGTGTCCAAAAAGAGGTGTTCCTTGCTCACCTGGAGAGGTAGTTTCTCCTTATTAAACACAAGAAACTTCCTTTGATCTTCCATTGCTTGAAAATAAGTGAATCTAGACAACTTCCACCTAGCTTGTCCAGTTTGTAAATGGACAAAAAAGATACATGCTAAATGTTTTTAAGGATAAATAGACCAATATTTAAAACAGGATTAAGAGCTCTTTCACTCAATATGTTCCCAGAACATGGTACTATTTCCAGTTATCCTGCTTTTCTTCAAACCTAGAAACAACAAATGAATAACAGATGTCAACTTCTATTGAAGGCTACTTACTGAATGCTAGCTGTTCTTGCTTATTGGAAACCCTTTTAGAATGATTTTTTTCTTTCTGTTGCCATGACAATATTTGGCCTAATCCCATGGCTTTGTTCACCAGTAAAGAACACTGTGTAGGCCAGTGGAATTGCTAAAATTAATACTATTCCGTTTACAAAGAACATCTTAAATGTGTCTTCCTTTGTAAGTGTTGTGTTGTTAATGATTTCCTCAAGAAAGCTCAAATGGAAATACAAACACTCAGCTTTCCTTGATTATAAGTATTTGATTTTTTCCCGAGCTGTGGGTATACTATCCAGCATGTTGGAACTCAAATGTCTTCCTGGTAGGGTGAAAGTGTTCTGTAATCCTGCATTGTAGCAAGGGTAGCCTAGCAGAGTTTGGGTATTTTACTGAAATATATCAAAATCAGGTTCCAAATCTCCATAAAAAAATCTTTCTGTTTAATTTCTTATTCTGCATCTGTGACATAGAATAATATTCCAGGCCTGTGTTGCTTTTTGTGTGTGTAAAGATTCCAATTTAGAACCTACAATTAACTGCAAATATAAATGCTAGCATGTTGCTCTCTAACTGTGCACTTGCTAAACCAAGGACTGAATTGCAGTCCATTTAAAAATGTGATTCCCCCAAGTCTAATTTAGTGGAAGAACCCATCTGAGCAACAGGTATATGCAGTGTAACTAAATAAATTTAAATCTTAAAGTGAATACATTCTTCTAAGTTAACTTTCCCTTTTATGTTAGCAAATCTAGCAAAAATGATTTTTTTTTATTTCTGGACATAAGAAATGGGGGTGGGGGGCTTCAAGGAGATGAGGATGAGGGCTAGCCAAAGAGTAATTGGGAGGACACTATGCATGGGGGGCAGTGAGGGGAGAGGGGGAATTTAGATAGATTATTTAATGAATACCAGCAGAGTTCACAACATCTCTCATCTTGCATTCTGCAAAGGAATTGAACCTGGTAATAAATTTTCAGTTGACAATTATAGTCCAGAGATTTAGACCACCACCTTCTCTTTGCCCTTAGTGTAAGCCAGCAGTGGCCAAACTGTGGATCGGAAGCCACATGTGGCTCTTTTACTGTTAAAGTGCAGCTTGTGGAGCCCCCATTCTCCACCTACCAGACTGAGGGGGGAGCTCGGGACCTCTGCCTTGCAGTGAGGTAGTGGGTAGTGGCTTCTGCCCAGAGGGGAGGGGAGTCTCAGGGCTTCTTCCCAGTGGGAAGGGGGGGTGTCTCGGGGTTTCAGCAGGAGCGGTCTGAAGCCCTGAGCCTTGGTAGATGCCTCCCATGGGGCTGAAACCCTGCGCCCCAGCTCTTGAACTTCTGAAGATTGTCATATGTGGCTTGGAGGGTCAATACGTTTGGTCACTCCTGGTATAAGCCCTTGTATACACTGTCTGCTCTGCTAGACTTTCTGTGAGTGGAATACTATTGAGTTAGCTCCTCCATCCCAAACTGTGCAAGGACTAGATTACTTTATTCATTCTGAATATCAGCCTTTATTAACTTCACCAAGTGAGTAAAATAGTGCATATTTTGCAAGCTTCTGCCAAATGTTTATGACTAGCCTGAGTCTTCAGGAAATCCATACATCAGCAGGTCCTGACATCGTATAAATCATGGCACATGAATGAACTAGATATCTCAAGGTGCTATTATCAGTTTGGCTCTTTCACTAGTGATAAAACAATGAGAGTGACCCTAGGAGGTAAACCATGCAATTACTTGTCCCTTAAGCTTTCATGTGAGATGCTGAGTAAGTTTTATTAAATGGAGAGAGGCAAAAAGTGCAGCTT
The DNA here is from genome assembly GCF_965140285.1 of Lepidochelys kempii. Taxonomy (NCBI): domain Eukaryota; kingdom Metazoa; phylum Chordata; order Testudines; family Cheloniidae; genus Lepidochelys; species Lepidochelys kempii. The sequence continues at coordinate 91,592,285 of NC_136384.1, read as the reverse complement.
GTTTTCAAAAATTATTGCCAATGCCTGAGGTGGGTGTTCCTCTTTATTCCCCTCAAAAGACACCTGCTGAGTTGTTGTAAGACTCATTGTTAAGTGCTTTTTATGTTGTATGAAAAAGAGTAATTAAGTGGACACATTGTGATTGCTCTGGCTTGTTAAATTGATGGTTTCCTCCTTGTTTTAATAAATTGGATACATTGTCATACTGATTTGGCATTGTGCCGGTTCCAAACAGATTTTGACATGAGACCATAATTGCCCAGATTCATTTCAGTCTCTCCCTCTCTGATGTAAAAAGGGAAATACAAGGGCATAGATTCATCTCTTTGAAGGCCAGTATTTGGGAACTTTGGGCCATCTAAGATGTACTTTCCTATTCATTTTATGCTCTTCTTCTTTCATAATGCCTATTTTGTGTTGGACTGAGATGGATGATATAACTCTTACCAGCAAAGAAAGACCAGCCTTACCTTGAGCCCTTCTCAGTATTGCTCTACCACTTCATAGAATCATAGAATATCAGGATTGGAAGGGACCTCAGGAGGTCATCTAGTCCAACCCCCTGCTCAAAGCAGGACCAATCCCCAATTAAATCATCCCAGCCAGGGCTTTGTCAAGCCTGACCTTAAAAACTTCTAAGGAAGGAGATTCTACCACCTCCCTAGGTAACGCATTCCAGTGTTTCACCACCCTCCTAGTGAAAAAGTTTTTCCTAATATCCAACCTAAACCTCCCCCACTGCAACTTGAGACCATTACTCCTTGTCCTGTCCTCTTCTACCACTGAGAATAGTCTAGAACCATCCTCTCTGGAACCACCTCTCAGGTAGTTGAAAGCAGCTATCAAATCCCCCCTCATTCTTCTTTTCTGCAGACTAAACAATCCCAGTTCCCTCAGCCTCTCCTCATAAGTCATGTGTTCCAGACCCCTAATAATTTTTGTTGCCCTTCGCTGGACTCTCTCCAATTTATCCACATCCTTCTTGTAGTGTGGGGCCCAAAACTGGACACAGTACTCCAGATGAGGCCTCACCAATGTCGAATAGAGGGGGACGATCACGTCCCTCGATCTGCTCGCTATGCCCCTACTTATACATCCCAAAATGCCATTGGCCTTCTTGGCAACAAAGGCACACTGCTGTCTATATCCAGCTTCTCGTCCACTGTCACCCCTAGGTCCTTTTCCGCAGAACTGCTGCCTAGCCATTCGGTCCCTAGTCTGTAGCGGTGAATTGGGTTCCTCCGTCCTAAGTGCAGGACCCTGCACTTATCCTTATTGAACCTCATCAGATTTCTTTTGGCCCAATCCTCCAATTTGTCTAGGTCCCTCTGTATCCTATCCTTGCCCTCCAGTGTATCTACCACTCCTCCTAGTTTAGTATCATCCGCAAATTTGCTAAGAGTGCAATCCACACCATCCTCCAGATCATTTATGAAGATATTGAACAAAACCGGCCCCAGGACCAACCCCTGGGGCACTCCACTTGACACCGGCTGCCAACTAGACATGGAGCCATTGATCACTACCCATTGAGCCCAACAATCTAGCCAACTTTCTACCCACCTTATAGTGCATTCATCTAGCCCATACTTCTTTCACTGGCTGACAAGAATACTGTGGGAGACCGTGTCAAAAGCTTTGCTAAAGTCAAGAAACAATACATCCACTGCTTTCCCTTCATCCACAGAACCAGTAATCTCATCATAAAAGGTGATTAGATTAGTCAGGCATGACCTTCCCTTGGTGAATCCATGCTGGCTGTTCCTGATCACTTTCCTCTCATGCAAGTGCATCAGGATTGATTCTTTGAGGACCTGCTCCATGATTTTTCCAGGGACTGAGGTGAGGCTGACTGGCCTGTAGTTCCCAGGATCCTCCTTCTTCCCTTTTTTAAAGATTGGCACTACATTAGCCTTTTTCCAGTCATCCGGGACTTCCCCGGTTCGCCACGAGTTTTCAAAGATAATGGCCAAAGGCTCTGCAATCACAGCCGCCAATTCCTTCAGCACTCTCGGATGCAACTCGTCCGGCCCCATGGACTTGTGCACGTCCAGCTTTTCTAAATAGTCCCTAACCACCTCTTTCTCTACAGAGGGCTGGCCATCTACTCCCCATGCTGTGATGCCCAGCGCAGCAGTCTGGGAGCTGACCTTGTTAGTGAAGACAAAGGCAAAAAAAGCATTGAGTACATTAGCTTTTTCCACATCCTCTGTCACTAGGTTGCCTCCCTCATTCAGTAAGGGGCCCACACTTTTCAGTACTTGACTTGTTCTGGTTCACAGTCTTGAGCTTCAAATCTAGAATTAAAATGCCTCAAAAAAGTTTGGGGGACGAGAAAAAGAAAAATGCTTAAATGCATGCTTAATGACTGGACCAATAACACTTTCCTCGGACGCTGTAATACAGTTGGATCTACAATTTTCTCTGTTTTGAAACAAACACAATGCCTAACCTCTTGGCATTTGGCTCTTTTCTCATCTAGAAAATGTAAAAGTTGGAGTTAAATTAATGTACTCTCCCTCTTTCTGCCCATCTGGTCTCAAACTAGTGTCAAACCTTATGAGTCCCAAAGGAGCCCTTTTTGTGTGTGTTTTTAAACTTGAAAGTCTGAACTGTGTTCCAGAAATAACGTTGTCTTTATGGGACTTGTGTTTGGAAAGGTCAAATGCTTTCCCTGTTTCTTCTCTTTCTCCTTCTGATAAATGGCCAAAGGCTCTAAAACATGTGCAAACACCCCATATAATAACTTTATCTGCCCAGTGAGATAGAGCTGGGTTGATTTCATGCTGAGTGTCATCCCATGATTTCTGAAGCTCTGATGGCTGCCACAATTGAAGCAGTTTACATTTCTTGATGGCTTGGCCTATTTTGTTTTTTCAGTAACAGGAAAGTTTCAGTTAAGTTTTGATGCAGCCCATTATATGTGCAGTTCATAACCTCTGTTGATCACAGAATTTTGAACCCATTCATATTGTTTATGCATTTAAAATTTCCTAATTTCCTTTCGGATTTTTATTGAGTTTCAGATTGTCTCTTTACATAGCCAGGAAGGTGAATTTGAGTACTAAATCAGCTACAATGGACAACATTAATAATTCATCATTGCCACTCTTTAGTGACAGTGGTACTATAGCTCCTAACCTGAATCTAAGAAGATGCTGTGGTTTCTCATTAGGTATTTCTTCAGATTATACATATAAATCATTGAAAAGGAGCACCTGTCCCTTGTTCTAGGAGCTCCTTGAGAATTCTTAAACAGTCTTGGACAGACCACTCCTGTAATCTCCCTTCCACATCAACCAATAATCTAACAGCAGAAAAACATGTTTAAGGACTCCTAGCAGAACCTTCCCATTCTTACCCATCTATGGAAAACAAGTGGGCCTTGCAAACTGCCCTGAAGAGGAGAGTGAATACTGGTGGCTTAAGGTAACTCACTGTACCACCCTTAGAAAGCCAATTATAGTGCCCAAGTATATAGTAATAGACAGATACTATGTCTCTCTGTTACCATAGTATCAGGTGTCCAGAACAACATAATACTATAAGCATGGGAGGTAAGTTATGCCCCCCTAAAAAGTTAATATCTGATGAACTAATAGACTTCCTGAAGCAAGTGGATTGTAGCATCCTATTTCTTTACTTCAGTTGAAAAGCACTTATTTAAAAATAGCAGAATGGGCACATTTTGTTTTTTATAAACGTGTCTTTTGGCTGCCTTCAAACCAGTGCCTGGTATATATTAATGAAATAGATCAAAATGGAAGGAGAAAATTTTCATTAACTTCAGTCTTGACATTATCTGGTCTACTTTGCTGTGTTCCCAGGGCCCCAGAAGTTTGTGTGCTGTGGTGTCTTGAAGTATGAGCAAAAGGATCCTGGGGTCTGTCTTAGAACCCTGTATTGTCAAATGCAGCTTTAATATTAAAAATTGATCCTTTACCATGCAATACCTTTCTGAAACTGCCAATCTCTACTCTGCCCTTTCTGATATGTCATGAAGTCAAAACTAAAAGTGGGATGTAGGGATAGATTCTTACAGTGACACAGGGCCAAATTCAGCTGCCATACTTCAGTGGAAGTTGCATCTGCTCATCCGGGAGTAAATTGCGATTCAGCAATGTACTTAAGTATGTGCCTAACTTTAAGCATTGGAGTAGTCCCATTGACTTCAATGAGACTACCCATGTTTAAAGTTAGGCATATGCTTAAGTACCTGGCTGAATCTGGGCCTAAATTTGGGGTCTAGAGTGGGTTCTGCTGCAGAATGGTTTTTGGCACCAATGGCTATACTGTACACGGCCAGAAGAATGTATTTTCATTTATAGTCAGAAACTGAAGGAGGAGACAGACAGGGACAGAGAAAATGTTAACATTGAAAAGTTGTTTAGATTGCTATTTGTTCTCTGGTCTTGGGGCTGCCAGAAGAAACTGCTTAAGGGTGAAATTTACCCCTGTAAAGAGGGCCAGCAAAAGGCCTATGTGCCACTGAACTTCCACTTAAGACCTGAAAATAGGATTTAAATAGTGATTAGGACTCATACCAGCCCTATATACAGAAGTGCCTTTTACTCCCATGGAGAGTGAGAAAACACAGCAGAGGACATAAAAGGAAAGGAAAAAGAAAAGATCTGACGATTCAAGAAAAGAAAAAATGACCAATAAAAACGTTCACTGGAGACTTATAGACAGAACTGTGGATGTTTGTTCCTCAAAGGAAAGGCTTAAATGTTTTAAGGTATAAAAAACTTGGCATTCTGAACCTCAGCAATACTCATTGGAATAACCAGTAAAACCCATCCCAACAGTTAAAGTTTGACCCTGCAATCATACAAACTTCAGTAGAGTAAAGCAAGATACTTTCCAAGCATACTATTGATATATACTATTAAGTGATTTCAAATATATATATATATATATATATACGCATTTACTTTCACTGCCTGTGGTTGCAACTGAGACTTGGATTGATGCAGTTTGGACAAAATGTCTTGAAGAGAAAGATAGTTACAGAAAGTTTACAGAATTCTCCACAAGACAGTGGATGAAATCCTTGCCCCATTTATGCCAGTGGCAAAACTTCCATCAACTTCAATGGGGCCAGGATTCCACTCAGTTTGTGTCCTGGAAAAAAAGGTGGATTTTTATCCAATTTCGAATGATAAGTAGATGTTGTGAAATCACCATTCCAAGAGACAAAGAAACATGAGCATTTTCTTGGCTGTCTGTGAAGCATGAAGACCCAGTGGAATCCATGATTCATAATTGCAGTGTATACAGCTGGAATAGCATCAACAAGTGCACTTTTTACTCTGATGATATTATTTATGTTTTTCACCTAAATCATTAGTAATAGCAAAAATGTCAACTCTGAAGAGGCTGGCAATGAGGCATAGAAGTATTTCCACAGCAATGGAGAAAAATCCTTATAAACTGATCCGAGAATAAAATGCCAAGAAATGAATTGAACAGCACAGCTAGCTCCTGGTGTGTATTAGAAAAATTAAAAGCTAAAATCAATTCCAATTACATATTATTTTACGATTGTGAATCCAATTATTGCTGTCAGCAAGAAGAGAACGCTTAGACAGAAAGGTCATTCCAAGCATTACATCGTTTCATTTTGGTTGTATGCTTCAGTGGGGTTGGAATAATATCCACACTTGTTACCCTTACAAAAAGAATAGGGACTGAACATATAATACAGAGGTTGCTGCTGGTAGAAACCATGTAAAATGTGTACTGACATGATGTCGCCAATATTTCGTTTCTGTCTCTCAGGTAGGGAAATACTATTGTCCCCATTTACCGATAAGGAACTGAGGCACAGAGAGACTAAGGCTCAGATTGTTAAGGTATTCAGTGTTGCAATGCTTAACTGATTTAGCAACCTAAATCTCATTGAAAGTCAATGGGACTTAGGATCCTAAGTCCTTAGTCACTTGAAAATGAGATTTATGCTCCTAAGTCGGTTAGGTGGTAAACACCAAGCAAAGCATTGCCTAAATCCCTTTAAAAATCTGAGCCAAGGGGAGTTGCCCAAGATCACACAAGAAATCTATAGTAGAGCAGGAAATTGAACGTAGGTCTTCCTGAGTCCTAGGCTAGTGTCCTAACCACTAGACAATCCTTCCTGTCCCTTATGCCCTCATCCTCCAAAGATTTATGAATGTGCCTAACAATGCATGTCTGTAATTCCATCAAATATTCTACTCGTATGTAAAATTAAGTATGTGTGTCTTTGCAGGACTGGGACCTTCCGATTATTTATAAAAGGAACTGTTTTTAAAAAAATACACCTCTACCAAGGCACCAGGTTTGATCTCGCAGTCTAAGACATACAACTAAAAGAAACTTGTGGCCACTGATAGCATAACTTCTGTATTTCACATTTTAAGATGTTAGCAAAATAGTTATTGAGATTGACATTAAGGATATGTATCCTCTCAGGGCCCTTCTTACAGCTTCCAAATTTTTTTTTACTCCAAATTAGGTTCAACTCCTGCAAATATTTAAGCAAATGCGTAAGACTTTGCAGGATTAGGGTCTTATTTACTAAATATCTTTCTCACGCAACTGTGGTTAGTGCAGACCTGGTGGCGGCATCCTGAGGAACTACATGGCATAAGGAATTAGGCCTGAGGAATTATTGCTTGACTAGCTCTCGACCCTCCAATCAGTAGTGCAGGTGTGTTTGTCTGGTAGAAAGCTAGAGATGTAGCCTGAGAACTAGGACCGGTTGAAATTTTTCAGTGAGTTCTACTTAGAACAGAAAGAGATCTAGGTAGGCAAAAAAGAGATTGTCCCTCAGCCCTTGTGTTACTTCCCTCCACTGTTCACAAATGATGGATCTGAGTTACAGCAATAGCTAATGTCACTCTGGAAGAGACATTCAGGGACAGTGCAAACAAAGGGTCCAAAAAAAAAAAAAAGCTTATTGAAGCTGTTACTTTATAGTGTCTCTCATGGCTATTTAATCACACTAACTCATAAATTGGAAGCAGGCATTAAAATTCCTGGCAGCATAGAATAAATGGCATGGTATGAAATTTTCTATATTACCATTCCTACACAGGATTGCTTATAAAAAAAAGAAGAAGAAGGGATCATTTTAAGTTTGATCAAGTCAAAAATGTTTGGCCCAGATTCTTGAGGAGCATACAGTGCAACCCAAAAAGGGGTTTTGCAAAAGTGGCTTTTAAGCCAAATGTATGTTTCTGGGGGTGTCTGGACACCCAGCTAGTCTCCTGACATAAGTTAGACCAGCCTGAAGGCTGATATAAATTACTCTGCCTGCCAATGGCCTCAAGGTAATGCTTGGATGCAGGGAAGCCTTTACCACACCCCCATTTTTTACCCATCCATAAACCCTTTGCCAGTTACATAGAACACAAATGGTGTAGGAACCATTCACCACCTCCGTGCCTCCAGAGGATTGCCGTACACTGAGATGATCCTTCCAATACGACCTTCAAGGCCACTATATGGAAAAACAGTGAGGAGCCTTTGAATAGTGCCTAAAGGACATTATTCCGAACATCTGTCCTGGATGAGAACATTTGCAGGCTGGATCTTTCACCTTGGTTTCCTTTGTGAGTACCAAAATTCTAAGGGCTTGTCTATACTGGCAAGTTTCTGCACAGTAAAGCAGCTTTTTGTGCTCAAACTGCAGACGTGTACACACTGCCAAGCCACTTTGTGCACAGAAACTCCTCAGTTGCAGTGCTGCAAAAAACCCACCTCGACAAGAGTCGTACGGCTATTTGCGCAGAGGCTCCAGCGCTCTATTGCCCGTGTAGACACTAGATTGCTTTCTGTGCTGTAATTGGCCTCCGGAGCTGTCCCATAATGCCTCAAGTGACCGCTCTGCTCATTGTTTTGAACTCAGCTTCCCTGGAGACGTGCGCCCCTCCCCTTTCAAAGCACCGTTTCTGACAGCCCTTGTGCGCTGATCTGCTCCGAGACACAAAGCAAACCATTAATGTGGAGTGGAGGCAGTGTCTCTGTATATGTGTGTGTGTGTGAGAGAGCGAGAGATTGCTGTGCAGAGAGCCCAGGGAGGGAGGCGGGAGTTGATCGGGTTTCCCCCTCCCACTGCCTCAGGACTGGTTGCTTTCTGCCACTGTCTGAACTTACAAGACAGCATGCTGACATATTCTCTGTCCCCCCAAAAACACTGTCTCTCTCCCCCACTTCAGACACACATACAATCCCCATCATACACTCCTCCACCCTCTCCCCACATCAGTTGAAAAGCAGCTGGCAATGTAGTAGGATGCCCATGGAGCAATAGGATTGGGAAACCTGCATCATGTGATGCTGTGTCTGCCCCATGAGGCATTTGCAAACCCTTTTCAAAGTACCCTCTGGCCAGTTGCACAGTGGGATAGCTACTGCAATGCACTGCTGTCTTTGCCATTGCAAGAGCTGCTCATGTGGATGCGCTCCAGCATCACAAGGAGCACAGTGTGGACACGCAACAGCAGTTTAATTCCAGCGTTTTAATAAAAGTGGTATAACTTGTGGCGCAGAAACTTGCCAGGGTACCCTCAGAAGAAATGGGAAATCCCACCCCTGTTCTTAGCCTTTTCCTGGCATTAATTTCTAAAGTTATGTCACAGATTCAGTTGCTTAACAACATACCATCACATATGATAAAGCCATAATGCAACAAAAAGTAAATTTAGCAAATGTAGCTTTAGCTCACATTCGTCCAAACAGCTAATGTTTTGGGTGAACTGAAACTTCGGTATGAAACAGCTTTGCTCACCTCAATTTTTATATAAAACAGGCCTCTTTCTAAAGACCGTGTTCTTAGATTTCACATGCTGGTTACCGAAACACAAAAGCATGTTATGAAACCATGGAACACAAAATGTCTGCTGGTTTATTGAATGGAGGACTTTAGAAATGAACAAATTATGTGTCATGTTCAATACAAATCCAGCAAACAGTTTTTAGACAGAAATGATAACTCTTTTTCATAAGATCGATTTGCTGTGTGACTGTAACATTTGTAGCTCAGGTCAAATGTGCTCTTTGAATATTTATTTTCGTAATGCCTTTTAGAGAGTGTGGAACTTAAGGAGTGGTTTGGTTCTAATCAAAAGCTCAATGAATGTCACTAGTTGGTTCAGTTGTGCGTTCCTCCTGTAAATGCTATTTGGCCACATTAGAGGAAAATTTACTTACATAGTCAATAGTATTGTTATATGCCACATGTCTTTTCCTTTTCTCTCATACAACTGTATTGCTTTAAAATTTAGGCACAACTTTGTTGCTTATGAAAGTGAAAGAGTGACAGCCCTTTCTAGAGGGAGAGCAGAGGCTGGGCGAATTTTCCTGCCCACTTCTTCTGAAGCATCTGTCTTGGGCCATAGCAACCCAACTATCTTCCCTGCTGGGCTTTCCTGATTAGATACAGCAGCTCGTTCCAAGTTGTGAGATCCACATGCAAAAGAGTGCAGTCTTGGTAATGGGACTAGGCAAATCCCATCAAATTCGTTACACTTGTAAAACTATGGCTGTTTTATTGCCTATGCCCCATTGAAATTAATCTACTAGTTCACATGCATATAAAACTCTTTGGGGATTGCGCTAACTATACTGTTATAACTTAACATGTTTGGGAAACAGGAATACTAGCGTCATACCTGGAGCAAATGAGATCTCTCCTATACCATAAAAATAGCCAGTAAGGTGCCGGTTACCAATCAGAAAGAGAATCCAGACCCCTCCTATCAAAGCACTCTCCTTCCAACCCCTAGTCTTATTCTCATGTGAGAAACAGTATGGAAAAATGTGAGAAGCATTCTGGAACTCTGAACTGAGAAGGGCTATTAAAAATGCAGACAGCAATCCTAGAGCTAGAAAGACTCTATGTGCTCACAGTAGACCAAAAATGAACCAGGACAGAAGGATACACTATAATACAGATGTCAGTAACTGGATTTAGACTCACCTTCCATTGGAGAAGAGTTAGACCAATGCTGAGCACTTTGAAAATCTCATCCTTATATTACAGTTGCCTTGAAAGCCCCAGTCAGTGTTGGAACCTTACAGTGTTGAGCACTGCATAAACACAAAAAATGACATAACCCCTGCCCCAGGGAGCTTACAGACTTAGAGAACTGGAGACGTTTGTATCATGGGTGAAAGAGAGATCTACAGTCAAATATATACAAAATGTTTATAACTATATATACATATGCAATTTTTTTATTGTTATAGACTCAGTGCCAACTGTCCCCTTATGCCCCATAACCTAGCTACCATTAATTGAGTGGGCTTTTTTTTTCTAGGCAATGTTGCAGAGTATGTCTTGAGGAGAAAGTTGAAGGAGGTCATGGCCTTATGAATCAATTCAAAGAGGGTGTTCTCTGTGTAAGGAGTGCCATGGAGATATTTGTGTGAGATGCTGACAAATGGGCAGACTAGGCTGACATTCTTGGTGGATTGGAGGAAGCGGGGTGGGAGGGAGTTGCATTATAATACAAAAAACCTAACCGGTAGGGAGGAATAGATTTATGAAGGGTTTTGAAGGTGAGGGCAAGAAGCTTGAACTTCCTGCCATAGGTGTCAGGCTTTGGTTGATTTTTCAGAAAACTTGTGCCCCATTAATGAAGCCATTAAGAAGTGTCTAGCTGATGCTGTTGTTTTACACTAAACTGAGGAGTCACTCTTCTGTTAGGTTTTTACCTATGGCTTTTGCTGCTGTATCAGGTGACAATCCTAAGCATCTTTATGTGAGTAATTAAGATCCAAAAGCTGTTTAAAAACTGCATGTCTTCTGCACAGGAAAGCAAAAGCACCAAAGACACCACACAGGGGTAATTCATATCTCATGTGTGCCAAGGGAGATTCAGGGCAGATCCATACAATTCACCAGGAAGATGGAGGAAGAGAGATGTATAAGGAATGGGGCCAATAGGCCTATGCACTTTACTGAATTTCTGATGATGTGTTAAACCGGGTAAATTCAAAGAAAACCTTATAGGTCACACTGTTGAGAAGGAGACAGCAAAGTACTGCTGCTCTAGCAATATTGAAATGTTAAGCTACAATAAGGAAAAAATGTTTGGCTTGTTTCAGATATTCTCAATGCCTCCTACATATAAAAAGAGAAAAATGTTGTGACCCAAATCTGTAAGTAAATAGCTGCGCTGCCAGGTGAAATTTTCACATAATCTTTTTTATTTCCCAGTCTGCCCCCAGTAAAACTATACTGCTAGTTTTGGGGAGCAATCTTCTGGTGTGATGAAAATGTCTGTCTGTCTATCCCTGAGTGTGAGTCTGCGATGATTCGTAGGTGAAGAGGCCACTCTGAGTGTATGAAACGGTTTCATTGATGGTCCATTGTCTTCTTTTCTCTGCACAGCTGGCAAGCAGCCACTGTTCATGGCACTTCAGAGCACATATGCACTTTACCGTGACATTTCATTGGTTTAGGTGCTATTCCATTGTCAAAGATCTCTCACTGAAGTTTATAATTATATGCTTGATGTTATTTTAATAGCTTTGGCCACTGAAACAGAAAGAAAGAAAGAAAGAAAGAAATCACAGACATGCTGCTGGGCACGGGCTTCCTTTCATGTCATTTCCTGACTTAATTCAATACTAACTTTTTCCAAAGTTATTGAAAGGTTATAACAATAGAGGACAGCCACCCAGCCTTGCAGTGGATTGTCACTGTGTGTGTGTGTTTGTCTGCAGAGAGAGGTGGTTTTTTGCAGACTGATGTTGAATTATGCAGCTAATCCAGGAATGTGAGTCAACAGAAACTAAGGGCTTTTTATTTTCCTTAAAAGATGATGTGATTATAACAAGAAGAAATTGGCTAAAAGAAGACTGTATCTTTTATACTCTGTCCTCACACTGATAGCGCAACAGATAAAATCTTCCAGGAAGTCCATCTCTCCAGGTGAGTATGAAAATGTACTCTGAAGATTCTTTAAAAGGACACTGCCACGTGGCATAGGCCCAACATTATATTTTGTTTTGGAAAGATGCGAGTTTGAGATAAGATACTAAGAGAAGTGTTTTTATTACTTTTTAAAAAAAGAAACTATGGGTAATGTGTTGGAGCTAGAAATTATAGCCTTACCACATTTATGTATCCTACTTATTGTATTACAAGGAAATACTAAAAATTCTAAGTTTCAGAGTAACAGCCGTGTTAGTCTGTATTCGCAAAAAGAAAAGGAGGACTTGTGGCACCTTAGAGACTAACCAATTTATTTGAGCATGAGCTTTCGTGAGCTACAGCTCACTTCATTCTAAATATTCTAAAAATTAAAATAAAGTGTATTCCATTTTGAATTATGTCAGCAAAAATATACATATTGATAACGTTGACAGATAGTAAGGGGCCAAATGGGAAACCGTGACTCAATTTAATATAGTAAAATTTAACAATGAAACAGCTTACAGCATGCAAGAATCTGACTTGTTTGAATTAACATGGGCAACAACCATTAAGTACTTTCAGTAACATTACATAGGCTCAACCCCTATAGAGCTCTTTATTGTTCATTAGTGAGAAAACATGTCAACACCACTCTTGCAATGAAAATTTGATTTGTACTTACCATAAATGACACAGTGGATAGCGCACACTCTTCCATCATGTTAAAATATATTTTTAAAAGAGACAGTATTATTAAAAAACAGCCACTCAGAGTCTCTGCTAAGAAACAGCATTTTAATACGCAGTCTTCCGTCTTCATTTGAGCCTATACTTTGTCAGCCTGAATTCCAGCTTAATCTCCTTAGATTGGCTTGGAAAATAATTATTTTTCCATGCCATACCATATGGCTGAGACCAATTTTCCCTGGCCTACTCACCTCTCTTTTTGAGCCAAGCAAGAGACTCAGATGGGTTTATGTTTCTGGCATGCAAAGAAAATGATGGAATGCATAAACAAATTGTCTCTTAAATGTTATGAATGAAGTAGTGTTTTCTGTTTTAGTATGATTTTTAAAGACATATTGCTTTTTTTTATTTTTAAAGGCAGTAACAACCTTATAGATTTTTAATAGATGAAATCTATAAAGCAATTATTTAGCCATCACTGAAACTACTCAAGAGTGGGAAATTGGCCAAAATGCAGGCACCTGCTGTAGTCAAAGCAAAGATTATGTCTACACTACAATGACTGGGCTGCTGTAGCACCATAGTGTAGACACTTCCTACAGCAACAGAAGGGTTTTTCCACTGATGTAGTTAATCCACATCTTCCAGAGGAGGCAGCTAGGTTAATGGGAGAACTGTTTCATCAACCTCGCTGCGCTTACAGTGGTGGTTAGGCCAACCTAACTATGTTCACAGGGTGTTTTCACAGCCCTGAGGGAGGTACCTAGGTCGATCAAATTTTTAGATGTAGACCAGACCTAAGGTATGTTGGAAGTTAATGGACCAAATTCTGCTCTCAGTTATGCTGGTGTAAATCCAGAGCACTTCCAGTGAAATCAATGCTGTCCAAACTCAAATGTGTTGAATGATATAGAATAACCCAAAGGTGTCTATTACTGTTTCCAGAAAGGAAAAATCCCAGCTCTGATTAGGCCCCCCAACCATTAAGGATTCACACATGAAAATTAAAAAATTTTGTAGTCTTCCTTTTGATCACTGATGAAGCCTATTATATTCACTGGCGTGCCTTCATCAAAACGGTGTTTTCATGCAGATTTGTCAAAACTAAAACTTTTCATGGAAGCATATCAGTATGATGAAGCTGTCATCAGGAAAAGTTCTCAGGTCCAGGATTCAGACGGGTAGCCGTGTTTGTCTGTATCAATAAAAACAATAAGGAGTCCTTGTGGCACCTTACAGACTAACCAATTTATTTGGGCATAAGCTTTCGTGGGCTATAACCCACTTCATCAGATGCATGGAGTGGAAAATACAGTGAGCAGGTATAAATATAAATAACATGAAAAGATGGGAGTTGCCTTACCGGAGATTGGGGGGGGGTCAGTGCTAATGAGGCCAGTTCAGTTAGGGTGGATGTGGCCCATTCCCAACACTTGACAAGAAGGGATGAAATTTCTAGTCAAAATCAGAGAGAGAGAGAGAGAGAGAGAGAGAGAGAGAGAGAGAGAGGTCTTGGTGGTTAGGGCACTCGGCTGGAATGTGGGAGTGCATGTTCAAGTCTCTGCTCTGCCTGATTGAAAGCAGGTACTTGTAAGTGGGTCTGACCTGTCTCAATGCACTAACCACCAGGCTATTCCGGGAGCCCTCTCCTTTTTTGAAAAAAAAAAAAATTCAAAAGGTCTTAGTTTTATTTTGATGCAGAATGGGAAGTTTATTTGAAATTTTGAAAATGTTCACAGGACAGGAGAACCATTTCCTGTCCAGTTCTAGCTCAGATTCTCTGATCCAGATGGATTTCACTCTGTGGAGGACTGGAGGGTTGGGAGCAAATGTAGCTGTAAAGCACTGTTACACTACTCCCACCCCAGCACACACCAGCCCCTAGCTTTAGTTTGAGTGGCATCAAGGTACTGTACAATTGATTAATGCCTCCACTTGAGAAGAAGCAAAAAATTATTAACCCTATTGTTATTCCACTTTACTTCAAGCCATAGGCTGCTTCAGCATGGGTTCATGGTTTTAATTGCACCCTCAGAACACACACAGCAACACTCATGTTTGGCGCCCACCATCGATAATGCTGAAAGCGATTCACCTGCCCTGACCAAGCTCAGATTCCACCATTGTTGCTCCTGGCATCATCATACCAGGCCCACCAGACCAAGAGCCCAGAGATAGCAGTGGATAGGTAATACCACTAACCACCAGCCCAGGGGCCGGAGCTCAGAGAGATGTGGGACTGGATGCCCCATGCAAGGCAGAGCCTCCCTGGCCTACTCCTCTCCCTGGTATAATGCACCAATTGGATCAGGAGGCTATATCTGACCCTGCTTCTAGCCCTAAGCTGGTTTTAGATTAACTGTCTCACTGGGCTTGATTCTAATCTCACTTACACTGAGGGTTTACATGAGTTTAACTTCAGTGAGGTCAATAGAAAATCTTTGTTAAAATACAACCTAAAAAATAGCTAGACAAAGCGTTTCTTAAATGTTCTGACTTACTTCCTCTCCTACTATAGCCCTTTTTTCCACTCAGGGCCTGTTGTTTTATGCCACACCTTCCCAAATCCCACAATCCTTTTCAGCCACATATTGCAACAAAAGGCAGGTGGAAATGGGTTGTTGGGGCTTGTGGATGCTGATAGAGCTGTTATGAGAGTTGGTGAGAGTTGCTGGATTGTCAGTCTGGGGGTGCTGGTGGGGTTGCTAGAAGATGGTGAGGAGGGTGCTGAATTAGTGGGTACTACTGGTAGTGGTGCTGGGGCTTTTTAAGTAGTGCTGGATTGGTAAGGTGTGGGGGACTGGCAAGACTGCTGGAAGCAGGGAAGCAGTGCTGGGCCTGGTGGGTTCTGAATAGAAGTACTGGTGGGGTGATACTGGTGGCTGGGTGTGAAAGTTGTGGGGGTTCCTGGGGCCAGGCATGGGGCTGGTGGAGCGTTTCTGGTGAGGGCAACTTCCTTCTGACTGCCTGCAGAGTGCTCAGGTCGGGGGCAGTCCATTTCTGAATCATTGGCACTGATGGTGCCAGGCAAAACTGCTCCAATCATGGGACATTTTTCATTCTTTTAACAATGACAAAATTCAGCCCATCTATTTTTATTTTCAAAGACCCTCAGAGGAGTTTTACTCTTTACCATTAACAAGCTTACTGTTATGGGATACTACCCTAGCTCAAACTTCTTACACGCACCAGACAACACCAATACAAGTACTGTGGACTGGCACCTGACTAACAATCTCAGTCTTAAAATCAAAACATTCTGTATTGAGAGCTTCAGAAAGAATCTGTATTGCATGTTATAATACCAAGGGTCTGTTGTCTACTGGTGATATTTAGGTCCCATTCTGAGAGTTTAGGCCCAATGAGCTAGATCAACAAAGAGGACTTAGACTCACCTTTGCAATGCCTAAGGTTTATGTGTCCTGCCACCTAGTGGAATTCACAGCCCTAAGTTAGGAACCAACAAGCCCTATACAATGTAAGGAGTTAGGTGCCTAAGAATGGGATCCACAGAAGCCAGCGCAACAGAAAATGCTGAGGGTGGGTCCTCACCCTACTCCTCAAAGGAATTTAGGTGCCTAAATCCAGGCTGGAGGGAGGCACCTCCCTCTGTTTGGGATTTACACCCGTGAACCCTCTCCTGAGTGTGGTGATGAAGCCCTTTCTCTCAAAAAACTGAGGAGGAGGAGGTGGTGCCCCCTTCTAGCCATTAGCCTAATGGTTAGAGCACTCCCACAGGATGTGGGAGATCCAGTTACCATACCTGAAGGCTTCCTGTTGCTCTCGAGGGGGGAATCTGCCTGCCTTTTCTGATGAGCCTTTTTCTTTCAGAGAGGAAACTGGGCCACAAGAGGCCTCCCCTCAATATCTGATGCTGCGCCGGGGGAAAATTGGCTTTCTCAGTGGCCTCTGTGACAGATGTAAAAAGAAAAGGAGTACTTGTGGCACCTTAGAGACTAACAAATTTATTTGAGTGTAAGCTTTCGTGAGCTACAGCTCACTTCATCGGATGCATGCTGTGGAAAATAAAGTAGGGAGATTTTATATAGACAGAGAACATGAAACAATGGGTGTTACCATACAGACTGTAACAAGAGTCATCAGGTAAGGTAATAGTTCACCTTACCTGATAACTCTTGTTACAGTCTGTTTGGTAACACCCATTGTTTCATGTCCTCTGTGTATCTAAAATCTTCCCACTTTATTTTCCATTGCATGCATCTGATGAAGTGAGCTGTAGCTCACGAAAGCTTACGCTCAAATAAATTTGTTAGTCTCTAAGGTGCCACAAGTACTCCTGTTCTTTTTGCGGATATAGACTAACATGGCTGCTACTCCGAAACCTGTGACAGATGTGTTTATAACAGTCTCACTCATACTCTGAGTCATGCAGTATAAGTAATGGTCAAAGGGACGCTTACTTCAATTCAGCAAAAACAAATTCAGCCAAAAAACCCGGCCTGAATTCCACAGTTTTTTCCATAGCCATGAAAAATCAGTTAACGAGCAGCACAAATCCTGACTGTTATTGTCACATGCAAAGGTGACTTCAGGCTATTGTGGCTGAATCCCATATGCTCTAGTTCTGTTTCTTGGAAATAGTTGCAATTAGTGGTAGAACACCAGTACCTAAGGAAGCACATATATGTTCTCTCTTCTGCAGTCACAGAGCTATTGATGGGTTTTGCTAGATTATAATAGTATGCTATAAAATGCCGCATTAATCCACAGTTAATAAAAATCTACAAGATCATTGCAATATGTCATAATACCCGTGGCTGTTATCTGATGTGGTGTTCAGATGATTTCTGCTACAGCTATTAGCTAAAAGGGAGGAAAAAAACCTTAACCTCTGTTCCCTGTCCTTGAGCTGCAGAAGGATACAGTCTTGATGTTCCAGAGACTATTTTAAGGTATCCTTGCACTGACGGATCCCAATCTGTGAAAAAAACCAACTCTGCTTCTCCTTCAGCTGAGGTCAGCAAAAAAGGGTGGAGAAGACCATTGTGTTATTCTGAAATATGTATGAAGTAGCTATTGACTAAGTGGATAAATAGCTTGTGAGAGGCGTAGTCCGCAGTGAGAGAGAGAGAGAAAAGCAAAACAGAACGTGTTCTGTTCACACTTCATATTTAAATGCCTGCCGTTTTATAGGAACAGAGGAATTAACAGACTGGATCAAACCTGAGGTCCATCTAGTCCGACATCCTATCTCTCACATTCGCTAGTTCTGGATGCTTCAGAGGAAGGTGCACAAAACCCCGCTAAAGGCAGCTGTGGGGTAATCTGTCCCCATTAAAATCTTATTCTAAACTCTAATAGATCATGATTGTCTCAAACCCTGAAATATGAGGTTTTATATCCCTTCCAAAACATCTCTTGTTTCATTAACTATTATAACTGGATACTCTTGTTATACATAGAAACATCCAATCTGTCTTTGAATTTTATTAAATTCTTGCCCTCAAGGACATCTTGTGGCAATGAGTTCCACAGCCTAATTACACTTTGTATGGGAAAATATTTCCTTTTATCAATTCTGAATTTAGCACTTTTTAAGGACATTGAATGTCCACTTGTTCTTGTGTTATGAGACAGGGAGAAGAGAAGTTCCTTATCTACATTCGCTAACCCATTCATTCTTTTATCATGTCCCCTCTTACTTGTCACCTTTATAAAGTACACACTCACAATCTTTTCAATTTATCTTTATATGACTATTTTCCCATGCTCCTAATCATTTTCTTTGCCCTACTCTGAACTCCCTTTACTTCTGCAGTATCCTTTTTGAGATGGGGTGGCCAGTCCTGAGATCATACCAGCTAATCGTATTCAGTAGATGAAAGCTAAGGGTGGAGGAAGTCATTCTGAACCCACTGGAATACTATAGGTATGGAAATTTAACTCAGTTGTGAATGTTATTGGGTTCATGTTCCAATTTAGACAGAAGTCTCTAAATCTTAAATACATCTTTAGTTTGTCCAGTGTACTTATGCAAACTGTATCCCAAAATGCTTTACAGAGATAAATAATACAGTTACAGAATGTAATGACAAATAAGAACAGTGAGAAACTAAAGCCCTAGTCCTGCAAAGCTTAATCATGTGCTTAACTTTACTCACATGAGCAGTTCCATTGAGCCCATCCATGTTGATAGGGAAAACAATCTGTTTTCTTCTCAGACAATTTTGCTAATTGGTCCACAAGCAGGAGTCCTTTTTGCTGTCAGGAATCAGTCTTTTGCCTTCTCAAGCTATAATGTGTGCATTAACAGTGGGTTTGGAGGGGTAGAGCTGAAACAGCTCAAGGGCAAACTGTAGCATTTAGCTAAGTAGGGATCAGAGCAGAGCTGTTTCACCCACTGGGGAGCTCTGGGAGAGATTGTGACACAATTTCTTCCCCAACATAGTGTGTAGGGAGATTGAAGATGATACCACTTGCCCCAAGCAGTGCAGCACAGACAGCTTTGTGGTCAATGTGAAGCCAGAGCCCTGACCTTAGGGCACACTTGAGGAACATGAACTGTAAATATGGCAGGCCCATACACTATCTCCCTGCCACAAACCTATCTAAGGGCCAGGCAGAATCTGGCCCTTTGAGTATTGTTCCTTAGGCTTCATGTGCTGCACATAGCCTTCCTACTGCAGGGAGAACTTGTCAGTGGCAGGAGGCCATGCAGGGAACAGAGGAAAATGTAATAAGTAAAATGGGACAAAAATGGGCTAAATCTCTTCTGTGTTCATGCATGTTCTTGTAATATTGTGAGACTGAAAAGTTGTAGAAAATAGTTCAGCAAACAATGGGAGTAAGAATCACAGGAAAAGACAGGAGCTAGAGAAGAAAGAGCAATAAAAGACACCTGGATCCAGAACTAATGATGGGGTGTGGGGTAGGGAGAAGGCAGGAGAGAAATGTATGTCCAGTTGTCCAATGATAATCAGCCTGAAAAAATTCCTAGTACAAGCAACCATATTTTCCCCTTTAGATACAAAGGGCAATAGAAATACAATCTGCTGTTTGCATAGAAAACGCATCGGTAGAGGAAAGGAAGGCACACATATGGGAACATCTGCTCCACTTGAAAGATAAGCATGCACTGAGGTGGGAGATATGCCTGCACAATAGGCATCAAATTACTACTAGCACAGTAGGGAAGAAAGGAGAAGGAGGAAAGGGAGGAAACAGAAAAGAAAAGAGATTGGGGTCGAGCACAGCTTGAGCATTGAGTAGTGTAGGCTAGAATAATAATGCAGAAGGAAATGTTGTCTCTCATCCTCATGTCTTCCAAATCTTACAAAGAAATATTTCTTTCATAGCTGGTATTCCTAACCTCAAATCAGCAACATTGGGAGCAGTACTGAGCAATTAAAATGAGCAGGAATAATTAGGTAAAAAGAAAAATCTTAAGAAATTATATTATACACACACATACACTTTTGGCACATTGAAGCCAAGCCACTTTAAGTCAATGGGATTTAAGCATAGGCGTAAGTGTTGTCTTGAATCGGCATTCAAGAGAATGCACATATAACTGGCACCACAGCTGAGAATATGACAGAAAAAATTAAAACCTGTGTGAGAGATTATAGAAATACACATGCTGCGTGGGATATATAGACATAAACCACAGCAGATTGATAGGTGTGGCTAATTAAACTACATGGAACGCACTGAGAAACATGGTAAGAGTGATCTTGGTTATGTCTTGATGATATTTTCTTCTTAGTGAATGAGAAGCCATGCCAAAATAAATTAGACAGTTTGAGTTCATCCATTTTTATGTGTGAGTAGAACAGGTCTTTGAGGCACGATTCATTCCCTTGGGGTGTTCCTCAAATGGTGCAGGTATGCATCACTCCTTACACAGGGCAAAGTGAAAAACCACCAACTAGCTCTTAATATCTGTAAAGTGCTCTGAGTTCCTTGAAAAAATGGTGTATAATAGTGCAAAGTGTTGTTATAAGTGGCTGCAAAATTTCAATTTAAAATGATGCTATTTTGTAGCTTTAGGTAAAGAACGTGTAGCTGCATTAAATTCTTTTTTCTAGAAAAGATACAAGCATTTGGCCTGACATCCTGTATTCTGAGCCTAAAGGCCAGAGTTATAAGTCCCAGAAAGGTGGAGTTTACTATGGGAATGAGTAACATACGCTGCTGTCATGAGGCGACAATTTGACTTCCTTGAAGTCCTCTACACTTGAGCATTAAGGCCCTGGTCCTGCAAAGGTTCGTGCATGTGCTTAACTTTATGCATGTAAATAGCACCATTGACTTCAAATTACGCACATGTGTATACATTTGCAGAATCAGAGCCTAAAAATAAGGTATGTTGTTGAGTGCTATGTAAAGAGCAGCCAGAGGAAGCCATTTGCAATATACTACAAGTTTTATTGGTTAGTTGGTTGATTAGTTCTCATGCTGTGTCATCTGAACAACATAGAGGCCACCAAACATGTTATGTGCCTCCATAATGTTCTGTCCTGAGCTGAATCTGGTGCGCTATGTGGCAGGATGCCTGACACCATCCAGACGTTGTGTTTTAGTCTTCTGGGGTGGGGTGGTGGGGGTGTCTCTTCCATCCCTCTTGGGTCAAAGTTGAAGATGATTCTCACAGGGAAGTTGGTAGGCGTTCGGAACAGATAACTATACTCCCTTCAAGAGTGTTGGGTGACCTTTTGAGAGACTGGGACCTGTTTAGTTAGAAAATGGAGCTCTTCATTTGACTTGAATTTGTACCATTTGATGCTTTTAATCATTTGGCAATGCTTCATTTGAATTGTGCACAACTTCTTTTTAATCTTATCAGTGAGGGGCCATGTTTCAGCCCCACAACTCAGAAAACTTACCACCAAAGTATTATATATCCTCAGCTTCCTCTCTGTACTTAAGAGTGGAAGAGTGTTTGGTTTGTGAAATGCAGTCTTGATGAAGCACTTCATTAATGATGACAAATTTTATTGGTCCTAAAAAATTGAGGAATTATGCTACATAATCTCAAGAGTCATTTATTGGCACATTGTCTATTAACTAACTATATACATATGTACAAATATAGACCATTCCTGTCACAAAGCAAATAGAAGTTATAAAAAAGTGGAAAACTGCTTTAAAAATGTTCTCCTAACTTTTATTATATAATTTTGCATTTGGAGGTAATTATACAGTAAATTACAACTGTGTCTTTAAAATGAAATATGTTTTGGCTTTGTTAAATCAGACATTTACATCCCTATTTAACAAGCCATAATATTTTACAATTTAAAATTCTCATTTTGATGATTAAAAAAAGTCTAAAAATTGCTCCCTTGACAATAATGGTTGAGTGAGAAATCTATACTGATGACATTAGAACACAGTTATCAGCCTGGTGTTCATACTACTCCAAAGAGTAATTGGATCTATTGCAGTGATTTATCCTCAAATATTCTTTCATGGTCAGAAATGCTAATCTCTGCACAGAGCATATGAGAAGACTTTTCATAAGCGATTATAGCTGAAGACCATCACACAACCAAAGGAGACAACATTAAACTTCCATAATGGCATCCTCCAGAGTGGAGAAACCTCTCAAGCATGGGCTGGCGTCTGAGTAACCATTTCCCCAAGGCCTGCTTGCATACAGAACTCAGCTTGGCCATTCACATCACATTCCCCCAGTGTCAGCATTGCTGGTTGAATATAGCACGCTGTTTACAGGAATCAGGAAACTTTCTTCTAAAAATTAAATATCCCCAAATAAAATTACATGGAATGAAATTCTGTTACCCTTATTTTGCGTAGGGCCTTGCTCCATTATCAGTCCCATTGACTGACATACGAGTGGGAGAATCTGGCCCATAATGACTGTTGTATCAGTCCAGAATTCATGCAGTTACCACAACAACAATGCACTTACACAGCAGGGTCCATAGTGCCCCGTGTCCATGACCACACTATATAGTTTTCTTCCAGACATATAAGAGCTCCACAGGGTTTTACTGATCTGGTGCAAACAGGTTAATTATGCGTGACTGCCAACCAGTCTGTGGCTGGACAGTATCCACTCCTGACCTGAAGTCCGATTTTCAGAGCTCAAAGCATGGGGACTTTGTCTCTGATGTGGGCAAGATGATCAAGAAAGAGCCAGCTGGTGGTGGCCAATGATTACTTCAGCCCTCTCATGGCCAGTTCTCAATGATACATCCCTATTACCAATAAAGCCAAAGCATCTTAGACACAGTGAAATGGCCTCCAGCCTTCATGTGTACCATTTAATTTTGATGACAGTTACAGTGACAGGCATAAAAGAAATTCAGAATTTGAAGTTTGTTTACCATGCTCCCATGCTATTATGATATATTCACAGAGAGCACACCCAAATTGCTTAACAATAGGGTGTGTTGTGCCTGCATAGTTGGTGCGTGACCTTTCCCATCACTAGTATGACACACATGAGGTCATGGCAGTTTCTGAGTGGAGGTGGCTGGGGATCTTTAAACAGAAAAGCAATCTTACTTTATGAATGATGAAAGGCTGAACTTAACAACGGGCCATGTAATGGGACAAAGGCAGGTGAACTTACATTCATCAAAAACATTTTAAATGGGTAAAAGCACCTGTTCCCATCCCCTACTACCACTAAGAAAGTAGCAAATGGCATAAACTACAATGCAAATAGGTCAGACACTGTCTGTCTCCATTCTCTCCTTATAATCATGCAGCAATTCTCCAAATATTTCTGGAATGTAATGTATCTACCCTATACACACCCTCATCATATATCATTTGAAAACATATTTTATGCATGTTTAGTTGAGGTATGCTGTGAATCTGTCAATGACGCTGTAAGCCTGTAGGCAAGATGAAACAATAGTGCCCAAAATTTCAGTTTTGCACAGTTCCAGAAATACTACAAGCCTATGACTACAGTTTTTGCTATGCAGTATTGTTGGTGCCATGTTGGTGCCAGGATATTAGAGACACAAGTTGGGGGAGGTAATATCTTTTATTGGACCAGCTTCTGTTGGTGAGGGAAACATGCTTTTGCGTTTACACAGAGCTGAAGAACAGCTCAGTGTAAGCTCAAAAGCTTGTCTCTCTTACCAACAGATATTAATCCAATAAAAGATATTTCTTCACTCACCTTGTCTCTTTACAGTTTTACTGTTTAAGTTAATTTCAATACTTTTCATGGTGGTTATTAGTCAAAGCTACCAAACAACAATGTATTAAAAGATTTGTATTGGTTTTACCAGGGCAAGTATTTCTTTTCTTTTTTTTTTTTCTTCTTCAGAAATGATGAGGCTGTTTAGCATGTGGCAAAAATGGGGAATATCAGCATTTTGAAATATACCAACATGAAGTATTTTCACATCATGTTCTTAATTGTCAAAGTATCTCTCAAGTGATTATAATAGTGTTCTGTATTTTCAGTTGAAATTTGCTGACCCGATCAGTCTCTCTCTGAAAGTTGTGCATCAGGAGCAGTAGATTGTAAGCCAATAGTTTGTACTGCATAGTGTGTAGATGTAAATGTACATGAATTCCTAATGTAATGCTTCTCCATTTGTAAGCTTTTGTACCTACACTTTCATTTAATCTTCTTCATAAAAGGTTTTAAATTGTAATTGCCTGTGGATGCAGAACGAGACTTTGAACTATACTAGCAAGTAGCTTTTTAATTCAGTGACACTTGTGCACAAGTCACTATTTGTGTTAGAGATGACACTCGTGTTAGAGATGACAACTGCATCATATTATGAATATGCAAAAGCTATGAGAGAAAGAACTGGCCTAACAAGAAGTAGTGGAGACAAAGTCCACAAACAAATCCTTGTCTCTGACTGAAGAGGAATGACGAACATGTTACAGCTGTTACCAACCATGTCATCAATACTATGACAAACCCATTGGACCCTGAATCACATCCAGAGGTGATCACCATATCTACCAGCCTGCATGCAACTACTGAAAACAGCAGATGTTGGTGAAGAACAAATGGAGATATTTGTGAGAAGTGCATTTGATTCTGATGGGATGTATAGCTTCTTCAGCCCAGTCAAGAAATCTGGCATCAAAACATGTGCTGACATGGCCACAACCAAATTTAAGTCTGGCAAGTGAGGAACAATCACAGCAGCTAAATTGTTTTCTGGAGAGCTCTGTCCTTAGCAAGATGCAGAAACGATGTTTCAATGGCAACTGTTCTTAGTCACTGACTAGAACCTGTGCCTATGTCCCTCTGTCTAAGCTGATGGAACAATGAGAAGAACAGACAAAACTGAATTCGGGCATCAATTGGAACCTCAAGCTGAAAGAATCCATGAGCTAAGTGCATACAACAAAGAAATCACAGTGTATATCAGACATGTCCTGGCTGTCATACAAATGATGGCCAGAGACAAATTCCACACATTCGATGAATTGGCTGCTGAGTACTTGAGGCAGGTCCTAAAAGGATTTGACAAAATGAATTCTGTAATCAAAGTCTTTGACAGATATGGCAACAGTAATTCTGAAAACTGCAGAAAGACAGCCTGGGACAGGATGTTAGTTTGGATTCAAGAAATCTCAGGTGATTGGTAGGTACCTTGTGCCTCCACAGAAAAAGTTTCTAAATGTGGCATCCAACAAGAAGTCACTTGTAAAATTCCTCTTTGAATATATGGTTCAAAATGCACCTGTGCACCAGCACAAAAAGTACTTCTTGCTGGAGGCTTTTCCAGTGGTGAAGTAGCAAAGTCCATCAGCAGTAGAGGTGTTGAAGAAACCCGAGAGTTGTATAGTACTCAAGAGGAAACAAACACACGAATGTTTCTGCATACTGGATGTGCCAATATGGCTTTTGGGTCTCTTCGTGTCAAAGGAACCATAGTTTGAGGTCACCTGATACAGATGTTTTGGTCCTTGCTGTTCATTACTTTCCAAACACAGATCACACAAATAACATGGGTTGAAACAGGCACCATTAGCAGCACGACTGACAAGCGTTGCTTCATATATGTGCATGCAAATTGTGATGCACTCGCTCCTGAATTCTGCAACATACTTTCTTCTGAACACTCATTAACAGGATGTGACTCTTTGTCAGTTCCATTTGGTATTGGGCAAAAAAATCTGTTTAATGTTGTTGTCAAAACAAAGGGAGCTCACTGCTTCAGAAATCTTGCCAAATTGGGAGATAGTGATAGACAAGCCACAATTTCTGCAGCAAGGAAGTTGGAAGCAGTGCTATATGACTACAGCAAGAAAAAAAGGAGACCCACAGAGACCTGAATTGCTTGTGCCTCAATCTAGAGCTATCAAAAAGAACAAGTCGCTGGCCAAACTCCCACCAGTTTTGAAGAGCATGACAAAAGAACATCTTTGTAAACAAAGATTTGGATGGTTTTGCACATAGGGAATCTAGATATAGGATCACCATTGCAACATGGGTGCAAAAATGTAGATTATGAACTACTTCCTGTATTCTTCCAAGGCCTAATGGCATCTGAGCTTCTACAAGACCTTATCTGTGTCTGTACCAGCATAAGCAACTGTGTCTAAATTCAGAACACTCTTCCCTGCACAGAACTGTGTGCATGCCAAGGCAATGAAGACTGTGGTAACCCATGCACTCTCAACCGGGATCAAAATGATGAACAAGATGATGATAATGATGACAACAAATGTCACCAGTGCTATTGCTTTTAGATGATACCTATATAAATTTATTATTAGATTTTGTTTTACCCTCTACGATGTTGTTGTGATGCCTTTGAGATCACAAAGAAATCCAATTTTATATCTTGAAATAATACATAGTCATTGAACTAACAGAAATGAATGCAGATATTTCAAAGTGGTCATTTTAACATGTTGATTGTATCATTGTTATTTCTGTTTCTATGTTAGTGACACCACTTGACAGCTCCACCTTGTATCTTTTAAAGTACACATAATAATCTTTCAAATGGTGTGTGATGTGCATGTGTGGGGAGGGTACTTTCAGTCGACCAAGTCTGTGATATCTACTACTTGCCTACTAACCCCTTACTCCACAAGTTAGAATACACTGCATCTCCACATTGTACATTCTTTCAGAGGGAGAGGTAGAAGAGTGAAATCCTAGTTCATGAAAAATGCTGTAGTTATCCCTACATGGTTCCTTTCCCCTTGAATCTAGAGTATTATGAAAATAAGTGTAGGTTATACATATACAATAGTTAGAGAGACAAGGTGGGTGAGGTAATATTTTTTATTGGGCCATCTTTTGCTGGAGAACAAGACAAGCTTTTGAGCTACACCAGAGGTTCTCAAACTTTTTGTATTGGTGACCTCTTTCGAACACCAAGCCTCTGAATGCGACCTTAGAAATTAAAAACCCATTTTTGATATTTAACACTATGTTAAATACTAAATTTAAACCCTATTGCTTAAAAATAATTTACCTTTTCTCACTGCTTTTAAATTAAGACTAAAACACATTTTTATCGAATTAAATATAAGTGGAAAAGTTATTTTTAAGTAGAATTTATTTTAATACTTGACAGCAATTAATGACCTGAAGCAGCCAAAAATCTGAGATGGATGATGCTGTTTATTTGACACAAGAGGTTTTATTCCTGGTGTTGTTTTAGAAAGGGCAAATCTGATGTCATCCTTCACATCAAGCCGGTTTCTAGATTTCGTCTTTATTGTGAGACAGCTGGAGAATCCACTCTCACATTCGTAGGTAGTGGGAAATGGCAGAAAGACTCTCAGGGCCATTTCAGACACCAGTGGGTATTCACTTGCAACTGAGCACCAGAACTGGTTTGGAGGCAGCTGTGTGAATTTTGCTTTCACTTCATCATCATTGATCCTGTCGACAAACTGTTCCTGTGTGTGAATATTGTCAGTAGGTAACTGCTCATCTGTCACACTGAAAGGGTTCTTCACCAGGGAACAAAGTGCTTCTGGTAGCGCTGGGAAGTAGTGTGAGAACTCTTCCTGAAGGGCTCTCAAATGTTCACTGATCGCTGACTTGAGAGCACTATCAATGTTAACTTCCTCCTCCTCACAGGAAAGTGTCGGGAAACATGCCGCATCTGTCTGTGTCCAGCTTCCTGCACCACAGATCCAACTTCATCTGGAAGGCTTTGATTTTATTAGTCAGGTCTATTAATGTTGAATGTTTTCCCTGAAGTGACAGATTGAGATAATTAAGGCTACCAAAGATATCAACTAGGTATGCCAAGTGGAGAAGCCATTTCTTGTCACTGAACATTTTGTTCAGCTCGTGTTTCTGTTTTCATAGGAAAACCTCTGCCATCTCTTCACAAAGTATAAAAATGCACTTTAATGCACACAGAATCATAGAATCATAAAATATCAGGGTTGGAAGGGACCTCAGGAGGTCATCTAGTCCAACCCCCTGCTCAAAGCAGGACCAATCCCCAATTAAATCATCCCAGCCAGGGCTTTGTCAAGCCTGACCTTAAAAACCTCTAAGGAAGGAGATTCTACCACCTCCCTAGGTAACACATTCCAGTGTTTCACCACCCTCCTAGTGAAAAAGTTTTTCCTAATATCCAACCTAAACCTCCCCCACTGCAACTTGAGACCATTACTCCTTGTCCTGTTCTCTTCTACCACTGAGAATAGTCTAGAACCATCCTCTCTGGAACCACCTCTCAGGTAGTTGAAAGCAGCTATCAAATCCCCCCTCATTCTTCTCTTCTGCAGACTAAACAATCCCAGTTCCCTCAGTCTCTCCTCATAAGTCATGTGTTCCAGACCCCTAATCATTTTTGCTACCCTTCGCTGGACTCTCTCCAATTTATCCACATCCTTCTTGTAGTGTGGGGCCCAAAACTGGACACAGTACTCCAGATGAAGCCTCACCAATGTCGAATAGAGGGGGACGATCACGTCCCTCGATCTGCTCGCTATGCCCCTACTTATACATCCCAAAATGCCATTGGCCTTCTTGGCAACAAGGGCACACTGCTGACTCATATCCAGCTTCTCGTCCACAGTCACCCCTAGGTCCTTTTCCGCAGAACTGCTGCCTAGCCATTCTGTCCCTAGTCTGTAGCTGTGCTTTGGGTTCTTCCGTCCTAAGTGCAGGACCCTGCACTTATCCTTATTGAACCTCATCAGATTTCTTTTGGCCCAATCCTCCAATTTGTCTAGGTCCCTCTGTATCCTATCCCTGCCCTCCAGCATATCTACCACTCCTCCCAGTTTAGTATCATCCGCAAATTTGCTAGAGTGCAATCCACACCATCCTCCAGATCATTTATAAAGATATTGAACAAAACTGGCCCCAGGACCGACCCCTGGGGCACTCCACTTGACACCGGCTGCCAACTAGACATGGAGCCATTGATCACTACCCGTTGAGCCCGACAATCTAGCCAACTTTCTACCCACCTTATAGTGCATTCATCTAGCCCATACTTCTTTAACTTGCTGACAAGACTTGCATCCCCTAGAAAGCCATCGGACTTGAGTGTGGAAAAGCAGAACTTCATATTCACCACCCATTTCATTGCAGAGCTCTCAAAAGAGATGACTATTCAGAGCATGAGCTCTAATGTAGTTCACTGCTCGTATAACAACATCCACCACAGCATTAAGGCATATTGGCAATATCTTTGCAGCTAGGACTTGACGACGGATTCCACAATGAGTGACAGTCACATTAGGTGAGACACACTTTACCTTTTGCTGAAAGCCAGACCATGCACCCATCATTGCTGGAGCACCACTGGTACAGATACCACAAAGATTTTTCCATTCAATGCCATTGCTTTCGAAAAAAGGCATTCGCCTTGTTGAAAATGGCCTGTGCTGTTGTGGTTGTTTCAGTTTGTTCACAGAATAAGAACTCCTCCTTAACATTCCCATCATTAACATACCGTATGAATGCTATCTGGTGTGCGCAGTGAGTAACATGAGTCATTTCATCAAGTTGCAGGCTGAACATACTGAAAGCAGAATGTTTAATTTCATACACAACTTGTTTTTTGATATCTTCAGACATCTCACATATTCTGCGTTTCATGGTATCATTAGACATGGAGAGCATATTCAGTTTTTTGGCAGTATCCTTGCCAACCATAAGTGCCACAGTCTCTTTGCCTGCTGGCAGAATAAGCTCCTCACCTACTGTACGTGGCGCTTTGGTACAGGCAGTTCGTAGTGACACAACATAAGAGGCCTCCAGAGCTGAGGACATTTGCTGTTGGAAACTTCCATCAGCACCAGGCCTGGCTGCCTTTGTTGCTTCTTCTCTGCGTTTGAAAAAATCCACGTTTCGATTTTTAAGCTCAGGATGTCGAGTTTCAGGATGTCGTTGCAGTTTTCATGGTTTCATTGATTCAGCAGACAAAACTTCACAGCCAATGACACATTGCATTTTTTCAGTACCCGAGGTGATGATACTGGTAAAACCAAGTTTAATGTAAGACTCGAGATACTTTAGTTTTTTAGCGGTTTTAGCAGTACAGGTGGCCCTTATTTTCAGGAGAAAGTTTGCACTTGTGTGTATGACTGTTAATTAATAAAGTACTTGTTCAGCTGCGAATCAAGCCCTCTAATGTAGTCTCAGTACCAGGGCCAGCCATAGGAAAAATGGTGCCTTTTCTTTGGAGGTAGAGTAGCGCTGGAGGTGGAGTGGAGTTGGGGGTGGAGCTAGGCTGGAGGAGCTTGGGGCTCTGAGGTCGGCACATGGTGATGATGGTGGCTCACAACCAAGCACCTGGCTGGCGGGGCTCGGGGCTGACAACCCTGTGTGTGGCAGGGCTGGGGGTTAGCAACCTTGTGCCCGGCGGAGGGCCCGGCTGATAACCCTCAGTATGGCTGGGCTCCACCTGACAACCCCAGTACAGGGGTCGGGGCTCACAGCGTCCTGGGTGCCCCAGCTCAAGGCTCACAGCCCCTCTCCTGGTTGGGGTCAGGACTCACAACCCAGCGTGGTGGTCGGACTCAGGGATCACAGCCCCACACCTGCCTGAAGCGCGCAGCCCTGCTCCTGGCCAGGGTTGGGGTCTGGGCTTGCAGCCCCATGGGGGGATCAGAGTCAGGGCTCACAGCCCCGTGTGGAGGTCGGAGTCGGGGCTCACTGCCCCGCACCTGGCTGGGGCTCACAGCCTCACTCCTAGCCAGGGTCAGGATCAGAGCTCGCAGCCATGCTTCCCTGTCAGGGTTGGGGCTCACAGCCGTGTGCCGGGGTTGGGGCTCGCAGCCCAACGTCGGGGTTGGGGCTTGCAGTCTGGTACAGGGGTTGGGGCTCAGAGCCCGGCACTGGGGTCGGGGCTTACAGCCATGTGTCCCTGTCGGGGCTCACAGCCGCACACCGGGGTTGGGGCTTGCAGCCACGCATCCCTGTCGAGGTTGGGGCTCACAGCCCGGAGTCGGGGCTCGCAGATGCGCACTGGGGTCAGGGCTTGCAGCCACTGGTCCCGGTCGGGGCTCACAGCCCGACGCAGAGGTCAGGGTCGGGACTCGCAGCCGTGCACCGGGGTCAGGGCTCACAGCTCAAAGCCGCGTGCCCAGGTCAGGGCTCATAGCCCTGCAGCTCCACACAGGGGTTGGGGCTCACAGCCATGTGTCGCGGTCAGGGCTCACAGCCCAGCGCAGGGGTGGGGGCTCGCAACTTGCAGTGTATGGGGTCGGAACTCACAACCCCCCACATAACTGGGTCATGACCCCCCAAGGGTTCACGGTTGAGAACCAACACAGCTCTTCTTCACATTTGGGAAAGGTATTCAGAGTGTCACTGCTAAATACAGGGTAGAACAGATTGTTTGGCATAAGTAGGTAACACATATTCTAAGGGACCATTCAAGGTGAAGTGGCCCATTAACACCTCTGCAGTCATAGGAGAAAAAAGGGGGGAGGGAAGGCCAGTGGGTTACAGATTGTGGTAATTAGCCTTCTGATTATATTACTGTTGCCATTTCTGCCTCCAACTATGTCACTAGACCAGAGGTCCCCAAACTGTGGGGTGCACCCCTCTAGGGGGGCATGAAGGAACATTTGGAGGGCATGGCTGGGGCCTGGGCCAGCCCCCTCAGAGGGTGGGGAGGAAGCATCACCCAGCTCTGCTCCTGGCCCCAGCTCCCCAGGCCAGGCGCTCCTGCTGCTGGCCCTGCGCATGGGGTCCCAGCTGCCAGACTCGGCACCTGGCCGAGGCGCCACTCCTGGCTCTGCCCCCCCCCAACTGTGGCCCCAGCCTTGGCCCCCTTACCCCTGCCCACATACCCCCCTCAGACAGGTGTAAGGGTGGGGGGTGGCAAGGTACCATGTTTGAGGACTACTGCACTGGACTATAGCTCTGTGCCTGTGCAGAAGGGAGGTGGTTGGTGTCAAAGCCAAATCTGAAGCCACGTTCCAGTGTGTGTAGAGGGAGAACAGGTTGCTGTGCCTTTTCCTGACCAGTGACTATGTCAGGAATAGTAGTTATTATTATTATTAGATGTTATTTTCTTGATGGGGGCTTTCCATAGTGATTTCATTCTTTCTCTCTCTCTCTTGCTCACACACACACACACACAAAGAAAAAAATCTCCCTTCATACAATCGTTAAGCTCCTGTAATTTAGCTGCAATTAAATTCAGTGGGAGCACACAAAAGATCAATAACCGGAGATGACTGCTCCAGGGCTAACTAATGAAAGGTCTCAGGGAGGTAAGATAACCTTAAAGTCTGCCCAGAGCTATCCCAGAAGCACCCTTTAGGTGATAGCTGCAATTTCAGTAGTTACTGAGTGGTTATATAATTGTGGAAAGGACTTGTAGACAAGGCGCTCCCTTGGATAATTTAGTGCCTGCCACATACATTGCCTACTATTAACACTTACTATGCCTAGGAATGAAGTTATGAAGGCTGCGATGGAGTTGGGTTTACATGCCATTCGATCTCTTTCTAAAACACAGAACAGAGCAAATGGTATCAGGAAGAAAGGATGGGCTTTGGAAACGAACGAGAAAATCAACAGGAATCCAATGTGGTGGTAAATGATTCTGTGAAAGTAAACATGGTGAAAAGTGAGTCCTTTCAGATGTTCCATTCATTGTAGCAACATCATAAAGAGGAGATCAATTCAGCTATTTCATTTTGCATGTGCTTGAAGTGGAGTGGGATTCTGTAGTAAATTGTGTTCTCAGACTGTGCTGAGTGCAGAGCAATTCCACACTGTCAGCCCTTGTTAGAAGAATTAGACTCATGCATCTGAAGAAGTAGTTTTTTACCCACAAAAGCTTATACCCAAATAAATCTGTTTTCTTTAAGGTGCCACCAGACTCCTTGTTGTTTTTGTGGATACAGACTAACATGGCTACCCCCTGATGCCAGATTCCAAGGGTATGCCTAAACTGCAATTAAACACCTGTGGCTGGCCCATGTCAGCTGTCATGGGCTCATGGAGCTCAGGCTATGGAGTTGTAAAATTGCATGTGGGTTTGGGCTGGAGGAGTCGGGCTCTGGGATCCTCCCCTCTCATGGGGTCCCAGAGCTCAGGCTCCAGCCTAAACCTAAAAGTCTATCCTGTGATTTTATAGCCCAGCAGCCTGAGCCCCATGAGCCGGAGTCAGATGACCAGGCCAGCTGTGGGTCTTTTATTGAAGTCTAGACATACCCTTAGGATGTCTACACTGCAATGTTAGCTCAGGGTTCGAACTCAGGCTCAAGCCTAACCCACATTTTGTCTACACACCCATGGCTCGGACCCAGGGTCCCAGGACTCCATAGCAGTGGAGGGTCTGAGACCGAGTCAAGCCAAGACACAAGGTTCAAGCCTTAGGTCCTGTGCAGTGTAGATTCAGTCCCACTGGACTCATGCTCTGGGAGGCCGCCAAAAGTATTCCACGACCCCCTGGGCTGACTTTGTCCTCTGGACAGTCAAGTTTTCCCACACTGCACCACTCTCTTTTTTGGGGAGAGTGCTTGGATGTCTGGGAGATCGGTGGTTGGACTTGAGCCCCCATGATGCAGTGCAGATGCTGGAGCCCCAAGTTGAGCACCCCCTCCCCAGTCATAGTGTTACTAATGAGTGTAGATGCTCAAGCACTAGGTTAACAAACCCAGGGCCTGTTAACTCAAATTCTACTAACCCTTGGCTTACCTTACAGTCTAGACATATCCTAACCCAGCACAGCCTGGATGAGTCTTTCATTCTTCAATGTCTCCCTCATGCTGGCACCGTCCCTCTGAACCTACTATCATCCAAACCAATCACTGTGGCTTTTAAAATACACAACAAAGCTTAGAGGGAACGTCACACTAGTATTGCTCTCACTTCCGTTTTGGTCTCTAATGGAGACCTGGCAAAAAACTCTAGTGCTGTATAGACCCACCCTAGCGTCTTACAACTTTGTAGTCATGTCCAGCTTTGCTGGTATGTGGCAGGGAAGGAAAAGGAGCAGGACGGAAAAAAAAATTTAAAAACCTTTTGTCTACGGCTACTGAGTTGTACTCTGTGTGTCGCATAGTCTGAGCCCCTATATAATGGATGGGAGAGATACTATGGTGATAGCAGGATGGTGTAATTCCCATTATGATGTGGCCATGATGTCATCTCTACTGTCAACCACACTTTTGGGCTTGGTGAATTTCTACTGAGGTCTTTTCCAGTAACAGTAAGCCACTGTGCTCACTCCAAAAGCTCCCAACATTACTAATAAATGCCTACTAATACTTTTGTGATAGTATCTAGAAGCCACAATCAAGGATCAAGGTCTCATTGTGCTTGACACTGTACCCACATGTCATTTTTTTAAAAAGTTGCTGCCCTAGAAAAGCTTACAGTCTTACCCTACAATAGCGGACAATAGATGGCGGGGGGTGGGGGGCGGGCAGCCAGCTAAGAGTGGAACAATCATGTTTAGTACCATAAACCTTGGTCCTGGTTCTCAATACTCTCTGGTTCTGTTACATGGTATTTCAAAAATGACAGACCCACAACACAGGAATGACAGTAAAAAAACCAGACCCAAGGTCCATGTAGTCCAATATCCTGTCTGTGACAGTGGCCAGAGGAAGACTGAAGAAGCTGTGTAGTGGGCAACTATGGACTAACCTGTTCATAGAGGAAGTTTCATTGTAAGCCCATCAGACAGTGTTTGACCTATGCCATGAAGTATGAGGGTTTACAGACCTTTTCAATGTTTTTTGTTTCCTTGTTCGTGTATTATGAGAGAGCAAACAGGATCATCTGCTTTACTTTCTTGCTGCCATTCATTATTTTATATAAATCTATCATGAACCCTTGGTGTACAGTATATGATCACACTGTTTTAACCATGTCAGTGGACTACTGTGTTGCAATTGGGTCCCTGAATATGGGCTTTATTACAGTGTAGATATGACCACATTGAAAATGTTCCAACCAGCTTCTAGTAAGTCCTCAGGTTCTCCTCCACATCTCCAGCTGTAGACTAATGAAACACAAATACAGCATAGAACATCAGTTGCAACAAGGTATAACTTCTTTTATTTTATGATGTTCTAGCCTAATGGTGGGCAACCTGCCCCCATCAGGGTAATCAGATTGCGGGACATGAGACATTTTGCTGATATTGACTGTCCACAGGCACAGACCCCCGCAGCTCCCAGTGGCTGCAGTTTGCCATTCCTGACCAATGGGAGCTGGGGGAAGTGGCGGACCACAGAGATGTATGCTGACCACAGCTCCTACTGGCTGGGAACAGAGAACTGCGGCCACTGGGAGCTGTGAGGGGCTGTGCCTGTGGATGGTCAACGTCAGCAAAATGTCTCACAACCCGCAATCAGATTACCCTGACGGGTTGCATGTGGCCCGCAGGCCGCAAGTTGCCCACCACTGTTCTAGCCAATAGGTAGGCTGTAGTCCACAGATTAGTCCATATATATTCTAAAACAGGGTGGGCAAACTTTTTGGCCCGAGATGGGGAAATTGCATGCAGGGCCATGAATGTAGGGCTGGGGCAGGGATGCGGGAGGGAGTGCGGGGTGTGGTGTGCAGGAAGGGGCTCAGGGCAAAGGGTTGGGGTGCAGGAGGGGTGCGGGTGTACGAGGGGGCTCAGGTCAGGGGGCTGGGGTGTAGGGGGGGTGCGGCAGGAGGCTCAGGGCGGGGGTTGAGGTGCAGGAGTAGTGCGGGGTGTGGAAGGGGGTTGGGGTGCAAGAGCGGTTCAGCAGGAGTTTGGGGTGCAGGAGGGGCTCAGGGTGTGAGGTCTGGCCCAGTGCCACTTACTTGGAGTGGCTCCGGGGTGGCAGCGGCACACAGTGGGGCTAAGGCAGGCTCCCTGCCTGCCCTGACCCCTCACCGCACAGCTCCTAGAAGAGGCCGGCACCACATCCCTGCGGCCCCTGGCAGCAGGGGGGGGTCCAGAGGGCTCCGCGCGCTGCCCTCACCTGCGGGTACCTCCCCCGAAGCTCGCATTGGCCATGGTTCCCCATTCCTGGCCAATGGGAGCTGTGGAGGGTGGTGCCTGCAGGCAAGGGCAGCACGCAGAGCCCTCGGCCCCCCACCCCCAGGGGCCGCAGGGATGTGGTGCCGGCCACTTCCGGGAGCAACGCGGGGCCTGTGGCACCACAGGGATGGCAATCCCACGGGCCAGATCCAAAGACCTGAGGGCCCGGATCTGGCCCGCGGGCCATGGTTTGCCCACCCCTGTTCTAAGATAACTAATCCATGTGCAATACTCAGTGATAATTTAACCTTTTAATTCCATCCTGTGCAAATGTAATGCCAACAGACCTTGCTCATCAGTGGGCGGGTTCGAACTGGGGACCTCTGAAGCTTAGTGCATGAGCCTCTACAGTAGGGGTTCTCGAACTGGGGATCAGGACCCCTCAGGGGGTTGTGAGCTTATTACGTGGGGGGGGGGTCGCAAGCTGTCAGCCTCCACCCCAAACCCCACTTTGCCTCCAGCATTTATAATGGTGTTAAATATATAAAAAATGTTTTTAATTTATCGGGGGGGGGGTCACACTCAGAGGCTTGCTATGTGAAAGGGGTCACCAATACAAAAGTTTGAGAACCACTGCGCTACAGCATGAGCTAAAAGCCAACTGGCTGTTAGCTAAGCCTGTGGAGCAGACTCATTAATTGCTCTCTACGTGGTCTTGGTGCCACTAGATGGGACAGAATACCACACCCAAAAGGTGTGTGGGTTATACAAAGACTATATCCAACAGACTTAAGGAAGGAAAATGTCCTTTTAAAAGATATGTTTTGGGCAAAACCATTGGACATAGGACTTAAGTTGCAATTAATGATGACTATGAGTAGCTACAGGCTGTTTAAAAATATAAGTGAATACATACCTGTTTTATTTGCACTGTGGGGGAGAGGGTGTAGTGAGGGGGCAAGATTTCTCATTCCCTGAAGTTTTCTTCCACCAGCTCTGTCTCAGAAAAATCACTTCAGCAGACATTTATGTTGGAAGACAGGGGCATTTCTATATCCCTTCCCAACCTCATGCGATTTTCCCCTCTCACTGCAGGACACCTCAAGTGGGCATAGAGGAACCCCACCTTCACAGATGGTACTTCCTGCCCTCTGCTAACTTAGGGTGACCAGACAGCAAGTGTGAAAAATTGGGACAGGGAGTGGGAGGTAATAGGAGTCTATATAAGAAAAAGACCCAAAAATCAGGACTGTCCCTGTAAAATTGGGACATCTGGTCACTCAGTGCTGACTGCAGAGACATGAGGCAGAAGGGCACAGGAGATAGAGAGGAGCAGAAGTGGTCAGCTGTCCGAACTCTGTTGCTGAGGCTGATCCCAGGGATGCCCCGTGACACCATCAGATTGAGGGGAATCCCCAGTGCAAAAAGGGGAACCATCAGGAAACAAGGAAGTAAAGTATGTGAGGGTGGGATTCAGGAGATTCTCAGAAGCTGGTCTGGGGCTGGAGAAATTGGGAGATGCTAGGCTGGGGGGGAAAGAAGAAGGATCTGAGTTTTAGATTCCTGCCTGAGCGTGCTTGGGGGAAGTTTTATGCTTGGAGTGAAACAAACAAAGCTTTGGGGGAGCTGGATGGGGAATAGGGCAGTGGCTTAAAGATCCCAAATCCCTGCAGTAGAGAGTTTCCCTATTATCACTCCATCTTTTAAATGTGGCAACACCAGCATAAAATGTGTTTTTTTCACATGCATTGGTGACATTGACAGAGAGAATGCTGACAAGAACAATGGGATGTGAAATGTAATGAACACTGACATAAACTCATGCTGGTGGCAGCATAAATGTCACTACTCCCATAAATACCCTAAATTGATATAAACAGTTCCAACACAGTGCTAGCAAGGACAACATTAATAGTATCATTGACGTAATGGATGGGCACAAAAACCCATCCACCATTACAAAAAATATGACGGTATGAATAGAGATGTCCGTATACTTACAACCAGGAAAATGTAAATGCTATTGATCTCTTTGTGTTTTTACTTTTGTAGGGTGGACTAACCACATTGGCTCTCCTAATGGAAATGTAGTGGGAGAATGCCTGGAGATTCTGGCTAAGAACATTCATCACAATATGTCATAATCAGCAAGTAATGCAAACCAAAAGCCCCATTCAACTGGAAATGCCATGGCCCAGATTGTATGCCATTACATTGCTTTTTAATGTGGCATCTGTAAAAACAATTAGCTTTAATAAGCTCAACAGTCTTTGCCAAAGTAAAGCCAGGCTAAAACTTTGTTTAAGCAGTAACGGGCTTTTCCTTTGGCACCAGGAAGAAACATTAGAATTTAAAATGCCACAAATCAATGGATCAGTGGTATGCAAATAGAAGGCTGTTTTAAAGCTGCCTCCTTTCACATCAGGCCACTACAGCCGCTCTCATGATGCTATCATTGTTGGGCATCACCCTGGGCTTTAGTGCTGCCTCATTCATCTTCAATACGCTCACTTGGGGGGAAAGAGGAGACACAAAATGGGGTGTGGCAGCTAGGGTGGAGCTAGGGAGGGGAAGAAGAAGAGAAATGTGTGTAGGGGGAAGAACATATGCACTGGAATGGCCAGGGCCCTATGCCTCAAGCACCACATCATTCATATCCAGTCTGCTTCTTTCAGAGGGAAAAAGAGACACTTAAGCAACTAATTCATGCTGGCTATGTCAGGACAATAAGATCCTCCTCAATGTAGCAGTCCACTGGCTCCAAACTGCCCCCTGTCTACAGGATCCCTAGAGCACAGGAGGGCTTGGGTTTGGGAAGAGGCATAGCCAGAGCATTCCTACACCCCAGCTACTAGCTAGCTACCATAAGGTCTATAGGGCCCATGCAGCTAAAGTTAAAATTGGGGCCACCCTAGGAAGAAAAGAAGTGTCAAAGTATACAGCCAATGAAAAGAGGAGAAGAGATAATGCAAAGCCAGGAGAGGACGAAAGAGCAGTAACTGAAATGGATGTGGTATGCTGGTGGTATACCTACCTACTTCTAAGTAAAACAAAAAATGAACACTACTCATTGGTATCACACAACTTTCATAGTGTTAGTATTTTAAAAAGTTCTAATGCAAAATATTCTCCAATTGTTAAACTTGTGACAAAGCGAAGCATTTCCTACCAACTTCCATGCTGTGGGTACCTAGTATTCTCACATTGATAATTCTTAGTCAAACTTTCCCAACATTGAAATCTATAGTTAAAGTTGCATTGGGATTGTCACTATGATCTCATATGCTGGTAACTTTCTAAAAAAATCTAATCTGAGGCTGAAACTTTTTATGACGGCTGTGATCCCAACATTGATTTTTTTTTTAATTGC
Organism: Lepidochelys kempii; assembly: GCF_965140285.1. Classification (NCBI taxonomy): domain Eukaryota; kingdom Metazoa; phylum Chordata; order Testudines; family Cheloniidae; genus Lepidochelys; species Lepidochelys kempii. Next base: position 91,552,987 of record NC_136384.1, on the reverse strand, counting down.
GGAAATTCCATTCTGACAAAATGTTTAATTATTGCAGAGTAAAAAAAATTGGTTTTAGTTTTTGTTTTTTTTCCTCACCAGTAACTTTAACTATCTGAACAAAAAGCCTAAAATTTCAGAGTCTAAGGAAATCGGACATGCAACTCCTATTGAAATTCAAAGAAGTTTGACATCTAACTGCTGTGACAATCACAGCCAGACATTCCACACTGCCTGGAAATAGTGCTTACTGAGGAATCAGCCTTTTGTTAGGTTTGGGAATTACATATCAAAAAGAAATTTCTGAGTATCATCCGTTAAGATTTTAGTAAATCCTAAGGCATTACTGTCCTGTTTGTCATTTCACAAAGTTCAGTGTCTTTATGACCTTGGGAGTATCTACTCTGTAAATATGGAAGTCATTTGAAACTATCATATATAAAATAATTAAAAACAAGGATTTTTTTTAGTTATTTTCAGTATAAATTCAATGTAACTGCTTGCAATTGCTATAGTTTCTAGATTAAATCAACCACTCTGTAGCTACTACAAACACAACCAGCCACACATTTATTATCAGTAAATTTCATTTTAAAACACCCATCTGCCTGCATTTTGGGGAGTAATCGATGATCCATGTAGATCTCCTTAGGAGGACTGATCAGTTTCTTGGAGGGCATGTTGCATGGTGGGGCTCCACGGGATAATTTTGCAATAGCTAAACCTGATAGCACTCTGCTTGCACTAATCTATACCCTGTGGCTTTCACAGATAAAATAACAGCTCTATATCCACACAACTGGAGGAAAGTGGTGACTTCAGGTCTTCTAAGGGGTTGCCCCAGGAGCTCCACAGGCTTGCACTGGCCACTCATGGTTTGTTGATGGACTGCTTGGCGACATTTCTTTATTTTTGCCATCACAGCTAGTGATAGTGGCATGATTTAGGAGCATTTGCTCAGTGAAGTTTAAGTGGCAGATTTGGCATCATAAAGGTTGTTATCTGAGTTCCAATGATATAATTTAACATGAGGACACAAGCAACTCCATCTCCTGGCTCTGACTCAGTCTGGCTGAAGCATGATGAATCAGAGTTCATTATTTTGACTTTCATTGTATTTATGCCTTTTGCAGGAACTTCCATAAGTGCATGTTCAAAGCACAAACATCTGGCACAACAACAGAGATGCAGACTTCAGCTACACTCATCTTTTCTTCTCAATTCTTCAAATGATCTGAATATACAAATTACAGACTCAGCAATATTCCAGGGAGAGAGAGTCAATGCCATGGCATTCAGAGATATAAATTCACAGAGCATTTCTTTTCAATGAGATCTTTCATCAAGCGAAATGGCAAATTCTAACTTGGATTATGGCTATTGGATAATGGACAGACAGCTTCCTGTTTTGATTTGTCATAAGTTTTAACAATTGGAGAGTATTTTGTGTTAGAACTTTAAAAAAAAAAATCCTGTTTACCAGGAACCCTCACGCGGAACATCTTCATATCCACTTTGAACTGTGTTCATGGTGACCCAATGAATATTATCTTGGGGACACAAAGGCTTCAGAAATTCTTAAACCAGAAGATTTAATTTTCTTCCCTACATTATTTTGAAAGAAAGAGCTGGGGCCAAAGGCAGGAGCTGGCTCCTTGCAGCTGTCCCAGCTTAGGGTTGCCCAGCATGTCAAAGGCTGTGTTCTCTGTTCATCCACAGCTCAGTTGCAGCCCATCTTGGAATTTCCATGGAGAGAGTTACCATAAGAAGTGCCCAACATCCTCCAGAAAAGAGAGAGCATCATCAGGTATTGCCGGCAGGGGGCTAGTTGTTCTCTAAATATAATTTTCTGCCAGAAGCGTGGCTAGGATCTGAGGTTGGAGGATACAAGGAGCAAGTGTTGCTTTGTTATTATCTCTATGCAGGAGAGATTCTTAGTGACCCAAGATCACTGAACAAAATGATACAAATTATGCGCATTGGTGCTACTAAAACTTCTACAAGTTATTGAATATCACTATTGTTCTATCATCTCTGCTTTGTCAAGGGGGGTGTTTTTGTGGTGGTGTTCATTCTTCCTGAGGTATAAAGCAGAGGTTTTCAGATGGCACTCTGTGGCTTGCCAGGGGTCCATGGAGCCCTTCCTTTTGGGCCACAGAATGAATTATTTGAGAACCAATTGGTAAGGGGATTAGGTTGGAAAGCTGTCCATCAGAGGATCTCTGTCTTGTAAAGTAAATGAAAACACTAGAGAACTCCTGGCATAGTCTAGAAATTGGTACTATCATTTAACAAATCCGGATTGCACAGCACATAACAGTCACCAAACCTCCTGAATGTTTTTTTCTAAGAGACAACCACAAAGTTAATAACTTCAGACAGATTGACACCAAAAAAACACCCCATTAGAGACCCTAATATAGAAATGGCCATTATTTCTTCCTAGTATGAGGAACAGAAGTGACCAGAATCCACGTTTAATGGCCAATTCTGTAATGTTCTTCTGATGATCTCTAAAATGGAAAATATGGTACTTGTATAAAGTTCAGATCCACCGCAAAGAGCTCTTTGGCTACATACTATTATATACTGTCAATACATTTGCTAGTAATTCATTTCAGAGAGTACTGTTTGGATGTTCACCATGTACCAAGTCAACTTGGGAGGAGAGGATGGAGGGAAAGATTTCTATGCAGAACTTAAATTAGAAGGAAGAAATTTTGCAAACAGTTCAGACTATGTTTACACATCAAAACCTATTTCATCAGGAATTCCCCTTATGACTTTTGGCTTTAACTAGTTTGGCCTGTTCATAATTTAAGCTGACACCTGAATGGTCAAGACTTCTGTGGTCCATTAGTTATCTACCTGTGAGAGAGTTAGGTAATGAGTATTCTTAACCTCCAGTCAATTCCACTACATTGACTTTTGTCAACAGGTCTTTGAGGTCACTATCCATTATTTTGTCTGCAATTTGTCTACAGATCAAAACCTCTAAAACATTTATGTAACGTGAGACCAGTGGCCCTTAGGGAAAAGACCTGACTCTTGAGATCCACCAGATTCACTATGACCGCTAAGAAGTTTGTCCTAACATGTAAACACATCAGAGTGACATTAGCCATATATTTTCAAGGTACAAAATTGAGCAGTCCCATTGTATGCATTCTAATGGTGCTTTGAGCTTCAAAGTGCTTTGAAGTAATATGAACTATACAACATGCCAGATCAGTGTATTATCAGACTCCAGTAATATAAAGAGTAAAGTGGAGCCCTAAAGGTAATTCTGTGTTGTGCTAATTTGCCCTACAACGTAATGGGAAATGCTACATGTTCTGCTTGTAGAAATGTAGGGCTGGAAGGGACCACAAGAAGTCATCAAATCCAGCTCCCTGTGCTGAAGCAGGGCCAAGTAAACCTAGACCATCCCTGACAGAAGTTTGCCCAACCTGTTCTTAAAAACTTCCAGTGATTAGGATTCCACAGCCTTCCAGGGAAGTCTATTCCAGTGCTTATCTGAACTTATAGATAGAAAATTTTTCCTAATATCTAAACTAAATCTCCCTTGCAGCAGATTAAGCCCATTATTTCTTGTCCTACCTTCAGTGAATATTGGGAATAATTGATCCCAGTCCTCTTTATAACAGCCCTTAACATATTTGAAGACAATTAGCAGCTGAGGCCTCACCCATACCAAGTAGAATGGTGTCTTACATACATACATACAGCACTCCTGTTAATACATACATACATACAGCACTCCTGTTAATACAACCCAGAATGATATTAGCCTTTTTTGCAATTGCTTTTACTGCTCTCTGGTCAGTTGGTTGATATTCATTTGAGGCTTTGAAAGCATAAAACCAAGCTAAGTGGCCAGATTTCTTAGCCTGGGTGAGCTATGTTCAGCTTACAACCCTGAGGAGGGAAGAGGCAAAGATGGCTTTAGGGCACTTTTATGTTCTTCTGATACTGGGGACAGCCAGGCACCATACTATCCAAAGCCCCAAGGGACAATTCCCACAGAGGAGATTGACACAGAATAGGGAAGTCCTGGCCATATGCCTTTCCTCCCAGGAACATCCCCTGGGCTAGAGGCTAAACAGTGGATAGACAGTGATCTGCTACATTCTCTGCTGATAAGGACTCATCTTCTACACCTTTGAGGGCCACAGATCCCATTGGGATGGTTCCTCTGCACTGCCGGAGCATTGCAAAGCAGCTGTGGTGGGGCCAAGAATCTGCCTCACAGTATTAAAAAAGATATATATATATACCGTCACGTCCCTGTAGCATGTTTTGTTTTCAGTTCCATGTCACTGGAATTGGTACTTTTAAAGATTTCTACCATATTATGGGCTGATTCTGCAGATTCCAGCCTAGGAGGCAGGATGGGGAAAGTTTGCAGCACCTAGTGTTGCTGAGGGGATTCTGAGTGGAGGTATAGGCAGCTGAGGACAGACTGTCATAACTTAGGCAGTTTCTCACCAGTGCCAAAATTACTCTGGAGGCCATTTCAAAAAATCCAAAAGGGGAGAAACATAAGGGATCTGAGAGAACCACTCTGCCAGGCTGTGAATTCTGTGCTGTTCCCCATGAAGGTGAAGTACAGAATCTCACCCTAGGAATGTTTGTTTATATATATGTTCAGTATTAAGAGGATGGTGATCAGTTGTTCTCCGTGTCTGCTGAAGGTGGGATGAGAAGTAATTGGCTTAACGTGCAGCAAGGGAGACTTAGGTTAGATATTAGGAAAAACTTTCTTACTATAAGAGTAGTTAAGCACTGGAATAGGCTTCTGAGAGAGTTGTGGAATGCCCATCATTTAAGGTTTTTAAGAACAGGTTGGACAAACACCTGTCAGGACCATAGGTGCCTACTCCATTGGTGATCCAGGGCTGGAGCACCCACAGGGAAAAATTATTCGGTGCTCTGCACCCACCGGCACCAAGCTCCCCTCACCCCCCACCCCACCTCTTCTTCCCCTGAGAGCGCCACGTCTGTGCTCCTCCGTCTACCTCTCAGCATTTCCTGCCCAGCCACTGCCAAACACCTGTTTGGTGGCATTAGCATGCTCTGGGCGGGGAGGAGTGGGAACAGGGCACACTCAGGGGAAGAAGCGGGGCCGGGGTGTGGATTTGGGGAAGGAGTTGGAATGGGGGCACGGAAGCGGTAGGAGGGGGTGGGGCGGGTCCTCATGGAAGGGGTAGAATGGGGGTGAGACTGGGGGCAGAGGAGGGGTCGAGCACCCACGGGAAACAGGGGAAGTCAGCACCTAGGGTCAGGGCTGGTCTAGGTATACTTGGTCCTCCCTCAGTGCCAGGGGATAAACTAGATGACCCCTTAAGTAGATGTCCCTTCCAGTCCTACATTTCTATGATTCTATATTTTTTTTATCAGAACTGTGTCCCTTTAGCATAGCCTTCTACAAAACCTCAGGCACTGGAGAACAGATTGTATGCCAGTTTGGAAATGTTTTAGCAGTTTACACTGTTTAAAAATAAAACCAATCATTTGCAGTCAGGCCAACATTTGAAAGCTATAAATCAAGAAATTTGGGGAGAACATTTTGGGAACACCTTTTTACTCTATCAAAAACTCGGCATTTCAGTCAGCCAGAGTGGAAAATGTGTAGATGTTTTGCTAAATAAATTAGAGACTCTCTCACCTTAAGAGGGATTATTGGCATTTATGCTTTATGGCCCATTGTACATGGAGGCATGTCTCTCCTGTTCTTTGCCACAGGATTTGCTGTAAATGAAGACATCTCACCTGACTTTGTTATTTAAATGATGCATGGTTGATATTCTCCTTTTTAAAATGGGGTGTTCATCTGGGTGGTTAGGGGTTGTGCTTTGTTAACAGCAGGGAGAAATGATGCAAAAACGTGAGGTTGTGGTTTAAGAGAGCAAGCTTTGGTTTCTATCTGTTCTGTTCCTTCATAATTTCAAGGACATTAAAAACACTGAAGCACTATTGGAAGCTGTTGTGCTCCACTTTAAGGTATCTACTTAGGCAAATATTTCAAACTTGGCCACCCAATATTAGGTACCTCAATCCATTTTTAGGCACCTACATAAAAATGGTCTAATTTTTCAGAAGTGAAAGCATCCTTATTTGAAATCAGTTGAAGTCCTGGTGCTCAGCATGTCTGACAATCAGGCATTTATGTAGGTGCCATGTGCGTGCGCATTTAGGTGCCTATCTTCAAAAACATTTGAAAAGTTTGGCCTTAGCTTATCCACACAATTATCTCGCCAGCATGTCAACCTCAGCAGGGCTAACAGATCCACATGCTATAGAGCAAGTTCCTGTGGAAAATTACAGAACAAGAAAGGAAGGACCCTCTCTGTTTTTGACAATGTGAGATAATTCACACTCTGATTTTATTCTATCAGCACTGAGATGCCATAAAATAATGAACAGTGACTAAAGTCCATGAAATCAAATTCTAAAACAATATGATCCCTTTTATGTGTTCTTCTGTTATACATTTGCAAATGCATAAAACAATTAAATCAAGAAAAAAAAAGCCTCCCAAACACTTAATATCTGACAAACAGACCTAGAATCTTTTAATGTGATCTTAACATAGACAACACATAATAAGAGAACATTCTGCCACACAGAGAGAAGATGTTGCCCTTCATGCATTTAATGTACAGCATACTTCCCAGGCCCACTAATCAAGCTCTACATGAAAACACATCATCATGAGGGCAAATCACTTACTTGAGAAAGTTGCTGAAGCTATTTAAATAGTGCCAGACTACAGTCTGTCTGGGTCTGATCCTGTACCCAACTGAAGTCAGGGCCCTTAGATGGAAAGCTGGAGAGAGAGAACAGAGAGACAGACAGAACAGGGTTGTCTGGGAAAGTATTTGAGCTCTGTTGCATGGTCTGCATGAGTCTACAGGATGCAGGTAATCTACGGAATTTCAAAGATGTTTAGCCGAGCATTCTTTAGGACCCACCCAACAAATTAATGAAGCTTCTATGAACCTAATATACTTTACAGTTTGTGGCACTTCCTATAATACAGGGAAGGCTATGTATAAAGAGAAACACCAGATTACACAGGCATTTAATCACACTTCGCTATATTAGACTCAAAGTATTAAAAGATATTGATGAATAACATTAGGCACGTTTATTTAACTGATTTCATTGTAACTGGGGTGGAAAATGATTAATGTTATCCAAACTTTAGAAGGTTATGCCTATTGCCCTTATATACTGTACCTTAGCTTGTTTGGTAAGCCTGAGGAAGCCAGTGGGCACAGAGTTAGAAGGGAGAAGAGCAAGAGAGAATGTGTTGATCATGAATGCTAGACCAGAAAATCACATGTAAGACTGAAACAGCAGTGGACCCAACGTTGGTATTTGGACAGAAGAGCTAAGCCTTCCCTCCAGACAGCTGAAGAACAGTTCAGGTGATGGCCAAGATTTTGTTTCATACTTGACAGACTCAGTCTCCTTTCCAAAAGAGGTTCAGACTCTTTCCAGAGCGAAGAAAAATGATTTTTATGTTGCCTTCTCCTTTTCTGGGCCTCACTCAATCCCTGGATACTCTGCTATATTAAATTCAGATAGTCACTGTTGAAATTCAAAAAGTAGTAGTTGAAGCTGGCTTTTGTGAGGTTGCTGGTTTTCCCACTGTCCTGAGTGAAAGGAACATGGCCCCAACAGATAATAAGGACAGGAAGCTAGTCTTTTTAACTATAATGGAAACCCCAACTTCCCTGCATTGTCTCAGTGAGGCCTTCAGGAACAGCTGATGCAGAAGAAAGTGTGTCTTGAAGAGCAGTAGAAATATCAAGAGATGATTTCGACATGGACTTCTCATGACTCTCCTTTTTGTGAGACAATGTACCAGTTTATTCCACCCAGCTGCCTTTGATATAATATTGCATCACTGCTAGATTTTAGTATTATAATATTTGCATTCATCTACCTACCTCTCTATCAATCCAGGTATTTACGTGGTTCACAACACCATAGCATCTGAGCACCTCAGGTCAGAAATAACAAAAGTCTACAATCAGAAGAACATACTTTCTCTGTATAAAGTATAAGTAGCAACATCCAGAAGAGATTGTCCATCTGTAATGTAGAGCATCAAAACATAAAACAAAGCAAAACAATACAGACTATAATCATATTCTGTGATATTATAAACAACGAAACCTGTATTAAAGACAATCTCCTATCTTAAATGGCCATTTTAAAGTACTCTATGGTTGCCTTTGTAATTTTGCTTGACCTTCAGTTAAAGACTATCTGTACTCAGCAACCAATTTTCGTTGGTCCCTTGGGTGGTTGCTTAAGACAGCTTTTCCTGTATATAACATTCCCATAACAAGGGAGAGTAAATTCAAGTTTGTCAACATTTACTGCTAGAGACAAATGTCAGGACTGAGGACTTGTTTAAGTGAATCATTAGCAGCCATCCATCCATATCACCACAGCCAGTCTGTTTCTGTGACTGTATGTCTCCTTCAAAGACTCTTGCCTCTTGGCAAATGCATACAGTGTATATTGTATGAATGGCTGCTTATCCTAAAATTTGTCCCCCAAATTAGTGTGAGCTTAATGCTGACAAATGTGGATTTTCCTGTTATGCTTTCCTTACCCAAAGAATAAAACATAGTATTTCATTCAAGAGTACTTTTAGTTCAGATTAAAGAAAAAACAACAAATGAGAAGGAACAAATATAAAACAATAGTGTCAGTCTCCATGGTTCATAAATCATGAGTCAGCCCCCAAAACATCATGAGACTGGTTAAAAATCATGAGATTTAAAAATAATAAATGTTGGGTTATTTTTATTTGCCTTCTGTGTTTTGAGCCTTTACATTTTCAAGTTTTCCTCTGCCACCAGGAGGACTAGAAATGTCCTTTAAAAAAAAATATGAAAGCTGAGATTCTCATGTAAAACAAGAACTGTTATGCTGGGGGTTGGGTGAAACCTTATCAAAGCTGTTGTTCAGTAGCTATCCTATAGCCAGGATAAATGTAAGACGCAGTTAAAGTCCTTTTTGGAATAAGATAGCTGAAACAATAGGAACCACCTCCCATAACACAGGTCGGGGAGGCCAGCCAGAAGCTGGCTCCTCAGAAGCAGAGCTATTTGGACAGAGTTGTTTCACGGCAGGCTGAAGGCAAGTGCAGAGGGCTGGATGTTGCTTCGGAGGAAGAGTCTGTGTGCGCGTGTGAGCAGACACAGCCCAAGAAAAACACCACTGAAGCGGAAAGTCAAGGACAGCCAGAGAAGCACTTGTGGTGTGACTTTGATGGAAAGATAAGAGAGAGTGACTGTGAGGGAAGCTAAGAGAGAAAGGTTTTTGCATAGAGTGCTGTCAAGACAAAAAGTCTTAGAATATTGAGCAAGGAAACTGTCTGCTGCTGCTGTTGAATTCCTACTGTTCAGGGAAACAGGATTCTACATTCTTTGCACCTAAGAAATACCTGACTTCATCAGCAATTTCTCCTCCTAATAGAAACAACCCTCAAGTCCCTGAATATTGGTAATAATACTTTACATTCATTTAGTGCTTTTAGTGCATTTCAAAGCACTTTATACAGATGGATAAGTACTATTATCTCCATTTTGCAGATGGGGAAACAGTAATAACATGATTCCATGTGTTTGGGCCTTAAGAAAAACGCAAAATATAAAGAGATTCAGGATAAAACCCGGAGAGATGGCCACACTGACAAACTTTCCATCAGCAAGAAAGCAGAGTGTGTCTCTTGCTCTGTAAGTTCCTTCATTTTCTTAGCCTGTTCCCCCCCAGAAGACCAGCAAGTAGACGTTTTACACGTAGAAGTACAGAATCCGCAAAACAGCTGCCTACTTGCTATGCCACATTTTCCTCCACTGTTCAGAGAAGGCTGCAAACTGCAGAGACTGCTCCAGCCATAGGCATTGGCACATAGTGGGTTTCTTTTGTGCTGGAGACTCCTCTGCGGTGAAGAAAAAAAATGTCATTGCACCTTGCATTGCTGACAGCATATCAGATTGTTTCTCCTCTTCTACTATAAGGGAAAACTATCCTTGAAATACCAAGTAGTAAAGTGAATGAATGAAAAGAATTGTGCAGCCGTGTCTGCACAAGTATAGAATTTGCTAACCAGCACATTTGAGGGGTTGTACATTAAAGTGGTTTAAAAAAAAAAGACCTAAATTTCTAATCTTTGCAGTGGCAGCAAACCTGTTTCTTTCCACTTTTTTTCTTCTTTATTGAGATCATTTCCTATCTTTATGGTGAAGGTTAGATGAGCAATGAACAAGATCTCAATAGTAAAATTGTATTCCCTGTTGGTGAGGTTAAATTTCATTTAAACGGTGGGGACGGCAAAGCAGGGTCTCAAAGGTTCAAGAATGCAGTTATTCATTTCAGTGGCAAAAAATACTTTCCTTTTCAATCATGTTGTTACATTTAATTCATTGATCAAAACAATTAGCCAGATCCTCAGCTGGTGGAAACCAACTGAGTGCCATTGACTTCGATGAAACTATACCCGGTCATGCCGGCTGACTGTCTGCCCAAAGATTTGTAGCAGCTGAACTTCTATTATGAACAACTGAGCTGATTGAGAGGACATGTACATTTATCCAGTCCCATGGGTAAGCTGGGGTGACACAGGAGTTAAACAGCAAAAAAAAAAAAAGACAGAAAGCAAATGAGAGTCAAGAAAAGAAAAGAAGAGAAGACATAGAATACAGACTGAAGAATTTATTTCTATATACATAAATACAAAATCTTTCTTGGCTGAAAAGCCATACTCTGAACTCTTCACTTATTTATGGCATCTTATTTAAATAACCTTAGCGAAAGGTCAAGACAACATCATCTGAATCTTCGTTTGTGTTCCAGGATTTTGTTTCCTTCAATAATTGTTCACCTAAAGCCTACAAAGTGTCTTCGAGACTACAGGGGTAAGATAGAAAGAGAAAAGGTGAGATTGGTAGTGAACCTGTTTTGTGCATGCTACAAAAATTCGCACCTGATATTATAGAGACTTGTGTCTTTTTGTAAATTAACACTGTGTAACACTTCTTACACAGACAACAGCCAGTCGGCTTTAACATGGGATTTGCTCAAGTTTTATGACTCTACTCCAGTGCTCTGCATGCTATTAATAAAATAGAATTGAATCCTCATTTTTGGATCTAGAGTCTTCTGAGTGACTCCCCCATTTAGTCCCATGGGATAAGAATCATGATTTTCTGAGGAATATTTTTATTTTTCTCATTGTAGAAAGTTGGCAAGCTTACTGTACATGCTAGCTGGCAAGCCAATAAGAGTATGAACCAATAAAATCTTTTGGACAGTTTCAAATATATGTATGGAAAGGTAAAGAAAACAATTACTTTCTGAATACTTGTGCCAATAAAACCCTTTTCATATGACCTCACCTTTGAATGACGAGAGATTATTTCATTCTATTGCTGGATGATTTAAACCCAGTAACAAAATAATTTCAAATACGTTTATTTATAAATGACCCCTCAAGGGCTTGAGACTCATTCACGTAAGAGACTGCATCTCTCCCCGTGTTAAACTGTGGTAGCGCAGATCTGTGAAACTCTTGAGGTAAAGTACACAAGGCAGTAGGAAGCTGCGAGCACCTTGCCTTTCCTTCATACCAGGGAATTCCAGACTATGAAATGAAGGATGGGGATCTTGGGGGCCAAAGCTCTTCCACATACTTCTTGAGTCAGCTTGAAAGCCACGTAAATCTCTGTGTCTCCATTTCACACATCTATAAATAGGTAGAATAATACTTACACATTTCACTAGGAAGGTCGGGAGGCTTAGTTCATTAAAAAGAAAAGGAGGACTTGTGGCACCTTAGAGACTAACCAATTTATTTGAGCATAAGCTTTCGTGAGCTACAGCTCACTTCATCGGATGCATTCAGTGGATGAATGCATCCGATGAAGTGAGCTGTAGCTCACGAAAACTTATGCTCAAATAAATTGATTAGTCTCTAAGGTGCCACAAGTCCTCCTTTTCTTTTTGCGAATACAGACTAACACAGCTGCTACTCTGAAACCTGTCATTAGTTCATTAAGGTATGTAAAATGTGTTGGGGTCCTCAGATGGAAATCTCGGTGCAAATGGAAAATATATTTCATAAGTCTTATTACTTATTTATTAGTGTGAATTAGGGTCAGGCAGAGCAACTCTCAGCTGCCTCTGAATGTACCATTACAAAATAAATGCTTAGCTTATTCATATCTCAGATGTGAAACTTAGATGGTCTCCAATGAAAGAGATTTCAAGACTGATTATTTACATTACTACAGCCACAATCATTATTGTCACAATATTTAATCCGTAACTCAAGATATCATTACTATAGTTCAGGGCTATGGTTGCTACCTCTTAAGATTGTGACCAGATCCAAAGACATGTGTGAGTTTGGAGGGAGAGGAGAGGGAGGTGGAAAGGGCTTGAGAGGGGTATCATGTTCCCTCTGCAGTCTCATTGCTAATTATCTAGGGATAACCTGATCCTTCTAGAAATACTGGCTGTGCAGAGGGAAGGCATGAAATAAAAGAACACATGAGACCTTCCCTGATCTATTAGTCTCTTTCTGAGCTTGCTACAGAAATACAGTATTTGGAGATGATACAGTGTGTAGAAAAAATTACTTAGGAAAAACAAACTCTTTTTGCACAAAGCACCAATTTTCCCTTAAAAAACCCCTATCCTTGTTTACAGTAATGGTCCCCAATCACTGTAGTAGGACTATAACTCTGATTTCCAGTTTACAGTTTCAAAACATTAATATAGAATACACTAAGGCACTTATTTTCAGACTTGGATGACTAAAATTAAATACCTACATATTTAAGCACTTAAATAAGAATTTTAATGATGCTGAGAGCCAGCAGCTTCCACTAAGTCAATAGAGAGATGATGGTATCAACACCTTTGAAAATTAGGCCATCTACATCAGTGCTTAAATATGGATTCAGATGCCTAATTTTTGGCAACTAACTTGGAAACATTTCGTCTACAATCTTGATTGTCTAAACCTTTATTATCTGAAATTCCCTATGATCTGAAACCTGATGTTGTCTCCAAATTCCTATGAGTTATACTGAAAATTACTCCAATGTATTCAATATCTCCTGAGGTATTAGGCTAATACCTGTACTGTACTGCAGGATGTTTCATTAAGGTTAATGTATTTTAGCATTTTTCATATTACTGTGTATGTAGGTGTAAGATGCAAATGAACTGGGATCTAAATCAACCCCCCTCTTTACCCATATCACAACAGAGACATTTATACAAAAGAGGGGGTTTTTTTTAGTATGTCTCAGCTTGAATCCTTTGAAGTGTCTCAGGAATCTTCCAGAAGATCACAATAGAAGAAAGTCAGGGGAAGAGCATGTTTTTACTTTAACAAGACTTCTTTGCAATTTTGTTCTACCGCAAAGCTTTTCTTAGCTGTCTACTTAAGGCAAATTTTACAAGCAGTTCCATCTGAGATCTTGTCTACAAAAAACTTGCACCAGTTTAATTGAACCAGTTTAGCTAGGGCTGGTCTACACACAAACTTACACCAAAATATATTACATGGTTGTAATTCACAAAAAGAGTGTGGTCACATTTACAGTGGAATAAAATTCCTATTTTGATTTAACCTGACTAATTTCTTTACAGGCTTAAGCAAAATTGAATGAGACACTTTTATTTCTAAATAGGAGTGTCCACACACAAACTTGCATCAAAATAATGAAGATGTGAATTAAAACCCAATATAGTTAGGTACAAGTTTGTGTGCAGATAAGACCTCAAACCAGTGCAAACCCCATGTGGACACTCTTTTTTTCAGTTTAAGAGTGACTTATTTCAGTTTACCTTAAACCTGTTCCTACCTGATTTAAGCTAAACTCAAATAAGCCTGGTTTAAACTGAAATAAAGTGTCCACACACGACCTTTGCACCAGTCTAACTAAATTGATTTAAATCACATCTTAAGTTAACACACTTGGCTGTGTGTGAACAAACCCTAAGAAACAGACACAAAAAGGTAAGGATGTGCTGAAAAGCACAGAGGAAGGAATAACTTGGAGGAAGGGGTTATTTTTATTATTGTTGTTGTAATCTGGTCATTTCTTGGGGCAGAAGAGCTAACTCTAGGAGGGACTTGAATGATGGTAGCTTGGCAAATGGGGAATGCATTCTATGCATGGGTGGTACCATCTTAGCAACACCGTATTAAAGGCTGCAGACAAGGAGGAAACACCCCCTCACTTGAAATTCACATTCCCCTCTTTGTGATATATTACCATTGCCCGGACAACCAGTAAGTTCTTTGTTGATTGATTGAGTTGTATATTCTAGGAAATACAGATAAAACCTATCAAATGTAGCCCTCCTACATATAGGTCAGGAAAGCAACATTTAGAAGTACAGTAAAGAGTTTACTCACTGCAAGGGAACGAGACACAGCACAATCTGGCAGTTGTATTGCCACCCCCACTCCATGCTGCCAAATGGAACTTTGTTCAAGTTCCAATACACAGCATGAGTGATGTGCGACAGGCAAAATGACTAGACCTGATTCTAGGGTCCACAGACACAAACAAAATGTACTTGAGGAGGACAGTACTGAAAGTGAAAAGATACACAGTCCTAACTGGACCCCTGACCTGAACTTTGTTTTTCTATAGGGCAGCTGTTTGGAGAGAAGAACACATTTGACTGTGACACAGTGATCCAAGAATTCTTACATGAGGGGTCCTCTATGTTGTAAATGAAAGCAAAACACACAAAAAAAAGATTTGTGACGGGGACCATGCAGCATCACAAACAGTTCTGCTCCTGTCTATACAAATGGGCTGTGTGTGAGGAATTAATCAGGACTTGAGAAAGATGGAATCATGCTCCTTCTCACCCCCTACATGATGACTGGACCATACTATCTCTCTCGCACAAGTTTAAACTACTAGGGATCACTTCACTCATCACTAAAACACAGCAACCCCTGTGAAGACACATAGCTGCTTTGAACAGGGTCCAGCAACAATACACAACATTTGCCAGGATTACAATGAAGGAGAGGGTGGTATCCAACTGAAATTACAGTGCAAGTTTAGGTAGGTAGAATAATGCATTTACCCAAACAGGAATTTGCTAGGAGTCTAGGGACAACAGGTGTCCGGGTTTTGATTTTGTTTCTCATCTAAAAGACAGCACATCTATAGCAAAGGGCTCCATTACATCATACTGTTAGGGCTTTGGTTCAGTACTGGCTTGGAAGGAATGCCACCTACTGGATCACCAGCATCACTTCTTACAGGACCTAGTTGTTCTTCAGAGGTTTCCCTTCCAAGAACTGATGCTGCTTAGATTGTGAGATTTACCCTGTTATGGCTGTTTACTGTAGGTGGACTTTTATTTATATATTTTCTTAATGATAGATAAACCCTCTTTACAGTATGTTGGCTTACAGGGCTTCCCAGATGTGTGGTCAGTCCTTCCATTACATCTAATGGACATATTTGTTTGATGAATTGGTTTTGAGGAGAAAAAAAGGCAAAATGGCTCCTTCAAGAAATGCCTGTCCTGGCAACTCCCCATTGTCCAGCTTGTCAGGTTCCAAAGGGGAAGTTAAGTCTTTCGAGGCGGTATATGTCTCATTTCCAGTGTGGGCTAGGAAAATTATATTTACTTCCTCTTCTTTATTATTTGTATTACAGTAGCATCTAGAGACCCCATCCAAGATTGGGGTCCCATTGTGCCAAGCACTGTGCAGGCAGCTAGTAATAAAGAGTCCCTGCCCCCAAAGAGTTTGCAGTCTAAGCAGACCAGACACACATAGTGTAGGAAGCCAGTCTTGGAACCATCTTCATTAGTGACAATATAAAAATACTGCTGTTATTTCAAAACACCTAATTTTCATCAAAAGTGGGCACTGTCCATTTTTCCATATGTGGTCATGTATACATTTTTGCCTTCTTCTTTTCATTTCACAGAGCCCTCTTCTCAACGTAGCAGAGTGAGTCAATCCAATTGTATAGCCCAGAAAGCCCAGTTTCCCTCAAGAACCTGGTGAGATGGACTGTGAGGAGTCGATTGACATGATTAGGAAGCGCCATGTTCCCCAAACAAACATCCTAGCTCAGACGTGTACAAACATCCTAGCTCAGACATCAGTATGTCTCATTTAAGAAACCAAAGGGAAGGAAAAATACACCTGAATTCCTGAAAAGTCCTAAAAAGTCATCCACAAGCTGTCACTGTGGTAACCGTCAAAGACAACAGACTAAACAGGACTCAAATGCACAAATTCATGTAGCTATGAATAATATAAATATGAGATTGGAAGCTGATACAAGCACTGCAATATCTGTAAGTTCTGAAGAGACACCTGAGAACAAAATTGCTGTTGTAACTCCAAAAGAAACTGATGTATTGTAGTAAAACTAAAATCAAAAGGAGATAAAGGTTCCAAGATGACTGGAGGGCAATGTAAAGGTCACGGGTATTTTGTTGGTACCCTTAATTGTTATAGAAGGAAATGGTCCTTCACTAATGGGCAGAAATTAGCTTAATAATAAAAAGCTGGATTGGAAGAACATAGACCACATGTTAAATCTGGTGGCAAAGTTTTGGGGGTTTTTAAGTCTGATTTTGATACAGACCTGAGTTTAGTGAAATGCATAAAAGCAAAACTCCACGTGTGAAATCCTGGCCCCAATGAGGTAAATGGCAAAACTTTCAACTGGGCCAACATTTCACCCATGTAGTTAAAACCTTAAGTGTCTTAAAGCTAGTACTGTGCCTTACAAGCAACTATAGTAGGGCACCTAGAATTGTAACTGCAGGAAATAATTTCACCTACAGAGTTCAGCGAATGAGCTGCATCAGTTTGAGTTCCAAAACCTCGTGAAATGCAAGGCTTTGTGAGCTGGAGAAGTATCCATTTCCAAAACCATTACAGTTACTCACAGATTTGGTAGGAGGAGTGAAGTTTATACAACTTAACTTATCCCAGCCATGTCAAAAGGTGGCAATAGAGCCAGATTCTAAACCATCTCTGACATGAATATGTGTTACTTTTCTACATAACTACAGTACATCATCTTATGGTATTAGCTAACCAAGACCATATGCCCCTCATTTTTAAAGGACACTGCTACATTTGTACCTCCAGATGTACCCGGTGCATCCCACATTAGCATAAAATACAGGCATTTGCATGCCCAATTTGCACAGCTAAAGTTATGTATTTCCATGCACTGTTAGTTACTTGGTCTGTGTGTTTTAATGTAAGACTTTCTGCGGGTGCAATGCTACATGTTCATTTTTAGTAACCAGGGTAATGATGAGAACTGGTTGAAAAATGAAAAACTAGTGTTCTGAAAAATACAAATGTTTGAAATTGTCTTTGTTTTTCAAAATGTTGAAAACTGACTCATTTTTCATTGCGGGAAAATTTTGTGATTCTTTTTCTTCAAATTTTAATTAACTTCAAAAGCATTATTGAAACATACCAAAAATGGTACACAGTTCTTCCGAAAAGAGAAGGATTTCAACAATGTTGACAATTTTTCACAAAAAATCATTTTTTTTTCCAACAGGAAAAACTTTGTATTCAGAAATGTTCACCAGCTCTAGTAATATTTTCAGTCAGGACTGACCTGTGCCATATTTACTCTGTGTCACACTACTATTCCCCAGTGCCATCTGATGCCCTAGCAGATAAGATTTTAATCCCTATGTTTTCTAAATTGAAATATGAACAAGATGCTCGGACATCACAATGATGAGCATGATATAAATGCAGAAAGAGTGAGCATTATTCATCTGCATTGCATGTTTCTGTATACATTTCACCATTACACAGTAATAAATCTCTATCCATGCAGCCCCAATGAGACCCATCTTTCCCGTTGTTTCAGCTAATTAAAACAATCATTACACCTTTCCTTAGAATGATGTTGGATTAAACAATTAGCTAAATTCAGGTGATCCGACAGGTTAAGTAACTCAGTCTGGCTGAAAGAAAAAACATTCCTTGTCTGTTTTCAGCATAGCAGTCATATTAGTCTGTATCCACAAAAAGAACAGGAGTACTTTTGGCACCTTAGAAACTAACAAATTTATTTGAGCATAAGCTTTTGTGGGTTACAGCCCACTTCATCGGATGCATAGAATGGAACATATAGAGAGAGAAAGAGAGAGAGAGAGAGAGAGAGAGAGAGAGAGGACATGAAAAGGTGGAAGTTGCCATACCAACTCTAAGAGGTTAATTAATTAAGATGAGCTATTATCAGCAGGAGAAAAAAAAACTTTTGTAGTGATAATCAAGATGGCCCATTTCAGACATTTGACAAGAAGGTGTGAGGGATAGAGACTGGGGATAGAGGTCTGGGATAGAGACTGGGAGTGTCTGGGTCATTACACAAATTGAATCTATTTCTCCATGTTAAGTATCCTCACACCTTCTTGCTAACTGTCTGAAATGGGCCATCTTGATTATCACTACAAACGTTTTTTTTCTCCTGCTGATAATAGCTCATCTTAATTAATTAGCCTCTTAGAGTTAGTATGGCAACTTCCACCTTTTCATATTCTCTGAATGTATATATATCTTCTTACTATATGTTCCATTCTATGCATCTGATGAAGTGGACTGTAGCCCACGAAAGCTTATGCTCAAATAAATTTGTTAGTCTCTAAGGTGCCACAAGTACTCCTATTTCTTGTCTATTGTATCAGCTAGCATGGACAGATTTCCCATTCATTGATTGAACTTCCTTACTCTTTATCTGCCTTGTCTTCTCAGTCTGAGCCATGAAAAATATCAGCACAGTAACCGGAAGTCTGTATGCTATATATAGCACTAAAATTGAGTGGTATCTTTAAACATGCATCTTTTGTCAAGGTTTACTGGAAGATGAACTACACCTTTGCTGAAACCTGAGGCACACAATTACTCCACAAGCAGTCAGGGTGAGAGAAGGGCTACAGAGGTGGGACATGGGGAAAGGAATCATTTTGACATGGATTTTTGCTCTCAGTGCCATCTGAGCACTGTAAGCTTCCTCCTGTGTTTTTGTTTTGTTTTGTTGTTGTCTCTACCTTGATGCCGTCTCCATTACAACAGTCCTCAACATGTAACCCAAGGAACTGCAGTGCTCAGCATATTTGTGACTATATAGTTCACCCTGTTTATTAGCTTAATTTTATTCTGCCCATGCATCTCTTCTACTAAAAGACGCACAATGGGTAGAAAACTAGAGTCTTGGTGTTTTTTTAAAAAAATCCTAATTAGGGTTTTTTCCAATTATCAGAAAGTTTTGCATCCGTTCAATAAAGTTAATAGCAAAATATCTACACACACACACCCACCCCAACCCCACACATATATAACAGACCACACCATGGGAGTCTCTTTGGCATTTACTACACTCCTCATGTGCAACTATTATTGATGTCAGCAGGACTTCCATCCACAGGATGGAGTGTGGAGATCCTCAGTAGAAATCCTTAGTTAATATAGGAGCAGAGAATTTTGCTCCTAGTTTGTATATCATACGTCCTCTCATGTGCCCTGATTCAGCAGCCAGTCCAGCCAGTCCAAGAGACTAGGGTAAAAATGGAAAAAAAGAAATAGAGGGAAAGAACTAAGCACATTCTTATGCAGATAGATGCTATAGAAATGTCTGTATATAAATAAAAAATAAATAAGTGAGTGGATGTATGTTGGAGAGGGAAGAGAAACTAGAGGAGGGGGAATAAAGAAAGAGAGGGGGGGAAGAAACCCCTAAGGGGAGAATCAAAACAGGAAGAAACTCAATGTCAAGAAAGGGGAGAGGCTAAAAAGATGCATTGGGGAAAAGAGTCCCAAGAGAGGAAAGACAGAAGGGGACACCCATTGCAGGGGATGAGAGGAGGCTAAGTAGTGGGGTAGTGGAGAAAAGATAAAGCAAGAGAGAGATTGGTGCAGGGCAGTAATTAGAGCAGAGAAGGATGGAAAAGAAAAGTTAGTGAGGAAAAAGAAACAAAATAATAAAATACAATTTGAGAGACAAAGAGAGAGAACAGAACCATATGCAAGGATGACACAGTGTATTAAACTTGTTTAGATGTTGTAGGAAGTGTAGTGCCAAAATATTACGTAAACTACACATTATGTTCATCTTTATATATCAGGAGACATCAGTAGCACTCAGCCTAATGAGAACATCTATGTAGTGCAAGAGTTAAAAATGATAATGTTCAGAGAACAATAAGAGAGTGTCACTCAAAAGCTGAAGTACTTGAAATGTAAGTTTCATGATGAGCAAAAGAAGAGATGTCAAACTAGCAGTCAGTTGTCAAATTTGTCTTCTTACTGCCTGATACTTAAAGAGCTTTGACAAGAGGAGAATGAACCTGATCCTCACAAATATGTTCTGTCTAACTACCTATCTGGGGAGAAATCCTGGCCCTTCTGAAATCAATGGGAGTTTTGCTATTGATTTTAGTGGAGTCAGGATTCACCTTCGGTATTTATATGGCTAATACTGTACTACTGGCTGTTGTTGGAGGGTGCAGTGTATTTGTTGGGTTGAACTTTTGTGATTGTTCCGTACACTCATTTTACATATTGTCACATTCTAGGATGCAATCCAGACCAGTGAGGGGCTGTTTCACCCCACCTGCCCTGCAACCTTGCCTCACAATGCTTTGCTGTTGTAGCTCCCAACCTGGGCCACTCACAGACAGCCAAACAGCATGCAGATCATGCCCTGAGTATCTATGTATAGCTACAGCCCTACTTCAGCAACTCTGACCCCAGCAGCTTGTTAGCAGCACACCAGCCACACTCTGACTTACTGCAGCCTTGTTACTACCTGACCCCAAGACACACCCAGTCCCAAATTTTCCCAAAAATATGTGGTCTGCACTGTCTAGCCCTCTCCTGGGCAGTTCAGATATTAGAAGTCTGTTGCCCCTGTAAGGGGTCCATAGGCATCAGTTTGTGACTTAAACTGGAGTTACTCAAACAGTTCAGTTTAAACACAAGAATGAATTAGTTTTGATTAAAAACTAAAACGAGTTTATTTAACTACAAAAACATAGATTTTAAGTATGTACACATATAAGGTATTAAAGTCAGAAATGGTTACAAGAGACATAGATAAAACACTTTCTAGTACAGAGGTGGGCAAACTACAGCCCACGGGCCACATTCGACCTGCGGGACCATCCTGCCTGGCCCCTGAGCTCCTGGCTTGGGAGGCTAGCCCCCAGCCCCGCCCCTGCTGTCTTCCCTCCCCCGCACCCATGCCACCTTGCGGGCAGTGCTCTGGGCGGCAGGGCTGTGCACTCATGTAGGGCAGCGTGGCAGCGTTTCTGGCTCTGGCCAGGTGGCACGGCTGCCAGACATGCTGCTCTGAGTGGCATGGTAAGGGGGCTGGGTGGTTGGATAAGGGGCCAGGGGTCCCAGTTCGCAGTCAGGGAACAGGGAGCAGTTGGATAGGGCAAAGGTTCTGGGGGTGGGGGGATCAGAGGATGGGGACCTGGGGGGGTGGATAGGACGTGGGAGTTCCAGGGAGCCTGTCAGGGGGCGGGGGTGTGGATAGGGGTTGGGGCAGTCAGGGGACAGGGAGGAGGGGGGGTTGGATAGGGGGTGGGGTCCTGGGGGGGCGGTTAGGGGCAGGGGGTCCTAGGAGGGGGCGATCAGGGGACAAGGTGCAGGGGAGTTCGATGGATGGGGGGTTCTGAGGGAGGTAGTAGGGGGTGGGCAGTGGGAGGGGTCAGATAAGGGGTGGGGGCCGGTCTGTCTGGGGAGGCAGAGCCTTCCTTACCGGGCCCTCCATACAGTTTTGGAAACCCGATGTGGTCCTCAGGCCAAAAAGTTTGCCCACCCCTGTTCTAGTAGCTAACACTTAACAAACTAGACTTGGTTCAAGCTAAAATCCTTACCCCATGTTCCCAGCAACATCACTGACCAAATTTTCATGTCAGGAGCCCTCCCAAAGTCAAAAGGCTGGTTCCTTTCTCTTCTTAGGTAAAAGAAAGAGAGAGAGAGATGGATAGGGAAACATAACTTGGGGTGTTTTTGCCTCTCCCTTTTATATTTCAGTCACCCTTTGAAATGCATTTTCCTGAAGGTTACTCATAGATAAAGTTCCTTCCAGCTGTGAGGACGGAGACATGGAATCTCCTGGTGAAAGAGGTTCCATGTTGTTGCTTGCTAAAATGCAATCTATTCTTATCTGCCTTCGTTGGCAAAGAATAGCCACTTGACCGGTGATTGTCAATCAACTTTGATGACAACTGGCTAGAGGCTTGTCCTTTGTCTTTGAGAAACCAGTTTACCCCCTCTTGCTGTCCCAAGGACCCTATTTACTACTTATAAGTAAACACACATTTCTTTGTTTAGGACAGACCTGTTTAATAACTGCTGCCTAATCAGAGCTACTTGGGTTAGAACATGTGCTAAGAACATCACACCGGGGGAGTTCATAACTTTACATATAATGTTGCTACATACTTTTCACCATATTACTGACCAGCAAGTTATTAGTTTTCAAATGATACCTCGCAAGGCGTATCTTGTACAAAATTTATTACAATAATGTGTAGTGTGTGAACACGGGTTCATTCACTCACACACATACACACACACATTTGAAAATGAATAAATGTACAGTACAAATGCAAACCTTCAGACCAATAAGCACATGCACACATCAATGGAGATTACATTTAGATGCCGACATTTTCAAAAATGACTCATGATTTGGGGTGCCTCCATTTTTGGGTACTCACCTTTGGCCATAATAAAGTAACTTTATTCTCCGAAAATGCTAAGCATCCACCTTCTGAAAATCAGGCCTCTCTAAAAGTGTCTCAAATTGAGTTCCCCAAAATTAAGGCACTTAAAATCTCTAGTGACTTCTGAACATTTAGGCTAGCTTCTGCCATGCTAAGGACTGTACATGCCTTGTTCTGGTGGAATAATTGATGAACCTGAAGAAAGTACTACCTTGACAGCTTGTATCATATGCTGTCAGTTTTCCTGGCATACAGAAATTTGCTAAGCATATAGACTTCGTAATCCAAAGCCAATGGAAGCCAATTTCAGTCTTCTTATCTTGATGATTTCCCTGTTCTTAGGGCTTGCCTATATAAGAAAGTTAAACAAATTTAACTAAAGATGTGATTTTAAACTGGGTTAGTTAAATCAGTGCAAAAGGCTGTATAGACACTCTTATTTCAGTTTATACCAGGCTTATGGCAGTTTAGCTAACATCAAGTAGTCCTGCTTTATACACAAAGTTGCACCAATTTAACTAAGGACATGATTTTATAGCAATTTAGTTAAGCCAATGCAACTTCATGTGTGGACACTCTTATATCAGTTTAAACCTGGCTTACTTTGGTTTAATTTATGCCTCTAAAGTTACAGGCAAGCATGAGCTCAATTGATATAACCAGTCTTAAACCAAAATGAGAGCGCCCACACAAGAGTTTGCTCTGGCTAAACTAAATCAGTTTTTAAAGCAATATTCAGAGTGATCTGGTTTCCATTTTATATTATTCCATTCACCAGTCCCTACTAATATGTCATATCTGAATCCTATCATGCCAGGAGATTATTTTATTATTGTTTTTATTAGAGTTACTTAAATTCATCAGTCCAAGCCTATTTTCTTAGTTCTTAGGCAATATGTTATAATCTAAGTTTCTTAAGTGACTGGGTGATTGAATATGTATAATTTGCTTGATTTAAGTCCCTTACTTAGCACTTAACACCTGTTCCATTACTGAATATAAAACAAACAAAAGAAACCCAAACAAATTCAGCAAAAAACTATACTTATTCTTATCTCTATCAGGTGGGGTTATACATCTGTCTTCCATTCACACTAATAAGCATGACATAGGTAAACCCCACATACATCAGACTATATCTCTATGATATTGTATTGCATTTTAAAGTCTTGCAATGATTGGGTGTTGTTTCCTTGAGTCATCCCCAAATAGTGAGAGTCCACCATTGCCATATAGAATGGAAAAACCTGAACAGCCTCCCACCATTATTTGCTGCACATGAGAGTGATTTTTATCTCAAGGCTTCTCCAATAAATGTTTTTCGTAAACTGAGAAAGACCCTCTAATAACCTGTGATATCACTGAAAAAGTAGTTGGCCCGGTTCCAGCTAGTTACTTCCAAATCCTGTCTTGGCAGTCCCAATGAGAGCAGACTAGCATTCCTCAGCCATTCTAGGAACTAGCAAAGCCATCTACTTTAACCTTCTGAATTACAGCAAACTTCCGCATAAGCATTCATTTGGATGGCAGTATGGAAAAAATATCTGTATCTTTAAAAGTCATAGGGAGGATTACGGTCCTGCTGCACTAAGACAAAAATCCCAAGCTTCTGGGAAGTTCATTGTTAGCTTATGGTTGGATAGAGAGTGATATTGGAGAACCTGTGAGGACATGCCTCTGAATAGGTGGAGAAAACATGTTTTGACATAGGGGACAATGCTAGTTTTGTGTTCTTTAATTGTGTTCTTCTTCAGATTTGAGTTTGAAATTGATTTACCTACAATATTTTTTGAACTGTTTGTGGATTTGTTTAGTTCATTTTTAATTGTGCACATAATTACTTCTGCTGTCTCTGGGACATCTGGAATAAAAAAAAAGTTTGGGTTCTTCATATTACGGTGTCCTACTAACCCTCGAGTCAGATTCCAAGGCCCCAAGTGATCATGGTGATCATCTAGTCTGGCCTCCTGTATTGGCTATAGAACTTCCCCAAAAATAATTCCTGATTGAAAGTAAGCCCTATATATTTAGTGTCAGAGTGGAAGAAGACATGAGGTTTTTTCTACCTAGCCAAAGACTAGAGTTTGTGCTAAACTTGCCTAATAAAATACGAGACTCAGCACTTTGTAAAGGAAATTTTCCTAGTACAGGTCCACTTACAAAATTACTTTGATATTTGTCATGCTTTCATGAGCTATTAATGAATTTTCCCTCAAAAGTCATTTATCAATTCAATATTGATGTTAAAATATGGCAATGGTTATTCACCATTTTGTCGATACATAGATTCATAGTGTTGAGAAAAGGTAAAAATATCTGGGAAAACATGCTTGGTCCTATCTATGGGTCTGATTCCAAGATGGTGACATGTAGGAGATACTTGATCGATCATCAAGGTCTGGCACTTTTTTATTTTGCCTGGGACAACGGGAGTTTTGCATCCTATAATGTGATAGTTGCTCTGTTCATGCAAGTTATACTTTTATTAGTATTGGTATATTTTCAAGAGGAAATGGCAAAAAAATATCCATAACAGAATGCTGCTACAAAGATCATTTTCCTAGCCAGTCACTTTAACCACGTCACCTCTCTCTTTGCACCCCTCCACTGCTTGTCTTCACTTTAAAGGCCCTTCACAGTCAATCTCCATCCTACCTATCATCTTTCAGCTGCTACTGAGCTGTTGACACTTGCCTCCCACCAGCCATGATTCCAGCCTCCATCAGCCACTGGTACATTTTCAAACAAGCACCTTTGTGCTTTCCTTCATGCTGCCCCATGTGGTTGGGAGGCACTCCCTGTAAACATCAACAATGCTACCTTCTTATCCTCCTTCATATCCCGCCTGAAAACTCCCCCTTGTCTCTCTACCTAAAAAAACTTGACAACAGTTAGGATGCTGGTGTGCTGAAGCCACTGCTGATCACCAGTATTGTCTCATGGCTTCCTTGTACTCCCATCTGTCTGTATCCAGCTGTTGCCTCATGTCTTCTTAGGAAGGAACTGTCCTTTTGTTTCATGTTTGTACAGCACCTAGCACAATTGGGTCCTGGTTCATGGTTAGGGTTCCTAGACACTACAGGGATACAAATAACAACAATGATAAATAATACAGTCTTCATCATTGTATTGCTGCATAAAATGTAATGAGTGATTTCTTCCTATTAAGACTATGGCTAAGTGATTTTAATGTCACATCTGTTTATATAATAGGAGATTAAAGTGTAATAGGACACAGTGTTCATTTTCTCCCTTCTGTCTGAAATCTGTAACTTTATCATGTTACTTTATACTCTCACTCTAAAACTTCTGCATTTGATACTGGAAGCAGGGAGGAGCCAGTATTCAAATACTTAAGTAACACAAATGAAACAACTTGAAAGTCAAGGAAAACATTCTGAGCAATTTCAATAAAGCATTTTTTTCATAATTTCAATTTATTCTAAGTTTACTTGCTTATTTCCTCTCTTGAGTGGGATAAGCAGGTGTGCAATTGACTTTAGCTTAAAGTCATTGTGTGGTATACAAGAGCATGAAGATATATATGCTGTGGGTGGAGTGAGCAACTTTCCAAGCAATCACCTTGTATTGAAAAGTCACAGAATTTCTTGAAAGTGCAGGCTTCTTCCATCTGTTTCTGCAATTCAGCTGGAAAATCTGCAGCTGTATCTAAATTGCTCAGAAAAATCCAAGTTTTCCGAGCTATAGTGTCTCTCTTTGAAATGATTATTGCTGCCTCTGATTCGCCATTTAGTTGTATTGATAAGCCAGATGGCAAGACTACTAAAGTGCTGCTCTACATATTTGTCCTTACACACTATGACCACCAGCATCAGTTTAGGTGGTAACATTTACAGCAGAAGTGGCAGGACAAAGAGGCACATCACAAACAACTGTGAATGCTAATGGAATCCACACACTGATGAACTCTACATGTGGCATGTGTACTACTACCAAAATACCAGAAAATTGTTCTGGCTACCTTCAGTGTGTTCATGGTCTGTTTGTGTAAATATGGACTGAAGAGAAATTGAGTTCAGTGTGACCTAGGTGACATGATTTGGAGAAGCAGTCCTGACTGCTCTGCATGGTGATTATAGGTGTATTACTGCAGCCCACAAAGACAACAGAACACTTGACTTGACTTCAGTGGATACAGCATCAAAGCTTAATGGGCCTGTTTTTCAACCTGTTGTTAGCTAGATATTCTTTCTGTAATCACAAAAGTTAGTAACATTAATTCAATTTTCCACCAGTGTAAGTGAATGAAGACTTGGGGCTCCAGAACCTGATTTAATACCATGCCACTAAACTAGATGTTTATCATCTCTTCACATTTATTTTTCAATCCACTAACAGTATGCAGTGAACAGGATGATTAGCAGCACCTCCTGTTTCACCAGCTGTTTAAACATGTTCTGGTTTCAGTTTCTTTGAACTATGTTCTGTAAATCAGATTTCCTTACTTGAGCATTTGTGGAATATTTTGGTTAATAGGTGAAGGTTCATGGACAACATCCATCATTATTTAATTAACCATTTCCGATGGTATTTTGCTTGGCCTTCTTGTACAGCAGCTGTGCATCTTCACTATTTTGAGGAACAACAAATATTCAGGGACGAAGGGCCCTGAGCCTGGAGGTGAAATAAGAACCTCGACCGTTGTGGTTTTTTATTTAATCTTTTGATGTGTACAGAAAACAATTTGGTCAAGTCAGGGAGGCATTGTGCATTATATTTTCAAAATGGTAGTCTTTTTTTGGAGATTGCATATGCAAACAACATCCAATTCAGTTGTAGACTCCAATTTGTATTTACCCAATCAGAGCCATAAATCCAGTAGCTAGAGTTGTCAGCACAGTAAGAATTGCATATGTGATTCATTTTAGAGGCACAGAAGTGCATGTGTAAACAGCTCCCTACATTGGCAGCAGACTAGGGTCACTTACATTGGCTCAACACTGGGGAATTCTCCCACCTAGTCATAGCATCACCTTTATGTTGCTGGATGAGGGGCCAGAATCACTCCCAGGGTTGAAAAATATGGAGATACGAGCATGCTAACTTTCTGAGCTAAACACAAGTGCTAGAAACCAGGAATGTCATAATGGATGTTTCTCCTATCCACTATAGTTACAATGTGTGAAATAGTTTCCATTATAGTGCCTATTTTCAAATTGCTTGTACCATTCTGAACCATTCACCATTTTCACTAGAACATGTCCGTAGTGTGTCTCTATCACAGATGATAGTATTTTATTTATTTTTTATTTTAAAGTTTTGGTGTTACGTGAGGATGAAAGAATAATGTTTTAAAATTGTCTTATGACACACTGGTTAAAGGAATATACTGTATTCTGGTTCCCATAAATACACTCTACACTGCACTGTATTTCTTACTGCTATTGCCCTATTGTGAGCTTTTTCTTTGAGTGGTTGCTTTAATAAACAAGCAATTACTGGAAAATCACTTTCATACCCAACATACTTCCTTTCACAACTAATAAGTCTTATCCTAACTTTTTGCTGTATTTTTTTGTTTTACTTGATCCACATCAAGCCACGTGAAAGAAATCATGAATCAATTGATCATTTAGTTGGGTCAATAGTTCTGTTTTGACATTCTGCATTAAGCAGTAACTAATTGCCCAATTCTAAATGCTTTTAAAAACATATCTAGGAAATCAATAACGCAGTAACTGCATTTTAAACAGAAGAATGAACGCAGCTATGTAGAAGGAAATGGACAGCTGAAACGTAGGCATGCTCCACAGCAGTACAATATTCCACTGTTCTTTCTGTGTCTTCATTCACGTTTCTTTCCTGACAGTCACTTCCGTTTGCACTAGCTAAATCAATAGCTCACACAGAACTTCAGTGGCTGGTAGTCACAGGAGTTGCATCCTCCTCTAACTCCTTCCTTCAAGTGTAATTACTGAAGTTCATCCTGGATGGAACAGCTGTGAGCTATCAGAGCAAGAAAGCATTCTGTTCACTGCAGCGAATGGTTACCCTGAAAGTCCAATTTCAGTGACTGATCTTACAGATATATGCATCCGTGGTAACATGTCCTGGACTTCTTTTTAATTCCTCTACATTCTAATTTCTCATTTTCATTCATACTTTAGTTTTTTTTTTCCCCCACCTTGCTAGTAGTAATTAAAACTATCCTTTTAAAGTGATGTTTTATGTCAGTGACACCATACTGTTCTAATATCTATTGTGACAGGGTCAGGCCAGAGGGCTACAGGAGAGTGCTAGAAGGTAAATATATTAGCCCCATATTAAGCAGGTCCCTTTCCCTGAGTAAAATAATGGGCTGTTCCAGAACAATCAGGAAATTGCTGGAACCAATTATGGCAGGCAGGCTAATTAAGACACCTGGTTTAAAAAGGACCTCACTTCAGTGAGTGAGGTGCGTGTGAGGACCTGGGAGCAAGAGGCTCACAAGGAGCTGAGAGTGAGACAGTGTACTGCTGGAGGACTGAGGAGTACAAGTTTCATCAGGAGGAAGGTCCTACGGTAAGGATAAAGAAGGTGTTGGGAGGAGGACATGGGGACGTAGCCCAGGGAGTTGTAGCTGTCATGCCGCTGTTACAGGAAATACTGTAGACAGCTGCGATCCACGGGGCCCTGGGCTGGAACCCGGAGTAGATGGTGGGCCCAGGTCCCCCCCATCCTCTCAACTCACTATTTGATACAAGAGGAGGTGACTTGGACTGTGGGTCCCACCAGAGGGGAAGGTCCCTGGCCTATCCCCCGACCCACTGGGTGCTTCAGCAGAGACTGTGGGGATTGTTCTCCACCCTTTCCGCATGCTGGCCAGTGATGAAGTTAGCTGAGTGAATGGCAGATTTGAGCCCTAGCAAAAGTGGCCAGACTGAGGGCTGCCATGAATCTCTGAGGCGAGCAAATTCGCCAATAAGTGCAAGACCCCACCAAGGCAGAGGAGGAACTTTGTCACACTATTTACTTTTTTAATTTATAATCATTTTATGGTGGTGTGTTTGTCCAAAACGATTAGTTACCAAATGTTAAATAATATTTCATAATGATTTAAGAATAATATATTGATTTTCAACCACCCTAATTTTAACCTCAAGTACCATTAGTATCTAGGCAATTGTGAACCACTGCAGAAGAGACAGCCCCCAAAGAATCCACCCAGTTTTATATCAAATAAATAATGGAACAAGATACTTTGAGAGGATTTATCCATTTCTGGGTAGACATACAGTGAGCAGGGATACAGCCATTACATTACCTGGTGAGTTACTGTATTCAGTCAAAACTCCTAGCATAAAATCTTGGCCCCCACCAAAGTCACTGGGAGTTTTGCTTTTGACTTCAGGAGTAGTTAGGTAGGCCACACAAATACTTATTTGTATGCTATAATCTAAAAGCACACTGAGAACAAATGTATTGAATGTAATTCATTTAAGACCTTGAAGGCATTAACAAGTCTCCATAGATGGATATGTAACCCAGCAGTGAATGTGTGCTATGGGTCCCCACCTCTGTACTGATCCGCAGTGGACATGAGTTGTTATAGACCCCAGCTACAAAACCTTGTCTTTTTAGCTCAGGCTGTAGCAGTTCATGCCCCTCATTCTATGCAAGATGTGTTGGCCAAGATGGTGGTCATCATATATATTGAATTGGGACCCGACTATCTACATGCAATTTCACATATTTTAATGAAAGAGAGCCAAAGCATACACAAGCACTTTGGGCTATCATTGTGACGCTCCTTGGTGGTACCCAGATTTGTGAGGTACCTCGCTACCTCCTGCCCTTAACATGAGGAGGTCTTGTCTGTGCCTGCTGTGCATCAGCTCCCTGACTCCACCAGCCTCTGGCAACACAAGCCCTGCATTCCAGGCTTTCGCAGGCCTTGCTTTCTCTCTACAGGTTAGCAACGGTGCTTAATTTGTGCCAGGGCTGAGCCTGGTGTGACACCGACAGACCCCAGATGTCAGCAGGCAAGATCAAACCTGGGACCTCTGAAGCTTAGTGCACGAGCCTCTCCTGCATGAGCTAAAAGCCATGTGGCTGTTAGCTAAGGCTGTAGAGCAGACTCATTAATCTCTCCCTAAGTGGTCTCACTGCCACTAGATGAGACAGAACACCACACCCAGGAGGTGTGTGGGTTACACCGGCACCTTTAGGCTTGACAGTTCATAGCCCCAGGACCTCTTATGAAAGTAAAAAAATTGCTTGAGCCCTGGCGCCTAATTGCTTGAGCCCCATCACCTCTTTCATTACAAATTAAGCACTGGTTAATGATAGACACCACCCAACTCCTGAGTCCTCCAAGCATTCCCCATAATGTCCAGCCCTGTACCCATTTGACACTCACAGAATTAGTAGGCCTGCTGTTCCCAAAGGAAGAGGGCATATCTTCACTTTTTCCATTCTTACATCTTGCAATGATTGTGATGACCAGCGTGACACAAGCTTTCTTTAGAGACCTTACATGACATTCTTTGGCAAACTAATATGTAGAGCCCAAACCCAGGGGAGCCCCATAACCCTTATGTAGCCTTTGCCCTCTGCCAGTTGGCACAAAGAGATCCCTGGATCAATCATGTTTGATGGGTGTCACTCCCTGGAGGAATTTCATTCCATACCCCAATAAGTAGCTCATACTGTTCTCTTTGCAGCATGTATTTTCATCTGAGACTGATATAATATGGATCATCTTCACTTAATGGGTGATTCAAGATGATTCAGAGCATGTATGTTACAATATAAGTTAAACTAGTCTTCATTTTATTTGACTGTTTCAGAATCTCACATGTGAGATAATACAACAGCTGGAAATTTCTTCCGCAACAGATTTGGAATTGCCTGCAATAATTTATTAATACGGTGTGTTGGCCAGTTATTACGTCATCTACTGTGTGCATAGATTGAGTTAATTCTAGACCTGGTCAGCAAATGCAGATTCTGTGACCTAAAATATTTCAATGACTCTATTACAGATTTAACTAAATTTCTAGTATTCTGGCTCTAGCCTGAGCTCCAGCTGCTGGCAGACTCCCTGCTGGAGCCATGGATCGAGAAGTCCGAGTATTTGGAGATTTTGTACCTTGTCAATTTATTTGCTTTGACTAACCTTCTTCCTACTGAATAATTAATATTACTGAATATATTGTCCCCTTTTTACTTCTTTTTTCCCCACTCCCACACAAAAAATCATGCTGAGTTTTGGGAAGGGCCTGAAGGGTGTGCTTTACAGGGACAATAGGAGAAAGATAAACATCACAGAACTGACAATTTAGAACATCCTGTCTACATCACAATAGGCAGCTTAGTGTCCAGGGGAAGAATATAAGAACATAAGAATGGCCATACTGGGTCAGACCAAAGGTCCTTCCAGCCCAGTATCCTGTCTATTGGTTAGTCTCTAAGGTGCCACAAGTACTCCTTTTCTTTTTGCGAATACAGACTAACACAGCTGTTACTCTGAAACCTGTCTACCGACAGTGACCAATGTCAGGTGCCCCAGAGGGAGTGAACCTAACAGATAATGATCAAGTGATCTCTCTCCTGCCATCTATCTCCACCATCTGACAAACAGAGGCTAGGGACACCATTCCTTACCCCTCCTGGCTAATAGCCATTAATGGACTTAATCTCCATGAATTTATCCAGTTCTCTTTTAAACCCTGTTCATTGATTCATAGATTCATAGATATTAAGGTCAGAAGGGACCATTATGATCATCTAGTCTGACCTCCTGCACAACGCAGGCCACAGAATCTCACCCACCCACTCCTGCAAAAAACCTCTCACCTATGTCTGAGCTATTGAAGTCCTCAAATCGTGAAGTCCTCGTGCCCCATGTTACAGAGGAAGGCGAAAAACCTCCAGGACCTCTTCCAATCTGCCTGGAGGAAAATTCCTTCCCGACCCCAAATATGGTGATCAGCTAAACCCTGAGCATATGGGCAAGATTCACCAGCCAGATACCCAGGAAAGAATTCTCTGTAGTAACTCAGATCCCACCCCATCTAACATCCCATCACAGGCCATTGGGCCTATTTACCATGAATATTTAAAGATCAATTAATTGCCAAAATCATGTTATCCCATCATACCATCTCCATCTGTTATAGTCCTAGCCTTCCCAACCTCCTCTGGCAAGGAGTTCCACAGGTTGACTGTGCGCTGTGTGAAGAAGAACTTCCTTTTATTTGTCTTAAACCTGCTACCCATTGATTTCATTTGGTGGCCCCTAGTTCTTATATTATGGGAACAAGTAAATAACTTTTCCTTATTCACTTTTTCCACACCACTCATGATTTTATATACCTCTATCATATCCCCCCTTAGTCTCCTCTTTTCCAAGCTGAGAAGTCCTAGCCTCTTTAATCTCTCCTTATGGGACTCGTTCCAAACCCTTAATCATTTTAGTTGCCTTTTTCTGAACCTTTTCTAATGCCAGTATACCTTTTTTGAGACGAGGGGACCACATCTGTACACAGTATTCAAGATGTGGGCGTACTATGGATTTATATAAGGGCAATAAGATATTCTCCATCTTATTCTCTATCCCTTTTTTAATGATTCCTGTTTGCTTTTTTGACTGCTGTTGCATGCTGTGTGGACGTCTTCAGAGAACTATCCATGATGACTCCAAGATCTTTCTCCTGATTAGTTGTAGCTAAATTAGCCCCCATCATATTGTATGTATAATTGGGGTTATTTTTTCCAATGTGCATTACTTTACATTACATTATCCACATTAAATTTCATTTGCCATTTTGTTGCCCAGTCACTTAGTTTTGTGAGATCTTTTTGAAGTTCTTCACAGTCTGCTTTGGTCTTAACTATCTTGAGCAGTTTAGTATCATCTGCAAACTTTGCCACCTCACTGTTTACCCCTTTCTCCAGATCATTTATGAATAAGTTGAATACGATTGGTCCTAGGACTGACCCTTGAGGAACACCACTAGTTACTCCTCTCCATTCTGAAAATTTACCATTTATTTCTACCCTTTGTTCCCTGTCTTTTAACCAGTTCTCAACATATGAAAGGATCTTCCCTCTTATCCCATGACAACTTAATTTATGTAAGAGCCTTTGGTGAGGGACCTTGTCAAAGGCTTTCTGGAAATCTAAGTACACGGTGTCCACTGGATCCCCCTTGTCCACATGTTTGTTGACCCCCCTCAAAGAATTCTAATAGATTAGTAAGACATGATCTCCCTTTACAGAAATCATGTTGACTTTTGTGCAACAATTTATGTTCTTCTATGTGTCTGACAATTTTATTCTTTACTATTGTTTCAACTAATTTGCCTGGTGCTGATGTTAGACTTACTGGACTGTAATTGCCAGGATCACCCCTAGAGCCCTTCTTAAATATTGGCGTTACATTAGATATCATCCAGTCATTGGGTACAGTAGCTGATTTAAAGGACAGGTTACAAACCATAGTTAATAGTTCCGCAATTTCACATTTGAGTTCTTTCAGAACTCTTGGGTGAATGACACCGGGTCCCAGTGACTTGTTACTGTTAAGTTTCTCAATTAATTCCAAAACCTCCTCTAGTAACACTTCAATCTGTGACAATTCCTCAGATTTGTCACCTACAAAAGACGGCTCAGGTCTGGGAATCTTCCTAACATCCTCAGCCATGAAGAGGCCACTGAAGCAAAGAATTTGTTTAGTTTCTTTGCAATGACTTCATCATCTTTAAGTGCTCCTTTTGTATCTCGATTGTCCAGTGGCCCCACTGGCTGTTTAGCAGGCTTCCTGCTTCTGATGTACTTAAAAAAACATTTTGTCATTACCTTTTGAGGTTTTGGCTAGCTGTTCTTCAGACTCCTTTTTGGCTTTTCTTATTACATTTTTACATTTAATTTGGCAGTGTTTACGCTCCTTTCTATTTACCTCACTACGATTTGACTTCCACTTTTCAAAAGATGCCTTTTTATTGTCATAAATATAAAGGGAAGGGTAAACACCTTTAAAATCCCTCCTGGCCAGAGGAAAAATCCTTTCACCTGTAAAGGGTTAAGAAGCTAGGATAACCTCGCTGGCACCTGACCAAAATGACCAATGAGGAGACAAGATACTTTAAAAGCTGGAGGGGGAGAGAAACAAAGGTTCGTTCTGTCTGTGTGATGCTTTTGCCGTGAACAGAACAGGAATGGAGTCTTAGAACTTAGTAAATAATCTAGCTAGATATGTTTCAGAGTAACAGCCGTGTTAGTCTGTATTCGCAAAAAGAAAAGGAGGACTTGTGGCACCTTAGAGACTAACCAATTTATTAGAGCATAAGCTTTCGTGAGCTACAGCTCACTTCCTCAGTTCCTCAGTTCTGAGGAAGTGAGCTGTAGCTCACGAAAGCTTATGCTCTAATAAATTGGTTAGTCTCTAAGGTGCCACAAGTCCTCCTTTTCTTCTAGCTAGATATGTGTTAGATTCTGTTTTGTTTAAATGGCTGATAAAATAAGCTGTGCTGAATGGAATGTATATTCCTGTTTTTGTGTCTTTTTGTAACTTAAGGTTTTGCCTAGAGGGATTCTCTATGTTTTGAATCTGATTACGCTGTAAGGTATTTACCATCCGGATTTTACAGAGGTGATTCTTTTATCTTTTCTTTAATTAAAATTCTTCTTTTAAGAACCTGATTGATTTTTCATTGTTCTTAAGATCCAAGGGTTTGGGTCTGTGTTCCCCTGTACAAATTGGTGAGGATTTTTATCAAGCCTTCCCCAGGAAAGGGGGTGTAGAGTTTGGGAGGATTTTTTTAGGGGGGAAGACATTTCCAAGCGGGCTCTTTCCCTGTTATATATTTATTAGACGCTTGGTGGTGGCAGCAATAAAGTCCAAGGACAAAAGGTGAAATAGTTTGTACCTTGGGGAAGTTTTAACCTAAGCTGGTAAAAATAAGCTTAGGGGGTTTTTCATGCAGGTCCCCACATCTGTACCCTAGAGTTCAGAGTGGGGAAGGAACCTTGACAATTTCTCACTGCTTCTTTTAAATGGTTGTTAAGCCACAGTGGCTCTTTTTTAGTTCTTTACTGTGTTTTATAATTTGGGGTATACATTTAAGTTGAGCCTCTATTATGGTGTCTTTGAAAAGTGTCTATGCAGCTTGCAGGGATTTCACTCTCGTCACTGTACCTTTTAATTTCTATTTAACTAACGTCCTCATTTTTGCATAGTTCCCCTTTCTGAAATTAAATGCCACAGTTTTGGGCTGTTGAAGTGTTCCTCCCACCACAGGAATGTTAAATGTTATTACGTTATGGTCACTATTTCCAAGCTGTTCTGTTATAGTTACCTCTTGGACCAGATCCTGTGCTCCACTCAGGACTAGATCGAGACTTGCTGCTCCCCTTGTGGGTTCCTGTACCAGCTGCTCCAAGAAGCAGTCATTTAAAGTATCGAGAAATTTTGCCTCTGCATTTCATCCTGAGGTGACATGTACTCAGTCAATATGGGGATAATTGAAATCCCCCATGATTATTGAGTTTTTTAGTTTGATAGCTTCTCTAATCTCCCTTAGCATTTCATCGTCACTATCACTGTCCTGGTCAGGTGGTTGATAATAGAGCCCTACTGTTATGCTCTTATTAGAGCATGGAATTACTGTCCATAGAGATTCTATGGAAAATGTGGATTCATTTAAGATTTTTATTTCATTTGATTCTACATTTTCTTTCACATATAGTGCCACTCCCCACCCCCCGCACGACCTGTTCTGTCCTTCCAATATATTTTGTACCCCGGAATGATTGTGTCCCATTGATTGTCCTCACTCCACCAGGTTTCTGTGATGCCTATGATATCAATATCCTCCTTTAACACGAGGCACTCAAGTTCACCCATCTTATGATTTAGACTTCTAGCATTTGTGTACAAGCACTTTAAAAACTTGCAACTGTTTATTTGTCTGCCCTTTTCTGATGTGTCAGATTCTTTATGTGAATATTTCTCATTGATCTGGCCCATACTTTATCCTCTTCCATCCCCCACTCCAGACTAAAACTAGAGACTCTCTATCAATCGACTCTCCTCTAAGAGAAGTCTCTGTATGATCCACGTGCACCTCTGCAGCAATTGGCTTTCCCCCATCTCTTAATTTAAAAACTGCTCTGCAACCTTTTTAATGTTAAGTGCCAGCAGCCTGGATCCACTTTGGTTTAGGTGGAGCCCATCCTTCCTGTATAGGCTCCCCCTATCCCAAAAGTTTCCCCAGTTCCTAATAAATCTAAACCCTTCCTCTCTACACCATTGTCTCATCCACGCATTGAGACTCTGAAGCTCTGCCTGCCTACCTGGCCCTGCGCGTGGAACCGGAAGCATTTCTGAGAATGCCACCATAGAGGTCCTGGATTTCAGTCTCTTTCCTAGCAGCCTAAATTTGGCCTCCAGGATGCCTCTCCTACCCTTCCCTATGTCATTGGTACCTGCATGTACCACAACCACCGGCTCCTCCCCAGCACTACACAAAAGTCTATGTAGAAGCTTTTCTGAAATTTCAGTGTGGATACTGCAATCCACCTTCCTTGATGTTCTGCCATCTCCTAGTTCCTGTCTTAGAAGCTGCCTAATACGTATGTGAAACTTGGGAGCCAGGGGAGCATGCGCAAGGGGGTTCTTTTGCTCAGGCACAACTTCTGTCCCTCTGCCTGTGATATGGGGAAGAGCCTTTGTATCATGGAAGGCTCTTGTGAAATGGCTTTGTCCTTTTGCTTGCTGGAGATGAGCTTTCAGAAAATGAAGGGCGGAGGTCCTCCTTGGCCAGCACTATCCCTATCCCGCTACCCAACACTCTGAGGATGAGTTCCAAGAGCACAGAGGTTTTCTCCTAGGCTGGTAATGGCTGTGTTCCACTACTCTATGTTCACGCCACACTCCATAGCAGAGAACTTGGCATCGTTTCCAACTAAGATGTTCTACAGACCACGATTCCTGAAGCAGAATGTAGAAGACACAGTATGACAGTTCTCAAGCCACTCGTGTCCCTACCCTTCACTAAAGCAATCCCTAGAAAACAAATAATATTTAAATATTGTATTTGTCAATGTCTAATGTGATAATATGTGTGCATGCATGGGAACCAGACATCAGATGCAAGATTCTCAGGTAATGAGCTCATTAAAAAAAATCCATGTTATGTTTTTAGGATTATAACCCCTGGGTCCATCTTTCTTTATTATTCATAATGAATCAATTGCCTTCACCATTCCTTTTTATATGATTGACCTTACTGTCCATTAACTTCAGCTCTGGAGTGCTACTCTCAAACCTCGCCTATCTTTAGGAGATGATTTTTATGTCAAAAGTACATTAAAAGTGACAGTTGGTAAGAATGACATGAATATGGTGTGACATGAATTTTTCAACTTGAAAACAGCTGCTATATGAGAGCCTTTACTGTAAGATGCTGTTTTACCAGATTTCCCTAATGCTTTTCAAGTTAGGGGATATTGCTGCATATTTCTACAACACAGCAATACTGAATAGTTTAGAAAAAATTCAGATCCTTCTGAACACTGCAGTATCCAATGGCTCTCAACTAAAGCAGTTCTGAAGGGTTAAATTCATCACTAGTATAACTCCATTGACTTAAATAGGCTTGCATCAGGGATGAAACTCACCCAATATTTCTGTGAAGTGCACTGTTTTCTACTGGCTTCCATTCATGCAGGCAGTGAGTTTCAGAAGTGACTCAACATCTAGCACCTTTGAGCCCCAGACTTTGAAATCAACATGGTCTCAACAAACTTGATAGCGTTCTTTGACAAGATTCCAAGTATGCTGATAAAGGTAGCTGTGATATTATATACTTAGATTTCTGTAAAACTGCATGAGGTTCTTATTTTAGACATTAACACTATACAACAGGAATATGGTACATATTAAATGAATCAAAAACTGGCTAAACAATAGATCTCCATGTAAGTGTTAATGGAGGGTTATTAATAGTGTTTCTAGTTAGTTCTTACAGGGGCTGGTTCTTGTATCAGTGCCATTCAATATATTTACTAATGCTATGGAAGAAAATATAAAGCCATTACTGATAGAGTTTGAAAATGGTGTAAAGAATGGTGGGGTGGTAACTAACATTGAGCACAGGTCTCTGTAAAGAGTGAGATTTCTAGGTAAACTGGGCGCAATGAAACATGGGTTTTAATACAGTCAAATGTAAAGGCATACATTAAGGAACAAGGAATGCAGACCATACTTACAGGATGGGGGGTTATATTTCTGGAAAGCAGTGACTCTGGGAAGGACTCTGGAGTCATTGTAGATAACCAAATGTACGGGACCTCTTTAAATTAAGATCAGATTTCTGCCGAAAACATATGCTTTACTTCAATCACAAGTTATTTTACTCTACGCAAGTGAAAAGCTGTCGTCTGTAGGAAAGGTCAGACCACATGATCATACTGGTCCCTTCTGGCTTTAAAATATATGGCTCTCTTAAATTAAATGTGGTAAATACAAATCACGTGTGATTCAGAACAGTATATTTATTTAGGTGAATCTCTCATTGTAGGCACATTGGAAACATAATCACTGGTTCTATTGGTGTATGACAAATTGCAGTAGTCAATCAAAGAAACTCCCTCAAAAAAAGGGAGGCGGGGGAGACAGGTTACAAAAGAAAACTTAATAAATATACTTTAAATGGAGTACCAGATTTTTTTTGGTAAGGCAAAGAACCCTTGTGTTGCTGTGATCATTCTACTCTGTAGTGTAGGGTATAATTCAAGGGTTTAGTTTTACTCTCCAGGCTGTGATAAATGAAAATTTTAAAAAACATGAAATGATTTACCAAATGAGAAACAATTTCTCATACATACTGTAAAAGAGATGAAATATGATTCCTCCAAAAGTCCTAGAAACACTTGAGAAATGTTCAGTAATTGAATGACTGAAAATTTAGCTATATTTCTGAAAATCAAAACAAAAGTTCTGGAACTAATAAGTTGTGTGAAAACCACCACCATTCTGTCACACTGTTCTCATTGAGTCAGGTCCCCACATTCTTTTTCTGCATGCTCTTGACTGTGTCCCACAGGGGCACAAGGTCTACCTCCTCTGACCCTGCCTTTATGTCCCTGCACAGCAGTGGGGCACCAATGCAGGACCTGCACTCCCCAGAGAGCAGCAAATAAGTCCTCCTTGCACACCCAACTATCAAAGAAGAATCCCTCCCTACCAGAATCCATCTCAGTTTTTACAGCAAGTCCCTGCATAATTAGACTTGACCTTGTGAGTTTAGTTAGTAGTGGCAAGGCAATGCATGCAATGTAAGTGGTCAATAAAGCATTACATATCTCAATATAGTCTCAGTGATTAGATTCAAGGGAGTTCTCAAGAACCTGGGATATAATGGGACCAAAAGGCAGATGTTCCTGACTCAAACCTCAATGTTAACCCAAAAAAGCAACATCCTCTCAAGCTGCCTGATCAGCAGGTTTGTTTGATTACAATTATGTATTTCTGCACATGCGTTTTCCATTCTTACCAGCAGCATAGAATCATAGAATCATAGAATATCAGGGTTGGAAGGGACCCCTGAAGGTCATCTAGTCCAACCCCCTGCTCGAAGCAGGACCAATTCCCAGTTAAATCATCCCAGCCAGGGCTTTGTCAAGCCTGACCTTAAAAACCTCTGAGGAAGGAGATTCTACCACCTCCCTAGGTAACGCATTCCAGTGTTTCACCACCCTCTTAGTGAAAAAGTTTTTCCTAATATCCAATCTAAACCTCCCCCA
The DNA here is from genome assembly GCF_965140285.1 of Lepidochelys kempii. Classification (NCBI taxonomy): domain Eukaryota; kingdom Metazoa; phylum Chordata; order Testudines; family Cheloniidae; genus Lepidochelys; species Lepidochelys kempii. The sequence goes on along the minus strand of NC_136384.1, from coordinate 91,512,454 downwards.
CTGCAACTTGAGACCATTACTCCTCGTTTTGTCATCTGCTACCATTGAGAACAGTCTAGAGCCATCCTCTTTGGAACCCCCTTTCAGGTAGTTGAAAGCAGCTATCAAATCCCCCCTCATTCTTCTCTTCTGCAGGCTAAACAATCCCAGCTCCCTCAGCCTCTCCTCATAAGTCATGTGTTCTAGACCCCTAATCATTTTTGTTGCCCTTCGCTGGACTCTCTCCAATTTATCCACATCCTTCTTGTAGTGTGGGGCCCAAAACTGGACACAGTACTCCAGATGAGGCCTCACCAATGTCGAATAGAGGGGAACGATCACGTCCCTCGATCTGCTCGCTATGTCCCTACTTATACATCCCAAAATGCCATTGGCCTTCTTGGCAACAAGGGCACACTGCTGACTCATATCCAGCTTCTCGTCCACTGTCACCCCTAGGTCCTTTTCCGCAGAACTGCTGCCTAGCCATTCGGTCCCTAGTCTGTAGCGGTGCATTGGATTCTTCCATCCTAAGTGCAGGACCCTGCACTTATCCTTATTGAACCTCATCAGATTTCTTTTGGCCCAATCCTCCAATTTGTCTAGGTCCTTCTGTATCCTATCCCTCCCCTCCAGCGTATCTACCACTCCTCCCAGTTTAGTATCATCCACAAATTTGCTGAGAGTGCAATCCACACCATCCTCCAGATCATTTATGAAGATATTGAACAAAACCGGCCCCAGGACCGACCCTTGGGGCACTCCACTTGATACCGGCTGCCAACTAGACATGGAGCCATTGATCACTACCCGTTGAGCCCGACAATCTAGCCAGCTTTCTACCCACCTTATAGTGCATTCATCCAGCCCATACTTCCTTAACTTGCTGACAAGAATACTGTGGGAGACCGTGTCAAAAGCTTTGCTAAAGTCAAGAAACAATACATCCACTGCTTTCCCTTCATCCACAGAACCAGTAATCTCATCATAAAAGGCGATTAGATTAGTCAGGCATGACCTTCCCTTGGTGAATCCATGCTGGCTGTTCCTGATCACTTTCCTCTCATGCAAGTGCATCAGGATTGATTCTTTGAGGACCTGCTCCATGATTTTTCCAGGGACTGAGGTGAGGCTGACTGGCCTGTAGTTCCCAGGATCCTCCTTCTTCCCTTTTTTAAAGATTGGCACTACATTAGCCTTTTTCCAGTCATCCGGGACTTCCCCGGTTCGCCACGAGTTTTCAAAGATAATGGCCAATGGCTCTGCAATCACAGCCGCCAATTCCTTCAGCACTCTCGGATGCAACTCGTCCGGCCCCATGGACTTGTGCACGTCCAGCTTTTCTAAATAGTCCCTAACCACCTCTATCTCCACAGAGGGCTGGCCATCTCTTCCCCATTTTGTGATGCCCAGCGCAGCAGTCTGGGAGCTGACCTTGTTAGTGAAGACAGAGGCAAAAAAAGCATTGAGTACATTAGCTTTTTCCACATCCTCTGTCACTAGGTTGCCTCCCTCATTCAGTAAGGGGCCCACACTTTCCTTGGCTTTCTTCTTGTTGCCAACATACCTGAAGAAACCCTTCTTGTTACTCTTGACATCTCTTGCTAGCTGCAGCTCCAGGTGCGATTTGGCCCTCCTGATATCATTCCTACATGCCCGAGCAATATTTTTATACTCTTCCCTGGACATATGTCCAACCTTCCACTTCTTGTAAGCTTCTTTTTTATGTTTAAGATCCGCTAGGATTTCACCATTAAGCCAAGCTGGTTGCCTGCCATATTTACTATTCTTTCAACTCATCGGGATGGTTTGTCCCTGTAACCTCAACAGGGATTCCTTGAAATACAGCCAGCAGAATTTCTTTTCTAGCCTTCTCAAAGTGAAGCTCAGGAGGGCTGTTTCAAGAGCTCTGGCCTGTGAGCAAGAAAGTGACAGATGAATTTCCCTCATGTGTCAGAATCAGAGGATCTTATTGTTTCAGCATTTCTCAAAATGCGCCCCATCCACTAGGAGGAGTCATCCACCTTCTGTCTAATTTCAATTTTTTCTAGATCCCATATCCTTTATCTTAAATCATCCAATTTGGATGCAAAAGTCACTTAATCTTTTAACAAGTCTTAAAGGTGTTACGGTTCAATCTGGAGAAGTCATAATATTTCAGTGATCTGCTTTCCCCTGGATACATGCAATCACAAGGCTGTAAAAAAGTATTAGAGAAAATCCACCCTCTTAAAGGCAACCCAAATTGTGTTTTGCAGCAACAGCAAATAATTAAGTTATAGTTTATTCTACTAAAAAACCTACTCTGACTTGGTTGCCCAATTAACCTATCACTCTCCTTTGTGGCAAAAATAATTGTCTTTGAAGCATCTGATTGGTGCTAGGATTGCAAGACTCTAAAAGTTGCTATTAAATTTACTCCAACTTGGCTGGAAAAATAAGTGCCTTTGAACTATTTAAGTGTACCTGAAAAGCCAACATCTAATCTACCCCTTGTTTAGTCACTTCAGACCTCTGATCACTGACAGACAAGTTCAAAAGGAGCTCAGCTTCATGCTCAGAAGTGCTCTTTTTCATAGTCCCATTCTTTTCTCCTACTGCATGACTAACATCAGCTAGATCATTCCTACTCCCTTCTGAATAGCAGCCAAGTCTGTTCTATTGCTCAGCACCTCTTCCTTCCAGACCTTTCTCTCTGACTGGACACTCAGTATTGCTGGTCAAGCTGCCCCCTTTATTGTCTGTCTGGTAGGAAATTGCCCAATTAGCACTTGGGCTTGTCCTGGGCACTGGGATTTTTCCCAGCTTGTACTTTCAACAGGAGACACTGAGGTACCATGACCACTGCTGCAGGGCAAATGCTGTATTTTAAGGGAACTTTCGGTATAGCCCTGTGACAAAGTGACTCACCAGACAGAGCACTCCCTTTTGACTAGAAGCAGTGTTGCAGCATTTTGTCCACTAGTAGTCCCCTTTTGCCTTATGATTTGGCCCTCCAGGTGAGTCATCTTCGGCCTCACCCCTTGCAGGGTTAGCCAGGATTTTCACCCCATAGTCCTAGGCTCAGTTGTCTTTTCTGGTCCCTTGTGTCTGGGATCTTCTGGCTAGTCCTCCTGGTAAGGCTGTAGGGGAATGCAGTACCGCCCTCTATGCTGGTTCCAGCCCAAGAACCCTGCAGTAAGTAACTCTTCTTACAGCACAGCCATCTTCTCCTCAATGGGGCTCATATTCTCAGCCAGAGTCTGCTCCAGGGCCCAGCTCCTAGATTCAGTTCTCAAGGTAATAAAGGAAAAGAAACTAAATTAACAGTAATACGGAGTGGCTTCAGCTTCTCTGTCCCACCTAGATCCTTCAGCTGTCTGTCCTGCTGCTCTGCTCTCACAGTCAACCTAAGGAAGCTTGGTTCTCTGTGACAGTCCTCTCTGAGAGCAGGGGGGCAAGAGGTCTATCCACCTCACCAGGCTGGGACCTTCTGAATTGAGCTTCTCTCTTTTTAAGGCTCCTTCTCCAAGATTGGCATGCCTTGCAGGTGTGGCAGGGCGGGGGCACATGAGCCCAAAGCTGCAGTTTAACTCCTTCTTGCCTGGTGCAGAATTTGTACACCCTGTCTCAAACACCAGTTTTCAGGGGTGCCAACTGGGCACTAATGGCGTAATTTGGTGAGGTGTTCCACACTTTTAATTCCTGCTGTCTTCAGTGGAAGATGAGGGCATTTAAGATTTTGCAAGAGTCACCTAGCATATCAGAGGTTAGGGTCCTAAAGTTGTTGAGACAGAATTGTGCACCTGCGTTGAGGGACAAGTCATTTTGGACAAGTTTTTGCACACCCAAAAAAATCTTGTTCGTGCAGATCCAGGGTTTTTGGTTGTGTCTCATCTCTGAGCCTTTTCTTTTAAAAATAAAATAAAAAGAGTAATTTAAGAGCTAACAGCTGCACTTAGCATTCTCCAGAAAAATTAATCATTTTAATTATCTGCTTAAATGTTTCTTTCTGTGTTATCTTTAAGAGTGGAGTTTTTGGAAGAAGGTCTCGTTCTCTAGAGCTTTGGCAGTCAGCCTTCAACAGCCAAAGAGCCACTCTGTCAAAAGAATCACAGAGATTGTGGTGCGAAAGAATCAGATATATTTACAATACAAAATATGCGTGTCAATAGTCATTTCCTGGAAAATGGGTTATGTTCTCTTAGAGAACAACGATCAGAACTCTCCCAATAAGAGACCGGGGAGGAAAAATGAGTTCCTTTCTAGCTTCCTGCTCTTGAAATGGCAGCTGGAAAAGCTATTGGAGATCAGAGATTAAGACAAGAGGTTGATTTTTACCCTACAATTTGGGGTGTAGTTTGCAGAAGGGCTAACTCAAATGGAATCCCTAGTAGAGAACATTGATTACTGTAGTTAGAGAAGAGGCCAGATAATTCAATACACTGCAGTTTTTCATGGAGCAGGGTAAAGGAAAAATGGAAATGATTTATAGTGACTTACACAGTTTAGGTGTATACTGAGAGGCAACATGGTCTAGTGGACTGAACTTGAAGCCAAGATTATTTAAATTCTATTTCCGGCTCTGACACTGAGTTGCCATATGGCCTTGAGCAAGTTGCTTAACCTCTCTGGATATGTCTACATGCATTTTGGAGCAAGGCTCTCAGCCTGGGTCAATAGACTCAGGCTATTGGGACTCATGCTATTACTCTAAAGATACTGTGTAGACAGTGCTTTGAAGCTGCAGCTTAGACTGGAACCCAGGCAGTGAAGCCTACTCTCTGTCTCTAAGTCTCCAGATGTGTAAAATATTGGTCTACATTTTTAAGCTATTTCCTTCAAACTCTAAGAATAACTGGATGGGGGGGGGGGGAGTTCTGGGTATGTGCTTCATCACAAGTTAGGTTAAGTTATGATTTTTTAAAAATAGTTATTTTGTACCTTATTTTATAAAGTCTGTTTCTGTTTAAATTCTAGCATTACTTTTTTTGAGACCTCATTCCCTTTAAATAGAAATATTTTGTTGCCATGGCAATATTTTTCCCTTTGTAATTCTGTTATTTCAGGTTCACTGCAAACTGCAACTGTATAACTAGAAGTCAAAGATGGAAAAGACATTTTAGATCTTCCCCTTCCATTCCCCTGCCAGTGTAGGAATGTTCTCAGTGTAGGATATTTTCGGGGTTAGGGTTTTGTCCAGGATATTGTCCAGTTTCATTTCAAATTACTCAAGTTACAGGGCTTCCATCACCTCTTTTGGGAGACAATTCCTCAATTTAAGAGGCCTCCGTTAAGAGTGTGTGTGTGTGTGTGTGTGTGTGATATTCAGCCTGATTTTCCCTTACAAGTTTTATATTGGTTTTCCTAGATAAATTGACTGTTCTAAATTATTCCTTTTCCAACTTTGGTGATGACCAGGTTTCCAAAAGTTTTAGATAACAATGTGTCCCTCCTCTGTCAATGTTCAGCCTCGTGTTGTTATTATTGGGAAGAGGGAGGGCTGGAAGCCTCATTTGTCATTAAGGTTGCTTTCCACTTCCCATTAATAAGACCCTGTTTTTAGTTGCTTATAACATTGCCAAATTTTAACCATCCTGGGTGAAATTTTCCATGCTGGGTGTCTGCCTCCAGCTAAATTATTTTGGAGAGTTTCAGTAAAAATGGTGCGTATTTATTATTTAAATAGTAATAGTGTCTAAAGACCCCAAAAATCATAGCTCCACTGTGCAATGCACTGTAAAAACACATGGCAAAAGACAGTCCCCCCCTGGAAAACTTACACTCTAAATAGACAAGAGAGACAAAGGGTAAGAAGAGAATCAGAGGCACAAAGAAATGAAGTGACTTGCTCAAAGTCACACAGCAGCTCAAAGGCCAAACTTGGAACATTATCCCAGTCTCTTGGGTCCCTAGCCAGTGTCCAGTACACACTGTTTCTGTTCTCTTCTAGAGCATGAGCTCCTTAGCATAGTATTTATTATAGCCATATTGCCTGCAATCGTACTGTGTTTCTGCAATGAATGTCAGGAGCTGTATCCAGTGGTAGAGGTACTAAAAGGTTGAGGGGGAGACCTCCCCCTGCCGGCAGCATTTAGGTATATGTGTGGTGCCTTTTCAAACATATCATACAATTGACAAAAGGAAGTGTACAACACAAATTTTCACATGGGGCTGGGCAGTGAACCTGTACTGTGCTCACCCAGCAGCAGGGGCTCCTGTCCTCTGGGGCGGGATCCAGCTCCCCACTGGGCATTACAATATGGTGCAAAGGGTGGCATGGCACTGTGACTCCATGTTGCAACACCACTCACTCAAATCTGGTCCAGCCGCCTCTTTGTCCTGATGAAACCAGAATGGCCCCATGCACCAGGTTGCAACACCTGGAGTGGGGAACTGGGCCCAGATCCGTGGGCCAGGAGCTGCCGCTGCCAGGTGAGCACAGGGCGGGCTCACTCTCCAGCCCCCTACCTCCTGAGCTGAGCCTCCACATTGGGCCAGGATTCGAATTGTGGTGATGGGGCAGATGGTGCTGCTGTGGGTAGTTGTTGCTGCCGCACCAGGACAAGAAAGAAGAGGAGGCGACAGCAGTGGAGATGGAGGAGTGAATCCATTGAATATGGAGGCATCACTGTTCCCCTTTGCTTGTAAAATCTGGCTTCATCACTGGCTGTGTCTTACTTATCAAATATATTTCCTTCACTTATGAACTCCTACCCAAAAGCATTCCTTTAAGATGAGGTGATTTACAGTGCCGTGATTAACCTGATACGCAGTCTCGCTAGCCTTTTACGAGCTGAAAGGCTTAAGAACATCATCTTCAGGGAGAGTGGATGAGCGCTGAGTGCTCCTGACAAGCTGACTGGCTGGAGACTATACGTGCTTCTCAGTCCTTTAACACATGGCTATTTTCATTTCATTTGCCGTCCTCCATCAACCTGCCCGACCCTGAAATTTAGAATCAGACTGGCCAGCAAGGCTATTTCTGCTGAGTCTGGAAGTCTGTATTTGACTGGTAAATCATGGCCAAAACATATATTTTGAGCATTCTGACATTCATCTCAGCCAGTGCTTTCCTCCCTCTTGGTTCCAGGAACTGAAGAGAAGCCTTTAACAACAACCTGGTTGGCAACTTGCATGTATGAGGGAGTTAGCTTGGAATAACACTGTTGAGAGGCCAAACTTTTTAGCAACCTGATATTTTATCCATTTCAGGACAAGATTAATGGAACTGCTTTTAGTATTGTATACTCAAAAGCTTCAATATCCCGTCACTTCATACTTTAAGTGGACCACATACACAATCTAAGTCTTGTGTTGTGCTTTATGTATGCTCTCCTAGGGCACAATGCTCTTGTTCTTCCTAGCTCTCCAACTGTCTTGATACCTCACACAAAATCAGTAACTTAGGAAGGAATTCTAGATTCCTGACACTCTTAAAGGCTATGAGGCCACAGAATTAATACAGAATTCTTGAGGCTTAACTCTTCTTAACTGATCCTAAATTATGCAGCCAAAGAATTTGCTGGAGAATCTACCAATGCTGCAGAATTGTGCTGCTTTTATTTTTTTTTTTTTTTCATAATAATAGTATTTAGCTTTCATTTAAAACAAAAAAAGATTTATTTTCATTATGGCTGCAATGAGAAATAAGTGTAAAGCAGTGCATTCCTAAACGTGCAGATGGTTTGTAACAATGGTTCCAAGGCCATGCCTATGCAATTGGCAAGATCCTGGTTGACACGGCAAAGGTAGAAACGGAGACCTCCAAGTCTGAAAGCATAAACTTCTGCACCATGAGCTAAAGAGCCCTGGCTCTCTGGCTGGGGCTGTAGTAGACTCAGATGATCTGTGGAGGGCACAGACTCCCCAGTAGACTACATCTAAATCTAGGAAAAGTAGGTGTGATTTTACAACATAACAAACACATTGTAAAATCCTAGCATAAACAGGATGGATTGCAGTTTTACCTCAATATAGCTGGCCATTGAGGTGAAGCCTAGACTCCCTTCCACTCATGGGAGAATGGTTCCCTGCTCAGGGTCCCCTTGACCAGCTACATACAGTTTTTCCTAGCTACACTAGGATTTTGTGTGTTAGCTCTCTAGTAAAAACTCACCTACTTCTGCTGGCCCAACACACATGAACTCTACCCTTTTCTACGCAATGGATTAATTCTGAAACCTAAAGAAAATGTTTTATACAGAGAATCTGTTAAAATATCGGATACTTCCAGGACTGAGTAAGCCAGTCTGTGATGATTTGGAATCACCCAAATCTAAACTGCATGTTTGAATTTTCCCCTCTTTATTGCATGCACAGTAGCTAAGCATCTGCCATTACAGGTGATAAGCAGAGGAAGAATTCGCAAAGTCTGTGGAAAAAGGCTATCACTAGTAGTCATTCATAAATATTTAAAATCCCACCTAAAAAGACAAATTCACAGAAAAAGGAAGGTGTGTTATTTACTACCACACTCTTGTGGAAAATGTTAATAGTTACAGCAGTCTGCAGAATATATGTGATGTGCTCCAACACTGTATTAATTGAGATAATTTACTTTTATAACCACATTCACGCACTCTCCTTCACACGCAGACAGACACAGAAAGACACAACAAGGGCCCTATTATTCCCTAAGATATGCAGACACAACTCCTACTGAAGTCAATGGGAGTCAGATGCATACATTTGGGGTTGGAAATTGACCCAAAAGGACAGAGTGTTTTCAAAATTTAGTCTCTTATTTTCTTGTGAAAAATGGGATGGGCATGATAATGATGTTAGTTCAGCAAACAAGGAAATGAATGACAAAAACAACAAGGAGTGATGGATGATCTCTTTTCAATAAACAAAAGGAAATGGATATGTCTTTGAGAACCATGCTCTCAAGGTACAGCATTAGATACAGTGCTGGAGGCTTAATTAACACATCATAGAATTATAGCTGGGAATAGAATCTTAGAAACGTAGAAATGTAGGGCTGGAAGGGCACTTGAGAGGATATCGAGTCCAGTCCCCTGTGCTGAAGCAGGATCAAGTATTCCTAGACCACACCTGACAGGTGTCTGTCTAACCTATGCTTAAAAACCTCCAGTGATGGGGATTCCACAACCTCTTTTGGAAGCTGTGATGTTTTATATGAACATTATATCATTGTTGCACAACTGCACTAAACCCTATATAAAGTATGTCATGTAAGATAAAGTATCAGTGGAAAAGTTGTGATCTAAGTACAATAATCTTGTTTGTATGTATGTAGCATCTTTGTCTCTGAAGTTATGAATATTTGCTATGTATTGGTATCTCAAATGTGTTGTGTTCCTGGCTGACATCCCTCAGACAAATTTACATTCAGACTAGCCATTACTGGTTGGTGTGTCATCCATGTGATGATGGGCCATTAAGGGAAATCAGTTCTTCAATGAGTCTTCTTGCATGCCTCAGATAGCCTGGAGCTAAGGACATGCAATGAGGACATGTGATCTAAAACACCATCTTTTATCAGGTTTCAGAGTAGCAGCCATGTTAGTCTGTATCCGCAAAAAGAAAAGGAGTACTTGTGGCACCTTAGAGACTCAAATAAATTTGTTAGTCTCTAAGACGCCACAAGTATTCCTCATCTTTTATCAGTAACTTTCCATACTCATGTGACCCTGGACTCCATCTTGGGCCAGTAACTTTCCATACACCTGAGCTGAAGGTATATAAGTGGAACCTGTCACATCACTGCTTGGTCTTCATTTCTACTTCTCATCTCTGGACTGTAGTTTTCTAAGGAGGCTTTGAACAAGGAATTGAATGACTCCCAATCTGCTTGGGTAAAACAGAGAGACTTTTCACAAATTAGCAGATTTAACATCACTGCTGTGATCCTGACCTGCAAACTCTAAAAATCAGTTGTAAGGTATCTGATTCCTTAACCATTTAATAACTCTTCTTTTCTTTTTACCAAAGGACTGGCTACAAGTGTGATTTTTTGGGTAGGATCTGAGTTATATATTGACATGGGGAAGTGGCTTCCATTTGGGATTGGAAGAACTTTACTATGATGAATCTGGTTTTCAGTAACCTCTCATCATAAAGACCAGGTGTCTGGGTACTGAGAAGGGCTGGATTACCTAAGAAAGACTGTGTGTAGCTTCTTGTTAACCACTGTGGTAATACAGAAGCCTATTTTGTTACTGGTTTGGTAAATCTAATGTTAGAATAACCACCAGTTTGGGGTGTGTCTGCCCTATCTTTACCAGTCTGTCCTGAGTTTGGCATTCTCAGCTGTATACCACACAAGGCAATGATCACAGAAGCCTTTCCTAATGTTTAATTATCCATATAGTTGAAAAGTTTTTTCTAATATCTAATCTAAATCTCTCTTGCTGCAGATTAAACAGATTACTTCTTGTCCTATTGACAAGGAGAACAATTGATTGCTATCCTCTTTATAACATCCCTTGACATATTTGAAGACTGTTATCAGATTCCCCCTCAGTCTGCTTTTCTCAAGACTACACTTGCCCAGATTTTTAACCGTTCTTTCTGGGTCATATTTCCTAAATCTTTAATCATTTTAGTTGCTTTCCTCTGGAGTCTCTCCAATTTGTCTTCATCTTTCCTAAATGGTGGTGCCCAGAACTAAGCAAAGTACTCCAGCTGAGGCCTCACCAGGTTCGACTAGAGGAGGATAATTACCTCCCATGTCTTACTCCTGTTAATAGACCTCAAAATAGTATTAGCCTTTTTTGCAATTGCATCAGATTGCTGGCTCATATTCAGTTTGTAGTCCACTATAATCTCCAGAGCTTTTTCAGCAGTACTACTGCCTAGACAGTTATTCTACATTTTGTATTTGCGCATTTGATTTTTTCTTCTCTAAATGTAGTACTTTGCACTTGTCTTTATTGAATTTCATCTTGTTGATTTCAGACCAATTCTTCAATTTGTCAAGGCAGTTTTGAATTCTAACATGTTCTACAAAGTTCTTGCAACCCCTTTGAGCTTGGTGTCATCCACAGATTTTATGTGCATACTCTCCATTCCAGGATGGGCAGGGATGGTGTCCTTAGCCTCTGTTTGCCAGAAGCTGGAAATGAGCAACAGGGAATGGATCACTTGATGATTACCTGTTCTGTTCATGCCCTCTGGAGCATCTGGCATTGGCCACTGTCAAAAGACAGGATGTTGGGCTAGATGGACCTTTGGTCTGATGCAGTATGGCCGTTCTTATGTTCTATTATGTTCATTATCCAAGTCATTAATGAAAATATTGAATAGTACCAGACCCAGGACTGACCCCTGTGGGACCACACTAGATATACCTTCCCTGTTTGACAGTGAACCGTTAATAAATACTCTTTGAGTTTGGTCTTTCAACCAGTTATACATCCACCTTACAGTAATTTAATCAAGAACACATTTTCATAGTTTGCTTATAAGAATGTCATGTGGGACTGTGTCAAAAATCTTACTAAAATCAATATATGTCTACTGCTTCCCCTTATTCACTAAACCAGTAACCCCGCCAAAGAGGGAAATTAGGTTGGATCGGCATGATATGCAGTAGCGTAGCTAGGGGGGAGTGCGGCAGCGGCCGCTCCCCCACCGAGCAGAAGTGGCGCCTTTTTAATTCTTTGGTGCATTTTAAATTTTTACTCACCTGGCGGCACTCCGGGTCTTCGGCGGCGGGTCAGGGAGCAGAGATAAAAAAAAGGTGCCATGCCCCCGTACTCACCCGGCGACGCTCTGGGTCTTCAGCAGCACTTCAGCGTCGGGTCCTTCACTCGCTCCGGTCTTAGGTGGCATTGCGGTGTGGGGGGGAGATCCTTCAGTGCCAAATTAAATTATGAATCTATAAATTACTCGGGTCCCCTTCGTTCCCCTTTTTAAAGATAGGTACTGTGTTTGCCCTTCTCCAGTCACCTGGGACCTCAGCCATCCCCTCCATGAGTTCTCAAAGATAACCACGAATGGTTCAGAGATTGCTTCAACTAGTTCTTTAAATACCCTAGGATGAATTTCATCAGGCCCTGCTACCTTGAATACATCTAACTTACCTAAATATTCTTTAACCTGTTCTTTCCCTATTCTGGCCCATGTTCCTTCCTTCTTCTTAATTTTAATTGTGGTATTAATACCAAAATTTTTAGTGAAGACTGAGGCAGAATAGTCATTAAACACCTCATTCTTCTTCATCTCATCTGTTATTACCACTCTTTCCCTGCTAAGTAGAGGACCTACACTTTCCTTTGTCTTTCTCTTGATCCTAATGTATTTATAAAACCTCTTCTTATTGCCTTTTATGTCCCTTGCTAGGCCTTAACTCATTTTGTACCTTAGCCTTTCTGATCTTGTCCCTACATGACTTTTTGATTTTTGTCCCTATCTGTTCTTCTTTTGTACTCTTCCTTAGCAAATTGTCCATGATTCCACTTTTTGTAGGCTTCCTTTTTGATTTGCAGGTCATAAAGAGCTCCTGATGAAGCCATATTGGCCTCTTACTATTCTTCCTGTTTTTCCTTTGCATTTGGAAAGTTTGCAGTTGTGTCTTAATACTGTCTTTTTGAGAAACTGACAGCTCTCCTGAACTCCTTTTTCTCTTAGATTTTTTTTCCTGTGGAACCTTACCTACCAGTTTGTCAAAGCTGCTTTTTCTCAATACCATTTTCCTGATTCTGTTGCTCTCACTTCTTTCTTTCCCTCAAATGAAATTGCCTTCCACCTTCAGATTCTCAACCAATTCCTCCCAGTTTGTCAGGGCAGGTCTACACTACAGCAGGGATCGACGCTCAGAGATTGATCCACCAGCAGTCGATTTAGCGGGTCTAGTAAAGACCCACCAGATTGACTGCAGATCGCTCTCCAGTTGACCCCTGTACTCTACCCCCAACAAGAAGAGAAAGATAAGTCAATGGGAGATTTTCTCCCGACGACCCCCTTCCCCCCCCCCCCCCCCACGTGCATACAACAAACAGATGGGAGCAGGACAAGGCAACAATGGGACTATGCTGATCAGCACAATAAGCAGTGGTACCACTACACTAGCTGTCTAGCCACTGTCACGTATTTTGTAGGGATCCTGTCAGAGAAGAATTCTAAGGATGGATTCGAAGGAGGACAATGCAGGTTTTTACAGGGAGCTCTTCCTGGATATAAAGGGCAACATGGGAGAAAGTGCAAAGTTGTTTGCCTTCTCCTCTTCCTCAGTGGCTTGGTCCTGATGTCCTCCATCAATTGAAGCTTAGTACAAACTTCACACTCTCACAGCAGTTTTTTGCGGGGAGATAAGAACATTTTGGAGTCCTTCAATACTGAAGGTCTTTGTTCTGAAAAGTGAATTTTTTTATTCCTTCTTTTTTCCCTTTAAAAAGCCTAGGTAATTAAATGCAAATAACAGAGAAGAGAATGTTAAGTTTACACAGTTAAGGATGCCAAAGTCAGGAAATGCCCTAGTTAAGGTTAAGCACACAACCCTAACTCTGCCCCCTTGTGCACCTGCACTACAGTATGTTCCTTAATAAAGTGGTCACCTGGTAAGGGCAGGTATGAGGGAGAGTGTAGCCTCCAAAAATTCATACAAGTTTCTAGAATGTTTTGTGTTTATTCAAACAAAACCTCTATAAAACTTTTGAGATTCTCTCAGCATTGATAAAAGATTTGTTCAATATTTAGTACATGCAATGGATACTCCTTTTCCTTCCACTGAAAGATGGCTGGGTTTTTGTATGCTTGATCATGGATTGAAAACACAGCCTGAAGTCTAGCTGATTAAGCTTAATCAGTAGTTTCATGATAAACGTTGGAACTCAGAAATCCCTCTTAGATATGTATGTGGTTTAAAGGCTAAGTGAGCTGCATATTTCCATTTACTAAATCTGTGGTCAGCTTGATCACTTTAATATGGCAGCTGAGGTGGGAGCAGGAGAAAGTAATGTGATTTATTTAAAAGTATCAACTTAAATGTGTATCTGACCACAAAAAAGTTTCCAAAGCCCCAAAGACTAGTTTTGTCTTTTTTGTGGCCATGTAAGACTTTTTTTTTTCTGAAGTGACTAGCTTAAATGATAAATAATAAACGATAATAATAACCAGCTGCCTTGCATAGAATAGCAAGTGACTGACAGAACAGCTGTCATTCTGTTTTCTCTCACTCTGCTTTTCTCAGCTACAAAGAGTCTCTTTAATGTGGCATATTAACAGCCCTATAATGACTATAAAAATTAAACCCAGAGCCTCTCAAGGGGCTCTATTGAGCAGCAATTTGAATTCTGGGGGATCTGAACCATTAATGGGGCTGCCATTAGTGCTGCAGAGAATTCCCCTATCAGGAGTAAAGGAGCGGGTGGTCTCCACTTCTGACATGTGCTAGCCAAAGGTTCATTTCGCAGCAGCCAATGCTACAAGTGCTTTTGATTCTTCTTAGTGCAGCTTCCTTACAGAAATACTTACCAGGCACTTCAACACAAGCAGACAAATTGGTCCAAGCTTTGTAGGAAATTCTCTTGTTATGGGATAATCTTTGACACAGCCATATAGTTTGCCTTGCAATGCATTTTGGGATTGTGCTCCCCATTCCAGTCATTTATTCCACTCTATAAATAAAACACCGCCACCTTTCAGACAGAGGTGCAGGCTTTAGGCACGTTGACCTTCATGGGGACTAATGTACCCATATCCTTTACATCTCTTTGAAAATGTAGGGGTTTCAGATTCCTGTAATAAAGGCCATTAAAGTCAATGGGATTTTTACCATTGATTTCCCTGAAAGCAAGATCAGACTAAAACAAACCCCAAACAAACAGATGCTCTCTTGCTTTCCCCTCATTCCTTCATTGCTAAGTAACATATGCATCAGTCTTTCCCCATGCTCTGGTTTGGAAGGTGCTTTATAACTGACTTTCCCGAAGCCATTACAAAATATTGTTGGCACTTATTACACTGCCAGCAGGCCCACTAGAATCTGAATTTTTGACGAAAGAGGAAGCTAATGAAGGAAAGAGACTAGAACCACAGAACTTCCATACAGGGCAGAAAGAAGACTAATAACTTCATGCTGACACTAGCGATAGGTGCAATGGGTAACAAATCTTAGAGTACTCAGAAATTCATAGGAGAGGTACAGGGACTTTCACAGCTCCTCAGTTTTAAATTGAGTCTGTGAATGAGATTTACAAGAGAAAGCCAAAGACAAGGGGTTGCAGCCTGCAGGGTTAGAATTTCCTATGGCAGCTTCTACTTCTGCAGGGAAGAGAGTCCAGAGCCTTCCTTACTTAAAGATAGTAACTTATACCTACTGCGCAGGGGTGTTGTGAGGCTTAATTAGTTAATGTTTGTAGAGTGCTTCAAACATGTAAAGTGCAGTGTAAGTAATAAACTTTTAGAAGACCCTTGCTGATGGTCAGAGCAAATGGGCCTAGAGCCTTCTCGACTCCACACTAGATGTCTCCTGTCCCCCATATCCAGGACCAGCTCTAGGCACCAGCAAAGCAAGTCGTGCCTGGGGTGGCACATTTCCAGGAGCGGCGTTCTTGCCATCCTTTTTTTTTGGGGCAGTTGCACCCTCGGAGCTGTGCCACTTAGACGGGGCGAGGGTGCCGCACCCCCGGCTGCAGCGGGAAGGGGAAGCCCCAGCCCCCTGGATGTTGAGTGGCAGGGCCCCGCCGCTACCTGGGGAGGAGAGGGCGAGTCCTGCCGGGAGCCGGGGCTGCGCCGCCGCCTTGTGCCACCCCTTATATCGGGGCTTCTCTGCGCAGCCGGGTGAGGGAGGGGGTAAAGCCCCTGCAAGCGCTGGGAGAAGGTGAAATCACTTCCTCCGCTTCCAGCGCCGCCTGTGAGCCCCAGCCCCACCTGAGTTTGGGGCAGCAAAAAACCTAGAGCTGCCCCTGCCCGCATACTGTGTTGTACACTAGACCTAAAGTATGCAGCAAGTTTCGCAAAGTTATGTAGCAAAGCATTGTGGAGAACACCCTCATACACAGTTCTAGCTAGTTCCCACAAACCTCCCTGCTTTCCATACCGCCTACTACAGCTCAGAAATGTCCCCAGTCCTTTAGCCCAGTGCCATAAGCCTCCTTCCCCAGGACATATGCAAAACCATCCAGGAATACGGGAAGACTTCTGAGTGACAGGCCTGAGTAGGGGAGCTGGAGTCAGGGAGTAGTTACGGTTAAAACTGAGCAGCATGTGGTTCACAGCAAGAGCTTCCTACCCTCTGATGCTCCTAAGTTCTGCTACAGCTAAGGAACTAAACAGGGCAGGCTCCTAACCTTCACAGCAACAAGACGGCCTACTGAAACCTAAGGGGTTCTACCTCAGAGTAGATAGTCCAGGCTGACTGGGGGTGCAGTGAGTGCCATGACCAGCTGGGTTAAAATTTGAAGCCATCTTATAAGAGTGAATGGAGGAGAAGGGGATCTCAAAAGGGTGGGGTCCTGGATACGGGGAGGCCTGAGAAGTGGTCTGAAGGTGAGCCAAGGAGCCATTGAAGGGTAAACCAGTTTGCACAGTGACAAAAACTTGGTGCCATTCAAAAAACCCTAGACACCAAACTTAAAATTTTCCATATGAACCAGTTACAGCATGATTGGCTCCCTGACCAATACTCATTTCCCAAGCCTCTCCCTATCCCAGTCTGATTCACAGGAGACGCATCTCCCTCAGCAGTTGCCACAAGCTAGCCTGCCCCATTGGCTCTCTGACTGAGCTCTTCTGCACCTTAGAAGCTTCACATTTATTAATATATGTGTTGAGTTATGAGTTGAGGTATGTGGCCACAGTTGCGTAATTGCACTGTCCATGGGGCCTTAAAGGGAGGCATTAGGGAGGGAAGATCAAAGAAAGAGGGAGCTTCAGAAGATCCTGGTAACATGAGTGAGCTTTGGATAAATATCTAAACCAAACCCCAGAAGCTTCTGAGATTCACCCATGACTAATTAGCAAGTATACTAATAATCTGGCTGCCTTCTCTGTTGGTATCAAATACAAATAAAAAAAGAAAAACACACAATGTATTAAAGAAAAAAAGTAGGACCCACCTGACCCTGTAAACCAATAGGAACATGAAGCTCTTGGTAGCTGTTAGATCCAGGTTGGAGTGTCTCCTTACAACGTGAGCTGATTACCCATGGTAGACAAAAAGTAGGCCTGAAAGTAACAGTCTGGGGAGCTGTACCAAATGCTCTTTCTTGTTTGGCTGTTTAGGGCATTCAGCACCTAATGCTAAAGCTGCTATAATGTGCTACCTTACTTCTGCAAGTTCCCTTTAACTGGCAGTGTGGATTAATGAATTGATGTGTGACTTACAATATATGGTATGTGCAAGCCTGACAAACTGAAAATGTCTAGCTGGCAAACCAAAAAACCCTTGCAATACAGTTCCAGCCTCCACAGAGCCTGGAAGCCATATGCTGCTTTGCTTTTTAGTTTTCCATTTTTTCTGTGGCCCATGAGAATTATATGCACAATTCCTGACTGGAGATGTATAAAACTATTGATTTTTCTGTTCCTGATTTTTTGCATGCAAATTTTCCTTTTTTCCAGATGAATTGCACATCTGGCTATGAGTAACATTATTTTCATACATTTACACAAGGAGAAAATTAGCCATTTTGGAATGAAAGTGTTTTCCGCCCCCTCTGAAAAAAAAACCCCACCAACCCTCCACCCTTTTCACGTCCCTGTCTTCCCAGTCCTGGCCAGAACAAGTGCCATAGCAGAAGTGCCATAAAATAGTCTCTCTTCACACAGGATTTTTTACCTTAATAGAAGCAGAAATATTATGCAGAAAGTTCAGATAGTTGAGGTGAGCTCATGTTGGGAAGCTTAGTAAGGATGGGTGAATAACTCAATATTCATATTCAGATGCTCTTTATTTTTGAGATTTATACTCAACTAAACCTGCTACCACACTTCCCAGAATAGGACACAAGACCCTTGTCTCTCCAGCAGCTCTTGGATTAATCTTATCTGGTGCTGTCTATGGTTGGGAGGTGCAATGGCCTTTGACATCTTCCTTGTCCCTTCCCAATATTTTCAGATGATGGTTTTCTAGCCCAACTCCACCTCTTGGCCTTCTAAGGGTGGATCTGATGGAACGGATCCTTGATGGGAGTCTGCCTATTTTCTCAACACACCCTCCCAGCTAGCAGGTAGGTGGTCTTCCTGTCTAATCTGCAGCACCAGAAGCAGAATTGAAATGAGAGAATTCTTGGCTTCACCCAGAAATCAGCAGCAGAGAAGCAGGGGGAGGTTTGATGGAGGGAGAAGGGAGTTGTGGGGTGGTTGGGGAGGATAGCGGTGCGTCCTGGTGACCCTTTGCTTTTCAGTGCTTCAGCCCATCTGTGGTTGAGAGGATCTTGACAGGGATCAAAAGTCCCCTCTCTGAGTCCTGGGAAAGGGAAGCCTCCAAATACCACCACTGCAGATTCTCTTCTCCACTCTCCCTTCTGAGGCCAGAGAGAGAGTCTGAAATGGGGCAAAGGTGTTTCTCTCTCTCCTCACCACAGAGGCCAGGGGAGATACATACATCAGTGTTCTTTATTTTGCATCTCTCTGGTCAAGAGGAGGGCAAGTGCCCAGCCAGCATTGCCCTGCCACAGCAGGGCCTGAAACATAAAAGATAGGTGAGGGAGCATTTATGAGCTCAGCCCTTACCACTGTATTATTCAGAAAACTTCATATTCCTCCCATCTGTAGTAATTATCCACAACAAAAGCCAAATTTCAAACCTTCTGAACTTTACCCCTTACTATTCCTATTAACCCTCCCATATTGTATAAGCTACATACAGAAGTGAGCATGTTAGGCTATTTATACTACAGATGGGGACTGTGTTTTAAAAAATACAGTTGGATTATATGAATGGTTAGTCAGGGACTCAGGAAACCCTAGTGTAATTTAATATATTTATGTCAACGCTTCTGAGGAATTTCAGACATGAGTTTATTCAAACACGAGTGTGCAAGGCACTAAGATTTTCTTTGTAACAGTTGACAAACACTGAGTTACAAGTTTCAGTGGCAGACCATTTTCCCCCCTGCCAGAACATATTAACAAAGGGACTTTTACCCCTTCCCACAGAATCCATATTGGCAACAGTAAGACCTCCCTACCTCAAAGGAGGTGCTTTGTACAGATGTGGAAAACTCCATGTGCAAAATGTCTTACTGGATAGATTTGTTTTTTTTTTTTAAATATCTGTACAAATTTGCTTTAAAAACCTATTTGTTTTTAATAGGTCCCCACACGTGAAATAGCTATCACGTTTCCCTTCAAACACAAAGTTGGCTCTTCATAATTTTCTCCATTCCATCTCATTGCAGATCAAATCATGAAGGCCCACATTGTATCCAAGATAAATACAAATAACATGTACACGTCTTCCATGGTACTTTAAGGTTTTTTGCTCTGGAAGCTATTAACAAGCCTCATAGTAACAAACCCTTTTATGATGCATTTCTTCAAGCCTTGGCTTCACCAAGAGGTGGTGAATAGTTAATTTCTCTTCAATGCTTTACTTTGTATAACTAAATAATTAATCACATTGATATTCTATCAATACATCTTTCTTTAATGGTTAAACATGTGTTAATAATTCAAATATCTATGAGTGACCTCTCTGCACTCCTGTGATTTTTGAAAGCCCCAGTGCTCTTTGAAGGAAGGCTATCATTATCATGTACAGCACAAGTTAAAAGCTTTTTGTTCCTTTCTTTTATTTATTTTTTTTCTCTCTCTCTCCCATATTGGTATGCTCTCTTCCAGGAGGCATCCCAGTTGCCAGCAAGAGTCCTGAGTTAGTTTTAAATGGAATATGAAGTTCAAGGGTTTTAAACCACTGATTCAATTACAATAAATAAATGTAAAGGAAGCAGACCTGGGATGATTGACAAATGCTGCACTGCTGTAAATATGTTTATACACATCTGGTTTGTGGGGATTTTCTGGTGGTGTTGTGCTCCATAACAGAATCCAAAAACCTCAAACCTCGATTTTTACCCAATTCCTGCGTTACAGAAGCATGAGTTAGCAGAGTCCAGCAGAGTCTAATGGCACCTCTGATCATAAAAAAGATAATTGATTTTTTACATATTAAAGTTGACACTGAACTGTATTACATTCTCTTTCATAAGGTTCTCACATGCACTGACTGTGTCAATAACAACATTACTTTCTAGCAAGGTGGCTTCCTCCAGCATTAGGCTCAGAAATCCCAACTATCCATAAGTATGGACCCCCATCATTAGTATCTAAGCAACTCACCATCATTAATTTATCTATCCTCCCAGCACTCCTTTGAGATAGTAATACCTCCCTGTCAGATAGTCACTATTTTACAAATGGGACAACTGAAGTGATTTGCCCAAGATCATGTAGAAAGTCTATGGCAGAGCCTGGAAGATGGAACCTGGCTATCCTGAATACCAGTCCACTGCTTAACCATGAGACTATTCTTCCTCTTTAATTTTAATGCAAAGCTTTACAATAAAATTAATCGTTGAGTCAAAACAAGAAGTGTTTCTTACCCTGTGAACTTTCATACATACTCCTGGGGTGGTTTTCCTTGAAGTGCCTGTCAGAGATCTTGCCAATTTCACTTTGCTGATCCACATGCATTTGGAACAGAGAAGCAGGTTTATTAGGAAAGTAGGGCAGCAAGGGTGGACTAGAATTCTGGGAGTGTGGCCATGGCATGTGTGTCTGGAGAGTAGTGCACCTCCACTACTTCTTCCCTCTTAACTCTCTGGACAAAACAAAAGCAGAAACTATTTTAATTTGCACACAAATGATTTGGAAGTGATCTGAAATTGCCTCATTTAAATTACTGGAAACACCTAACTAAAAGAAAGGAAACTGCATGTTTAACTAACACACTGAGTTATCGTATAATCAATCATAGTGGACCCATCACCTGATCATTTTTCCCCCTGAATTTGTTTAGTTATTATATTATTTATTTGGAATTATTTCTTATGTAAAAAAGGGGGGGGGGAGCCGTAAACTATAAAGTGAAATGAAAACTTTTAGTTAACTGCTTGTGGATGTGCTGCAGTCTAAAGAAGCAGAATACAAGATTTTCAGGCTTGCAAAGGGGTGGATTACATCTACTACGGTATCATCTAATTCTGGAAAGAGTTGGTCATTTAAAAGTTATTCGGACACCAGTTCAAGAAAATATCCCTATTCAGGAACGCACTTAAGCATGCATTTAACTCATGTGCTTTACTCACATTGTTAGTCAATGGGACTTAAGTAGATCCTTAAATTTAAGTACATGCATAAATGCTTTTTTAAATAGAGATGCACTCAGGCCCATTAATCAGGATCTCAGTCTTTAGTGCAGTTAGATGTATGCACACAGGGCAACCAGGAGGATTCAGCAATACCTGGCACATCTGAAAATGCTTTAACTAGAATCAGCATGCTTTGCTGTTGGGGACATACTCCATCCAAATCAGGGAAGGAGTTTAAAATAGAAGGTCAGTGTCAAGTTGAGAAAAAGTACTTGACAGGCAGCCAAACTAATCGCAAAAGAAATTCAGGATGAACAAACACATACACAAAACCCCATATGTTTCTGTGCTGTTTTCTCAGAGTGAATCACACCTGCTAGTTCAAAACGATAACCACTCAATCAGCTGTCAGTCAGCTCGTCACTTCTCAGTAACAAAAACCATTCTTAGAGGGGTGTTTTTTTAAAATACCAGCAATCTATGTTACAGAGAGAGATGGGACCTTTGTACAATAATGTATTATGAGTAAGGATGGGAATTACACACAAGAAGACATGGAGACATAAATGACTTGTTGCCCATGTTTACACAACACTTAGGCCCAAACCTTTGAGGTTTCTCCATATGGAACTAATGTTGAAATTAAAGCAGTCCCATACCCTGCAAAAATGGGAACCTACTTTCAAGAGGAGGGGTACGTATGCTACCTGATGCTAAATAGGAATGAATTTTTTTGGACTGAATTTTGAATTTTATTCTGGCTTTGTAAGAAAACTTGGGACAGTTTGCCACTGGGTAGCTCTTCTGGGTGGAAGCTTGTGTAACTCAGAAGCAATACATAGGACTCTTTGTATCATTTTGTACTTTGCCTTAACTAGACTGAGTTAAAATGAACCCAAAACTTAAAGATCCCCAAAACCACAGGACTCAAAATCAGTGTTTTCACAGGCTTAATAAATATAAATGTGTTGCCTCATAAACTTGTCTTTGGCAGCAGATAACTCAAAACTCCCCTGAAAACTGATTTTTAATGAACGGAAGCTTTACCAATGACTGCCATGGGACAGACAGGAGTGGCTGAGCTGTAGAGGAACAGACCCTTATAATGGCAGTCAGCATTTCAGAAAAGTAACCTTCTTAGTCATTCCTATTGGCTCATTGTTATTTTCATGATTTTTTATATATTATATACCTTTAAACATTACATCTAAAATCTTCAGTCTAAAATATTAAACCTAAATCTATGAATTGGCAAATTGAGGCACAGAAAGGTTAGTTCACCTGCGGAAAGCCACTTCAGAAGTTAGTGGCACAGCCAGATTTAGAATTCCGTGGTTCCAGACTCCCAGTTTCTTACACCATGCTGTTTCCCAGATACTCCATTCAATAGGTGTTGAGATCACATCAGCAGGATCTGGTTGAACGAATTAAGGAATTGTTCAGATGGAACAGAATAGTCCAGTTTAGACAAACAAAGAACTGATCCAAACTTTCACCCAAAATTTTAATTAGACTTTGTGATTTGATAAAAGTTTGGTTAATTTTCTGCATCTTACCCCACCCCCATGCATTTGGTATTAGCCAGAATCAGAAGTGGAAGCACCCACGGCTACATCCACAATGAGACTTAGGCACTTAACTGCTAAAAGTTAGACACCTTAATTCAACATTTAGGCACAGTGAGACCCACAAAATGCCTTGCTCAGCTGCCGCCTAACCTTGTGGGTGCCTAAATTCCCATGGCATCTACGTTCCTGCTGGTAAAGTCCCCCAGATGCCTATGTTTATGCCAGCAGGCATGCACAAAGCTGACTAAGTCCTGAAACTAGCAAGATGCTCGGTGCCCTACCTACACATAATCCTCAGCAGGATCCTCAAACCTGGTGTTCCCCCACCTACCTTGCCTGCGGGGCCTAACCTAGTAGGCGTTCTCAGAGTATGCCTGCTGGTTCAGGCCCCACACAGAAAGACTGGGCAACCGGATCGGTAATTTGGGCGCTGGGATTCGAGAGTGGGTGTATATGTATATATCTATCTCCAGGAGCCTTGTGTCAGAATATCCAGGAGCCCAAGGTCAAGTTCCTGCTCCAAAGCACGGATTTGAAAATAGGTGAGAGCTCCAACCACTGGACTACTGGCTATAGCATGGGGTCTCTCTCTTTCTTTGTTTTTTCATGAGATAGGGCTGACCTGACTTAGGTGCTTAACTCCAGGAAAGGGTTCATGGCTGGTAATGCTGTTTAGAGATAGGCACCTAACTTCCTTTCAGGGGCAGGGGGCAGGCCCAAGCTCTCTCCCCAGCATTTCCTACTGGCTAGCCGAGGTGATTCCCTGCTCCCTATGCTGGCTTTTGAGAATCCTGCTCTTCAGCACCTCACTCTCCCTATGCATTGAATCGGGAACCTGGGTACTAACTCATGGCTAAGGAGGCCACTAGGTGGCAGGGCACCGAAGAGTTAGGCACCACAACACACAGCATTACAATGCCTAAATCTCTTTGTGGATTTAGCCCCCAAATACCAAACACACACAAGACTATCCTCATGGTATTTCTCACCCAGCCAGACGCCAAAAACACTGGAAACTGGACTATGCTGGAAGGCCACTCAAAAGTCACAACTGGTCTAGAATGCAGCCAGCCGCCTGCTTGATGGCTGTAGTCTCAGGAATCATAGAATACTACTGCTCTCAAGATCGCACTGACTTCTTGTCTGAGTGCAAATCAAGGTGTTAACATTGGTCTAAAATGCTCCATATTGTTTGGGTCCAGGATATCTGAGAGACCACCTCCCACCCCAAGTTCTTCCATTATAGCAGAGGACAGCTGAAGCCCTTATGCTAATAGTCGCTAGATTTGAATGTCTAGGGGCTATGATCAGACTATTCTCAGTGAAGGTGCCTTACCTGTGCAATTTGCTTCTCTCATTGGTCTGCCACATGAATGGCTAACCTCTCCTCTCAGCCAACTTTTACCAGGAGAGCAGGAGGATGAGTGAGGCGGGGCTTGTTTTTGCTGCGGGTTACATATTTTTATTTCTCAGTTTCTTTTAGTCTTTACACCGCAAGCTTTAAAATGGGCACATTGTAACTTGAAAAATATATAAATAAATCTAATCATAAGGAAGACACAGGACAGTGAAGTTACTTTCCCCAAGGCACCTGTGAAATGTTCACCTTGATTGTCAAACATCCTAACTGCTCTTTTCAGTGATATATTGGAATGTCAGATTCTGCCATAAAAGCGATCAGTTAATCCTTCCTTTATCCTTTGTCAATATGATAAATATTTAATATCCTTAAGCTTTCTATTGCCAAAGAGGTTTCCAGAAAGGAGGCCTGAATGAATTGGCAGTTTATACAGTTCATACCCTCTGCAATCACATGGATACGACTCCAGTCCCTCACAATGTCTCAGTGGCCTATATGTGAAATGGGTTTGGAGCTCTAAATCTAGTTCATAGCCAACTGATGGCCACATCACAAAAACCAACACCTCAATTGGCACCAGTCTGATTGCTATGTGACATGTCCCTTCACTAAGTTCCATATTTCCACTAAGTTCCAGGTCAGCTTCCATATTTCTTCCTAGCACATCTGGTATTTCTAGCACACAAATGGGGGAGGAGCAGAGATATCTCACCTGCTGGATCTATATAATGCAGAAAGAATCTTTATCTTGGCTAGTAATAAAGATTTAAAACTCAGTGAGCAGAAATTCTTGATATTCCCTGATCTGTAGTTCTTAGATTTTCTACAACGCTCATCACTATATTATGTGACTGGCACAGTCAAGGAATTATGATGTTACTGGAATAACAGAGACTTAGTGGGATAACTCACATGACTGGAGTACTGTCATGGATTGATATAAACTGTTCAGGAAGGACAGGCAGGGCAGAAAAGGTGGGGGAGTTGCATTGTATGTAAGGGAGCAGTATGACTGCTCAGAGCTCAAGTATGAAACTGCAGAAAAACCTGAGAATCTCTGGATTAAGTTTAGAAGTGTGAGCAACAAGGGTGATGTCATGGTGGGAGTCTGCTACAGACCACCGGACCGGGGGGATGAGGTGGATGAGGCTTTCTTCCGGCAACTCACGGAAGTTACTAGATCACAGGCCCTGGTTCTCATGGGAGACTTCAATCACCCTGATATCTGCTGGGAGAGCAATCCAGTAGTGCACAGACAATCCAGGAAGCTTTTGGAAAGTGTAGGGAACAATTTCCTGGTGCAAGTGCTGGAGGAACTTGAGCAGCAGGTCAAGAAGAGCTCTGCCCCAGTTGGTTGTCTTATGACACTGAGGTTGTGGATCTTTGAACATTTGCTTAAGTATGTGTTTTGATCTATGTGTCAGATTTGAGCATTGTATACATGTACACCCATTGAAGTACTTTAAACACAAAAAGAGGAAGAAGTCCAAATGCTTTTCAATGGGTGTATACATGTACATGATCTGCCAGCACTTCTCAGACTCTGAATCTCATCCTTCAGAAGCCTATTTTTGTAAAACAGTTCTGTTCCCCTGGCACAAGGACATTCCAAGTAGGGTGGTGTGAAAACAAAGCTCAAGAATTTGGGCCAGTTCAGGCTAGGACTCCCCCTCTCTACCAACAGACTCTTTACCCGCCCCAACAGGCTTGACCCCACACCACGCACAACCAGATTCTCAACTAGTGAAAATCAGCAAGCTCCACTGACTTCAGTGGAACTATTCTGATTTGTACCAGTTCAGGACTGGCCCAGTATTATTGTTTAGATGTCTTCTGGGGAGGCCCAGGGGACTTGCCAGCCCAACATCTTTAGAGACAGCTGATTGGCCCCTCAACCTACATTTTTAGTGGTGAAGGCAAATCAGTCCACTGCCCCCACCTTCAAATCCCATAATCTCCTCTGAGAAGTAGATTGTCAACCCTCCCTCATGCCAGTTCAACAGTATTTGGAGCTGGCAATGTTGCTCCAGGCCTCCGACTGCCTCTATTGTACAGCAGTATTAGTTAAATTGTTCTCCAGACAGGGAGGAACTACACTACATCTTGATGTTAACATTACAAGCCAAGTATTTCAAATTTTATATGAAAGCAAAAACCTGGGGACAAACTAAAGCTGCTTTCTTTCGGAAACGTTACCTGTTTTGCAGCGATAGCTGTATTTGTCTTTCTGTTCCTTAGTTTTGTATATTTTATTGTCAAACTGAGATTTGCTGTAACCACAGTTCTCCATCTTTAAGTTCAAGCTTCCTGCAGCACATAGCAGGAGTGTGCTGTATTCAAGGACATTCAAATGCAACCTAGTTGTCAAATTTTTCAGACCAAAAGATACTGACATCTATATGTTTGCATGATGTATATCACTCTTAGTAAGGTTTGATCTGTGCTGGCTGTTCAGGGATGTTCTCAAAGAACTTAATCAGCTCATAAAATTTTACTGTGAATTTGACATTTTCCCTCAATGCAGCGTTCTGCTCACTATGGCCTCAAAAATAGAGAGAGAGAGAGGAGGAGGAGGAGGAGTATGCACGTGTGTCATATTGACAGCAGACAGTCCTGTCTACAATGTTCAGGCCTTTGGTCAGAGTACCTGACTCGCCAGGTTTGAGGGCTCAGGTTTGAGTCCCTGAATCCTCAAGGCCCTTTCCCAGCCTTCAGAAGCAATGAAGTAGATCTCTGGTTTCTTGTGGCAGCACCACCAGTAGTTGCTGCAGGTTTGTTATGGCCGCAGGCAATACAGCAATAATCCTCGTGTGAGATATATTGCAACATTGCCAGCACCTGGTGAATGGCTCAGAAGGGAGTCAGATGATGAGGTTTTGGGGGCAGGGAGAGCTAGGAAATAGGAACAGCAGAGAAGTGCCCTACCACAGTGTAGCTAGACCCCTCACAAATCCCTCGTTTATTGTGCAGCCCAGTTAGTGCCTTTATAATATGCTTGAAGTCAGGGAGCTACACTGATTTATACCAACTGAACCCCTGGTCCTTTATCTTTTACCTATATGCTGGCTAAGGCATTCCTATATTTGTCTGTCAACCCATGTGCAAAAAAGGAAGGAAGAAAGTTCAAAGAGTCTCAGAAAGGTTCAAGAAAAAGAAAGACTGAGTTAGAAGGAAGCAAACTTCATTTAATAGAATCATAGAATCACAGAATATTAGGGTTGGAAGAGACCTCAGGAGGTCATCTAGTCCAATCCCCTGCTCAAAGCAGGACCAACACCAACTAAATCATCCCAGCCAAGGCTTTGTTTCAAGGCGGGCCTTAAAAACCTCTAAGGATGGAGATTCAACCACCTCCCTAGGTATCCCATTCCCTTGCTTCACCACCCTCCTAGTGAAATAGTGTTTCCTAATATCCAACCTAGACCTCCCCCACTGCAAATTGAGACCATTGCTTCTTGTTCTGTCATCTGCCACCACTGAGAACAGCCTAGCTCCATCCTCTTTGGAACCCTCTTTCAGGTAGTTGAAGACTGCTATCAAATCCCCCCTCACTCTTCTCTTCTGCAAACTAAATAACCCGAGTTCCCTCAGCTTCTCTTCCTAAGTCATGTGCCCCAGCCCCCTAATCATTTTCATTGTCCTCTGCTGGACTCTCTCCAATTTGTCCACATCCCTTCTGTAGTGGGGGGACCAAAACTGGACACAATACTCCAGGTGTGGCCTCACCAGTGCCGAATAGAATGGAATAATTACTTCCCTCGATCTTCTGGCAATGCTCCTACTAATAAAGCCCAATATGCCTTTGGCCTTCTTGGCAACAAGGGCACAATGTTGACTCATATCCAGCTTCTCATCCATCAGGTCCTTTTCAGCAGAACTGCTGCTAAGCCAGTTGGTCCCCAGCCTGTAGCGGTGCATGGGATTCTTCCTTCCTATGTGCAGGACTCTTGAATTATGCTGACTTGCATCAGCCTAGGATCTGGCCCTTATCTACACCGACTGGGGATTTGGCCCAAAGATTCTTATAGGACATTCTTTTGTGTTCTGTGGATAGCTTTAGCAAATGGCTGTGTCATATCTATTCACCCTGACACATTCCTTACTTTAGAAAAACAAGCTCCACTTTATTCCCTTCCAAGTCCAGGGAGAAACTAATTTCAACTACCTCAGTCAAAAATCACATTAACCCTTATTTCACCAGGCTTAAAAATACAATAGAACCTAGAGTTATGAACATCAGAGTTACAAACTGACCAGTCAACTTCACACCTGATTTGGAACTGGAAGTATGCAATCAGGCAGCAGAGACAAAAAAAAAGGAAATACTGTACAGTACAGCAATGTTATACATAAACTACTGAAAAACAGGGACCGTTTTAAAAAGATTTGACAAGGTAAGGAAATTGTTTCTATGCTTGCCTCATTTAAATTAAGATGGTTGAAAGCAGCATTTTTCTTCTGCATAGTAAAGTTTCAAAGCTTTATTAAGTCAATGTTCAGTTGTAAACTTTTGAAAGAACCATAACATTTTGGTTAGCATTACAAACATTTCAGGGCTATGAACAACCTCCATTCCTAAGGTGTTCATAACTCTGAAATTCTACTCTATGCTCCTAGAGGATAACGACCAGGTTACAGCTGAAAAATGGTGAAGAACTCAAATTATAAATATTCTTGGAGATTCTTGCTTTTCAGCATTTTACCCATCTGGCACAAGACAGACTGAAGCATTTCTATGTATTTAAGATATTCCTGTGAGTAGGTAATGCTGTAAAGTCAAGCTTAATCCTAACTAAATTACAGGGGGAGATGAAAGGTGATACTTTCATTAGTTATTTTAATACGATCAATTGTACAAAGTCTTGGGGAAGTTAAAGGGACACTCTTCCCTGATCGAATTCTGAAATGAGCAATTGGAATTTTAAATTTGGCTGTGATTCATATTATTAATTAGTTATATTGAAGTAATACCCCAAATCCCCCAGTCAGAATTCGACCCTATTGTGCTGAGCACTCTACAAACAATGTCTTGGCCTGGAAGATTTTACTATTGAAATTCTCTTCCTACATAATATTCTGGTTTTGTAGAAATGCTATATATTTTAGAAAGGAAAAAAAAGTTTCTTCTCTTCTTTAATAAATGTTTGTTTATTTTTTCTTACTAAGTAGGAGAGAGATGTTTCTTTCTCATCCTTTGGTTCACTAGAATCTAGGTAGTATGTGTTATTTGGTTCTGTGGGGATTTTTATTCCTGGTTCTATCTATCCATGCATTTTTCATGTGCCCATTACTTAGGTGCCATAAGCACAAATTAAAAACAGCATAATTTCTGTCAGAGAGGACCATACTTCTGCTTTCATCCATTATTTATACTGCTTCCTTAAGTGGTGTTGTTCTTGCTTGGTTTTTTGTTTTTTTTTTCAAATAGAGATTACCAGTTATTCTCCACCCATCATTACTGAGGGACACACTGAATCCTAAAGATAGCAAGACTCAGGCTCATCTCCCTTGGATAATTCCGCAGCCACAAGGCTGCTGCAATGACCAGTCCCAGTCAGCCACAGCATCCAGATCAGCCTCAACTATTGTTGTGGATCATTGACAGAGAGGCAGACTCTTATGTAGACAGAGCAATCCCTCATACATGGACATGGAAATGAATCCAGAATTGGATGATGAGCTACTATAATGCACAAAGTACCAGTCTGAGGTGCTCTCCCCAGTCCTTTTGGCCTAGTAAGTGAGAACTAGCAGGTTGTACCAGTAGCCTTTTCAGTAAATCCCAGGTAGACTGCATCCCATTAGGAGGAGGTGGGAGAATAGGTAACCATAACGAGGTCCATGGGTTGCTTTCTAGTCAGCTGAAGATAGAAAAAGTAATGTCTGGCTTTTTCTAACCAATAACAGCAGTTCCCTGTCAATGTGCCAGCATGGACTTATTTATAGGCTTTCAGGACTAACTTGCTGCATGACTGAACTACACTCGGTCAAGGAAGCTGTAGTGTTTGCCCTGTTCTGCTGTAGTTCCATTACCTTTGGTCTCAATAAATTGACTTGGTTCTGAGTGCTCTTTTCTGCATAGTCGTATACAGCAGGAGGTATTTGCTTCTGAGACTGACTGAAGGCAATAAAGGGTTAGTTGGCCTAATATTTAAACAGTTCTGTTGGTCAAGATTTTGCAGCTGCTATTAGGGACAAAAATCTCTCACACCCATAACCTTGTATTGCATCAACTCCTTTTGCTACAGCCAATTAGATTTGAATAGGGGTTTGTGCCCTTGATGTTCTCTTCCTTTGTCTTCACACATCATCCTATGTAAGTGCTGGCTTCTTAGGCTTTCTTGTGCAGTGTGCACTAAAGAACTTTATTAACAATAAATGGGAGGAACAATTTATTTATTTCATTATTTAAATGTAAACAATAAAAATAAAAAATAAAGCACCAATAAAAAAAACCCTCTATGTGCCCTAACAATTCATCTCGCTACAACATAATCATAGAATCATAGGACTGGAAGGGACCTCGAGAGGTCATCTAGTCCAGGCCCTTGCACTCATGGTAGGACAAAGTATTATCTAGACCATACCTGACAGGTGTTTGTCTAACCTGCTCTTAAAAATCTCCATTGATGGAGTTTCCATAAGCTCCCTAGGCAATTTATTCCAATGCTTGATCACCCTGACAGTTAGAAAGATTTTCCTAATGTCCAACCTAAACCGCCCTTGCTGCAATTTAAGTCCATGGCTTCTTGTCCTATCCTCAGAGGTTAAGGAGAACAATTTTTCTCTCTCCTCCTTGTAACAACCTTTTATGTACTTGAAAACTGTTATGTCCCCTCTCAGTCTTCTCTTCTCCAGACTAAACAAACCCAATTTTTTAAATCTTCCCTCACAGGTCATGTTTTCTAGACCTTTAATAATTTTTGTTGCTCTTCTCTGGACTTTCTCCAATTTGTCCACATATGGAAATGTGGCACCCAGAACTGGACACAATACTCCAGTTGAGACTTAATCAGCATGGAGTTGATCAGAAGAATTACTCTGTTGCTAATATATAAAGACCACCAGCATTAAAAAATCATATATGAATAACAGATTAATGCTGCTGGGCTGAATTTAACAACTAAACTGACAGATGAATTGATCCAGCTTGTAAGTCAAAGCAAGTAAAAAGTTCCTTCTACCCCTTGGCCTCAGGAGACATCCCCAATATTGCCAAGTCCAAGGATTCAAAACTTATGAGTCAAGATGCCCAAAATCATGAGATTTTGGGGATGTCTTTATATGTCTTCTGGTACCATAACCTTTAGGATTCATGTTTTCAAGTTTTTATCTACAACAATGAGGACTAGAAATTTATTTTTTTTAAAAAGGGAAAACTTAAATTCTTACATAACCACATGAATCCAAGAACTGGGGCTTTAAGAAAAGCATCAAATATTGCCAGACTCACAAAATCATCAGAGTTGACAACACTGCATTTCCTCAACTTTCCTGCAACCCCTTACCAAATAACAACACACAAGAGCAACCTGTAACAAATATATACAGAAGCATCACTGCTCTGTTACATATTCTAATATATTACTAGCTCATTAGTGAGCCCAGGTTATAAGGGCTAACAGATGGTATAGTGTGTTACCAGGAGGGAGTAAGTCAACAGGAGCTGGGGAGTGGTCTATCTAACTGCAAGATTCATACACTGGTCTTGTCCCTAGACTCAATAAGTTTGTCTTCAGGTGAGGCCTCTTCTGCAGTGGAAGCTGGATTCATATAGTATAGCCACTTCATTTCCCTTTCCCTCTCTGGGCTTATGCTATAATGATAATTTCTTGAAATGAGATGAGCCAACACTGTGTCAAGGCATTCATTCAGCCAGATTTTGTTGATTCCAACAAGTACCAGTGTCTAATTTGAGGCCCATTCATGGAGTCTGGCGGTTTTAATGAATAGCTATCTGCATTGATCAGGACAGTCCTCAGTGCCAATCTGTTGCCCCAGCCTTTGAATGGACATTGTCAGAAGCAGTAGCAAAAATCCTCAAGTGCTGGAGACAGGACACTATGGGGAGACTCTGAGTTACTACAGAGAATTCTTTCCCAGGTATCTGCCTGGCAGGTCTTGCCCACATGCTCAGGATCTAACTGATTGCTATATGTGGGCTCGGGAAGGAATTTTCCTCGGGTCAGATTGGCAGAGACCCTGGGGTTTTTTCGCCTTCCTCTGTAGGACGGGCCATGGATCACCTGCAGGTTTAAACTAGTGTAAATGGTGACTTCAAGACTGTAACTTGAAGTCTTTAAACCATGATTTGGGGACTTCAGTAATTCAGCCAGAGGTTAGGGATCTATTTCAGGAGTGGGTGAAGTTCTGTGGCCTGCAATGTGCAGGAGGTCAGACTAGATGATCATCATGGTCCCTTCTGACCTTAAAGTCTATGAGAAGGGATCTGAGGGACTGTTAATAAATTCCTGCCAAGAGGGGCTTACCTGGATGCTGGCCTCTGCTTGTTTTGGCTCTCCACACATATCACAACCAGGACTGAGAAGGTCAGTGAGTTCCTGCACTTAGACATTTTTTTCCCAATCTGCTGGATCCCAAAAGTGCCACCAGCCTGTTCGCCATGATATTAGTATAGTAGAAAATACATTAATAAGCATGGTCTATGAAGGGTACAAGGGGTGCCTGGTGGAATGCATCTTTTTAAAATATTTTTCTCTCTCCCTTTCTATTTCTATTTGACTAAGAGGGGCACTCACTGTCTTGAAAAGTGAACAATGCTATGCATTGCCACTACACCCTCTTTCCCTCTTTTATTTTGAGGGACTCACAGGGCTAAGATAAGAATCAATACTCTAACACAGCTGAGCTCTATCAGAGAGGAGGAATGGTGTTTAAATTGAAGTAAGAAAACAATGCTACACAGACAATAAGGCTCAGATTCTCTAGATTCATCATTCCCTTCCCCCGTCCCCTTCTTTTCCTGCAGGCTAGAAAAGCTATATCTGCAGCTAGAGCAGCGGGTAAAGGCAGCATGGAGGTGAAATAGCTGCTGGCAGAGCTGGAGAGCACTGCCACCAAGTGATAAACCCATCTAGGCATTCAATAAATTGTGAACTAAAGAACAGTCCATCATAGATGCTTGCCCTTCTTTTTCTCAGTTTAATACAACTACCACTGGCTCCCTGGGCAAGTGTATTAACTTTGAGACTTTTTTGGCAGTTTCACCTATAATTTTAATCTCATTTCCCCTCTGTCTTTCTAAATTAACATTCTACCTCCTGTATGTCTTTGCTCTCATTCTATTTCTTTTTGAGCATCAGCATTTAACAAACAAGTGTATAGCACAATGGAGCTGTTAACCATGTACTGAAAATACAGTGATTTTAAGTCTGCATTTTGATGACAGTGTTGTGAAGCAGTATAGAAAGAACAAAACTAAGGAACCTCATTGAAAGGCAGAGAGAAGAGAATTGATACAGAGAGTCCATTTTTCAGACTTGGACATCTCAGGTCGATCATGACCTAGTAATAGAATATATGGTTGGAATTTGGGGATACGGAGTTATATAGCTGACTCTGGCATGACTTTGGTTGATCTTGGACCAATCAGGTAACCTCTTTGTGTCTCAGTTTCCTCATCTGTAAAAGGGAATAATAATGTTCCTTATCTCATATGGATAAGTCATGAGGTAAGGTTTGTGAATTACTTTAGGATGCTCTGATGAAAGATGTTAAGTGCAAGATAAATAGGCATAAAATCCTGTCCAATTTAGGGGTAAAAAGCTAATTAAACTAATCAGTTTTCCTTTCCTCCTTGCATTATGTAAAAGTGCATAAATATGTGCATTTGGTATTAAAATATTGATGCTGATTCTGGGGCTCTACCTCCTTTTCAAATTCAAATCCATGAAGGGAAAATCCCCCATAAATCTCAAATAAACAATTATCTGTGATGCAGCTGCTAGATTTCAGGACCAGGAAACATACAGAAGTTGCAACTTTGCTCAGCTCCACCCTCTTCTCAGAGAAACCATTCAGGTCCCCAGTTCAGTGCCCCAAACAGCAGCAAAACCCCACTCGGAGCCTCCAAGAACCAATATACTCTGGAAGGCTCAAGGACCAGTTCCTTCCTGGTCATTTTACAAGAGAGTCAAACGTTAAGGAAATTAAACATGAAATGTCAAATGGCATTGGCAGATAACACAATGTACTCCAATCAAATGGAAAATGCAACTTCAAAAATACAGAGTCTATAGGATATTTACAATGCAATGCCATTTGTGTTGTGGTACTTGACTGAATTCAGTAGCAGTGCTCACTTACACTTCTGTAATACATGTATTTGCATCAGTGCTTTAAGCCATATTCATGTTACAACATTTATGTAGCTCAGCATAATATTTTTGCAAATAATGCTTCCTGGCTTTCTTACATTCTCCCCTCCTCTTACCCTGCCAGCACCACTACCACTGAGAGAGAGAGAGAGAGTTTAGCAATGAATCACTAGTTTATTTGTGTGTAGGAAGTGAGTTGGACTTGTTTTTATTGAAATTAACTAAATCAATACTAAGGCCTTGACAAACTATGACTTTATGATACAGTTTCAGGACTGAAAACTCAGCTAAATGGCAACCTAGAGTTAAGAAGGAAGCCAGGTCGCTTGGGACATTTAAAATTAGACCAGAAAAACCACTAGTAAATGTGCAGTAGGGACTAATCATGCATTGACAGAGATGGACTAAGATGACCCACTGTAATAGATCTATGGTTATTTAACAGCCAGAAAATTTCATCCCAAATGGAACGGAGAATTTCCGTGTTTCAAAGATTCACAACAGTACTAAAAGCAGCTCTTCTGCATAATAATAGGGGAACGCACAACAGGGTGAGTTAAGGATAGAGTGCTGGTTTCACAGTTTAATTTCCTGGCTTTTGGCAGTTTGTGTCACAACTTGAACATTCTTAACTGCGAAGGCAATA
This sequence comes from Lepidochelys kempii, assembly GCF_965140285.1. Taxonomy (NCBI): domain Eukaryota; kingdom Metazoa; phylum Chordata; order Testudines; family Cheloniidae; genus Lepidochelys; species Lepidochelys kempii. The sequence goes on along the minus strand of NC_136384.1, from coordinate 91,477,361 downwards.
TTGTTGACTGAAATTTTTATCTGTTTTCTTTTTGCATTTTTTTCTAATGGGGGAAAAATCATAACAGGTTATTAAATCCTGAGGGGTTGATGCAGTTTGAGATTAGGCATTTTGAAAAGACAGTATTTGTGGAAGTAAATACACATTTAGGTGTGCGCTACACATGCTTGTAACACACTATTTACTCTAGCAAGCATACATTTTAAATAAAAGAACAATCTTCATGGAGGCTTAGTATAAAACATGATTTATTTACCCTAGAGGTTGGAAGAGCTCTCTCAGGGAAATGTTTATTTAGACATTTCTAAAAAGCATCTTATTTACCCAGTTAAATACATTAATTCTGGTGATTATGTAATTCACCTGACAGACTGCAAGGCCTCCTCCGGAACTGTTAGATCCTGATAAGCAAATGTGTATTTCATGTATACTTATTTAGGAGATATTACCATATTTATACAGTATCTTGTAATGGCTCCAAAATTATGTTTAGCCACTGCCACCCCACCCCGACCCCCAAATCCCTACAAAAAATCAAACACACAAAAACATTCATCATTTTATATACACAGTTATGTATTTAACTATGCAATTGCTATGCCTTTGTTTTTTGGGCATTGTATTGTGATGTTCAGTAATCACTCTAAGCCAAGGAGTCTGACAAGGTCTGCTTCTTTCTGTTCTAACTGATCAGCATTGCTTAACATGAGGCTCTGAGTAACATAACGGGTTCCAGATGTTCTTGCCAGAGCCTGTTAAAGGTACTTTTCCCCACACTGCACTTTTAAATCTCAAAGGATTTTTTTGTCTTCAAAGACAGGCAGCCATTTTGTGCTCAGTTCAGAGTAGACTGTTACCGAAGAGACTTATACACAGAATATGTGTTGCCTAAACGATTTAATTGTGTTCTTTCTTGGTTAGGTCATTCTGAGTGCAAGATGCTGAGTGAAAGTAAATGGTTGCTATTTGTGTACAGAAAATCATTGAACACATACCATCTGCTAAAGGCAGTGCGGCCTACAGAGGAAGTAGGGTAACTCAGGTTACCTGCCTAAAGATGGTTCAGAAAAATTAATTCAAACCTGTTCATTAGGAGGAAGGGGAAGTCAATGCCTTTACTTGGCACTTCCAAGTGGATTTTGCTAAAAAATAAATAAATAAATGCTGTGTTAGTTTAACTTTCCCCCTGTTTCGAATGATTATTGTATAGTGCTCAGGACTATACAAAGCACAAAACATTTTCCCTGCCCCATAAAACTTACTGAATAATCGCATTGTGAAAACCAAAGGAATGGATAATCTAGAGAATTTTTCCCCTGTATTACTATTACATAGATCTGTTTCTTATGAAAGACAACTGATGGGCATCATGAAATTAATTATATCCCCATCCCTTATACTTAATGTTCTATATCATGCACAAATCTTGTCTTTGTTTGCAAAACAAGCTAAATCTTCTGCTGAAGTAAATTTTAGCATTAGGAACGTCATCTAATTTGTCTCAGTTCCCTTGAATCAGATGGAAATACTGTTGAGTGGGAAGAGAAGGTTCATATAAGCTGCTCTTTACTAGACAACAGCCAGTGGTCTTGGAATTAACAGTTACTGTAGCCAGTGCCAAAGTGACTGCTGACAGCTCAGCTACGTATAGAGCCAATAATATGCATGTTCCCAGGGGATATATACAGAGCTTGCCTGCTGAATCAGGCCACATTTGTGAAATATTTTGGTAGGCAATGACTCAGTGGAAGTTTGTTTAAAGGAATAATGGTTACACTATAACATACTTGGGCCAGTAAACCATGATGATCTAATACAAGTCAGCAGAAACAGCTCATATTACATGTGATTACGTATATTTGATGCTTTTGATGTAGTTCTAGATGGGGACATAGGAGGAGTCAGTGGGTGAGGAGAAGAAATAGCAAACAAAAGAGAAACAGGAAGTTAGCAGAGGAAGGGATGCAGAGGTGCTGGAAGAATTTGTATAGTGCGGGTGCTGAGAGCCATTGAACCAAACTGTAAACCCGGCGTATGATGGGAACCACTTCAAGCATTCCTAGATTCAGCACCTATGAAGGGATGTCCTGTAAATAAAAACAATTAAATAAGGGTAAAACCCCTCCAACCAGAGAGAGACCATCATTTAGGTTGCAAACCAGAAACACTGTTAAAAGAGAACTTTTCAATTATTAGAGAATTAGCAGGAATTGGGTAGGAAAAGCCAACTCACCTGACTGAACTAAGGAAATATGAAATAAGAGTGGGAAAGTGACACATTTCCTGTGGCATGAACATGCTTTGTGATCACATTAACTCAGCAGAAATACTCTGCAGGAGGACCTCTGAAAGCATCCCATCCCCTTTGAGTTCAGATTCAAGCTATCAGCAAAGTTACCTCCTTCCACTGACATCTCTCTTCCCCCTTCTCTGCTCCTATTTTATTCTGATTCCACTTACCCCCAATATTTGTACTTCCCTTCTTGAACCAATCTAGAGGAACGTCCCTCTATCCGCAGCCATCATTGGAGTTTGTAGTTAACCCCTTAAAAAACGGGTAAACCAAGAAGGATGTGTGGGTGTAAACAACCAAGGTATTTATTAAACCATCAAAAGATCTAAACAAGGTAAATCAGAGGTAAACCCAATAAATAGGAACACAGGTAAAGCAAGGACCCTCACAACAGGTAATATAAGGTAAGTAAAGGACCGACAGTATGCTGACTGCGACTGAGGATAAGTTCCCTCCCCTAGGACAGGACCCAGGTAAGAGGATGCAGGATCAATGGACCACTACCATGTCCTGCAGCTCTGAGGACCCTCACGATGACAGAGAGCTCCGGACTCCGTCCAGGTAGGTGGAACCCACAGGTAAGGAGTGGACCGCAGGATCAGGCAATGACAGCTGTACCCCAGCGATGACTCGGCTTGTACTCCCCATGCCATGTCATGGGCGTGTGTTTGTCCTCAGTGAAAGAGTGGTAGCTGGTGTGACACACTCTCTGAATGCAAATGAGAATTACCCTCCTGCAACCAGATGAATGAGCATGGTGTTCAGCGAACTCCTCTGAAGCAAGGTAGAGAGCTGAGGTGTCTGCTGTCATTCCAACAGTTGCAGAAGCAGCAGCACCTCCAGACTCTGTTACTCAGAAGGGCAGCTGTTTCCTTCTGATGTGCTCGGCCTTATATGCCCTGCTGTTACTGGGCAGATTACAGGTCACATGGTTTGCTTGGTTTGCTGCCTTTCGGTAGAAAGGGCAGGAAACTACACCTGAGGAGGGGGAAGAAGGGCAGCCAAGATGAATCCCAAGTTGTTGTTTGGGCATTCCAAGATGGCGCACCTATGATGTTAAGCACCAACATTTTCCCCCTACGCCCTTTTCAAATATTTCAATATCGTCGGTGGGCTTCTGAAACCCCAGATTTGCCACTATCCCACAGGTAATAAAATGGCCAATTTAGAAGAAAGAAGAGTTTCTGAATTACATTTTCCAGAAGCCATACTTTTCCCTTATAGTGCATAGTACTTGTCATTCAAGGAATTCTGAGCCTTTAACTGATGACTAATTATCTCATAACATCCCTGTGATCTAGGAAAGGATTAAAATAGATGAGTGAACTAGCATAGATTAGTAAAATCATTGGTAAAGATGACTAATGTAGATAAGCAAAGGTTTAATATAGAATGCTTTGTGGATGAAGAAAAGAGGGGTTAGCAGCCTGATTTTCAAAGACACATAACTTCTACTGAAGCAACTTCTGTGGGAGCCATGAGTGCTCAAGCACCTTTGAAAACTAGATTTTTATGTATGGCTTGCCCTGGGAAAGCTGGGGAAAGAGCCCCAAGTTTTGCTGCCTGGTCTCATTACCTCTGAGAAGCAAACCAATCCAACATGCTCTCAAATTATACTTGTCATTTTAATATCTGTCCACACAGGGTTCTTTCTCGGGTGGTTTCTTCTTTCACCTGACCTTCAATGGACAATGGTGACATCACCTTCCTATGTCAGAAAAGAAATGTCTGTAATGCAACCACTTGAGTGGAGCACAAATTAAACAGCTAAGTCATGGTACTATCCAGGTATCCAATGCTCAGTGCTCCTTGCATTGTGTGATCCACAAGTGCCTGCCCCAGAAATAAAGGGGTAGGGGAGAGAGAAAGAAGGTATCAGAAATCTCCCGTCAAATGGTGAGGGTACCAAGGGGCTTGTGGATAAGGAGTGGTGCATAGGCAGGACTAACAATTAACCAGCTACTTCCTCCTCTTTCATACACATAACCTGTGCCCACCTGTTACCCTCCCACCCAGATATATTTTTGAAAGCCTCTTCTAACAGAATTCTGCACCAAAATTAAATCCATCTAACAATCAGCCTTGTTGCTGAGGAGTGTTCCCACGTCAGCTGTGTGTCATGACAACAGATGATAGAAATGCTGCTATTCAGGCTTCATATTGCGTGCATTTCTTTTTTTAAAAAGAGCTTTAAAAAGATGTCTGAACAAAAGTGCTCGGTGTGTGATGCAGTGCTGAGATGTCTAAGGCACACAGGGCAGGTATACCTGCCCACACTTCAGAAGGCAAAAATAGAGAGAGTGGGTGTTGTTTCCTGTTGAGTTGCGGGGGTGGAGGGAGAGGCATTTCCAGGGATGGCAAGAAAAGAGAGAACAGAAAGGAAAAAAATGAGGAATCCAAATGCAGGAATCGGAAGTTACCCTTTCTCTCTCCTCACCCTCCAGGCACTAATCTAGTTGATAGGATTGATTCTCCTCTTCCTTACACCAATTTTACAGTAGTGTAAATCCAGCAAATTTTATGCAGTTATACCTGATTTACACACCAGTGTACCACGCAGAATCAGACCTACCCCTAGTCAACCAATTGCCCTGCAGAGCTGCCCTTCCAATGGCCTTCACTTCCTTTAAAGGCCGCATTAATGAATAGTTAATGGGGGACAGAGCCTTTAACCACTCAGAGTTCGGGTTGTCCCCATCAAATATCACACTGTGGAGCTTGGAGGACTCTACAGCACCATACCCCCTTTAACCTGATTCCTTTTAGTCATGAACAGGAGGTGCTGCTTCAACAGAACTGAGGACCAGAACGCCCTGGCAGCCAAACAGAAATCAGACAACAACAACTTCCAGTAACTATCAGCCTGGACTGGGTTAGACACAATGATCTAGAGGTGAAAGACTCCATATCCCATTACCATTCCCTTGAGCTACTAAGTCGCTCTAATAAACAGCCACTCAAGAAATGCTGAGCATTGGTTGTATGACATCAGTGAGCTACTTCAGTGAATTACAGTCTGGTTATCATTACAGAGCCATTTGTTATCCTAAATTTTACATGTGGAATATACAGGCCAGGACATGGGGGTATAAATTAAGCCTTTATTTTCACAGGGAAAGTAGCGCTTAGATCAGAAAGGATAAGAAAAAGCAGAAATAAGACGGGAAATAGGGGAGGATTTTTCTCTTGCAAGTGAACAAACATGTTAAGCTAAATATTCAAAGACATTGTCCTATGTGGCATGGGTGAAACTGGCAATTGCATTTGCATTGGATAAAACCTGCCCTCAACACCAGCAACATTCAAAAGCCTATCTCAGACTATTTTAAGTACTGTAGCTATTAGAATTGTTCCCAGCCTTGGGACAGAACAGCAAGAGAGGTAAACGTGAATATGTCCCTAACGTAAACAAGGCTTAAAAGTCTCTGCCCAAAAAAGTCTGTAATCTTAAGAGACATGACAGGCAAAGGATCAGAGGGAAAACAGAGGAGTAAAGTAACTTGCTCAAAGTCAGAAAGCAGGCCAGAGACAGAGCTGGGAATAGAACCAGCTCTCCTGGCTCCCAGTCCAATGCCTTAACCATTAGACTATGCAGCCTCTGCCACATGCTTTCCCACATAATGCTGATTTATGAAAAAGCACTCCATTTAGACACTGTGCTCTCATTTCCTCCCAGGCCAATTAGCAAGGATTTGATCTGGAAATCATTTTAAAGTGGGTATTTTTAAATTTCTTTCCTAGTACATTTTTGCAAAATGAAACAACCACAAAGAAACTAAACCAACTGTGTTGTAATACAACAGACCAAAAGGAAACAAACAATTATAGCACTCTGAGAACCAGAACAATACAAGGCAAAAACAAAAACAAAAATCTCACTTAGCAGCATGATAAATGCAAGGTGCAGTATAAATCCTATGGCTCTGATCCTAGAACATTGGAATCAATGGGAGTTTGCCATTGATTTCACTGAGCGTAAGATCAGACCCACTGACTTCAACTGAGTTACTTCTGATTTACTCCAGTGTAACTGAGAGGAGACTCACTGTATCAAAGTCTTATTCTGAGAGAGAGAGAGAGAGAGAGAGAGAGAGAGAGAGAGAGAGAGAGAGAGATTCAGTTCTCTTTGACAGAGAATTTGTCTTTGTTTTTATGGTCTATCCAAAGGAGAAATCAAACCCAACAACATTAGAATCTGATCCAAACTTGCAAAGCCATGATACTTAAGTGAGTTCAGAAATAGACAAAATAGGATTGCCCATCTCTAATTAAAAGAGATGCTGCAAAATATTCTCTCAGAGTTCAGACTTGAACAATTATAGACATACCTGTTTCTCCCTTGTAATACTAGAAATGACTATGGTCAGCATTCAAAGACAGGTCCCATTCTGGAAAACACTTAAGCCATATGCTTCTCTCTAAGGCCTGGTCTACACTACGAGTTTATGTCGGATTTAGTAGCATTAAATCCGAATTAACCCTGCACCTGTCCACACAACGAAGCCATTTTTTGGACATAAAGGGCTCTTAAAACCGAGTTCTGTACTCCTCCCCAACGAGGGGATTAGCACTGAAATCGACATCACCGTTTCAAATTAGGGTTAGTGTGGATGCAATTTGAAGGTATTAGCCTCCAGGAGCTATCCCACAGTGCACCATTGTGACCGCTCTGGACAGCACTCTGAACTCAGATGCACTGGCCAGGTGTACAGGAAAAGCCCCGGGAACTTTTGAATCTCATTTCCTGTTTGGCCAGACGAGCTCATCAGCACAGGTGACCATGCAGTCCCAGAATCGAAAAAGAGCTCCAGCATGGACCAAACGGGAGGTACTGGATCTGATCGCTATATGGGGAGAGGAATCCGTGCTATCAGAACTACGTTCCAAAAGATGAAATGCCAAAACATTTCAAAAAATCTCAGAGGCCATTAGGGACAGAGGCTGCATCAGGGACGCAACACAGTGCCGCGTGAAACTTAAGGAGCTCAGACAAGCGTACCAGAAAACCAAAGAATCAAAACGGACGCTCCAGGACAGAGCCCCAGACATGCCGCTTCTACGCTGAGGTGCATGCAATTCTAGGGGGGGGCCGCCACCACTACCCCACCCCTGTCCGTGGACTCCGAGGATGGGATACTTTCCACCATGGCTGAGGCCCCACCCCTGTCCGTGGACTCCGAGGATGGGATACTCTCCACCGTGGCTGAGGATTTTGCAGATGGGGAAGATGAGGAGGACAACGAGCTTGGGGAGAGCACACAACACACTGTTTTCCCTAGGGTCTTTTTATCACCCTGACTGAAATACCCTCCCAACCCAATGAAGCCGGAGAAGGGACCTCTGGTGAGTGTACCTTTTTAAATATAATACATGTTATAAAAGCCAACGTTTTTTAATGATTAAGTAGCCCTGAGGACTTGGGATGCATTCGAGGCCAGTACTGCTACTGGAAAAGTCTGTTAACGTGTCTGGGGATGGAGCGGAAATCTTCCAGGGACATCTCCATGAAGCTCTCCTGGAAGTACTCTAAAAGCCTTTGCAGAAGGTTTCTGGGGAAAGCAGCCTTATTCCGTCCTCCATGGTAGGACATTTTACAACACCATGCTAGTAGCAAGTAATCTGGTATCATTGCATGACAAAGCCTCGCAGCATATGGTCCCGGTGTTTGCTGGCATTCAAGCAACATCCGTTCTTTATCTCTCTGTGTTATCCTCAGGAGACTGATATCGTTCATGGTAACCTGGTTGAAATAGGGGAATTTGATTAAGGGGACATTCAGAGGTGTCTGTTCCTACTGGGCTGTTTGCCTGTGGCTGAAAAGAAATCCTCCCCACAGGTAGCCACGCGGTGGGAGGGGGGCCCTTGGTGCTGAGCTGTTCGCGTTTGGCTAGCATCTAATTCCCTGATACCAGCCACGCGGTGCGGGAAGGGGAAAAGCAATCATCCCAGAGAATTGGATGGGGGGAGGGGGTTTGTTTGGTTTCTGCTGCTACACGTTAACAGGAAAACTGCAGCAGTAAATGGCCAGCTCAACGGGCTTTGCTTGGTATGGGAAAGGAGGGGGCTGCTGTTATGAAGGTTGCAGAAGCCGAAAGACTATGGCTTACCATGGCCACCTGCAAGCTGAATTCTGTTGCCCAGCCCTGCATGTGTGATCTCTAACACCAAAGCCGCAGGCACTCAATATAAGATGCAAAATGCGACCTTGTACCAAAATCTCATGTGCTATGTAATGTGAATAGTGTTGTTCACTGTGAAAGAGTATAGTCATTGTTCTGTAAAATGTATCTTTTTAAACACTTCACTCCCTTTTTTTCCCTCCAGCAGCTGCAAATGTTTCAAGCCTCCCTCCTCCATCCCTGAAGCTATCTCAGATAAGGGGTGAAAAAAACGCACGCGCAATGACATGTTCTCTGAGCTCATGCAGTCATCCGGCACTGACAGAGCTGTGTGAAGGGACACAATAGCAGAGTACAGGATGGTGGCCGATGAATGTGAGGAGAGGTGGTGGCAGGAAGATCAGAGAAGGCATGAGGAAACGCTGGGGATACTGCGGGATCAAACGGACATGCTCCGACGTCTGGTGGAGGTTCATGAACGGCAGCAGGATCACAGACTGCCGCTGCAGCCCCTGCTTAACCGCCCTCCCTCCTCCCCAAGTTCCATAGCCTCCCCACCCAGACGCCCAAGAACACGGGGTGGGAGCTTTTACCCCAGTGGACAGCCCAAGCAACAGAAGGCTAGCATTCAACAAGTTTTAAAGTGGCCTTTTCCTTCCCTCCGCCCCCTCCTCCCACACTTCACCCAGGCTACCTTGTGAGTTATCTCCCTTAATTTTATAATCAATTAATAAAGAATACATGTTTTTTAAATGATAGTGACTCTATTTCCTTTGCAAGCAAGCTGTGATCGAAGGCGGGAGGGCGGGTGGCTTACAGGGAATTAGAGTCAACCAAGGGGGTGGGTTTTCATCAAGGAGAAACAAACAGAAGTGTCACACAGTACCCTGGCCAGTCATGAAACTGATTTTCAAAGCTTCTCTGATGCGCACTGCTTCCTGCTGTGCTCTTCTAACCACCCTGGTGTCTGGCTGTGTGTATTCAGCGGCCAGGCGATTTCCATCAACCTCCCACTCTGCCATAAACGTCTCCCCCTTACTCTCACAAAGATTGTGGAGCACAGAACAAGCATCAATAACAATGGGAATACTGGTTTCGCGGAGGTCTGAGCGAGTCAGTAAACTGCTCCAGCAACCCTTTGAACGTCCAAATGTACACTCTACCACCATTCTGCACTTGCTCAGCCTATAGTTTGAACAGCTCCTGACTACTGTCCAGGGTGCCTGTGTACAGCTTCATGAGCCAGGACATTAAGGGGTAGGCTGGGTTCCCAAGGATAAATATTGGCATTTCAACATCCCCAACATTTATTTTCTGCTCTGGGAAGTAAATCCCTTCCTGCAGCCATTTAAACAAACCAGAGTTCCTGAATATGCGAGCGTCATGAACTTTTCCTGGCCATCCCACGTTGATGTTGCTGAAACGTCCCTTGTGATCCACCAGTGCTTGCAGCGCCATTGAAAAGTACCCCTTGCGGTTTATGTACTGGCTGCGTAGTCCGGTCCCAAGATAGGGATATGCGTTCCGTCTATAGTCCCACCACAGTTAGGGAATCCCATTGCAGCAAAGCCATCCACTATGACCTGCACATTTCCCAAAGTCACTACCTTTGATAGCAGCAGCTCAGTGATTGCGTTGGCTACTTTTTTTTTAATTTTTTTGCCTCTGTCTTCACTAACAAGGTCAGCTCCCAGACTGCTGCGCTGGGCATCACAGCATGGGGAGTAGATGGCCAGCCCTCTGTGGAGATAGAGGTGGTTAGGGACTATTTAGAAAACCTGGACGTGCACAAGTCCATGGGGCCGGACGAGTTGCATCCGAGAGTGCTAAAGGAATTGGCGGCTGTGATTGCAGAGCCACTGGCCATTATCTTTGAAAACTTGTGGCGAACCGGGGAAGTCCCAGATGACTGGAAAAAGGCTAATGTAGTGCCAATCTTTAAAAAAGGGAAGAAGGAGGATCCTGGGAACTACAGGCCAGTCAGTCTCACCTCAGTCCCCGGAAAAATCATGGAGCAGGTCCTCAAGGAATCAATCCTGAAGCACTTACATGGGAGGAAAGTGATCAGGAACAGTCAGCATGGATTCACCAAGGGAAGGTCATGCCTGACTAATCTAATCGTCTTCTATGATGAGATTACTGGTTCTGTGGATGAAGGGAAAGCAGTGGATGTATTGTTTCTTGACTTTAGCAAAGCTTTTGACACGGTCTCCCACAGTATTCTTGTCAGTAAGTTAAAGAAGTATGGGCTGGATGAATGCACTATAAGGTGGGTAGAAAGTTGGCTAGATTGTTGGGCTCAAGAGGTAGTGATCAATGGCTCCATGTCTAGTTGGCAGCCGGTGTCAAGTGGAGTGCCCCAGGGGTCGGTCCTGGGGCCGGTTTTGTTCAATATCTTCATAAATGATCTGGAGGATGGTGTAGATTGCACTCTCAGCAAATTTGCGGATGATACTAAACTGGGAGGAGTGGTAGATATGCTGGAGGGCAGGGATAGGATACAGAGGGACCTAGACAAATTGGAGGATTGGGCCAAAAGAAATCTGATGAGGTTCAATAAGGATAAATGCAGGGTCCTGCACTTAGGACGGAGGAACCCAATTCACCGCCACAGACTAAGGACCGAATGGCTAGGCAGCAATTCTGCGGGTGACAGTAGACGAGAAGCTGGATATGAGTCAGCAGTGTGCCCTTGTTGCCAAGAAGGCCAATGTCATTTTGGGATGTATAAGTAGGGACATAGCGAGCAGATCGAGGGACGTGATCGTCCCCCTCTATTCGGCATTGGTGAGGCCTCATCTGGAGTACTGTGTCCAGTTTTGGGCCCCACACTTCAAGAAGGATGTGGATAAATTGGAGAGAGTCCAGCGAAGGGCAACAAAAATTATTAGGTGTCTGGAACACATGACTTATGAGGAGAGGCTGAGGGAACTGGGATTGTTTAGTCTGCAGAAGAGAAGAATGAGGGGGGATTTGATAGCTGCTTTCAACTACCTGAGAGGTGGTTCCAGAGAGGATGGTTCTAGACTATTCTCAGTGGTAGAAGAGGACAGGACAAGGAGTAATGGTCTCAAGTTGCAGTGGGGGAGGTTTAGGTTGGATATTAGGAAAAACTTTTTCACTAGGAGGGTGGTGAAACACTGGAATGCGTTACCTAGGGAGGTGGTAGAATCTCCTTCCTTAGAAGTTTTTCAGGTCAGGCTTGACAAAGCCCTGGCTGGGATGATTTAATTGGGGATTGGTCCTGCTTTGAGCAGGGGGTTGGACTAGATGACCTCCTGAGGTCCCTTCCAACCCTGATATTCTATGATTCTATGATTCTACTTGGATCACAGCAACCCCCACAGTAGATTTACCCACTCCAAATTGATTCCCGGCTGACCGGTAGCTGTCTGGCGTTGCAAGCTTCCACAGGGCTATTGCCACTCGTTTGTAAACTGTGAGGGCTGCTCTCATCTTGGTATTCTTGCGCTTCAGGGCAGGGGAAAGCAAGTCACAAAGTTCCATGAAAGTGTCCTTACGCATGCAAAAGTTTCCGAGCCACTGGGAAACATCCCAGATCTGCAGCACTATGTGGTCCCACCACTCTGTGCTTGTTTCCCGAGCCCAGAATTGGCGTTCCATGGCATGAGCCTGCCCCATTAACACCATGATCTCCAAATTGCAGGGGAACGCGGTTTTAGAGAAAAGTGTGTTCAGGGCCTCATCACCGCGCTGCCGTCGCCTCCTCACCTGGTTTTTCAGGTGCTGGTTCTGCATACACTGCATGATAATGCGCGAGGTGTTTACAATGATCATAACTGCTGGGGTGAGCTGAACGGGCTCCATGCTTGCTGTGCTATGGCGTCTGCTCCTGCTCAGGCAATCCAGGGAAAAGGGCACGAAACGATTGTCTGCAGTTGCTCTAGCGGAGGAAGGGGCGACTGACAACATGGCTTACAGGGTTGGCTTACAGGGAATTAAAATCAACAAAGGGGGTGGCTTTGTGAGAAACAGAATGGCCCCCTCAAGGATAGAACTCAAAACTGGGTTTAGCAGGCCGTTGATTTCACAGAGGGAGGGAGGAGAAAATGAATACAAAACAAATCTGGTCTATTTCTTGCTTTGATCCACTTCATCTATCTTTATACATCTTGCTGGCAGTAGACTGTCCAGTACGACCGCTAGCCATCGTCATCACCTGAGTGCTCAGCAGAAGACGGTGCAGTATGACTGCTGGCCATCATCTTCTGCTGGCTGCAAATTAAAAGTCCGGTAGGACTGAATCGCCATGAAACGAAACTTAAAAGGGTAATGACCTGGCTGAGTCACTCCCATGTTTGCCCAGGCGCCTCTGACCTCATCAAGGCGGTTAAAAGAGCACCGTGGACTACGTCGACCACGGCTACAAGTCATACTGCACTGTCTGCTGCCAAAAGGCAATAAACTGTTGCTGTGTAGCAATGCAGTACTGTGTCTGCCAGAACCCAGGAGACATACAGTAACAGTGAGCTGAGCGGGCTCCATGGTTGCTGTGGTATGGCATCCGCACAGGTAACTCAAGAAAAAAGGTGCAAAACGATTGTCTGCCCTTGCTTTCATGGAGGGAGAGAGGGAAGGGGGGGCCTGACGATATGTACCCAGAACCACCCGCGACAATGTTTTAACCCCATCAGGCACTGGGATTTCTACCCAGAATTCAAATGGGCAGCGGAGACTGCAGGAAATGTGGGATAGCTACCCACAGTGCAACGCTCCAGAAGTCGACGGTTGCCTCGGTACTGTGGACACGCTCCACCGGCTACATGGACTTAGAGCATTTGTGTGGGGACCTACTACAGGACAGGCCTAACAAAGAAAATAACAGAACGCCACTAGCCATCACCTTCAGCCCTAAAACCCCTCCAACGCATTATTAAGGACCTACAACCTATCCTGAAGGATGACCCAACACTCTCACAAATCTTGGGAGACAGGCCAGTCCTTGCCGACAGACAGCCCCCCAACCTGAAGCAAATACTCACCAGCAACCACATACCACACAACAGAACCACTAACCCAGGAACCTATCCTTGCAACAAAGCCCGTTGCCAACTGTGCCCACATATCTATTCAGGGGACACCATCACAGGGCCTAATAACATCAGCCACACTATCAGAGGCTCGTTCACCTGCACATCCACCAATGTGATATATGCCATCATGTGCCAGCAATGCCCCTCTGCCACGTACATTGGTCAAACTGGACAGTCTCTACGTAAAAGAATAAATGGACACAAATCAGATGTCAAGAATTATAACATTCATAAACCAGTCGGAGAACACTTCAATCTCTCTGGTCACGCGATTACAGACATGAAAGTTGCAATATTACAACAAAAAAATTTCAAAACCAGACTCCAGCGAGAGACTGTTGAATTGGAATTCATTTGCAAATTGGATACAATTAACTTAGGTTGAATAGAGACTGGGAGTGGCTAAGTTATTATGCAAGGTAACCTATTTCCCCTTGTTTTTTCCTATCCCCCCCACCCAAATCCTCAGACATTCTTGTTAAACCCTGGATTTGTGCTGGAAATGGCCCACCTTGATTATCATACACATTGTAAGGAGAGTGATCACTTTAGATAAGCTATTACCAGCAGGAGAGTGGGGTGGGGGGAGAGAAAACCTTTTGTAGTGGTGTCATAAATATAAAGGGAAGGAATATAAATTTGAAATCCCTCCTGGCCAGGGGAAAACTCCTCTCACCTGTAAAGGGTTAAGAAGCTAAAGGTAACCTCGCTGGCACCTGACCAAAATGACCAATGAGGAGACAAGATACTTTCAAAAGCTGGGAGGAGGGAGAGAAACAAAGGGTCTCTGTCTGTCTATATGCTGTTTCTGCCGGGGATAGACCAGGAATGGAGTCTTAGAACTTTTAGTAAGTAATCTAGCTAGGTATGCATTAGATTATGATTTCTTTAAATGGCTGAGAAAAGAATTGTGCTGAATAGAATAACTATTTCTGTCTGTGTATCTTTTTTGTAACTTAAGGTTTTGCCTAGAGGGGTTCTCTGTGTTTTTAATCTAATTACCCTGTAAGGTATCTGCTATCCTGATTTTACAGAGGTGATTTCTTTACTTCTATTTACTTCTATTTCTATTAAAAGTCTTCTTGTAAGAAAACTGAATGTTTTTTCATTGTTCTCAGATCCAAGGGTTTGGGTCTGTGGTCACCTATGCAAATTGGTGAGGCTTTTTATCCAACATTTCCCAGGAAAGGGGTGGGGGGTACAAGTGTTGGGAGGATTGTTCATTGTTCTTAAGATCCAAGGGTCTGGGTCTGTAGTCACCTAGGCAAATTGGTGAAGCTTTTTACCAAACCTTGTCCAGGAAGTGGGGTGCAAGGTTTTGGGAAGTATTTTGGGGGGAAAGACATTTCCAAACAGCTCTTCCACAGTAACCAGTATTTGTTTGGTGGTGGTAGCAGCCAATCCAAGGACAAAGGGTGGAATATTTTTACCTTGGGGAAGTTTTGACCTAAGCTGGTAAAGATAAGCTTAGGAGGTTTTTCATGCAGGTCCCCACATCTGTACCCTAGAGTTCAGAGTGAGGGAGGAACCTTGATAAGTGGTAAACACCCATTTTTCATGCTTTGTGCGTATAAAGAGATCTTCTATACTTTCCACAGTATGCATCCGATGAAGTGAGCTCACAAAAGCTTATGCTCAAATAAATTGGTTAGTCTCTAAGGTGCCACAAGTATTCCTTTTCTTTTTACACAATCGACTGTATAAAAATGCTTTCTACAAAACCGACTTCTATAAATTTGACCTAATTTCATAGTGTAGACAAGGCCTAAGTGCCCTTCCTAACTATACGGCTTTCTTGAATCAGGACCATACTGAGGCCTGGTCTACACTACAGAGTTAGGTCGACATAAGTGTCTACACTACTGTGTTGCTCCCACCGATGTGTCACCCACCCCACCTACCTAATAACACTACCTCTGCGAGTGGTGTAGTGCTTATGTTGATGTAGTTAGGGTGACGCAGTGTCTGTGTAGATACTGCATTACTTACATTGTCTGTTGGCTGTCAGCCTGGTGCGAGGCTGACAGCTAGAGGTCCTTCCCCGTGCCCCACCCCGGGGCCCATAGCCCAAGCGGTCAGCCCAGCATGGCGCTCACAGCCCAAGCTGTCAGGCCCAGGGCTGAGGGCAGCTCTAAGTGCCCCACAATACTCCGCACAGTTAAGTCAATAGACAAGCTCCTGGGGAGGACGTGCACCACTGAGAGGGGGGCATAGTGTGCACATGAACCACCATAGTAATTACTGTAGTAGCTGTATGTTGACTAACTTAAGTTGACTTAATTTTGTAGTGCAGACAAGGCCTAGGTATCAGAAGCTTAAGGCCAAGGACTGGATGATAGGGGCATGATGGAATGCAGAAGAGCTTCCCTTTAATGAGGCTTTGTTTATGAAACCCTTTAATAAAGGTGCAGAGAGTATATATACATTCCCACCAGATATGAGCTCTCTCTTTAAACAGGCAAAATTGCCACAATTAATAATACTCTGATATTCTTCATGATGCCAATAGATTGTACGCTTCAGTTGAGCTGTTCATCATTCTGAATTTCTGTACCTCTCCTTTTTTTTTTTTTTTCAGTTCCATAGCTACACCCACTGGGGCACTTTAAGGAGTAAAATTCATTTCTTATTTTTAATATACAGAAATGTATGTCATGGCTTCCTTCCCGTCTCCCCAGTTTCTTCAGGATATAAAAGTTTAAATATATGGAAACTGGCCTGATAAATAAGGGAAGGTTATTTTATTTTTTATGCTTGCCTGTATTTTTGGCTTCCCTGTTAGAATTACTGTGCACTTCACCATAAAGTTTCACTCAGGGTAAATTGATTCAAATCACTGATTTTAATCATAATTTCATAAGCAAGCAGGAAACCTTGATTGAAATCCTCAATTTTAATCTTCTTTTGCATTTGTACTTTTTAGTTATTTTCCTAAAGAAAGGTTGATTCTCATTGATTGGTAACCATTAAAACATTGATTTGCAACTACATATATACTAAATATGATTTTTTTTTTGCTAACTTGAAGGATATAGTGTATAGCTTAATATACATTTATTCCAGCTCAATTTTTACATGTTTGGTTATGTTATAAAATGGTGAACGATTCAATTCTTATTTGTTAGCTGATAAAGACTAATTTTTTAGATGCAGTGTGCGTCAAACTCTGGTTGGATGGAAATTCAAATTCAATTAAACGGGCCCAAAACAGCATTTTATTATATTTTTTATTAAATAAAACTACCTTAAATGTTGTAGCTACACAAGAAAATAAGTGTAAAGAGTTTATCAAAACATGTTTTGCACTTAAAATGAACTGATTTGTTAAACAAAGGAATAATTAGCATTTTATCTACCCTGGTGTCACTATAAGGGTTTTCTAATCACCTGCGCTTTGAAATATTAATCCATGATTATTAAGATCACGAATTTGATTCTGTCTGTCCATTTATGACATTGACATCATGGTCATCTTGGTCTCTGACACCTCCTGAGCTTCTGTGTGTTCCTCAGCCATTGCCAAGGACTTGGGTCTAGATATTATTTTCCTCTCTCTGGCTCAGATCTGGGAAAGCACTTATGTCCATGCTTGATTTCTATGGGACTTACGCTCATGCTTAAGTACTTTCCTTGAATGGGGGTCAGAATCTAGTCTATGCTTTTACAAAAGACAGAAGATAGATTTATGGGGTGGCCACTGCTACAATCAGGATGTTTTCCTTTTTGGAAAACTGACACTACGTTTCCTTTTCTTCTGTCTGTCAGCACCTTCCTCGTTGTGCATGATTTTTCAAAGAAACAAACCTGTTATCAGTAAATTCATGAAATAATTCCCTTTATACCCAAGGATGCACATCATCCTGACTAACTGACCTGTATATATTCAGCTTTTCCAGATATTATTTTGCCTTTTTTAAAATCAATACTTATCCTTGCAGGGTCTTGTCTGTGCTTACTATTTGTTCCATTGGCTTTTCTATATTTTCCTTTTTGAAGACAGATTCAGAAGCAAGTTTAGTGCCTCAGTCATTTGAGTCAACATTAATGTCATCCCCCATCTTTTTTTTTTTCTAATGGACTGACTTTCTCACTAGTATTGCGATTTCCCCAGTATAGTTATAAAAGCCCTACTTATTCCACTCAACTGTTTTGGCAATAACAATAACTCATTTTGCTTTTTAGCTGCCCTTCTCCTGTCTCTGAAAGCCTGGACTGCTCAAGCATTTTTAATTGATTGCCTTCCTCTTCATTTCCAGGTCCGGGGGGTCTGATTGTGTGTTTTTTATATTTTAAATCTTGACTCTTGAGACCTTATGAAATCCAAAATTATTGTTAGCAACCCTCCATGGAAATTTTCATAATTTGCTTTATTCTCATGATAGAACAGAAAATACAATTTTGCTGCATTTGGGGGTTTGTTTGGGGTGGGGTTTTGGGTTGTTGGTTTTTTTGGGGTTTTTTGGGGTTTTTTACCTAATTTCACCAACATTTGTGATAATGTCTCATTTCTCTCAAACTTTTTCCTACAGTTTGCATAGATTTTTGCAATAATTTGTGATGGGTTTTTCTGAGATAAATTATAGGGGACCTATACTGGAAATACTTATGCACATGAATAATTTTACTCAAAATTAGTCCCACTGAGTAAAGTTCCCCTTCTCTGTGCGTGGCAGGATAGGTACTGTATGTCTGCAGAAAAGGCATGTATTTTTTTCTTCCACAAAACTGATGAAAAACTCAGATGAACCCTTTTTCCTATTCACAGTGTGACTCAGAGCTCTAACAGTTATAGTAGGTTTCTATGATTTCTAACTCTTAGTTTACAGCATGTTTAATGAAGAGATGTGTCCAGACTACAACCTTGGATCCAAACACTGCCAAAAAGTTGGGATCCGGATCTGACCTTTACATGTTGGGCTCATCTTTAGTCTAATGGGAAGATGATATACCTTACTGGATCAAATGGTAACCTGCTTGAAGTTTGCACCTCCTCCTGCAGAGATTATTTTTGAAAAATGGAAGAAATTATAAATTACTTCTACTCTCTTTTTCTCTGATGTATTGCCTGTACCCTCTGCAGTCTAGAGTCCAACAAGAATACAGAATGTGAGTCATCAGAAACGAACAACAGAGGTGTGCAGTTGTTTGCTGTTTTCATTTAAGTTGACGTATAGCGCAATGTGGACATTGCTTTAAATTGATGCAATTTATGTTGCACAGAGGTGTGAAAAAGCCCCCCCGAGTGACATAACTTACATCGATTTAAAGCGGTGTCCACATAGCTTCCGCCTCTCATTGAAGTGAAGTAATTATGCCGATGGAAGAGCTCTCTCCTGTCAGCATAGCATATCTTCACCAGATGCACTACAGCAATGCAGCTGCACTGAGGTAGTGCAGACTGGCCCTAAGGCTTACACTACATTGAATTGCTCAGTATGCACTCAGATTCTTCACAACTTTACGTCTTGAGAACAACATTTGTTGTGGAGAGCACCCTGCCCATCTCACATGTTCTTATTTAATAACTTTCAGTGCGTGCACCTGTGGGGGTCGGATATAGACATCGGTCTGTATTACAAGAAAGCACTGACTTCCCATGTTCCACGGTATTTTATATTAGCTTGTTTAGCATGGGAAGAAATACAACATTGTAGATATATAGACCAGTATAGAGGTGGTACATAAAGCAGAAAAATCAAATTCCATGAGACAGCACTGTTTAAAAATGCTTCTCTAGTACAAATGCATATGGTGCCAAGTTGAAAGCTCCTATTTTGGTATAACCATGCATCCAGTAATGTTGGTCTGAGAGGATTTCAAAACACAGCTGATGTAGAGATACATAACAAATAATAAAACCCTAGTAATACAGCACAATGCAAAGCAAGTTTACTGAAATGTAAAAGGACTGGGAAATGTCAAACAGCAACATGAAAGAAAACCAACATACCTTAAGAGTCCACACAAGGGATAAATTATTGCTCACTAATGTATTCGGTATTTTGTTTTATTGCGTAATAACATTTTTAGGGACAAGATTGCCAGAGACAAAACATATAAACACTACTCTTATGCTCCAAAATACATATTAAACATACGGTAATGTAAACAGACAATATTTGGTGCACATGAAAACTCATTAAAAGGGACTTTATTTATCCTGATGATAAACAAAAGAGAGACCGAGGCAATTAATATACAGAATTATAGGGTTTAGAATTTACAACTCGTGGAGAGATCAATCAGAAGAATAGTGCTTCAGCTTGGATTCTTATGCTTAAAGGTAGCCGTCTGCACCAGGGAATAATTGCACAGCAGCACCCTCTAATGGAGAACAAAAAAAATTTAATCCTATATTATTTTTTGTGCTGCAGATTTTAATTAAAATGCTCTTTAAACAACACAATCAGCAGTAATACAAGTAGATACAAAATCTCTCTTTGGTGTTCCTACCCAACCACCGTGCTATCTAAGCAGCAATTAGGCAAATTGGATCTGCACACCAGTGTCCAAAATAGGCTCCATTGAGTATTCTATTCTCTGCCCTTCTCTATTAGGCCATATTTATTCATCTGACCATTTAGTTACGGTGGGAAAGCTTTACTAAAACAGGGAGATCTTGCAGGGCGTTCTAACCTCTGTGAGACTTTGGCTCAATCTAATCTTTTCTAGTAACTCAATCCACAAACCAGCCTCTTCAGCCAAGAACATTTTGTTTCCGACTCTCATAGGCTTCCCTCTTGTTTTCTTTTCAGCTGCATCGTCCCAGAGGAGTGCAGCTATCTTGAGCGTCATGGATGGGTCAGGCAGTTTCTGATGTAAATGCGTCCTGATCTATTGCTGGCTTTGAAGATCAAGAGCAGGGCCTAAAACTGGCATTCAGAGAGTGTGGAGCACAGACATGAGACGCTCTGAGTGGCTCAACCTGCTGAGGAATGCAATAAGAATAGTGTGCTGGACGCATCAAGGGCCGGTAAACAGCAAACTTTGAAAACAATAGCCTTTGCTGGTGAATTTCCCTGGCCTTCCATCAGAAAACACCAGAGGGCAGTGTGGAGATGGCTACTTGCTGGGCGGAACCTGCTACAGATTGAAGCTTGTATTACCAACTACAGAAGCAGCCAAACAAAGGACAGCAGCAGTGTGGGGGACAGAGCAAAATGGGCCACGCTTCCCCACAATATCCCCAGCCCAGAATTGTGTAGGGGAGACCCCCACACACCGGGGGGGGCTCTAGGACACAGGTAGTGCCCCCCCAGGTACACACCCCTAGAGAAAAACCTGCAGAGAGGAGCCAGTCAAAGACTCAAGCCAGTAGGAACAGAATCAACCAAAGCTGGGACCTTTGGGCATTGAGAACTTTCTACAGTTTTGACTGGACTTTCTCTACCCTGCACTGATTGGCTGTTTGCGCCAAACCTCCCCCTCAGTCTCTTCACCTTAGCTTCATCCCATATCTGTCCCTGTTAGCAGAGAGGGTGAGGATGGCAGCTCATGTAAACATACCTGTCCTAGCTGTTCTCTAGCTAGACTGCTAAAAATAGAAGCAAGGGTGCTGTGCTGCTGTTTTCAGCTCTGGCTGTACAAACCCACCTGAAACTCCTGGCTACATAATTGCTTGTATGTAGCGAGAGCATAGCCAGTGCAGGTATGCCTACGCGAGCGTCCCATTCACACCCTGTGGCTGAAACATAGACATACCCTTCCTCTCTTTGCCTTGCCCTGTTCCCGCTGCCTACTATCTCTCTTCCCTTCAATGTGCCCTCTCCCTTCCCTTTTCGTCCCATTTAGTTAATCACCTTTTGACCAAGCCCACCAAACAAAAAAAGTGGGGCAGTAACATGCCATTTGCTGCTATCACATTGTTCACTCTGCTTGTGAGTTCTACCCTTTCCCGCACCCGTGTCTGTCTTGTCTGTTTAGATTATCAGCTCTTCAGGACAGCATATTCACTGGTGCTCAGCAGAAAGGAGAGCCACTTAATTCCTCACATTCAGTGACTGCCAGACAATGTCAAAAGCAGCTTTTTTGCCTGTGTGGGGGATATGCAATATGTGTGCTATGGAATATTGTCAGCATTTTAGTGTGCACCAGTGTTCACATAAACTCACTGACCTTAAAGCTTTCCCACAGTCAGTGGATTGAGCCATACATAGAACTGTTCTTTCAATCAGAAATCCCAGATGCATTGCCTATGATATCCTTTTCTGACATCAACAGGATTTGTAGCACAACTCTGCACCCTGAAAATGCTGGCATGATGAACAAACTATACAAAGGTAATACACCACAGTTAATCCATCTGTAATTATACAGGATTTATGTTTAGGCAGCAAAATTATCTCAGACTACTGAAAAAACACATACATAGTTAATAAGAAGATGGGTTAGGGAGGAAATTTCACTATATGGCCTTTTTAAAAAAACAGCTTTTTGTTACCATGCAACTTGCTCCCCATGGGTCAGATCTGCACCTTTTCCTATGCCTGAAAGGTCTGGTAAAAGTGGGGTTTATTGTATTTTGTAGTTGCAAATGGAAGAACCTGCAGAACAAAGACTATTATTAACTACCATCTGCTGAAAGGAGACTGCAGCTGTTTTGAGGTTTTCCTGCAAGCTTTGCAGATCTGCTCCGAATTTTAATAGTTGTTTACCAACTGAAGAGTGCCATTGAAAGAGCAAGATGTTTCCAAGCAAACAAGGTGTGAACGTCACTTCAGACTGGAAATAAACCCCTTCTCTCTGTGAATGTTTTTCTGATTGAGCTCACAGATTTTTGATTGACTGTTTCAGACTTCAGGCTGCTTCCTTTAACTCATTACCTCCCATATCAGAAGCATGAGGTCAGTAATGTTCACAAAGAATACAGTGTATTTTTAAAACAGACTAGCAGCTTTTTAAGGGAAAAAAACCTCTCTCTCTACAGTCCTATAATAAATGTTGGAAAGAAAGAGGGCAGCCACACTAAAACCACACAACTCTGGTAACCACCTGAAGAATTAGTCATAATAGCAAATTTATGTTAAAAGTGCTTTAGAGGCTCTGAACAAAAATACAGCAGTTTGAAACTATAGAAGCATAAAGGACCCTGCCATCTGATCTGAATTCAGAAATGAGGGTAAAAATGAAGAAGCTTTGTTTGTTATACACTGTAGAATGACGAGAAATGATGCTACACCTGTTATCTTATATTTTCTGCTGAGGCCATAAGCCTGGATGCCATTGATATTGCTATGAAATTAATGAGGATTGTAACAATACTTCTTATTGCACATATTTATACTGCATTAGATCTTTGCATCCATACCACTACTTGATGGCTATATGTAAATATAAGCCCTGTTGGTCCATGATAGCTAGTGTATGTGATTGCCATGGGACATGGATCTCATACACTGTGGTGAGGAGTGCTAGAGAAATGTCTTCCGTATAAACAAACAAGGTATTTTTGCAATTCAGAAGTTTATAATGCAACACGTTATTCTTTAGCCCAGTGGACTCTGAGCTGCCTGAGCCCACGAGTGTACTTAAAGGCAGGAGGCATTTCTGGTGCCGTTGCTGCAGGTGGGGGATGGAAAAGGGTCATAGCATATACTATTTGGCCCAAAAGTTACCTGAACCCTAAATTTACACAGGGAGGAGGCCTAGAACCACAGGGACTGTGCTATCTGGCTACTCTTGAAAGATATTGGGGGTGGGGGGGATAGGCAGGCCAGCCAGACACTCTTGAGGAAATGAGAGGGGAACAGAGTTAAAGGACAAAGTAGAAGGCCACCTGGGTCTTCTTCCCCCAGAAGGTTGCACAGATGATCAGGGAACCCTTGGCTATGGAAGTGATGGTGAGGGGTGGGGGACTGGTTTCAGAATTTGATGGTATTCAATTATGGGGCACAAATATTTCCTTGGAATAAAAAATTCCAAAATGGAATAATCTATTGAACCCTCAGTAATTGGGGGGGGGGGCGGGGAGGGCTAGACGTGATCCATCTAGTTTCATCATCCAAGCTGAGTGAAGTGCCACAAGCACACAATGGAGAAATATTCCAATGAGTTTGTTTTTAATGAATATTAAATATAGAGTATTTCCTGTAATTTGCAGTATAGTTTTAGCTTCACAGCATTTGACACCTGGTAACAGAAGGTACAGCAATGCTCTTTTTGATCAGAAAGACCGCTCTTTTAGCTTTTCCATGGCTAACTAGACATGTGGCTACCAGCTACATGGCTCTATTGGAATGACTCCCAAATGTTTAGACTTTAACTTCTCCAGTGGTGTATGGTAACCTGACCTTCATGTGTAACTGCAGCGTAAAGTGACATGAGTACTTGGTGCGAGTGAATTGATGGCAAATTCATTTCTAAGTCAGTGAGTTGTTTCAAACAGGTGCTGCATCTGAGGCATAATTTGTTGATGATTTTTGGCAAGTTTTTCCATTGATAAAGTACCTGTAAACACGTTTCCTTTATTCAGCCAGTCCTATTAGGCACAAGTGAGTATAGTGTTGAAAGAAAGGTGATGGGAACAATTGATAAGAAAAAGTTATGGTGAGCCAGAAGGTGGTGGATTTGGTAGGTGGTATTAGATCATATGAACAGGACATCTAAAATTTGCAGAGACCTGGGCTGAACAAGTCAGTGTGAGAGGTCCTATGAAAACACTCTTTAAGTCCCTTATTGCTGAATAGCAAATTGGGTTGACTCTCTCCTACATTTTCAAGTGATAATGGAATTTGGCAACACAATCCCCACAGACTTTAACCAGTGTGACTCTGTGGCTAAACTCTGTGCAGCTATGAGAATTTAGGACCCTCTATTATATTTTTGAAAGCACTCTACTGTTAAAGAGCTGGAATCAGGAAGATATTTGCAGTGCATAACAACTTATACACAATGTGACATATTCCCATATGCCAGTTGATGTCACCCATTATATTCATTATCTACCTACAAATGTGTGTGTGTGAGAGAGAGAGAGAGAGAGAGAGATTTAGCTGATGCTGAGGGAGTTCATGCTTTCGGATCTGGAAGTCCATGGTATTTTATGTAATTGACACTATCTTGGCTACCTCACCAGAGACTGAAGCAGGGCCCTCCAAAGCATAAACAGCTCTATCCTGAGCTTAACAGCCATGCCTCTGTAATTGGGGCTGTAACAGACTCATGTCCTTTGTGGCTTGGGCACAGAGGAGAATTTGCAACACACATTCACAAGTGGGTTATGCTGCAGACGGGATTTGGGATCATAGGCCAAATCCAACTATGACCAACACAAATTGATGAGCAGATGCTACTTTCCAGTGTACCATCTCCTGTGCAAATCATGCCAACAAAGGGAGAGTTGCTCAGTGTCTGCCAGGGAATGCCCAGCATTTTGTTGCTGCTCTGAGCAAGAGTAAATTCCACCATCAACTAGCCTTGCTGCTTACTGCTAAGTGGCTTGGTGAGGAGGCTGACAGTGTCTCTTTCTGACTCCCCAGCCTGGCCAGCAAGCTAACCAGCCATCTTTCTACCTCTTCTCTTGCATGCTATGGAGGGATAGGTCTCTGCTTCTTCTGCAATGAGTAGTGTCTCCCTGAAGGCCCTGCTCCCATCCCTTGCCTACCTGTGCTTCAGAGGGCAGGATTAATCCCTAAATAGGAAAAATATAATGGACTTTTTTGATATTTACTGAATATTTAAACAGGTCCACCCTCCCCTTTGCTAGGCTTTCACAGATGTGCAGCACTCCACCCCATCTTAAATACAAAAGTGGCAATGGCAACAGAAAAAGGATGCCATTCTTGCATGCTAATGGTCACTGCAAACCCACAGGAACCTTCCACCTCTCCTCTTCTGAAACCCACTGCAAAAGTGACAGCCAGCTGCAGTCAGTAATCTGTGCATAGCATAAATCTCCATTTCTCTGCATTATTTGTGTTATTGTAGAGGGAGCCTCCTGGAGTTGTTTCCTATTTCTTTTTGCAAACTGGAAAACCGTCATATTTGATTGATCAAATATACAATGTTGATAATGCAGCCAGCCCAGTAAGAAAACCTGGTGCTGCTGTATTTCTCCAACTCAACTGAACAGCACAACCACTGACCACTGGTGGACAAACGAGCCAGGCTAAATCTGACCTCTCAGATAACTGTAGAAGAAAGCAAGCTTAGATTTCCTTATCTTCAGCAACTTATTCTCTACATTTCTTAAAGAAACACTGGATTAATCTCAGCAATTAAGTATTATAATTGCATGCTCAGTACCAGCAGTATTTTATAGTTATTGCCTAAAATAATCCCCACTGTTTCCACCATGTACTTTAATTCTACAAATTTATTATTAGGTTTATACATCACTGTAAATATAGGGAAATCCACTAATAGTGACATAGGTCTCACAGAAGAACTTCTAATAATAAGGTTCATTAGAAATAAGGTTCTGATCCTGCCCACACTTGCACACGTAACCACCCACACAGTAACATTGTATACATGGGCCTCAAATTGAGATTACAGGAGTGGAGTCTGGATTTGTGGTTGACACGCTGCAATATGTCCAAACAATTTGGGAAGGTAAAGCAAATACAAATCAATAGATACAAATATTTTCTTCCACTCTTCTTGCATGTGTAAAAGCAAGGTTTTGTTACTGAAAATGACCAATTTTCAAGAATGTCCCAGTAACAGAAACATTTCAGGGGTGCAAGATATTTGTGGAATAGTTTACTCAGTAGTGAAGGATTTAGACCCATTTTTCATGAAAAATGTTGGGCAACTATTGACCCAGTCTTAATAACTATTTTATCATATGAGAAAACTACAGTACATTTGGCTACTATCTTTCTCCATTTGTCAGTTAAGAAATGCTAACTAGAGAGGAGCAAAATTGGTATTTCAGTCCTGAATTCTGAAAATTTTCATGGAACACAAAGTTCAGAAGTATTTCTGTTTGGAAATGCCTATGCAATTCATTTTGGTGTATTCCATCAAAACGAAATATGTTAGTATTCTTCAATTTCAAGAACTGAATTTGTTTATTGCAGGGGTTGTTTGTTGAACTGACCTGAAACAGACAACACTTACAGTATTTTCCTTTGTGGGGCACAGCTGTCCATGGAAGTTGTAGTTTGGGTTGCCTAAAGGCCCCATTCTAACCTATCGTCCTGGCTCCCTGGCTGGACTGCATCTCCATCAAGCACTTGCAGTAATGTGACTCCAATGATGCAGCACACTGCGGACTCAGTGGGAAGAGTGCTTTGCATCATGAGAGATGTAGTCCAGTCAGAACTCCCAGATGATGGAAGAGAATGGGGGGACCAAACCACAACTCCCATGAGGCAATTTACCACAATATTGAAATGCAATTTAATCAAAACATTTTGGATCAGTTCAATAAACCAAAATATTCCATTGAATTTGGGTCAAATGCCCCAGAAACAAAACTATTTCATTTCATTTTTCCCAATAGAAAATGGAAACATTTCTGAGATTTTGTAAAAATAGCATTTGCTATCAGAAAATCATTCTGATGAAAAATTCCTGACAGCCTATAGCAGGGGCGGGCAAACTTTTTGGACTGAGGGCCACATCGGGTTTCCAAAATTGTATGGAGGGCCGGTTAGGGGAGGCTGTGTCTCCCCAAACAGCCAGGAGTGGCAGGGCCCCCGCCTCCTATCTGACCCCCCCGGCTTCTCGCCCCTGACAGCCCCCCCGGGACTCCTGCCCCATCCACCACCCCCGTCTCCCTGTCCCGTGACCGCCCTCCACTGCCCCATCCAACCCCTCCTCTCATTCCTGACTGCCCCCTGGGATTCCTGCCCCATCCAACCACCCCTTCTCCCTGTCCCCTGACCACCCCCAGAACCCCTGCCTGTGACTGTTCCCCCCCCCCACCGCCCCATCCAACCCCCCCCTCCTTCCTGACTGCCCCCTGGGACCCCTGCCCCCATTCAACTCCCCTGTTCCCTGCCTCTGACCGCCCCCCCACCCCCAACTCCCTTGCTCTCTATCCAACCTCTCTGCTCCCTGCCCCCTTACCGTGCTTCCTGGAGCACCGGTGGCTGGTGGCACTGCAGCCATGCCACCCAGAGCACCAGGACATGCAGTCGCGCTACCCGGCTGGAGACAGCCACACC
Source organism: Lepidochelys kempii (assembly GCF_965140285.1). NCBI lineage: Eukaryota > Metazoa > Chordata > Testudines > Cheloniidae > Lepidochelys > Lepidochelys kempii. Next base: position 91,449,781 of record NC_136384.1, on the reverse strand, counting down.
ACCGTGCAGCACAGAACACCGGGACAGGCCGCAGTCTGCAGCTGTGCGGGCGCCCAGAGCATTGCACCAGCAGGGCAATGAGCTGAGGCTGCAGGGGAGGGGGGAACAGCAGGGGAGGGGCCAGGGGCGAGCCTCCCAGGCCAGGAGCTCAGGGGCCGGGCAGGAGGGTCCCACAGGCCGTAGTTTGCCCACCTCTGGCCTATAGTGTTAAGTCAAATTCCTGCTTTGTCCATTGATGCTAGAAAGAAACCCCATTTCACACGTCTACTAAGTTTGAATTTGATTCTGCATGGTTCTGAGCACCATCAAATCCCAGTTGAAACCAAGGAGCATTGTGCTCACTATAGATAAGTTTGGCCCTTTACTTTTTGATTAGCATAGAGGTAGGACTCAAAAGATAGAAGCAGACCAAGTGCTTGGAAGATGTCTCTTTCTAAATATCAAATCTGTTTGGAATATTCTGCCATTCATTCCAAACTGATAAAGCAGGCACCTGATTATTTCCCTTTTTTCCCTTAATAATTAACAGAAGTTGCAGGGCAGCTCCATTCATGGAAATTGATTTCAGGATAGAAGGTCTTGAACAGAAAGTCACTTCCAGAAAATCATATGGAATCACTTGTTATTCCAAATCTACTTCAGGGAATATAGTCTTTGTTCAGGAGTAAGAATTTAATACAGTGATTCCTTGTGTGTGCTTCCCACAGATTTTTTCATGTCCTACTTTTTATTAACGGATCTGCCCTCATTAGGTTTACACAAAAACTAAGCTTCATAGTTTCCAGATTCCAAACAATTTCTTTACCTTTGGGGTCCCCCACCCACTTTGCTCTTGTAGAAAGGATGACCATCTAACATGAATCAATTATTTAACAGTCAAATTCAATGAAAAAAAAACAAGCATGGAAGCTGAAAAATCAAACACTCAAAAATCATTGAATGCAGAGTTAGCATTGAAGGCTAAACCTTAATTTTGTCCCTCCATACAGATGCTTTAAAGTGACACAGTTAAATTGTGATCTGCTTAGTTTCATAAAAATAGTTACAAGTACTGCCCCTTAGTTTCTTTGACAATTTTTGTGTACTTTTTTTACCATCACATTCTCCCGTTTCTAAAACTACATCTCATTCCCCTGTTGGTGTATGAAAAACCTGCCCAGCAGCATAGGGAAATGATTTATTAACTGGCAATTAAGTGGAAACAGTTAAATTGACTTTGAAATGTACTAACCAATCTGAGGAAAAATAAAGAGAAACCTTCATTTTGTTTCTGATCTCTTAAAGTTCTAGTGATCTAAGGAATTACTTGTAACAGTAGCTACAAAACTTTCAGAGAGAAGTGTGTTAAGTTGACTATGTCCCTTTAAATTAGGATGTCTTTAATTTATTCCACATAGTTCACCAAATAATACCTCAGAGGTTCTTAAGGAGTGATCTAGGGACCACTAGTGGTCCACAGAGCACTTTCCATATGGTCTGCAATGCTGCTTCTGTCACAGTATTTGAAGCATCCATCAGGCAGAGATGCCTTTGTAACCAGGAGTCTTTCAGGGCTTTTATGACCAACCAAAGGTGGGGAGAGAAGGAGAGACACCCAGGCACGTCTCTGTACCACACAAGGCTGCTTTGTGTCTTTGGGCCTGATCCGGTAACGTGCTGATCATCTCCTTGCTGAAATCTATGCATGGTGGTGAGTACCCCCCAAATTCACTTTCAATAGAATTCAATTCCATGTGATAGAATGCATGCAACATGCTGTAGTGCTGTTTAACACAGTCTACGTCTAACCTGATCATATGGCAAGTTAGGAGAGACAAATATACAGTATGTAGTTTAACTCTGTGCGCCTCTGCCTCTTGCACATATAAAAATAAACAAACAGCTTCACAAATGTTATGAACCAAGGACACTACTGCAAAAAGAGGCCCGATGTGTGACCTACCATATAGGGCTTTGGGTTGTTAGTTAGGAGACCTGGGTTCCATTCCTAGCTCTGTCGCTACCCCACTGTGTGACTTTGAGCAAGTTTATTCACCTCTCTGTGCCTCTGTTTCCCACACACATACACTTTGTGTATTTGGATTGTAAGCTCTTCAAGATAGTTACTGCCTCACACTCTGTTCATTGGTGTCTAGCACAATGGCATCCCGGTCTTGGTTTGGGCCTCCAGGTGCTACTGTCACACCAATAATAAAGATGCCTAAACGATAGTGTGACTTCTCATGTACTCCCCAGTCTCGACCAAAAAAAATTTTTTCTCCTCGCCAAGTAGCCACATAGAGAGTGACAGAGCATCATGTAAAGTGATGATCATTATAGTCAGTCAAGGCTCTCCTAATTGTGTTTTGGCTCCAGTGTCAATAAATAAAATAAACAACAAGAGCAGCAGCAGCAGCCTGTAAGGTGTGCGTGTTTCAAAGCTTACAGCGTGGAAGATTTTCACTACAGATGGTAGAACTCCCCAAAAACTTGCCTGACAAGCACATTTGGCTGCTTTTTAAACAAACAATAAGAACTTCTCCATAGTCCGCTGGATACCAAACACGTGCAAAAAAAATCTCACAAAAATCCCTCTAAAAACTCTTGGGAGGTCGGAGATGGTAAGCAGAGCCACAGCACGCTGGCTCAGAGAGTCACTATAATCCCTTTCAAACCAGGCAGATATTTCTGGTGTCATCAACATTTTTCTCTGCCAGACAATACCAAAATCTCTCTCATATTCACACACTTGTTCTCGCTCTCTGATGCTGATCCAAAGCTCACCCAAATTTTCTGAATCTCTGAACCTTCCCATCCACTCATTCCAGCAGGCCCTCATGACCTCTTCACACCACATAACCCCTTCTCCTACAATAAGCCTCTTCCCCTACATGATGTGTTGTCCCCTTGAGGAGGTAGTCAGGACACCTCCAGACCTGGGGTCTGCACTTCAGGGTGTCTTTTGTGGGCTCTGCTTTCCCTACTCTTTAATATCTTGAGAGCTGGAATCAGGTACCATATTCTACGAATAATTTGATGGATACATTTGCTATCTGTTTTGCATCTTTAAAACTTCAGAGGTGTGCTAGAATTTACAAACTGCACTATGGGATTGTGAAATCTTGCTGCTTGTGAGATACCCATTCAGTCAGATGCTCTGAGTTCTTTTTTCCTCTTTTCTACTATAAATCTGGTCTTGCCAGATGCAGAGCTGACTTGAAATTTACTTCCTAATCCTCTCTTCAACAAATCCCAGTACCCTCTCTCTCAGTCTCACTCCTAGTCCTCATGCTCACAACCCCAAATTAAGCCAAATGCAGACTCCAAAGAGTAATCTTCCTTAAGGAATCCTAGGCAGTAACTCCTCAACTCTCTTGTTTCCCAAACTGCTGCTCAGCACTGGCTCTGCTCCTTAAAATGAGAGGGTGGGGAAGCCACCTCTATTCCCTGCACCATTAAAATCACAAAGCACCAGAAGTGCTGAAAAATGCAACTTGACCTGACCTGCCACTATTCAGGCTACATTTCTTCTGAACAGAGCAACAGATTTCATACAAGAAAGCCATCTTTTTTCAGTAATGTACTATCAAAACCACACTCCCATCCCTGTCTTTGGGAAAAGACAGCTTTTGGGCCTCAAAGAGAAAGCAAAGATGACAGAAAGTTAAGTAAATATATTCTTTGACTGACATGGAAATTCTTACCACAAGAACTTTTCTCATGGAGGAAACAGAATTGTGTCCCTTTGACACGGAGTGATAAAAATACAGGGCCAAACTCTGCCTCGGTTGCATCCAGGCAATAACCCAGGCAGTATCTGGTTTATAACTGCAGCCTGAAATAAACATTAAAATATTTCAGGACAAGTTCTATGGTCAGTTAGACTGTCATAAATATAAAGGGAAGGGTAACCACCTTTCTGTATACAGTGCTATAAAATCCCTCCTGGCCAGAGGCAACATCCTGTTACCTGTAAAGGGTTAAGAAGCTCAGCTAACCTGGCTGGCACCTGACCCAAAGGACCAATAAGGGAACAAGATACTTTCAAATCTTGGGGAGGGGAAAGGCTTTTGTTTGTGCTCTTTGTTTAAGTTTTTGTTCTCTCTTTATTTTATGTGAATTTTTCCTGTGTTAAGAGGGAGGTTTATTCCTGTTTTCTGTAACTTTGAGGTTTTGCCCAGAGGGGGATCCTCTGTGTTTTGAATCTGAATACCCTGTAAAGTATTTTCCATCCTGATTTACAGAGGTGATTCTTTTACCTTTTCTTTAATTAAAATTCTTCTTTTAAGAACCTGATGGATTTTTCATTGTTCTTAAGATTTAAGGGTTTGGATCTGTGTTCACCTGTACAAATGGGTGAGGATTATTATCAGGCCTTTCCCAGGAAAGGGGGTGTAGGGCTTGGGGGGATATTTTGGGAGAATATGTCTTGAAGTGGTCTCTTTCCCTGTTCTTTGTTTAAAATGCTTGGTGGTGGCAGCATACCATTCAAAGCCAAGGCAAAGTTTGTACCTGGGGGAAGTTTTTAACCTAAGCTTGTAAGAATAAGCTTAGGGGGTCTTTCATGCAGGTCCCCACATCTATACCCTAGAGTTCAGAGTGGGGAAGGAATCCTGACATAGACCAATGTAAATCCAGAGTAATTTCTGAACTAAATGCTGTTACTCTGGATTTTCTCCTTACTAGGACAACATAATTGTGCATTAGTAGAATATTTTCCATGAGCATCTTTCACACTGTTGCCAGCACAGCTCAAATGAAGACGTAATAAAATGAAATCATAGTATTCCCCCCCCCAAACTAAATATTTTAATCTTTGTTTTTCAACTAGATTTCCAAAAAGACCCCAAAGAGCAAGACTCTGATAAATGAGTATTGTATAATATTTTACAATCACTGGAAGTGAGACTTCAAAGAGGGGGAAAGGTTTAAAAAAAAATAAACAATGCTCATCATTTTCATCCTGACTTTAAAAAAAATTTTAAAATACACGTTAGCACAGCTGTCTGGAACTTTTCATTGTTTCACATCTATTTGTTCAGACACCACACTATTTCAAAAATAAAAACTGGCATTTAAAATGTTTCATATTGACTCGACCTTTCCCTGATAGTAAAATGTCCTGATCAGAGATGGGTGAACTTCAAAAGAGGTTGAGTTCAGAGAAGAATCCAGTATTCGGGTGTGTGTCCGCATGGGGAAGCTTGCATTGACACCGTACCTACTGTGTACTTGTTCCATGAGCAAGGATTGCAGTTTCCTGGGATATCAAGCTGGTGCCTTACAGAAGCACTGAAATTATGCCTCTCAGTAACTTGAAGTAAACATTTCTTAGAAGACTTTTGAAGCACTGGGTTTATGAAAAACTGGAACATAAGCAAGACAATTAAAAAGGAACTTTTCCCCTCCTTCGTAATTTGACTAAAACAATCAGAGATTATGAAGCACTGCTTTCCATACAAATCTGGAAGCACAGAGGTGAAATTTCAGCATGTGGTTGGGTGGCTGGTTTCTGGGCATCTCTGAACCATAAAGGAGATACACTTTTCCTTCATCGCATACCACCATGGAAATCTAACCAAAAACATGAGGACAGCATTCTGCCTTTTGATACACAAATGAGTATCCTATTAAGTCACGACAAATTCTGTGTGTGCATCCAAGGATACAATTTGGCCCACAGACAGGATCTTGCCTTTTCATGTTCAGTCCAAATCAGATAACGCTGGCCCTCCATGATTAGAGCCCTGTGGTCTGAGGTGAAAGGGAAGTGTCGTCACTTTTGTTCTAAAATCAGAGACATTTCCTTGGTATCATAGATAAACTGCACACATTATAAATAATAAACTAAATTATTTTAATCATTAAACTTTTAATGCTGTAACACTACTTTACATAACTTTACTCACATAAGCAATCCTATTGTAATTTACAGTAAATAGGTCTCAGGTCATTTTTAGCACCAGGGCCAAAATTAGAACAGCAAGAAGTTTTTGAATTAATGGACAATTGTCTTAATTTTTCCATATTTTTTTATTATACAGCCAAATTAGCCACACAGACATGTGCAGTGCAGCCGGCCTGCACCTGGAATGTTGGTGGATCATGATGAAAAGCACCATTAAGGTTGGAACTACTGAAAACTATGGTCTCAAAGGCTCATAACTTGATCAAATTGTAGCCAGCTTTCACTGGAACACTCAGTCTTCTCTGTCTGCGGAACTTCAGCCTGTGACCTCTAACTGTTTAATCAGAAAGACCCAACTTTTCATTTTATATAATGGGGACAATGTATTTCCCCACACACACACCTCTCTTTACACTCAAAAATAGCGTAAACCATTTTCACTCAACCTCTAAAATATAATCCACATTGGGCAGAGACCTAGTCTAAAATTTCAGTCTGGTATGTCAGAATTACAGAAAGTTATGAATGAATCAAAACTGGGGTTTCTTTTTGAAACACTAAGGCAACTAACTGTAGGGCTCGGACTATACTAATACATTGCAGTTCTCTAGAGGTTTCATCTGTAGACCTCAAAGTCAGAAAAGCATTATTAAATGGATGAGGAACAAACACACAGGTTAAACATCTTTCCTGGGGTCACATAGCAAGTCACTGGCAGAACTGGCTCTTCCAGTCCCAGGCTCCTCCCCCTAGCTGCCCTTAAATATATTGTTCATGGTTATACAATATGTTTTTAAAGATACAATGAAATCTAATGGTAAATATTGTCTACTATAGAGTTTCTGAGCACAACCAAGATTTTTAAAAAAATGGGTGCCTAAAATTAGGCTCTTCAGACCCTATTTGGGTACTTAGTAAGTGGCCTGGTTTTCAAAAGTATGAAGAATTCAGTAATTCCCCGATGTCAATGGGAGCTTCTCCTTGATACCCCCCATCAGCTCTCCAGACTGTACAAAGTACAAGTACTACGTTATTTATCTTGCCTGACTCTGACCATATTTCCTTTCGCCTCCTTTGAATTGCTCCACTGGTTCTCTCTCCACTACTGCATTACCTTTAGCTTCTTACGCTCCCCTTCAAAGCCCTTCATAAATCTCTGCCTCCCAGCTTATCCACTCTGGTCTCTTACTGTATTGCTCACCCTGCTCCAGCAATGCCAGCCTCAACCTCATGCTTGTCCACTTTTCCTGCAACTGCCCCCCAACTTTCTTCCCCCCTACCCAGCCCCATATGCATTGAATGCCCATCCTGAACTACACTGTAAGGCCACTAACCCTTTGCTCCTTCAGATCCTTCCTCTAGACCCAGTTCTTCCCGTGATGCTTTCAAGAAATTAGCCACCTAACAATACTGAGGTAAACAAACAGCTAAGAGTCAATTCTGTTTCAAACCTGTATTTATTTTTATCCCTGTCTTTTTAGCTGTTGCGTTCTCAGATTATAAGCAGCCCAGACAGAGGCTATGTCTATCGCTATCCACAGCCAATGACTACTAGAGCATGGGAACTACCTTAATATTAATAGCCCTAAAACAACAGAAAAAGTTAATTTCAAAAGGAGATGCAAATGTAGAAAAAACATGAGAATAGCAGCTCTGCATCACTTCTGCAGGTATTGACAAGGTATTGTGTTATTTACTTACAGCTTCAGTACAGAATTCTCGTGTATGCTGAAGACCAGGTTGTCCTAGCAAGAGCTCACAGTGCTCTTCAGCTTCACTGAATAGAATCATAGAATATTAGGGTTGAAAGAGACCTAAGGAGGTCATCTAGTCCAATCCCCTGCTCAAAGCAGGACCAACACCAACTAAATCATCCCAGCCCTGGCTTTGTCAAGCCAGGCCTTAAAAATCTCTAAGGATGGAGATTCTACCACCTCCCTAGCTAACCCATTCCAGTGCTTCACCACCCTCCTAGAATAGGTGTGATACATAGGTGCATAGCAAGCAAAGGAAAAGTTAATACAGAATACAAGTGGTTTTCCTGAATGACAACTGAATCATTTGCAATATGTGCAGAAGAACATGGCATGGTTATCATTGCAAAAATAAACAGTGCAAAAATAACTTCCACTCCTGGATTTTCACATCTGAATCTGCCACATTATCTCCACTGGAACTGTATATTCTTATGACAGCGACAATGAGTATGTCTGACCTATTCACATCCACAGTGACATTTTTGGCACTCTGGATTTAAAACTTTTTAATTGACTGAATCACAGCTATTAGAGAAAGAGAAATATCTACTATCAATAAAGGGCCAAACTCTGTTCTCAGTTACACATGTGGCTGTCTGGAGTAACTCTTCTTCACAATGGAATTATTCACAATTCATACCCATACAACTGAGTGTGGAGTTTGAATCCCTAGTTTGTATTTCTCTAAAGCCTTCTGCTAAAGAATTTCAGCCTGACATACAAGCAATGTAGCTTTGCTACCCTGCTGAGAGATAGGGAATTATCTCCATTTTACAGGCAGTGAAACTGAAGCACACAGAGGCTAAATGACTTGCCCAAAGTCACAGAAGTCTATTGAAGAGCTGGGGAAAACATTCAGTTCTCCTGACTCCCAGTCTTCCCTCCAGTCTTTCCTACAAGCTCCTTCTTCCTCTCCCTCAAACCATCTGATCCATCCTTTTGTGTCAGTCCTTAAGTAAAAACAGATAAGACTGTTAATACGATTCCCTTTTACAAGGCCAACAAGTAGGAGCTTGAGAGCAGAGGGCAGAAAGTGGTGGGGGACAGGAAAATTAAATACAGAAGGAAGAGGGATAAGGGTTAGATCCATTGGATCTTTGCATCAAGTAACATATTAAAGGGATTTAAAAAATACTTTATCCAATATTGGTGTTAGTCGACAACCAAGCCATGCCACGAGAGCAATATTGTAACGGCAGAACTCCTCAGCAATTTTAATTTTTCCCTTTGTCAGCTGAAGAAACTCACATTATAACGGATAGAATGTCAGGAAACAAATATAAATGTTATTGTGAGAGGAAACCTGTTTCAATTCCCAGGATTACAGTTTAGAACAGCTGTGCCCCAAGAGAACAATAGGGAGATTTATTCCTCTTATAAGTCCCAATTTTACAAAACGTTTTTACTTTCTTTGAATAAAAGGCATACTAATGAAAGCTGTGAACACAGGGGCTGTCTGAATCCTGTGAATAAGAGAGAGAAAAGTTATTATTCCATCTAGTGCAGTATTTGTTTCTTTTTGGGTAAATGAAGAAAATGAACCACTGTTGCTACAACGGTCATACAGTCAAAGTTATTAGTAAGAGTTTGGCTTATAACTTAAAGCAGCAGCAACCTAAATATATTACACAGGTCCATATTAGAGGTAGGCTCAAACTACAAAAGCCATGGGCACCCAGGTACAAGGTCTTTGTACTGTACTTTGGCCAGGCACAACATATGACCTCTGCAAAATGTGGATCCAGGCTGAGATTTTTAATGGCCTCAAGTTATGGGGATGGTTGGATTCAGAATTTTGATTTCAGCCCAATTCCAGTCCATATCCAAATCTTTTAGACTTGGGCAGGTGCAACCATCTGAAGCTATGCATGAAGTCAGCCCTAAATTGTTGCATGTGGTCAACATTGATGGTACTTGACTGCTCTGTCCCAGCTTTCCAAACATAGGGTATGTCTACACTACGGAATAAGGTCGAATTTATAGAAGTCGGTTTTTTAGAAATCGGTTTTATATATTCGAGTGTGTGTGTCCCCACAGAAAATGCTCTAAGTGCATTAAGTGCATTAACTCGGCGGAGTGCTTCCACAGTACCAAGGCTAGAGTCGACTTCCGGAGGGTTGCACTGTGGATAGCTATCCCACAGTTCCCGCAGTCTCCACTGCCCATTGGAATTCTGGGTTGAGATCCCAATGCCTGATGGGGCTAAAACATTGTCGCGGGTGGTTCTGGGTACATATCGTCAGGCCCCCGTTCCATCCCTCCCTCCGTGAAAGCAAGGGCAGACAATCGTTTCGCGCCTTTTTTCCTGAGTTACCTGTGCAGACGCCATACCACGGCAAGCATGGAGCCCACTCAGGTAACCGTCACCCTATGTCTCCTGGGTGCTGGCAGACGCGGTACGGCATTGCTACACAGTAGCAGCAACCCCTTGCCTTGTGGTAGCAGACGGTACAGTACGACTGGTAGCCATCATCGTCATGTCCGAGGTGCTCCTGGCCACGTCAGCTGGGAGCGCCTGGGCAGACATGGGCGCAGGGACTAAATTTGGAGTGACTTGACCAGGTCATTCTCTTTAGTCCTGCAGTCAGTCCTATTGAACCGTCTTATGGTGAGCAGGCAGGCGATACGGACTGCTAGCAGTCGTACTGTACCATCTTCTGCCGAGCAGCCATGAGATGTGGATGGCATGCAGTCCTTCTGCACCGTCTGCTGCCAGCCAAAGATGTAAAAGATGGATGGAGTGGATCAAAACAAGAAATAGACCAGATTTGTTTTGTACTTATTTGCTTCCCCCCCTCCCCTGTCTAGGGGACTCATTCTTCTAGGTCACACTGCAGTCACTCACAGAGAAGGTGCAGCGAGGTAAATCTAGCCATGTATCAATCAGAGGCCAGGCTAACCACCTTGTTCCAATAAGAACGATAACTTAGGTGCACCATTTCTTATTGGAACCCTCCGTGAAGTCCTGCCTGAAATACTCCTTGATGTAAAGACACCCCCTTTGTTGATTTTAGCTCCCTGAAGCCAACCCTGTAAGCCGTGTCCTCAGTCGCCCCTCCCAGCGTCAGAGCAACGGCAAACAATCGGGCATCTGAGAGTGCTGTCCAGAGCAGTCACAATGGAGCACTCTGATGGGGCTAAAACATTGTCGCGGGTGGTTCTGGGTACGTATCGTCAGGCCCCCGTTCCCTCCCTCCCTCCATGAAAGCAAGGGCAGACAATCCTTTCGCGCCTTTTTTCCTGAGTTACCTGTGCAGACGCCATACCACGGCAAGCATGGAGCCCGCTCAGGTAACCATCACCCTATGTCTCCTGGGTGCTGGCAGACGCGGTACGGCTTTGCTACACAGAAGCAGCAACCCATTGCCTTCTGGCAGCAGACGGTGCAATACGACTGGTAGTCGTCCTCGTCGTGTCCGAGGTGCCCCTGGCCACGTAGGCTGGGAGCGCCTGGGCAGACATGGGCGCAGGGACTAAATTTGGAGTGACTTGACCAGGTCATTCTCTTTAGTCCTGCAGTCAGTCCTATTGAACCGTCTTATGGTGAGCGGGCAGGCGATAAGGACTGCTAGTAGTCGTATTGTACCATCTTCTGCCAGGCAGGCAAGAGATGAGGATGGCTAGCAGTCGTACTGTACCATCTTCTGCCGAGCAGCCATGAGATGTGGATGGCATGCAGTCCTTCTGCACCGTCTGCTGCCAGCCAAAGATGTAAAAGATAGATGGAGTGGATCAAAACAAGAAATAGACCAGATTTGTTTTGTACTCATTTGCCTCCTCCCCTGTCTAGGGGACTCATTCCTCTAGGTCACACTGCAATCACTCACAGAGAAGGTGCAGTGAGGTAAATCTAGCCATGTATCAATCAGAGACCAGGCTAACCTCCTTGTTCCAATCAGAACGATAACTTAGGTGCACCATTTCTTATTGGAACCCTCCGTGAAGTCCTACCTGAAATACTCCTTGATGTAAAGACACCCCCTTTGTTGATTTTAGCTCCCTGAAGCCAACCCTGTAAGCCATGCCGTCAGTCGCCCCTCCCTCGGTCAGAGCAACGGCAGACAATCATTCCACGCCTTTTTTCTGTGCGGACGCCATACCAAGGCAAGCATGGAGGCCGCTCAGCTCACTTTGGCAATTAGGAGCACATTAAACACCACATGCATTATCCAGCAGTATATGCAGCACCAGAACCTGGCAAAGCGATACCGGGCGAGGCGGCGACGTCAGCGCGGTCACATGAGTGATCAGGACATGGACACAGATTTCTCTGAAAGCATGGGCCCTGCCAATGCATGCATCATGGTGCTAATGGGGCAGGTTCATGCTGTGGAACGCCGATTCTGGGCTCGGGAAACAAGCACAGACTGGTGGGACCGCATAGTGTTGCAGGTCTGGGACGATTCCCAGTGGCTGCGAAACTTTCGCATGCGTAAGGGCACTTTCATGGAACTTTGTGACTTGCTTTCCCCTGCCCTGAGGCGCATGAATACCAAGATGAGAGCAGCCCTCACAGTTGAGAAGCGAGTGGCGATAGCCCTCTGGAAGCTTGCAACGCCAGACAGCTACCGGTCAGTCGGGAATCAATTTGGAGTGGGCAAATCTACTGTGGGGGCTGCTGTGATGCAAGTAGCCCACGCAATCAAAGATCTGCTGATATCAAGGGTAGTGACCCTGGGAAATATGCAGGTCATAGTGGATGGCTTTGCTGCAATGGGATTCCCTAACTGTGGTGGGGCTATAGACGGAACTCATATCCCTATCTTGGCACCGGAGCACCAAGCCGCCGAGTACATAAACCGCAAGGGGTACTTTTCGATAGTGCTGCAAGCTCTGGTGGATCACAAGGGACGTTTCACCAACATCAACGTGGGATGGCTGGGAAAGGTGCATGATGCTCACATCTTCAGGAACTCTGGTCTGTTTCAAAAGCTTTATTCCCAGACCAGAAAATAACTGTTGGGGATGTTGAAATGCCTATATGTATCCTTGGGGACCCAGCCTACCCCTTAATGCCATGGCTCATGAAGCCATACACAGGCAGCCTGGACAGTAGTCAGGAGCTGTTCAACTACAGGCTGAGCAAGTGCAGAATGGTGGTAGAATGTGCATTTGGACGTTTAAAGGCGCGCTGGCGCAGTTTACTGACTCGCTTAGACCTCAGCGAAACCAATATTCCCACTGTTATTACTGCTTGCTGTGTGCTCCACAATATCTGTGAGAGTAAGGGGGAGACGTTTATGGCGGGGTGGGAGGTTGAGGCAAATCGCCTGGCTGCTGGTTACGCGCAGCCAGACACCAGGGCGGTTAGAAGAGCACAGGAGGGCGCGGTACGCATCAGAGAAGCTTTGAAAACCAGTTTCATGACTGGCCAGGCTACGGTGTGAAAGTTCTGTTTGTTTCTCCTTGATGAAACCCCCCGCCCCTTGGTTCACTCTACTTCCCTGTAAGCTAACCACCCGCCCCTCCTCCCTTCAATCACCGCTTGCAGAGGCAATAAAGTCATTGTTGCTTCACATTCATGCATTCTTTATTCATTCATCACACAAATAGGGGGATGACTACCAAAGTAGCCCAGGAGGGGTGGTGGAGGAGGAAAGGAAAATGCCACACAGCACTTTAAGCACAGAACTTTAAAAGTTTACAACTTTAAAATTTATTGAATGACAGCCTTCTTTTTTTTGGGCAATCCTCTGTGGTGGAGTGGCTGGTTGGCCGGAGGCCCCCCCACCGCGTTCGTGGGCATCTGGGTGTGGAGGCTATGGAACTTGGGGAGGAGGGCGGTTGGTTACAGAGGGGCTGCAGTGGCAGTCTGTGCTCCAGCTGCCTTTGCTGCAGCTCAACCATACACTGGAGCATACTGGTTTGGTCCTGCAGCAGCCTCAGCATTGAATCCTGCCTCCTCTCATCATGCTGCCGCCACATTTGAGCTTCAGCCCTGTCTTCAGCCTGCCACTTACTCTCTTCAGCCCGCCACCTCTCCTCCCGGTCATTTTGTGCTTTCCTGCACTCTGACATTATTTGCCTCCATGCATTCGTCTGTGCTCTGTCAGTGTGGGAGGACAGCATGAGCTCGGAGAACATTTCATCGTGAGTGCGTTTTTTTTTTCTTTCTAAGCTTCACTAGCCTCTGGGAAGGAGAAGATCCTGTGATCATTGAAACACATGCAGCTGGTGGAGAAAAAAAAAGGGACAGCGGTATTTAAAAAGACACATTTTATAAAACAGTCGCTACACTCTTTCAGGGTAAACCTTGCTGTTAACATTACATACATAGCACATGTGCTTTCGTTACGAGGTCGCATTTTGCCTCCTCCCACCGCGTGACTACCCCCTCAACCTTCCCCCCTCCCTGTGGCTAACAGCGGGGAACATTTCTGTTTAGCCACAGGCAAACAGCCCAGCAGGAATGGGCTCCTCTGAGTGTCCCCTGAAGAAAAGCACTCTATTTCAACCAGGTGACCATGAATTATATCTCACTCTCCTGAGGATAACACAGAGAGATAAAGAACGGATGTTGTTTGAATGCCAGCAAACATACACTGCAATGCTTTGTTCTACAATGATTCCCGAGTACGTGTTACTGGCCTGGAGTGGTAAAGTGTCCTACCATGAAGGACGCAATAAGGCTGCCCTCCCCAGAAACCTTTTGCAAAGGCTTTAGGACTACATCTAGGAGAACCGCAAATGCCCGGGCAAAGTAATCCTTTCACATGCTTGCTTTTAAACCATGTATAGTATTTTAAAAGGTACACTCACCAGAGGTCCCTTCTCCGCCTGCTGGGTCCAGGAGGCAGCCTTGGTTGGGTTCGGGGGGTACTGGCTCCAGGTCTAGGGTGAGAAACAGTTCCTGGCTGTCGGGAAAACCAGTTTCTCCGCTTGCTTGCTGTGAGCTATCTACAACCTCCTCATCATCATCACCTTCTTCGTCCCCAAAACCTGCTTCCGTATTGCCTCCAACTCCATTGAAGGAGTCAAACAACACGGCTAGGGTAGTGGTGGCTGAACCCCCTAAAATGGCATGCAGCTCATCATAGAAGCGGCATGTTTGGGGCTCTGACCCAGAGCGGCTGTTCGCCTCTCTGGTTTTCTGGTAGGCTTGCCTCAGCTCCTTCAGTTTCACGTGGCACTGCTTCGGGTCCCTGTTATGGCCTCTGTCCTTCATGCCCTGGGAGATTTTGACAAAGGTTTTGGCATTTCGAAAACTGGAATGGAGTTCTGATAGCACGGATTCCTCTCCCCAAACAGCGATCAGATCCCGTACCTCCCGTTCGGTCCATGCTGGAGCTCTTTTGCGATTCTGGGACTCCATCATGATCACCTGTGCTGATGAGCTCTGCATGGTCACCTGCAGCTTGCCACGCTGGCCAAACAGGAAATGAGATTCAAAAGTTCGCGGTTCTTTTCCTGTCTACCTGGCCAGTGCATCTGAGATGAGAGTGCTGTCCAGAGCGGTCATAATGGAGCACTCTGGGATAGCTCCCGGACACCAATACCATCAAATTGTGTCCACAGTACCCCAAATTTAAGCCGGCAAGGTCGATTTAAGCGCTAATCCACTTGTCAGGGGTGGAGTAAGGAAATCGATTTTAAGAGCCCTTTAAGTCGAAATAAAGGGCTTCATTGTGTGGACGGGTGCAGGTTTACATCGATTTAACGCTGCTAAATTCGACCTAAAGTCCTAGTGTAGACCAGGGCATAGCTTCAGCACTCGGTGTCAGATTCCTGCTACAGAACGAATGCTCAAAGCCACACTAAAAGTTACATACAAAAGGAAGAATGAAATATAACATGGCATTCACAAAACCAAAATGGAATTCATAAATTGACAGATATATCCCCCAGTGTGACACACATTCCTTCTGAAGGCTCCCTCCATATAAAGGAGTGAAACCATAAAGAAACATGGCCCCACTTCAACAAAACATGTAAGCACATTCTTAAGTCCATCCCTATGGAGCAAAGTACTTAAGGTGAACTTTGATCACAGCACACAGGTTGCACAGAAGTCAATGAGGCTTAAGCACATGCACAAGAGCTTTGCTGAATAGGGAGGGACTGTCAAAATGGAACCACTTACAGCATAAATGGACCAAAAGAGCATAGAATAATTTATTCAATGAGTTTTACCTTTTTCTGCCCACAAACAGATTGTCCTTTCTTTTCACATATATTATTGTAAAGGGTTTGACAAATAACAATAGCATCAAATTCTTGGTCTACAGACTTTTCACAAGTAGCTGGAGGGTGTATTTAATATTCAGAAATTAGAAAGGTGGTGTTTAGATTTGGTTGGCCACATAGATCTTCTCTTCCCTTATTGGATATGCTTCAGTATTATAATTAGGTTTTCTGGATGACCATGCTCATTTATGACTTAGAGATTTATTTCATAGAAATATTGAATAATTGCTTTAATGTCATCATTTTCCTAACCATTTTTGCTACCAAACTTGTAAGCTGTAAAACGCATGGGAAGTGAATACACCCAGAGGAACAAGTATAATCAAATTACTTCAATAATGTTGCTGAAGTAAATATTGGTGGGGAAAGTGTTTAACTATTTACTCAGGATTCTCTGTAGGAGTGTTTATGCCAGGGAGAATCTTACAATGGTTTTGGTCACTACGATAAGCAGATGTGATGTGTTTATAATGTTTGTGTGTCTATTTTAGATGTGTTAGGCAGCATTCAACAATACAACGTACTGCTTCAATGGGACTATTTACCTGCTTAAAGCTAAGCACATGCTTAAGTACTTGGATGGATTGGGGCCAGAATGGTCAGCAACTTGCAGGATAGTCTATACATTAAAATATCATGATTTTGCAATTTAGTGCATTTGAAATTTTGCACAAAATGGATCCTGGCAGCCGTCCCTGGTCATTTTGGTTTGTGGAGATAAGCCAGGGAGGGACAACACAGTGAGAAGAAGTCACTCAGACTTATAGCACATTGCATTTACACACCAATACACAACCACAGGCAGCAGGGCAGTTGGGGATAGGAATAGCTGGGGACATGTGCCATCTGGCTCCCCTTGCATCTCACGTATGCCAGTGAAGGTGTGCACGATTTTAAACTAGAATTGTGGGCAGCTGGGATGAGGACAAGTTGAAGACTAGGAATAACAGTTATTGCTACTATTTTTATGGTGTGGCAGCAGATAAGCTAGACTGATTCTCATCAGGATCCCACCAGTGTTTTCCCTCAATAGCATTTTCCTCACTAGTGTAACTCCCCAAAGCTTTACTGATTTTTGTGAATTGTGTACTGCTGTACGAGGACTGCAAGGGGAGCAATACACAAATCCCACAATTAACATATTAAAACTCACTGTACACTGGCTCCTATACAGTTGAAGCAGGCTATACACCAACCTTGACATAGCCAAACTCCACATAAATTTAGGATAGAGCAGGGTAGGCAACCTATGGCACATGTGCCAAAGGCGGCACGTGAGCTGATTTTCAGTGGCACTCATGCTACCCAGCTCCTAGCCACCGGTCCGGGGGGCTCCGCATTTTCATTTAATTTTAAATGAAGCTTCTTAAACTTTTAAAAAACCTTATTTACTTTACATACAACAATAGTTTAGTTATATATTATAGACATATCGAAAGAGACCTTCTAAAAATGTTAGAATGTATTACTGGCACACGAAACCTTAAATTAGAGTGAATAAATGAAGATTCGGCACACCACTTCTGAAAGGTTGCCGACGCTTGGGATAGAGGAAACCCAGAACATTCTAGAAATTGGATGCTTCAAGGCTCACATGATTCACATGAATTTTTCATCAAAAATGAATGTTCAAGGATTTTATTCCATTTTGTACATATTTTTGACACCTCACAAACAAATATTTTCTTTGTGAATTTGTTGTCCAGCTATGTAGATGCATTTTAGAGCATATGGCTCTTAGCTTCAGAGGCAGTAATTTGCCCTCAACATTAGCAACTCTTCTAGGCCAAAGAGGAGAATAGATACTTTAGAGAGGCCTCATTACTTTCCACTGACATCACAAGTGCTCATTGAAGATAGATATGAAAGATGCTCCTCCTGGACCATTGGGACTGTATGCTACCAGGTAGACTATCTTTGGTGATATCAAGGAATTTGTCCTGAATTTGGAAGCATAGGACTCAACTTCCCGATGCCTCAGTTTTCAATCCTATTCCCAACCATGATTGGTTGGCCCAGAAGGATGCTGATATAGAGGAAGGTAGGCACTGGGAAAGCCAAACTGTGATTATGCCAAACTAGGAAGATAATAAATTATAGAGAAAAGAGAGATCATCCTCTTTCCCAATAAGAGTTAATAGAGAAGGAAAGAACTTGAAGGGCTGTGGTTTGCTAAAATAATATAACGAACATGTGCTGACTAATATTGAGAAGATGGATGGTTTTGTGGTTAAGACAAAAGACTCAGAATCAAGAAAGCAGGGTTCTATTTCTGTTCCTGCCATAGGGTTCCTGTGCGAGCACGGACAAGTGACTTAGGGCAAGATCCTGAAAACACAGTTTGACATTTAACTACCATGTGTTTAATTATGATGGGCACACTCTGTTTTGAAAGACCAGACTTCCCCTTAAAGGTACTGAGAGGCAGTACAGTCCAATGGTTAAGATAGGATTAGGAGTCAAGAGACCTGGGTTCTAGTCCTCATTCTGCCAGTGATCTGCTATGCAACCTTGCTCTGTCAGTTCAGCTCTCTCTGCTTTCCACCCCTCCCACCTTTTGTCTGTATTGTGTATTTAGATACTGAGCCAGGGACTGCCTCTTACTGCGTGTAGTGCCTGGCATAATGGGGGTCTGTTTTCAGTTGGGACCCATAAGCACTCTCATAATACAAATGACACCACCCCTCAAATGAAAGTTTAATATTATTTTCATGTACAGGCTATTTTAGAAGGGCTCCATTTCAGCTCATTGGCATCTACGGCTCGATCTTGCTCCATGGAAGTCAATGGGCGTTTTGCCTTTCATTTCAGTGGGAGCAAGGTCCCAGTCTTGGTGCGTTCAGCAGACAGGAAATTGCATTCAGTTAAGCTACCATGTGAAAAATTTAATATTCTACCATGCAGAAGCCAAACTGCTGTTTCACAGCTGACACCAGCAAGTCTGCCTCTCAGCTGAGAAAAGGGAGAGAAAATGGCCGTCAGGGCATATTTTGCAGATGAATAGTTCGTTGAGGAAAAATAAAAACCATCCATCATAAAATGAATACTAAACGAATACAGCCCACTGTTATCCAGAGCAAATTTCACATTCACAGCACCAAGATAAGCCAACAGATATCCTCCTTATATTTCTCAATTCTTTTTTTTTTTTTTGAGAGGGTGAGTGTGTGTCAGAGAGAGAGAGGGAGAATGTGTAAAATGAAATGGCCCTAACTGTTCTGCAATTTCCACAGTCCAGTGGGGAGGAGAGGAAACGTTAATATTCTATTTTGAAAAACACAGAAGAAACAAAGATCAAAAATTTTACTAGTAGCCATGGTTCATTCTAATTCTGTACCATCACTAACCATTGTTTCAATTGGATATGGTATTTTTCAATTCCTGTTCCAATTGTCAAGTAGTGTAGTTATGCTCTGTTTAACAGTTTCTGCTTTTCAATCCAGAAGTGACAGCATTTCATTGGTGGGAATAATGATTATAAGCAGCACTAATAGCTAGAGCCAGAGAGACTAAGAGCTTGTCTATATGAACAAGTAGTGTGCAGAAAACTGCAGTGTAAAATCTACCTTGCACTAGGCTGCCGCACCCTAACTGTCCACACGGACTTGGCTGCCACACACTAAAAAGTTGTAGTGTGCTTTGACCTACTCCTGTTTCAAAGCAGAGTAGATCAAAGAGTACTATGGAACCTGGAAGCAGGGTCCACATGGACAGTTACTGCGTGGCAGGTGGTAGAGTTCTATGCAGCTTGCCGCTGACAAAGTGTTCATATAGACAAACCCTCAGTCAGGAACCCAGATTTTACTCCCAAACTCTGCCACTGGATCATTTTATGATCTTGGGCAAATCACTCAACCTTTTTGTTTCTCAGTTTGCTGATCTGTAAAATAGAGATAATACAAATGTTTGTGAAGAGCTCCAAGACCTGAAGATTAAAATTCTTGTGTATGAGCAAGTACAAGTTATGGGAAGTGTGATTCTCACCTATTATCAGTCAATATATAAAGTGGTTTGTACAATAAGAGAAGTCCAATGAAATTTGGGTTCTATATGGGTTAGTGGCAGTCCATAAAATGTAAGATCACAGTCATAAGTATCATAATCAATTTCATTTTTGTATTGAGACACCTAAAAAGGAAGAAAATATATTTAGCTACACATAGGACCTATACTGTATTTTCTTATACTGTATAAGTAATCTGGGGATCGGGGTCCTTCCCTTCCCTTCCATGAGTCACACACACAAAAAGAGAAACTATAAGAACATCAAAGGAAAAACAAACATCTTGGGTGAAATCCATTGATGTCAATGGCAAAACTCTCATTGATTTAAATGGGGGCCAGGATTTCACCCCTCAAATTGAATCATAACCATTCTTGTCATGAGTTATAACAAGAAATTAGCTAATAATTTCAAAATACACTCCGACAAGCAAATGAGTAATCATGGATTCATTATCAAGGCCAGAGTCTTTGTCTATCACAGCTTTGAAATAATTTACATCTAAGCTTCAATTTACGTCCAAGCTACTCTTTACATCACTGTAATTAAGAAACATGTGGTGTTTCAAATTTGGAATATTTTCATTTTACATGGATGGGATATGGCCACCTCAGCATTAATCTTAAAAATGTGTATTCTAGTACCACAAACATTCAGCTATGTGTTTGAGTCAAACTTGCCAAATGGGGAAATGTGCATCTTCTGAAATTTTAACTTCACTTCTTCCTCATTTGTTTGCCTCCAATTTACTCTTTTCATAATAGAACATTTCAAAAGAAATGATCAAAGTATAGGTTTTGTTATTGACCAAATCTGTTCCTCAGATGTTTGGCCTTCTGATGCTATTATGGAAGTATGACAACATTTCTCCCAAAGAACCTGGAATCTTTTCTAAGTTTTTGGAGAAACATTTTAGCTCCAAACTTGCAGGTAACAAAAGTATAATCAAAAGGCAAACTTGTTCCTGGTTTAACTCCAGGGAGATCAATACAGTTAAAGAAGAAATTAACTTGGGCCAATGAGTTAAGCCCATCTATTCCCACCAGATCTTTTGATTAAACCCAATATCTCAAGTTTTAGTTTAAGCAGATGTTTTCCAGAGTTTCATTTTTCTTTTGCATATAAAAACCCGCATCAACGATGATATTTTTCCCGAAACCATCTGCATTAACAACATTCATTTGAACTAAAGATACATTATTCACTTTTGCTGCTAAAATTTCAGCTTTATTTTCAAGGGACCAGTGGATACCCCAGTTGTGCCCTCTCTGCACCGATACACTGTTGTGTATGATAATCAATGGCTCCAGCTTACTGAGTATATATAGAGCTGCTGTAAAAGATATTTAAGAGAAAAAAAAGAGAGGAGGAAGGAGAGTCTGAGCAATCACAATGCAGGGGAGGGAGGAGGCGATCATCCCCTTCCACAGAAAAACCCACAGGAGGGGGCCCAAGGTGAAAATGCCCTATAAGTTCCCCCTTGAGAGTTTTCCCCAAGTTGTTCCTTCAAGGGGCATGGAGTTTGTCACCTCGGTGGCAAACCTTTGTCTGCTTCCGGAAACGGACCCAGATATCACAGTGATGGGTGCAGCATAAGACGACAGAGAAGCTATAAAGATCTACGTTTTCAGAATGGGTTTACAAAGGGAACATTGTGATCAAAAGACCAACTCTTCACAAACCTGCACATTCTCATGTCATTTGGGAAAAAAACACTTGTGGACTTTCACCAGCCAGCTCAAAACTTCGCCACTCCACACACCACAAATGACTCGGTCATGTGAACTTGCATGAACAGCAAACTAGAAGAGGAATCAAAGACTGTCGTACTAAAAACCATGTTGCTTAGTATTGTCCGTATGAGCTGTCAGATAACTTATTCCTCTGACTAAATAAAAAAAAGAAAATTATTTGTATTATAGGTATGGCGGTGGGTTTTGTGCTTCTCAAATTATATTTCAGTTTTTCTTATGCTTGTGTTTCATGAGGTTTGCTATCAGCTGGGGAAATGTCACGTAGGGCTTGATTCTGCCAGATGGCAAATCCTCTCATCTTCTACTGATGTCAACAGGGATTGATAGCACTTAGCAATATGTAGAATCAGACCCATATTGTCCATCCTTCTAGGAAACTGCTCTCTAGCGCTGGTATTTTTGTGCACCAGGCACTGCTTTCATGTTGACATTCCTTCCTTCCTTCCGTGGGCTGCTTTAAATTTGCAATGGCAGAGCATTCCAATAAACACGTTGTGATAAAAAGCATTTGCGTATGTCCTTTCTGCATACTAATCTGGACATTTCCCTTTAATCTGGTAAGTGAGAACACACTCAGTTAAATGAAACACTTGTCCTAGAACAAGCCCAATCTTTTCAGGTTGACTGTAATAGGAGGGTACCCAGTAATCCTGTAGGAGGTGCTCAGTACAATTCAAGCATAGTAATAGCATCCCAAATTCCTTTCCACCAGCACTTGCACATCAATTTTTTACTGTTATGTCACTAATTGAAAAAAACATTGAATATACTTACTGTGATGGGGTCGCTCTTGGGCCTGCAGCTGACCCTGGTTGGGACTACAGTCAGGAGCACAAGTTTTTATTTAGTTGTTGTACCTTCAGGTGTAGCACCACTTGCAGGAGTCTTGCCCAGCAACAGGCAAGGCACTGGTAGCAAATCACAAGAGTAGTTCCGCATAAGGCCTATCTTAATTGCTCTGGTAGGCAGCAGTCTCTCTAGCAGCTCCTGGCCCTAGCCAAGCTTCTTTTACAGAAGAAGAGCTGGAGGCCTGCTCTCCTTGTCAGCCAGCACATAGGGTTACCACTTGTCCAGGCATTCCCAAAATCATCCCTTTTTTGAGGTAGCTGTCCTGGGAAACATCTGAGGGTACTCAGTAGTCATTGCCAGCTGTCCAGTTTTATCAGCTCAGGATCATCCTAGATGTCCCGTTTTCTGTACCTCAAAGGTGGAAACCCTAACACCTAACTGAGCTGGGCTCTATTGCCTGTGTAGCGGGGCAGGGCTGGCTGAGCCCACAGCAACTTATTAGCTCTTTCCTGGCCAATCACACTTACCCATGAGGAAGGAGGCATGTTTTAGGTCTTGATCCTGGCAAGACCTGTGTGTGCTTAATTTTACACTGGAGAGTAGTTCCAGTCACTTCAATTGGATTTCTCATGGCGCGTAAAGTTAAGCACATGCATAAGTCTTTGTAGTATCACGATCTTATTTTCTTCCTCTTTTGTAATTTAGTCTATATGACCACATTTTTCCTACCAGCTCACATTCTGCATAACAACACCTTTGCAATGTGTGAGATGCAGCTATGCTAAGGTCCA
Source organism: Lepidochelys kempii (assembly GCF_965140285.1). Classification (NCBI taxonomy): domain Eukaryota; kingdom Metazoa; phylum Chordata; order Testudines; family Cheloniidae; genus Lepidochelys; species Lepidochelys kempii. The sequence continues at coordinate 91,426,616 of NC_136384.1, read as the reverse complement.
CAAGGAGAAAATAAAACAATTATTTACTTCTTTAGAACCTTCCTTCTGAAGATCCCAAAGCATTGCAAGCATTAATATTCGCTGTACAAATGTTAACTAATCACTAACTCTCCTTTGAGTTAGGTTAGTGTTAGAACTGAGCAAATCTGCTCTTGTTAATAAAATTCATTGTGAATTTTAGCAACTTTTCATCAGATCATAGCTTTGTCCATTATTTGATCTGCTTAGGAAGAATTATCACTATTTTACAGATAGCGAAACAGATACAGACAGCTTCATTAACCTGCCTAAAGTCACAATGCAAGTTAGCAGTAGAGCAGGGAATAGAAATCAAATGTGACTCAGTCCTATGCTAGCCATTGTTCCCTACCAGCTAGCTAGTGCTAGAAGTGGGAAATGCAAAATTCTAGCAATACTTGTTTTTCTATACCAAATAAAAACACAGAGGGTTTTTTTGAGTGATTGAACATTTAAATCACCTGTGGAGGCTGTAAACAATGGAACAACTTTTGAAAAAAATTCAAGGTTTTCCATAATTTGGGAAAAGGCAGCTGCCACTAGACACTGTTCACAACTTAGCTCTTAACTTGGACTAATAAAAGAGTGGGGACACATGTCTGACTGCGGTCAGTTCAGCAGAGATGGTATCAATAAGCAGGCCAAGAAATATATTGCTATTTTGTTACGGCCAGTTCATTAAGTGTCCTGTTGAAAACTGCTGTAACTCCAAGTTCTAAATTAAACAGCCTTGCCTGGCAACAGGACCCTTAAAATATTTTTCTTGAATTGCTCTTTTAGACTCAAATCCCAGTTCTCCCCCTTGAGGCATCTGAGACAGGACTGCAACTTCTCTTGCATGTGTTACAGCCAATAAAGGAAAAGGTCAATCTCAGGTTTTATTGACAAATAAAATATTCCCATGATTCTTCCCGGAACTGTAGATAACACACACACACCCAGAGTGAATAATCAGCCTGCCTGGGATCAAATCAGAAATTCTTATGAACACACAAAACTTCTAATAAAGATGGAAAAAAGAACTAATATTATTTCATTTTCGGTACTAAAGGGACTCCTTTGCAGTAATCTTAAAATTATATGTAGGCATTTACCTATCTTTCTTGTTAACTTGCTCTGCCTCCTATTGTCTCTCAGAACACTCCAATACAATATAATACAATGCCTTTACTAATACTTTACTTGGAGCACTAACTACAACTAGAGTTAAAGTTGCTGAAGTGTTTCATTATAACCCACTGTTTTCAATTATTCCAAACTTTCTGAAACTTTTAATTTTCAAACTCAAATTCCCTAAGTTTTATTTGCGCCTGAAAATTAAGTGTTTTGAAAAATTTGGGGGGCAGGGAGGGGGTTAAATCTGTTTGACTGAGAATGAAGCTGGGGAGATTCTTTCCCCAATTCAAATAATGTCTGTGAATTTATTTTGTGCAACTATATTGCTAAGAAGAATTGGGGGAGAGAGTTGAAATGAAGGAAAATAGACTTCACTGAAGAGGAAAATATCTTAGCACATTCTGGTGAATGCTGGTTTAGCATTGACAGAAGAATGAAGGCCCCTTGACTTTAGGGACCTGTTGTCATCTTGGTCATAACTTATGACCCATTGTCCTTTGACTTACAGAAGTACAGAAATACAAAAGTGGTTCCTTACCCAGTCATACATCTTATGCTTACCACTTCCTCAGGATGGACAAGGTCTCATAAATAAAATAGGAAAACGGTTACCACATCTGGGCAAAAGGTTACTTCACTCTGTCACAGCTCAAAGTCAAGCTGCTCCAAAGCTATGTATTAAAACCATTAACCAACTTATTAAAAATATAGTCAATTGAAGTTTATACTTGATGTCTACCAGACTATATGCCTATGTGTTTGACATATTGTATATTGGCAAAGGACGTAGTGAAGCGTTACCCCTTTGATTTGAGTGGTTAGCCAATATTTGGGGGGGGTTCTTTCTGTTAGGAGAAGAAACTGGTGCATTGAGTCAGATATATTCTTGGTGTAAACTTGTTTAATTACAAAGAACGTACACAAAGTCCCATTTCCCTGAACATCGTAGAAAAAATCATGAGCAGGCACTCCCATGCTCAGAAATCCCCACACCTACCTCTCCAGCAAGCTCTGTGTCCAAGAAGTCCCATGCCCCTGCTTCTTCTCAGGGCCACATTCACAATAGCTTATTGCTTTCTGCCTTAAGCTCCAACACACAGTTCTTGTAATAGATATCCTAGTCCCTGTGTTTGCAACCAGGGAAACCCCTCAGTCTACATGGCTTAGCTCTGACCTGCCATGTAACCTGCTGCTGTTCTTACTACATAAAGGCCTTGATTGCTTTTTCTGTTGAGACTGAAAGAGTGCGTCTGGCATACTCATTGGTTTTAATGAGGTTTGTGATTGTCCTTGTATCTAACACATTTACACACCCCTGCACGGGTGTGATGGCAGCCATTAACACCTTTCAGTATAACAACCCCCCTCCCCCGCAATCTCAACTCTGCCCATTGTCCTCAATGGAGTTTAAGATGACAACACCCCGAATGACTTATGATAGAAAGAAATGAAATAATTAAAATTTATGCAAGCTTAACTGTTTACATATAGAGTTTTTCTGTCATGACACTTCATGTCACCATCCCAAGGCAATTCTACTCCCATGCAAATTTCCTTGGAGTTTTCCTCTCCCTTCTCAGTTTCCTTTCAGGCAACCCAGAAGAGCCACTTTCATTGGTCTCATATAATATGTCTATTTCTGTGGAATCTGCTAACTGGGAATGGACTTTGCCCATTCCGGGGAATGAGGAATTCATTACAGTCACAATTCTCCCAACCTCAGCCACATTCTGAGTCTTTGGGAGCTTGCAAATTGACATTCAGTGTTGTAAGCAAGGCACAAGAAGTAATTCTTCCGCTCTACTCTGCTCTGATTAGGCCTCAACTGGAGTATTGTGTCCAGTTCTAGGTGCCACATTTCAGGAAGGATATGAACTGGAGAGAGTCCAGAGAAGAGCAACAAAAATGATTAAAGGTCTAGAAAACATGACCTATGAAGGAAGATTGAAAAAAAATGGGTTTGTTTAGTCTGGAAAAGAGAAGACAGAGGGAACATGATAACAGTTTTCAAGTATGTAAAGGGTTGTTACATGGAGGAGGAAGAAAAATTGCTTTTCTTAACCTCTAAGGATAGGACAAGAAGCAATGGGCTTAAATTGCAGCAAGCCTGGTTTAGGTTGGACATTAGGAAAAGCTTCCTAACTGTAAGGGTGGTTAAGCACCGGAATAAATTGCCTAGGGAGGTTGTGGAATCTCCATCATTGGGGATTTTTAAAAGCAGGTTAGACAAACACCTGTCAGGAATGGTCTAGATAATTAGTCCTGCTACAAGTGCAGGGGACTGGACTAGATGACCTCTCGAGGTCCCTTCCAGTTCTATGATTCTATCTCCCTGGCACCTTCTCAGATGGACTTTCTGTTCTCATGTCAACATTTCCCACAAACATTAGCATCTGTGTCTACGATAAGATCATTTTGAAACACGAGTAACTAAGATAGCAGCAGTCATAAGGGTCTTTTTCCAACTCTGAAAATGCTAAATCACATTCTGGGGATTACTGAAATAGTTCCTTTTTTACTATTATTTTTACTATATTCTGTTAGAAACTTTCAGGAAAGAAACAAGGATCCATTTCTGCTTCAAAACCAGAAGAACATTAACAGCTAAAGTTCCCCTGAGACCCTGGGGGTCTTAATCACTCCACATCTATTCCTTGCAGGAAAGTTAGCACAACATGTAGCTGATGGAATGATTTCTGCCCCGGAGGTACGACATGCTCTTTGGAAACAAATAGCCTACAACCCACTTGTTTCACCTCAGCCACATCTTTAAAGGGGATTTCCCCAGAATGACTTTGCAAGACACCTTTCTCAGCATTTATTACAGTTGTTATCCAAGATGAAATCGAAGACAATTATTAGCTCATCCACTGTCTTGGATATCCAGACTTTGTCCTCCAATTCCACAGGTTCATTTTCCCCCATTTTTGTGACTAATTTTTGTATTAATTTTAATAAAGAAACAAACAATAAAAATACAAAAAGGTGAATGACTTACAGCTGTATATCTTCCCAAATACTGCACATTTCACAGAATATCCAATAAAATCATGTGATTATGCAACTTTACAATTTGTCAAATATTGTACAAATATAACATGTTAGGGTGGAGGTAAAAAGAGAGAGAGAGTGTACACAAATAGGCACACACACAAAAAAAAGGGAAAGGGAAAAGAGAAGATGCAAGGTTGGGGGGTAAGAGGGAAGGAAAAGAGCAGAGAAGTCGGGTGGAATGGAAGTCCGGCATTATCCAAATGAATCAAGAAATGCGGTACAAATCCTCAAATTCATATAATTGGTCTCTACATTGATACACTATTATTTCTTTTGCTACTAACTCAGACAACTTTCCTCATTTTTGGATGGGTTTATGTTTCCCAGACCAGTTAGGCAGTTCAGTTTTAGCTCCTCCATTCCCTAGAATTATTAGCATGTTAGTCTAACAACTGTTGTGCTTGAGCCAGTGTCGACCTATTTCTGTGCACTTCACAAATGTATCAGGATTGTGTGCGTGCGGCCAATTTAATCACAGTACCAACATTTAACTGAACTGCTTCCTTTAACTTTTGCATTGTTGCCAATTTTCCTTGGGTTACAAACTGAATTTAGCAATTTTCTCAACCTCTCAAAAATGCCATTATCCAGACTAGAATCCCCTTTTCCAGGCAAAGATGCCAGCTAGGAGGATAGTTTTTGTCATCTGGACCCCTCTCCCTGGAATTTGAACTGAGGCTATCAACTTATTTCACAGACAGAGGCTACCAAAAAGCTATCTGATAGTATCAACTTTCCATAACTGCTGAGAATGGACTGCTGGCCTATGAGCTATATAAAAAGGGCTCTTTCACCCATTACCAATTCCCTGAACTATCATGCTCGACTTACGGTATAATGAACAGGATGTATAGTGCACATACCTGGGGAACACGGTTAATTAGCAACAGAATATTTTTTTCACATGTGACAAAGCAAAGCAGACTTACTCCATCCACAAACACAGCAGTTGGAAAAGGAATGTTGTCTTGTCATATTCAATTGAACTACTGTGGGGTAGAGGGGAGGGGGAACAATGCTGGTTTGTGGATATAGATGAGCTAGTTCAGATAAAAAAAAAAAAAATCAGAACTGTCCCAAATCTCCCCTCAACTAAACTTGAACCAAACCTTGCAAGTTCAAAAATGTTTAGCTAACCTCCCACCAACCATCATTTCTTACTTGCGGTAGCAATTTTTCTTGGGGGAAAGGTGCAACAAGGTAGCCCACTTCTATCTCTGGCAGCAAGTCTCCTCCAGAAGTTTCTTCAATATACAAGTCTTTTAAAAAAGTCTGCTAAATCCTAGCTGCTGTCTAGAGCTGTCAGCAATTTTCCAGCAGAAGGTTCTTTTTATTGGAAAATGCCGATTCATTGAAAAAGAAACGTTTTGCAGATGTGTCAATTTTGACAAAATTTTGTTTCAGGAAAAAAACATTTTCATAAGGTCTAAATGTTCTGGTTTTGACATTTTGAAATGGAGTTGATTTTTTTAAAAAAATTTTATTCTAAAAAAATTAATGTCACTCCTACAACTCAAATTTTATCAAAACAAAGTGTTTCAATTGATCTGAATTATTTTTCAGAATTTTGTTTTGCAAAAAAAATTGTATATTTATTCAGTTCCAGAATGGAAACATGTTTAAGTTTGCAGAATTTCCAGCAAAATGGAAAATCTAGTTCCTGACCACCTCCACTATTGTAACTAACTGTGCTCTCTGGGGGCACCTGCTGTGCAAAATAGAGAATCAGTTCTAATAGGACTAAGCTAAATCTCACTACACCAAAGGGAAACAAAAATTGATCAATACAACAAAGGTTCCATTTCTGATCCCAGAGTAAATGACACACACGTATTATTTTATGGTAAAATCATTTTTATATCTATTCATAACCATCCTGTAAAGATCCTATTGATATTTGTGCCCCAATGTCTCAAGTGAATTTAATCTTGCTCAGTGAGTTTGAAACTATGTTGTTGTTTCTACGAATGTGCAGAAAGAATGGAAGTTTGGGAGCATGGCAATCATATTGACGGATGTCAATACAGCAAAATGATCAAAGATGGTTAACATAAGTTGAAAGATCCCTTATCAATATTAAAAATCACAATCTTGTGTAGAAGTACATTTTTCCCAGTTAATTTTGATAAAATAGATTAAACAATTTTTACGGTATGATAAAGCAAGCCATGCAGATGCAGTGTGCGTACATAGCTGCTGTTTGCAATTTCTATTTGCTTTCCCTTCTGCTTGCTGTTGGAAATACAGTGGTCAGCCTTAAAAATGTTCTAAGGTTGCCTTAGATAAATAAATACACCTTCCCTATGTGTACTTTGGCAAAGTATCCACAAGTATATTAAAGTTATGTATACTGGATTGTGTCCCTGTCCTCACCACCCTATAAATATCTTTCATGTCTTCTCACATTGTAAGCTCTTTGGGACAGAGCCTGTGTCTTCATACGTGTTTGTGCAGCACACTGAGGCCTTGATCCCAAGCCTCTGGAAACTACTGCAATAAAAATACTTAAAAAAAATAAATTCCTAGAGTCCTGAAATACTGAGATAGCACGTAGTTGTCATGGCATTATCTAAGGCCCTGGCAAGCTTTCAAAGCTGTGTGTAACCATTTCTAGAAACATTTGATTCATTTATCATAAAAAATGGAATATATTCATATATTATAATCAGTGTAATCCAGTTATCTAGCAACATATCTGGATTTTTAAAATGCATTTTAGTACTTGATTTCTTCTGTCTGGACACAGGAGCAAGTCACATATGGCCTGAAAGCTACAGTGGGGGACTCTTACTCCATCCCTGTGCAGGGCAGGACTAAACCAACGTTGGGTCTTGTCAAACAAAGATCTAAGGAGACTATTATTCAGTCAACTACTGCTCTCCATCACGGAGACTTTTTCAGGGGCAAGTAGGTGGTGTTCTCTTCCCCCAATCTAAACTGGGGTCTCACTCATCTTCAGGGGGACTCCATACCACACACAGACCCTTTAAGTATCTATCTCCCTTTCAGCCTCAGGGTGCAACCTGCTGTGCCCCTACTCACTGAGTCTTCTCGTGGAATGAAATCCAAATCAAAGCCACAAAATACGGGAAAATTCAGATCCAGAGCTGCTTTATGTCTGTCCTGTTGAAAAGGACAGTGATGTTAGCTGAACAGTTATGCAGTCAACATTCCATATTTACTGTACATTTTTGATGTAGTTCACATGCAGCTCATAAGTATTTGACATCTTCATTTTCTAGTTTCAAAAAAAAGAAAGCACTCAGAAGCCATGCATGTCCATATGCCCTCTATAATCTACCTGCTTCCTTTTCATTTAGCCTATAAACTTCCCAGAAAAGTTTTAGAACTGAAGTTATCTTGGCATCTATCATGTGCTCATCAGCAGGATTTCAGAAATCCTCTCATCCTAGCTCAGAGGTGGCAAACTACAGTCTGCCGGTCACATCCGGCCCGCAGGACCATCCTGTCCTGCCCCTGAGCTCCTGGCCTGGGAGGCTCGCCCCCGGCCCGGGAGGCTCGCCCCCGGCCCCTCCCCTGCTGCCTCCCTCCTCGGCAGCCTCACCTTGCCGCACCACCGGCGCAATGCTCTAGACGGCGGGGCTGCAGAGCCCAGCCTGACCCGGTGCTCTGTGCTGCGAGGCATGGCTGCCGCTCCTGGTGCAGCCACACTGCCAGCCACCAGTGCTTCAGGCAGCACGGTAAGGGGGCGGGGCTGGATAGAGGGCAGGGAAGTTCGGGGATGGTGAGGGGCGTGGATGGGGTCGGGGCGGTCAGAGGGCGGGGCACGGGGGGGTGAATGGGGGCAGTGGGACCGGGGGGGGGCAGTCAGGAAGGAGAGGGGGGGTTGGATGGGGTGGTGGGGGGCAGTTAGGGGCGAGAGGTCTGGGGGCGGTCAGGGGACCGAGAGCAGGGGGGATTGGATGGGGCAGCCATCAGGGAACAGGGGGGATTGGATGGGGCAGGAGTCCCGAGGGGGCCATCAGGGGGTGGGGGCCGGGCCATGCCTGGCTGTTTGTGGTGGCACAGCCTCCCCTAACTGGGCCGCCATACAATTTCAGAAACCTGATGTGGCCCTCAGGCCAAAAAGTTTGCCCGCCCCTGTCCTAGCTTATCTTAACAGATTCTTTATTTTCCCATGATATGACAATCAGCTGTCCAATATCCAATGAGCTATAAACAAATAGAGAAAAACAAACACCCACTGGGGGGAAAAGAATTTTAAACAATGCAAACGCACTTATGCTTTGTGCTAAGGAAGCCAGAATGCCTTATTACAAAGAACCAGTTGCATCAAGCACAACAAACAAAAGAAACATTGAGAAGTTCTGTGATTACTAGCCAAGAGATATTTTTTATTCATTCTTCTTTCACTGGACGTCTTACAACAAAATATGTGAAGGCTGATTCCTGAACCTCAAGCCAACGTGTGGAATGTATCCAGATTTTACTCATCTGCATATCAGACCGCAATTTCCTGATTAGAGGCGAGGGCCCCCTGGAGGGAGGCAAAACATTTTTGGAGATATTTGTTCAGTTTCCACTTCTCCCTCCCTTCCTCAAAGATAGAAACAGGATGTCAGACCTTCAAGATTCACGATTGCGGAGTATCTGAATTTAGTTATAATGGGTAGCAGTAAAATATGGCCACCTTCTGGAAAAACAATAAAAGGATTTGACTTTTTATTAAAAGGACATTTATTCCTGTATTGGCCCTGTAATTTAAGATTCACCGACAGTCCTGAAAGGACTCTCAGCCAAATGATGATTTTGTATCTTTATTTCCTATCTTTAGTCTCAATTTATTAACCTGACTTTATCTTCCATAACCCCACCTCTCTGATTTCATAACATTTATTTTACAAGCTAGAAAAAATAAAAAGCTATAGACACAGCAGCTTAGTCACCTTTTCAAAATAAGGCAATTTAACTAACGGCACATTTTGAATTTCTTTTACACAAACACACAGGCTGGTTTAAATAGTCTGCCATTTACATGCCAAGATGATGACATTTTTATTTCCAGACTGCTGCATGACAAGAGGTCATCCTAACCTGAACGAATCAATTCCTCTTAGCATACAATTGTTCAAATTTTGACCTGTGCAGGTTTAAAGGCAGGGTCGCATTTGCCTGATATGGATTATGTTTCTTCAAACCCTGTGACAGGGAACAGGTTGCCATGCTGTTACTGAGTTCCTCACTTACTCCACACTGTCAGCATAACCGCTCTGGCAGTCATTTAAGCCCAGCAGTTTTGCAGCAGACTTTCAACTTGCTCTGGAAAACAATGCATCTGAGGTAACCATAGCAACAAGGGCTCAGCTGAAGGTTGAGAGCTTGTTTTTTTTTATTTTAATGTTTCTCATTCAAGGCGTCTTGTTCAGTTGCCATGTGAGGACAATGATTTTTATATGTGAAACACTACATTAAAAGCCTTTTCGTTACTTAGTGCTACATTTGGTTTTTGTGTTGTCCAATCAGTAAATAAGTCTGAAAGGATGATAATCATTTGCATCTGGGATCATACATGCCCAAATTTGCTCCAGTGAATGAGGCACTGGTGTTTATCTGCCTCTCCCACATCTGTCTATGTAGCATGGATTCCTCTTTACCCCTCAAAAGGGAGATTACTGTGAATATTAGAGAATATTGTGAAGTCCTTATGTTACAGGTAACATTTCAGCTCACAAGAAACGTGGCAAATAGTATATAAAGCATATTTGAGCTCCCAAACCCATCGCTCACCTGTCACTAGCTGAAATCACTCTCTTAGCCTTCCACATGAAGCATGGAGGAGAAGTGGGGAGGAAAAAAGGTAAGGCCCCAATTTCTCAGAGGTGCTGAGCACCCACAAATCCCATTGGCTTCAACAAAAGTTGTAAGTGCTGATCACTTCTGAAAATCAGGCTTTAAGTGTATGCCCACATGGGAGCTGGAAGGTGTCATTTCCAGCCCGAGCAGACCTAGCTGTACCTACAATAGCACTGATCAAGCTAGTGCACTAAAAACAAGTGTAGCCATGGCAGTGAGAGGAGCTAGCCTGAGTACTTATCATGGCTCTTGGACACTCCCTTTTCCCTGTCCTTCAGTCTAATCCTGTAGATCATCTGCTCTGGCCAAATTTCTACACTGCCCAGTATTAATATAGGACATTCTGCATTATGATTCTGCAAAGAGGTTTAGTGCTCTCAACTACACCACCTTCCAGGAAAAAGCCAAAAGGTATTTTCTACAACCTTAATCCATTTATTGAGCCTCTTAAATCCTATCCCACAGTACAGTACAGTACATGCCAACAAGAACACTGAAAATGAAGAAACTGGTAGTAGCAATAGTCAGCCATGAACTGTTTCCCAAATTTGTTATTCTCTAAGGTGCCACAAGTACTCCTTTTCTTTCCTGAATGTGAGCTGAAATATTTGGTTAGTTCTTGCTAGAGGACAGAGAGCATACTTTTCAGAGGCTATTCCAGAATTACAAAGAAAATAAGTCAACCACCACAAAGACTTGTTTAAAAAACAAGACAATGTTGCAGCTTGTTTCAGTTTGGTTTAAGACAGCCGGGAATAGTAAATTATCTGGTTCAGTTCATAGGCCGACAGGAAACATCAAGAAGTGATACTAGTCTACTCTGTACAATCCCAGTGGACATTCACATCTGTAAAGGCATTTGTGACTGAGCTCTAGCATGAACAGTGCAACTGGACTCCACACTCACGCTGAAAAATCTTGAAAATTACTGGGTTAAGGAGTCAGTTGTAACTTTAAAAACAAGCACATCTGATGATGCCTTAAGTACTGGCTTCAAATAATGTTTACTCTTTGGATCATTAACCCCAGAAGTAATTCTAAAGCAACTGCTAAATGAGGGACAGAGATAGACTCTTTCCTAGATAATCACTTTATCCATAACTGCTAACTACCAAGCTGTTTGTGAAACAGGAGTATTCACATTTCCAATTATATTCCTGCACAGTTTCTGCAGTGATGTCAAAAGCCAATGTCTGTGACTTCAAAATTTACTGCTAGAGAAATTGGAGCAGTACCGCTGAATGAATTAGTCAGGAATGATATGTTATAAAAGAGAGAGAATATTTAACACATATAGCATAATCCATCGGGAATTACAAGAAAGGAAATACAGAAAAGTTCATGATGATACATTTGCTAAGCATATGTAGCATAAATATATATATGTTTTAATGCACTTAAGTGCGGTGGGGCTATTTAGGTTTCTACAGCTATTAATATACGGATGCTAACCCAGAGAATATATTAAAATTAAAACCAGTTATCTATTGTTTTATTCTTGAACCATATTTACCCAATCAGCCAACAGGAGACAAAAATACTTTTCATTTCCAAGTACTTCACAAATATTCTCTAGTTTATCTTCATTTACCTACCTCATGTATGTTGTAAATACGGGATGAAATCCTGGCCCCATTAAAGTCAGTTGATGCCAGTCTCCTTGGTGAAATGGCTGCTATAAAGTATTGCAAACTGGATTAGGGTTTGGATTCTCCAGTATATATACACACTAAAAGACGGTAAAGTAATTTCTGCTCAAATGAGCAGGACTAATATGATCACCTGGGATTATTTAGTTTTCCTCAAGGGTATTTGGGCATATATTCCTCCCATTAAAACAGTAAATCACCAATACTAATAAGAGAGTGTTTCCCTTATGATGCACTAAGGAATAATACAATTTAATACATGACTTGGTTGAATTTTACGATCTCACTCTCCCATAAAAAAAACAAAAACAAAAAAACCTTCTGCACCTATTTTACCATCAGGCCCATGAGATTGCTGTGACTCCCAATATAGGGCCACTGGCTTGTTAAGTAGATTAACCCACAAGTCCTTTTGTAACGTCCAATCTACTAAAACAGTAAATCACAAATGCTACCATTATAATTTCATACAATTGTCTCAGATTATAGAGCCACCCGCCTTGTAGCTATGCCCTTCTCTGACTGTGCTGTCCTTCCCATTAAAACAGTAAATCACTAACACTAGTAAGAGAGTTTCCCATAGCAAGCGATGCACTAACAAGTAATAATTGAAAAAGAGTGTGAGCAGAAAAGTCATGTGAAGCAAGAATGGAGTACCAGTAACTCGTGATACTGAGCAAATAATTTAAAGTCCATGGTAAGGTTTATAATAAATGAGAGAAAATGGCACTCTAGCCAGAAGACCTTGGACTGTATTATAGCGGGGAACTCAAAAGAGTTGTGAATAGAATGGCATTGTCTGTGCATAAAGCTGTGGTCTTCTGAAGACCATAAAACCTTAGGACAGCTGACCATAAGGTACACTTGCAAGGGGGCACGCCTTATGGTTGCTATGTAAGCCACCTTTAAGTTTGTGAAAACTATTCAATTACACTGTCCCAGTACAGATTGTGTTGAGATTTATGAGCCTTTGCCCTATTCCAACACCCAAGGTCTGTGACTCTCAGCAGGGAGGCAGGGCAACCTGTCCCAACATCAGAAAATCCACTTCTATATGCACCATGGCTTTGTATGTTATCTGAACTTGCTGTAGCTCTTCATTGTCACCCGCACAGGCTGCATCTTATCGAAAGCAACAGACAGCATGAGGCTGCCCCCTAGGGCATCAGATTTATCAGTGCAGAGTTATTAACTAGTATAAAAATCCTTGCTAGCACACTCACAGACAGCCCAAGGGCCACTCCTAAAAATGATCCTTCCAGATCAGGAGAGAGGCACAAAGGAGGGGCAGTGCAAGGAAGCATAAAGTGCCGCTGTCTGTGCTGTACCTGTTCTATGCGTAGGGGTAAACAGAGGACTTTAGTCTTTAGGGTTACAATGGGACCTTTTGTTCCTGATGGGCTCGGATGTGATTAGTAGTGTCTCGAGGTCACCCCTTTGGTTTACTTTGTATACCATTCCTCAGGCTACAGGCAGTCCTGTGGTCCAGTCCAGAGCTATGAGGTATGGCCCTCCAGCTGTACCTCTTAGCAAGTACACCTCTTTCCACAAGGAGTTATAAAACAGTCCAATCATAAAGCTAAATAGGGCCACAGTTCAAGCCCCCTTCCTCATACAAAGGAGTGGAAGCAGCCTTTCACACCCGGTAGAAAGCCTCCACTCCCACCCTCCAGTGTGGTTAAAAGCAGAGTTAGTCTGGGGGATTTTAACAAAAGAAACAGGTCTGTCATTTCCCCCCACAGAGAGCTTGGGCTGGCAGTGCTCCCAAGTAACTAGGTGCCATGGTGTGGGAATCCTGGATGCTAGTTCTACCTAGCCCCAACACAAGGAGGACATGACAGGTCTCCAGCTGTCATTAGACATTCTTTTTTGTTACTGTCTCTGCAAGATTATTAGTTTGCTGCATTTAGATATTCTTAAAATAATCCTGGTTGAGGTTTAATTTTCTTTTTAAACTGAACCAAGAGACACTGTTACTGCTGCTGCATCCACTACAATGACAATGACTTGCATGGAGACGGATTATTATTATTGTTCGAGGCTTTCCTCTGATCCTTCTCACTGTAGTATCTGTATCTTATGTACATTAGTAAATATATAAATATATAGAATAGTGATATATATACTTGGATGGGTAAAATGAAGAACAGAAGAAATAAGTGACTTGTCCAAAGTCACCAATCAAGTCATTAGCAGAATCAGCCAGAGAACTCAGAATGTCTTGCTCTAAGGCAGGGAATCCTAAAGCTTTTCCATAGCATGGGGCCACACTTTAATAGACAGATTCTCTTGGGACCACCTCTTCTCTCCAGCCCGTTGTTGTATGAATCACTTTCCTTCCCTAAGATGTGATCACAATGGCTAATTTTCCTAACCTGCAAAAACAAATAACTACAATCTCCTCTTTTCTCCATTTTTTAAAAACTTTGCAGCATTTGTTCAGAATTCAAATGTTTAAAACACCATAAAATTCAGAAAATAGAAGTAGACTGGTAAAGCTGCTCCCATTTTTATATTGCCTTACAGGAAAAAAATATTTTAACTGAAATGTAATCATTTTAAAATAGGGTGGATTGAGTTAAATCACAGTGATGTAGATAGCCAATTTGAACCACGATTTAAAACAGCAAGCAGGAAACCTTGATTTAAATAATTGATTTTAATCTTATTCTGCATTTACACTTTTACCTATTTTCATAAAGAAAGGTTCATTCTCATTGATTGGTAACTATTAAAACATGTTGATTTGCAATCAACTATAGCCCTTGGTACTACTTTTTGCTATTCTGGAGGATACAAAATTGTTGTATAGCTTAACATACATTTATTCAGATTCCTAATTTTCACATTTTTAATTATGTTAGAAAATGGTGAATGATGCATTTCTTATGTACTAAATAAAAGTTTTACTCTGAATTTGTATCAGGCTGCATATTGATGGAAATTGGAATTCAGTTAAAATGTCCAAACCAGCGTTTTAAATTGTTTTTTATTAGTTAAATAAAACTGCCTAAATATTCTGGATACATAAGGTGGAAAAGTAAGGTTATCAAAACAAGTTTTGCATTAAAACTAGAATCATAGAAACGTAGGCCTAGAAGGCACCTCGGGAAGTCATAAATTCCAGCTCCCTGTGCTGAGGCAGGACCAAGTACACCTAGACCATCCCTGGCAGGTGTTTGTCCAACCTGTCCCTTATAAACCTCCAGTGATGGGAATTCCACAACCTCCCTTGGAAGCCTGTTACAGAGCTTAACTACCCTTATGGCTAGAAAGTTTTTCCTAATATTTAACCTAAATCCCCCTTGTTGTAGATTAAGCCCATTAGTTCATGTCCTACCTTCAGTGGACCGGGAGAACAATTGATCACCATCATCTGTATAACAGTCCTTAACATATTTGAAGACTTACTGGGTCTTATTTTCTCAAGACTAAAGACAGCCAGTTTTTTTAAACCTTTCCTGATGGGTCAGGAATTCTAAACTTTTTATAATTTTAGTTGGTCTCCTCCAGAGTGTCTCCAATTTGTCCATAACTTTCCTAAAGCGTGGTGCCCAGGACAGGCGCCAGCTTCTAATTTTCCCTGAGACTGCTCAATCCCCGCTCAGAGGTTTTTCTTAACCTCTGAGGATAAGACAAGAAGTAATGGGCTTAAATTGCAGCAAGGGAGATTTAGGTTGGAGATTAGGAAAAACTTCTGTCGGGGTAGTTAAGCACTGGAATAAATTGCCTAGGGAAGTTGTGGAATCTCCATTATTGGAGATTTTTGTAAGAACAGATTAGACAAACACTAGCCAGGAATAATTATTATCACTTAGTCCTGCCTCGAGTGCAGGGGACTGTATTAGATGGCCTACTAAGGTCCCTTCCAGTCCTACACTTCTATTATTCTATGACTGATGTATTTATAAAGCTTGAGTAGACCTCAAAAGTTAAAGATATTTTCCTCCTGATCCTGTATACAATTTAAAAAGCAGCACCCGTTAATTCATTAAAATTTGAGGATGGCTCATTGAGGCAGCATTTTAAAATGTATTTAAATAATTTAAAAGGTTACAGTGAATTCAGGCCTTAACATAAAGTTGAAATTATGACAACCTAACTTTAAACAAGTTTATTTTTAAAAGATATAATGTATTCACTTTAGGTGAAAAGGAAATCAGATTTAAAAAATTGAAATCAGTTTTTAATCCACCCTATTTTAATAACCTTTTAAATCAAATAAAAACTTAAACATAAACATAAAGGAGTAACTGTTTCTAAGAAATATTCATGTTTATGCTTTCAAGACAGCCTCATCTTGTCTCCACATCTGTTTTGCCCTTGTGCAAACTAAGAACCATTTTGAAGTGAGAGCCAAAGAGATACACAAATAGAACACTAATAAAAATGGAGAGGAAAAAAAATCAGTGTTTCGTATATTCATATGCAATTGGTGCATTACATCAAAGAGAAACAATGTGTCTTTAGGTTACATGTAGAACCATTATGCGTTTTTACCAGATATCATCAGCTGTATGTGTTTACAAAAGGAACAGCAAGACTTACATGGGCTGTTTTGACACACTTTTGATCAAAAATATGCAGTATTATTTTCTATAAAATTTCTATTGAAAGCTGACCGGAGGTAACTTTGAAATGAAATGAAGCTAGCCCAGCATTCTCAGTTCCAAGACTCATTTGAAACTAGTTTTCTAGGATGATGAATCTTTGGTGTGTTGCATAAAATTCTTTTTAAAGGCACTAAAGCATTCTACAATAATGATGGCCCAAAACACAACAATTTACAATAGTGATACTGGAGTGTTTTGGTCTATTACTGTAGAATATTTGTATTTTTTTGTTGTTGTTTTAAATAATGGATGACATTCTCAAGAGGAGGATAAACAGAAGACAGAGAGACTTCAGAAATGGGTGGCAAAAAAGATCCAGGGCATGGAAAAACTCTCATACAACAGAGAGACTGAAAAGATTGGGATTGTTTACCTGACAGAGGAGAGAAATAAGTGGACATCATATATTCCAATGCTAGGGAAAACATACAGGACTAGAAGGATCACTAGTCTGATCCAGTAGGGAAATTCTAATGTTCCTATGTGAGTATGAATGGAAGGAAAACGGCTAAACCAAAAACTATTCCAGTTACTGAAAATAGGTATTTTTGTTAATTTCTGTAACATGATTAGCCTCCCATGGTGTTTTTGCTTATCAGATATATAGCTACTCTAGCCACTACCAATTGCCTTCGAATGAAACAGCAACACTAACAAAAAATAAAACTTCTGTACTTTCTTTGTGCTGAAGATATTATTTGAATGACCATTGGGTTGGCCACCTTCTGGTTCAATGTTATTTATGAAAGGTGTATTCTGCACCTCTCCACTAGGCTAATTGAAGTACTTCACCACAGTTTACAGGTGCCGACTAAGGAAAAAACAATAGTACAGGATAAATATGATCTAACAACAGCAGCTGGTCTGTGCCTTCAAAGGATTCTAGCTTCTGATCAAGACCCATAGAATAAACCATTTGTTTTTCCATTCCAAAACATCTGAAGCTACAACATATGCTCTATTCGATTTGGTTGGTCTATGTGTGCTCTATTTGGTTTATGTCGTCTTAACACTTCTGGCATGCAGACTAGAAAAATGAAGCAGCAAATGAATACAAGCAGTCAATTTTGTATGATGAAAAGCTGAAATTTAGGATGGATATATGAGATATTGGCTTTTGTTAAGCATACCACTAGAGCCTTATTGCATAAGATATATTACATATAGAATGGTTTTCAATGTCTTTACATCACTTCTCAAGGGATTACTCCAAGATCTGGCATCATGGGGAACTGGGTATCCTGTACACAAGTAATATTAACAGTCATTGTAAGCTTTTATTGTGGCAATCAATATTTTATACCCTTGCATGAGTGTGTAATATAGCTAACTTCATCAGTTTACAAACTGTGGGCTGGAAAATGGCACTGTTTTCTCAGTACTGTGTACTATACTTTTCTCCCAAGTTATTTACTTATATTAAGTATCAGGAATTAAAAGGACATCACCTTTAAGGGAAGCAGGTTGGACTTCTGCTTAGGACAGAGAGCCAGGAAATCTAGGCTGTATTCTTGGGATGGCCAGTCTTCCTCTGTAATCTTTGGCTTCCTCTACCTCAGTTTCCCTATCTATAAAATGTAGGTAATACTTATTTACCTCCAAGGGATTTTGTTATTTCTTCACTTCGAGGAAACACTCTGAAGATGTTACCATTTCACAACTTCATCAACTAGCCATTTAGTTGGATTAATAAAGAAATGATTTTTTTGAAGAGTCAGAACAAGTACGTTTATAATATTTGGGGTCATCTTTTTCTCCACCACAATGCATAACATGTGAGCTATATGGATTTTTCTTCATACTGCTTACTTGCTGCTTAATTATTTAACAGTTATAGGCAGATAGCACTTTTCAGTTTGGTAAAGAAAATTTACCTAATTTCCTTTCTGACACTGACCTCTCCTCCAGTCAGAAACATTTAGGCCGAGTCTCTTCCTGTAAACACCTGACCGAGCTCCTTTTACTCATTAAGCCCCAGGGCTTTGCCACATTCTTTCCACCTTCACATCTGATGACTATTTCCAAAGCTTTGTCAAAATACGGAATTCACATCAGAAGATAAATGTAAACTCTTAATAGTATCATCTTATTCAACTGTGATAACTATGTATGTGAATCAACGAGGCCGCTGGTGAACTTCTCTCTCCCCATTTCAGCCAACCCAAGATAAGGCATCAAGTAATACGTTGCATTATTCCATTATGGAGTCCGCTCTTTTCCTCAATCTGAGACATTGGCAATCAGAAAAAATTAGTAAGGAGGCAAAGAGAAGGCACTCCATTATCTAGCATTATATAATTTCTAAAAATTAATATTTCTAATCTATTTAGTATCCCTGCATGGAGCATGTTCAGGACAAAGGATTCTACTGTAGTGGACGGGAAACTAAAAGTTAGATTCTTGATTATGAGCCAGTCGATTTGCACCGCTCAGGCACTGGAAAGGATTGGATTCCAAAAGAGAATTGCCCTGGTGGTGGTGGACTCTCCCCACTGGTCCAAAGCTAGAGAAGCTAGTTCCTATACCAGTCACCTCACAGCCCGGTGAATGGAGAGACCAGGAGAGCGTGTGGCGGATGTCCACTTTGCTATGATGATCTTCCGCTGGAATATGATCTCATAAGGAACATATGTCAATAGAATAAGTTAACCAGAGTAGGGGCTACTCTTAAAGCCAGGGTCAGGACCAGCATAGATTGACCCACAAAATCAAGGAGCCATAACTTACTCTCTGACTCCTCCATCTCACTCTCTGTGCGGAGCAGAGTAGGGATGCAGGAGAGAAATTAGCCTCAAGCATGGAATGCTAATATAGAGATGTTTGATGGATGACTCCAGCTTCACAGGTTTCCTCTGTGGGGACTGAGACCCTTTCCACTAAGGAGGCTGCTTTGGAATGTGTTGGCTGCTGTGATCCCTTCTGGAATTAGTTTATCTGCAGCTACACGTGCTTCAGTAATTCCACACTTGATCCACTTAACTTCACCAAGATTCAGGTGCTTTCAGGTCTAGATATTTAGGGTGACAGGAAATGAATACAGATAATATTTACCTGAATTAGTTAGTTCTACTAAAGTAAATTTTAGCAATTCTTCTCACACCATATGCCATCCTTCTTCAGAGGTTGAGGCTTTGGGTAAAAGTGAAGAAATATATTTCTTCCAATGTATGGAATGGTTATGTGCACAGCATACACACAGAGAAATGAAAAACCAACACTCTTGCTGGAACAATGCAACGTAACACTACTTTATGTCTTAGGAAATTCAGAATAATAATTCACAAGAGCCCAAAGCAGAGAGAAAACAGGCTTCCTAAGGCAGAGAGGTATGATGCACCCCACCTTGCTTTTAGATGGCTCTTTCTGGACTGACTCCAATTGCAAGCTTTGCTACAGAACCCTGTAGCCTGCAAGCAAGACCAGGACCACCCCTGACCTGCACATGTCTTAAAGTGATAGTTTGCAATTTGAACAGTCCTCAACACATTTCAGGAATTAAACATTAGCCTTGGTAAAGAATGGAACCACAAATCTTTTACCATGGAAGACGCAGTAAGGCTTCTGTTTAATAAAAGGAGGGGTTTAAGAGACACTTCTTGCTGATGCGATTGAAGCAGGAAGCATGTGTTTATTGAGAGGACATACAGTGTGGGGAAGATGCCACTGGTTAGGCGCTTAAGCCTATTAGTTTGGTTAGAAGTACTGGCTTAAAAAAAATCTTGATATCACTGAGTGATCCACTGGAGATTTGGATGAGCATGTGTTTATGACACCATTTCATGACAATACAGGAGATGTAACAGTGGAAGGACAGAGGTCCATGTTAAAGCTATATCATGAGAAATGCAGAAGATCTGGAACATTAGTTTTTGGAGGTAGATTTCCCAATCCTGACACGAATTTGAGACTTCTTCATAATTGTTCAGAAATTAGGTAGGATAATATATATTATTTTGGAATAGTATCTCACCTTGGTTAGGACTTTTCATTCAATAGCCAAGCTGTAATATTCAAATAATCTGCATTGGGATGCAGAGGCAACCATGGGACAGAAGGTCGTCTATCTGCTGATGACATAGATAGTCTGCCTCTGTGTTCAGTGACACTTTTCTGTGAACTGCCTAACAGAACCTAGGTGACCCGCCACCCACAAGAGATTCTGCATTGTTTTGGCATTTAGACTCAAGATTCTTGCACCCTCTTGCCAATTCACATATGTTGTGCTCCCTGATTAGGTCAGGAGGTGGACTATCAGTTGCTTCTGGAAATCTTGAATGTCAGCTGAACTACTCATTTTGAGGAGACATGCTCTGAAGCCTCTATGACTTTTGACCATGCTCTATGAATTTTGTGATGTCCCAGGCATGCTGTCCATCCTGAAAGGCTAGCATCCAATCAAAGATTTGGGATCTGGACTGTGGAAGTATAATCGTGATGTGGGTCTCCTGTTTCTATCAACTAAGGGAAAAATTCCCCTTCATGGTACTTTCACTTTCCTTTGTAGGTTTAGTTGGGTATGGGCCAAGAGGAATCCCAGTCTTATCAATGTAGTAATCAATGCAAGAGACTAGTGCCAAAATTTTCAGAAGTGACCAGTGAATCTGAGTGCCTTAATTTTTGGGTGCTCAACTTGAGACACCTTAAAGGGGCCTGTTTTTCAGTAAGTGCTGTGTATCCAACCTCTGAAAAATCTGGAAGCTTTGAAGTGACAAAAAGTTGGGCATTCAAAAATTAAGGCATCTAAAAATCAATGCTCAGTTTTGAAATTTTCACCCAGAAGATTGGCAGACAGATGGATAGCACCTTCTTGTGCAATGATGTGAACAGTCAGTCGAAATTTTGTTGAACCTTTCCTCCATCTGTTTGTCCTTCTGACTGCATCATACCTTGGTTCTTCTCCTGTCCTCCTACCCCAGTCAAAGGTTTTTCTAATGCTGGGCACACATTGTGGCTCGGTCAGTAGCACTGGTGAGTTCTTCCTTGGTACCTGGTTCCTCCAGGAGCCACAGACCAACAGATGTTCCATGATTTGTGTTCCACCACAGTCAGACATCTGTGTTGTTGGAGTAGCCCCACTTTCGCATATTGACTTTTGACCTGCCAACTCTTCTTTGGAAGTGATTTAAACACCTCTAGTTTGACCAATCCTTCTCTGCATCTGCGGGGAGGCAGTCAACAAAGTCAATGTGCATTTGACATCCTCATTGAGTGTTTTGAAGCCTGTGCACCAGATTTCCAGTTGGGTAGCCATCAGTGATCAAGATGGATTGGTTGATTATTCATGTAGATGTTCAAGAGTATTGGTGAGAGTATGCTCGTGGTAGACCATTTTTCTGGTGCCACCAATTGGCTCCACTTCCCACATAGCTCAGTGTAAAAACATCAGTTCTCTAAGAGAGATTATTTCAGTCACATGAGGTGATCTTTCTCCATGTTGCATTTTTTGTGAAGAGCCTTCTGTGATTCCCTGTGTTGTATGCTGCTGATAGGTCAATAAACATGGCATGGTACCATATCCTTTTTAAAGCTATCTTTTATGTACTGAGGGATGTTCAGCATTTGATTGGTGCATTACTTGCCTGGGTGGAATCCAGATTGCTCTGGGATTAGGTGCTTTTAAATGAGTGGTCATAGGCAGTTTAAGATGAGATGCCCATACAGCTTGTAGAGATGACATAGTCGTGATATAGGCCTGAAGTTTTTCACTCTTTTGCATCCTTCCCTGGCTTCAGGAGTGCCACAACCCATGCTTGTTACCAGACCGTAGGTAGTTTGTATGAGTCTGAACATGTATTAAACAATTTGAGTAACCAGTTCTTTGTTGCTGGCTCTAAGTGTTTGTTTTGATCAGTGTGAATACAATCTAGACCAGTGGTTTTGCTATTCTTGAGGACATTAATTGAGGAGATTAATTTGGTCACTGTATACTGTGCCCCAAAATTGTAACTTTTGCGGTGTTCTTACTGCTTAAGCAGTGCTTTGGGTTATTTGTTCAGTGCTCCACAATTTTGTAGAAAGTGGTGTGCGAACTGATCTGCAGTAATATTGTAATGTTGCTCTGCCTTCCTTGGGTCATTGTTAAGATTCTGGATGGTTATCCATGTTTTCTTTCTGATGTTGGTCATGTCCACGCTTTCAATGAGATTCTGCCATGACTTGTTTTTTCTCCTTTAGTGCAGAGACCAGTTCTTCAAGAGCTGTGACGGTATCCTCAGAGAATAGGTCTGCTTCAAACTTCTGCTTGTATTTTGTATTCTGATCTGGTAACTTGGATGTTAGTCCTGGCACATAATTTGTTTTGCAGCCTCACAGAGTACGCTTCTTCAAGACAACGTGCTGGAATTGGTTCAGTCTTGCTTACAACAGCACCAAGGCCATTGATGAAGCGCTTCCATTCTGCTTTCTTAAAACTAAAGCACTAGCAGACCGGTACTGAATTCAGTGTTAAGGGTGCATTGATCTGGAATCAGACCCATACTAAGTTTGTTACATGAACCAGTTACATTGTTGCAAACAAATGCCATATCAGGGTTATAGCCAGGTTTCCCTTGGTTGCTGTTGAAAGAACTGGGGAGCTTGTGGTCATGAATTAAGCATGGAAAAGGACCTAGGGGTGACAGTGGACGAGAAGCTGGATATGAGTCAGCAGTGTGCCCTTGTTGCCAAGAAGGCCAATGGCATTTTGGGATGTATAAGTAGGGGCATAGCGAGCAGATCGAGGGACGTGATCGTTCCCCTCTATTCGACATTGGTGAGGCCTCATCTGGAGTACTGTGTCCAGTTTTGGGCCCCACACTTCAAGAAGGATGTGGATAAATTGGAGAGAGTCCAGCGAAGGGCAACAAAAATGATTAGGGGTCTGGAACACATGACTTATGAGGAGAGGCTGAGGGAGCTGGGATTGTTTAGCCTGCAGAAGAGAAGAATGAGGGGGGATTTGATAGCTGCTTTCAACTACCTGAAAGGGGGTTCCAAAGAGGATGGCTCTAGACTGTTCTCAATGGTAGCAGATGACAGAACGAGGAGTAATGGTCTCAAGTTGCAGTGGGGGAGGTTTAGATTGGATATTAGGAAAAACTTTTTCACTAAGAGGGTGGTGAAACACTGGAATGCGTTACCTAGGGAGGTGGTAGAATCTCCTTCCTTAGAGGTTTTTAAGGTCAGGCTTGACAAAGCCCTGGCTGGGATGATTTAACTGGGAATTGGTCCTGCTTCGAGCAGGGGGTTGGACTAGATGACCTTCTGGGGTCCCTTCCAACCCTGATATTCTATGATTCTATGTGCATCTGCTCATGATTCAACTAGTTCACCATTTTCATCAGTTATGCTATAGCTTTGACACTGTGACTTAGTCACCAATCACCCACATTTTGTCACGTTTGAGGTTATGTGGACTAGTAAACTTGGAATTATTTGTATGGCAGTTTGTAGACAGATGTGATAGAAATGCCACCAGTGTCTACAATCAGGTCTTCAATGTCATTATTAGGTAGACCTAAGTAGCCAATTTTAAGGCATCTACATAGAAAAGTGCTTAATGCCCAGAAGCTCCCATTGCTCTTAGGCCACTTCTGCTTAGGTGCCTAAGTTTAGACAACCATTTTTTTAAAAAAATCAAAGCCTAAGGACAGTGCACCAGAACATTATGGTCCTGGTAGAACTGGTGGTCTTCCAATTAGATTCTGAAGGCAAACAAAACAAAGATGCTCTCTATCTTCTATCTGCAGGGTTTTTTGGGGAAGAAAACAGCCTCAATAGAAATTGAAATGCCACTTCTATTAAGGATGCCACTTCAGCATCAGCTGCCACATGACTTCTCCAAAATGGGAATACATTCTAATATATTTGCCCTTAGATTTAGTTTGCTCATCCTCTCCCTCTGGCTGGATTCCAACATCAACAGAAGCCACCATCTTTCTCCCCAGAGTTTAAAACACTTCTGCTTCCTTGGCATGGTGTGGTGCGGGGGGCGCGGTTACTGTGACCAAAGCAGAGACCTTCCTTTGCTCTGGGGGAAAGAGCTTGTGCTGTTGAGCTGTAGGGTGTTGTGTGACTTTTTCTTGTGTTTTCTGGTGTTTGACTTTTTTACTTTTGTCTATTACACAAGGGTTTTATTTCCTCAGCCCTTTCAGAACACCAGTTCCTTTTTTTGTTAGTTGGGGCTCCCATCTGGAACTTAACTTCAGGGTGGTCCTAAGCCTCTGATATGCAACTGAAGGAGTAATGTGTAGGTAGATCCTTGTAACACCCCAGATCCTTCCCTTGGGAATAAGCAGGCAAATAGCAGAAAAGACATCCTACCAAATGGCTCACTCATTCATTAAGCACTTGAGAAAGATTCCTGGTGGTTTTTTTTTCTTTTCTTTAAGTGGATTGGACTAGGAGATTTGGGGGAATTTTTGGATTTAGTCCAAAGAATCCTCGTTAAGAGTTTGTTGAGCCCTTGTTACTGAAGAGGGCTGATTTAGCTTCATTGTCTGGTGTGGGGAAGAGGACACAGCATGCTGTCCAGATTGAGTCTGTTGCTAGTGTTGCGTAGGCTTTGAGCAGCTGTGGAGTTTCCCTTCTGCAGTTCTTGATATGATCTCTTTGCAGATGGAATGGCCCTTGGCCTTCAGCTTGCTTTGTTTTGCCTGCTCCACCATGATGTGGGATGGAGCTACAGAAGAGAAGCTGCTCAGCAGGTGGCCCCTGTTAGGGGAACACAGGTCTGGTAAGTTTGGTCTATGGGGAGATTCTACTTGATTCTGCCCCAAAATACGATTTTAAAAGCTAGGATGCTAGAAGAAGCAGTAGCACTGAACTGCTACACTTTTTGTGCTTCTGGAGGCGGAGAATGTAGCAGGAGGGCAAAGGGACATGGCCAGACTCAGAGCATCATGGACAAATTTGAACTGCATCCAATATTTGAAAGGAGAGGGGCACAGACTAATTGAATCAGGGTGATATCAATTCAGAAACATTCTATCAAGGATGCCACTTCAGCATCAGCTGCCAAATGACTTCTCCAAACTGGGAATACATTCAAATATATTTGTCCATAGATTCAGTTTGCTCATCCTCTCCCTCTGGTTTGGAGTCCAACACCAACAAAAGCCATCATATACTTTTATGATGTATAAAAGTATACTCATAATATACTTGAAAAATAGGCTTCTTATTATTCGTCTCCTCTTTTTGTAGGTGGAGTAATACAAGCAGACACATTAAGTGATTTTTCTCAAGGAAAAAGAAGGAACCAGTTTGAGCTAGGATTAGCTGCCTTCAGTTCTTGAGTCCCAGTCCTGTGTCCAGACCACTGCTCATTCTCTCTATTTTAAATCACTCTAAACTAAAAAGTTACCTTAAATATATGTAAATTAAGTAGTTTGGAGCTAATTTTACGAAACTAATGCATGAGTGTGGGAGGATAAGGTCAGAGTAACATAGCCTGGTATGCCATATGATGTATTAGGATCTGATTTGCTTCCATTTCCTCATACCCGTATCTTCATTTTCTCTTTACCAAAATTTAAATACCTAAAATTTGGGGAGATAACTAATAATTCTGTATTTACAGTACTCAATAATATACAGCTGCAAGTGCTACAAAGCATTGCTGTTAGTAATTTGAAATTCTCTTCTGACTACATTGCTGAATTTGCCTTGGAGATAACTTTCCCCCAGCAGCAATAAAAAGGAAAAACCTGTGCTATTCTACTGTTGAAGTAATTTTACAGTTCCTGATTAATATTGCTGTACCATGAATTAAACAGCAACCATTTCTCTGACTGGCTAATGGTTATCACATAAAGCACAGAACCCTCTTGAGTTGATTCAACTTAGACTTACAGAATGGGAAATTATCTCATTTATTTAATTCAGTGGAACTCCAGTCATCACAAACAATGGAGCAGATTTCATTTTTTGTGAAAGAATAACTGATCTTTGGTTAATTTGTCTAATTGTAGGAGGTGGTTAAGGGTATTTACTTTAAATTTCTTATAAGCTTCTCAAAGAGATGAAATCAGTCTCTTGATATTATTCAAAAATAATTGAATAATACAATTTCAGACAGATTACATAGTATTTACCACTTGTCAAAGCTGTTTAGTATTTTAGATGTCAATGTGTTGCTTTGCGGGTGTTTAGGGTTTTTTAAACAAACAAAATCAAAGTTTTTTTCCCCAAATGCCCCATATTTTAGCAAGTCAGGCAGGCATTCAGATCATACAACATCTTTTTTCCTTGTAGCCTTCCTGGCTCTTTCTCCTCATCGTAGGGACTTCTCTGCTACCAAAGACAAAGATGAAGCATGGAGCTGGTACGGGGGATCTTGCAAGTGATATAATTTAAGGAATATATATGATGTGGTTCTGTATATTATTTATGTATTTATTTTGTGAAACAATAGCATAGCCAATTCTTGAACACCCTTACCTGCCCTCATATACTAGCTCAAATGCATAGCCATGAAAGTTGTGGACTTATGCTGTATTAGGACTCCATCCTATAAACCATTTTGTGGGTTTTGTTCTTAATACTGAATGAAAATTATAAACGTACAATTGATATAAAAAAAACATGTTCAGTGGGCACTAACTGGGTCTCTCCCTTCCAGCCTCAGTTGAGGTGCCAAGGAATGAAGAGGCAGAGAGTAAACCATACACCTCAAGGGCTCCCCTAAATGAGGAGAGAAACATATTAGTTATGTAGTGTGGGAAAAAGTGCAGTGTTACTTCTCTTGCTGTATCTGTACAATGGTGATCTCCGATTTGGTCAGTCTGGCACTTTTTACAAGCACCAAAAGCAATCAGTTTTCTAAAACTGATTCTACTCATTAGCCTGTGAATGAAAAGCTTAACCCAATGCAGCATGCTGGCTTCTTAAATTTTTAAAAACTGACAGAATTAGAATATTAATTGCCTCATTTTTAGAAACACTGAGCAACCCCAGCTCACACTGAAAACTGGACCATACATGCTCTCATTAAATATACCTGGCAAAAGGAAAATACCACAAAATTAACCATTTCTATTTTCAATCCAATAAAATGTGTAGGGAAACAAGGCGATTATAATGATTCCTTTATTATATATTTTCTTAATATATTTATATCTGTGCATGCACAATAATACTGCCACAATTGTGTCTAGTACAGCATTACAATGAAAAGGTATCTGATACCTGAATTTTGATTTTGTAAGAAGTTTTTTACTGCTACTATTGCCTTATTTGAAACGAACACTGGTTCTCTTTGTTCAGTTAGACTTGCACAATATTTCACATCCAAAAACCATCACATACAAATTGACATAAATGGCAATCTTTGAAAATTACATTACATGAAGAAGGTTGCTTCCATTACATTCAAGGAAAGATGTCCTACTGCTGAAGGAAGAGTATCAAGTTTGTGTTACAGTCTCTGTATCACACCTGGATGGGGAATACTGGAATTCATTATCTAGCAATGCAAAGCATTCAGTCTTCAGAAGCATAGAGTAAATATCATGACCAAAATCAAATGCTTATGTTACTAAAACTCATCATTATTTTGGAGGGAGGCAAAGGCATAGCCTCTTTCCTTATGAAGAATCTGTCATGGTTGTATTAAAGCTATCATGTAATACCAAAAATATGTTGCAAGGACCTTGAGTCATAAAAATCAAGAAAATTTAGAATTAAGACTAGAATTTCTTCTGTCATAACTAGCACCGAGATACTGAGCCATGTACAGTACAGTATATAAAACATGCTCTTGAAATTCTCATGCACAATGGATTCAGCCTCTCAAAACCTAGATTGAAATGAACATTGTTGTATTTACATTTCAGACTTGTATTTAAGTATCTGTTTGTAACAAACGCCCTGAATAAATATTTATTCAGTAGTCATTCATAACTCCTTTTGGATCATCTTCCAGAACCACTAGTCCAAACAGAGCTTCTACACAAACACACACACTTACTTGGGACGGGCATTAAGGATACTGCACTATTGAGACTATGGAGTTCTTTAAATTGAATTAATACATTCCTAATGTTATCAGGCCACAGTATTAAAATGTTGAAATCTATACTACTACTAAAACAACTACGAGTCTGGTGGCACCTTAAAGATTAACAGTTTTATTTGGGCATAAGCATCTATGCATCTGAAGAAGTGGGTTTTTTACTCACGAAAGCTTATGCCCAAATAAATGTTAGTCTTTAAGGTGCCACCGGACGACTCCGTTGTTTTTGTGGATACAGATTAACACGGCTACCTCTCTGATACTATATTACTATTAAGTCAATCTACACAGAGATGCTAATTAACTTGCTGTGTTAATACACCAAGTTAATTTAAGTGAATTTATTACTTATGAAGGGTGCTAGAGTAAGAGTTCTAGAGACTGGAGGACTATTTATACCCAGAACGGGTACAACACAGTGGGAGCAATATGAGCTTCCCTACACTGCCCTGCTAATGTGTCTCAATCCTGATCTAGAGGAATGACCTCTAGGTGATAAGAGTAGCAGGTTCAGTCCCTGGTGTCTCTGGTTATTGCCCAAAGTGCCAATTGTAATGGTCACTTTGCTGTCTGAACACCTGCTCACCAGGGAGTGGACTGAGCCTGCCTACTCATTCAATATAGGTCACAGAACAATTAACATGGTCAGTCCTTAAAAAGAAAAAGTTGGAGGAGAGAGTATATAGGTGGTTCTATCATTCCCTTACTTCTCCCCGCTGATCATTTAATTTTTTTAAAAATTTAAGCATAAGAGCAAGCCATTACTATTTCAACGGCAAATATGCCAGCATTTCTCTCTCTACCCCAATTTCAAAACCAAGATGGCACAGACTGTTGCTACCTACCTAAACTGGATTTGAACCAATGAGTTATTGGTAAAAGATTTCACATTTCCACTGACGATCCCCTGAGCCATCTTGCTCTCTATGGTTTTTACTTCATGCACCAAATAAAAAGAAAGAAAAACAAAACAACACACACACACACACCCCAATTTCATTTGCATGGCTGACACTTAAAAATCTCTTTAGTTAGGGACCTGTTGCAGTATCGAAAGATACTGCTTGATGCTTTTAGATGTCCCCTTATGTTATACAAGCATTTTTCAAAAAAATAAAGAAGAGTCAGAACTGGGTCACTTCAAGCAAGGATAATTAATTAAACTTTTTGCTGTAGCAAAAATTCAGTTTTATAAATATTTGGCAGTAACTTCAGCTCCACATTAAATCTTATTCTAAGCAAAAATGGGGCAGTAGAGGTGTAGGGGAGGTACAAAAGGACTTTGTTCATTCCCAAAACATGACTATCTTTGACTCACAGGAAGACTCTAAACCAACATGGATACCACCTTTCCCCTTAAAAACATGCCCAGAATGAAATTAACTCATTTTGACAATACAAGAATTTGACAAGAATATTAAATAAGTTGCTAAAAAATACATAGCAAAATATACATACAGTATACACATTTAGCCACTTCTTGTCACTGAGTAAACTTGTTTGCAAAGCTAAAAATTAACTGATTGTGGAGATGAACATCTCTCTCTTCACTGAGATGATGTGTTTCAGGGAAGAGTTTTATGCAAACATACAATTCATAGTAGGTGCAGGAGCCACCATAAAACACTTCTGACTAGTGGACTAACAGTAATCTTGCAAGAATAACTTTCTTTTTTAAAAAGGCAAGTTAGATGTCATTGTATATTTTAAATTATGGCTGCTGTAAAATTATAATCTCAGTGTATTAAAGGATCAAGAAACAAGCACAACAATTGATCAAATTTTCATTTTTGTTTAATTTAGTAACTAGAGAATGAAACTGTTTCAAAGCAAGCTCCGCATTACTTCAAAAAAATCAAGCATTTAACATAATTCTAAAGAAAAACCTCAACCTCAATAAACACACAAATTAATAAAAACCTGTACATTGTATTTTTCAGGAAGAAACTCAAAGGACTGTACCACAAGGCATTTTAATATTAATTTCTGTATCTGACATACTACAATTTATAATCCATTTGTTGGTGATTAAGGACACAAAAAGCCATGCAACAATATTTGGTAGAAAATGAAATGGTAAAGCAATTGTTTGATATATTCAATGCCAAATGAAGGCACTGAATTCCTTAAATAAAACAAATGCCAATATTATCATAAATCAGAAACACATTTATTGTCTTTCAGCTAAACTGGCTTCAATTACTTTTGTCTCTTTGAGCCAACCCTCTTGAGAGCCAGATACTTCCCTGTTTCCTGTCCACTAAAAACCAGGATATTCATTTTCTTCTTTGAGTCTACAAAGATGGCTCAAGGCAGGTGTGTCCTTGTCATTTCTGAGTCAGAAAGCCCCTCTTCTGGAACAGAGGGTTCATAATCGCCTGCATTATCAGCCAATTCAATGTCTTGCTCATCATTACTCTCTGCACTGTAATCAACTTCTTCAAGGAAGCGAGGCTCATCTTCATCTAGAACATATGTAGTGGGGCTGTAGAAAGACAACACACAATAGGTTGCATTAATCGCTTTTAAAGATTTAAATTCAGCTACAGTCAGAAAGACCTTATCTTGAGCTAAATGAATAATTCAAAATGATACTCGTTTTAATGTAAGAAAATCAGGCTAATAGGAATAATTAACCTGAATAATGCATATAAACGGTGAGCCAAAATGACATTTATAAAGCTAACAAATTAATATCAGACACACACTACATAGGATATATATGTAAAATATAAAGAAATTATACACAATTTAAAAGTCATTGAACGGGAGTAAGTTAGCTTTTTAGGTATGTTAGAGGGCTTATTCCTTCACCCGCTTACTTCCCTGGTCCTTCTTGCATGAACAGAGAGCAACAATACCCGAAGTCCAAAAGTACAGACAATTCGATATTTATGGGGGTGAACTTCCAGCAAGCATGATTCCAGTTTCCTTCCTTAGTGTCCCCCTTCCCAGCTCTGACACCACAGAGCCTACCTGTGTCCCTGCTCCCATTTCCGCCCCTTAGCAAAACATGATTCCAATTTCCCCACCCCCATTCCGTTCCCGTTCCCATTCCCCCCCCTTACTTCCTGATTGACTGAAGACTATATAGTAAAACTTGAGTTCTGCTTAGCTATACCTTAACCTATCATTTTCCTGAAATTTAACTAACCAATCCTAACATATTGTAACATGATTATTTAACCAACTATATCCCACCACCTTAATTAGTTTACACCCAGCAAAATTAATTATACAGCAAACAAACAATCACGGAACCAGACAGAGACCAGGCAAATAAACAATAGCAAAGTGGGAACTATAATGACAAAATAATACAGAAGTGAGGATTTCACAACTACATCTATAAAGACATAAGGGTTTCCCAGCTGTGTCTATTGATAAGTGAGTTCTTACTGAACAGAAAACTATCAAACTAAACTTCCTTTTACATCCTCTAGGCTCTTCCCTTTCTCTGGAGGTGATAGATCAGATCACCTTTCTAACAGCCCCAGATTGCCTGATTCAACGCGACTAGTTTGGAATGTGAGGATATGACCATACGCGTCCCAGCTTATGGCTGCCTCTGCTGCTTAGCCAGAGATCTTAGCCTAAGAACAGAGCCTCAGACTGTCACAGTAAGAGCAGGCCCTTACACCGGCAGACAGCAATTTTGATTTTCTTTTATACCTCTATAACTAGCTAAGTGATAAGAATACACCTAAATTCTTAGAGTATAGGCCTTTACAGACAGGTCTGAATATCTATACCCTAACAAGGTGCTACTATATAACATACAGAATATGTATTAACTGTGATAGGGACTGAACAGATACAAGAAAACGTAGACCCTGCTGTCAAGAGCTTCCAACTTTAGTGTTTTAAATTATAAGCTCGTTTTCAGATTGTAAACTTACGTTTTAATTAAAAAAAAGTTATTAATTAGTTTGAAAAATGTTACAAAGAGCACTTTTGACTAGTTTGTAAATGAAAGCTTAAGTACTCACAAAGCAGGGGGTTAAGCCTTCTTTTGTATGCAAAATTATCAAGGTTATTTGAAAATTGTTAAACTTATTCATACTTTGCATAGATTAGTTTTTGAACATCTTATCTTAAATCCTGCAGTTCACAGGCAGCAGTTAACTTTAAGAAGCTGGGTAAGTGACTATGGGATATTCTAAATGGTTTCTAGAGTAATGTGCTAAACTAATTTCTTCCAAGATTCTAAAATGATTATCTACCATTAGAGTAAACCAAGACTGAATAGGCCTTTTTCACTACCCCAGAGTTTCCTATTATGAGAAAAAATAAAAATTGAATTTTTCGTACCCAGGTTTATTATTGTCCCTTGGGACACAGAATAAAGCTATTTGCTTAAAAGCACTAAATGCTTCTAAATATTTCATAAAGTAAGTAGCTCTGAGTTCGGATGAGGTCCTAGAAAGGATCTGCAACTTACCCATTTTAAATTCATAATCAAATCATATAGATTCCCCATTAGGTTTGCCAAATGTTTCTACATTGGAAGAGCTGGAACTAAGGAATCAATAATAACCAGATACAACTCAAACACACAACAGGTGTGTTAGGAACATGTAAGGTGGTCTGGTTTGGGTTATTGTGTTAGGATCATTAAACAAAGTATTTCAAAGTTATACATTTGAATTTTTACAACTTTTTTTTTTGAGGTACACTATAGGATCTCTTGACAGTAGCTCTGCATTTAATTTCATTACTGTTTCCACTCTAAAGCTCTTTTAAAGAGTAAGCAAAGGACCATTATAATTTGCAATGGGCTGAAATTTGGTGCAAATATTTTTCACTGAGCGTATTCTCTGTACCTTCAAACCTCAAGTGAAGTGTGTAACTGACAGCTAAGATTCACATACTGGGAACATGACCAAAAAACCTGGACTTTTTAGTTTAAAAATAGGTTTTAAAAGTACTAAAAATAAAAGGCCTAACAAATTAAATTAGCGCACACAAAAGAGAGAGAGACTAGGCTACTGTATATTACATTTACCCTTTAAATTTTTCAGAATAAGGGTTAAGAGCTTGGTTGTGCTTACTAAATACCACAAAAAGAAAAGCAATACAAAACTAAATGTGTTTAACAATTGTTATTTAATATTTTGGTGGCACCCACAGACCCCAACTAGGGCCAAGGCTAATTATGCTAGATGTTGAACATACATATATTGGGTGTCTACCCTAATTAGTTTACATTCCAAAAGGACAAGCAACATATGAAGGGTTAAGGAGAGGGATACAATCAGGTACTCTGACTGGCACAAATAAACTTATAACAAGACTGTTATTCTAGTGCCTTTACATGAGGCTCACAAGGCACTTCACAAGCATTAATGAATTAAGTCTTCAAGGTATCCTTGTTTTACAGATAGGGATACAACATGGCACTGAACATCTATGGCAGGGCCAGTAACAAAAGCCAGATCTCCTGACTCCCCATCCCGTGATTTAACGATGTGACTATTTTCCTTCCTCTAGAAAATCATAATCCACCAACACCTACTTCATTTGAAGGAAAATAGGTTGAAATTTTCATTCATCTCTTTGGAAAATTACTCCCTGCAAGAAACCACACTCAAAACACATCTCATCTCAACAAGTGTGTAGACTATTCTGGGATTTCTGCTTCGGATCACTCAACACAGATATTGATTTGCTAGATTACACATACAAGGAGTTCCCACTGCAATTGCAGGATATTCTGTAAAAAGAAAAGGAGTACTTGTGGCACCTTAGAGACTAACAAATTTATTTGAGCATAAGCTTCCATGAGCTACAGCTCACTTACACGGCTGCTACTCTGAAACAGGATATTCTGTGTAATTCAATTCACAGGAAATGCAGCCATTAATTCTGAACACTGCCCTCATTAACTCATAGTTGTGAGAACTGAAAAGTTTCACAAAATTAATTTTTGCAGTGCCAATGACATGTTTTTCTAGCCAGTGCTACCATGAAGTTAACGTATAAAAATGTATTACAATAGACACTTATAAAATTGATTTGTTTAGTTGCATGTAACTTAGGATAACAGAGAATGCAATGGAGTCTTCTGCAAGAGATACTCTCTCTCCATCAGGTAAGTTTACTGTAGTTTTTAAAAAAATTATTTTACACATACACAGTCCAGAACATGTTGCAACTGTCTTAATGATTACGCAGAGAACTGGACATTTCAGCAAGCCACCTTCACTTCTAGGAGCTTACATTCTGTTTACCAAGTGACAGACTATGTCCCAGTCTACATTCTGAATTCTAAAAAAACAGAGTATTGTGGCACCTTAGAGACTAATACAAAATTTATTTGGGCATAAGCTATGGATAAGGGGGGTGGGTGGGTGTGTGTGTGTGATCTTCCTCCTATATTTTTCACTGCATAAATCCGATGAAGTGCGTTTTAGCCCACGAAAGCTTATGCCCAAATAAATTTGTTCGTTTCTAAGGTGCCACAAGCACTCACTCTTTTTGCTGATACAGACTAACACGGCTACCACTCTGAATTCTGTGTTGCAATATGCGTACAAGACAGTTGCAATACGCATACAAGACGGAAAATTATTGCTATTTTAACTCCGTTTTAGGTCAACAACTAGCAAGTAGTATTAAAAACAAGCCAATACTGCAGCTTTGTCTCAAAAGAGGCATCAGGGAACACTTAGGCATGTCAAGTTTTTATCTTAACATGATCATCTTTTTAAAATCCAGAGAACAAAGCAGAGTAATAATAATGCACCACAGACATTTGCAACTGCCAATCTGCATTCAAATCTCAGGTTAGAAATGTAAGGGTAGTTTAATCTTTGATGAAATTTTTACTAATCATAAAACTATCAATACAATAATTATCTTTTTCCACTCAGGAGAAGTCCAGTACTAGAAAAGTTAATTTACAGGTCAGGATTAGCAAAGCTACATGGAGAAGCTTGCCTAAATATCTGCCCCTATTAAGTCTGGCTCTGAAATTATTTTCATTTTAACAAGTTTACCTGGCTCTCCATGGCACCCACTATGCTATTATTGCCCATTCACATTCTACTGAAATAAAATATGTTAGGTTGTGCTTATTTTGTCTACATGTTTCATTTCCTTCTGTACCCATCGAAAAGGTATCCGAGTGTCTGGTACAGTTCACAGCCAACAGGCCCTCCCATGGATCTATTTCTGATGTAGTGAATTTATCATATCATCCTTTGATATTTGGTCTTCGAAATTCTTCTTAGCCCTCTTTAATCTGTATTTTAGAATGCATCTAACAAAATTTAGACTCTACTCCACTGTTCTCACTTGTGCTGGATTTCTACATTTTTGGTGACGAACACTTGAACCTTGCTGTTTAATCAATTTTGTTTTTTTTAATATCATGACATGTCTTGGGACTCAAAGTATTTTTAGCTGCCTTCCATGCTGATTCTATGGATTTTAATTTCCTAACTTTTCCCTTGAGTTGTTTCTAATTAACATACTCAATAATCCCTCCTCCCCCATCACCTCTTGCTTTTCTTTTTAAAACAAAAAGTTAATAATAAATTGGTTTATTATTATTAAGACTGGTGGATTGTCATGGATTACATAATGTGTGCTTTCTTTAAAGTCACAGCTGTTCAAGTGACCCCTTTAAAACTTCTTTAGCGTTCATATATTTTATTTAAATTTAATTTTTACCCTTACAAGTGTGAAGATCAACTTCTCAATGAAAACTAAGTGTAACTTATGAGTGTTGCAGGACTCAGACTCTCAAACAAATAGTGCTTTTCAAAAGTATACCCTTCCTTTATACAAAAATATGTTTAGAAATGACAGGATATCCAGAAAATCATGTAATTTAAAAATGCATAAAATGCTATATCAAAACAAGACCTACTATAATTTTTCAAATAATTTTGGCAATATTTTATGTTCTATATTTTTTCCTATTTGAATGAATGTTTTGGTACACTTACCAATAAAAATACACTAATTTTTGGAAAAAAGTTGTGATTTTTTCCCCCAGCTAAAATGGCTATTTTTGCCACAACGAACTCATGATTTTTCCAGTTTTGTTTTTTTCTGATACAAAACATGTGTCTCATTTTTCATTATTCAAATGCTTCAGTTGCAGGAGAAGTCAACCTTGAAGGAAGCAAAAATTTTCTATAACTTATTAAAACACACTTACATTAGGATATTTACAGTGCTTTACAAGAAGAGATTGAGAGTTTCTGCCCAAAGACTGAAAGTTACACCACCACATGGTATCAGCGAGAGACAGAAAAACAACTGGCAAGGAACCAGTGATTGCTGCCAAAGGAGTTTTGACAGGGAAGTAAAAGTGGGAGGAGAGGAGTCAGGGAGTAGTGCAAAGGAACCAGCTTTCCATGTCCTCAGTTCCTTAGAATTTACCCAGAGATCTCCAGATATCCAAGCTATTGGAAGGCCATGCTCCTACAGTAGCTAAAAAATCTCCTCCCTTGAAGGCAATATCACTCATGGAACTCAACTTACATCTGCTTATGGAGTTCCCTTGGGTAATTCTCCCCTTCTATGGTTTTTCCTATGTGAGAAGGAAAGATCTAAAGGACAAATTTGAAAAGCAGTTCAGTGTCCAACTTCTATTCACAATCAAAAGGAGCTGGGTGCCATCAACCTTCCCACAAAGTGAGATGGGGAGGTAGCATTTGTAGCTGGTTTCCGTCTCCTCTCATTTCTAGAGCTGGTCTCCCCCTGGCCATTTCCCAAAATTTCCTCTTTGTTAACTCTAATGAGAAAGTAATATGAGAAATCCTAAAGCTCAATCTGTGTCTGCTATAATTAAACAAAATCTATAAAATGAAAACACTGGATAACCTAGAACAGTGGTTCTCAACTTTTCAGGACTACTGTACCTCTTTCAGGAGTCTGATTTGTCTTGCGTACCCCCAAGTTTCACCTTACTTAAAAAATACTTGCTTACAAAATCAGACATAATACAAAAGTATCACAGCACACTATATCGGATCACTTACTTTTTCATTGGAATATAAATATTGTTCTTACATTTCAGTGTATAGTATATAGAGCAGAATAAACAAGTCATTGTCTGGATGAAATTTTTGTTTGTAGTGATTTCGCTAGTGCTTTTTATGTAACCTGTTGTAAAACTAGGCAAATATCTAGATGAGTCAATATATCCCCTGGAAGACCTCTGCATACCCTTGGTTGAGAACCACTAACCTAGAACATACTGTGTGAGCCTTATAAAATTGAACAAGGCACCAGAATTTCTGAACAAGGTCAAGTCATCAGACAAAGATAGATAATGCTCATAAATCCCACTAGTTATGACCAGAGTCATATGTTTTTATTTCATTGCATTCATAGAGCCCATCAAACCCGTCAGCATCACAACCATAATTCTTACTACAGGACCATTATTACATGTAGCCTAATGGTTTCTCTTTGGGGAAACTGGGGGGAAAATACTGGAAAAAGAGTTCAGAATAATTAAAGGAAAATAAATAATTTAAATGTTTAATTCATCGCCTAAAATGTTAAAGTGCATTACCAGAGGGAAATAAGTCTAGTTATTGCTTTCTTTTTTGTAAATCAAACATGCTGCTGACTCAGTTGAAAATGCTTTGGTTAACTTAAGGTAAGTACATCCAGATGTAATGAAATATTGAAAAGTACTTTAAAATGTTGGCCTGTCCTCTTTCTCCCAAGTTAAGGAAGAGGAGGTCTTGTGTAATTACCTATACTATTTGTTTAATTAATTAGTGCTTCTGAATGCACACACCTTTTGTCTTTTAAAAAGGAGACTCTCTCAGACATATTATTACAATCAGCAGCTTCAGAAAAGTATGTACAGTAACTTACCTTATTTACCACAAATATTCCAACTGGGACACTATGGCCTTGGACTATTTCCCAGGCACTGTGGAAGGAGGAATTTATCTTGAACAGAAAGGTTTCTGGAGCTATAAAATTAACCTCATTTCTTAGGACAACAGCAGCATGGTTCTTGTATAGGCAAGGGAAGTAATTTCACAACCTGCCTTTTGGAGGTAAATGGTTTTGTCCTGTATAACCGGTCATTTGATTAATCTTGTCCTTTGATGATAGTCAAACAGAGTCCAACATGCCTACCTACAGAATGCCACTAGGACTTGTACCCATGTTTCCATAATGCTTGATTGTAGGACTCCAATCAACTATTCTGAGAAACTCCAATGTAGCTGAAATCACCATAAGGTTGTGATTATTATTATTCTTACAGTTCAGTATCATTTAGACGTCAGGACCCTTTTTCCTGGGAACAGTAAAAATAAAGAGGCAGTCCCTGCCCCAAAGAGAATTATGTTTCCCAATTCACCAGAAATGTAAAAATGTTCCAGATTAATGTAGGACATTCTTGGTTGAGTTCTATCTGGATACCAAAAGCTAAGAGAGAATTCATGCTGAACTACACTTCTCTTCAAATGACCAGCTGTTGACTATAGGTGTTCGTGGTCTGGATGAAGGAGTCCCGCTTCAAGGGGTCTGGTCTTTTTCTGTAGGTCCAGTATGGGTTCCTTGGCTGCATAGGAAGTCCTGCCTCGTGGGCAGTAGAGAATTAAGAGGACTTCAACTCTCTGTGGTTTCCCCTTTTCTGTATCCTTTATGTGAATTGCCTTGAAAACAAATTATTTGCCCAATGCATTACTTCCATTGCCACAGAGAAGCTTCAACCTCTACTTACTTTCTGGTTTTGGAAGGGATACAACATACATGCCTCAATCATAAACCAACCTCTAATGGGAGGCAAGAGAATACTTCCTTGTGAGCACTGTAATAGCCTACTGTTTGGCTTCTTATACCTTCTTCTGACATAAATGGTGCTGGCCAGCATCATAGGCAGGATACTAATTGGATCACTGGCTTGATCCCATATGGCCATGTGAGAGAGAGTGAGTGTGTGTGTTTTGTTCAGACACACCACTAACAGCTGTCAAAATGAACTGAAAGATTGCATATGCTGAGATTTTGGAAATTTGTCTTCCACCTATATGCCCTACTGTGTGCGGCTTGTTTCTATAGTGAGAACATGGAGCTCTGGAGTGAAAATTTGGTTGGCTTTCATCATGTTTGTGGGTAGGTGAGTACAAACAGGACATTAAGATGTGATCTGAGATTGACACCTAATTTTGCATTTTATCAGGTGTGTGGTTCTATGTCCTCAGGAGAAGCTTTCGTAGATGTATTTTGAGAAACCCACTCACAGGATGAAACCAGCAATCCTGCCCACTGGAGATAATTGGCTGTGGATGAGCACTGTCAGGAAATGACTGATGCAAGGAAGCTTTGGATCTATGCAAATCTTCATCACGATGGTAAAATTACAGTTTGAGCCATCCTTGTTTTGACCACTGGATGAGCAATTCATTGGGTTCAAAGCTCTTCAGGATTTTAAACAACCGGTGGCTATTAATCCTTTTTAGCAGCTTTCCAGTTACAAGTGCCCCCCCACCCTTGGGGCAAGGCACTGATTCGTATGTTGTCTATGCATGTGTAATTTGCAACCTGTACCTTGCTGTTACTAGCCACTTCTGAAGATTTTGGGTGCGGAAAGTAGATCAGAAAGAAGGGATTGTGAGCTCTTAGACACAAATGCTCGTTTCATCGTTGTCACGCTGAGAATTTTGTTGGTTTGGTAGAAAATGTAATTAGGTTTCTTGGAAGCTTCTGCTCCAGATTTTTACCTCTGCTAAAGTAACAGTTCCTTCTTGGATACCCGGGTGCTTGGTGGTGACCAATGGATTTTTATGCTGGCTTTCATAGGGGCCTCAACCCTCACTGTTATCTCAGCTACTAATTTCTCTACTATTCTTCCAAACAGCTTCTCGCTGTATGCTTATATGCACAAGGTATCTGTGTAGGAAGAATAATGGTATCTGTGTAACCCAGCTTCCTTGTAGCCAATGAGTTAAAAGCCATTGCTATTGTCACAAATCACATCAAGGGTTTGACCATGACAGACCCTGAGAGGTCTCACTCTAAGCAAGGCTCATATCCCTAGATGATGAGCCACATGCTTGCCACCAAACAGTCTTTCCTTACTAAGTATATGAGGAATCTTTGCTCAGAATAGTTATTGCTGAGGTTATGAAATTGCTGTACAGTGTGTTCTCATTCCTATGGTGTATGTGATCTTTTGGAAGAAAGACCCTTTCCAAAGGTGTCACTTTTTCACAAGTGGAGCTACTGCTGCACCAACCCTAGGCTCCCAAAATGTTAGATAAAAACAAAGAAATTTCATAATGCTTTAGTTTAACATTTGGTTTTAATCAGAAGCCCTTATTTGGACCTTATATCCTCAGAGGTGGTGTCTATACAAAATCATACCTTTAATAATGTTTGAAAGGGAAGATATATTATTAATATTAATGAATTCCTGGCAAGCCACTGGCATCCTGTCCTGGAAAAGTCCTGCACAGAAAGTTTGTTGGGGTGAGTGGCGGGTGCTGGGGTGTTTAGTGCATGCATGGTACTTCCCCTGGCTGTTTATACTCAGCTAAGGAAGAGTATTGGTACAAATATGTTGTTTGTAGAAGTAAGCTGCTAGATGTCTCCATGAACGTGAAAGGTTGCCAGCCTGATCCCACAGGCTAACTAGCACCCAAATAAGTACTATAGGAGTAACCTAGTTCAACTCAGGGCTTTACTCAGGAGCCACTTTGAACATGGGAATGGATTTCTCACTTCCTCTTCTCTAATCCCATAATGGTGTTACTTCACGGGGAGTGGAATCCTCATGGATCTCTGAAGTGCTCCCTATGCTCTAATGTGCACTCAAAGCCTGTGGAGTAGGGAAAGGGTAGACACACAGTGAGACTGGAGTATCCTCCTGCACTGGAGGTAGCTCCTCAGGTGAGGGGAGGGGACCTGAGCTGCCAGTACAATTCAGAGCCCTGGGTGCTTGGCAGTGCGAGGGTTGGCTGGCTATGTAATTCACCCTATGTGGAGCCTGTGAATGCCACCTCACATAGGGAATGCTGCTTCGATTCAGTGCAGTGCTTGCATAGCCCAAGGGTAGCAGAGGACTCCTAGTGAGGTGCTGAAGTGGCACATCTGGTTGACAAACTTCTGCGCTGCCAAATACCCAAGCCAGGAGAGGAATGACTGATTATAGGTTGCTAGCGCACAAAAATTCAAATTAAAGTTAGAATACAAAATTGTTGGGAGAAACTGAATTGCCAACTTTTTCTACCAACAGCAGCAGAAAATCTGGGGGCCTGCGATGAAGGGTGGGACTTACTCCTGAAGCCTTCAGAACAATAGTATGGAAAAGTATGGAAAAATTATAGGACTGTGCAGTTTATGTACAAGGATTAGGTCAAAATACCCCCCTATAAAAAGGGGGCCCACTTGGTTTTATGCTTTCATTCAGTGATGCAACATATATTATGTCACTTAAACAGTAATCAGTGGTTTGAAAGTTTTTTTTAATCAGAGAGATATTCCCTGTACCTATGGGGATCTGAATCTGCTCCCACTGATTTCAATGGAAACTTTGCCATTGAAATCAATGGAACAGGATCGGACTTAAAGGTATACACTGATAGAACTGGTTATGACAAATAGACAGCAGTTTTTAAAAGTCACACACAAACATTAATTTGTCTTAATGCTGCATTAAGACAGAAACAAGTTGTTAAAAGCCAGTCTATTCCACAAGTTAAAGGATGCTCCCCACACATTTTATATTACACACACAGGTTTATATGTGAAAGTACTATATTTTGCAGTTTTTAATACAATAGGACTAAGTGAACATAATGGAAGCAACTTAACATTTAGAATTTCCTGACTTGAGTGCTAATGTTATATTAAGATATTTAAAAGTCATGGGAAATTAAAGAAAAAGAATGAAAGAAGTGAGAAAAATCTGAAGTATTTGGCTTCAAATTCCTTGATCCGAGGCATAATCTAAATGCTCCCAACTATGGAAATATAAGTTACTGAAGCACCATGCCCCAGTGGCACTAACAGAAGCATTCTTAACTGGCCTAATTCCTTTCGTGAAGAACCATTTGGCTGCAATGCTCACTCTCTCTACCAAGTACCTTACATGGGGAATCCTAAATATGTTTTTGAAAGGTTCTTTACAGATGCATCCAACTTCAAAATATTCATTAATTTAAAAGTGATTGAGCCATTCTTCAAAGCTGGCTTGATTTTTGTTTTGTAGGTGTCACTGAAAGACAAGCTACAGCTGAAGTTTCTAGCCTCAGTCCTTTGCAAGTTATCAGAGAGCAAAATTTTCTGATTGAAATTTATGAGCAAAACGTAGACTTTATTACCAAGTAGCTCAAAAACAAAATCACCTGATTTCACTCCAAATTCCTCAAATTTAAGGCAAAAAAGTATGAGTAACTGAAAAGCAAGGTTAGAAGGGAAATCAGAATTCAACCTTAACTATAGCAGGTGTTTAGATTACGCTGGATGCATACACACACGCACGCGCACACACGACAGAACTCTGCTGAGATGAGTTTTACTAGAGAATTCTTTCAAAAGCAGTTAAGCATGAGAAAAGTAGTAATAATTCTTGCACAAATTTAATATACCATCAAAATCTATATGTTGAGTGATATAAAAAGGATGGAATAGAACAGGAAAAGGTTCACAAAAGGGCAACAAAAGATAATCAAGGTTGTGGAATGGCTTACATATGAGGAGAGAGACTAAAAAGATTAGGGTCTGCTCAGCTTAGAAACAACTAAGGAGGAATATGACAGAGGTCTACAAAATCATAAATGGGGTGGACAAAGTGAATAGATATCCATTATTGACCTCTTCACACAATACAAAAACCAGGAGTCACCCGAAGAAAATTAACAGGCAACAGGGCTTAATACAAACAAGAGGAAGCACTTTTTCATATAATGCACAAACAACTTGTGGAACATATTTCCTTGGCATGCTGTGAGCACCAAAAGTATAACTGGGCTCAAAAAAAGAAATGGATAAGTTCATAGACGATAGATTCATCAATGGCTATTAACCAAGATGATCAGGGGCACAATCTCATACTTGGGGCTATCCCAAACCTCTGGTTTACAGAAGTCAGGACTGGACAACACAGTGAATCACTCCATAATTGCCCTGTTCTGTACACTTCCTCTGAAGCTCTAGTACACGCCACTGTAGGAGATAGGACACTGGGCAGGATGTATCATGATCTTATGTGCTTGTATCATCTTTTATAACTATTCTATGAGTACAGTTATTTCACAACAAACTATATATCCATCTGTGCACATCATTTTACAGAACAGCTTACAATTTTGACTTTATTAGGCTGGTTAAAAGAGGTTTTAAGCACCTCCCATATGTTATTTCCCATCACACCACCTACATTTTCACTTTTATTCCCAACCTTTCAGTGATGTTAGCTGTCCCTTCCTCCAAGGCCAAATGCAACTTCTCTCACAGCTCATTAACGTTAC
This sequence comes from Lepidochelys kempii, assembly GCF_965140285.1. Lineage (NCBI taxonomy): Eukaryota > Metazoa > Chordata > Testudines > Cheloniidae > Lepidochelys > Lepidochelys kempii. The sequence continues at coordinate 91,382,905 of NC_136384.1, read as the reverse complement.
TCCCCAAATTGTAGGTAGAGCTGCTGCATCAGAGAATGACAAGAGGTGTTCATTGCCCCCTACCTTCCTGCGTTTAGGTCACTACAGACCTTTGTGAGGTGCTCCATCCCCATGGGGAAGACCAGCCTGTTACCTCCAGAACACTGCAGATCCAATACTAGCTTTGTCTTCACTGCTAAAAAGTGTGTTTTTACTATGAGATAACTAATGCATGATAGCTTTCCTGCTGTAAACTCCTACTGGAGACATGGTACTGAGGTTTAACCAAGAGGTAAAATAAATATCAAACCTGAATGAAGGGTATAGTGTCGACCTCCCCGGCTTGCCTCACAGTAAAAACTACAGGGAGGGAGTTTGTCTCCGCTGGGATTTTACAATGAGAGAACTATCACACATTAGTTATTGCACTGGAAGTAACCATCTTTTTTTTAGCAGCAAAGACGAGAGCAAAGATTAGGCTCTATCCGACATGGCACAGTGGTAGACGAGGAGCAGTCAGCTATCTGCTATATGCTTCTTGCACTATCACTACTAGTCTCATTTTCCTAGTTGCATTTTGATTCAGTAATATAGATATTATTTGATTTACAGAATACTGTAATAAATTGTTTTCCTCTGTACAATTTATTGTGACCAACGGAAGCAGGATGACTAGCTGCTGACCTGGAAAAGCTGAGATAACACCTGTGATGTAGAAAGCGTTTAGCAAACAGATTACTATATTGTATGGTCTTCATCAAAACTTTGAATCATACACTCTTCATGTGACAGCAGCAACATAACAGGTGTTTATGAGTGGCTATTACTTAAAAATACGGGAATTTTGAGTTTACAGATTTTGTATCATAGGACCTGTGTAGTTCCTCAGGTACACCATGTGGCTGCCATAGTGGCTACACAGATTATTTTTTATTAAGAAAAAGAAGGATTGGTACAGGCATTAAAAATCACGATAATGTTTTTGTGCATTTGAAAATGGATACGAGATCAAATTTGAGACCTAGAGGTATTTGTTCTTAAATGTGGGGTCTGCAGCGTTCTCATGGACTGTGTGTAGAATGGTTCTCAAGGGCATGTAAAACACAGTAAAGAGGTATTCTATTGTTTTCAATTGCATAAATCAAAATAAAGGGAACAAAAAGAGAAAAACAGAAACAGATATTGTAAGTTGAGCCAACAGTTTCTTGTAATCTTTTTTTAAAAAGGTCAGTTTACTAACAAAGTGTAAACACCATGCAAATAACCACTTGAAGTTGTGTTACTCTTTACTGTAGAGAAACACGCACCTGTTTTTTGGTAGAATGAAGGGCTCACAAAGGGCAGCTACACTATCCAGAAGCGGAATGGATTAAAAACAAACCACTGCATGCAGTGTCTGACAAACTAGCCCTACAATCCTGTCACATGCCTGTGAGGTCCCACAAATTTTCATTTAATTAGCTGGGGTAAAAGGAACAGCTGGAATGCATTTAACATGGCAGATCTCCAACACTTCAATTCTATTGTCATTCTGGGGGGTGGCAATCCAGAGGTTATTTATGAATTATTAAAAACAGCCTGACAAACTTTATGCCAATGTAACTGGGGGTGTGACCTGTAGTGTTTGTAATTAATTCCTCCATGGTTACTAAGATTTCAAATATACAGTACTTCACTGCTTCTGTATGCAGTCACAGAAAATGATTGACTTGAGTTGAACAATGATAGGTAAAGGAATTATAAAGAATGGGAAGGAAACATTTTTGGTACCTATGGAAGGAGCTGTGAAATACATCAGGAAGAGAAGAATTTCTTCACAAAAATCTTAGCAACAGTTATTTAGCTATACTCTATGGTACAGTAGAGAACTTTTAAGCTGCCTCTTCTTTTAAGCATAGTCTTTCACTATTTAAAAAAATTGAAGGAAAAAAATTTTCCTGGGGGGAAAAAAAAATGGTAATTTTTGAAAGGAGACATACTACAGACATACTGTGATTCAGTGATAAAGCCCAGGGCAGGGAATTGGGGCCTTCCCCTGTGGTATTATAAAATTGGCTGCGTGTGTTATGGATTGCTTTCTTCTCTCAAAAGGATCATGTATTGGCTAATAGAAAAGGCAGCATGCCAGATAAAATGGACCAACAGTATTCTTGTTGGGCTTTCTCTGTGTTCCTAAGGATTAACCTACAATGCGTTGTTCCCACAAAGTGAGAAAAGGTTATGCTATTTCTTATAAAATACAGCATAAACTAATTCACAAGGCTGCATAAACTTAACCCTGTACTAGCAGCACTTGGAAACCCCCTTCTAAGCAACAAAAATTCTTTTTTCCACACACTAGATTTGTCTAATATAGCTCAAAGCACATGCAGCATTTGTTTATCACTGGCCCTCCTTTACAACCAGTTCACAGAATTCTGGCCCATCTTTGCCAACATACTTTTGCTACCTCAGTGCACAAGTATGGCACCAGGTAAAGCTGCAGCTAAAGAAAGCTCAGGCAAACCTCATGCTGCAGCCTGATCTCAGAAAGACATCCTGGCTTTCCTTGGCTTTTGTGGGGGAAGTGCAGTGCAAGCCCAGCTATGTAAACATTAAAAACTCAGCGCTTTGGTTTTCTAATATGAGTGTCCAAATTCAAAACAAATTTCTTGCATGCTGTGCTTGGATTATGGGGTAGAAAGAAGCAGACAGTATGCTGTTGGCTATGGTGGCTTGGCTTTGTACTAGCTTGCAGAAGTAGGCAGCGGAAGCCACCCTTTTCCACTGTGGAGTTCAAGGGCATCCCTTTTGTCCTGGCACAATCCTGATGACATTTTCAAGCATGCATTCTTTACTCTTTGACTGCACATTTCTAGGATGGGCTGCCTTGGTCTCTCCCGCCATGGTAGGGTACTTTCCCATACCACTCTGCCATGAGCACCGGTGGTACCAAAGCCCAGCAACACATGGACCTGGGGAACCTCGAGCAGTCGCCCTCTCTGGGCACTCTCTTGAGTGATACATGAGCCAGAATCATCACCGCCTATAAGTATAGCAATACTGACTTCACTATCCCTACAGTTATTACCTGGGACTCCCTACAATCTACCCCCAGGCTTCATGGCTACGTTCTCACATACTTACCATGCTGATGACTGCTGCACAGCCCCATACCAAGCCTGACTTCATATCTGCATGATCTTTATAGTAAAGTTTTAGGGAGTTTTGTCACTTATCTCTTCCTGTTTGCTAACCTTTTAAATCTAACAATGTCTTTCTGGAAGTTGATCAGTGGCCTTGGCTGAGGTACCCCTGAGGGGCACCTCCTACAGGCCTGGCCTTGATTACGAGAATGAAGAAACAGACAAGAAAGGACATGTTCATTCATCTATTCAGCAGGGCTGAGGCCAGTGCACAATGGAGTGAAGACTAAAACAGATATAGGATAAGGCTTGATAAAAGGAGGATAGCAGTACTGGGTATAATATTGAGAGGGGTGTATTTGCTTATTATAAGTATATAGGTAAGAGGTAGGGCTGGATTAAGGCTATAACACAAGACCTACAGGCCCCAGGTCTGTAAGATATTTAGCTTAGCCAAACAGGGCCTTTGACCTGAATTAGGCTAGCATGAGCAGCTGACCCATAAATAATCTTACAGCCATAAAAAAAAAAAGTGTTCCGTTACAGTAAATACATGTGCTAATGCTGAAATTTAAGAAATGTATATTGCAATGTACCAGCTAAAGCCAGCTAGAATATTCTGGGGATTTTTGCAGACATTGGGGTGTCAGCATCATGCTAACCACAAGTTGTTTGGTGTCTGAGTAACGTCATTATTATAAAAAGAACTAAACAAGTTAGCCTATGAAAACTAGGGCACCCCAAATTTAGTGGGGTGTGAAAGTATAGATAAGTACATGAATATGTATGAACCAAAATGAGTATCAGCATAACTCATTATAAAAAGGTATTACCTGGCCTATTTGCCAGGGGAGTCATCAGGATGACTACGATGATGAAGATAATGTCTGACACTCCGGGGTGCCCCAGCAGATGTGAGTGATACCAATCTAATATTGGTGGTAATCTTCCTGATGCTGTAGCCTCTCAGGAGGCCAAACCCTTAACCACAGGTACCACTTAATGATCTAAAAGATTAATCAATAATCAATATACCAATCCATCAAATAGGCGACAAGAAACAACCAGGGAATGCTCTTTTGAGGAAAGGCAGAAGGACCTAGAGGTGCACAAGAAACTGCACCAAGATATTATACAGCTCCTCAGACAGCAGACCCAAGTGCTACAAAGTTTTATGGAGCAAAACTCTGAAAGACTTGCACCCCAGCAGCCATTACACTGCATGTACTTTTCTATCTTCCTGGGACCTGGGCCATATTCATTCCCTGCCAGCATAGCATGCCATAGTATCACTTCCACTGAACCCAGTGGAAAACAAGAAGAATTGCTATTTGTATTTATACACTGCCCTGTGATTCATGCAGAAGCTATCAGCACCTTGCACTTTGTTCTTAAACGATTTACAAGTATTTCTGTTGTTTGTTACTGCCCAGTAGTTTTACTTTGTGAAAATCCTGGTTTACAAACAAACAGTCTTACACAACAGACGTGACCACCCTCCACCAAATCTGATTCCCCTCAAAGTCATGAAAGGTGTTAACAATTCATTTAAAATTCATATACAAGCCAAGTGCAGTTTATTCACGAAGAGACACAAACTAACAAAGCAGCATGCTGCCCGACTATGACACACTGTCACTCTCACGGCCTCCTTTAGCCATATAAAGAAAAGGAGTACTTGTGGCACCTTAGAGGCTAACAAATTTATTTGAGCATAAGCTTTTGTGAGATGAAGTGAGCTGTAGCTCACGAAAGCTTATGCTCAAATAAAATGTTAGTCTCTAAGGTGCCACAAGTCCTCCTTTTCTTTTTGCAGATACAGACTAACATGGCAGCTACTCTGAAACCTGTCATTTAGGCATATAGCGGCTAGTCATTCAAAAAATAAACCGTCATTCCACTTCCCCCCTCACTCTGCCAAGAATATGCCCCCCTTTGCTGAGCAATTATGTAAAACACAATATTAAATAATAGAAATATTTGGCTCACTGAGATCCAGGCTACTCATGAGGCATCTCTAGAGTACTTTCAGTCTACCAAATGCACATTCAACCGTCATCCTGCAAGTGTTCAGATGATAGTTAAATCTTTCCTTCCTGTTGTCCAGGTGCCCAGTGTATGGCTTCATGAGCCAGGAAAACAAAGGGTAGCATGGGTCCCCAACAATCATAGTTGGCATTACAACCCCACCGATATAAATGTGCCATTCCAAGAAAAGTGTTCCTGCTTGCAGCTTTTCAAATATCCTGTATCCCTAAAGATGCAAACATCAAGCACTTTCCCTGACCATCCAGAGATAATGTCAGTGACACATCCCTGGTGATCCATCACATCATACTCTGGAAAAGTAACCGTTTCTGATTATGTACACAGAAGCAAAGTTGGGGGGGAGGGGGAAGAGGGCGAATCAGAATACGCTTCCTGTCGCTCCACCACAATTTTGGAAGTCCATTGAATTGAATCCCTTTCTTTTTTCTCGAACTTTGCCCAGAGTCACAATCCTGGGCAACAGGATATGCTCAACCGCCATGCACACCTGAATGACCTCTGCCCCCTCCATAAACTTGCCAACGTCAAACTGACAGACAGCAATCAGGGCCACAAACGTCCATATCACAATCACTTTTTTTCCTCCCCTGTCAAAGCAGCTCTCATTTTTGGCATTTCCATTCAGGAACACTTAGGTGAGTTCAGTATACTACTCCAGGCCTTCCATATCCAAAAGCTCTGCAGCCAATGACAATGCTCCCAGATATGCATCACAATCCAGTCCCACCTCTCCGTGCTTGTTTCATGAGCCCAGAAGCACTGTGCTAATGTGTACAGCTGACAATTTTCATTCACTATCCACATAATCCACTCCTTCTCGGTATTCTCATTTTCACTGCTCTGTGACCGGTTGCTGTGATCGCTGAAGTTCCACAAACACAGAACAATCAGGTGCCCGGTCTCTAAAACAGACATGAGAACTCCACTGACCTGTTCAGCATCCATGATTCTGCTGAAGTGGCAGAGAGATTAAAAACTGACACAAGGAAGAGCAGATTATGGGATGGAAGGGTGGAACTGTGGGAATTAAAAACAAACAAACAAGAAGTACCAAAAAAAAAAAAAGTTTAGGGGATGGAACAGAGGGAATTGTGGGAACCTGACACCCCAAAGTTTCTGCAATTCTTTGAGAGGAACGCTGGTGTCCCACAATGCATTTCAAAAGTGGCACACAAGGCTGTGCACTCGATAGCAGCATGAGAAACATTGGGATGTCTATCCACAGGACATCATGTCTTGTGTCAATACAACCTCTTGCTGTGAGGATGCATGCAACAGCAAAGGCAGCTAAGTGTGCACATGCCCTAGTGAGGTTACCATGTCAGCAGCTATACAATCGGCACAAATGCTACTGGGAAGACTTTCTGGTGTAGACATGGCTTAAGGACTGTTTTCTGATTTTTCTTTCCCTTAAGTTCTGGAGTGATAAGTGTTTTATATTATTTGGAACTAATAAATATTTTCCCCTTTCAAAAGTTAATTGTGTATAGGAAGTGTAGTTGTGCTACCCTGAAATATCCGACAACAACATGTGGAGTAACCAATTCTTGTCCAGGCTCATGATTCCAGGAACGTTAAATGGTGTATCACTCGTATTGCATACCACTTCCCTCCCTCTTCCTTACAGGTTCCGTATATAATATGAAGGATACGAATTTTGAACATTCTACTACAAATGTATACAACATAATATAGTGAAATCAGCTCCATAAGTCTTCTAGGTTGAAATGACTTTCAGCACATAAAAGCTAGATTCCATATGAATTAAACAGAAAGAATTAAATGATGCACATCTGCAAAATAGCTTGTTCTTACATGGGATGAAACTCAGGTGTAAAATATGGTGAATAGGACTTGTGCCAGGGATGAATGCTACCCAATAAGGATCTGGACAAGAATGGATTACTTTATCATCCTCCTCCAATTTGGATTACATATATTTTTATTCAATTTTATAACATTTCCTGTGACAAACTACAAAATACATCAAGAGTGAAAATAGTTTGCAAGCCTGGAAGCACTGGATACCAAAAAAAATTCTCATTTAACTGCACAATGGGGGGGGGGGGTGGGGAATAAGTGATTTTCATAGAAATAGAAGAATTTCTATATTATACATGGATTGAGGTCAAAGGAATTCCAAATGTAATTAAAAACAGTGAAACAAAGAGACACAAAACTTGTTCAAACATTGGCCTTATGGTTTTATAAGTAATTAGAACATTTCACTGGAGGCTGGTGTGCAAACTCTCCAACTGGGGAAGGAAAAATAAAGTTCCAACTACAGGTCTCTTCGCATCCTTTCTTCAGGTCTTGCTTTATTTCCAAAAAACCCCACCAACCAACTCAAAACCAGAACAAATCAACTCAAACTACTGGGTAATAGACACCAAACAACTTTCCAGCTCAGCCAACTTGGAGGAGACAGGCCACACCCATCCCCTATGACAGCCCCCTCTGTACCAGCTTTCCTTTTTCTTTTATAATCCCATCAGACCACCTAAACTGATGGGAACCTGGTAATCCTTTACATGCTGAAGGCACCTTTATAATTTGGCACTCTCATAACATGCTCTAAGAATCTGGAAACAAAAATCTTGACAATTGCAACAGAAGAGAAATTCTGTAATAATACTGAGGCCCAGGACAACATGGGGAGCATCTTATGCCTGCACAGACTTCAGTGGGACAGCGTACAGGCTTAAGAGTCTTCCTGCATACAACATACACAGAATTGGAATCATAACTATTAGCTTTCCTCTCGTGTTCAGTTTTCCTTAAGGGTAATGAAGCATTCCATGTTCAGTATTTATTGGTTGCAGACCTATAAAAAAGTTTCTTTTCTTGAAGCACAAATAATTCCTCTAGCTGTTTAAGGTAATAATGTTTGGCACTATCACTCAATCAAGATAACAAGTGCCTTTTAATACTTCACCAAAATTAGTTTTAAGTCCTGTTAACTGAGGATCAATTAGGACCTCTAGTGTCATTTTGATTATTCAAATAGTAAAACATACAAAAAAATTTAGACAAGAAATAGTGTCAATAACTATGATTACATTTCTATTCTTCATGAACACATTACAGGACTGTAATTTTTTGAGAATTCAAGTGGTAAAGTGTTATGGAAGCAGCTACACTCTACCACGCCCCTTCTTACCAATTCCACTCTTCAAATGCCCATGACATGCCCCACCCTCTCCACTTACACCAGTAGTGGGTGTGTTGGTCAGGTGAAGCTAGTGTAGGAGGCAGCAAAGCATTCCCCTATTCAAGGGAAATTTTCTAATGTCTATTTCTGGCTGTTTTTAAAACTACTTAGCCCCGCGTACCTTACAAGACTGGGAAACCTGGTCCACAATCTCAGACAGCTGCAGCGGCACAGGAGCTAGCAAACAGAGCTGTAAACAGGGGAGTATGAGTGGGAGTTTGAAAGGGGAGTTTGTCTTTTGGTGCTTGTGTTTTGCTGTGGGTGGTGGTGTTTTGGTGTGGTTTGTGTTTCCCAGATTAACAGGATTTAGGTGGCAAGGCTATGACAGATACAGAGGTAGCAGTGGGAGTGACCCATGTAGCGGAAGACACAATGAAGATGACTGGATGTGGAAGCTGTGGTATGTACATAATCCTGGAGGGGGTACCTGGTAAGAGTTTTGTCTGCATGAAATGCCGTCTGATAGAGCTGATGGAGGAAAAGATCCGAGGTTTGGAGATGCAGGTGGAAAGTCTGAGAGAGTTTAGGAAGGGATTTGAGCAGATTATGGAGCAAAGACATGAAGTATCTGAAGGGAAAAGCTCAGACTTGCAGATGGAAGCAGGACTGGGGAATTCTGAGGGGAGACTGGGTGAGGAAAATGGTCAGTGGAAGCATGTGACCAAAAGAACCAGGCAGAGGAAAAAAGACAGGCTAGTGAAGAAGAAAGAGCTTAAGAATAGGTATGTAGAGTTGGAAAATGAAGAAGGGGCTCAGCAGGTAGTCACTGAAGGTGGAAGGGCAAGGAAGAAGAGAAGAGCGGCTAGTCCTATAGGAAAAGTGGAACAGTTAATGGAGATTACACCAAATATGAGCCCCAGGAGGATACAGGATGGGTTAAAGAGGATTACAAGGGAGAATAGGAATGGAAAGAACTTGCAGCCAGAGGGAACAGGTGACAGACTGGAGAATAGCACCGTCACTAGGAAAAGACAGGTCTATGTGATTGGGGACTTTTTACTGAGAAGAATAGATAGGCCTGTAACCAGAGCTGATCCAGAGAATAGGAGGGTGTGCTGTCTTCCAGGTGCTAAGATACGGGATGTAGACCTGAGGTTGAAAAGGATTCTAAAGGGAGCGGGAAAGAATCCCCTAATTATCCTTCATGTGGGAACAAATGATACGGCTAGATTCTCGCTGGAAAGTATTAAAGGAGACTATGCTAGGCTGGGGAAGACGCTTAAGGAAATTGAGGCTCAGGTGATCTTTAGTGGGATTCTGCCTGTTCCTAGAGAAGGGCAACAAAGGTGTGACAAGATTATGACTATCAACAGATGGCTTAGGCAGTGGTGCTATAAGGAGGGCTTTGGGATGTATGGCCACTGGGAGGCATTCATGGACAGAGGACAGTTCTCTCGGGATGGACTTCATCTGAGTAGGGAAGGAAATAGACTTCTAGGATGGAGGCTGGCACAACTGATTAAGAGAGCTTTAAACTAGGAATTAGGGGGAGATAGCGTGGAGATTACCTGGACATCTCCCAACCAGAATTTAGCATTGAGAGGGAAGAAAATGAAGTAAGAGTGGATACAGCCGTGGGTAGGAGGAAGGGCAGTGCAGATACAAGTCTAATAGGTTAAACTGGTAGTAAAATGACTGTGCCTAATAGGGTACAAAATGTGAGTGAAGCCAAAGATCAAAAATTAAGATATTTTTACACTAATGTGAGGAGCCTAGGTAACAAAATGGAGGAACTAGAGCTACTGATGCAGGAAGTGAAACCAGATAGTATAGGGGTAACAGAGACCTGGTGGAATAGTCGTCATGACTGGACTACAGGTATTGAAGGGTATGTGCTGTTTAGGAAAGACCGAAATAAAGGTAAAGGTGGGGGAGTAGCACTGTATATCAATGATGAGATAGAATGTAAAGAAATAAGAAGCGATGAAATGGATATGACTGAGTCCGTCTGGGCAAAAATTAAATTGGGGAAGAAAACTATTAGAGCCTCCCCTGGGATAGTGCTTGGGGTGTGCTATAGACCGCCGGGATCTAATTTGGATATGGATAGAGCCCTCTTTAATGTTTTTAATGAAGTAAATACTAATGGAAACTGTGTGATCATGGGAGACTAACTTTCCAGATATAGACTGGAGGACGAGTGCTAGTAATAATAATAGGGCTCAGATTTTCCTAGATGCGATAGCTGATGGATTCCTTCAGCAAGTAGTTGCTGAACCGACTAGAGGGGATGCCATTTTAGATTTGGTTTTGGTGAGTAGTGAGGACCTCATAGAAGAAATGGTTGTAGGCGATAATCTTGACTCAAGTGATCATGAGCTAATTCAGTTCAAACTGAACGGAAGGATTAATAAAAATAAATCTGCAGCTAGGGTTTTTGATTTCAAAAGGGCTGACTTTCAAAAATGAAGGAAATTAGTTCGGGAAGTGGATTGGACTGAAGAATTTATGGATCTAAAGGTAGAGGAGGCCTGGGATAATTTTAAATCAAAGCTGCAGAAGCTATCGGAAGCCTGCATCCCAAATAAGGGGAAAAAATTCATAGGCAGGAGTGGTAGACTAAGCTGGATGAGCAAGCATCTCAGAGAGGTGATTAAGAAAAAGCAGAAAGCATATAGGGAGTGGAAGAAGGGAGGGATCAGCAAGGAAAGTTACCTTATTGAGGTCAGAACATGTAGGGATAAAGTGAGACGGCTAAAAGTCAAGTAGAGTTGGACCTTGCAAAGGGAATTAAAACCAATAGTAAAAGGTTCTATAGTCATATAAATAAAGAAGAAAACAAAGAAAGAAGAAGTGGGACCGCTAAACACTGAGGATGGAGTGGAGGTCAAGGATAATCTAGGCATGGCCCAATATCTAAACAAATACTTTGCCTCAGTCTCTAAAGAGGATCTTAGGGATAATGATAGCATGACAAATGGGAATCAGGATATGGAGGTAGACATTACCATATTTGAGGTAGAAGCGAAACTCAAACAGCTTAATGGGACTAAATTGGGGGGCCCAGATAATCTTCATCCAAGAATATTAAAGGAATTGGCACATGAAATTGCAAGCCCATTAGCAAGAATTTTTAATGAATCTGTAAACTCAGGGGTTGTTCTGTATGATTGGAGAATTGCTAACATAGTTCCTATTTTTAAGAAAGGGAAAAAAAGTGATCCGGGTAATTATAGGCCTGTTAGTTTGACATCTGTAGTATGCAAGGCCTTGGAAAAAATTTTGAAGGAGAAGGTAGTTAAGGACATTGAGGTCAATGGTAAATGGGACAAAATACAACATGGTTTTACAAAAGGTAGATCGTGCCAAACCAACCTGATCTCCTTTTTTGAGAAAGTAACAGATTTTTTAGACAAAGGAAACGCAGTGGATCTAATTTACCTAGATTTTAGTAAGGCGTTTGATACCGTGACACACGAGGAATTATTAGTTAAATTGGAGAAGATGGGGATCAATAGGAAAATTGAAAGGTGGATAAGGAATTGGTTAAAGGGGAGACTACAACGGGTCCTACTGAAAGGTGAACTGTCAGGCTGGAGGGAGGTTACCAGTGGAGTTCCTCAAGGATCGGTTTTGGGACCAATCTTAATCTTTTTATTACTGACCTTGGCACAAAAAGTGGAAGTGTGCTAATAAAGTTTGTGGATGATACAAAGCTGGGAGGTATTGCCAATTTAGAGAAGGATAGGGATACCCTACAGGAGGACCTGGATGACCTTGTAAACTGGAGTAATAGTAATAGGATGAAATTTAATAGTGAGAAGTGTAAGGTCATGCATTTAGGGATTAATAACAAGAATTTTAGTTATAAGCTGGGGACACATCAATTAGAACTAACGGAGGAGGAAAAGGACCTTGGAGTATTGGTTGATCATAGGATGACTATGAGCCGCCAATGCGATATGGCTGTGAAAAAAGCTAATGTGGTCTTGGGATGCATCAGGAGAGGTATTTCTAGTAGGGATAAGGAGGTTTTAGTACCATTATACAAGGCACTGGTGAGACCTCACCTGGAATACTGTGTGCAGTTCTGGTCTCCCATGTTTAAGAAGAATGAATTCAGACTGGATCAGGTACAGAGAAGGGCTGCTAGGATGATCCAAGGAATGGAAATCTTGTCTTATGAAAGGAGACTCAGGGAGCTTGGCATGTTTAGCCTAACTAAAAGAAGGTTGAAGGGAGATATGATTGCTCTCTATAAATATATCAGAGGGATAAATACCAGAGAGGGAGAAGAATTATTTAAGTTCAGTACCAATGTGGACACAAGAACAAATGGATATAAACTGGCCACCAGGAAATTTAGACTAGAAATTAGACGAAGGTTTTTAACTATCAGAGGAGTGAAGTTTTGGAATAGCGTTCCGAGGGAAGCAGTGGGGGCAAAAGATCTATCTGGCTTTAAGATTAAACTCGATAAGTTTATGGAGGAGATGGTATGATGGGATAACATGGTTTTGGTAATTAAATATTCATGGTAAATAGGCCCAATGGCCTGTGATGGGATATTAGATGGGGTGGGATCCGAGTTACCCAGGAAAGAATTTTCTGTAGTATCTGGCTGATGATGAATCTTGCCCATATGCTCAGGGTTTAGCTGATGGCCATATTTGGGGTCGGGAAGTAATTTTCCTCCAGGGCAGATTGGAAGAGGCCCTGGAGGTTTTTTGCCTCTCTCTGTAGCATGGGGCACGGGTCACTTGCTGGAGGATTCTCTGCTCCTTGAAGTCTTTAAACTATGATTTGAGGACTTCAGTAGCACAGATATAGGTGTGAGGTTTTTTTTGTTTTTTTTTGTAGGAGTGGTGGGTGAAATTCTGTGGCCTGCGTTGTGCAGGAGGTCAGACTAGATGATCATAATGGTCCCTTCTGACCTAAATATCTATGAATCTATGAATTAATGAAGCCTAACAACTAACTTTATTTGTGACCTGGGAAGTCAACCCCCTCTAGGGCCAAGATAAAATGCAAACTCAGTGATGTCTCAGATGCAATCTTAAACAAAAAATGCAATCAATACAAATGATGTTGAATTACATGTGGTTGTTTTCTAGTGTGCACCATGGGGACTAATCTGGAACCACAAAAGCTATATCATTCATAGCCACAAATTCAATTCAAAATGCAATCCCACAAAGAGCTTTATCCTCTTGGCTATCAAACTCAACTAGAAATATTTTAATCAACATTTGTTGCTAATGAATTTGAGATAGAAGTGATGCAACTGTGAAGGGAAAATTATTATGCAGTTTGTAATTTCCACATTATCAAAAATTCCTTTTTATTTCATTTCCAGACAAAAATTCTTTGTAATATTACTTAGGCCTACTGTGCATGCTCAAGATAATTAAATGATTTCTCTAAGGCTCCCTTTGCCAAAATACATGTGGTATAGAGCAGGATACTTCAATCTCAAAATATAAACTCCATTTTGTATGATGAATTTGAGAGCAAAAACATGCCATGCCCAGGAAAGGTGCTTCAACAAGGTGTAAAGGACTATCACGGAGAATTGTTTGCAGTGCTGTTGTTGCCACCATGTTGGGCCCAGGATACTAGAGAGACAAGGTGGGTGAGGTAACATCTTTTACTGGACCAACTTCTGTTTAAGCTTTCAAGCTTACCCATATCTCTTCTTCTTACCCGTTTCTCTTATTACTGAGAAGTAATCTAGACCACAATCTGAGGCCATCAGTTCCATAGGACAGGGCCAACAGTTGAGAGGCAACAGACTTCCTACTGAAGGTTCCTAGGGGTGAGGTATGTATGACTGAAGGCTGGAGTGGAGTTTTCTAGTGGAGCACATGGCAGAGAGAGGTCTATTTGAGAGAAGGATGCTGCTCTAGCTAAGGTGGGGGCTGACAACTTCCATATGTAAGGAGGATATGCAAGAGGATGAGAGCAGGAGGAACTATCCTAACAAAAAGAAAAGGAGTACTTGTGGCACCTTAGAGACTAACCAATTTATTTGAGCATAAGCTTTCGTGAGCTACAGCTCACTTCATCGGATGCATACTGTGGAAAGTGTAGAAGATCTTTTTATATACACACAAAGCATGAAAAAATACCTCCTCCCACCCCACTCTCCTGCTGCTAATAGCTTATCTAAAGTGATCACTCTCCTTACGATAAGAAAAGGAGTACTTGTGGCACCTTAGAGACTAACCAATTTATTAGAGCATAAGCTTTCGTGAGCTACAGCTCACTTCCTCAGATGCATATCGTGGAAACTGCAGCAGGCTTTATATATACACAGAGAATATGAAACAATACCTATTCCCACCCCACTGTCCTGCTGGTAATAGCTTATCTAAAGTGATCATCAGGTGGGCCATTTCCAGCACAAATCCAGGTTTTCTCACCCTCCACCCCCCCACACAAATTCACTCTCCTGCTGGTGATAGCCCATCCAAAGTGACAACTCTTTACACAATGTGCATGACAATCAAGTTGGGCTATTTCCTGCACAAATCCAGGTTCTCTCACATCCCCCCCACCCCCATACACACACAAACTCACTCTCCTGCTGGTAATAGCTCATCCAAACTGACCACTCTTCAAGTTAAAATCCAAGTTAAACCAGAACATCTGGGGGGGGGGGTAGGAAAAAACAAGAGGAAACAGGCTACCTTGCATAATGACTTAGCCACTCCAAGTCTCTATTTAAGCCTAAATTAATAGTATCCAATTTGCAAATGAATTCCAATTCAGCAGTTTCTCGCTGGAGTCTGGATTTGAAGTTTTTTTGTTTTAAGATAGCGACCTTCATGTCTGTGATCGCGTGACCAGAGAGATTGAAGTGTTCTCCGACTGGTTTATGAATGTTATAATTCTTGACATCTGATTTGTGTCCATTTATTCTTTTACGTAGAGACTGTCCAGTTTGACCAATGTACATGGCAGAGGGGCATTGCTGGCACCAGCAGGACAGTGGGGTGGGAATAGGTATTGTTTCATATTCTCTGTGTATATATAAAGCCTGCTGCAGTTTCCACGATATGCATCTGAGGAAGTGAGCTGTAGCTCACGAAAGCTTATGCTCTAATAAATTGGTTAGTCTCTAAGGTGCCACAAGTACTCCTTTTCTTTTTGCGAATACAGACTAACACGGCTGTTACTCTGAAACCTCTCCTTACAATGTGTATGATAATCAAGTTGGGCCATTTTCAGCACAAATCCAGGTTCTCTCACACACACACACCCCCCAACACACACAAACCTACTCTCCTGCTGGTAATAGTCAGTGGTGTCTGACTTCCTGAGGAAACTACAATCCATCGGTGATCTTTCTGATAACACCATCCTGGCCACTATGGATGTAGAAGCCCTTTACACCAACATTCCACACAAAGATGGACTACAAGCCATCAAGAACACTATCCCCGATAATGTCACGGCTAACCTGGTGGCTGAGCTTTGTGACTTTGTCCTCACCCATAACTATTTTACATTTGGGGACAATGTATACCTTCAGATCAGCGGCACTGCTATGGGTACCCGCATGGCCCCACAGTATGCCAACATTTTTATGGCTGACTTAGAACAACGCTTCCTCAGCTCTCGTCCCTAACGCCCCTACTCTACTTGCACTATATTGATGACATCTTCATCATCTGGACCCATGAAAAAGAAGCCCTTGAGGAATTCCACCATGATTTCAACAATTTCCATCCCACCATCAACCTCAGCCTGGTCCAGTCCACACAAGAGATCCACTTCCTGGACACTACAGTGCTAATAAATGATGGTCACATAAACACCACCCTATACCGGAAACATACTGACCGCTATTCCTACCTACATGCCTCCAGCTTTCACCCTGACCACACCACACGATCCATCGTCTACAGCCAAGCTCTGCGATACAACCGCGTTTGCTCCAACCCCTCAGACAGAGACAAACACCTACAAGGTCTCTATCAAGCATTCTTACAACTACAATACCCACCTGCGGAAGTGAAGAAACAGAT
This sequence comes from Lepidochelys kempii, assembly GCF_965140285.1. Classification (NCBI taxonomy): domain Eukaryota; kingdom Metazoa; phylum Chordata; order Testudines; family Cheloniidae; genus Lepidochelys; species Lepidochelys kempii. Next base: position 91,366,571 of record NC_136384.1, on the reverse strand, counting down.
TGATAGAGCCAGAAGAGTTCCCAGAAGTCTCCTACTACAGGACAGGCCTAACAAAGAAAATAACAGAACGCCACTAGCCATCACCTTCAGCCCCCAACTAAAACCCCTCCAATGCATTATTACGGATCTACAACCTACCCTGAAGGATGACCCAACACTCTCACAAATCTTGGGAGACAGGCCAGTCCTTGCCGACAGACAGCCCCCCAACCTGAAGCAAATACTCACCAGCAACCACATACCACACAACAGAACCACTAACCCAGGAACCTATCCTTGCAACAAAGCCCGTTGCCAACTGTGCCCACATATCTATTCAAGGGACACCATCACAGGGCCTAATAACATCAGCCACACTATCAGAGGCTCATATGCCATCATGTGCCAGCAATGCCCCTCTGCCATGTACATTGGTCAAACTGGACAGTCTCTACGTAAAAGAATAAATAGACAAATCAGATGTCAAGAATTATAACATTCAGAAACCAGTCGGAGAACACTTCAATCTCTCTGGTCACGCGATTACAGACATGAAAGTTGTGATATTACAACAAAAAAACTTCAAATCCAGACTCCAGCGAGAAACTGTTGAATTGGAATTCATTTGCAAATTTGATACAATTAACTTAGGCTTGAATAGAGACTGGGAGTGGCTAAGTCATTATGCAAGGTAACCTATTTCCCCTTGTTTTTTCCTCGCCCCCTCCCCCGACGTTCTTGTTGAACCCTGGATATGTGCTGGAAATGGCCCACCTTGATTATCATACACATTGTAAGGAGAGTGATCACTTTAGATAAGCTATTAGCAGCAGGAGAGTGGGGTAGGAGGAGGTATTTTTTCATGCTTTGTGTGTATAAAAAGATCTTCTACACTTTCCACAGTATGCATCTGATGAAGTGAGCTGTAGCTCACGAAAGCTTATGCTCAAATAAATTGGTTAGTCTCTAAGGTGCCACAAGTACTCCTTTTCTTTTTGCGAATACAGACTAACACGGCTGTTACTCTGAAACCTACCCTAACAAAAAACACTGACAAACCACAGACTCACCATAAGGGGTGAGATCTGACAAGACTTGTTTGTTTTTTTCAAAGATTTGTAACCACTGAGTGTTTTAAAAGTAAAGTTTCTGTGGTTAAGACATTTCTTTGCTAAGTCTGTGTTCCTTTCTCACCTGCAATGTGTCCCAGAAGGAATTAAACTAGAAGGCTGGAGTGCCCACAGCCTAAGTGAAGCTCTGAGGGAACATGTGTAAGCAGCAACTCGAGAGGGACTCAGTAGGTCTTAGACACGGATTTCTGGGGTCTAGGGCAGCAGGGTGGGGGTGCCCCACATCCCAGAGAAAGGTAACAGAATGTCTGATCCTGGGAGTCTGGCCTATAGACCTTGAGCTAGAAACAGTGAATACACTCTACTCAGATGCAATTGGCTTGGAAGCACGTGGGACTCCGAAATTGGGACCATATGCCACAGACTGGTACCCAGACAATGGGGAAGCTGTAACAGGTAGTAACATTTTGAAAACAGTTATGGTACCGAATATCAACAGTATGCTTAAAACAATCAATATTTCCACTGAAGAGAGTTTCGAAGAATAATCTGGCTGTGAAAACTTCTTGTAGGATAAAACAATAGAGAAGAGAGTTTTTGGCACTTCTGGTAATATTGATTTTTTTTTTCATTTACATTTTCAAGAGTAACTAGTGATTTTTGGGGCACAACCTGAGATACCTTAAAGGAGTTTAATTTTCAGAAGGCTGATAAACAGCACTGTCTGAAGTCAGGACTTTTTCTGAAAATCAGGCACCCCCAAACTGATGCACTTAAAGTCAGTAGTGATATTTGAACATTTAGAGACAAAAATTTAAGAACATTATGGACTAAAATCTTATGGGGGAAAAGAATACAGACAACTGCATCATTTAATTTAGAAAAGCTGGTTTCAGCAAATATATAATTTTAAGAACAGAAGACGACCATTAAAATAATCTAGTTTGTCCTTCTGCATAACACCAGCCACAGAATTTCACCCAGTGATTTCATTTAGAACTGTCTTGTGGTTCAGAACTCCTGCTCACTTTTAAAAATCAGATTCTAAAGCTCTGTCATGGGGTGGATCTACCTGTTTTGGACAACTATGACATTTATTTCAAGCTTTTATGTGCCATAGCCTCAACTGGTATAAATTAGTGTAGCTTCATTGAAGTTAATGGAGACACATCTATTTACATCAGCTGAGGTTCTAGTCCATATACATATGCACCCTTCCACCAACAATCAGCTCTGACCATTTGTTCCACACATTCTATACAAAAATCCGTAAGTGAAACTTTGCATACCCCTGAAGTTATCTTTTTATTGTAATATACATCCACCTGGAACTCTAGGAACAAGTATAAAATATTAAACATATTATAACCAATGTACAAAATATAAAATCCTCTCAAATCAGGACTCTCTCCACACTATAAAAACCCACTCATTCAGTTTTTCCCAAAAAAACCTGGGAAAGGAGAGGAGCTTTGCAGAGTGACTTGAAGATCAACAAATTGAGCCTCTGAAACAGCAGTGGGAGAAGCAAGTTCCAGAGTTGAGCTCCCTTCACTGAAAATGCCTAAACCACTTTTCATTTAAATCTGGATGTTAGCTTGAGTGCCTCAAATTACCTCAGTGTCATTGTATCACGTAGGCTTTGTTCTTCACCACGAGGTAACTGCATTCAGTCATCCATACACTTTTATCATTGCCATACAGTGAGACAACACCTCTCCCTGAGTTACAAAGCAAACCCCAAGCTGAGAACCATTTAACACCTTCGCAAAAAGAACAGGAGTACTTGTAGCACCTTAGAGACTAACCAATTTATTTGAGCATGAGCTTTCGTGAGCTACAGCTCACTTCATCGGATGCTGTAGCTCACGAAAGCTCATGCTCAAATAAATTGGTTAGTCTCTAAGGTGCCACAAGTACTCCTGTTCTTTTTGCGAAGACAGACTAACACGGCTGTTACTCTGAAATTTAACACCTTGTTAGCCTATTTTGAAGGTTGTTAGCCAATGTATGTATGTTACACATACAACACATTATGTATTATGCCCATTGTATTATTATAATGCATCTGTGAGTGGGGCTGGGGGTAATCACGCAAACTGTACTATGACTATTCTTGCACACTTAAGCTAAGGCGTACATCCTACAATGCCTAGGGATAAGAACAGCTCAGCTCTTGGCTTAAGCAAATACAACTGTCAAAAACTAGATGGACAAGTGTTAAGGTACAATGTTGTGTATGTATGAATAATGTAAATGTATGAATGTTCTCTGTTAGGGAGTACCTTCATGCCTTTTAGCATTCAGAATTTAATATTCAAACGAAAGATCGGAAAGTACAGGGAGGCACCAAAGACAAAACTGGCACAATCTCGCCAATTAAATTTTAAGCATGGTGAACAGCGTTCTGTAACTTGTAAACAGCCATCTATAAAAGATGGGGAGTTTAAGGGGGCTTTTGGGAAGCACATCTTCTGTGTAAGGTGAACCAAACACATTGCAAGACTGCCTCCTGGGAAGGACCAGTAATGGATTAACTCTGTCTTTCCTGTAGTCTATTGCTTTATCTTTAGCCAATAAATTTGGCTGAGGTTGGTTATTTAGTCTCTTGAACATTCTTAATATTGAACCACAAGTATATTCAATTAGTTGGCTATGCCTTTTTGTCATTTAAAGCTAAATGAAGATAGAAAAGTGCAAGGTTTTAATAGAAATTTTTTTTCTCCACTTTTCTTAACATGCATATCTTGAGAATAGCTATTTTGTAATTAATGGCTGTTTTCATTTGACTCATGCTTTTCTATGTCATTTTAGTTCATTTCAGTTCATCTTCTGATTAGTATTTACTATGTCTAAAACAAAGCATGTGTGTTCTCTTAGTTAAACTGCCTTCCCAATTCCTGGAGTGGGCAGACAAATTGTCCCATAACACCCTGTGAGTGCAAGTGTAGAGCAACAGAGTTGTGTTGCTATACATTTTGGGATATGCACCAGATAACTGTGTTGCTTGACACAGTCAGATGCAGAGCCAGTGCAGGTGGTACTCCCTGGGGAATTCTGCACAGGATTGATGTCCCCCACAGATTTCTTTGCTTTCTCGCAGAAAAATGACTCTGATGGGGGAAGCAAAAGGAAGCTACAAGTGCGGTCATGTGACCCCGCCCCAGCAGTATGTTTTGGGTGCCCAGGGCAGCTGGTAGAGAGGTAAATCACTTTGGGGCAGAGGGCAGGACTGAGGAAGACCCAGCTGGCGGCTCCTACCCTGCGCTCAGCTGCTAGTCCCGGCTGGGCTGGGAAGAACGGGATTTCCTCTTCCCGTGCACAGCATCCGGAGCTGTGTCTGACCCACCCCCAGATTTCTCCCCCAGCTTAGGAAGCTCTGCAAACACTCCACCTCCATCGCTCCTCAACTGCGGGGAGAGGGATCACTGTACAGGGAGGTGCTTCCCCCATCCGCCCAACCCCTGTGCATCCAAACCCCCTCATACCCAGACCCTCCCGCCGAGCCTCATCCCCCCTGCACGCCCAACTTCCCTGATGAGCCCCACTTCCCCTGCACCTGGACCATCCTGACAAGCCACCTGCACCCCCATCATTCCAAACCTCAACCAGCTGCATCTGGATCCCCATCCCACTGAGCCCCACTCCCCCAGCATCTGGAGCCCACCACTGAGCTCTCCACACCCAGACCCCCACTGCCGAGCTCTATCCCCCCACACCCAGACACCTCTTCTGCTGAGCCCCAACTACCTTCACCTGGACCCCCTCCCCCAGAGTCCCATTACCGTTGCACCCAGAACCCCCTAACAAGCCCCTGTGCATCCAGATCCACTCTACACACGGATCCTCCACTGAGCCACTCACACCCAGATTGCCCCACACAGAACCCTTTAAACCCACACCTGGATCCCCCTACATTAAGCCCCTCCACGTTTGGATCATGCCTTGCTGAGCCTGCCTACCCAGACCTGGTGCACCTGGTCCAGAGGGGCAAGGCTCTGAAGTGTTTTTGAGGCAGGCCGGGTCCTTGCACTGTGTCAGGGTTGAGTGCAGCCTCATCGCTGAGTCTGTGTCCCAGGGGGAAGCTGCACAGTGATCTCCCACCTCTGTGCATCCAGTGTCCTGTGCTCCCCAATGCCATGCTGGAGCCTCTGCATTTATTTGACAAATAAAATGTGCAGAATTTTACAGAATTTTAAAATATTGTGCTAAGAATTTATTTTTTGGTGCAGAATGCCCTCATGAGTAAGGTCGAGGAAGTGACAGCATAGTACATGTGGTCACATACTCATAAATTAGACTATCACAGGTTAACTAACCCTGCAATTTTTTACTTCATGGTTAACATGCACAGAAAACATATGCATAGAATCATTTCAGTTGTTTTAGAGGTTACAGCTAACACACTCGATTGCACTTTTAATCTCCTGAAAAATCTTACAAGACGTTTTCTGTAGAAATTATGTCAGTTATAAATAGAGCAAACACTTAAAATTAAGTAGAATAAATAAAGGCATCCCAAACATAAAAACATTACTGTTTCATTTTATTGAAGAGGTTTATCTTTCTTTAATTACCTCCTGATTTAAATGTACTCTGTTCAAAGGAAAGTAAACCTCAATAAACTTCTAACACATTATATTTATGGTAGTTTTAATGATGTAACTGCAAAATAACTAGAAACTGACAGATTGTAAATATCATTTGCCACTCTGTGGGTTTACATGGACAAAGACTAAATGACCTTTCCAGTGACCTACTGTTCTAATGTGTTTTGTAGCTGCAATTAACTCTACACTCCAGGTCATGCAATTATGTCCTAACCCTTTCTCTGTCTTGCACAATTAAGCAAACATGATGAAAGACATGATTTATATTGTTTCTGTAAATTTTAAATCTTAAGTTTAAGTACTGCATTTTGTAGATAATAAGACGCAGTCCTCCACTGACTGGATCCCCAAAGGGAGGTTGGGGAAGGCAGGCTGTTTCCATCAGAAGGGTGAATTCTCTCCCTCTCATCAGCCTGCAAGAGATCTTGATGGCACAGAAAAAGCATTGAGCACTAGTCAGGAAGACACTGAACTTTTGTGGCCTCTCACCTTGCTGACTACTTCTTTATTCAATCCTCATTCTCTTCCTTTTCTGTTTCTGTCTTTTTGGACATTGCTATTACTGTTAATATTATGGTCATGCCTAGTGACCCCAACTGAAATCAAGGCCACATCGTGGTTGGCACTATACAAACATATAAAGAAACAGTCTCTAAATGTAATATTTAAATAGATATGGCAGAATTATCCAATGGAGCACATTGCCTTTGTTCCCTCTACACTCACTCTTGATCAGCTCATGCACAGGATTCACTGTGGTTGGTATCTGAATCAATGGGAATATATTAGGCAACCTCCTGTTTTAATAGACTATTCAGTACTGTTGGGGACACTGAAGCACAGTTCTGCTTCATCTCTATTTGATGTCCATTCCCAGCAAGTCACCAATTTTTGTCAGGCCAAGTAGTTGCTTAAGAGAGATATCACTGCAGATGTATCCCAGTACTACATCAAATTCACTCTCCCTAAAACTGAATATACCGTTTCTCCTTATCACTCTTTTCTACCTCCCTTCACCACCACTCTAGATAGCTTTGCTATCCCTCCTGCCTCTCATGCTTGGAACCCATATGTAATAGCCTTTGATTTCTCCCTTTGTCCATTCTTCTGCTAAGTCTTTTTACTTAAGTGTACCAAGTCCACCCTTCCTCTTCACTGTTCCCACTGCTAAAACCCTCGCCCACAACTTGGTGTACTCTCACCTTGCCAATATAGCATTCTTCCTGACCTGCTCTTTTACATCTCTCCCTTCTCCAGTCTATTCACAATCACACTGCTAAAGCCATCTTCTGCTCCTGACACTCCTTATTGTTTACACTCTCTACTTTATGCCTTCTATCAAGCTGCCCCCTAGAACAGTTTCCCATTCCCTGGGGACCTATCACTCCTCTTCTCCTTCCAAATAGTCTCCCCTCCCCCAATAATCCTTCTTTCTTTTTCCTAATCTCTCCTTGTTGTCAATGACCTGACCTGGCATTCTTGGTCTCATCCACCTCAAACTGTAACCACTTTGAGCCAGCTACGAGGAAGGTTTTATATTGCTTCTGCAGACCCATACTGTAGACCAGTGGTTCCCAAACTTGTTCCGCCGCTTATGCGGGGAAAGCCCCTGGCGGGCCGAACCGGTTTGTTTACCTGCCGCGTCCGCAGGTTCGGCCGATCGTGGCTCCCAGTGGCCATGGTTCGCTGCTCCAGGCCAATGGGAGCTGCTGGAAGTGGCGGCCAGTAAGTCACTCGGCCCGTGCACCTTCCAGTGGCTCCCATTGGCCTCGAGCAGCGAACCACGGCCACTAGGAGCCACGATCGGCCGAACCTGCGGACGCGGCAGGTAAACAAACCGGCCCGGCCTGCCAGGGGCTTCCCCTGCACAAGCGGCGGAACAAGTTTGGGAACCACTGCTGTAGAATATTGCGTATTGATGAGCCATGGAACTGTTTAAAGGCATGAACAGGTCGGTGGCATGCACAAACTGACCATTGGTCTGACCACTTCAAATTGCAGTTAAGAAAAGCCTGTCCTTCCACTACCTGTCTTCAGTTCCTCTCTACCTCAGCAAAATACATGCATTCTCCAAATAAGAGAAGGGAGGGACAGTTTGAATCGGAGAGGCAATAATAATCAGAGAATACCAGTCGCTTTTAAGTTTGCCTCCTTTGTTCCTTCATAAAACTAGCTTCAGATTCCACTGTAAATTTAGCAAACAACTGAAATCTTCAGTTAGCGGTTTGGTAATAGAAAACTGGTAAAAAATTAAAAGACCAGCCCTCTTGAAATCATTGCCTTCACCTCAGGTATCTAACATGTCTAGTCAGAGGATAATCCTGTTACTATTCGCAAAAAGAACAGGAGTACTTGTGGCACCTTAGAGACTAACCAATTTATTTGAGCATGAGCTTTTGTGAGCTACAGCTCACTTCATCGGATGCATTCAGAAAGCTTATGATCAAATAAATTGGTTAGTCTCCAAGGTGCCACTAGTACTCCTTTTCTTTTTGCGAATACAGACTAACACAGCTGCTACTCTGAAACCTGTTACTATTGCAAAAAGCATTTTTTTTTTAAAGCCCAAACACTTTGAGATGCACCATTTTGATAGTTTGAATAGAATTGAAACCTTAGATGAACTACTAAAAACACTGAAAATTACTACAAAACTATTAATAGCCATTATATACTTTTTTTAAAAAAATTAAAGGCACCAATCAAAACAAGAGATTAAAAGCAATATTTTGTAACTGCTTTTGCTTAGCAGGTGGACAAAGACCATTAATGGGGAAAAAGATTCTTTGACCCATGATCCATACACATACCTCCTAATAATTTATTGCTTTAAATAATTCCATTGATTGTGAGGCATAGCATACAAATTCCTACAAGAGGAATCTGCAGAGATATTTCATGAAGGAAAATGCACCTCAAAGCTACAGAGTACCAGACCACCAATAAATGCTTTTTCTTCACACATTTATTAACTGTTACTCAAAGTGACATCATTTACATGTCAAATTATACTTCATTGATTGAAACTAGTTATAAGGTTATTGTTACTTTAGGACTGTGTAAGTACTGATTATATTCAAACAAAGTTACTTCTATTGTTTTTATTCTGTTTAAAAATGTTTTATAATACATGAACTAATCGCCACACATACTTCCAAATGAAAACCTCTTCCACTGATTTCCTGTGTAACTGTGGGTAAGACATCACTTAACCCCTGTGTTTCAGTTTGCCCATCTGTAAAATGGTTGTAATTATAAAATACGTCCCTCCCTCACAGGGATACTGCAGGATTTAACAAATTCTAAAGCACTTTGAGACCCTTGAATAAAAACCACTAGGTAAGTAGCAGGTACAGCTTTCACAAAAGCTGTAATTAATGTTAATATATTTTTATTATAATTTCTTTTCATGAAAAAAGTATTGTTTTGGGATAAAGCTTTCCAAAATATTTTCCTTGGAGCTGAAGCTCAAAATGGAAAGTTTGAGGAAACTCCATTTAGAGGTTTCTGAGTTATGGGAAGATATGGGGAGGGAAGAAAGACATTTTCAAATAAAAAGAAATGAAACTAATCAATGAATTCCAGACTTTTCTTAAATTCATTACACAACCTCCAAAACTAGTTTGTGACTAGTAATCCATGCTACAACTGGGGGGGGGGGGGGGGGGTGGCGAAGCATTTAAAAGCTAGCCTTTATTTATAATGAGCATACTCAATAAGCGTTTGCTAAGACCATTAGCAAAGTCAGAATAGCATCTCACCCTGTGCGCCCTCATTAAGGGATAGAAGAGCTGCACCCTCCTGCTACAGAGATGGTCAGGCACAGCAGCTGTTACTATGATAGTTTGTTTACAGAAAATGTATTTTATTGAAATACATCCAACAAGATTCTTCAAGTGACTGTCCCAATACCAGGTATAGGGGGGAAAAAATCATTGGGGAGGGGGAGGCGCAGATCAAGTTTCTATATGTTATTGCCACATTTTTGCTGTACTCTGCAGTATTTTTGTTTAAAACAGAAAGCAAGTGTGTGTCTCTCTCTTGCAAAGAGAAACCAGCTCATTGTAAGCCATTGTAATACCATTCTGGCAGCCCAACCTTAGACGGAATTGTCTAGTGTCAAAACGCAAAACAGCAGAATTGTGAAGTTGACTTCCCCCATACTAATTCACTTCAATAAAATATCAATTATAGCACCTCCACTGAACTGTAGAAACATCCATGGGTTTTATCCATTAACACTTCCACACAGATCTCTTACCAAGAGTAAACAATGATTGAAGCATATACTCCCAAAGTGAATTAGCATTACGGAACCAAACCCTCCACTGGGGTAAACTGCCACAGAAGTCAATGGAGCCAGACAAGTTTACACCAACAAATCTGGTTGATAATTACCAATTTGTATTTTTGTTCTCTCAAGCTATCTGATATTCCAGTTTGCTTCAAATGTAGTCATCAGTTAAACCTTTTTTTTTTTTTTTTTACAATGTGAAATAATAAAAACCTTTCAACATTTAATAACGTACATGACACTTGTGACAGTAGGACACATTCTAAACATTTTTAAAACCTTCATTTGTGTAAGCTTTTGCCTGATTTTTTAATGTTTTAGACACTATGGAAATTTATTTCTTTGGAAAGTCAAATGCAATTCATTTGTTTTACCTTGTTACTTTACAGCTTGATTCAATCAACTCATTTTCAATGTCAAGGAGGCTAGAAGGCAGACTGAATTCCAGTGGAGAGGTCAGTCTTTTCAAACGCAGTAAGCCAACACAGAATTTGGCTCCCATCTCTTCCAGTTCTCGTGTCCCTATCTGCAACCCCTATGCATGAAATAAAATATAGATACACTCTATTAGCTTATAACCACATTCCAGTATTTTGTTACATTTTACTTTATTTTGCTCCAAATTAGCTGTGAAATGCAGACAAGAATTTATACATAAATGCTTACAAAGAAGGAATTAAAAAAATTAAAAGGTTAATTTTAATCTTGGATAGAGCAGCCATTTCTAGAAGACTTCAGGATCTCAGAGGTATATTCTGCCCTCTGTGCTGGAGCTTAATTCCCATCAATGCAAATGTGGATTACACTTGGAGCACTGAAGAGAAATCAGATTCTTAAATCACAGTTTATAAGAACAGTTGAATATTAAGTCATTTTTCACAGAAACTGAATTTACAGTATTTAATTTTTAATCTAAAATAATTTTCTTCAGGAAGTTCTGTCAGAATGAAAAGAAATTAGTATATTCCGGGTGTATAAAATTCAGTAAAATACACCAATTTGTTTAAAAACTAATTTACAAAATTTCTTACCAAGAATGAAGGAATAAATAATTCATTCTTAATAATTCATGAATAAGAATGAATAGAAACTATCATACCTAACTCTTTCATAGAGCAGTATTGCACAGTTGCCAAATTCTAAAATTTTTCAGTTCAAAGTTATTGCCACAGTGGATACCCTCTTGATTTCTAGGAAGTGATGGACTCAAAAGTCTGCTTCAGCCAAAGATTGTTTCACATGGATGTTGGAGCAAGCTACAGTTTCGTTGAGGATGCCGGAAAAATAAATGTCTATTCTGCAATCTGATCTTTTGAATTTTTGCAATTGCTATTACATATAATTCTTATAATAATCATTATCGAGTTTCTTTTCAAACCCAGGCTCAGCTGTCTGGAGGTAATTTTGGATGAGTAGAATTTGGGCTAGATGAAGTCTTATACTATATTCCGTTCTTTACAAATGTATATTATTTTTTCTTTCAGACATAGCATTTAATGTGCTGGATGGATTTTTCTTTGCTATAACTAAGGTGGAGACTGCTTTGGGTGAATAACCCTTTTTACTTCGTTGTTGGCACTCAGATTTCAGGCAGCTGGTTTCAAGATACCAGAGGCCAGGAAGTTTGTCGTCTTTGGCAGAGAAGAATCTTCCTATAATGGCATGTTCACCAGGGGTTCCATTGCCATGTCAAATACTGGAAAACAAAGGTCTCCTAGCCTATTGAAGTAGTATATCTAGGTCATGTGCTCTCCCTCCCACCCCCACTGTTCTCAGACCTTAGAATAGGCTGATGTAAGATATGAGCATCTTCAAGAGCTTAACTTGGGTGCCATTTCTCAGTAGAACACAAGTTAGATGAGGAACATACTTCCTCTGTACTTTTTCTTGGAAGACTTTTGCCTCTTTCTTGTTCTATCAATTGATCTTAATCTGCCAGATGAATCTCATGATTTCCTTCTCATAACGAGAGTGTGGACATTTCTAGAGGCCAGGCATCCCAGATGTTCTCTTTGCCTTCATAGGAAGATGGAAATCTCTCTCATTGCACTGACTCCAAAGAAAAGATTATTGTGCAGGGATTTGATCTTTTTGGTTGGTTTGTAATAAGCATGAAGGGGTTTTCCTTTCTGGATAACGGATTTCTCAGTCTGACTCAACTGTATAGATTTTCCATTTGATTTCTACTCTTTTTTACCTGAGGTCTGATTGAGGCCTTTGGAAGTTAATTTTCCTAAATTTCAGTTTGGCATCCCATACTTTACCTTATGTATCTAAAAAGTATTCTGAAGATTTTTGGTCAGTGGGACTCCTGGATGCCTTATTGTCAACAGGAACCCTAAAAGCATCCCCATCTCAGGACCACAGAAGGTGGTCAGGGAATATTTCGGAACTAATCCATCACAGGGATACTTTTAATTCCTATTTTGTACTAGGTACACAATAGGAATTAATGTACTCTATATGGGCCTACTGAGAAACCTGCTGAGGTGTGTGCTTTGTCAGTAGGCGAAGAGAGCCTGGTTTGGCATGCTGGAATAGGATAATGATACCTCACTCTCTACCTGGTTTGCAGCCTTCTGGTCCGCCTGTTCAACATGGCTGAGGTCTGCTTGCAAACAGGAGAAGCTACTGTGTGGGATGTTTTGGCATTCAGGGGTCATTTACTTTCTAAGCCTGCTTCAGCTTGCCTCTCTGCTTCAGCCTGCAGCAATGTTTGAGGCACTGTGGGAAGGGAAAGAAGATGGAGGAGGCTTCAAGTCATCCACTATTTTCGACTGGTTGTACTTTTTAGCAATATTCAACTGTTGGTTGTTGGGTAATACAAAAAAAGGCATAAGGCAACAGGCTTGTACTGCACTGGAAACACAGGCTGGCCCTGATTTTCTCATCCAGCACTGCTGGGACACTTTTGAAGAAAATAAAATTTTAAAAGACAAGTTCCCAAGTTGTGGGAGGGAGGCAGGAAAGCAGGCAAAATTTAACTACTTTTATTCACTGCTGAACAGCGAACTGCTAAAGTAGCATGAACATATTTGGCTTTATCTGCCTCCTCCTGCTGCCATGGAAGAGAATTCTGGAGGCGACATTACCCAATATCTGGTGTATCACTCTAGACTGTACCAAGAGGAGAGCTCCTCACATCGCAAAAGCTTGCTAATGGTCATGTATCCAAGAAGTCTGTTTTAAAATACTTGAATGTACTGGTAACTGATAAAGTAATTGTTTCCAAATTACAGTAAGAACCATGAATTTCTTCATTTGTAGGTTTAAAATTTCAACCATAAATATTTTTATTTACTTGATTATTATAGTCTTGTTAATATGGACAATCAACAGAACATACACATTACATTTTTAGAATGACAGATCCAAAAGAATAATGAAGGAATCTACATTATATTGTGCAAAACAGTCTATTTCAATATAATGTAAAAAGCCCTATAGCAGGATGTTCATGCACCTTTTTTTAAAAAAACAGACAAGCTGGGTTTTAGAAAGTGCTATCAGTGGAAATGGTAAACTCAATCCACACATAGGGTTTCACTTCATCTAGTTTCTTTACCTTATATTTGCCCTGATCGCAGCCACATAACGTGCTCTCCATTGTGTAGCTCCTTTGTACTCCTATCTCTCTCCAGACAACTACACGTGCTGTTGATTCCTTGGACTTTTCCACTACAAAGCTGCAGCTGCTCATGCTGAATGTTGGGGCAATCTGACTGAGAATCTTAGGAAGAGTCTATAGGATAGTAATTTGAAAAAGACTCAATTTGTTTTTATGAAAATGTGAAACCACAGTATATTAATCAGACAGTTCAGATCTCAAATTCTAGTTTAAAAAAAAATAGGAAGATTTTGCAAAATCCATCCAAAGTAATGTTTTCATTATTTAAAAAGAGCCAAGAACCCCAACTGATTCATTCTTCCCCCACCTTTAAAAATTCCCCGGTAGCGTTTACAACCCTATTATTAAAATAGTGAGAGAGTCAAGTGCATAAAAAATAGAAAGTGAAGTGCCTAGTAGAAAAGATTTGACTCTATGCATGACTAATTTGGTTTTATTGTTGAAGCTGAGCCAAGTGCAAAAGGGAAATGTAATTTAGATTAATATTCAGTTTCAATGTATAGGAAGTTCTAGATTTTAAAATACTATATAGTATTTCTGACATTGATTCAGCAAAAGCACTTAACTTTAAGCATGTGAATACATTCAAATTCAATAGAACTATTCACAGACTTCAGTGTGTATGTACGTTTCAATTGTTTGCTAGATTGAGGCCCAACACACTTAACTATGTGCATTTAATTTTAATCTTTGAAGTCAGTGCAAGTTTACCATTAGTGCTTTGCCGAACAGGGATAGGCTGAAAGTTAGCCATATGTGTAAGCATTTGGGCTTGATCCAAAGCACCACCGAAGTCAATGGGAGTCTTTCCATAGACGTCAATAAGCTCTGGATCAGGCTTATGTTGAACTGGGGCTTTATTTGAAAAATGTGTCTTTAAATTAATTCCTCTATTTTTCACGTGTACAGCACATCAATTTGATATGGACTTGGTGACCTATTCAGATGATATCATTCGTAATGTTCTAACCAAATAAACTACAAGCAATAGTCAAAATTGCCAGAGTAAAAAGTTATATGTACAAAGGCTCTATTATGAAGAGACTATTCAGCAACATTTCAGCCCAGCACACTAAAGCACTGAGTACATTATATAAACAAACTGCCTTGGGATTATACCACTTGGGAAATAATATTGGTGTAGAATTTATTTAAACAAGAATACTGGAGAGTGATTCTCATATATGATTTGAAAATCGTACCTAATAGCAGAATAGCTTTTCAAATATCAGGTGATCTCCTAAGGCATCTGTTCATAAAAATAAGAAAACTGGGAGCAGCTGTATTAAATTATGCCAGAGATAACCACTCACCCCACAAACCTCAACTGTTAAATTTAAAATATGAGGTTTTGGTGTACATATAAGTGCTAAACAGCATTTGGTAACTTAGAACTTCAATTCTTCAGTAGCTGGAAAATATTACACTTATTTCAGCTGTTCACTTGCAGGTCTCTCTCTCTTTGACCCTGATCCTTCACTCTTGGAAAGTTCATAGAAATGATTTCACTTCAGTCAAAAATATGTTGCTACATGTGACAGATGCAAAAAAGTTATACGTTTTCAACTTATTTTAATTTGTTTGGCCATATGATAGGACTACTCTCTCCATTTCTAGCAATATGGACACACTGCACTTCTATAAAAATTCTGTACCCGTTTTAATTAGCAAATGGTTCAAGTGCTGATATAGACTCAGGGCAGACATTTCAGCCCTCGTCAAAAAACTCAAAAGGCTGGTCTATAATACTTACATTGTTACTAAAACTGGTGCAAATATCTGAAATTTCATAGTGTAGACAAGATTTAAGTGATTGAAGTGGATAATGAAATTGTAAATAATCAGAGACACTTAAAAAATTGTAAGGGAAACAATCCAGTAGCATTTGGGGGTCTTTTTATGTCTGAGCAACAAAAAGCATGCATAACTGTTTGCACTTGTTAGATTCATAACTAGCTATTTGCATGTACAGTCACCTGATCAGTGAGCACACCTGTAAAGAAAAAAGTAGGTATGCAAACAGGTGCAGATATTGGGCCTCCTTAAAAAAAAGTCATCCTCAAAGTAAAAAGAAAAAAACAACTGTATATATTTGTGATTGCCACAAGGTGGCAGTGAAACTACACAATAAGACACTTATTTTGTAGGAAAGATTGTTTTACAGTCACTGTGACTATGCAAAAAAAAAGTTATTTTGAACTCTTAATTTAAAAATCCTTATCAAACAGATTTATGCAGTAATAATGCACTGGAAAAATATTACACTGCAAAAATTACATTAAAACATTATGGTTGCAAATTCAAGCACTCAAAAATTAGGAAATGCCAGAATTAAGGCTACCCATGCAAACGTAATACAGCCCCCTTGCGTGCATGCAGTATGAAACAGTCTAATTACATGATCATAAACGACTTTTTCCACAGGACCTCTGCCTCTTTCAGTGCACAAGATGAATGGTGCTCATGTAATGAGCAACTATTCAGTGTTCCCAGTCTCCTTGCCCAGACAGTGCCAGTATTCCACTTGGCTCCTAGTTGGGTCTCAGTCTCCTCCAATCCACTGGGTCCTAGTCCCAGTCTCCTCTCACCCAGCTCCCAGTCAGATTCTCATTACCCAGCCAACTGTAGACTCCCTCCACCCCAACTCCTAGTTTTCCCCTCATATCCTAACCCTGACAGTCTCCAGTCCCAACCCCCACCCCTCCCCAGACTCCTTATTCCAATCTATGTCCTCCCCTTCCCCGCAATCTCCCACCAGGTTTAGCTCTTGCTCCCTCTGCATTCAGATCAGGTGCCTCTTCCACACTGCCTAGGTGTCAGCAGGAGGGGCACAGAGCCAGAGAGTTTCCCGGCTCTCTGTTCCAGGGTCTGGACCTGGCACAGGCTGCAGCAACCGAGAGTCGCAATTACAGAGACAGTTCTGCTAATCTCCTCACAGCCCCAGCCTGGAGCAGGCTTAGTGCTCATGGAATCTTCTGGGAATTTAGCTGTGAACCTCTAGCAAGTCTTTGTTAAGCATGTGCAAATTGCACTCTTTCAGAGATTTATAACTTGGGCAGATTTTTAGGGGGATCAGCAAAGTCACATCCTTGACACAAAGGGCTTCTCCCAACTAATTTCAAGACTCCACTCCTGTTTAGGAGTTTCTTTAAAAAAAAAAAAAAAGGGGGGGGGGGGCGGCTAGCAAATTTAGTATCAGCAGAATATATTTTCCCTAGCTTCATTATCAAAAATGGCTCAACTCTTTAGTCTGAAATTTTCCAAAATAATTAAGACCGAGGCAGAGATCCTCATGGAAAATTTCAGATCGAATGGGCAAAGTTTTGTAAGCAAGTGAAAACAGGATCTAACAATGGGAAGTGTTTGGCAGCCTTAATAATAGGCAATGCTACTAGCCTTGCCTGTAATAATTGATCTAAATCCATCAATTAAGTGAATAATAAAGAGTATGACAAAAGTGTTTGCTATATGAAAGTGATATTGAAGCGTTCATGATTCTGTTCATAGTTTAACATTTTTCAAAAAAAATCTAGAAAAGTATTGCTTAGTTAGTTCAGTTAATAATAATGTTTTGAAAAGCTGAATTACTTCTACCTTTCACTTTTGTTTAATGAAATAGACAATTTTTTGTCTTGTTTAATTAGAAGAATAAAGATAAAACACTCAGCTATGTCAAATGAAGGATTATTTAATTGTTATTTTGTGACAGTTGACTCTCTTGTCTACATCCCTCCTTCTCAGAGCGTGTTTTTCTTTGTTTCCCCTTCCTGGCTACATGACAGTAATCTAATCCAACTGTCTGGCACTCCCTGACATATAAAGAGTATTCCTCTGACTAGCACAGGTTAAGTATCACAACATAACTGATTACTTTGTCCAAATACCTCCCTAGATTCCAGAATACTTTTCTGTTTTCAGAAGTTTACTTGGTTTTTTTCTTCCCCCATGACAGCAGTCCCCCTTACACTTCCAAATTGTCTTAGATGATGAAACCAATTAAACAATGTCTCTTAGTATGTATAGTATTTCTGAGGTACTCTGTGGATGAGAAAGTAGGGAAGCATATGGAATGCTACAAATACTGAGGTAATTATACCTATAATAAAACTGACTTTTTTAAAAGCTCAACAAATGTGATACCTGTTCTTTTATAGTTGAATACTATTATTCTATAAAATATTCGAGAACATTCATGAACATAAAAATAGTGATAGTTTTAAGTGGGCATGGAGTGTTGTAAAGCAGCATGCTGCGTATACAAGGTTGTGGAAGTTATTTGAAAAAATGTCTGAAAAAATAATCTGCTACATATTATGGAAGTCAGGGAACTGTTTTTGTACTGTGCATGCAAATTGTACAGGGAGACTGTAATCAAACTCTATACAATGACACGGTCGCTCAGACTTGAGAACAGCATAAACAAGGAAACAAAGTTGCCCATGCCGCTTTCCAGAGAGAGAAAAGTAAAAGCAATCAAAAACTTTACTTTCCAGTTTAGATCCAAAAATTATATTCATCAGGCACACCTATCTGTGCGCCTGCATGTGTCTTACTGCACGAATCCCAAAGCATAAATTGTTGTATGTTGCAGATGCCCCACACCATCTCCTGTACCTAGAGAATGGCATAGCCTAGGGACAAGCAAACGCCACCTATTATTGTGGATGAATACTCTGACAAAGCATAAGTACATAAACACCTTTTCCATTTTAGACCAGATTAACATTGTTCTTATTTGGGGTGGGGGGGTGGAAAGTAACATGAGGAAATCAAGATATAGTTATACTTTCACAACTTACTTGAAGGTTTAACTTTTACTCACCCTATAACCAAGGTCCTCAATCAGGTCACAAGAGGCAGCGCTAACATTAGTGTGCCACACTGTCTCTTTGATGCTGCAGCCATACATGAATACATTCTTTTTACGAGAATGACCATGATAATCACAGTAAACCTACAAAAATTGGAGAAATTAAAGCAATGTTTTAAAACAGGCCTCAGCATCATATATTTCCCTCACTTCTCATCCTAAGTGTATTCGTTTACATACACTAAAAAAACAGCATTAGCAAATGAAAGGCACATTATACAATCAACCTGTTTATTAAGAAAGCATAGGTTTTTTTTCCAGCAAATTCAGAGTGCATGACTTAACATTTTTATCACAGCAGAAGCAATAGCAGCAACCACTAGAGTTAAGTTGTTCAAACTCCTGTTCTCATTTGCTCATAATTTCCTGAAAAACTCATCTGTCAGACAGAAACTGGTCTTTGCCAAAGCTTTTCTTATTTTTTAATATTTTACTCAATCTGTGCAGTCATTTTTTACTAGGAGGAGAGCGAAAGAAACTACTCTTCAACCCTATTTAACATTTTTTAAACTTTATCTACAGCTGTAATGGCTGGGGTTAAAAAAATTGGCATAAAAAGAATCCTGCTATTGAAGTACCTTTGAGTGTTCTATTAAAAATAAGATGGTTAAATGGAGTTATGAGCCTTTCAAAGCTGCATGCACACTAGATTTTTGATGGACTGAACATTTTTCCTGAACTCAAACCACACAACTAAGGAAGATTTTGTTACACATATATGCATAGCTAACTTAACTGCATACTGAAAAGTAAATTGAAAATGTGCATGGAGTGAGGGAAGAGCTCTACACTCATGTGCCTCCTATAAGGATTAGAGCTCCTCTCTTCTGAACTTCCTAAGGAGAAGATGAAGTGAGCTGTAGCTCATGAAAGCTTATGCTCAAATAAATTGGTTAGTTTCCAAGGTGCCACAAGTACTCCTTTTCTTTTTGCGGATACAGACTAACACGACTGCTGCTCTGAAACCTAAGGGGAAGAGTGGAAAGAGGAAGACCGAAAATGGCTGGGAGAATCCAGTCTCTCCCTTCCACATTAAACCCTATAGGGACACCATGATTTGACCCTTGGGTCCTGATTCTGCAATGACATCTCATTGGTTTCAAAGTGATGACTCACCAGTACAATATTATGTATATGCACACATTTCGGCAGGATTGGGAACTTATGTAGTTATGCACATATACTGTACAATATAAGTACCAATGTGAAGTTTAGGCATATTGCATATGTTCCAAATTGCTGTTTTATAAACTCCAACTAAACCATTTCCAAAGAAAATTTCAAACCTAGCAATGCAGCACACGTAAAACTTTGTGAATTCAACTGTTTTTGTTACTACAGCTGCCTTAAAAACAAAACAAACCCACCCCACCCTCTGATGTTCAGAACATGAGGCTTTTTTCTACCCTCTAACTCAACAATGCCTGGGAACAAATGCTAGATACACAGTATTGAAAGGCTCAAGAATTAATCAAAACTGGGGAGTTATAATTAAATATTTTTGTAGCATTAACCACAGTCATTGCTCTTGTTTAATACAACTGGAAATAGTTCCAGAAATTTCTGATGAACCCTCCAAGTCTCATTTGTAAACTTGTGAAGCAGTTGCAAGGGCCTATACATGTATTTTCTCTTAGAGAGAGCGAGACAGTATCTATACAAAAAGCTAAAATGATTCTGAAATGCCTGTTTTGGGCAAACACACATACTCACCAGAGGCAAATGTTTTATAGCAGCCAAATATTGTAGTAAGCCCTTGGCATGGTAAATTGTGGGATGAAGGTCTGGGTTTGGGTTTTGCCACTGTCTGTTCAAATCCTCCCCACTTAAAGAACAGCGATGGCTATGAAAGACAAATTTATAAAGAAATGTATGTCTCACAATATAACCTTACTTTTATTTTAAAAGTTACCCTCACTAATTTAAGTTTTGCCTGTGTCACAACTACTCAATTTGTGTGGTCAAGTGAGATTTAAATTCAAGTTTGTATTAAGAACATTTTTTATTCTTGCAGAAGAGTTAATTTAATGGTTACAAATATATTTTACTTGGATCAGCTAAAATTAAAGGGAAGTAAATTTTTATTTAAAGATATTTGCCTACTTACTTGCTCTGAGATTAGAGGAAGTAAATTTATCTGTTGTGAAAACTGGATGCTTCAATGTGTGTGATAAGCTAACAGATTCAGTTCCAAATTTATAAATTCTAATTTTAAAAAAAATTAATAGCCTTTTAAATTTAAATTTTTGTAAGATGGTCAATGATTTTATTGTTCAACCTTTTTGCCTAGTTCATGATCTTGTGACCATAATTTGTCTACTCAATTTAATATTTTGGAACTGCTAAATAGATAGTCAACTGTCAGCAACGTTCAGTGATAGATTTGTTGAGTCTGTTGAATTTTTCTAGAATTCTTCATACTATTTGCTAATTTGTGGAAAGATCCCGATAACCATGAAGATGATCAAATCAAACTTAACTGGATGGGAAGGCTGGTAACTTCAATGGAATCGTATTCAGCTCAGCAAGAAGAAAGCATGACTGTGAACCTTTAAAATAGTAGCTGAAAAGATAACTCATGTACCCTGTATACACCATCACAACTCCAGAATCCACAGGACTTAAAACAAGGCTTTTGTCTCCACCCCTGCTTTGACTGACAATTGACAGGGATATGGAACCCATCAGCCAACATACAAGGCCCGTCACAGGCAAGCCTGGTAGCATTCAGGAGACCAACTAGCTAGTAGAAGACTAGCAGAAACCAGGAAGATCAGTGTCTACAGCAAGCAATGTTTCAGGAAGACTTAAGTAGTATTGTAAGTTTAACAAGTTCATACAGCCATTTTAAGTGTTTTATTTTAGATTTTTGGTTTTCAATCTACAGAGAGACATCCTTGGCATTCATGCATTAGCGAGAGTTTTTAACCAGTGAGTGATTGCTGGAGTGTCTGTGTCAAGGTTCCTCCCCCACTCTGAACTCTAGGGTACAGATGTGGGGACCTGCATGAAAAACCTCCTAAGCTTATCTTTACCAGCTTAGGTCAAAACTTCCCCAAGGTACAAAATATTACCCCCGTTGTCCTTGGACTGGCCGCTACCACCACCAAACTAATACTGGTTACTGGGGAAGAGCTGTTTGGACGCGTCCTTCCCCCCAAAATACTTCCCAAAACCTTGCACCCCACTTCCTGGACAAGGTTTGGTAAAAAGCCTCACCAATTTGCCTAGGTGACTACAGACCCAGACCCTTGGATCTTAAGAACAATGAACAATCCTCCCAACACTTGCACTCCCCCTTTCCTGGGAAATGTTGGATAAAAAGCCTCACCAATTTGCATAGGTGACCACAGACCCAAACCCTTGGATCTGAAAATAATGAAAAAGCATTCAGTGTTTTACAAGAAGACTTTTAATAAAAAATAGAAGTAAATAGAAATAAAGAAATCCCCCCTGTAAAATCAGGATGGTAGATATCTTACAGGGTAATTAGATTCAAAAACAGAGAACCCCTCTAGGCAAAACCTTAAGTTACAAAAAAGATACACAGACAGAAATAGTTATTCTATTCAGCACAATTCTTTTCTCAGCCATTTAAAGAAATCATAATCTAACACATACCTAGCTAGATTACTTACTACAAGTTCTAAGACTCCATTCCTGTTCTGTCCCTGGCCAAGACGACTACAGACAGACCCAGACCCTTTGTTTCTCTCCCTCCTCCCAGCTTTTGAAAGTATCTTGTCTCCTCATTGGTCATTTTGGTCAGGTGCCAGCGAGGTTACCTTTAGCTTCTTAACCCTTTACAGGTGAGAGGAGCTTTCCCCTGGCCAGGAGGGATTTCAAAGGGGTTTACCCTTCCCTTTATATTTATGACAGTCAGAGTAGGTATGGCCAAAGGGACAACCGAGCAGCTGTGAAGCCCACAGGGGCTATTTATGTTCCACATGTCAGCACCTTTAAGAAACTTTCTGAGCAAGTAGTCACACCTGCTGTCATGTTTACTAACTAAAGAGTAATTATAGATTTAACCCCAGAAAACTATTTCCACCTAAATTCTTAGTAGCCGAATGTAGTAAGTTGACCTTCTCCTAGAATTCCTTAATAAAATGATATTGAAACATCTGAGACCATCCTTTTGGGAATTGGGTGGCAATACTAATATTAAAAGAATGACAGTGTGGAAACTTGTGGTTAAGCCTTAGTGAATTAAATTGGGAACTGTTTTCCCCCTGCTTTAGTTCTTTTTTTTGACAAGGTGTTTGAATATGAATCGACTTCCATAACTCCCTTCTAGCTGAGACAGATTATAAATCATCACCTTTTCTTGCATTAGATGTAAGGATTATTAATTTTTCAATGAGAATGTGTAAAATGTGTTGGATTTTGACCTTTTTATTTTTAATTTGTAATATCTTTGTATAACATATTTTAGTTAGTAGGCTTAGTTAATAACAATATATAAAATTGTGTCAATTTGGTGTTCTTTAAGCCAGAAATCTGGGGACTTTAAGAAATTGAGAATTTAGTGCAGATAAACAGCACATCCTATCTATTGTTCTACCAAGAGATATTTGTGAGGTGTATATGTGCATATGTAAAAACTATGATAAAATATGTTCTGAAAAACCATATTGCAAAAGCAAGTTGTATGGAAGGTACTTATTTTTATAAGGTGCCACAAGTACTCCTGTTCTTTTTGCTGATACAGACTAAACACAGCTGCTACTCTGAAACCTATTTTTATAAATGCAATTTACAAAAACAAAAACACAATATTTTAATAGTAAAATTCAGAGAAATCAACACAGAGATAGCATTACGTTCTTGTATAGGAATACATTTGCACTACTGATTCTTCAACAAAAAAAAAAAACTAGGAGACAGCTTTGTGAGAAATCTGGATTCATTACAGTATATAAACCTTAACCTAGGCTACATATTTGGGTCATAGTTGAATTACTTCACTGCTAGCCCTCCATTCCGACATTTGTGCTGCAGTAGTGTTCTAACATTCCAATGAATTTGTGGCATACCTGGTACACATGACCTTGATGGATGAGGCTATGGCCCCATCACTATGTACGCTGTGCTTCCTTTTCCACTCTCACTGGCATAAGCCTCCCTATTAAATTCCATGTTACTACTTGTACCCAGCGCTGTGACTTAAAGCCACAGTTAATTCTTAGACAAAAGTGCCATCTCAAATCATAGTCACAGACAGCATATAGAAAGACTCAACATTTAAAAGTAAGTTCTTCACAGTCTGGATCATGCAGGCTCTTAAAATTACTAGTACATATGTTAAGAACCTAAGAATGGCCATACTAGGTCAGACCAAAGGTCCATCCAGCCCAGTATCCTGTCTACCGACAGATGCCCCAGGGGGAGTGAACCTAACAGGTAATGATCTAGTGATCTCTCTCCTGCCATCCATTGCCAAACAGACAAACAGAGGCTAGGGACACCATTCCTTACCCATCCTGGCTAATAGCCATTAATGGACTTAACCTCCATGAATTTATCCAGTTCTCTTTTAAACCCTGTTATAGTACTAGCCTTCACAACCTCCTCAGGCAAGGAGTTCCACAGTTTGACTGTGCGCGGAGTGAAGAACTTCCTTTTATTTGTTTTAACCCTGCTACCCATTGTTTGACTGAAGAAAATCAGGAAAATATTTTGTCAGTAAGATTTGTATATAGTAGTTTTGTTAACTAGCAAACCACTCAAAAAAGGACTAAAAATCCAAATATGAAAAAGTAAGTATGAATACTGATTGTATGTTAATTCTGGAAAACTACTGCATTTTTATTTTCAAGACTTAGACGTTTTTATTACAAGATATAGAAAGATCTTTTATTAATTGTACTTCAGTGAGCACAGTTTAACTTACTTTCCATTGATGACACCATCTGGGTTGAGCATAGGGACAATTTTAAAAATATAGGATTCTCGTAAACTCTGGGCAGTGGGGTTGTTACTCATAAGATATTCCAATGTTCCCTTCATAACCCAGCTTGCATTAGTCTCTCCAGGATGTACACGAGCAGATAAGAAAATGTAAGGACGATTCCCTAAAAGAAGCATTCACAAAAATTGCAAGATGTAATACAAGTAAATTAAAATAACAGTTTGAAAACAATAATTAGCTCGAGGTGGTGGATGGTGATGTACAGTGTTTTTCAAAATGCATTTGCATCAATTTGGGATGAAGTATGACAGGATTTTAGCATAAATATTGATTGTTACACAAGTGCCTCAATGGATTTTAAGTTTAATGCAACATGAGAAAACAACTACATAAACACCATCTGTTAAAAGAATTGATGATTGGTAACTTACGTGATCTAATTTAAATTCCTCTCTTCATAAGATTAGGAGAAATTCAGAAAAAAATAGGGTGTTTTGGAGGCCACGTGGTGGTACCGTCACGCGTCCTTATGTGATATTTATGAAATGGGCTCCATGGAAAATACATTTTTTGCACTAAAAAGAATTGCTATGAGATCATGAAGAACGCTAAAGAATGAGGAATTAGGGACTGTTTTGAAATAACATTTTAAAAAGTTTAGCGTAAGAATAAATCTTGTTTGGCAGTAAACAGTACTTTTTTTTTTTGGGAAAGAAAAATCGTGTTTAGAAAACATGCAGGTCCAAAATTTATCTTTAACTATTCAAGAATCAGGTGGAGTTGTTTTGTTTGTTTTAAATGTGAGCAGACCAACCCCTGGCAATTTCATGAATATAACTGAGTTTTGCTATTTTTACAGAATTCCAGACAAATGAAGCATCAACATTTTTAGAAGGAGCTAATATTACATAATTTTAAGTGGATCAGAGAGAATTTATACTTACTGAACTGACAGATATGTTCATAGTAATTCGACTCTGGCATGGCTGTGATAGTGACTAAAGGGCAGCTGTTCCCAGACAGGGTCTCACACAGCATATCTTGTCGAAAATAGATCTGCTGAGGGTTGTGCATGGATTCCAATTTCTGAAGATGCATCTTCATCCCCAAAATGATGAAAAGGTACTTAAGTCCTTTGCAATTTTGTATATGACAAATAAAGATTTATTTAAGTATTTTATTTTTATTGTTCCAGGTATAGAAGATAATTCTCCCATCACTACTTTGGCCATGAAATACCTTTTAGGTTTCCAGTACATCTACACCTGAATAATGTTTTCTTTTGTATGGAGTGTTTTGAGTCTTTCTTAAATGTTTTTTGGAGCACTTTCTGCTTCTTTGCGCCACCCATTTATTCTGTTTTCTACCAGATGATACTCCCTCAAGGAGCAGCCACTTGGTTTGTGAATGGGCCCAAATGATCAGCCTCATTCAATATTGATCTATTCTATATGTTGAGTCCCAGATCTGCTTTTGTTAATATAACCAATGCTGCAAATTCTAGTTAAGCATCTCACTTTGCTTTACAAACATTAACAAAGCCTCACAACACCCCAGTTTCACTCAGGTCATTATCCTGAAAAGTCTCCTTTTTAATACTTCATAATCTTAACCTTAGTAGTTCAGATACATCAATAATGAGCAAGGTGTAAGTAGACAGATAAGATATGAGAGACAGTGTCAAATTAGTCTAGTTCTATCATCTTAGCCATGTATGCCTCATCAAACTCCCCCTGAAGTCCATGAAAAAACTCCCAATAGACTTCAATAGGAGATCTACATCATGGTAAACAATGTCATTCTAGGCAACTTTACAGGAGTTATATCCAGCTGTCAACTTTTATCCATACTCTCCTGCTGTCAGTGTTTTCAATGCCTTTTGGGGGAAGGAAGGGGAGAGAAGGGAACATCTAAGTCAATTACTGATATAGCTGTAATTCCTATCATCATCGGATATACTGTATAGGGAAAATGAAGATCATGTCAAATTTCTCGAAGTTTTTGTTCTAAAGAACAAGCAAACCAATTATATATATTGTAACATATGGATTCCTTTCTTATTTGAACTTTTGAGGAGAGTGTTTTATTACTTTTCAACATACATGCTTTCATTTATGTACCCTTTTCATATCTATGAACTAATATTTAGAAGCAAGCAGTGTTTTCTCATGGAAAGAGATACAGTAATATAAATGGACATCCAAGTAATCCAGTTCAAGGATTCGCTCACCCTTAAAGTTGAATACGTGTATGGATAGTGGTAAGCAAAGTAGCAGACATCATCCTTGTGTGGGAAGTTCACGGTGAATGTAATTGTGTAATAGGATTTTCCTTTCTGACCACCAGCAGCAATTGAACTTCTAGCAAAGTGATTCCTAAAAGTGAAGTGAAACCATCATAAAAAAAAAAAGTGTTAGAGATTTGTAGATATTTTTGCTACATCAGATGTTGTCATTTCTGAACATATAACAAAAACCCTCTGGCTCTGAGAAGTGAGAGATCACATGATGGTTACACTTGTATGCTGTTGTGTACACTGCTGCTACTACTGGTAGTAGCACACTGGAGTAGAAATGGTGGGAAATTTTAATGGGGTGGGGGTAGAAGGGGGAACCAAAACAGACAGCCATTGAACAGAATGGATGACAAGTGGGGACCCTACAGCTCCTCCCATGACAGGGCCATTTGTGAAAATATGCAGTTTTCCTGTTTTACATTCTAAAGATCTCGCCAATAAAAAAAAAAAAAAAAAAAGGAGTGATACCTAGAAAGAGGTTCCATCACAGGATCCCAAAGAGAAAGTCAACAATACCACATTCAAAGTATTAAAGGTATTAAGGTTAAATTCTTAATAAAAATATGCTTAAATATTTATATACACAAGTTATTGAATTCATACAATGTTCCCAGAAAATTTTATCAACATAGCATTGACAAAATACTTAATTTATTTTCTAAATTCATTTGTCAACATCTAAAACTTAAATAAAAATAAAAAAAAAACCAAACAAACCCACCACCACACAACTGCTTTGCGATAGAAATATTACAAGTAAATTACCACAATTTCATGGATGTGCTTGTTCTATTCATGTAAATTAGATTTTGTTCTAATCTTCAACGTAAAACAGATTTGCTTACCTCCATTTTTTGTTGGCATACTTACTTGTAGTAACAAATATCTGTCCCAACACGAGTCCACCATGGCCTGGAATTTAACGCCTCCTGAACAGAATACATGAGGGGCTGCATACCTTTAAGAAAAAAGGATTAGATTTTTATCTTAAGGTCATAGAATTCTGTTTGTACAGTTAATGAGCAGTGGATCACATCTGAATACAGTCTCATGTGAGCACACTATATTCATTTTACTTTTTATAGAAGTCTAACCTACAGAGTCCATTATAAAGATTGAATGTCATACCGTCTTCTAACTAACAGCCAAGAGACATATTAAATGAAAAATGACTCAAGATGAGCAAATGAAGCGGTCAAGGTTCCTTCCCCACCTCTGAACTCTAGGGTACAGATGTGGGGACCTGCATGAAAACCTCGTAAGCTTACTTTTACCAGCTTAGGTTAAAACTTCCCCAAGGTGCAAACTATTTTACCCTTTGCCCTTAGACTTCCACTGCCACCTCCAAATGTTTATCTGGGAAAGCGTTGTTTGGAAACGTCTTTCCCCCCAAATCCTCCCAACCCTTGCACCCCACTTCCTGGGGAAGGTTTGGTGAGGATTATTACCCATTTGCGTACGTGACCACAGACCCAAACCCTTGGATCTTAAGAACAATGAAAAAGCATTCAGTTTCTGAAAAGAGAGATTTTAATAGAAGTAAAAAGTAAAAAAGAATCACCTCTGTAAAATCAGGATGGTAAATACCTTACAGGGTAATTAGATTCAAAACAGAGAATCCCTCTAGGCAAAACCTTAGAGACACAGACAGGAATATCCACTCTATTCAGCACAGCTTAGTTTCTCAGCCATTTAAAGAAATCATAATCTAACGCATATCTAGCTAGATTACTTACTCAATTTTAAGAGTCCATTCCTGTTCTGTTCCCGGCAAAAGCATCACACAGACAGACACAGAACCTTTGTTTTTCTCCCTTCTCCCAGCTTTTGAAAGTATCTTGTCTCCTTATTGGTCATTTTGGTCAGGTGCCAGTGAGGTTATCCTAGCTTCTTAACCCTTTACAGGTGAGAGGATTTTTCCTCTGGCCAGGAGGGATTTTCCCTTCCCTTTATATTTATGACAGAAGCATAGGTCAAAAAGACTAAATGTAATTTAAAAATAATGTAGTGGCGTGAATGGACACTAAAACAGGAAGAACCTGGATTTAAATCACATCTAACCCACTGTCACTATAAAGTTTCATAGAAAGTCTCAGCCTTCTCGTATCTCAGGCCACACACCTGAACTGGCATGTGAGCAAACCTTCAGTGCATAGCAGCAGGGTCTAAACCAAGGGAGGGCAAACTACGGCCCGCAGGCCAGATCCGGCCCGTGAGGGCTTTCAGGTCAGCCCGCAGGATTGCCAGCCTTGTGGCTCAGCGGGGCTAAGGCAGGCTCCCTACCTGCCCTGGCGCTGCTCCCGGAAGCGGCCGGCACCACATCCCTGTGGCTCCTAGGGGTGAGAGGCAGAGGGCTTTGTACACCGCCCTCGCCTGCAGGCACCATCCCCTGCAGCTCCCACTGGCTGGGAACCACGGCCAAAGGGAGCTATGGGGATGGTACCCACAGGTGAGGGCAGTGTGCGGTGGAGCTGCCTGCCCTGCCCCGCCCCACCCCCAGGAGCCACTGCCGGACATGCTGGCCACTTCCAGGAGTGGCATGGGCCCAGGGCAAGCAGGGAGCCTGCCTTAGCCCTGCTACGTGCTGCTGGCACCCTGGAGCTGCTCAAGGTAAGTGGCACGGGACCGGAGCCTGCACCCCAAACCCTTCCTGCACCCCACCCCTCTGCCCTGAGCTGCCTAACCCCCTGCCTTGAGCCTCCTGCCACACTCCGCACCCACTCCAGTACCCCAACCCTCTGTCCCAAGCCCCCTGCCACACCTCGCCCTCCTGTCCTGAGCCCCCTCCTGTACCCCAACCCCTTGCCCTGAGCCCCCTCCTGCACACTGCACTCCCTCCTGCACCAGCCCTACATTCATGGCCCTGCATACAATTTCCCCACCCAGATGTGGCCCTTGGGCCAAAAAGTTTGCCCACCCGTGGTCTAAACAGAGCAATTAATATGCAACATGTTAGTGTGCTTTAGATCACAGTCCCATAGTATGCATTACCCCACTGAGCAGACAAGCCTGCAGTCAGTTTGGACTATCCAGCAACTTCATAAAAATCAAAATTTGCTAATGAATAATTAGGAAGCAGATAATAGGACTTACTTTGTTTGAGTCCATTATTTGTTAAGAATAGTCCACTTAGCTCTAAGAGGAATTTTACACATTTCATAGCAAGGTTTCAGGGAAAGGATTATGACTTTTGAGTTGCCAGAAGTAGTTTAGAAAAAATCTGACCAAGAAGTTTATGTGGACAACACATTGCAAAGACCCATTATGTGTTACGTATCCGGTCTTACTCCAACTGATTCTCCACACAGATTCCACTCTGGATGACTACTAATTGCCTAGTTTTTTTTTTAGAAGTGAACTATGATTGTCGGATAGCCCTACCCAAACTAGTATCTGACCTGGACGCTTGTATCAAGGAATAGCAAATGATAAATGTGTGGCTCAAGCTCCATGTTGCTGTTCTACCTATCGCTGATACTGGGAAGTGAACTAAGCAGGCCACCAAGGCCATTTGAGCCCTAATAAGTCTAGAGGGATCTTCCATATCCAGATTGTAACAAGTCTTGATATAGACCAAGACCCACTTAGCACTGGTCTACACTACGAGTTTAGGTCGAATTTAGCCGCGTTAGATCGATTTAACCCTGCACCTATCCACACAACGAAGCCATTTTTGTTGACTTAAAAGGCTCTTAAAATCGATTTCTGTACTCCTCCCTGAAGGGATTAGCCCTGCAATCAACAACATTGCTGGGTCGAATTTGGGGTAGTGTGGACGCAGTTTGATGGTATTGGCCTCCGGGAGCTACCCTAGAGTGCTCCATTGTGACTGCTCTGGACAGCGCTCTCAACTCAGATGCACTAGCCAGGTACACAGGAAAAGCACTGGGAATTTTGAAATTTAATTTCCTGTTCAGCCAGTTTGGCGAGCTCATCAGTAGAGGTGACCATGCAGTCCCAGAATCGCAAAAGAGCTCCAGCATGGACCGAATGGAAGATACTGGATCTGATCATTGTATGGGGAGATGAATCTGTGCTATCAGAACTCCGTTCCAAAAGACAAAATGCCAATATATTTGAAGAAAAACAAAAAATCTCCAAGGGCATGATGGACAGAGGCTATAACAGGGACCCGCAGCAGTGCCGCGTGAAAATTAAGGAGCTCAGGCAAGCCTACCAAAAACCAAAGAGAGACAAACGGCCACTCCGGGTCAGAGCCCCAGACATGCCGGTTCTATGATGAGCTGCATGTGATTCTAGGGGGTGCCCCTACCACTACCCCACCACCTGTCCATGGACACCTGCAAGGGGGGGAAGTTTCACGCAACAGGGATGAGGATTTTGGGGATGAGGAAGATGATGACACAACAGGCAAGCGGAGAAACTGTTCTCCCAACAGCCAGGAACTGTTACTGGAGCCAATACCCTCCCAAGGCAGGCTCCCGGACCATGAAGCCAGAGAAGGCACCTCTGGTGAGTGTACCTCTGTAAATATAATACATGGTTTAAAAGCAAGTGTGTTTAATGAGTAATTTGCCCTGAAGACTTGGGCTGCATTCACGGCCAGTACAGCCACTGGAAAAGAAGGCCACTGGCATTTTGGGATGTATATGTAGGGGCACTGCCAGCAGACCGAGGGATGTGATCGTTCCCCTCTATTCGACATTGGTGAGCCCTTATCTGGAGTACTGTGTCCAGTTTTGGACTCCACACTACAAGAAGGATGTGAAAAAATTGGAAAGAGTCCAGTGGAGGGCAACAAAAATGATTAGGGGACTGGAACACATGACTTATGAGGAGAGGCTGAGGGAACTGGGATTGTTTAGTCTGCGGAATGAGGGGGGGATTTGATAGCTGCTTTCAACTACCCAAAAGGGTAGTTGGAAAGGGTTCCAAAGAGGATAGATCTAGACTGTTCTCAGCGGTAGCTGATGACAGAACAAGGAGTAATGGTCTCAAGTTGCAGTGGGGGAGGTTTAGGTTGGATATTAGGAAAAACTTTTTCACTAGGAGGGTGGTGAAACACTGGAATGCGTTACCTAGGGAAGTGGTGGAATCTCCTTCCTTAGATATTTTTAAGGTCAGGCTTGACAAAGCCCTGGCTGGGATGATTTAGTTGGGGATTGGTCCTGCTTTGAGCAGGGGGTTGGACTGGATGACCTCCTGAGGTCCCTTCCAACCCTGATATTCTATAATTCTATGAAAAGTCTGTTAATGTGTCTGGGGATGGAGCAGAAATCCTCCAGGGACATTATTAAGGGTGGCCATTCCTGCTGGGCTGTTTGCCTGTGGCTGAAAAGAAATCATCCCCACTTTTAGCCATGTGGTGGGGGGAGAGGAGGGCACGTTCATGCTGAGCTATTCGCATTTGGCTGGCAGGGATCGTCCCTGATACTAGTCATGCGGTGGGAGGAGGGGTGAAGCGATCATCCCAGAGACTTGGATTGGGGGTGGGGGCAGGGTTTAGTGGGGTCTGTGCTGCACATTAACCCAAAAACAGCAGCCCCTCCTTTTAAATGGCCAACCCAACAGGTGCTTGGTATGGGAAAGGAGGGTGCTGCTGTTTGAAACCATTCCCACGTGTTATGAAGGCTGAAGAAGCCAAAAGACTGCGGCTTACCATGGCTGCCTGCAAGCCGATTTCTGTTGCCTGGCCCTGCGTTTGATCTCTCACATCAAACCGGCAGGCCATCAATATAAGAGGCAAAATGGACCTTGTACCGAAAGCACATGTGCTATGTAATGTTAACAGCTTGGTTCACCATGAAAGAGTCTATCCATTGTTTTCTAAAATGTGTCTTTTTAAATATTACTCTCCCTTTTTTCCTCCCGCAGCTGCAAACGTTTCAACGCTTCCCCTATTATCTCCGTCCCAGAGGCTAGCGCAGATAAGGTGAAAAAAAATGCACTCGCAATGAAATGTTCTCTGAGCTCCTGCAGTCCTCCCACACTGAAAGAACTCAGCAGAATGCGTGGAGGCAAACAATGGCAGAGTCCAGGAAAACAGAAAATGAACGTGAGGACAGGAGGGACAGGTAAGATGAGAGGTTGCAGGAGCAAGAGGAAAGGTGGCAGCAGCATGATGAGAGGAGGCAGGATGCAATGCTGAGGCTACTGGGGGGGATGAAACTGATATGCTGTGGGGCCTGGTGGAGCTGCAGAAAAGACAGCAGGAGCACAGACCGCCGCTGCAGCCTGTGTAACCACCCACCCACCTCCCCAAGTTCCAAAGCCTCCTCACCCAGATGACCAAGAACACGGGGGCGGCACACTCCGGGCACCCAACCACACCACCCCAGAGGACTGCCCAAGCAACAGAAGACTGGCATTCAATAAGTTTTGAAGTGCAGTGTGGCCTTGTCTTTTCCTCCTCCCCTCATCAACCACCCCACCTGGTGCTTCCTTCCTCCCCAACACCCTCCCGGGCTACCTTGGCAGTTATCCCCCTATTTGTTTGATGAATAAATAAAGAATGCATGATTTTGAAACAACAGTGACTTTATTGCCTCTGCAAGCAGTGATTGAAGGGTGGTTGGCTTACAGGGAAGTAGAGTGAACCAAGGGGGCAGGTTTTCATCAAGGAGAAACAAACAGAACTGTCATACCGTAGCCTGGTCAACCATGAAACTGGTTTTCAAAGCTTCTCTGATGCATAGCACGCCCTGCTGTGCTCTTCTAATCGCCCTGGTGTCTGACTGCATGTAATCAGTGGCCAGGCCCACCCCACCAAAAACGTCTCCCCCTTACTCTCACAGATATTGCGAAGCACACATCAAGCAGCAGCAACAATGGGAATATTGGTTTTGCTGAGGTCTAACCGAGTCAGTAAACTGCACCAGCGTGCTTTTCAACATCCAAATGCACATTCTACCACCATTCTCCACTTGCTCAGCCTGTAGTTGAACAGCTCCTTACGACTGTCTAGGGTGCCTGTGTACAGCTTCATAAGCCATGGCATTAAGGGGTAGGCTGGGTCCCCAAGGATAACTATAGGCATTTCAACATCCCCAACAGTTATTTTCTGGTCTGGGAAGTAAGTCCCTTCCTGAAGCTGTTCAAACAGACCAGAGTTCCTTAAGATGCAAGCATCATGTACCTTTCCCGGCAATCCCACACTGATGTCTATGAAACGTCCCTTGTGATCCACCAGTACTTGCAGCACCATTGAAAAGTACCCCGTAATGGCTGCCAAGGTGGTCCGGTCCCAAAGACAGGAATATGCGTTCCGTCTATCACCCCACCACAGTTAGGGAATCCCATTGCAGCAAAGCCATCCACTATGACCTGCACATTTCCCAGAGTCACTACCTTGATAGCAGCAGCTCAGTGACTGCATTGGCTACTTGGATCACAGCAGCTTCCACAGTAGATTTGCCCACTCCCAATTGATTCCCGACTGATCGGTAGCTCTCTGGCGTTGCAAGCTTCCAGAAGGCTATCACCACTCGCTT
The DNA here is from genome assembly GCF_965140285.1 of Lepidochelys kempii. Taxonomy (NCBI): domain Eukaryota; kingdom Metazoa; phylum Chordata; order Testudines; family Cheloniidae; genus Lepidochelys; species Lepidochelys kempii. The sequence continues at coordinate 91,332,462 of NC_136384.1, read as the reverse complement.
GTGAGGGCTGCTCTCATCTTGGTATTCTTGCGCCTCAGGGCAGGGGAAAGCAAGTCACAAAGTTCCATGAAAGTGTCCTTATGCATGAGAAAGTTTCTCAGCCACTGGGAATTATCCCAGACCTGCAACACTATGTGGTCCCACCAGTCTGTGCTTGTTTCCCGGGCCCAGAATCAGTGTTCCACAGCATAAATCTGCCCCATTGCCACCAGTATGTCCAAATTGTCGTACTTTGAGAGAAGTCTGCGTCCTTGTCCTCATCACTCTAGTCACCACGCTGCCATCGCTTCCTCGCCTGCTTTTGCAGGTTCTGGTTCTGCACATACTGCAGGATAATGCGCGAGGTGTTCACAATACTCATAAATGCCGTGGTGATCTGAGCGGGCTCCAGGCTTGCTATGGTATGGCGTCTGCAGGAGAGCAGAGTTGCAGCGGAAGCGGTGGCTGACGACTGATGCCACGAGAATAGATATTTATAGAGAACGACGAGAGGACCTGCGAGGTGGATTCATGAGAGCAGGAGAGCAGAGTTGAGGTGGAAGTTAGCACCGCACACATTTCCTGAGGAAGAACACCTGTATCCGGGAGCCCATGACAGACAACATGGACAAATTCGCTATTGAGACAATAGCAACAGAGCAGAGTTGCAGCAGAAGCGGTAGATGACGACGGTTACAGTCCTACTGCACCGTCTGCTGAAAGCAATGTGGCTTCCGCACGGAAAAAAGGCAGGAAACGATTGTCGGCCGTTGCTTTCACGGAGGGAGGGGCGACTGACGACATGTACCCAGAACCATCTGCGACAATGTTTTTGCCCCATCAGGCATTGGGAGCTTAACACAGAATTCCAATGGGTGGTGGAGACTGCGGGAACTGTGGAACAGCTAGCCACAGTGCACCACTCCTTAAGTCAATGCTAGCCATGGTAGTGAGGACGCACTCCGCCGACTTAATGCGCTTAGTGTGGACATACACAATCGACTGTATAAAATCGATTCTAAAAAACAACTTCTATAATATTAACTTAATTTCACAGCATACACGTACCCTTAGTCTCTGGGATGATATGGGTTGTTTCAAAACTTTCAGCAAACACCATAAAGAAAGTGTGTACCGGCATGGCCTGGTTCTATCTAATGTGAAGTTTCATTTCACCTGGCATAGAACATGGGTTAGGAAAGAAAACCAGGAGGTGAATTGACAGATTGACGAGGAAGTTGGAAGCTGCCTTGCATAGAAAACTTAGGGTGAGACCCGAGGGAGTCCTTGACCTTGTGAAAGACCATATATGGGCGGCCTGGCCTTGAGGACCTGAATCCCTCCTATCTGAAAAACAAAACGCTACCAGAAAGACAGTTTTCACCGATAATTAGAGCAGGTAGCTGTAGGCGAAGAGGGAGACTCCATCAATATAATCAATAGTGAAATAGGGTCTCAAGAAGCAGAGGTTTTTCCTGACTGGTGAGTGTAAAGTCTAGAACCCAGGCCTGCAGAGCTCCCAGGCTGCTGACATCTTCATGTTGTCACCCAGCAGCAGCTGTCACAAGCTTGAACTCCACTTGCCCATGCCCTACTGTGGACACAGACCATGGGAAGCAGTCTGACAGGCTGCAGCCTCGTGTCTCCTGACTGGCTCCCTTGCCTATATAAACTCAAGAGGTATTTCAGGACATGTGCAGGCACCAGCCCAGATCTCCTGGAACTGACAACCATTCCAGCTCCTTGCTCCTGAACTCCTGGCTTTGACCCCAGCTTGACTTGGACTTCATCTCCTGACCCAGCCCCTGAAACCTGACTCGAACTCTGAACCTTGGTATTGACCCTGGCCTGGAATCTATGGACTCCTCTGCTACTCCCAGCCTCAGGGTTTACCCAGCTCTGACCCTTGGTCCTGACTGCCCCACTGTGGGATGTGAAAAGACAACGTGGTCTTGTAAATAGGGAGGATTTGCAGAGATCACTGCCAGCTAAACCCTTATCAGGCTTAGAGACAGACCCAAATATTTCAGGGAAAGTAAACTGTCTAGTATCACTGCAATTGGAGCTGCCACTGGAGAAAGGTGTTGCTGAATTGCCTAAATAGAAACATTTCTTTCATTTGGCTTTTTATATCGGCCTGGTTAAAGGTTTTCCACCCTGAAGCAAGATGTCTTAAACAGTAGTAGATCAGCTTCTTTCTGAAGACATTATCCAGGCAGCATTCAAGCTATCCAGTGCAAGGATGTCTGGTTTGGGTACAGGCTCTGGCCTTGTTCTGAGAGTCCAGGTTGGGCAGAACCAGCAAGGTAAGGAGTTTCTCTAGGTCTGAGTACCAAAATTGCCTAGCTCATGCTATCCTGACTCCCCCACCGTGGACAGTACCAGATGCTTCAGAAAGTGTAACAGAGGTGTGGTATCCATCCTAACCTCCATTAGAGATCGGGCTCAAGCCTTCAAGCAGGAGGTTTAATATTCCTTCCAAAAATGTTGATAGGAAAATACAAGAGGGTTTAGACATTTCTATGGATAACAAGAATAACGAGCATTCTTGCTAAATTCTTGGCCTAAACAACTTCTTGTGACAATCAGTCCCTCATTTTAATTATGGGCTCTGTGAAAAAGTACTATCCTGCAATGATTGCAGCTACTGAGTGGGCACCTGAACTTTTCTTGGTGGGTTATAAATCAAAATGGAGCCTTCTGTTTCTGCCTAGCTGCACAGCTGATTCAGAAAAACACTATTTAACTTTCAATTTGATTATCCAGAGAAACGAAGAATAGCTTCACACTTAGTTGGACTCTCGGACCTAAACAGCAGGGCTTCATACTCTTCCCACTGATCTTTACATTCCGCTTTGATCCATGTCACAAGCAGGCTCTTTTGGTGTTCAGGTCTTTTGAGTAACAGACTATGCCTGACGTTCAGTACAAGACTGCCAACTAAGTCTCAAGCATCCTCCACTAGAAAGAGTTTGATGGGTTCTTTGTGCTCCTCCAGGTTCAGGAAGTGAAGGCAAGACAGATGAAACATCTATCTAGGTCTGATCTTTCACTCAAGTACCAAAGGCATTGAACACAGCTGTCTGTGACCAACACTGTGGCATCACAAGGACCACAGCACCTGAAGTCTGCCTTAATAATGCCACAGAGGTTTGCAGACCCAACTACTGGTACAGAGGCACAGGAAGGCTGAAAAACACAAGAGCTGAAAAACTAGCTCTGGATGGCCATATTGACACTGGTGAAAAAAACAACTTTTAAAAAAACTAAACTAACCAGGAAAATGCCCAAAAGGGCAAAAAAAAGAAAGACTGATGAAGGAAGTGTTCTAAGGCCACTGATTCTTTGGTGGATGGAAGAAAAGAACAGTAGTGGGGACCATGCTCTTTTTTATGTCAACATGTAGTTTGGAAGAGTGTACGCCCAGCCCCAACAGACACTACTGACTAGAAATTTCAGATATCACATGGGAAGTATGAATATTTCCAAAGTGGGGATGTAAATAAACAATTTTGAAAAGAGAACTTGAGTTTTTTTCCACTTAAACCTACAGCTCATTCTGGTCTCCTACATGGATTTACTGATTACATTCAGTAACATGACATTTTCCCCTCACACATAAATCCCCAAAATCCAGGAGACAAAGTTGTTTGACCATGTTTGCACTTATTTTCATTTACTAAAACATGCAAAAACTTTCAAGGAGGGTCTTAATGGCTCCCAGTTTTCATCCTCTTGGCGCAATGTAGAACAACTCAGCTTTTCTTTTCCAGCACCTTATGATAATAGCCTTACCACAATTTTAGTAGGAGCCTGGAACAGCATTCTTATACTTCAGTTTTACTCAAAAAATAATTGTAATGACATCACCACATGAAATATTATGAGTTTCATTTGTAAGAAAGAGATTAATAATCTAGGGATCCCAGGGGGGAAAAGGTATCCTGTTCTGGATAGTCCAGTAGGTCTCCCTACATGCTAGTTTTCCATCCCTTTTGAAAAGAAGTCTTACCATAATTAAACTGACTGTTCGACTTTTCACAGTTGATGATGTTAAACCGGTAACCAATGCCTGGCCGCATTCCACTGACTTCAAAATAAAACCATTGATGATAGTGATTGCTGTTTATATCTGAGTTCAGAATGAGATCATACTCGTTTCTGAAGATTAACAAAGAGAAATAAGTCTTCTTAAAATAAGAAATTTGCAGTATATATGCAAAAAGAAGAAAATGAAAGAGCTCTTACTTTCTAATTTGAATAACTTTGCGCAGATTTCCAGACTCAAATTTGGAGTTGAACTTCAAAAACTCCCCCTCTTCTGGCACTGAATAACTTTAAAAAGAAAGAAAGAAAGAAAAAAGACCATTGTAAGTAAAATGGATCTTTGGAACTCATTTGTTAATTCAGATTTTTGATTGGAAATCTATATAGAATAAATACATTCAGGATTACAGCAAAAAAGGTACAGTATTGTCCTTATTAAGACGACAGGCTTTACCACAGACTTCACAACTACTGTACTTTATCTTAAGCCAGAATAGTTTCCTTAAAGAAAGCAAAATTGACAATCAAATTGAAGATTGTTGTAAAACAAATATAGCCTACCTGGGATTATCAAGGTCATACATGATTCTGTCTATAATATCATTCTGATGGATCAGTCTTTCAATATCTTGGGATATTTTTGTCCTGTAGTAAGAAGAGAATCCTCACTTAAAATACATTTTACAACAGTAACTAGAAATGGTACATAATTTGTTTGTCAACAAAGCTATAACACAAACATGCAGGGCCTGATTTTCAGTGAAGCCTCCATGTCATCCCCATGCGTGCACTTGTGGTGTGCAAGCACCTGCATTACAGAGGTGACCAATTCTAACACTTGCTTGTGCAGGGGTTGAATCTTCATGTACAAAACTCATTGGGGTTTAACTTTTATGAAATAATTTGTTATTATAATTATAGCAGAAGCTCAGTATGTGATCTATATTTGGTATTAGTGCTTAAAACTAGGTAACCTTTGAAAATGATTCCGTTATAAGAGTAATTTATACAAGTCCTTCTGTAACTAAAATAAGGGATTTTAGGAGCTAGGCCAGTGTTTCTCAAATGTGGCCATTGTGGCCACGTGAGGCTTTTTGTGCAGCCACGACAGCCTCCTTGCTAGTGATTGGGGGATGGAGGAGGAGGAGAGAGAAGCATCGGCCCCACCCACTCCCTCCTTGTTGCTTCTTGATGCCCCACCCTGCACCGCCGCTGGAGAGAGGTGGGGCACAACGCTGCACGAGCAAGGTGAGTTCTTGACCCATCTTGTGGGGAGGGGGTTTGGGTGGCAGGCTCCAGCAGCAGGACTTCGGGAGCCTGGCCGTGACCCCAGGCTCTGACTGCGGGACAGCGAATACTGACACACTCACAACCGGCTCCGGCCAAGCAGCCCTGGCCTCCAGCTGTGGGGCTTCAGCCTCCAAGACCTGCTTCCAGCTATGTGGCAGGTGCTGGCCCCCAGCTCCAGTCCTGAGCTCAGGCCGTGAAGTGGTCAGCGCTGGCCCCAGGCACCAATCTAGCCCTAGCTGCATGGCAGCAGGCTCCAACCACGGGACTTTGGTGCTTAACCTCTGGCCACGGGTGCTGATCCCCAGCTCTGGCCACGGAGCTTCAGTTGGCCTCTGGCCTGCAGTTCCAGCTGTGCGGTGGCCCCAGGCTCCAGCTAAACGGACCTGGCCCTAGCTGCATGGCAGCAGGCGCCAACCCACAGCTCTGTTCCCGGGCTCCAGCCATATGGTGGTGGGAGCTAGCCCCAGGTGCTGATTCATGGCACTGACCCCTAGCTTCAGCCACGCAGCAGCGAGTACTGGCTCCTGGCTCAAGCCACGCAGCCCTGGGCTCTGGCACCCAGCTCCGGCCATATGGCGGCAGGTACTGATCCTGGGCACAGACCCACAACTCCAGTTGTGTGGCAGCGGGCTCCGATCCCTGGCTTCGGCCACGCAGTTCCCGTCCCCAGCTCCGGGCTCTGGCAGTGGGCACTGAGCCCTGGCTGCATGGCAGCCAACACCAGGCTCTGACCACATGACAGTGGGACTCACCACCCATCCTCATCACTCCTGGCCCCGCTGCCTCCCACTGCTCCACATCTATCCCCCATATTGCCCCGGGCCCTCGCTGCCTTCCCCAACCCCGAATCCATCCCACTATTGCCTCTGGCCCTTGCTGCCTCCCCTTTTGCCACCATCCCCTCCTTCAGGGAGAAAAAAGTGATATTAACAAACATGCAAGAATCACCTTTCACAGCAGACTTATTAGCTATCTGTGAAAAGTGGTACTTGTATGTTTATTAATATCACTTCTCTCTTTTCATAGCCACCCAGGTAGCTACTAAGTGTGCTGTGATATTTACAAATATCACTCCCAAACTGGAAGGCAGCATTATTGAGTCTGCCAAAAAACCCGGCAAATATACATTACAATGATGTGGATGTGTATCTGGACACATTTAGTTGTTTTTCCTGAAGTTAATTAAGTATTTTAGGAAAAAGTGTCAGTACAACCATCAGTGAGAGTTGGTGGCTGCAGTCTGAGACCATCAAAAAATTTGTTGAGAACCCCTGGGCTAGGCTGTGGAGTGAGTGGGTTAGGACATTACTCTTTCACCTCTGGAGATCTAGGTTCATCTACTGACTGGGTCACAAATGAGAATGAGTTTGGTGGTCTCAGACAAATGCTTGGTGGACATTTTATCTATATTACAAATCACTGCATAATTGGCAGTATCTGTTCAAAGGAGGCGCTGGACTGGAAAAGCTAGAGTGTATATTAGCTGAGCTGTGTGGGAAAACTTGCACACCAGCTGCGATAAAATAGAAAGAAGCCGATTAACCCTGTAGGGTGTTGTAGTGCAGTCTGAAAGTGGGTTCAGGCTGGCAATTACCTGCACTTAAAGTAAATGTTGCTGGGGAGAAGATACGCCATTTCTTGTTAACCTAAGACAGTCTAACCACAAGAGTAACCAATCTTAAAAGAAATCACAAGCCCAACAAGTTACTCATGTAGCAGGAAAGACTGTCTAGGAGATAGGCCACTGGGACCTAGCTTCAATTCCTGGCTCAGCCACAGGACTTCCTACATGACCTGAGCAAGTCACTTTATCTACCCTATGCCTCACTTCCCTATCTGTAAAATAGGGAAATATTATCCCTATCTCAGCAGGGTGTTGTCAGAATAAAATCCATTAACGATGTGAGGTATTCAGATACCTCAGTGACAAGAGACATAAATTAAAATGATAATGGAAATGAACTGGGAAAAACTGCAGAAAAAAAATAAAGGTAAAAGATAAAGGCAAAAGCAACATTTTCAACTACCTGAAAGGGGGTTCCAAAGAGGATGGCTCTAGACTGTTCTCAATGGTAGCAGATGACAGAACGAGGAGTAATGGTCTCAAGTTGCAGTGGGGGAGGTTTAGATTGGATATTAGGAAAAACTTTTTCACTAAGAGGGTGGTGAAACACTGGAATGCGTTACCTAGGGAGGTGGTAGAATCTCCTTCCTTAGAGGTTTTTAAGGTCAGGCTTGACAAAGCCCTGGCTGGGATGATTTAACTGGGAATTGGTCCTGCTTCGAGCAGGGGGTTGGACTAGATGACCTTCTGGGGTCCCTTCCAACCCTGATATTCTATGATACTGAACATTTTTAACCAGCTAATAGTTGTGGGGCTGGAAAAAAAAGATAGCTGAAGATATTTATGTTTAAAAACAAAGAAAACTGGAAAAGCAAAAGAGATTACTTACCTGCAATTCTTCTTCTCTAACAGCAGCAATTATAATAGATTCACACTCTTGGATTTTGGTCTCAGGTACGAGAAGCTATCTAGCCATATTTAGAAGCTATCTAGCTAAAGAATTTAGAACTTTGGGATAGTCATGAGACTGGTGACTCATGGATCTTGAGTGATCATCCCAGCTTCCAAAATACCTGATCTTTAAAAAGCCCTAAAATGTACAGTAAGAACATAACCCTCAAATCTCAGGGTATAAAAGAGCGGGTGTATATCTAGTAAATATTAACTTTAGCAAACTTGAATTACATTCTTCTCTGAAGGGGAGTTATAAGAGGATCCATGATTCAGTTAAAAAGCTCAAAATAGTTTCCTCAACAAAAATCATTTGGTCAATCCCTAGACAGATCTGCTTCACAATTCTTTCCCAAGTCAAAAAACAAAACAAAGCAAAAAAACAGTGCATGAAAACCATGATAATGGATTACTTACCCCTTCTTCTTAGAGAAACTAACAGTGTCTTTGCATCCCCACCTCCCACCAAAATCAGACTCTCCTTGTTCTGAGGAAAGGGAGCTATTTATATACCCAGCCCCAGTGCAAGCAGAACTTGTTAAAACCCTTGGAGAACAGCCCCAGCTGCCCTTCTCTCTTAGGGCTTGTCTACACTATGCAACTTTGAGGGACAAGGCTGTGCTTTTCAAGTACCTGTGAAAGACAAAGTTTTGAGTACAAAACTTTGTCTTTCACAGGTACTTGAAAAGCACAGCCTTGTCCCTCAAAGTTGCATAGTGTAGACAAGCCCTAAGAGAGAAGGGCAGCTGGGGCTGTTCTCCAAGGGTTTTAACAAGTTCTGCTTTCACTGGGGCTGGGTATATAAATAGCTCCCTTTCCTCAGAACAAGGAGAGTGCAGACAAGCCCTTAGTCTGGGGGGGGGGGGAAGGGGTGAGCGAGTGACTCCTCAAACCACACAATCCCAGTGTAATCCCTTTGTACTGAGTAGAGAGAACAGAGTTTTAGCCTACTCCACTCTTAGAATTCCAGCCTTGGGTCCTGAACACAGACAGCGGCATGAGTTTCTTCCTCAAACTTCCAACTGCCTCACAAAGCCAATTCCCCCAGCAGTCCCATCTCCTATCCTCCAGTAATGCTTAACTTTAGAAACTTATCATTTACTGCTTACACCCTCCATTTATTTTCACATTAAGCTTTAAAGGCAGTATTTCTCATTTCAGAAAAACTTTTTTGGTAGCTTAACATTCAGATAGCTTTAATTACAGAAAATTATACCAAAAACTTCTTTCACAATAGAACTTCATTACCTTGTTTACTAGTTTGTACCAGCTTGTCATTTGCTTTCAGAACAATTTTCTTTGAAAATGTTTGAGAGACAAGACTATAAACAAAGTTGATAATTTTATACATTAAATATGAATTTCTTATTTGTATATTCTTGCAACAATTGGTCTTTCAAAGAAATGTATCAACTCACCTCTGTACACCATAAGGTCTTTCTAAGATAGGCTCCTTAAATGGAGGTGGAATGTGACCAAAGTAATCTGGGTAAGCCACTTCTGAATATTCAGGAACAGACTTTGTGTTTTTCACAATCTCAATATAAAGATCAGGGTCATGTAGTGGCAATATATCAGGCACCTCAAGCATCACTTGCTCCCCTGATGAATGCGAGCTGGAATCATCCTCTTCCTCAGGATCAACACCCGTGAAGCACAGCTTTCCCAGCTGGACAGATCGTCCCTCAAACAGAACACTTCCACAAGATGAAACATGCTGGCAAGGTTTATTACAAGTGAGTGAGGTAAGGCTAGTTTTGCTTTCTTTCTTCGTTACACACCCTGTTTTGTAATACTGTTCATTTTTTGAAGTATTCTGCAGAGTGATCCTGTCCAAGCCTTTCACTATTTCATAGCTTAGGCACTGGCATGACGAAAGCAGTTTCTTTTGATCACTTTGCTGCTGTAAACTATTGTCTTTGTTGCTGTCTTTCTTTGGCAAATCCAAAAAGGCTGGCCTTTTATTACACTCCCCTGCTTGCAAGTGATTGCTCTCTTTCATAGTAATTCCCTTGACTGAGTGATTTGCTTCTACAGACTGCTCCTCTCCTGCCGTAGGAACAACAATAGGTCCACCTAGATTTGCATCAGATGCAAAAGGCTTTGGTTCCTTGGAGACTAAGTCATAGTCCTTTACAAAAAAAAAACACAGAACATGATTAGGAAACAGTTTTTCACATTTTAAAAGTTTGTTTGTATTCGCTTATAAAAGGACGCTTTTCCTTTCCATGATTTTTAGTGGCAATAAAATAAGGTATTCAGGATAAACATAATCCTAAAAAGTTTGCCTGTTAAGCTACAGAAACTTTGTAAAAGTTAACCTATTCCAAATGAAAAATGCCATGCCACCACCAAAATGAGGCAGTTCTTCAATGACATCACAAAACTTCCAAGTAATTTTTTTAAAATTGTACCATGAAATTAAAAAGGTGTGCAGCATTTAATCACATTGCAGATATATAATATTGCTGACATAAGAACTAGAAAGGTTCATCAACGTCTTTGTCCTCTCATTAAAAATAAACATTTCCACTTGATCAGTTTTTACCCGTTTGCTTTCCAGTTTTTCCAATATTCAGATATTAAACAAGAAATAAAATGTATTTCCCTCAAGTTTTGACCATTTCCTAGTCCCTTCTCTCATGCAGATTTAGCAGTGTCCTGCTGTATGAAGTCTAAAGGAGACTAGTTAGCTCTTATATGATAATTTTCATCTTTAGATCACCAAATGCTTTACAAAGGTGGGTAATCATCATTATCCCTATTTTAAAGCTGGGGACAATGAGGCAAAGAGATCAAGTAATTTGCCCAAGGTCACAGAGCAAGCCAACAGCAGAGCCAGGAAGAACACAGGTCTCCTGTCTGCCATACCAACAGTCAAAGTCCTAGGGAAACTATACACCTTCCTCAAAACCCCAAGAAACACTTTTGCCATAAGAAGTCAGACAAAAAGTAGCTATGAGAAGTCATCTTATGGCAGAAAGATATTTACTATTTCAAACATAAGTCTCTCATGTCATCAGATATGTACTCGCAAACAGTGGGAAAGTGCTCAGCTATTCATAGCTTCCAAGGCCTGAAGGGAGCACTGTGATCATCAAGTCTAACCTCCTATATAACACAGGCCATAGAATTTCCCCAAAACAAGTCCTGTTTGAACTGGAGCATATTCTTGTAGAAAAAAATCCAATCTTGATTTAGAAGAAGTGTCAATGACAGAGAATCCACCACAACTCTTGGTTAATTGTTCCAAAAAAAAAAAAAAAAAATGTACACCCCGTTTCCAGTCTGAAATTGTTTAGCTTCAACTTCCAACCATGGGATCTTGTTATACCTTTGTCTGCTAGACTGAAGACCCCATTATCAAGTATTTGTCCCCCATGTAGGTATTGATAGAAGTTAAGGGATGACTTGATCAGCCTCTGAGCTTCTTGAATCTATCACTAGATAGAGCTATCACATTTTCCAATTCCATCATCATTCTCATAGCTCTTCTCTGAACCCTCTCCAATTTATTAACATCCTTCCTGAATTGTGAGCACCTGAACTGAACATAATATTCTATCAGTGCTTGCACCAGTGCCATACTGAAAGGTAATATAATCGCTCTACTCCTACTGTTCATGCACCTAAGAATCACACTAGCCCTTTGGGCCACAGCACTGCACTGGGAGCTCATGTTCAGCTGATGATCCCCTATGACTTCTCCAGTCTTTTTCAGAGTGAGCGATGCTCAGCTTACAGTTTCCAATCCTGTAAGGAAGGCCTATAGTCTTTGTTTCTTACATTTGGCCATATTAAAATGCATATTGTTTGCTTCCATGCAGCTTACCAAACAATCCAGATTGCTTTGTACCTGTGACCTGTCCTCTTCAATATTTACCACACCCCCAATTTGTGTGTCATCTGCAAACTTTCAGTGTTGGTTTTATATTTTCAACAGAACAACTTTACACCAGTTTAGACATATCAAAGTTATTTTTTTAAACACTACTTTTTTCTGATTAGTTACAGCAAGATAGACACTGATTTATAATCTTAAAATAAAACTCTTATATTGCTAGTGTCACTAGGTAAGCTGAAAAATGATTGGCACTAGTGACTAGCTCAGTAACATAATTAAGACGTAGTATAAGGTTAAAAATGACTCAAAATGGTATTTTGGAGTTCACAAATCATTGCTTCAATTACTCCATATCAACTTTGATTAGTTTACAAATAAAAATTTGTTGCTGATTATACAAATAGCTGATTGTGTGTAATTATGTGATGCACTAATGAGATGCTTGAAGTACTGTTCTATTCTGAAAAAAGTGTTCATACAAAAAAAGGTACAGCCTCTTACATAACAGATCTGCTGTTATTTCAGAGCCGTCTTTACACTTGTGCCAAAAACAATTTTTACTCTTTTCTCTCATTAGCACAGCCACCATAGCAAGGAGAGTGACTTGTATCCTATTATTTCATGTGTATCAAAAAGATTTACTAATATTTTAAATTAGTTACATCTGTGTAAAACCACTGGAGGTGATGGGTTTACAGAGGCACTGTGAAATTTGACACGAAAGACAACTTCAAAACTACAGAGTTAAATATGGCATCCAGTTTGGCCTACAGAGTTTATTTATTATTAATTATTATTATTATTATATGTGGTGTTGAACAAGAGAGGAGGAAAAACTCAACCTGTGCTCCGAGTCAAGTTGATTTCAAAGGGCAAGAAACAAATAAAAAATGTCATTTTCTTTCAAGCCAAGTAAGTTTGTTCTGGAAGTTATTGAGACAAACATGGAATCCCATTGTACCATTTTTACAGTTATGATTCAGAAGAGATCTACAGTTTTCAAACATGCTGAAGTCATTTTCATTTAGTGTCATGAACACCCCCTCATAGTACCTGCTAAATCAATTGATTACTTGGAGCCTAAAGTCAATAGGGGCTCTTGTGACCATTTCCCTTTTAGCACAGCAATCATCATCCTAGCACTAAAAGCCAGCATTCCTTGTTATTTAAAAGAATATATAGTAATCTATGGTAAAATACAGTGTTCGTTACCAAGCATACCCTCTTTTCACATGCTCAGAGCATTCCATATGAGGATTCCATCTACAATCGTAGAATATCAGGATTGGAAGGGACCTCAGGAGGTCATCTAGTCCAACCCCCTGCTTGAAGCAGGACCAATCCCCAATTTTTGCCCCAAATGGCCCCCTCAAGGATTGAACTCACAACCTTAGATTTAGCAGGCCAATGCTCAAACCACTGAGCTATCCCTCCCCCCGAGGGATGTCCTTCCCCACACACACACACACACACACACACTTTTCTCCCCTACCTCCAAGTGTGACCAAGACACCATGGGCCTTTTTTAAAATTATAAATACAGACATGGGGTAGTTATGCTTGCTATAAAAAATATTCCCACAATAACTTTAAACAGCTGAATTTAGCTGTTTGGCATGTAAGCAAGACATACCCCATTGAGGACTATGATCAAGTTTGAAAAGGATGGGTTAGAAGTTAAGAGTTATGAACAGTTAAAAACAGAACATTCAAGATATGCAGTAAAACAATTAATGAAATCTAACATCCTTTACCTTAAAGTTATCTGCAAGTTCTGGGAAAAATTGTTCATACATTTTTAGTTCTTCTATGGGTCGTCCCAATTCTTGCCTTGGTTTCAGTTTGTTAATATCAGTCTCTATATCATCGTTCTGCAAGAGCAACAGAAAAAGTTAACTTCTCAGTTAAATTACAAAAAAGAGCTTCAAATCTAAAAAACAGTTATATATTAGCACTGCTAATAGTTTACATAAAACAGATACTAGCATACCAATCTGATTTGTCTGCAGAAAACCTTGGATATATCACCACATGTATGTCATAAATTTTCCTGCCTGTATGCAAATATAGTATGTGTAATATATTTCTCAGGTGAAATCATTCAAGATGAGTACAAAGTTATGTGGGCTGCAGATTGGGATAGAGATTGTGATGGGGGAACTAATGAGTTGAATACAGATAGGATATAAAATCATTTAACTGCTTACTCCATTGCTTTGGCTTACGGCCTACTCTAAAAAAAAAACAGAACACCAAAGTTAAGTAATGTTTTGATGTACAAATTTCCCAGCTTTAATAAGTATGTTTTAATTCTGGTAGTTATTCACACAGATACCATCAGTATTGATGCATATTGTACCCTGTGTAATGACTCAGGCAGAGCTGATATACCTCAACAAGCACTTCCCTCTCCACCATCCCACTTCTTGTGGTGGCCCTGAAGAACTGCATTTCTCCTCCATGTCCGGCTGTGTTGCCCCATTACAACTTAATATAGTCCAGACTTCTCTCATGCTTCACTCCTACTGTTCCCTCTTTCCATTCCGTAACACCCCTGCACCTTACCACAACTTCACTTTCCTACAACATTTGGCTTTTAAACACTGATAACCTGTTTATCAGTATCCATTTTAAGGACGTTAGGCAGAGGGGCTGCAAAAGAAAGGGCTCTGGATGGGATGACAGAGCATCAGGATTGCATAAGAGGTATGGGGGAAATCCTAAAGGAGGGCCACGTGGAGGTGGGAAAAGTGGGGCTTGATATTGGAAGGCGAGAAACTTCATTCCGACAAAAAGCATGCATGTTTAATTTGAAAAAGTTCAGATGTGGCCCATGGCTACAGTTACTATCTGAAAGTAAATGCATGCATATGTACAGTTCATGGGGATTCTGGTTGTTTAGGGAGGAATGCAAAAAGTGCAGACGACAGAGCAATACTTCAGAGGGAACATTTTAAATGTTTCTGCTATGAACTACATGTAAATTCAATTGCCCTCTGAAGAGTCAGTGTACCAACATCTGGAGATATTAAATCACTGATGTGTGAAACAGAGATATTTTAGACCTACCCTAGGTAGGAATCTTGATTCAACTTTAACTACAGAAGACTTTTTTTTTCCGAAGGGGACATAAGGGAATAAGACACCCAACTTCCATTCATTTTCAATGGACTTTCGGCAACTATCTCGATGTGCATCTCCATTACGCCCCTTTGAAAATACCAATTGGACTCACTACTGATATCTCTTAATACTTGAACACATAGCTATGGGGATGGCGAAAGTGAACTTCTAAAGTAACGAAAAAAATATATTGATGGTATAAATCTGCTCCCTTTGATTGGGTCTAGTACTAACCTTAAAGAGTTGGTCCTTATCTTCATTTTCATTTTCAATCTCACTTTCTGTTTCGATGTCATCATTGTCATCACTTTCATCTACTACGTCATCCACTGTGATATAAAATGCTCTATAAGTAAGGCAGATGTAGGTTTTCTACAACATGTACATTCCAGAAGAAAATGTAATGTGTAAAACTTTTTCACTCACCAACTGAAATCTGTCAATACCACACAAATTAAACTTCTGTGAAACATGTGAACGCTAAACATTACCAGATTTATCAGAGACAGAAGGCTCAGCTGGCAATACTGCAGAACCACGTATTACATTTCTGTCCAGTAAGAACATTTAAACGATTCCTCCACTTTTTAAAAAAATATATTCACATAGGAAACGTTCAACATATGCACTGAAGACACTTTGGACCAACTCCTCAGGACCAGGCCTTCTCTGCTCAGCATGCGACTACCTCTTCCAAACAGGGCTGGGGAATTTAAGTTGCCTTTCTGGACACTTTGCACTGCTAGATTTTGGACTGGATCTGGCTCCAGTAATATGAAGGAAAGGACTTAACATTTTTAATTTATTTCAATGGAAAATAAACTAAGGTAAGCACATTGAACTGTTCGCATGATACAATTTAGGAACACTGGGCTAAATTCACTGCTGGTACGAGTGGACATACTACAGTGGCTTCAGTGCATATGTACTTAGTTACACTATTGGTGAATTTGGCCTATTATGGATCATAGAAAATACTCTAAAAAATCAAATGGATTTTGTGCAGGAATTTTGCAGATTTTTAGTAAAAGATCATTTAGGCACTCATTCTGTTGATTGGTTCCTTAATGAATGCAATATTAGTGCCTATTTAGACATTTGGAAGAAAGTAAATTCAGCCCATAGCCACACACATGCAGACAAAATTGTTGTCAGCTAACCTGCACATAGTACAGAAGATAGAATTTCACACTCTGCTCCAAAACCACAGACCTACCACTAAGCTGAAGGAGAATCTATATTAATTCACTCTCCCCAGTGAGCTCTAGAGGACTAGATAATCACAAACATCTAGCAGAGAACAATGCTAAATATATATAAAAACAAAAGCCAACATATTACCAACTGACTATACCTTCAGGAGGCAAACTGTACATCTGGGCCACAGGACCACTAATAGGGATAACTGGTAGTTGGAAATGAAAAGTACTTTTAATAGTTGGTAGTGGAAGACGGTTTTTAGGAAAACATTTTCTCATTATTAAACTTGATGTGTTGACTAGAGGATCAAGAGTTCTCACAGCAAGGCAATCCTGTTACAGAAAAGAAAGAATGAAAACAATGGAATGCAAACTACACAACTGTTTTTAGAAACATACAACATTGCATGTAGAACATACAAAAGACTAGAATATTTTAGATTATATTGCCACTGGAAAACTCCAGAACAATATAAAAATAGTTATACTAAGGTACAACTAAGTTTTTATGACTACTTGAATAAATGGAATATAAAAGAATCTCTGCCTACTCCATTTGACTGAAACCTATAGATCCTCCTGCTACACCTTTATCATTTGGAAGAGAATTCTCTTTGGAGCTCAGTCTCTCTCCATTGGTAGCCTAAATTACTGCCAAGAAGTATAAAACTTCCATCACATGGCTAAAGCTGGAGAGAGGCAAAGCCAAAGAATGAGACCAATCACAGAAGTTAAACTTAATTCTTGTAGCAGGGCAGAGTACTACCACCACATGGAACAGGACCGTGACAATGATGCACTACCTTAGTATATGATTTCTGCTTTAGATCTTAGGATGCAAAGCAGAAGACACCGGGGGACCTTCAGCATTCAACTAGAAATGGAAATAACCCCTATAGAGAGAGTCCCCACAAGGAAAGCAATACAATCACATATGAATTCACATAGCTGGTGGTGTACCAGCCTTGACCGCTCTAATTCAGCACAGAAAATTTGGTTATGCACGGACGTAAAAAAGAGCCAAATATACTTTTATCATGGAATAGTAGTTTACAATATACACTGTAACAATTCAATGGTGAAAAGCAATTTAACTGTTTTGTTTAACTTTTGATCTTAGAAGTTGTCTTGTAAAAAATAAATGCTAACGACTGAGTCATGAGATCATTTAAAACAGCATACCCATAATAGCATACAGAAAAAAATCTTCATGTGCAATCATAGCAAAAAAAGCAATTAAACTCACTTGGGAAGTGTTGTAAAGAATTTTCATCCCATTGGCATCAATAAATGCTTTCCTTCCCAACTTGATATTTGTAACACTTTTAATACACTGTAAGATTCCTTTACGGATCAGCATGTGTCTGTGTCGACTATCATGACGGTGCCAGTCTACATAAATTGTTAAAAGCACATGGACATATCCTCTGTCTACCGCTCTCCTGGCATTCGTTTCTTAAGAAAAGAAAAGAAATTAAAAGATTGCTAAAGCATATAATAACCTAACTCTTGTTTTCACTAATCATCAGTCGTAAATATTACTTTTAGTTCAAGTTTAAAGCTAGCAACTTCACTTGTGTTCCATTTTATAGAATCATTATGGTGACAAGCACTCCAGTCATCCGTAGTGCAGTTTCCCTTTCTTCCACTGAATTCTATAAGGCATGTTCCACAAAGTAAGTTTCTACATTCTCTAGACATATCCGTGCATGCTTTGCTACTGCTTTCTATATCAAGACACAAAGCCTGTAACTAAGTCATTCTAAAACACATACTTAAGTTGGCTGAAGAAACTGTATTCAGTGAATACTCATATTTGACTCACTGCTCTATTGTGATTGAGCAGAATATGTAAAGAAGGATCAAGTTTCCTAGATGTTCTAAGCCTTGCAATTTATTTAAACTGATGTAATGGTGACAGGCAGCACTACGATAGGTATTTGGCATCAGTGTTTCCTTTTTAACTTAACGTTTCCATGAGTTTATACATTTCTATTAATATTTGCTCCATGATAACATTTGGTGGAAAAAATGATAACTTCAGGCTATTGAAAATTTTTATTAAAACCCCACTTCAAAAATAAATTGGTTTGAACAGTAAGCTAAATATGCACACAAAACAAGAAGTTTTCTGGTTTATATAGCTCACAAGTTATTTGTTTTACAAAACAGACATTAGCAAGCAGTAAATGTAGATGTGCTACTTTTAAATTATAATTAATTTTGAAAAACAATTACACTATTTCATAAGTATTTTTGCTATGAATATAATATATTCATGTGACTGACACTCCAGGTCAACCCCATATAGATATTCTATTTATGGTTTACATTTAACAATAGAACAGGCTTAGAAAATACTACTTGTCTGAAGACTGATTGCAGTGATAAATATCAACGGTTTGTTTCATTCCTCAAACCTGACTCTTCATTTAACTTCCCTAGTTTCTTCTTAAGATTCTGCTTCACTAGTTAACAGGCACAAAGTCAGTAAAACCAGTAAATCAAATCACATAAAATGTGTGTATACATGCCTACTATATACATTTACCTCACCTATAAAATGTAAGGCAGAGGCTACAGACTTCAGATGTTTTTCTGTTGCTCACACACTCATAAATTTATGAGTTCAAGCCTCAAAATTTTCAAACATAACAAAATAATTGAACTTCAGTGAAAACTAGTTTCCTGATTAGATAGAAATTTTGAAGTTCAAGTTTTTCAACTGAATATGTAAGAAATTGGTGGCCAGGATACAGTAATACAGAAATCGCAGAACATAAGTGATTAAAATTATTTCAACCAAAAGGAAAATTCTTCAGCAAGATACCAGGACTTTAATTTCCCTAGCTACAGCTCCATTTCAGAGCTGTCACCAAATACCACTTACTTCATGACCCAAGACCTATTTAATTAGACTATGGGAAGACAGTATATACTTCAGTGCCATCTTCTAGAAACCCGATTGACACAGATGGCAGTTAGGGCTGGGGAAAGAGTCCTGGAGTCCCACTATTGAGGTTGAGGGGAAAACAGAGTGTTATAACACACAGTTCTGCAATCATAACTAGAGAGATCTTTACAGACAATCACTAGTTTAAGATTTAGCAGGGCACTTCTATTTTCTTTTACATTTAAAATCTTCACTTTATAAATCAAACTCTTCACAAATTATGCATTTCTGGTGTGAAATTACATGCCTCAGGAATGCAGAGAAACAAAATGCAAAGGCCAGCACATTCAGGACGCGAGAAACTTATCTCAAAAATGAACACAAGCAGAATCTCAGTTTACATAATAAAAAAAAAAATAATAGAATCATAGAAATTTAGGACTCGATAGGTCACGAGTCAGTCCTGTCTCGGTGCAGGGGAGTAAAGCATTATCTAGACCATTCGTAACAAGTGTTTGTCTAACCTATTCTTAAAAACCTCCAAAGACAGATTTCACAAACTCCTAGGTAATTGGATCTACTGCTTAACTACCCTTACTATTAGGAAGCTTTTCCTAATATTTAACCTAAATCTCTCTTGCTGGTCAGTCCTCTATGAATAAGGAGAAAAATCTATCACCCTCCTCTTCATAACAACCTTTTAAAAACTTGAAAAAGGTATGTCCCCCCTCAGTCTTCTTTTCTCCAGACTAAAACTCAATTTTTTCCAATCTTTCCTCATAGGACATGTTTTCTCAATCTTTATTCATTTTTGTTGCTCTCGTCTGAGCTTTCTCCAGTTTGTCCACATCTTTCCCGAAATATGGTGCCCATTACTAAATACAGTTGCCCCGTTATGACCTTATCAGTGCTGAGTATAGTGGAAGAATTACTTCTAGTGTCTTGCTTACAGCATTCCTCCTAATACAACCCAGAATGATGTTCACTTTTTTGCAGCAGTATTACATTGCTGACTCATATTTAGTTTGTGATCCACCATAACCTTCAGTTCCTTTTCTGCAATACTCCTCCTTAGACAGTCATTTCTCATTTTGTATTTGTGCAATTGATTATTCCTCCTTAAGTGTAGTACTTTGCATCTGTCCTGACTGAATTGCATCCTATTTATTTCAGATCATTTCTCTGGTTTGTCCAGATCATTCTGAATTCTACTCCTGTCCTCCAAGGCGCTTGTAACCCCCACCTTCCCCAACCCACAAAGTTTAAATGTGCTCTATGCCACTATCCAAAATTATTTATGAAGATATTAAATTGAACAAGACTCAAGACAGATCCCTGCAGGCCCCCTCTTGATATGCCCTTCCAGCTTGACTGTGAAGCATTGATAACTGGCTGGAAAACCTTTCCTAGAGAGAAGTAATGCATCCACCTTATATCAAGTACATCTAGCCCATATTTCCCTAGTTTCCTTATAAGAAGGTAATGTGTTACAATATTAAAAGGCTTACTAAAGTTGAGATATATCACATCTGCTCCCCCCCCCCATCCACAAGAAGGATATTAGGTTGGTTTGACATGATTTGTTCTGGACAAATCCATGTTGACTGTTATGTATGACCTTAATCTTCTAGATGCTTACAATGGATTTGCTCCATTATCTTTCTGGGTACCAAAGGTAAGTTGACTGGTCTATAATTTTCTGGGTTGCCCTTATTCTCCCTTTTTTATAGATCGGTACTATATTTGCTCTTTTCCAATATTCTGGGACTTCTCCTATCCTCCAACAGTTCTCAGAGATAATCACTAATGGCTCAGACAGCTCTTCAGCCAGCTCCTTGAGTATTCTAGGATGTATTTTGTCAGGCCCTGCCAGCTTAAAGACATCTAACTTGTCAAAGTAATTCTTAACTTGCTCCTTCCCTATTTTAGCCTTCTAATGTATTTGTTAAAATGTTTTCTTGTTACCTTTTATGTCCCTAGCTAGTTAAATCTTTTTGTGCCTTAGCTTGTCTAATTTTGTCCTTACATGCTTGTGTTTCTTTATATTCATCTTTCGTAATTTAACCTAGTTTCCCACTTTTTATTTAAGCCATACTTCCTGTCCATCAAGTCTCTTACCATACTTCCTATCTTTCCTACACACATCATCATTTAAGGTCCCCTGTTCTGAAAATACACATCTCAGCTTTGACTTTGCATTTACACAGGAGCAGACCAACATTATTCTGAGCTAACATTTCCTTCCATTGGCATTCTCTTAGGGATGAAGCCTAAAAACTACTTACTACTACAGTCCTGAGAGCCAGAGGCAGGTGGCTGATCAAATGTGAGGCGAGCTAGCTGAGCGCAAAATGGAGCAGAGACCTTATCCAAATGAGCTTCCAGTCAAACCCCTGAAGGTGTTCTACATACGCCTTGATCACCTCTCAATGTCTACCCAATCTACTGAAGTTCTACGATGACGATCGCTTGCACACGGTTCTTGTGAGGGAAGAGGATCATGACCCTTAACCAGCAGTGCAAGTAGGGCAGTATGGTCAGGTACACTGTACAAGGAAGATACTTACAGCTGATATGGCATACTGATATGGGAAGAGGAGCAGCAGAAGGTGGGACCGCTGAGCAGCCCCATGCCCGCAGCTCCTCCGATACAGCTGTACTGTGCCTTCCATGCAGGGTCTCCTTCATCTGTAGATCAGCCCCACCAGAGGACAGGGCTGGGGGTAGTACAGCTGTGCTGGAGGAGCTGCGGGCGTGGGGCCACCCAGCGGCCCTACATTCTACTCCTTTCCACACTGCAGTTTCTGGGAGAGTCCTGTGGTCAGCCTTGGCCTCTGGCAGGGCTGCTGCTGTACAGACAGAGGAGACCCTGTGTGGAAGGGCTGGGGGCGATACCGGTACAGCCGTGTCGGAGGAGATGTGGGTATGGGGCCGCCCAGTGGCCCCACATTCTATTCCTTCCGCCACTGTGGTTCCGAAGGCGCAGCAGGAGGACAGAGCCTCCCCTCTCCAGGTAAGGGGGGGTGGATCATGGGGAAGAGGACGGGGAGAGCGTGGGGGCCCCGGGCTGGGGAGGAGTCAAGTGAGAACATCACATACCCTCGCCCCCGTGGGTCCCCCTGGTACCGGTAAGAAATGGATTCCACTTGCACCACTGCCCTTAACATACTTGAAGAGTCAGTGGGGGTAGAATTTGTCGTTATCACTCTCCTCTCATGCTTAGTTGCCACTGGAGAAGGATGGGTCCTGTCACTTCCCCATAGCTGCACGTTAGAGCTATCACCTAAAGGACACATACTCCAGACCCCAAGACCTATTTAGTGACAGCCTGACTATGACGGAGACTACATTTGGTACCATCCCCCAGCATCCTCACTGACACACACGGCAGTCAGGGCTGGGAGGAGATGGTCACAACTCTACTGTTGAGGGGCATGGTTGAGTATTTGGAAAAAAGCTTCTTCCACTTCTCAGGATCCAAGTCAGTCTCTACCTAAGTCAGGTAGTCTCTGTGCTGCGTAACTGGATAACGAGTTACTATGTATTATATATGTGGCAATAATGAACAGAACATACTAAAGATTAATCTCAACTTAAATTCTACATTTCCTGGCTTCTCTTTTTTTCAGCCAGACTCTTAATATTATTTTAAATCTAGTTTTTTTATTTTAGTAAAAATAGTTTCTAGTAGTCAAACACTTACTTGATTTTAGCAATGCAGCAAGTGTGTCTAAAGCAACCCTGTCAACATAAAGAGAGAAACAACAAACTAGTAAATTTAATCTACAATGTGGTAAAGCCATACAAATTTTTTTTTTTTTTTTTTTAAACAGGTGACTGACTGATGTATGAGGGAGGTGTGCAAAAGTAAAAGGCAACTACCACCATAGCCACAAATTTTAAGATTTTGCTACATTGCTCTGGACAGGCCTTAATAGAATCTTGGGTTTGTTGTGGGTGGAAAGGGGTGTTCTTCCCTTATCATTTAACTGTCAAATACTAGGAAAGATTTTATTTTAAAAAATATTTTCATCAAAAAGGAAGTTTTAAAAGCACCTTAAATTTTTGAATATAGTATGTTAAAAACTTTTACTCACTTCATAAGGCCAGTATTCTTTTTACTAAAAGGGCCAATGATCTTGAACATCAGTTCCACAACTCCATTTTTCCCCAAGGATACTGCATTTACAGCTGAAAGGAGTACAAATTAAAATAAATTTTGTGAAATAACGTACTATGAAGATTAGAATAATCTTGAAAATTTTGATTTGCTGAAATCAAAATCAAGCAGAGGGCATTTACAAGTTGAATTTAGATAACATACACTATTATCTAAATAAATAATATGCACTGGTTCAGTGTCTGAATGGGCTCAGTAGGAAGTCTGGTATCAAGCACTGCACAGCCTATTATTTCAGAAAAGCAGGCACTTGCTAATATGCCATTCACTTCAAAGAGGCAGCAGAATCATTGCAGGAAGGCGCAGGACTGTGGATCTCACAGAAGGGAATATACATTAGTGTTGGCAGAAACCCCTGCTATTGCACATGCACACTGAAGTGTCTGCTGGTTTCTATTTCAGGTCAATAAGAACTAATGGAAATCATTATTTACAATGTACACTTTGTTTCTCCCTCCTTTATTAAAATGTACAGCAAGGAAGTTTTTCTCCCTTAGAGTGTATATTTTGTTAAGAGGATAGTTTCTAAAATTAACATAAGAAAATGTATCAAGCTCCGATGACTAGAGGGTGTCCTTCAGCATCAGGATCAAAAGGTATGCCATTTGCTGTCTGAAGTCAGTGCCAGCAGTATTATTTCTATTGCAGTACCATCTAGAGACTCCAATCACAATTGGGATCTCACTGTGCTAGGCATTGTACAAATATGTCTATGTCTTCCCATGAGAGCTTGTAATGGGAGACCATAATCTAAGATGTAAGAGGGTATATTAAAAAAAAAAAAAAAAAAAAAAAAAAGAGTGGGGGAAGGGCCTGGCTCTGGATGTACACAGGATGGCTACTTAGGAAATCTGAAATGTGGTGGTCATTGGAAAAAAAAAATGCACAAATCTTGGCTTGCTTAAAAAAAAGTTGTCCCTAATTGGGTATCAAGAGGCATTAGAGTGGAAAGAGCCAGCTTTAGTGGCAACACATACATATTAATTCAAGATTGTGTATTGACTTATAGGTACTGTATAATAATTATGCTTAGCAGTAGTATTAAAGTAGCATCTAGAGGCCCCAACCAAGGATAGGGGCCCATTGTGCCAGACATTGTACTAAACACATAGTAAGAAAAGATACCTGCCCCAAAGAGCTTCCAATCTAAAAAATAAGACAGACCAGTGGTTGAGAGATTAAATGACTTGCCCAAGGTCATGCAGCAGGGCAGAGTCAACAAGAATCTGGGTCAGAGCCCCAGTCCAGTTCCCTACCCACCCGATCATTCTGCCTCTCAACTAAGGTAAACAGTTATCCTCTACTAACTTATCTTATTTAAAGTACTCTACAGCAAAAAAGGAAGATCACTATAAAGCTCTGTCATATGAGAAGAGTCATGGCTTCATGGAACCATATTGGCTCCAAAAGATGTCCTGCAAAACAAGACCTCAGTTGCCATTGAGGAAGATGTCTGTCTGTATCTATACAAGTTTTTTCATGAAGTTGATGGATTTCCATTCCATACGGCTAAATTCAATGCCTTGCATGATCACATTAGCCATGCCATCAGGGGCTTGTTCACCTGTACATCTGTCAATGTGATATATGCCAGCAATGCCCCTCTGCCATGGACATTGTCCAAACTGGACAGTCTCCACGCAAAAGAATAAATGGACACAAGTCTGACATCAGGAACCATAACATTCAAAAACCGGTAGGAGAACACTTCAACCTCTGTGGCCACTCAGTAAAAGATTTAAGGGTGGCAATTTTGCAACAGAAAAGCTTCAGAAACAGACTCCAATGAGAAACTGCTGAGCTTGAATTACTATGCAAACTAGATACTATTAACTTGGGTTTGAATAGAGACTGGGAGTGGCTGGGTCATTACACATATTGACTCTATTTCCTTAAGTATGCTCACACCTTCTTGTCAACTGTCTAAATGGGCCATCTTGATTATCTCTACAAAAGTTTTTTTTCTCCTGATGATGGTAGCTCATCTTAACTAATTTGCCTCTCACAGTTTGTATGGTAACTTCCAACTTGTGCGTGTGTGTGTGTGTGTGTGTGTGTGTGTGTGTGTGTGTGTGTGTGTGTGTGTGTGAGAGAGAGATGTATCTGTCTTACTATATGTTCCATTCTATGCATCTGATGAAGTGAGCTGTAGCTCACAAAAGCTTATGCTCTAATAAATTTGTTAGTCTCTAAGGTGCCACAAGTACTCCTTTTCTTTTTGCGAATATAGACTAGCACGGCTGTTACTCTGAAATATATCTGTATAGTATATCTGAACTCCCGTGATACCTATCACAAGGTCTTTTAACAAAATGTGTTCTTATGCATTACTCTTAACGTGTTCAGGAGATTTTCCAAAAGATTAGGCACTTTGCATATTTTTACAATTCTTGCTATTAGCAACACGTGAGTTACAAAGATTACCATTAGCAATAAACAAATTAATTGCAAGTGTCCATCTACAATCACGTTTGTCATTTCACACCTTTGACTCAATACCATTGGGGTTTTGGCATTTTACGGTTAACCTGTGGCTTCCCTTTCCAAAAGGAAGTTTTCTTTTTCCTCCTTGTCCTGTAGGATTAAACCCTGATTTCTCTTGCTTAACAGAATTCACTGGCTGATCGGGTATGATCTCTGTGCTAACAGCTATTCGCAAGTCGTCCCCCCTTCCCCCCCTCTCGGTCAGCCAGGTAATGTGCATCAACACAGACACTAGCTTGTTTACTAGTTTTTAAATCATTAACTGTTACCAATTTCAAGGCTGGACTTTGTCTTAAAGAGATACCATCCATTTTCACTAGCAAGTTAGACTCAAAGTTCTGTTGTCCTTCCTTTACCAACCTCTGCTTCCACATGGAATCAGACATTAAGTCCACTAAGAGACTACAAGTCATATCTAAAATGTTTAGAGATGAGTATACCTGCCCTCCCCTGTATTTTTAAGATATTAACTGCACCGCTGTCCTGGTCTGCTGACTCCGCTACCGAGTCTTCACTCTGCACCTGAGTCACAGACCATTCACTCACAGAATCTACATGGAGACATTTCTGTCCCAACAACATTGTTTTCCCAACAAACAGGTCAAGCACAACCACTTGGTTATAGGGCTGTTTAACTTTCTTAACAATTTTCATTCCATCCGAGACCTTCTCAAAGTGATACATACTGGATCTTCAAAAGGAAAGTCAGTGGATCAATTCACAACAGAAAATTTCTGGCTGTTAGGAACTCAAACTTCCTTAATCAAATCACTTCCACACCCTTCAGTTGCAGCAAACTGGTTGCAAAGACTAGCCTGAAATTTTTTTCTTTCAGGAATCTTTTTAAGCACCAGTTCATCTTTACCTTGCTCCACAGAAGCATTCCTCTGCTGAGCCACTACCAACTCCTGAATTTTACTTACATCCAGAATCACCTTTGGCTCATCAGGCAGATTCCTACACAATCCCCTTTCAGGCAAACTGCTTTGATTGGGCACTTACTTTGTCCTATTACTTGAAATCACTTAAATCCTACTTTTTATACTTAATAAAATCACTTTTGCTTATTAATTTACCGAAAGTAATTAATACTTGGGGGAGCAAACAGCTGTGCATCTCTCTCTATCAGCATTATAAAGAGTGGACAATTTATGAGTTTACCCTATATAAGCTTTATACAGAGTAAAATGGATTCATTTGGGGTTTAGGCTCCCAGAAAGACAGAATACTGGGTCCTGGGAAACGCTGTGTTAACTGAGAAGCCCCTGGGCTAAGTGAATCTTAGTTTCTATGAACTGCAGGGGTGTGTGGCCCAATCTCTTGGTCTGTGCTGTAGCCGACTGGTGCGTCTAGCTCAGCAAGACGGGAATGGAAGGAAGCCTTCTCTGGCAGGGGGGTTTGTTCTCAGTGGTATCCCAGCATATCTAGTAACAGTCTTGAGGGACCCAACCCTTCACAGTACCAACTAAGGGACTGGCACTGATGCAGTGGCCTATGCGACAGTCGGCAAAGCCAACAGTACCACAAATGGTGGACATACTGAAGTAGACACTGATGGCATCTGGTGCTGTTGCTTGCTCAGTGCAGAGGGTGCTGCATGCTTGGGTACCAACAGCTGGACTGAACTGTACCAGTCCCCAAGGTCTATGCTTGCCTGCCGCGCTGGCAGAAGGTATTGAGGCCCAATCAGAGCTGTGTCTCTCCTTTGTGCTCCAGGACTTTGCAGCCCCACCAGTGCCGGAAGAGGAGTCCTTCACCTCAACAGTAGCGAGCTGAGAGGTCAACGCTTCAGCGACGCTAGATCTTGCCGAGAACCTGGGATTTCTTCAGAGTTGGCTCCTTAAGGTGAGCCTTCCCTGAAGCTATATCAGAGTCTTCCCTTTCACAGAGGAAGCCTGTGCTGGATCTGTCTGAGGGGGGAAGAGAAGTGGCCTCCGAACGGGACTCAGTAACTGGCTGAAGAGTGTGTTTGATCATTAGCAGTCTGAATTTAATGCCCCCGTTTGTCCTTGCCCTGGATGCAAGAGCCAGGCAGAAGTGGGACTCTCCCAAGCAATGGACACACAGAAGGGTGGTCACTCAAAGCTATAGCCTCTCATTAGGAGAGGCAACATTTGAAACCTGACAAGACAGGCATGCCCTGCCAGGAAAATACTAAGTCTCTCCCGGAGAAAGAGGAGTCAAACAATCCTTTCACCACTTATCTAACTATAAAAACTATCTTAACCACTAATGAAATATTAGAAAAGCCAAGGCAAGCTTAAGGCTACCACACTAAGGCTCCATCTCAGGCTGAGGTGGGTGAACAGGAACTAATGGCTGTTCACCTGCACCCCCCTATACAGTCTCAGTATCCGGCATGAGGCGGCACAGGCATGTGCAGGGGCCGAACGGACACTGCTAGCTGCATATCTCCGATCAAGGGCTCGAGAGGCATACTTAAGGGACACCACTTAAAAGTAGTAAAAAGTCTTCAGAAAAGAAGAGTCACTATAATCATGTAAGATTAAACAAAAAATTAAATTCTCCATTTTAAACATTGTCAAGTACTTTACCCACCATTGTATAGAAAAGAGAAAAGAATGTTTTGCAATACTTACAGTTGGCTGAGTATACTCTTAGTACTTGAAGACATGGCAGTATTAACCTGTGGTTCTGCAAATTCTGTTTCACCAAATTCAGAGAGATGTTTAGAGTGCCACTGATTCTAGCTTTTACTCCAAATTTTTTATCTGTAACAAATAGAACAAAACCAAAAACAAAGAAAATCACTGAATTTGATTTTGAAGCTAAATTATTCTACTTTTGTAACTAAATAAGTTTAATTCAAAAGCGACAAAAGATATGCTATTTCTACATCTCTACCCCTCTCCTCTGCATAATGAACTCCATTTCACCTTTCCCTTCATTTCCTTCTTCCATTCTTGGATGAAGGCATGCCTTCATCCACTAATGCGGAGTACACTGGTGCCTGTCTTGAAAGGTTCAACACCTCCAAAATCAGGCTCCTGAAACCAGGCCCTAAATATCAAGTTGGGCACTCCAAATTTGAGGTACCCTAAATTACTCAACACTTCCAAAAATTTATTCTTGAATTCCCTGTCTTTGTTTATCCAACTGTAAATGGACAAGATGTGACAGGTGTGTAGTCATTTGAAGAGTCTTCCAGTAGTACATTAAAGCAACCACTACAGTGATAAGCACACCATAAAAACTGTTATAATGTAGAATAGAGCAGATAGAGTTACCTAGTATCTGTGATGAAACAATCTTTTAAAAGTTCAATGAGATCATCACGTGAAGACTATTACACATGGACAAAGTATTAACCATTATAATTAGGATTACCTTTTGGACCAATTTTTGCAAGAAGAAAATGAAGCTGCACCATTAACTCCTCATTTGGTGGGGAATCTTTGCTGGCACTCAAAAGTAACTGCAACAAGATCTGCGTCCCTCCTTTAGAAACTAAGACACTTGCTTTCCGACCACCACCTTGAAATTAAAAATAGAAATATCAGAAGTATTAAAAAAAATTAAGATACCTAGCTATTCAGTCTTTTATTCATATCCATTTGCAATACACCAAGCAGCGTTGGCAATGTTCAACTTTTATAGACATGCATAAACTAGACTTTTGATCATTCTTTTAATCTCAGAAAATAAAATTATGTAAATCAGCTATTTTAATTTTTCAAACATTTTTGAAAAAATATAACAATTTGCACAAAGTACACAAAAATTGCCACTTGATTAAAAAACTTACCAACTGACACCAATTCAATGAGGATATTTAATATATTTAGAGTAGTCTGAAGATCTCTTGTATTCTGAAATTAAATAATATTCTTTTAGTTTTGGTAACAAATACGGCATACTGGACACAGATGTATCCTTGCTTAATTTGTAACAGTAATAGGTTTTGTTTCAAGACTTATTAATGGGAGTACCTCATTACATTTATTTTCCACAGCCACACGTGCCTTTCCTTCCAAGCTTCACAGTTTATTTATACCCAAATAAACCAGCTGTAGTTATATATTTGCCCAAATTCTTCAACTTTTGAGATCCACAGACATTTCCAAAACAAGCAGTTGTATTTTGCCTTGAATTTTACTTGTAAAAGATATTTTCTTTGGTAAATACTTCAGGTTATTTTTTCATATTTTAAGAAACTTGTATATTTCTGGTTAAAATTCTAACATCAGAATTGATTAACGATTGACACTTCTCAGAGTTCCTACTGCAACTCAAACCACTTGACTTACGTATTTTTAGACCTTGATTTAGCAAGGCACCTAAACATAGCCTAACTTTAAAGTAGAAGTGTAGCTCCTTTGAATGTTCTTAAGAAACTTGCTGAATCAAGGCCTTAGATATCATGTAATGATCAAGACCATGGACAAGTACCTTGTAGCAGGAAAGGCCAAGAAAATTAAATATTGAAAAATTGGAAGTCTGATATTTACGAAGTATACAATTTAGGCATACACACGTACATGAATAAGATGCTTTACCTCTAATGTTGAGAGGATAACTTCTATTGCTGGGGAACCTTTGGCAGTCATTTCCTTCCTGGTTTTTTCTGAAAGTCCAAGAGATTATTTTTTCCCCTCAAAGGATATAATAAAATTAGTTGAGCAATTTCTGAACATAAGAAATGGATACAACATTCAGAAAAATCTAACCTATGGGAAAAAAAACCTACACACACACAAAAGTCACTTAGGGTACAAAAGCATATGAAAATTAGGGTGAACCAACTGATTTAGATACAGTAGGAATGAATTCATACCTTTGCCTAATTTTTAAAGAAAATTTGAACTACTTTTGAATTTATTTTTGATTTTGGTTAACATTTTTCTTTTAGTGTACGTATATCTCCACATACCACAGTTTTGGGCAAAATACTGCAAAGAAAGGTATCTTGTGCAATATTTCTGACTCATGTAAGAGTAACAGGAATTTCTGGAAATTTCATGAGAAAGTCAGCTTTTGAGATTTCCAGAACAATTTCCTGCTGTTTTTATACAGCAGCCTTATTCCAGGCAAGGAAAGAGGAAGGAAGATGGATTTTTAGGTGCAGGAGTCAGGGGTTAACATATTATCAGATACTATCTTGTTTACTGTGCTACAACACAGTAATGCCAACATTTGAAAAAGAAAAGGGGGTGAAATAAGTAGCTGTAGTTCTGTACATGAACAACAATAATTTATGGAGCTAGACACTGAAAGTCCACAGCCTATGATTCCCTCTCCACCTTATTAAAAGGGTAAAGTATTTTATTTATCTTACCTCACCCATCACACATTTTCTGCAATTATTGCTGTCCTAAGACTTGCAAATAGTATTTCAATATGGGCATTTTCAGGATCTGATTCCCTTATCGCCTGATTCAGGTTACCTGATTCATGTAACTGCCAAAACGAATCAATATATAATCCCAATAAAGTTTCTTTCTGGTTTGCTTGTGGATGGGCACCAGACTGCATAAAACAGCTCATGAGAGTTTATTATACTATTTTTGCACATCTACTTTCTCGTGAGCACAGAGCCATGGAAGGCAAATTGAGCTTTTCTTTGGTTATGTACCAGTTCATTTTGGTTTGACTTTTTCATGTTAGGTGAGGCAAATCAAGTAATCAAGAAGCCAAACCTTGAAACCTCACTTTCAACTGCAACATCAGAGCAAGATGAAGAAAAACAGGCAACATTCTTAAGCTTGTATTTACTGACACTATAGAGAAATAATCAGAATCACTATCCATGTCATTTTAAGTGCAATCATTCACACCCAAAACAGTTTCTGCCTGCTTCTAAAATTGGCTGCTTTTTTCATACTTCCCCACCAATACCCTGAGTGTGCTAGAATAAATGCAGATGTATGAGAAGAGATGCTTCATGCCTATGATCAGTTGAACAAAAGACATTTTAGCCTCAAAAGTGCTGAAAACCAATTAATGAAAACAAATGCTCTGCCAAGAAAGTAGCTAATATAATAAAACTAATAAAAGATCAGGATCATACTACACTGGCTGGCCACATCTAAACCAGAAATTACATGTCATTATGCTTTCTGTAACAGAATAGATTTCTATGAATAAACACTTATTTAATAGACAAATCCACAAGTGAGCTATGTAATCCTTACATTCAACAAAAGTTTCAGACAATCCCATTTTATTATGAAGGGCAACACAAAATATAAGTAGTTTCATTCCCCAACCTTCAGTCTAAACAATTGATTCCATTCTTCTTTGACCAGAAAAAAATATATAAAAATCTCAAAGAGGCAGAGGTTCACAGATTTGCAAACCTAAAAACCTGTGTTATGCTTTAGACCACCTCAGCACACACCAGGTTTATGAACATTAAAAAGTTAACTGAAAAGGAACACTGAACCCATTAACCTGAATGTGTGCCAGGCAGTATACCCTCACTGACTAAAGGTGCAGTCACACCTGAACAGCTAAAAATTAACCTTGCCCTTTTAAGCTAAATGGAGTCACAGCACTGGCTCTATCTCTGTTGTTAAATAACAGATGATAAAACTCCAGTGGGGGATGGTGCTGGCACATAGGGTCTTAGGTAAATGGTGTGATTTTTCAGAATCTCTTCTGGGAATAGTCATGTAGGTGAAATAGCTGGTACTTATGACTATACTATTTTATGCATGTATATTCATCTTGGTATCTAAAGTTATGAATATTAGCTATGTTTACTACATGTTTACTCCTGTGTTAATGCCCTCAAGGTATTTAGCTAGCACATGAAGGGACAAGTCAAGTTGAATGACCCATTAAGGAACACTTAGCTCACATTCTTGAAAACTCCTGTCTATTCTTAATGGACTTTTTGTGAATGTTCTAACTATAATGTGGGTGGGGGTGATGGACATCTAACTTTCCCATGTGACTCCAAAACATCTTTCACAGTAAGAACAGATTCCCTTTACTTGGCACTTGGCAGAAGCTAAAAGCCCCTGGCCTGGAAACATATCCATTTTGCCTCTTTCCTGCTCCAGCCTCTCAACTGTGAACATAAACTAATGGGAGCATTCTAAACAAGGGACTGACGACTTTAAGGTAATCTGGAGCCTTCATATTCCCTTGATCCTTTGCAGATGTGCTTATGAGTTGGATATGGTACAGACACTGTTCTAGCCTCATTGATTGCTGATTTCTCCCTTGCAATGGACAAAGATCAGATGTCTGCTGACTTTCTCACATGAGTTAGCAGCCTTTGATACCTGTTGTGTAAGCAACGTAACCCTTGCTTGCGTGGTTTTATTCTTTCCTCTCCAAATGTCAAAGCCTGTTCCCATTGACCTCAATAGCAAAACTCCTTTTGATCTCAATGGGAACAGAATTTGGCCCCAAGAGATCAGAAACAATTGATCAAAATCACATTCTATCTGTCCAGCCACAGTTATCACGCATGTTCTGCCAGGCTGATTTTGATTGCCCCTCCTGTGTATCATGCTGAGGAAAACAATAAAACAATTTGGGCTGTAGTTCTATCAAGATGCACATGGCACACACAGTTCTATGCCTTTTTTCCATCAAACCCAGAAGGCGCAGCATCTTTGCTTTCCTAGTGCCTGGAGGAGAGCAATACTCAGGCCACGACTACACTACCTGCCAGGTCGGCGAGTAGTGATCGATCTATCGGGGATCGATTTATCGCGTCTAGCGTAGACACAATACATCGATCCCTGATTGCTCTGCCGTCAACTCCGGAATTCCACCAGGGGGATCGATCCCGTGCCGCGAGGACGAAGCAAGTGATTCTAAGTCGATCTAAGATACGCCAACTTCAGCTACGCTATTCTCTATTTAACAGATGAAGTTGTAAAATTTTAGACAGGTAAGGGGGGACGGGGAGAGCCCCGGGATGGGAGGGAGGAGTCACAAGGAGGGTCACGTGGGGAGGTCATGTGCCCTCCCTGCGTCCCTCCCATGAGTGCAGTACTGGATTTTGTCCCTGGCCTGTTTCCTACCATCCGTCATGTGCAGATCATTCCTCAGAGTCACACACGGTGGGTCACCTCCTCCAGAAGATCTGGTTCCCTGTTGTTTTAGGCTACTACTCCTGGTGGCTCCTCGGCCTCTACGGCAGCCATTGGGCCGTATTTCAAACGGTCCTACTGGTTTCCCTCCCTAGGACAGGAGCTCCCCCCAGCCCTCCTCTCAGAGCTGAGATAATGACAGGAGGCAGGTACCTCCTTCAGACAGGAATCCCCCCAGCTCTTCTCCCTGGAGATCAGGCTGTGATTTAGACCAGCTGTAGGACCCTAGCCAGCTTTACTTTCAGCTGGACCTTTTCCCCACTTAGCCTTCCACCTTGGAGGGCTCAGCAGGCCAGCCTTCTCCTGCTGATGTCTGGCCTGCCAGGAGGGAGGTGGCAGCATATGTGCTGATCCCCTTCCCAAAACTCATTCCAATGCTCCAGGAGTCACAGGAGCTTTGTCTTGCCCTGGCTGCCAAGCTCCTGGTCCCAAGACTTTAAGGAATCAGTAATGGGGTTTCCTCTGAAATACTACTTACTCCTGAGACCATTTCCTCTCGCCCAATTTCTCCTAGGTCCTTGTATATCAGACCTGCCAAAATCTTAAATGACCACACCACATGATGGCAGTGGGCTGACTCCTAGAAACCACTGATTTTAAAGGGTCAGGTCACCCCCATCACAAGCTGAACCGCTTTTATTCAGTTATTTCCAAAACCAAACAAACATTCACTTCAGAGAGAAGCCAACCTATAAAAAACAGCCCCAATATAAAATTTTGAAAGCCATGAGCCACTGAAAAAAGAGTTAGTATGGAAATAGCTATATAACTCTAAACTGTATCTATACTGTGATTATATGACTGACTAAACTGCTGCAGAATCATCCTCTTGCAAAAATGTTGCACAGATTCTCCAGAATATAAACTTTCATTAAAAAGTAGTACCTAGTATTTATGGGAGTGAAAATTACATGCAATGAACGTATGTATTCACTGCAGAATTAACTGTGGCCCTTACTCAGGAGCTGCTCCTAATCTCCCTCATATCATGCACAAAACCCTCTGTCTCCTCAAGTCTGGTGTGCATTAACCAGGACTAGCTGTGGATGTAAAAAAGAGTGCTCAGTGTCACTTTCACTGAGATTGGGAACCACCCCCATCTCCCTTACAATGAGGACACAGGTTATATCACTCAGCTGCCAATAGTCCTCCAATGCCTTCCCACAATTCCCCTGCATATCCTGAAGGACAAACATGCTTTCTCAAGTCACTGGGAAAGAATCATAACAGCTTAGCTTAGGGCAGTACAGACAACCATGGGATGTGCTCCCATAAGTCTTAAAGACACACACCGGTGAGTCCAGCACCACTGAGGACATGGTAACTCGTGTACGGCTGCTCACACCCGAGCCAGGTTAATCTAGGTGCTCAGACCCAGATGTCAATCATTAAGGCTAACTCTGCAATGAAAACATACCCCTAAAAGATTAATGATGCAGTGTTGTCTGGGTGAATAAGCAGACAGATTGAAACAGTACCTCCAAGAGCAGCATGAATTCCTCCCATAAATCTAAACATTGCGTTAGCTAGAGCTGATCAAAACTCACTTTGTTCCATGGTAAGTTTTGACATTTTAAACAAGTTTGCTCCCGTTTGGAATGAAAACTAGAAATTTCTGACAGAAGGGAAACGCCAAAATATTTTTGTTTTAGAAGAAAAAATTGAGCTATTTCAATTGGATTTTTTCCCCACAATGAAACAGAGCAGTCAAGGGAGTAGAAACCTAAGGATCCTAGTCATAGAAAAGGACTCCATTGTACTAGGCTCTGTACAATTAAGACACTGTGGAAGGACTACAAAAAAAAAGAGCAAAAGCAGCTGCAATGTGCATCTGGCTGATGCACAGCTGGTACAGCCATCCATTGTAAAAAAGTCACCTTCACCAACCAGTCAAAATAGAACTTGCAGTTGCAGCACGAGAGATAGCTATTTTCCATTCCAAGAATGGCATAAGACTCTCCCCTGATGAAACCAATATTTCAACTTTGAGTTTCAGGCTTAGTTACCTGCAGGGGCACAGACCAAAGAGTATCACAAGTGTATCTTCAGAAAACAAGTGATAGCCACCTGAAATTTCAATTTCTATTACATTGTTTTGTGGAGTAGATTTTCTTATGAAATTTTTAAAATGCTAACTCGACAGTGACTTGATCTAGGTAAAAAGAAAGGGAGTACTTGTGGCACCTTAGAGACTAACCAATTTATTTGAGCATAAGCTTTCGTGAGCTACAGCTCACTTCATCGGATGATATGCATCCGATGAAGTGAGCTGTAGCTCACGAAAGCTTATGCTCAAATAAATTGGTTAGTCTCTAAGGTGCCACAAGTACTCCCTTTCTTTTTGCGAATAGAGACTAACACGGCTGTTACTCTGAAACTTGATCTAGGTAAGTATGTGTTATGGTCACCAAAAAAGTGCAAGAAAATAAGTTATTTTGCTAGACTTAGTAATGAGAACACTTCATGTACAATTAATAGAAACACTCAAGAATTCATGGCCTTATGTTCGTGGTACACTTGGTGCACATCTTCATAAAACTCTCCAAGTTTTCCTTAATCGCCAACTAGTTTCAAGCCAAAATAATCAGTCAACCATTTGATTTCTATTAAGAAATTTCTGGTTAACAGCACTCACAGCTAAAGGCAAGTTTTCTTGTAAAATTTAAATGATCAGTTTAATCTTCAGACACAATTAGTACACATTTCTTCCCTTCAGCAAAAGCTTTTCAAAATATTGGCAATAAGGTAATTCCAGAAAAAATAAACTTAAAACTAATCTTTTTATCACACAATGTAACAGTACTTAGTAAACTTATACTGTACTGTGTCTTACAAAGCCCCAAACTTGTGACAGGCTTGTATTCGCCATTCTTTTACCATACTTTAATACTTAAATTATAGCTCTGACAATGCAACAAGTATTTAGTTGGAGAGTCATGAAATATTACTTTGATATGTATTTAACATGGCCTTTGACAGGAGCTCTCTCCAGTTTCTGAATCTAGGACAACTGACTCTTAAAACAGTGCAAAACATAGATGTACTATCACTAGTTTTCAAAGCAAACAAAAAAAGAAAAACAGATTGGCAAATGAGTTATAAGGTTATTTGTGACTTCATGTAGACACATCAACTTGCTAGCGTTCAGCTGCCAAAATGAAAATGTAAAATGAGAAGAGACTACCATGAGAATTTATCAAGAGGTAAAGTTACACTGATGTGTGGAAAGTTACAATGTTTCCAACATATGTCTCACATACTGCTGATAATGCTGTACGTTAGCCTACATTTCTTTAGATGAGGTTCTTAAGTCTAACCCCATCCCGAATTAACCCCTTTATTCCATATAGCCAATGCAACAGTGATTAAATGAACTACCTAATGAGGGGGCATCTTGTGCTTGCTTTAAATAATGCACCAAGTAAAAAAAAAAAAATCAATCCAATAGAAAAGCGTATTAAGACTGTTTAGAAAACAAAAGATATGACAATAAAATAAATAAATAAATAAATAAATGTATATCAACCGTATCTCAACAAAAAAATCCTTTTCTTTAACTCTAATGAGGCCCTTTATTAAAGTTTGGGTTAAATGATCATTTATCCCAAATTTTAATAAATACATTGCTGTACCTGTCCTCCATTTTTACTCTTTTATACAATTCACCTATACTGTCTTCATAGTTCCTTTCTTTCCAGTTACATTACAAAGTTCTTTCACTGTCAATGAAGGTCCCCTAGATGAACTATTTTTAATGTATGTATTTTAGTCTATTCAAAGTGCATGGAATAATGTTATTTTATTAAAGTATTAGTTTACAGCAATACTAGTAAAATAACCCAAAGAGAAGGGGAGAAAAAAAAAACCAAGACAGAAAAACACCTTCAATAATGCATCTTTTTATATTTATATATACATACATACACACACAGTATAATTAGCCTTTATCATGTAAGCCTACCATATATGTAAAAGCCTAGTATGTATGTATGTACATACGTACGTAAACAGTATATATACATATACATAACACACACACACACACACACACACAGAGTAAATCCAAACCTCTGCTCTTTGCTATCCCCCAGTTAGTGCATGAGAGAACTAATGAAAAAGCTTGAAAAATTTCATCCACAACAACAAGCATGCCAACCATTAGTCAAATTACAAACACACCACACCTAAGTGGTAATTAAGGTTTTGGTATTCAGGGTAAAATCCCAAAACCACACCTCCTTCCCAGTTTGGGAGAAATTTTGTTAAGTTTGCAAAAAGAAAAGGAGTACTCGTGGCACCTTAGAGACTAACCAATTTATTTGAGTCTAAGGTGCCACAAGTACTCCTTTTCTTTTTGCGAATACAGACTAACAGGGCTGTTACTCTGAAACCTTTGTTAAGTTTGTCATAAGTAACAGATGATCTCTGTTATGTATGAAGTTCTTAGGCCCTGAGCCTGTAAACACTTATGCAAAAACTGCATATGCTTAATTTTATCACCAGGATTGGGACTCTATGTGACGATGCCCACCATAAGGCTTTATGGAAATATGCTTATGAATATATATGACATAACTGGAATATGTTCTATGCTACAAATGTCATGTAACAGCTATGTAAAGGTTATGATCTACTGAATCTATTAATCCTATTTGTTTGCATGTATCATTTTTGTATTCGAAGTTATGAATATGGGCTGTGTACCGGCTTGATTTCTAAATAACCTTAGTAGAACATTTGGTCAGGTCCTGGAGAAAGGAATTCGCAAAGTTAAGTGCCCAATCAAGAAGCACTTAAGGAACAATGCATCTTGGAATGCTCCAATCCACGTAAGAAGTCTTCCCGGAGACATTCGAGATACCATGTGGGCAATGGCTTCTGTCTGTAAAAACTAAGTCACGTATGGACATGTGACTTGCCCAGGTGACTCCAGAACTCCATCTTGGAGCTGGACTTTGCATAGGAGAGAGGAGGGGGACTCCACCCACAAGAGAAAGTATATTTAAGCCCATGGGAGACCCCTCCATTTTGTCTTCAGCTGGCTAAGGAGATAGCCTCTCCACCCCCAAGGATACCTGAAAGAAACTGGAACAAAAGACAGTAACTACACAGGGTGTGAGTGATTGCTGGACCCAGACTAAAAGGAGATTAGTCTGTAAAAGGAAGCTTACTGGAACTGGTGAGGTTTTGTCTGTATTCAGTTTTGTTAGACATACACTTGCGGGTTTTATTTTATTTTGCTTGGTAATTCACTTTATTTTGTCTGTTACTACTTGGAACCACTTAAATCCTACTTTCTGTATTTAATAAAATCACTTTTTATTTATTTATTAATTAAGCCAGAGTATGTATTAATACTTGGGGGAGGGGGGGCAAACAGCTGTGCATATCTCTCTATCAGTGTTATAGAGGGAGAAAAAGTTGATAGGGCAGGAAAGCAGGAGCAGAAGTAGTCTTGGCACATCAGGTGGCAGCCCCCAGGGGGTTTCTGTGATCCAACCCATCACACCCTACACTCTAGGCTTTTTGAGGCAAGCACTATGTCCTCCTGTATGTTTAGAAAATCTGTATCATGTAACAAGCAATGCCACAATTAAATAATTAACACATCTCCAACATTAACAGTTTGTAAAATAAATCTTCCAAATGTAAGATTTCTGGACTGGAGGCTCTAAATACCGTAACCTGAACTGCTATATAATTTGTTTTTATTTCTGGGATTTAAATGTCACCTGTCCAGACAAGAGTTCTATAAAGCAGTAGAAAATAAAGACAAGGAAAAGACTTAACAGTTTAAACAGAAGGCTCATTAAAATTTAGTTTGTTGCTATTATTTTTGAGAACTTTATGGATGCCTAAAACATCCGCTGAAGTTAAAGTGGGACTAATGGTGGCCAAGGCTAAGGAGGGATGACTTTGGAAAAAAAAGAAAATATCCATAATCTGAAGTTCTTCATTTGAAATATTCATTTATATTTGTACCTGATCTTTTGAATTGAAATATTTAAAATGTAGCAATGAAAACATGACAACATTAAGAAATGCATTTAATAGTTTCCTTCCACTTTTGGCATCTCTTAAAAATTTAGGTTTCAGAATAGCAGCCGTATTAGTCTGTATTCGCAAAAAGGAAAGGAGTACTTGTGGCACCTTAGAGACTAACCAATTTATTTGAGCATAAGCTTTCGTGAGCTACAGCTCACTTCATCAGATGCAGTGAGCTGTAGCTCATGAAAGCTTATGTTCAAATAAATTGGTTAGTCTCTAAGGTGCCACAAGTACTCCTTTCCTTTTTAGAAATTTAGAAGACTCTCTGTAAGGAAATAGCTTGGGTTCAAGCATCTTGACACAGATATTCCCTGTAGAAGACTTCCAATTCTTGATACAAAAAGGCATAAGAAATGTAGGAGACACTAAGAATGAAAAAGGCTGTCA
Source organism: Lepidochelys kempii (assembly GCF_965140285.1). NCBI lineage: Eukaryota > Metazoa > Chordata > Testudines > Cheloniidae > Lepidochelys > Lepidochelys kempii. The sequence goes on along the minus strand of NC_136384.1, from coordinate 91,292,404 downwards.
GGGAAAAGTGATAATTAATCCTCCAGATCCCCATCTGACTTCACCATTCTCATAAGGTATTATTAACTTGAAACAGGAGGCCTTGTTTGGGGAGGAGGCAAAAGTTAAGTCTGACACTTTTATAACTATTTGCTGATGACAGTTCCTGATCACCTTGAATGGGCCAAGGAAAAATACCGCTGAAGACAAGGTTGAAACTGTAGGTTACCAAAAGAGATTGGCAAGAGACTGTTATTTGGGCACCTTTCCTTATCTGAAAATGCACTGTATAGATAGGCCCTGCAGAAATAGCTTGACCACTATACCATTTGGGGGGCACGTCTTCCCCAATACTTACCTTTTAGCAGGATTGCAGCCACTTGGCTTGTACATTGGCACTAAGAGGCTGATGATGAGAGTCAGGAATTTTCAACTAATTGGTCACAAATTGATCAAAGTAGGGTCAAGAAAGACCCTCCCTTTCTTTATGACTATGTGGGAGGAAGTTCTTAAAACATTTTTCTATTATAACATTTAGTCACAGGTGAGGGTGAGATCCACTGCCATAATCCACTAGATTATTCTTTACTTCACTGATCTGTGAAGACCTGCTAGCAGGTCATATAAAGACAGCAACCTACTCTAGGCCAGCCTGGTATGCACGCGTGCGCGCACGTACACACACACAGAGGACATGGGAGGAGAGGAATTCAGGCTGGACTCTCTGCAGATTCTAGCTATTTGGATTTTTTCTGAAGCAGACAAGACAGCAGTATGACCCAGACCATTCAGACGAGTTACTGAGAAAGCCACTGGAAGGTAGAGACAGAATGATGGACTGTGCTAGTAAGGGAGCTGGGAGGAGTGCAGAAGGTTCTGCACAGAAGGTACTGGCACAGGTTCCCCATAGCCTCTGACTGCCAGAAGCTGGGACTCCATGGCAAGGGATGGATTATTCGATAATTGCCCTGTTCTGTTAATTCCTTTGGAAGTAGCTGGCACTGGTCAAGGTCAGAAGACAGAATACTGGGCTAGATGGACTATTGGTCTGACCTAGTATGGGCACTCTTATGTTCTTCGGTAAGCCATCAAACACTAGCTAGACTGCTCGCCTGCAGTATTGAGGAACTGGGGAAGGAACGATAAAAATGGCAGGTTGGAATAATGATGCATTGATGTACGCAATCTAAAGGACAACAGGAATGCAGATTTAGTACACATTTTCCTCAGTCTTCCTAAAAAAGGACGGACAACAAGTTCCAGTTACTAAAAATTCAATTCTTCTGAAAAGGTCACAGGTTTGAAAGGAAATCTGCACACACTGAAAGATCTTTGCTGTGGACACCAATGACCCTGGTCTCAGACAGAAGCAAAATAAACGGAGATCATACAGCACTTGAGCAAGAGCAATCTGAACTCAAAAGGAAGGAAGAAAAGAAAAGAACTAAGATGCCTCTTTTGTAGTGCATGTGAGAAATAAAGCCACCTCAACATTATTCTCCGAGATATTTGCCATTCCCTTTCTGTCTGCCAGGCTGTTCCGATAGATTTGGCTGTACTGGGAAGTTCTGTTGATCAGTTAGCTGTTTTATATATTAATGAGGTTCCTTCTTTGTTATTCCAGAGTGTTACTGGATGTGCTTTCAGGGTTCCAGAAATCATCTTTTACCCGAAGACCTTCAAGGTTACATTCTTCTTCAGCCAAGAGATGCAGAAAAAATACTTGTCTTTTTGTTATTTTTTTCCCCTTTTAAGTAAATTACAAAAACCAAATTCATTTCTATATAGCATGTTCTTAAGCAACAATACAAGTGGCTTGGTTCTTTTTATTTATTTTTTTTTTTTAATGTGAATGCCTAAATACAGTAGTAAGGAGAAGCTACGACGGAAATTATAGACAGCAAAGAAAGAGCCTTGATTCTGCCATCTCTGTTCATGTAGAATAGTACCTTAATCCAAAAGTACTGTCATTTGTTTTGATAGAATTACTCGTGGAACAAGGTAGTACTCTTAGGAGACCAAAAATACTGTATAATATGGCTAACTGTCAGATTATGAAGAACTGAGATAGGAGAAACTTATCCTAATGGAAGAATCTTGTGTTCAATATGCAAATACATAAAGACAAGTCATAAATACAACTTTTCACTGTTTGTTCACATAAACAAGGAATACAGAAATTCTTTTGGAGGACAAGATGGGAAAACACCAACAGAACTTCAGTGCTGAAATGTGGCAGTCATATGTATAGGAGTGTGTTTTGGGATGAGGCGTAGAAAGATGAGCAGGGACAATGTTTAAAACATTAAGTAAAATAAAATATTTACCTTGACTCTGAGCCAGATGGAGGATCTTTGATGTAACATATCTGGCAGTGTCTGCTTCTACCAACAAAGATTCTGAATTGATCTTCTCCAGCTGTGCCAGTAGACCCACAATCCGAGAATTGTTAGTAAGACTGAAAGAAACATTTATATTTCAATCCGTATTCAACAAAAATAGGACAAAAATATTTTGTTTCACATCACAGGGCAAAATCCAATTAGTTACATTTTTTAAATGTAAAGTTAGTTCTTTAGTGAAATAGGTTTAGATCAGCAGTGTTTGAACAATTTTACAGTGAAAACAGAATGTTTTTCTCTATTTAGTTACTTCTCAAAATTAGCTTTTCTTCCCTGCTACCAATGACATACTCATTAAGACAGCTATGAACAGAGGATGGCAGCATTGTCTTGGATACATTCTTAAAAGGGACTAAATCTGCTTCCCTTGAAATCAATGGCAAAACTCCCATTATTTTCCAAGGGCGCGTCTCTACTGAATTACCCAAGGAAATCATATGGGAAATTCAGGACAAAAATTAACTAATTTGTACTATTACAAATCCACTGTTATTAGCAACTTATTTCTTCAAATTCATACCTATAATAAAATAGTTACAACTATATAAAACTGGGGCTGTATCACATCTTCCATGGAACCCCTTCTGCAGTTAAGATCCCTCTTGTCAAGAGGTACCTCCAGGGCAACCATGACCAGTGAAGTCCCGGGAAGCACATCTCTGGTGGAGTCATGCTCTCAAGGAACACGAGGAAGGGGCCAGAGGGGAAAACCACATCGGCTCTAAAGCCATGATGTCCCCCTGCACCCAGGATTCATTTCACAAGTGACGGGGACAACTTTCACCCTCCACCCCAATAAAAAAAGAAATCCAGAGACCACTAGAAGGGAAGGATGAGGACTTTATAGAAGTTACTTCCTCCTTGGCCATCTCTCATTATTTTTTACCACAGGATGGGGAATCCAGCTATTAGAATCCATTTTCAACTACTTTGACATTTTATTGTCTATACAGTAGCCCTGGCTTTGAAGTCTGCCAGACTGGTCTACAAAAATGCCTACAAAGGCTCCAAAGTCTGGCTAAACCATAGGGTGTGGAATCATCCAGATGTAGACAAATAAAGTACTCAATAATATAACAGAACCAGGGCCCACCCACCCCAAAAAGACTATTGTTTATGGAGAAGAACAGGAGCAGATCACTTTTCTTTTCATTCCTTGAGCATTTTTCCCCTTACAAACTTTTATTCCTCCTCAGACAGCTTGAACAATAAGCCTGTTCTGCAAATGACCACACCAGGGAGAGGAAAGAAGAGTTAAGACAAAAAGCTTAGAAGAAACATGAGCCAATCCTATCCTAAGAAAATAATGCTGTTTTCTTTGGCAGATACAGGTCACCTTTCTAGCGGTCTCCTATCTTTTCTTTCCAACACCCTCATAGCAATGTTTCAGGTCGACAGCCTCTGCTTGAGAGAGCCCATGAGGAAGTCATACCTACAGTCTCCCATCCCTTCCTCGCTCCTGCTATCCTACCTCAACAAGACTGAGTAGTCACTCATATCCTTGTGTTAGGCTTTACTCTGCACACATGCAGCAGGAAAAACAACAACAACAACAACAACAACTGGCTGAAAGTTTTAATTTCACTGATATCTACTGTGTTCCACAGCAAACATTCACTTTCAACATTTTCTGATAAATCTATAACAGTGGAAAAAAATACAGCCTTATTAAGTTTTACCTCATACACACTGAAAATCACTTTGAGACAATCCCATTCTTTATTACTTATTTGCTTTATCCTTAGAAAATAGATGCAACCAGTTTGGTTTCTTAAGTTTTGCAAATATTGTTTGGAAGAAATGCAGCACAAAATTTAATAGACTATCACTATTAGGAGGAAGGGTCTTTATTTTATAATGTTCATAAAAGTGAAGAAACTATAGAGAATCAGTGTCATTCTATCAGAGTTTTGTCTCATTTTGAGCAACACAAGTATAGCTTGGCTTGATGTCTTAGTCATTTACATAAAAGAGATGGTGTTTTAAGAGGAGATACATTTCATAAGGAGCACTTTAATCCAGATATTTATATTATCTCCCCCATACCATATTTAATTATATTTTTTAATTAAATGCCTTAAGGTTAGTTCAGATCACCTACAACTTAAATCAACTTACATTCTAAGAAGATGAAGGTAAGATACTTGAGATGACATTGACAAAGTTATAACTATTACTAATCAGATTTTATTCATTCTTCATTTTTAGATTCACCCCACCATTTGAAAATATGTTTAAAAAATTTCCATGAACATAATTAAAATCATTGCTCTGTACAACTCTGGTTTCTAAGGAACAACTGTCACAGCAAAGAATTCCATTACAGTTCAGCAATAGTCAATGTCAACTTATTTTAAGTCCATGTACAGTGGGTTCTGGCTATTTGCAATAAAACTAAAGAATGACACTAGTTTTTTAAATAGTGTCAATGTTGTTTATAAAGAAATTGATGGATTATTATTGCTTGAGCCACAGTTTAGAATAATAAAATGGTTTTGCCCTTATTATTAAGTTTGTTAATTTACCCTTGGATGTTAATGTTAAAACAAGAAAAAAAAATGGTTGACAGCAAGTGTTTTATTACTGTGGAAATAACTTGATGCTACAGCAGCAGAGGAAACTTATTCCAGCCACACTTCATTTCTCTTCACTTACATCTAAACTATAACTTCACAACCAAAACCAAAGTAACTTTTAAAAGGAAGTTTTGTTTATGTCCAATAATATCCCCTAATCTTAAAAATGATATAAACTGCTTGAAGATGTCCTCCCTAATCTAAAGTTTATATCATAAAATCTCATTACTAAATATATGCATCTTCTCAACTGTTTACGTTAAAAGTGTATAAAAAAAGTTTTAATCTGACAATCTCCCTTTCCCTTCTCAATTGTTCTAGTTTTGCTTTCTTATATGGTCAGAAATCGATTTTTTTTTTAAATTGATGGATAATATCGATGTTTATTTTTAACCATTTTAGAATTTTATGAATTTAAGTTTTCACAGTTGTGCAAAATTATGGGGTTTATCCATTATTTTAAAATATTTAAATTTTCAAAGCTGCAAAGGGGAGGTTAGGCAATTATTTAATGACAGTAGACAGATTCAAAAAATTTAAAGCTTTGTAACTGTTAACCACCACGTGTCAAAAGAAATACACAAAACGAATATCCTTAAATCAAACTAATAAATTCTGAAGAAGCATTCTTCTTACTATTCATCCGATGAAGTGAGCTGTAGCTCACGAAAGCTTATGCTCAAATAAATTTGTTAGTCTCTAAATTGCCACAAGTACTCCTTTTCTTTTTGAGAATACAGACTAACACGGCTGCTACTCTGAAACCTCTTCTTACTTTGTCTATCTGCAAACTTTTATCACTAGTGGATTTTTGTCAATTTTTGTGGTACAGTTAAACTGACATTTACCAATAAAAATGTAATCCTTCCAAGCCTGGACATAATCCAATTAGTTCTCTAGTCATCCAGGGCAGAAGTAAGCACTGCTACTAAAACAAGAGGTGAGAATACTCTATGGTAACAGAATCTTCACATCCCTCATTCCACACCTCTACTTCTAATTGCCATCCAAAACTAAGATCCAGTGCCATCTGTATGCACTGAGCTTGAAATCACCCAGGATGATCCCATGATTACAACAGAAGCCATGATATCTGACTGCTGACTCAATGTCCAATGGTAATCTCCAAGGACCCTCATCCTCAACAATTTTAGATCCAAAATGGAAAGGAATCCAACCAACCTGACTAGAAACTACTGTGTATTATAGCAGCTTGTACAGTAAGAAAGAATTTCCATTTTGGTCTCTCATGACTCACTCTCATACTTGAATGTAGTTTTGGGGTGGAAAATATTCTACATTTAAACACAAATGTGACCAGTACAGCCACAACCCTCTCCCCTCCCCCCCTCCGGCCCCAATCCTGTCTAACCCAGAAAAACAATTGGAGTAACAGTCCTTCAGTCATCCTGACAGGTCTTATACCACATGCACCTTACTCCTGCAGGTAGCACATGCAGTAATCCTGAAAAGCATTAACTTTATTTTAATAACAGAGTTATCTTAATTGTTGAGAGTTAAGTTGCTCAAAATCAATATCCAGTACACCAAAGAAGAGACCACAAATTAGAGTAGTGTGATTAATATTAAATACATTACCCTTGCTCTCTTGTGGTCTTATTTTGTCCAATCCCCTGCCTAATTCAACAAGTAACAAAAAAAACCCAAGCGCCTTCAGCCAATCCGCAGGCACTATATGCTAAATATATTCTAACGCTGTCGAACCCTCTCGGCCATCCTGCAGTGGCACTGAATGACTATATTTGCCAGTTCAGTAGGTGAGCAAGGACTCCAAAAGCAGGTTGCAAGGGTCTATAACAGGAGTGGGCAAACTTTCAGGGTTGCAAAACTGTATGGAGGGCCGGGTAAGTAAGGCTGTGCCTCCCCAAACAGCCTGGCCCTGCCCCTTATCCACCCCCTCCCCCTGACTGCCCCCCTCAGAATCCCTGAACCATCCAACCCTCCCTGCTCCTTGTCCCCAACCGCCCCCTCCTGGGACCCCCCACCCCCATCCACCCCCACTGCTCCCTGTCCCTTGACTGCCCCGAGCCCTGTCCACACCCCTGCCCCCTGACAGGCCCCCCAAGACTCTCACGCCTATCCAACCCCCCCCCCGTTCCCTGTCCCCGACAGCCCCCCCAGAACCTCTGCCCCATCCAACTGCCTGCCCCTCCGGAACCCCCTGCCCCTTATGCAACCCCACCCCCACACCATGCTGTTCAGAGCGGCAGGATTGGCAGTTGTGCCGCCCAGCTGGAGCCAGCCGTGGAGCCAGCAGGGGAGGGGCCAGGAGCTAGCCTCCCTGGCTGGGAGCTCAAGGGCTGGGCAGGATGGTCCCACGGGCTGGATGTGGCCCATAGTTTGCCCAACTCTTGTGTTTTGTGTTAGAGACCAGACACCCCTAAGGTTCCAGTAGATGAAAGCACTCAAAACACAAGACCTTTCCCCAACCCATTCCCCAGTAAACTGAACCATCCAACAAATATCAATCCATCCGCCACAGTATTCATACCCATGAGAGGGAGTAATACAGCTAAGGTCCCTACTCAAAACTTTTCATAATTACTCTTTGCAAATCTCATTCAATTCACTGTACTCCCAGTCCTGCTCAGCTCCCAGTAAAGGCATTAGGTGTTTTACAAACATACATGATTTTTGCCCCATGTGGTCAGGAAGCAATATGGTCTCTAAAAACTTCTCCATGCAACCTTGCCTTATTCATAACAAGAGCCCTTCAACATGTAGCATAGTCATTCAACACTTACTGGAAGCTTTTAGAGATTTAGAAAGGATAAGCCATTCTCACTACAAGATAGTATCTTTCAGAAATACTTGAAGATTTTTATTCATAAGATTTAGAAGAGGCTTATTTGTCTAGAGTTTAAAGGGTGCTGGAAATTGTCAATATAGCAGTCAAACAGGGACATTCTAAAGAGCTTAACTATCTTCAGAACATTAACTGAATAAAACTGTCTTGAAAATTATTTGTTTTCTGATTCTAGATTTAACAATAAGAGGATTATTGTAGAGGTGGACCTGACTCCACAGTTAAGGCTGAGTTGAGTTTTACAATTAAAGCAGGAACTAAAAACTTTTCTTCATTCATATAGCAAATCCTATCTAAAATTTACTTATTCTTTGAATCCAGAATGAACTGTATAGTGGATGTGCTATGACAGCTAAACTCATTGATATCCATTCATGCAAACCAAGCTAGGCGGAAGATAATTAATACAGCAGCTAGTCATAACCAGTCTACACATTCATGCTGCTGCATCTCCACACCGCCATAATCCACTCACCCCAACTGTAGACTTCGTAAGATCTGTCAAGAGTGCATACCCATCTAGCAGGGTGGCACTTCAGTTCCAGGGCTAGTCTCTAGTGGAAGCATTCCATAGATTTGAATCCTGCTTGGGTCATTTTAAAAAAATATATATATTTTAAGCATAAATGCCAGACAGTGATAGAATACAGGTATTTTAAATCAGACACCTGGGTGACAAGAGTGTTAGCACCATGTGTTAGGACTCATGCTATCAGCTGTGCTGGAAGTGCAGCTCTCAAGGTAGGTATTTGACAATAAAATGCAAAGGTAAAAAGCTCCATGAATCCTACTGTTGTTATGGGTTTGGGTCCCATAGTAAACCTCAAGTTGTACCTGATCACAAGTTACATAAACTCAGACTCAAATATACCTCTTTGGAAATGAGACAACATTTGTAGAATGAAAGTTTCAAAGCAGCTTGTGCATTTAGATACAAATGTTCATTATCACCAATAGAAGATATCTCAGTCACCTAGACTGCTTTAAAAATCTCAGCCATAATATAGCCTCTATTAAATAGATAACAGAAAAGCTGAATTCTGAAAATGAAGTTCTAGATAACTAAAAATATTGAAGTAATTAAACATTTGAAGCTTTCATTCTATTTTTGTTGTATACTTCATTTTGAGTCCGATATTTCAACTCTAGAAAGTTGACAGTTGTGGTAGAGAGAAAAACAAGACAAAGGAGGAAAAAAAAAAATCAAAACTAAGATTTGCCAGGGCCTAGCCACTACCGACATCTCCTTTGGGTAGAAAATCTATCAGTAATAAGGATTAGAGCTCCCCCCCCCCATCCCCCCCTACTCTCCTTTAGTTTATAACTTTTAAGGTATAGTTTAACTCCATGAACCCATGTCTTAACCAGTTATATTCACCCAGCCCGAATTAAGGGAAGACCAATTTAGACTACTTATCTGCTCTCTGATGTAATACTTCACAAGAATAATGTACGACTATACACTAAACAGGAAAAAAGGTCAACAGTTTATGTAGGATTCACACACAGCTACTTAAAATAGCCATATGAGAAACTATCTTCCCCCTACTTTTACACCTAGCACTAACTTTGTCTCAGGCAATCTGGTCCTCCTAGGTTTACCCAGGACCAGAAAAATTAAGGGAAGGTGGTATGAAAGACAGAGGACACTGCCATCAGAGAACTCCACAGGGAAAACACTGTTCAAAAACCAAGTACCTCAAAATTCCTGGGAAAGCAGAAAACGCTGCTCCTGGCCATGTCTGGGGTCTCCAAACATGTGTGTCAATCTCTGATAAAATGTGAGGCCTATTTTTCTCTCACCCAAGAATCCTTCTGATTACTAACCGGGAGCAGAGGCACATTTTCCCCTCTCCCACCCTAAAGCCTCCTAGGTACAGTAAGACAGTGTGTCCTAGCTACTGACTGTTGCTGGGCAGGCCCGCTATTTTCAGGTCACCTTTTTTCCCCCTGTGGACAGTGCCAATGCCTGACTGTGCTTCAGCTTGTAGCTTCCCACCACACCCCACCATTACATTAAATGGATGAACTGGTCACCCTCACTGCTGCCATTCAGAATCCTGTGGGAAGCTGTAACTGCCCACTCTTGTCCATTTCACTCCGCAACAGCTTGGGAAAGCTAGCAGCTACAGAGGCACTGGAGCTGTCTGCAGAGTCAAGAACAGAGAACTGAGCATTGGTTCACATTTGGAAGGGTATCATCACAGCCATAAACAAATTTTCTTTTCAAAAAAAGATTGAATTCTCCAGAAGTTTACATCGTAGTTCTCCCCACTCACCAGGGAAAGGTCTCTGCTTGCCATTGGTAAGTGGATTTGTCAAGTCCTACCCACTTTCCAAGAGGTCTAAGCATCCTCACTGTATTTCTGCAGGAATGATGGGTTCACATATATCCATTACTCCTTCTGCAGAGGACTTCCCCTATGCTGCAAGCTAAATACAGCCTACACCTTGCTCAGTTTCTACTCAATGATCTAATTCTAGAGCTTGACCAGAAAGATAATTGAATCTTGAGGAGTTACTATAGCAACCATTAGATGTCATCTTAGAATGGCTCAGGACACTTCCTACAGAAATTTTATCACTAAGAATGCAGTGCAGCCAGAGGGAGGCAGTCATTGGTACTTTTTATAGTTTGTCAACTATTTTGCTCTATTTCCTCTATCTGTATACACCGAGGATGCAACTCGGTGAATTTAGAGATCAAGACGTTCTTATTGGGAAAAATCACAGAGGCTAAGTCATATGACCCATTCCCAGTATGACTGTTTGTCACACGTCCAGTGAGCCAGCAAACTCAAATTTTACTAGAAGAGATTTCTCATAAGAGGTTTCTCTAAGCCCAGTTTTGGGGTTTGTGCATTTTGTTCTCTTTTATTATTATTTCAGAGCCCAATGCAAACGTTCCAATATTAAATGCTTGTGAATCTATTTTACCCTGATCTTTGAAGGTTCACAGTCCTGTAACGACCACAGCTGGCACACAAATCAGTAATACCAACTGTCTACGATATGCAAAGAATTTCGCATAGCTTATTCATCCCAAGAGGTACATCTGTTTTGAGTTATATGGCTGAACAAAATTAACTGTGTTTAAAAAAAAAAAAACAACAAATGACTGACTATCTTCATCTACATCTGTTTAGTTCGGATTATCCTTCCACGCAAAAGGCCAATATAGCCTGAGCTGAATCCAGTTAAGGATACCTTTTTCCTGGTACCATCATAGCGGGAGCTCAAGTTCAGGAATACCCATTGCTGAGAAAGGACTTGACTTTCCAAAAACTAATACTCCCTGGCTGGGATGCATATTGATCTCTCGACCATTTCTAAAGATCGATCTTTCATTAGCTACCCAGGCAGGGAACACCACAAGAACTAGTCTCAAATGTCGAACTGTTCCACGGCTGCAGTGGACAACTAAGGAGCCAAGACCACTCCAAAGGAAGTAACATATCCTCATGGTGAACTTGAAATCCCTCCTGTGATTGAGATAAATCCACATGATGGCATATGGGTCCAACATGCAAATCCATACTCTAATTTAGAAAGGAATACGATAAAGAAATACATTGAAAGGTAAAATACCCTGCAATTTTTTTTGTACTGGAGGGGTAGAAAGTTTTCCAAGAGAGCAAACAAACTAGATGGTTTTGCTATTGCAGGGAATACCAAACTGAACTGTTACAAATGTCTTAAGCTTCTTCCATTCAAAAGACATTTTGTAAATTCTCTAAATAGTTTCATAATGATGAAATAATCTGTTCCTTATATACAAACTTCAAGAGTTAAGCTATCAGCCATATATATGCATCAGTAACCAGCATTTTGACTTTGACACCCTTGCCTCTCTATTAGATTGTAAGATCTTTGGAGCAAGAAATGTCTCTTGCTCATGTTTCGGTAATGCAACATGTACATTTGTGTCATGTATGTGATTTATAAAATTACACTTTTTCCTTCAGCAGCAACCATTCATGAGCATGAAACCTGCCTGACTAAAGTTGCTATCTGAGAAAGGTTCTGCCAAAAAGGATGGGATGAGGTTATGCCAAAAAGGATGGGGTGAATGGGCAGGGGTTTTGCTTTTGAAGTGCTTGGAGAAAAGTTTAGTACTGTTGAAATTTTGTAGCACACACAATTGCCTGTATGCTTGCTTCCATTGCTGCCACCCCCGTTCCCAGAAGCCTCTTCATAGGTACTTGGTATAAACAAAAGAAACAAGTCAAGGCTATGATCTTGCAACCACTTAGGCTACCTCTACATTACTAGCTAAGGGTGTGATTCCCCTGCTCGTGTACACACACTCATGCTAGCTCTCACTGAGCTAGCACAAGTATAAATAGCAGTGTAGCCCTGGATCCAAAAGTAGTGGCAAGAGAGACATGGCTTAGCTGTGCCAAGTACAAACCTGCCAGAAAGCTGTGCAAAGTACATACCTACTGATAAGCTGTGCCTCTACTGCCGCTACCCGGGCTACTGCAGCTACACTGATATTTATACTTGTGCTAGCTTGATGAGAGCGACGCAAATGTATGTACATGAGCAGGGGAATCACCCCCTTAGTTCAGAATATAGACACGTCTCTCTGTACATGTGTATGGCCCCACTGAAGTTGGTGCTTCTGTTCATATATGTAGCTATGCAATGCTTTGAAGGATTGCTACTCAAGACAAATTCTGAGATGGAATCCAAGAGATGTGCTCAAATACATGCAGTCAATAGTTTTCCAATACAGTATTTGCAAGATCAATTACTATGATTGCTTTTCAGCTACCAGGTGTCCAAATGACCATTTTTGCATGCACAGTTGGGATAACTGCATGCACAAAGGTAAGCATGCAGTTTCATGTGCATTTTTGCATATGACCTTCTTCCAAAATATTTAGTGTTGTGGTAATTTATTACTATTTCTTTCAAAGAAATTAAATGCAATTTTGAAAATGTTTATTCATATAGTAAGTCTCATTCAAATATGACAAAAATGCATAAAGGAAGGTGTTAGCGTCTATTATCCTTTACACTATGTTGATAAATACGTGAGAAAATAATTCCAAATCAGTTACTATTTAAAGGAAAATAATTCATTTAATTAAATTAAAGCTATTTTTATATGAAGAGGTTACAGTAATTGTTTGATTATTGTAATTGTATTTTTTGTCGTCCCCCCCCCTTTTTTTTTTTAAATGTATTATGCTTCCTTAAAATGTAAAGTTCTCAAGATCCATTACATGGAAAAGTAAATGGGTTGAACTTCAAGAAGTCTATATACTGCTGCATTTACCTTTTCTCAGATGTTGTTTTTACTTTGTTCATCTTGGAAAACTTAGTTCTTCAATACACCATCTCAGATAACCTGTAAAACACATTTAAAAAATTAAGACTTATTAGCAATGTATTGTGTTGCTGTACAATGAAGTGCTGCCACCATATTACAGTGCTCAGAATCTCTGCACTGGAAGTTTTGAATACAAGAGATTTCATAAAAAGTACTCGCTACACTGAAGAAAAAAAGGTAATTCTGCTCCTAATTTAACATATAGGGCCTAAGGAATAGAGCAAAATTAACAGAATACTGAAAACACAGTAAGCATGCACTAAGGTCCTAAATTATAGTTTAATCATGCTAAATCTCAGGGAATACAGACTTTGATAAAGTATTGAAAATCAGTAATTTTATCATACTGCATGTACCATGAACAACTTGCGCAATATGGCCAGAAAAGAAAGCTACCTGCTTAGGCATCTCCTGGAGCCAAACATGTAAGTTTTTCCAAATTTCTTGAAAAAAAATCTGAGATGCCACACTGTTGGGGACACTGGGGCATGGCCACTAGGTAACTTGAGGGGATGGAAGATTACGAGTGTTGATGAAGCCCTTTTGTACTAGGTCCAGGTGTTTTTGGCTTTTTTTTTTTTGTTTGGAGGCATTTGCAGCAGCTTTGCGTACTAGGCTTGCTTCTCCACCCCGTTGTGATTATTGGGTGTAGCACACCGGGTAACGAACTACTCAAGCTGTTGTTCAGCCTCTCGGCACTGGGTGCCGGCAACAACACTATACCTCCTTTTCTTTATGACCACTTCATGCTCTTAATTTTGAGACTAGAAACCTAAATGTACAATCAGAAAAAGTGTTTGGTATTCTTATTTAAGTAGGACCTGAAAACATTTCTTGGACAGAAACCACAGCATGCTAACAGCTTAATTTTCCTATCCTTTTAAGTACATAGTGTCCTCAGAGTCTCATATGGTGCCTCTCAGCATTTAAGGTTGCAGTTTATAGGACCATAAACTGAATCTCAGTGATTCTATCCGAGATAAAATGTAATACAAAGAAGAGTTTTCTGAGAGGCCATGTGTTTGTTATAAAGCACTGAAGTACAAGACACAAACAAACTATGTTGAGGAAAACAAAAGCACTTATCTTCTTGTGATTTGTGCATGAGAAACTTTCTCTGCTGCATACTTGCCCTCAAGTTTACAAGATCTTGTTATTATCAATGCCACTTGAACATAACAGGCAGTAACAAAACTTCCAGTTTTGTCATGCAGCCAGCTGATGAAGAACAGTAGAAGAGATATAAAGTGATCTGAAGGAGGCTTAGGGTGGGGAAGAGAAAGGAGGAACTATCAAAAATTCAAACAGAGAAAGAATAGGATGCTTCACGAGCAAGTAGGATACTGATGCTGAGAGAAGAAAGGGAGAACCCCAAACAAACAGCAGAAGCAACTCCAAACTTTGCAGACATTAACAAGCCAAGACCAATATAAACAGTGAGGCATAACAGCAGCTCCCCTCCGCTTACCTGAAGCGATTTTCTTTCCCAGCAACCAACTGGGGGTGGGGGGGGGGGGAATTCTTGGCTTCTCACAAGAAGCACCACCAGTGTACGTCTGGCTAACAGGTAGCTGGCCAGTTTGTCCAACCAATGTTCAGATGCAGAATTTCTCTGCTTCCTTCCATAAAAAGGGGAAGGTGGGGGGAAGAATTGGTTACAAGAACTACGGCTGGGTTCACTACACAAAATACCTTATCTCGGGTTATAAAGTTCAGATTATTCAAACTAGGCCAGAGATCTAACTGGAGGGAGAAGACATGAGATTCTAGGAGAGTTACCTCAAGTGGCCAATCTGGCACTGTTTTGCTTATGACATTGGCCAGCTGGCAGACAACTGACAGACAGCCTACTGGTGCATGCAGTATCCACATATTAACATGTACTGAAGTGCTTTACAAGTGGAGCCAGCTACAGAGCTAAACTAACTAGGATCACAAGATATCAATTTGTTTCATTCTGAAGCCCACAAAAGCACTTTGGTGCAGTTCAAGTGTCTGAATGTTCTAGGTCAATTGAAAAACAAAGACGGGGGAGAGAGGGAAAAAAAAGGAGACAGTAAAGGAGATAGGAAAAGAAAAGAATGGGGCTATTAATGTTAGCAACCCACATAACTAGAGAATTGTGTGCCAAGTGTACTAGGGTGAACAGATGACAAGAACAAAATATCGGGACACGGGGAGGGGCAGCCACAGCTCACCCCCACGAGGGCTGGATCTAGGTTTTTTGCCGATCCAAGCCAAAAAAAAAAAGCGCCGGAGTGCCACCGAAGCAAAGTATCAGGTCAAATGGCATCCCGACCGTACGTCAGTCGGGACACAGGACAAAACTAAATATCGGGAAATCTGGTCCTAAAGTGTACTGATGATTTATCAAAATCTCTCTTTAGTAATCTGCTAGACTATGCAGTGAACCTGTATTTAAATCCTTAAAAAAAAAAAACCCTAAAGAAATAATCCTCTGATCCTACCCACTTACCCCACACTAAGATATTCCCCTACTGCTGGCAGTCGGACAGCATTACCTACAGCTTTCTTAAAGAGATGTTGTCAATTTGAAATCCAGTGAATTAAAATAAAAACTTAGAGGTATTTTCAGATACTATATCTACCCCACTCAGAACAGGTATAGTATCTAAAGGAATTTAAAAATAAGATGTGTGGGGTTTGTTGGGTCATGTTTTTAATTATTACATTTCCAGTTGTGACGTTACTGACATAACCTGTGACCCTATAGATCATTGTTGCAACCACTGTAATATATTTGCTACAAATATTGTATAAAGGTTGTTGTGTAAGGTGTCTATGGAAAGCATAATTATAATCAGCAAATCATAACCTATCTGTATGCGTGTATCATTTTTGTATGCGAAGTTATGAATATTGGCTATGTACTTGTATATCGATGTGTTTTGATTCTAAGTAGCCTCAGTGAAGCATTTGGTCAGCTTCTTGAGAAGGGACTATTCTCAGTAAGTGCCCAATCAAGAAATACTTAGCTGACATTGAACTTTGGGAGATGCCAATCCACATCTGAGCTTTCCTGGGAACATTCAAACTAACATGTAAACAATGGCATTGGCCTGTAAAGAACTGAGTCATGCATGGACATGTGGCTTGCCCATGTGACTCCAGGGTCCATCTTGCTGCTGTCATCTTCCACAGGGCAGAGAATATAAAAGGCTGCTGCATCTCCTCCATTTTGTCTTCAATCCTGCTTCTTACTTCTGGAGGGACTTTGCTACAAACTAAAGCTCTGAACAAAGGACTGAAGCCCCCGACCCTGCATCCCAGCTGGAGCGCCGGAGCAATGTAAGCCCCAGATCCCCTCCCTAGTGGGAGCTCGTGGGCTGGCTTAACATGACTTGTGGGCCAGATCCAGCCCATAGTTTGCCCACCCCACTATAATGCCATGTTCCTGGAAAACATTTCTCCTTACCAAAATAAAAGTCAATGTCTTCTCTTCCACCTTGCTAATCCCCACTCCCATCTCACCTCTCCTAGCATGGTTCTTTTCACTTTCACTTGCACCAACACACAAAGTTTCAAGACTCCTTAGCAAGCCTATCACTCATCCAGTTTTATTCTCAATCTTCTTTATTGCCAAAAGAAGCAGGAGAAGGGAAAGAAAATGTAAGCGCCATGACCAGACAATGAGTTTATTGGCCAGGAATTGGGTTTCTCCCTGGTACCTGGCTGAAAAATTCCTCTATGTTGTACTTCTCTTAAAACTAGAGAGTCAACTTCTAAGACACATATTTGTTGCAAATGAAAAAGGGTATGGTGTACTGGAAATCTCATTTGCTCTAAATAGCAGTTATGTATTCTAATTTTCTGTAATATCTGGCAGATGAATCTTACCCATATGCTCAGGGTTTAGCTGATCGCCATATTTGGGGTCGGGAAGGAATTTTCCTCCAGGGCAGATTGGAAGAGGCCCTGGAGGTTTTTCGCCTTCCTCTGAAGCATGGGTCACTTGCTGAAGGATTCTCTGCTCCTTGAAGTCTTTAAACCACAATTTGAGGACTTCGATAGCTCAGACATAGGTGAGATGTTTTTCGCAGGAGTGGGTGGGTGAAATTCTGTGGCCTCCATTGTGCAGGAGGTCAGACTAGGTGATCATAAATGGTCCCTTCTGACCTTAGTATCTATGAATCTATGTTCAAACAGTAAACAACCAGCTGAAGAAATAAGATGCGAGTATGTCCTGCCTGTGTGAAAGCTTGCTCCTTGCATTCTTCCCTGCTTGCTTATGTGACATATACCCTTGTAACAGTGACGGAAGAGGGGGCGGGGATGAAAAAAATCTAATGTGCCTTTAAAAATCACTTTAATCTAACCTGAGATCACAAACACTAAAAAGCTGTAATCATAATTGTATGGTTATTGCATAATATCACTACAGGGCAGAGGTAAGGTTGTTTGGGTGCCTTAACTGTTTATTTCTTACTTTAAGATGTTGGGATTTCTTATGTGTAACCTTAACTCTAAATTCCCTAGGTTTGTACAGCTTGGTTTAAAGAAATAAAAATTGGAGATGTTATTTAATACAAGTTAATGAAACATTTTCTGTCTAATAATATGAACCAACAGGTTATTGGCAACATGCTTCTTGAAAATGTATAAGGATTTCTTTATTGCCTTCTTCTAACGCCTGTTTAATGTGCGTTCTTCTATTGTAAGACGAGAGTGTCCTCTCAGACAACCACCATAAAAGAACCATCTATGGCAACTTCATCAGGCTTAAGATGCCAAAATCTACAGTGAAAGAAAGGAAGTAGTCCAGGTAACTGGGGACAAAGTTACTCTACCACAGAAAGAATTTTACCATGAAGTAGTGGAGCATGCCAAATGAACAGTGCAGCTGAAGCCTACTGAAGTAGAACTGAAAGTAGGGCTTTCTGACAAACAGCTATTGGAACACTTTCTTGAAGGGAAGTGTAATAGTCTGAATCCTTATGCTCGCCCTTTTTACAAAACTATAATGGATATTGTACAAAATATGCCTTGTGAAGAATAATTTGAAAACTCAATTTGCTTACTATTGTCCTAGTAAAATGTGTGCGGTAACACTGTATGTAAAGTTATAAGATTTTACTGTATATCATTACTGAGACCTATTTCAAGTTTAGAAAAGGAGACAAACTGGTTCCTCAAAGACAAAAGGCAAACTAACACCTCAGCCAGGTATCAACAAAATCAAATGGACCATCACCTGGTTAAGCAGCCATTCTTTGGCAGGGAAAAGGGTGTAAGCGAGAAATTTGCTTGTTGGCAAAGAAACAGCTGGAAGTTCCCATCCCACAGACTTTCTGTCTCCTGAACCCCAGCTGGAGAGGTTCTCAAAGAAAAGGGAAAGGATAAAAATGAGGAACGGGGCCCCAAATGATCTCTCTCTCCATTTCTACTCATAGCATCACCACCACCTAAAGGTCAAGGAAATCAACACTGAAGAAAGAGCGATCCTGTCTGAAAGGAGTTCAGCCAGTAAGATTGCTACAGCAGGTGGTGAGAGAACCCTTAGCTTGTTAAATTAGATATCAGTTTGCATTTTACTTTTTATTTCTTCGTAACCAATTCTGACTTCTAGGCCTCATTACTTGTAGTTACAAAATCTCTTTCTGTAGTTAATACATTTGTTTTATCTAGATCAGTGTGTGTTTGGGAAACTACATCTGAGCTAGAAAATGATATGCACAGCCTTTGTTATTAATGAAATAACAGACTTTATATGAGCTTGTATTGTCTAGGAGGGTGCTGGGCAATACAAGACATTTCTGGGTGGAAATCTGAGACTGGGAGTTTGCTGGTGTTGCCCGCAGTCTAGTTCATGGGTGGCTGTCTATAGCACTCTTATAGTATAGTTGGGAATGATTTATATGCTGGAGGTTGTGTGTGGGCAGATCAGGAATGGTTGCTCTCACACTGAAGCAGTGTAAAAGGCACTACAAGTTGGAGAATTGAGGGGACACAGCAGTCCATCAGTCCAGCTTGTACCCTGGCGAATGTCACAGCAAGACTATGCAGATTATTCTGTTAAAGTTGGAAGACATGAGTTATACAAGTTATGATTACATGCCTCTGCTGTCCAAAATCCAAAGAAATTTAGAATGCAGCAACCGATGCTTTTTCCTTTCCAGACAGAAATAATTTTTAACAAATGAAATCATCATCATCATCGTTTCCTATTTCTATTCAAAGTCATCCAATCTAGTTGTTACAGCTCCTTTCTGTTAAGAAAATTAAAAAAAAGCCCTTCTATATCTGCATTCTGTGAAATCATAATGAATCAAAAATGACCAGAACAAGACATATCTTTGTACCAAAAACATTCTCTTATGCCAAACTCTGGTACCTGTTTCTGGGCTAGCAAGTTTGATATAGGTTTTTTTAAAAAGACATACTATATAAATAAGCTTAAAAGGAGTAGATTTTTAATCTATAAATGTCAAACATCAATTTCATTGTACACACAAACCAACAAAAAAATTTCCATCATTGATTACCTATCTGCAAATTTTGACTAAGAGAAAAATTCTGCTTTAGAATTTAATCAAACTAAGGCTATTTACTTTGTATATTTTGACACACGATGTTGACAAATTTTGTGTTATTGGTTATAAAGATTTAACTTTTTGAATCTCAATGTCTACTGTAATTAAATAGGTATAGTTAAGGCTACGATTGTCACAGAATCCGTGACTTCCAAAGACCTCCATGATTTCAGCCCTGGCGGCTGGGAGCTGCAGGGTCATGTCACCTCCTGCAGTGGCAGGGAGCTGTGAGGTACCTCCGCTGCCTGAGGCAACAGGCCCCTAAGCTCCAAGCCACAATGGGCCACGGTGGTACCCCCGCAACTCCCCAGCCGCCGGACGGGGGACCCCTGGTGGCACCCCACCTCGGCAGTGGGATTCCCACTTCACCCCACTGCTGGGGAGGCAGCAGGGGGACCCTGTTGCTCCCCTCCACTCTGGGGGACAGGGGGACCTGGAGCTCTGAACCCCCACAGGTAGTGGGGGCCCCAAAGCTCCCAGCCACCCTACAACTGCCCAGTCCCTTCCCATTTTATCATGGGTATTTTTAGTAGAAGTCTGGGACAGGTCAGGCTTCCGTGAATTTTTATTTATTGCCAGTGACCTGCCCGTGACTCTTATTAAAAATATACATGACACAATCTTAGCCTTCGTTATAAAGTCTCACTGTCTGACCCCACTATTTCCCACAACTGTTCAAATTTAAAGTCTATACAAATAATGCTTTAAAATAAACCATTGATATTATCCACCAAAACTATAAAAAATTAAAATTTTATTCTGCCAAGCCTACACATAAGACAGTTTTTCCAGAACTTATCAGACTGACAAAAAATAAAAATGAATTAAGAGCTACCCTAACACCAGGTACATGGGATACTTTCTACATGTGATAAATCCCTATCACCATCCAAATAATTCAGATTTCAAAAATCTGAAAGATGTTAGAGATTTTAATTAAAGTTTCGATCTGTTCAAAAACTTGATCACCAAGCTTTGTCTTCCTAAGATAAATCAATATGGATCAAGCTAACATCAGATCATTTTCTCTGAACCGAGTACACTAACAGAATGTGTGAAATCCTCATGATGCAATGACCCCTCACAACCCCAAGCCTGCAAAGCCTTAAGCAGGTGCTTCATATAACTCACATAAGTAGTTCCACACTGCACAGGTGAGTAAAGTTACTCAGGTGCTTAAGTTATTTTCAGGATTGGTGCCTATTTTTTTTCTTCCTTTTTTTTTTTTTTTTTAAAAAAGCTCATGCTTATACAGTAGAACCTCAGAGTTACGAACACCTGGGCAATGGAGGTTGTTCAAAACTCAACAAAACGTTATGGTGGTTCTCTCAAAAGTTTACAACTGAACATTGACTTAATATAGCTTTGAAACTTTAGTCTGCAGAAGAAAAATGCTGCTTTCCCTTTATTTTCTTTAGTAGTTCAGGTTTTCCATAGTACGGTACTGTATTTGCTTTGCTTTTATGTTAATCTCTGCCGCTGCCAGACTGCACACTTCCAATTCCGCACATTTGACTGGTCAGTTTGTAACTGAGATTCTACTGTAGTGGTTCTCAACCCATGGACCACATGCAGCCCAATTAGCGCACAGCTGCGACCCAGCAGAGACTATGTGCTAAAGGCCATGGGCTCCAGGCTCCTCTGCTGTGCAGCAGGCTCCGGATGGGAGCTGAGAAGCTGGCTGCCTCCCGGCCCCCCACAGCAGGGCTCGTTGTCTGTCACCCAGTCCGCCACGGCAGGACTCGGGGTCCCCATCCCTGTCCCACACCCAGCTCTCTGCTCCTGGCCCCACTCTGTGGAGGGGTCTTTGGGCGAAGGGCACTGAGCGTAAGGGTTTGTTGGCAGGGGGGAGGCGGAGGGTTAGGTGGAAGGCACTGTGGTTCTCAACCTGTGACCCAGCTAACACTCTGTGGGCCACATATGCGGCCCACAATGATAAATAGGTTGAGAACCACTGTTCTACTGTAATGCAATTATTGATGTAATCAGCCTCAAACAAAAAATTTTTTTTGGTCGAGGCTATGATTTAACAGGTTATTGAGCAAGAGACTTCTCGAATATTTACAGGCATTTAAAAAATTCTTGTACCTTAAAGCAAGATATAGCAATAGATACAACGTTTAGAATACATTATTTCATAATTTGTTCTACTCAAATGATTATACAGGTGAATAGAGACTAAATATGGAAGATGCCAACTTTTTATACATACACACTATGGAATCAACTACAAAAATACAGGAAAACAATTTGTGAACAGTTAAAACAGAGTTAAAACCCTCCACTAGAGCCAATGGTGGCACTCGTGCATATCCTTCCTATACATGCTGCTGCTCTTTACAGACAAGAATTTTTTTCTTGTGCAATGTTCTGTATCACACTAATGGAAAACAGAAAGGATCCTGATGGTACATCATTGGTGATACTGGGAAACTTCAAAAGTCCATGAAAGAATGGCTTACAGACTGATAAGCAGCAAGATCTTTCAAGACATTTGGAATGTTTATTTTATACTATTGTGTCTAAGCAGACTATTACATTCATTGTACTCCCTATGGATGTCATTCTGCTAAAGAATCTAGTAGGACTTTGATTTTACAAACATAGGGCCTGTTCCTTAAGAGACTTGATTTACAAGTTACACATGCATGTAAGCGTTTTCAGGAACAGGCCAGAAGACCACAAGTCAGGAAAGCACTTAAGCATGTGCTTAAGTGTTTTCCTGAATCAGGGTTTAAGTTTATTTAGATGTAGCAAGAATCTCTAGGATACTTGCTGTACACTTATCTCAATACCCTCCTGTCACATTTAGGAGTGCAATCCAGACCAGTGAGAGGTGCATCACTGCCTGCCCTGAAGCCCTGCATGCAGTAAAATGCTCTGTTGCTGTAGCTCCTTTGTTAGATGCTCCCAGATAGCATACAAGCATGCACCAACTGTCTGTGTGATAAGCAGCCATGTTTCAGTAACTGTCTCCACAGCCTGCTTGTTATACCACAGACACCCACTGATCTCCACCAGCCATGATTACAACAGCCAAGTGACCCCAACACACTACTAGTCCTGCATTTCCCCAAAACTGTCTGCCCTGAAACATCCAGCCCTCTCCTAGACCACTCAGAGAAATAATAAGGTTTGTTTGCTCCTTTAAGAGACAATACCCAGCAGCTTGCCACATTAACTGTAATCTCCAATTCAAACACAGCACTGGGTTGGTTTAAATTAAAACAAAACAAGTATTAACAGGACACAAGTTAAGTGATGCCAAGTAAAAAAGAAAAAGACGTAGATATAATGACAAGCAAATGAAAGTGCTAACATGCATCTACAAGTCTAAAACTTAATCTAGCAAGGTACAGTCTTTGTTTAAGATTATTTCACACACTAATTACTCTTGGTCCAGCATGGCTGACTCTCCCTCAATCAGGACCTTCCACAGATGTACAAGGTGTGGTTTACCCTTGTCATCTTAGGGGTTCATTGCCCCTCTCTTTATAGTCCAGCAAACCTTTGACAAGCATCTCTCAAAGTTCATTAACCCTGCTTCAAGAAACAGGATGCCTTCCTGGGAGTGAAGTCTCCATCCCCCACTGACAGTTATGCCCTTATCACCTCCCCTTGTTAGCTTGATGGTTTTGTTTAGCTTTTATGTAAATATAGCTTCCTGGTCTCGGTCTGATGACCGAGCTGGCTAAACAAGCAAATACACAATTCTTCATGATCCAAACATGCTGACCCCCCCCACCACCCTGTGAGTTTTGATGATTCAATTTACTGCATATGTAAATTGTAATCTCTGGACATTCTGCTCCATTCGTATTCAAGACCAGGGCAGACTTATTTTTACTTTGTTCAAATACAGATTTTAAAACATAGTATCAGAGGACTTCCATAACTCCACATATATTCCTCAATGATATTATTAATTAGTGTGTTATTATTTGAGGACTTCAATAGCACAGATATAGGTGTGAGGTCTTTTTTAGGATTGGTGGGTGAAATTCTGTGGCCTGCATTGTGCAGGAGGTCAGACTAGATGATCATAATGGTCCCTTCTGACCTAAATATCTATGAATCTATGAATCTATTAGTTTTCAAATGATATCGCACAAGGCACAGTTTGTATAAATACCCTTGCATTAGTGCACAGGGTGTGAATACATGGGTGGTTAGGATCACGCATCTCCACCCCTAATTTGGAAGACAGAAGTTTGTTAGTATAGATGGTGTGAGTGATCATTTGATCAGAACAAACTGACCTTCTTTTTAGTCGAAAACACTTATATTGTGGTAGTGCCCAGAAGTTCCAACTGGGATTGGGGCCCCACTGTGCTTGGCACTATAATGCAGAAGAGAATCTCCATTCTGAAGGGTTATAATCTAAAGCATACATGCAAATCTTTTAGTGGAGAAAGTTATCACTTCTTCATTCATATATTTGGTGGGCAGGTTCCAGATTAAGGTAGTACAAATGACAATCTCTACCAATCATTTGGGGAATGAGGGGGCTGGTTTGGTTTTCTGAGGGACTGGTCCATTTCTGAAAGAGGCCATTTCTACAACACAGCTATACAAGCCTAGAAGCACTAGCCAATGGAAACTTGCTATTTTCTATTCTAAATTAGATTGAAGTTCAAGATATATTGCTTCATTTATTAACACTCATGAAACTCCAAAGTGCTCCAGGGAGATTTCAAATTTGATAATATCTAGAGGTCTCTAAGGTAGAAATTCAAAAATCACTTTTTTTAATGCAGCCCAATTCACATTTTTAGTGATCTGAAACAACATGATCAATTCTTCTTAATCAGTTACTAAATCTGCAGGACTCTCAGCGATGTTTCAAGTGATCAACTTTATGTTGTCCCTAAGTCTACAGTAACACCTTGTTTTACAAATAGTTATAATTAATATTGCAAATAGCTACACTTATTCTAGAATGTCGCTCATGGCCAATCTAGTTTCTAAGATCTTTGATACAAACAAATCAACCAACCTGTATTTTCTGAAAATGCTTTAGGAATGAAAGTCAGTCAACAGCAGAAATAGAGATACACAATTTGTGGGGATCAGTATCTTCCTCAAAAGCAGTTTTAAATACTCTAAAATGCTGTAGTGTGTCCCCCAATCCTATCCACAGAACCTACCATTCCCTAATAATTTTACAGATATTTGAACGCATGCCACAGATGAACGAAGTGTGAGGTTTTGTGCAAATTTGCATGGCTGTGAATTTGATTGTTCATATCAATATATTTTCCCCACTTCATAGCATGGACACCTTCAAGTTGCACTGAAAAATATTCCTTCCTTAAGAAGCTGTTTACAGTCTTTTGGATAAGACCTTCTAATATTAGTCACCAGAGCTGGCAAAGTATAGGGAGACAGAAATGTAACTTTACCAAATGAATCAAAGCCAAAAAAAATCTCTTTATAACTATGAGTATTTATTCCTAGTTTCTAATTCTTATGAGAGTATTTTCAGACCCACAATAAAAAATTAAGTATAAGCTCTTGAAGCAGTAAAATCTTTAGAGAGGATACTTTTACGTGGACTATTGTCTTGTTTCCTTATATTTATCTTTTCTACAAATATTTACTATACAAGAAAACTTTTGAGCTGGTTAGTTTAAACACTACTACAATACAGTAAAACGCTGGTCTTTGTCAAGGCTAACACTAACCTGCAGTTTACACAGAGGAGCTTAAAAAGGCTTATATAAAGCTTCATGAAGGTCTCTGACACAGTCAAGATGTGTAGAATAGTTAGCCAACAATAGATCATAAGAATTCTTGTGGTGAGCAGTATTATGTTTTTGCTGCTTGTGTGGTATATTTTACAGAAAAAGAAATAGAAACCCTAATTATCACTCTGAAGTTTTAAACAAATTTTAGCAAGTGCAATCCATATCTGAGAACTGTCTCTGGCAGAGAATCTCCAGTGATTGAGTCTCAGTCCTTACAACTTCAGCTGGAAGTATTATGTAGGTAACAATGATATTCCTTTACCCACTCCCCAGCTTTTCTTAAAATTAACTAAGGCTGTAATTTGGCGACTAAATTGTTCAGGTTTAAGCCTGCCAAGCAAGTTATAGCAGAAGGAAAACATTATCCACAAAAACAGTTCACCTATTAAGAGATTTAACTTCCCATGAATGTGTTTAGGTTGGGAAGTCCCAAACGACTTTGGCAATAAGCACTATAAAAAGAATTAAAACATTTTTAGAAAGGGGTCCCTAAAAAAAGAGGATTCACATAACTAGCATTTTGAGTGGGTAGCCACATAGACTAGCTATTAGGAAATGCCAAGAAGAGGTATGTGTCTTAAGCCCCATCCCTCAAAGTGAGTTAGGCCTGGTCTACACTATACAGTTTGGTCGACATGACAGCTTACGTTGACCTAATTACGTCAGTGTACACACGACAGCCTTGTCCCACAGATGTAAGTGCCCTACTATACCGACATAATAATTCCATCTCCACAAGAGGCTTATGTTGGCATAGCTGGGGTGACAGTCTCTACCTAGGCACTGTGCTACTTCCATCTGCTATTGACTGTCAATTTCATGCAGCCATGAAATTGACAAAGCTGGGCAGCTAGAGCCAAGTTGTCCCCAGCTCCCCACTCCCAGCCAGGTGGTTGCCCCTTGATCCCAGTCAGGAGCGGTGAGGTGAGAGCCGGGGTGGGAGGCATCTGGGCTCCCGGCAGGGAGCTTTGCGGAGCTGAAAGCCCTGTCTTTTAGCCCGCACACTGACCCTCTACAGTAAGTGAAAGTGCTTGTGATGAGGACACACACCACCAACAGGAGGTTAGTGAGGACATCAACCACTGCAGTAATTACTGAAGTCGCTGTAAGTAAGTCAACTTAGGGCTGCAGTGTAGACATGCCCTAAAATACCAAACTCCATGACTCCTTGCACTTGGAATCCACAACCATGAATGCTCTCCTGGAATTAGGCACCTAGGCCAGGTCAGCAAGAACCGGTGGTGGCAGCGATGACAGCTGCCACCCTCTTTTACCTAACAGCCCAATGGTTAGGGCACTCACCCAGGAAACCAGACTTCAAATCCCCCCTCTGTCTAATGTGGAGCAGAGACCTGAATCCATGTTTCCCCTGCTCCAAAGTGAATGTCCTAACCATGGGGCTCTGGGGTATTTTAGGGTGGGTCTTTCAGTCTCTCCTGTTTTAGCTGTTCCATTTCACATAAAATATTTCAATATTCATCAGGCCAGAGAGATTGACTCTATTGTCCAATGGTTAGGGCACTCACCTAGGAGGTGGGAGGCCTAGATCCCAAGTCCCTGATCCACATCAAGCAGAGGGGGGATTTGAACCCAGATCTTCCATATCCTGGGTGAGTGGGATACTGGGTAAAGGGGAGAACCAGCACCACCGGCTGTATTTTGTGCAGGATGCAATCTAGTCAACATGTTCTAAGGCAGCCTACAAGCACATCTACGGGATCAAGCCACACAGGCAAGATAGGTTGGGAATACCTAGGTGTGCATTAGGTGCAAAGCTGCTCAGTGGTGTCAAGATTGAGGAGGCTGCAAGCATGCCCACCGGCAGAAATTTAATCAGCTTGGGACTTTACTAGAAGAAATTTAGGCACCTACACTTCCTATATGCTTACAGGGCTAGACAGCAGATAAGTGTTATGAGAATCTCATGTTTGGACAAAGGCACCTAAAATGGCAGCTAAACACTAGTCTCTTTTTGAGAATTCCACCCCTTGAAATCCAGATAATTCCACTGAAGAATGGATGGGGAAAAAAAACTTCTACAATCAGAAGACAATTTTTACTTAAATTTTCATGAACATCTGGGCCAGACCAGTGATCTTGTGTTGTCATGAGAGATGGAGTCACTATTGAGGCTTAGCCTCCCCCCATAGAAAGAGTATTGCAGAAACAGCAAGCTCAAGTCACAGAGGGAGTGGAACACCTTGCGTTGCTCTGCAGTGGCTTCTATAGCCAGAGAGAAAAATGAACCAGGAGGCGCTGGCAAGATGTACACACTTCTTTGTAATACTTTGGTTTATACTTTGAGGTGAACAGCCTAGCAGCAAAATGAAGTTAAGAATACAGAGCTGAAAAGCAATTAAAAAAAAGCCAACTGCTGCAGAAGGAAAACCTTCAGTAAGTCAGTTTTCCTCTAGAGCAAGTTCCATATGTAGTTAGCTAAAGAAATGAAAGACCCTTATGGTCTTCCCATAGCATGTTCTTCACACCGAGTTTAGGGAAACAGTGGAAGAGCCACACAAGGGAAAGGGAGAGACAAAATGCAAAAAGGAAAAAAGGAAAAGGGAAAAAAGAAAGGGCGGGGTAAAATGCAGAAAGAGAAGAGATAAGGGAATTAAAGCGTGTGTTGTATTGATAAGGGGAAGGTGGCGTCTTAGGGCATGGGTACGCTTGCGAGTTAGAACGCATTAAAGCAGCCCTGAGCGCTCTAACACACGACGTGTCCACACTGGCAAGGCACGTAGAGTGCCCGGACTCCGCGGCTAGAGCGCTCCTGGTACTCCACCTCAAAGAGTGGAATAGCGTTTAATGCGCCCCCGCTAGAGCGCCGCAGCGTCAGTGTGGATGCCCTGGTCTGTTAATGTGCTCTGATCGGCCTCCAGAAGCGTCCCACAATGCCTGTTCTAGCCACTCTGGTCATCACTTTGAACTCTACTGCCCTGCCCTCAGGTGACCAACTATCAGACCCGCCCTTTAAATTCTCTGGGAATTTTGAAAATCCCCTTCCTGTTTGCTCAGCCAGGCGCGAGTGCTCTCAGCGAATCTTTTCAGGTGACCATGCCTCCATGTGCCAGGCAATCTCCAGTATGGAGCAATGGCAAGGTGCTGGACCTCATCAGTGTTTGATGGGAGGAAGCTGTCCAGTCCCAGCTGTGCTCCAGCCATAGGAATTACAATGCCTTCGGGCAGATATCAAGGGACATGATGGAAAGGGGCCATGACTGGGATGCACTGCAGTCCAGGGTTAAAGTGAAGGAGCTGCGGAATGCCTACCACAAAGCCCACGAGGCAAAAAGCCGCTTCGGTGCTGCCCCCATAACCTGCCATTTCTACAAAGAGCTGGACGCGATACTAGGGGGCGACCCCACCTCGACTCTGAGGACCACCGTGGACACTTCAGAGCCCAGTTCAACAAGGCAGGAGGAGGAAAGCTGGAGCAAGGGTGCTGAGGAGGAAGACACCCCAGAATCCCTAGATGCATGCAGCCAGGAGCTGTTCTCAAGCCAGGGGGAAGGTAGCCAGTTGTGGAAGCCGGTGCTTGGTGAAGGACAAACACCAGAGGAGGTTCCCAGTAAGCAGCTTTTATTTTGCGAAGGAAGTTATTCGGTGCGGGCTCTTGGGGCGAGGAGGGTTAGGGCTGCATGCATGCCTAGATGTGGAATAGGGCGTTGCTGTGCTCTCTCACATCGTGGTAATCGGTCTCAGTGATCTCTTCAAAGGTCTCGTCCAGAACTTGGGCAATGCACTTGCGTGGGTTTCTTGGGAGAGCCACTGTGGTCCTTGTCCCAGTCAGGCTAACATGTCCGCGCCACTGTGCCGTGAGGAGCGGGGAGACCATTGCTGCACACAGGCAAGCTGCATATGGGCCAGGGCGAAAGCCACATTGCAGTAGAAGACCCTCCCTTGCTTCCCAGGTCACCCTCAGCAGCGAGATATCTTCCAGGGCGAACTCCTATGGAAAATGTGGGGAAACTGTTCAGTATAGGGGCCCCCTGTCGCTCTTGGCTCTCCCCAAGGCATAGAAACCCAGAAGGCAGTACGGCCGTGAAACAATCAGTCCCCCTTGACCATGTGCTTACTCACCATTTTGTGGCACCTTAGAGACTAACCAATTTATTTGAGCATAAGCTTTCGTGAGCTACAGCTCACTTCATCAGATGCATACTGTGGAAAGTACAGAAGATCTTGATCATCATACACATTGTAAGGAGAGTGATCACTTTAGATAAGCTATTACCAGCAGGAGAGTGGGGTGGGGCGAGAGAAAACCTTTTGTAGTGGTAAACACCCATTTTTTCCAAGGTTTGTGTGTATAAAAAGATCTTCTGTACTTTCCACAGTATACATCCGATGAAGGGAGTTGTAGCTCACGAAAGCTTATGCTCAAATAAATTGGTTAGTCTCTAAGGTGCCAAAAGTACTCCTTTTCTTTTTGCAAATACAGACTAACACGGCTGCTAGTCCGAAACCTGTCATTATGCAAGGCACTGCATTTAGCCGTATGGAGTGGAAATCAACCAACTGCATGAAAAAACTTGTACAGATACAGACAGACATCATCTTCCTTTCCAAATGCAAACAGATGGACATCGTACCAAGAGGACTGAAGGTAAAAAATCCATTACAATCTAAATACCACACAGACTATGCTGACAGCTTGTGCCACACGCTCTCAAAGAAACAACGGAACCACCTGATCAACATCCTCTACAGCAAACAGGGAAAGATAAAGAACGAGCTCTCACAAATGGGTACTTAATAAAAAAAACCAACCTTCCACACAAACTTCCTCGTGGCTGGACTTTACTAAAACTAGACAAGCCATTTACAACACACACTTTGCTTCTCTACAAAAGAAAAAGGACACTAAACTTTCTAAACAACTACATGCCACAAGGGGCCACAGCAATGGTTCCCTCAACCCACCCAGCAATATTGTTAACCTATCCAACTATACTCTTAGCCCAGCAGAAGCAGCTGTCCTATCTCGGGGCCTCTCCTTCTGCCCCTTCACCCCCACAAACATGATTCAGTTCTGTGGTGACCCAGAATCCTATTTTCGACATCTCCGACTCAAGGAATATTTCCAACACACCTCTGAACAACATACTAATCCACACAGACCTCCCTACCAACACTACAAAAAGAAGGATTCTAGGTGGACTCCTCCTGAAGGTTGAGACAGCAGACTGGACTTCTACATAGAGTGCTTCCACCGACATGCATGGGCTGAAATTGTGGAAAAGCAGCATCACTTGCCCCATAACCTCAGCCGTGCAGAACACAATGCCATCCACAGCCTCAAACAACTCTGACATCATAATCAAAAAGGCTGACAAAGAAGGTGCTGTTGTCATCATGAATAGGCTGGAATATGAACAAGAGGCTGCTCGGCAGCTCTCCAACACCACTTTCTACACGCCATTACCCTCTGATCCCACTGAGAGTTACCAAAAGAAACTACAGCATTTGCTCAAGAAACTCCCTGAAAAAGCACAAGATCAAATCTGCACAGACACACCCCTGGAACCCCAACCTGGGATATTCTATCTACTACTGAAGATCCATAAACCTGGAAATCCTGGGCGCCCCATCATCTCAGACGTTGGCACCCTGACAGCAGGATAGTCTGGCTATGTAGACTCCCTCCTCAGTCGCTACGCTACCAGCACTCCCAGCTATCTTCGAGACATCACTGACTTCCTGAGGAAACTACAAGCCATCAGTAATCTTCCCGATAATACCATCCTGGCCACTACGGATGTAGAAGCCCTCTACACCAACATTCCACACAAAGATGGACTACAAGCCGTCAAGAACACTATCCCCGATAATGTCACGGCTAACCTGGTGGCTGAACTTTGTGACTTTGTCCTTACCCATAACTATTTTACATTTGGGACAATGTATACCTTCAGATCAGCGGCACGGCTATGGGTACCCGCATGGCCCCACAGTATGCCAACATTTTTATGGCTGACTTAGAACAACGCTTCTTCAGCTCTCGTCCCCTAACGCCTCTACTCTACTTGCGCTACATTGATGACATCTTCATCACCTGGACCTATGGAAAAGAAGCCCTTGAGGAATTCCACCATGATTTCAACAATTTCCATCCCACCATCAACCTCAGCCTGGTCCAGTCCACACAAGAGATCCACTTCCTGGACTCTACAGTGCTAATTAACAATGGTCACATAAACACCACCCTATACCAGAAACCTACTGACCGCTATTCCTACCTACATGCCTCCAGCTTTCACCCTGACCACACCACACGATCCATTGTCTACAGCCAAGCTCTACAATACAACTGCATGTGCTCCAACCCCTCGGACAGAGACAAACACCTACAAGAGCTCTATCAAGCATTCTTACAACTACAATACCCACCTGCGGAAGTGAAGAAACAGATTTGATAGAGCCAGAAGAGTTCCCAGAAGTCTCCTACTACAGGACAGGCCTAACAAAGAAAATAACAGAACGCCACTAGCCGTCACCTTCAGCCCCCAACTAAAACCCCTCCAATGCATTATTAAGGATCTACAACCTATCCTGAAGGATGACCCAACACTCTCACAAATCTTGGGAGACAGGCCAGTCCTTGCCTACAGACAGCCCCCCAACCTGAAGCAAATACTCACCAGCAACCACATACCACACAACAGAACCACTAACCCAGGAACCTATCCTTCCAATAAAGCCCGTTGCCAACTGTGCCCACATATCTATTCAAGGGACACCATCACAGGGCCTAATCACATCAGCTACACTATCAGAGGCTCGTTCACCTGCACATCTACCAATGTGATATATGCCATCATGTGCCAGCAATGCCCCTCTGCCACGTACACTGGTCAAACTGGACAGTCTCTACGTAAAACAATAAATAGACACAAATCAGATGTCAAGAATTATAACATTTATAAACCAGTTGGAACACTTCAATCTCTCTGGTCACACGATTACAGACATGAAAGTTGCGATATTACAACAGAAAAACTTCAAATCCAGACTCCAGCAAGAGACTGTTGAATTGAAATTCATTTGCAAATTGGATACAATTAACTTAGGCTTGAATAGAGACTGGGAGTGGTTAAGTCATTATGCAAGGTAACCTATTTCCCCTTGTTTTTTCCTAACACCGCCCCCCCCCCCCAGACGTCCTTGTTAAACCCTTGATTTGTGCTGGAAATGGCCCAACTTGATTATCATACACATTGTAAGGAGAATGATCACTTTAGATAAGCTATTACCAGCAGGAGAGTGGGGTGGGGGGAGAGAAAACCTTTTGTAATGGTAAACACCCATTTATTCATGCTTTGTGTGTATAAAAAGATCTTCTGTACTTTCCACAGTATGCATCCGAAGAAGTGAGCTGTAGCTCACGAAAGCTTATGCTCAAATAAATTGGTTAGTCTCTAAGGTGCCACAAGTACTCCTTTTCTTTTTGCGAATACAGACTAACACGGCTGTTACTCTGAAACCACTCACCATTTTGGGGCTCCCGTGGATTATGTGCACTCACTTTGGGACAGGCAAATTATGCTATTGTTTAGACTGTGCTTGCCCTTAAGTACAGGAAATCATTGCTCTATCTGGTGTGAACAATGCTGCCTCTGTTAAGTGTTGTATTTTGCCTTTACAGATGCAACCTTGAGATCTCAGCCGTCCGTGTTATCACAAGCCGAAAGACTGCAAAGAATTAGGAAGAGACCACGTAGAAGCAAAGATGTGCTGCATGAAGTAATGCAGCAGTCCCTTAACGAGAATCTAAAAGCGCAGGAGTGGAGGGACAGTGAAAGGAGGATCCACAAGCAGAATGTGGATTGCCAGCACAAAAACCCGGAGCTCCGGCAGCAAAGCACGGATTGGCTGATAAGCATCATGGAGTGCCAAGCGGACTCGATCCAGGTGCTTGTAGACATGCAGGCAGAGCACTACTGTGCCCGCCCACACCTGCAGCTCATCCCAAAACTCTTTCCTTTGTGCCCCCATGTCACCTCCAACCCACTTTTCCCAACATCTGGGTTCTTATCGCCACCAGCTGCCTCCAACACCTATAGCTTCACCACTCAGCCCTGAAAACTATAACTCTTACCCACTGCACTCAACCCCCATCACCATGCATCATAGCCATTCTGAAGTGCAGCACTCATTGCACAGCACTCCAGGCAGGAAGGCCAAGTATGATAACAGGACATATGCAAATCTGTGATTGTACCATTCCCCACCCCACTCCCTTACACTTTCTGTTTTCCAAGCAGCTGTGTTTCTTTTCAATAAATGGATTTTTTGGCTTTGAAAACATTCTTTATTATTGCATAAAGTAAAAGTAAGGTATTTAGGCCAGGAAAGCAACAGTTACTGCAAGTCAGCATAGCAAACACAGATTTCTACTAACATTGGAACCACTGCACTTCACTCCAGTGCAGAGCACCAAACATTACTGGTGGCTTTCAGCCTCAAATTGCTCCCTCAAGGCATCCCTAATTCTTGCAGCCCTGTGCTGGGCACCTCTAATAGCCCTGCTCTCTGGCTGTTCAAATTCAGCCTCCAGGTGTTGAACCCCCAAGTTCCATGCCTGAGTGAATCGTTTACCCTGCCCTTCACAAATGTTATGGTGGGTACAGTACGCGGATATAACCGCGGGAATGCTGTCATCGGCCAGGTCCAGCTTCCATACAGAGAGCGCCAGCGACCCTTTAAATGTCCAAAAGCACACTCCACTGTCATTCTGCACTGGCTCAGCCTGTTGTTGAACCGCTCCTTGCTGCTGTCAAGGCTCCCTGTGTAGGATTTCATGAGCAACGGCATTAAAGGGTAAGTGGGGTCTCCAAGGATCACAATGGGCATTTCGACTTCCCCTACGGTGATCTTCTGGTCTGGGAAAAAAGTCCCAGCTTGCAGCTTCCTGAACAGGCCAGTGTTCCAAAAGATGCGCGCCTCATGCACCTTTCCGGGCCAGCCTGTGTTAATGTCAATGAAACACCCACTGTGATCCACAAGCGCCTGGAGAACCACAGAGAAATACCCCTTCTGGAGGCTTGGTGGGCTGGTGCCAGAATTGGAATATGCATCCCATCTATCACCCCTCCGCAGCTAGGGAAACCTATTTGTGCAAAGCCAGCCACAACGTCATGCATGTTAGCCAGAGTCACGGTTCTTCTGAGCAGGATGCGATTAATGGCCCTGCAAACTTGCATCAACACGATTCCAACAGTCGACTTTCCCACTCCAAACTGGTTAGCGACCGATTGGTAGCTGTCTGGAGTTACCAGCTTCCAGATTGCAACAGACACCCGCTTCTCCACCGGCAGGGCAGCTCTCAATCTCGTGTCCTTGCACCGCAGGATGGGAGGCGAGCTCCTCACACAGTCCCATGAAAGTAGCTTTTCTCATCCAAAAGTTCTGCAGCCACTGCATCCTAGACTTGCAGGACGATGCGATCTCCCCCACTCCGTGCTTGTTTCCCAAGCCCAAAAGCAATATTCCACACCGGTGAGAAGGTCCATGAATGCCACAAGCAATCATCGTCGGAGTCCTCATTGTCAGTTTAGATCTTAAGGAGTAACTCGACTGCCAAACGTGACATGCTGGTGAGACTCGTCAGCATATTCCTCAGCAGTTCGGGCTCCATTCCCGCAGACCAAAAGGGAAGACAGAGCACACAGTACAAAAAACACTGAAAGATGGTGCCAAAAGTGGACAGAGGCACAGGGATTGCTGGGATGCGAACCGATGCATCACGGGGCATTGGGACAGGACCCAGAATGCCCCACACCCTCCGCTCCCTTCCCACAAGCCACAGCGCCAGAATGGGAAAAGGTGCTCTGTGGGATAGCTGCCCAGAATGCACCGCTCCCAATGCCACTGCAAGTGCTGCAAATGTGGCTATGCCAGTGTGCTTGCAGCTGTCAGTGTGGACAGACTGCAGCGCTTTCCCTACTGCGCTCTACGAAGGCTGGTTTAATGCAAAGCACTCTACATTTGCACGTGTAGCCATGCCCTTAGGCTGAACAAGGGGCAAGGTGCTAATAAACCCCTTGCTCACCATTCTGTAGAAGAGTTGAGCATTCTTTGATTGTGTCAGATTATCACTAGCTTGATCCCACTGTAACAACCATTTTAAGATTTAATTAGGCACACAGAAAACAGTTAAAGCATTTGAAATTTAAAAGGTTAGAAGACTCATTTTAACAATTTCCCATTCTCTTTTGTTGTATTACAATCTTTTACAGTGAAAAATTTGACTAACTTTTCAGATGTTATTCGAGATTATATTAATTGGTCCCTCTTGGAAAGGAAGTGTTTGTTTAGGCCTGCTCTAAACCTACAATTTAGATGGACCTGGCCATGTTGCTCAGGAATGTGAAAAATTCAGACCTCCAAACACTGTAGTCAAGCTGACTTAAATGTGTCTACACCAGGAGTTAGGTTGATAGAAAAATTCTTCTGTCAACCCAGCTACTGTCATCTGTAAGGTTGGATTACCTATATCAACTGAAAATCCCCTTACTTTGATGCAGTAAATATCTACATTACAGCAGCATCCATAGTGTAGACACACCCTTAGATGGTCACGTTTGCGGCTCTTATATTGAGGTCTGATTCCATTTCCTTCCAGGCAACAAATACATACAAAAAGGAGAAGATAGGAAGTGTAGTTCCTTGGTGTATTTCTTATTTTTAAACCATCTGCTAGGAAATTACAGGCACAGCACATAGTCTCATCAGCCATTCCAAGACATGACAAATTTACCACTGTCGGGCTGCTTAAGGCAACTTTATCTTGACTTTCTGGTTACAGGTGTTGCTTATGATGATAAAATTTGCATCAAGCTCCTCTGTCTGCAAATTTCACTCTTTGGTCCATTAACTCAGCTTCAGCAGGCTACAAAGTAACTCCCAGAAAAGCCACACTGAGAAAGAAGTGGGATGCTATTCCCATTAATATTACCCAATCGAAACAGGATTCCAACTATTCAATTTTTTTAATTCCTCAGCTCATCATTGTGCCAGTGTCACCTTAACAGGAACTACTACTACATGCTACAAGGGGCCACAGCAATGGTTCCCTCACCCCACCTAGCAATATTGTTAACCTATCCAACTATACTCTCAGCCCAGCAGAAGCAGCTGTTCTATCTCGGGGCCTCTCCTTCTGCCCCTCCACCCCCACGAACATGATACAGTTCTGTGGTGACCTAGAATCCTATTTTCGACGTCTCCGTCTCAAGGAATATTTCCAAAATACCTCTGAACAACATACTAATCCACAGAGGTCTCCCTGCCAACACTACAGAAAGAGGGATTCTAGATGGACTCCTCCTGAAGGTCGAAACAGCAGACTGGACTTCTACATAGAGTGCTTCCGCCGACGTGCACGGGCTGAAATTGTGGAAAAGCAGCATCACTTGCCCCATAACCTCAGCCATGCGGAACGCAATGCCATCCACAGCCTCAGAAACAACTCTGACATCATAATCAAAAAGGCTGACAAAGGAGGTGCTGTTGTCATCATGAATAGGTCGGAATATGAACAAGAGGCTGCTCGGCAGCTCTCCAACACGAGTTTCTACAAGCCATTACCCTATGATCCCACTGAGAGTTACCAAAAGCAACTACAGCATTTGCTCAAGAAACTTCCTGAAAAAGCACAAGATCAAATCCGCACAGACACACCCCTGGAACCCCGACCTGGGATATTCTATCTACTACCCAAGATCCATAAACCTGGAAATCCTGGGCGCCCCATCATCTCAGGCATTGGCACCCTGACAGCAGGATTGTCTGGCTATGTAGACTCCCTCCTCAGGCCCTACGCTACCAGCACTCCCAGCTACCTTCGAGACACCACTGACTTCCTGAGGAAACTTCAATCCATCGGTGATCTTCCTGATAACACCATCCTGGCTACTATGGATGTAGAAGCCCTCTACACCAACATTCCACACAAAGATGGACTACAAGCCGTCAAGAACACTATCCCCGATAATGTCACGGCTAACCTGGTGGCTGAACTTTGTGACTTTGTCCTTACCCATAACTATTTCACATTTGGGGACAATGTATACCTTCAGATCAGCGGCACTGCTATGGGTACCCGCATGGCCCCACAGTATGCCAACATTTTTATGGCTGATTTAGAACAACGCTTCCTCAGCTCTCGTCCCCTAAAGCCCCTACTCTACTTGCGCTATATTGATGACATCTTCATCATCTGGACCCATGGAAAAGAAGCCCTTCAGGAATTCCACCATGATTTCAACAATTTCCATCCCACCACCAACCTCAGCCTGGTCCAGTCCACACAAGAGATCCACTTCCTGGACACTACAGTGCTAATAAACAATGGCCACATAAACACCACCCTATACCGTAAACCTACTGACCGCTATTCCTACCTGCATGCCTCCAGCTTTCACCCTGACCACACCACACGATCCATCGTCTACAGCCAAGCTCTGCGATACAACCGCATTTGCTCCAACCCCTCAGACAGAGACAAACACCTACAAGATCTCTGTCAAGCTTTCTTACAACTACAATACCCACCTGCAGAAGTAAAGAAACAGATTGATAGAGCCAGAAGATTTCCCAGAAGTTACCTACTACAGGACAGGCCTAACAAAGAAAATAACAGAACGCCACTAGCCGTCACCTTCAGCCCCCAACTAAAACCCCTCCAACGCATTATTAAGGATCTACAACCTATCCTAAAGGATGACCCAACACTCTCACAAGTCTTGGGAGACAGGCCAGTCCTTGCCTACAGACAGCCCCGCAACCTGAAGCAAATACTCACCAACAACCACATACCACACAACAGAACCACTAACCCAGGAACTTATCCTTGCAACAAAGCCCGTTGCCAATTGTGCCCACATATCTATTCAGGGGACACCATCACAGGGCCTAATAACATCAGCCACACTATCAGAGGCTCGTTCACCTGCACATCCACCAATGTGATCTATGCCATCATGTGCCAGCAATGCCCCTCTGCCATGTACATTGGTCAAACTGGACAGTCTCTACGTAAAAGAATAAATGGACACAAATCAGATGTCAAGAATTATAACATTCATAAACCAGTCGGAGAACACTTCAATCTCTCTGGTCATGCAATCACAGACATGAAGGTCGCTATCTTAAAACAAAAAAACTTCAAATCCAGACTCCAGCGAGAACCTGCTGAATTGGAATTCATTTGCAAATTGGATACTATTAATTTAGGCTTAAATAGAGACTGGGAGTGGCTAAGTCATTATGCAAGGTAGCCTGTTTTCTCTTGTTTTTTCCTAACCCCCCCCCCCCCCAGATGTTCTGGTTTAACTTGGATTTAAACCTGGAGAATGGTCAGTTTAGATGAGCTATTACCAGCAGGAGAGTGAGTTTGTGTGTGTATGGGGGTGGGGGGATGTGAGAAAACCTTGATCTATGCAGGAAATAGCCCGACTTGATTATGTAAAGAGTTGTCACTTTGGATGGGCTAGCACCAGCAGGAGAGTGAATTTGTGTGGGGGGGTGGGGGGTGAGAAAACCTGGATTTGTGCTGGAAATGGCCCACCTGTTGATCACTTTAGATAAGCTATTACCAGCAGGACAGTGGGGTGGGAGGAGGTATTGTTTCATGATTTCTGTGTGTATATAAAGTCTGCTGCAGTTTCCACGGTAAACATCTGATGAAGTGAGCTGTAGCTCACGAAAGCTCATGCTCAAATAAATTGGTTAGTCTCTAAGGTGCCACAAGTACTCCTTTTCTTTTTGCGAATACAGACTAACACGGCTGTTCCTCTGAAACCAGTGAAGAACTTAACTGACAGATTTTAGTTTCAGCATATGCCATTTGTACCAATCTAGCTTTTGATTATTTTGGAAATGTTTATGAAACATTACTGTCTACCCCAAACATTCAAAAATAAAATCCAAAGGTTAAAATAAAATGAGGTGGTTTTTACTTGCACCTTTGGTTTTTGAGCCTTTAGGGTCACATTTTCAGGCTTCTCTCTGCAACAAGGAGGCTAGAATCTTTTGTTTTTGTTTTAAATAGATGTTGAGATTCTCATAGAACCACAATTCCATAAGCCAGTGCTTTAAGAAAAAATCAAATACTACCGACCTCACAACCACCATTGAAAGAGTTGGCAACACATGTAACACACTGAGCTCGGCTTTTTAATAAATAAATAAGCCTCTGTCCCACTTTGCACAACACTGAGTATTCCTCCCCACACTTCAGTCTAAGTTTTGAGCCATACTGATGGATTCTGAAGACAGCAGAGTAAGGGCAGCTTTTTACTCTATTTATAAAAAACTTCTCCAATGTATTTAAGTGCTGTAAAGGAAAGCACCTGTTATTGCAGTTCACTGGTAGCTAATCCTGGGGAAGATCATTTTTAAAAAGTCAAAATCTGAACTTTCCAGGTCTTTGGAAAGACAAAGAAAGCTTCCAGTGTGAACAAATGCAGTGTCGTCTTAGCCAGATTTGTGCAAAATAAATAAATAGGAATTGCGGGTTTTGTGATAAAAGCATGAAATTTGCGACAGTAAATGTGTTATTGGGGGGAAAAATGTAATCTCCCCCCGTTGAAAGTAGATTTTCCTATGTTTCAGACTACTGTGGAAAGTTCCCCAACTTTAATAATGAAAGTGAAAATACAGCTTTTTTTTTTTTAATTGTAGCAGAAGATCCAATTGAAAGTTACATCTTTACAAAGACGAAGGGAGGGGCTATTACTAAGCAATTTAAATATGCCAAAAACAAGCTCTCTTGACAAGTTCTTCCAGTTACAAGAAATGTTTAAATAAGAACTTATACCATCATAGCCACAATGCTCTCATCCAGGCCTCTTAAAATAAAGTCATAATGCTTAGTGTGATATCAAAGATTTCCAGCAACAGCTACTTGGTCATAAGTATAAGACTATGACTGTATTATAGGATTTACCACCAAAAAATAAATATTCAAAAATAGATATGCAACAAAATGAACACTAACAGCTACTTGCAAAGTACATTACATTTTGCAAATATATTTTCTTAAGGTCATTCAAGTGTGAAAGTTCCTCTAAAATTATATCACTAGCTTCCCATCACAGTGAACATATTTCTATTTCCCTCAATATCAACGTTTGCATTACAATGGTCTCTGAAGACCCACACCGAATCAGGATCAGGTCCCCGTTGCATTATGCACTGTACAAACATATAGTAATATATGATCCCTGTCCCAAAATTTACAACTGCAATCTTACACTTAGAAGAGAATGAAGAGAGTAAAAGCTCAACTTTGATTCTCTAAACAGAGAGCCTTGATGTTTGAGACTTCTGTGTGTAACAAAAAATGCATCTCTTATGCGCTTTTGAAAGTATTACACCAGATACTTAAGTAACTTAAAAGCCTCACTGAGCCACTTAAGTACTTTTGAAAGTGTCACTAGTAATCTATTCTGAGTTCCTACAAATCAATTTCACAGCACTTCAATTTGGGGGGGCAGGGAGAAGAGAGATAAGTGTTATTTAAGTGCAAAATATTATTACTGAGACACAAATCTATGGATTTTTAAGAATGTTGTGTTAAACAAATGCCTGGCAGGTTACACCACTAAGTGCACTTACTAAGTGTTATTTCAAAAGTGGTCATTTATACAAATACCTACACTAGCTTGCCTACACAGTTAGCACAGTGGAATCATGAGAGGAAGTTTTGGAAGGCCAGCAATACAAATGTGGATAAGGCAATACAGGTATTAGGTATAATTTTCTGCTTTATGAGTGGGACAACTTTTGTTCAAGGGCCATTTAACATCACCAGAAAACGTTTGGCACCAAAATACATATGTAAAAAAGCCACGTGCTATAAATCAGAAGGAGAGCGAAAATGCACTCATGGAAACAAGTTGTGTAACCTAGTACGCCCGGCCATAGTTGCACTCACTAGATAAAAATACCCCAACAAAAAACAAGCCAGCAATCCAAACAACCCGCTCTCGTATCAGGAAGATGACCGGATAACAGTCCAGACCAAACAGCTGCTAAGGACACGCCACTGCAAAAACCACACTGCTGCTCGCTCGCGGAGTCGAAGAACGCAACTAACACCTCCGCGACACTGGCCGCCTCGCCTAGCGAGGGTGCGGGACAGCAACAGCCAGGCGGGGCTACCCCACAGGACCCCGGCAGCCCTAAGAGCATTTCCTAGGACCACCAGCAGCGACCCGCCCCGCCCCGCCCCGGGAGCCAGGCCGACGGCGCGCCAAGTCCCACCGGCGGCCCCGCGAACCTGTCAGCCCGAGGGAAAGGACCGAGGGGTTCCCACCCTGGCGACCCGGGCTCGGACACGCCCGCCGGCCGCGCCGTGCAGCCGCGAGAGCCCCCCGCGCTCCAGCCCCCCAGCCCGCGGGCAGAGAGCGGGGGGCTGCTGACTCTCTGTGTCTGTCCGCGCCCGGGCTTCACCTTCACCGCGGGGCGGGGCAGCGGCTGCGGTCCGCGAGGCTCGGCCTCCGCCGCCCGGCTCCGGGCACCTCCCGTCGCAGCCGGGCGCGAGGGGCCGGCGGGAAGCCGGAGTCACCCGCGGGCCGCGACAGGCCGGGCGCGGCTCCAGCGCGGCGCCCCCGATGTTTTCATACAAACCCCGGCGGCGGCGGCGGCGGCAGGAACCTGTCGGCGTCCGGAGACGTCACCGCGCACCCGCCTCTCCCTCCCCGCGCGTGCGCGCGCGCAGTCCCGATGGAGGCGCGTGCACGCAGCAGAGTGGCGGCCTCCAACTGCAGAGCCGCGTGCCCTGGGGCCAGTCCCCACGGGTGGGCCTTGGGGGAGGGGATGCTGGGTGTCAGCCCGGGTTAGTGCCCTGCCTCCGCCAGCGACCAATAGCAGAGCTTCCCAGGAAGGTGTAAGAAACCCCCTAGCGAGCAATGAGAGAACCAGATTTAAGGGGACCCTGGTCAGCCCCTTTGCCTGCATGCACTGTGTTGCAGCCTTTCATGGGATCGCGCACAGGTTTTTCCCTTAAGGACTGACCCTTGCCTCAGCCTGTACCCAGGATGGATAGCGCTCTGGCTAAATCAGGGATGCTAGGGAGGAAGGTCCCAGGATTGCAGAAATTGGAAGGCGTGTGGAGAATGAAGCAAAGAACTGGAAAAAGAGAAAGGATGAGCCTAGGGTGTACAATTTGTGTGTCACCCCAGGTGACCTAGAGTCTATGTGTTCCATAGAGTGCCCACATGGCACTGGGCGAGTCACACCAAAAATTCTGCATGTAGCCACTAATTCTGTGTTACTCATTTGATGGGTGCATAGCTTAAAACATATCGGGCATGATTTTCACAAGTGCTGTAGCTCATGAAAGCTTATGCTCAAATAAATTTGTTAGTCTCTAAGATGTCACAGGTACTCCTTTTCTTTTTACAAGTGCTCAGCAATCACAACTACAACAGAAGTCAAGGGGAGCTCCAATTGCTAACTACCTGTGGAGCTAAGGAAGGGTGGTGTAAAGAACTGAGCAAGAGTTTGAGGAACAGAGGTCCTAAATTTTCATTCTGGCTGTATTACTGATTCATTTTGTGGCTGGGGACTTATCACTTTGCCTTTCTTTCTCTGTTTTCCCATTTGTAAAAGGGGGATAATAATATATAACTTACAGGAGTGTTAAGAGCAGGGGTGGCCAACCTATGGCTCCAGAGCCACATGCGGCTCTTCAGAAGTTAATATAAGGCTCCTTGTATAGGCATCGACTCTACAGCTGGAACTATAGGCACTAACTTTCCAATGTGCCGGGGGTGCTCACTGCTCAATCCCTGGCTCTGCCACAGGCCCTGCCCTCAACTCCACCCCTTCCCGCCCAAGCCTGCCATGCTCTCACTCCTCCCCCCTTCCTCCCAGAGCTTCCTGCATGCCACGAAACAACTGATTGGGAGGTGCGGGGAGGGAGGGGGAGACGCTGATCCGTGAGGCTGCTGGTGGGTGGAAGGCACTGGGAGCTGGAGGGGGGGGAACTGATGGGAGGTTGCTGATGTATTACTGTGGCTCTTTGGCAATGTACGTTGATAAATTCTAGCTCCTTCTCAGGCTCAGGTTAGCTACCCCTGGTTA
This sequence comes from Lepidochelys kempii, assembly GCF_965140285.1. Classification (NCBI taxonomy): domain Eukaryota; kingdom Metazoa; phylum Chordata; order Testudines; family Cheloniidae; genus Lepidochelys; species Lepidochelys kempii. The sequence continues at coordinate 91,248,891 of NC_136384.1, read as the reverse complement.
AGAGGATTAATGAGTTAATGTCCCTAAAATGCTTTGAACATTAGTCATGACTTTTGAAAATGTTGACCTTAATGTCCTGGTGCTTCAGTTTCCCAGCTGTAAAAACGATGCCTGCCTCAGAAAGAACCCTATTTCCTTCTTCAGCAAGCTCTTTAAAGATGGAGCTGGGTGCAAAAGGAAATTGATAAAAATTCTAGGGCCAGATGCTGTGACATGCTCAACCCAGGACTCTCAAACAATTTATGATGTATTCCAAGTAGAGCTAGTTGAAATTTGGAAATTCTGGTTCACAGAAAACTGTCATTCTGAAATTTCATTTCAGTCCAATTCAGGTCAAAACCAATTTCCACGCCCCTAAATTTCCCACAAACTGGCAACTTTGAAAAACTTCATTCCAGAAATATGGTGTTAGATAAAGGATGATCCCAGATGGCTGGTTCATGAAATTGACATAATTCATGGCAGTTTCACTGCTGCCCACCACTGAACAGTATCATGGAACTGACCTGTGAAACTGACATGGAGAGTCTCTGTAGCAGCTACTGCAGATCCTGGTTTCTACCAGCTCCAGGGCAGCCCAGCCACATGAACTGTCCTAGGGCCAGGGAATCCTAGGCCTAGGAACCTCAGGGCTGCCAGGACAGCTGGTTTTCCAGGCTGCCTGACTGACGCATACTGGCTCAGTATCAGGAAGCCTGGAAACCCTATCTGAGATTCAACAAAAATGTGTCAGACCTTAAGTGTTTTCACAAAACACTGGGCTGTTTCTCAGCCCCATTTCCTTCTCATGTATGCTTCTAACTCTTGCCCGGAGACATCAGCAGGCTGGCCCCACCATCATTTCCCAGCCTTTTTTTGTGGGATAGGTAGAAATTTGGCTCAGATAATCAAAGATAGAAGTAGCAGGTGATGACAGGAGGACAGCAAAGAATGAGTAAAGCACGCAGCTTAAGTATAGATAAAAATATACTGAAACATTCTGAAAGCTAAAAATAAGTTGACAAAAACAGTTCATTTTAGTTAAGTGACAGACAGTCTTTCAGAAGATAAGACTTCAGGCAGCTATGTGTGAATGATAAATAATACAGAAGTAGAGTCATTTTTTGATTGCATAGAAAAATAAAAGAACCATCATCTATTGAAGCAAAAATGGTATAGGACATTTTGATCTGGTTCATTTTTACAAACATTTGTTTTGATCTTCAACACTTATAAAATTATGAAGTGTCATTTAGCATAGGGAATTACAGGAAAACAAACAAATGGATGATTGAATAATAAGAATAATGTGGATAAGAATAGCTGAAAGGCTTGGATAAACGATAAAATTCTAAGGACCAAATTATGGGTCAGATTGTGTCCTCTTTTACATCCTTGCAGCCACATTCCTTTCACTAGGGTTATTTGGATGTAAATAAAAGCTGAGTCTGAAACTAAGCCCTCGGACCCACATGTAGAACTCCAGTTCAAGCCTAAAGGAATTGCATACATACGTGTGTGTGGAATTTAGCCCTAAAAAATGGGTGGTTTCAGAGTAATAGCCGCGTTAGTCTGTATTCGCAAAAAGAAAAGGAGTACTTGTGGCACCTTAGAGACTAACCAATTTATTTGAGCATGAGCTTTCGTGAGCTACAGCTCACTTCATCGGATGCATATGAAGTGAACTGTAGCTCACGAAAGCTCATGCTCAAATAAATTGGTTAGTCTCTAAGGTGCCACAAGTACTCCTTTTCTTTTAGCCCTAAACAATGTAACCATAAAGTGCAAGCCACCTAAACGTGCATCTATTACCTCCCATGTGAGCTTCACTCATTCATTCCAATACTAATTAGAATATAATGAGTACACATAAATAATGAATCAGATGGATTCCTATTCCTAAAATGCTTCCTATTCTACCTGGCTAGATAGAGAGGGGGCATTTGTAACCATATCACACTGTAAATAGGTTGTTAGACGTTTTGTTGTTCATGTTTTTTACTTACAAGTTTGTGGCATCTTGAAATGTGAAGTATCTTTAAAAAAAGATCCAAAACTACTGGAGAATTATTTGAGAGTATCGTAAAACAGTAGGTAAATGTGTCCAAAATTAGTTTGTTCATCACAGTATACTTTGTAAAGGTAAAGTATTTATAAAGAGAAATGAGTTAAACAATAACTCTGTATGCCTCGCTTGTTATTTTTTGTTTTAAAAATTAGAGTCCCCTTAGACAGCAGTGGAAGTAGTATGGAAGTGCATGGAAGAAGTGAGACTTTCAAGTGAGAAAGAGAGAGAGGAAAAAATGAAAAATACACAGTGATACAATTTCCTTATTCTAGAGTTGGTTCTATGCCACCTCCAGCCTTGCATACTTTAGAACAGGGGTTCTCAAACTTCACTGCATCGCGACCCCCTTCCGACAATAAAAATTACTATATGACCCCAAAAGTGGGGATAGAAGCCTGAGCCAGCTGGAGCCCCGGAGGCGAGTGGGGGGCACAAAGTTGAAGCCCAAGGGCTTCAGTCCCAGGCAGTGGCCTGTAATCTGAGTCCTGACACCCAAGGCTAAAGCCCTTGGGCTTTGGCCCCGGGCGGTGGTGCTTGGGCTTCAGCTTTGGCCCTGGGCAAGTCTAAGCCAGCCCTGGAAACCCCATGATAATGGGGTTGTGACCCACTTTGGGGTCCCAACCCACAATTTGAGAACCGCTGCTTTGGAACACCCTGAGCAGTGAAAAGCACTGAAGAATATGGTCCCTTTTGATAGCACTAGTAGCATTATTAATATTGATCCTGATGGAACCACACAAGGAAATAAAAATCATGTTATGTTGGGTTAATGACATGAATCCAGGATGTAATACAAAGGTTTACACTAACATTCCAATGGGACTGCATTATCTGGTTCACACTAGAACAATTCCATCAGAATTATGTTGGTTTAGTATGTCACTTAAAAACATTTTGAAATGACTGATAAACCCCACCGCCACACATAAATTCCCTTACCTCCTGATAAGTTATTTTACTACAACTGATAAAACATTAAATCTGATTTACTTTTCATCATTATGCTGTTGACTGCTAACATGTCACTCAGTGGGACAATAAAAACAGATTTAGGGTAACATTTTCAAGAGTGCCCAAGGAGCAACATTTTAAAGGCATTTTGGCACTTGAAGATGTAGCTAAGCACCCAGTGGTATTTTCAAAAATGCCTAGGTATCTAAATCTCAATAACTTTCAGTGAGATTGAGGATAAAATTTTCAAAGCACCTAAATAATTTAGGAATTTAAATGTTAAAAAAACAATTTAGGTGTCTAAGGATGCAGGTAGGCACCTAGTGGGATTTTCAAAAAGCAGCTGAGCATTTATCTAGCTACATTGTTAGGGTTACAAAAGCTTCCTGGGAGTTTTTTCCCCGCAAATCTTTTATGTTATAATTTAAAGAATTCAAAAGGACCCTTTCTATTCATTTTAGGATTTAAAGGAATTTTTAGAATTGCAAATTGGCTCTTTGGAGCAATGATATTGTCTTTATGTTTTGGCAACAGCCAACAAGTAATATTATTAGATTTTTTTTAAAAAATTCTTGTGTAACCTAAATTTTGGTTTGAACTATCTAACAGTATCTCTTTTAAGATGATTGGAGCCATTTTATGACAGGCAACTTCTTCTAATTGCTTCATGAATCTTGTTCGTGTAACATGTGGTGATAATGCTTCTTTAAAATTAGTCATGCACAACCACCAGAGAGTCTCCCAGGGGTTACTCATGATGCAGACACACTCTGAGTAGTGGGGTCTGCATGCTGAGGGGCTGTAGGAAATATCTTGTCCTGTAATAAAGATAGTCATGATTTAAACCATATATCCCTGGCCTCATTCTGTCTGGTTCCTCAAATACAGAGACCTGTGGCTTATGGCATATTCATGAGGAAGACACTCTCGGCTGCTTGACTGTGCTCGAATGTACAACAGTCAGCCAAGTATGAGTCTTATGAGGTATGACTCTTCTGTTTTGTTAGTGTAATTTAGGAGTAACTCCATAGTAAGCAGTAGAGTTACATTGGTTTTATGCAGAGACAAATGACAGCAGAATCAAGATATAAGTATTCTACTTCATAGTATCTGAAATTAAATTTTGCTAGTTTTCATCTCCAGAGCATCCTCTCATTTCCTAGGATGGCCCAGCAGACACTCTGCCCTCAGTTCCTACTGGATTCCATGCATAATCGACTCCCATTCCCTAGCACTGAGAACAAGATCCCCTTTTGTGAGGGTCTGATTTATTACCTCTTTTAGAAGTATAAAACTTTTCTTTATCCCTTCAAGTCCAATCCTCCCTCTCCCTGATTCAGGAGTCCCACAGCACAGCACAGCCCTCCTTCTTGGAGCCTCTGCTATACTTCAAGCAAATTCCTCCTCCTGGGTTCAGAAGTCCCACAGCCCTCCTTGTCAGGGCTGACTGATTCAGGTTAGCTGCAGCCTTCAAGCAACTACTTCTAGCTATCCCTTCTTTACTTCATCCTTTTCTTCCTTGAACAAGATCAGCTGTTAGCACTCTTTACCCTACTAGTGTCTCTCTTCTACAAGAGAGGAGGCAGTATATGGTGCTGTCCTTCCCAGCGCTTTTCCTGATTGGCTGGAACCTTTCCCCGCCCTGCACAATGAAGTTTCTGGTCCCAGGCCCTAACAAGTACATCTACATGTCACGTGGAAGCAAGTCTCCCAGCTTGGGTAGATAGACTCACACTGGCTTTGTAAAAATAGAAGTCTGGATGTTGCAGCTCAGGCTGGGTTTTCCCCAAGCACTGACTACCTTGGAGACCATCTTCCTCTCTCCCAGTACCTGTTTCTACCCTTTGGCTACAGAAAAATTCCCAGGAACCTTAAAGGGACACACCCTGGAAGAAGGATTGAGAGACCTCTAGTCCCTACTACTTTTAAAGGGGACAGTCACCCTGTTACATTACACATTTCCTTTTTTAATTTATTTTTATCTAAATAATTGGTTTTGTGATAAATGTGGGGAGAGGAAGTGGTAAGAAGGCCATCTGAAATCATTCAGTATTACAGAGTATTTTGTATGTCAGGCAAATTGTCAGTTACTATCTGACCTTTATTTTATACATTCTATTTTCTTACAAATAATGTGTCATTACCAAGAAATAACACTTTTAATTGATCACTCTCGCTTCCTTTCTTCTTAGTCTACCCTGTTCTCTCATTCAATGTCATCTCCTCTTTCTCCACATTACCTGAACTGACTTTTTAAAAAAATAAATAAATCATTTAAAATTCCAAATCATTATAAGCACATATAAGTAGGATTAAAGGGTCAGATCCTGCTACTATTGAAATCAAACGGGGGTTTTCACACACTGATTACAATGGAAATGTGACTGGGGATCCTGTGTTTTTTCTGCAAGTGTTGATGACATAATTAGCCAGTACCCTATAGCAGCACATGGAATGAAACTCCCTGCTATGTTTTTCCTGTTATTGTAATCAATCAACCAATTATTGACATTGGGATGTCATCAACTAATGCAGGAGATAAATATAACTGTGAACAAAGGTTTCCGCAGGTATGAACCTTTCTGTTCACCTTTATATTAATTATATATGGTCCTGCAAGCCTTTTACATGGAAACTCCCATTTACTTCAATTAAACTTCTGTATGTGGGTTGATTGCAAGATTGCCTACTAAAATACCTGGGTTTTACAAGTAAAAGTGCCAAAGTGTTCCTACTTTTGAAAGCTATTTCTAGGAAAATATTAAAGAGTATTTTTTAAATATATGCTCCGTATTTATAATGATGTGCAATATTAGGGCCCAATCATGCAACTCTTATTCACCTGAGTAGTCCCTTTGACTCCAATGTAACCCACTCATGTAAGTCCTACTCGCATGAATAAGGAGTTAGGGGGTCTGGCCCCAGTTTTGTTCCTGCTTTGGAACAGTACAATACATACAAATGACTAATGTGTCTGGGGAGTTCAGTAAGGGAAGACTGAAAGCCACATTCAGAGTAGAGTACAACTCTAAGTGCAAGTTTATTTGCTGCGTTCAAAGTAACTGGATGCTTCATTCTTCTTTTGGTTCTGAATCATCCTACAAGCATTTTAAAGAAAATCACATGTGCCTGTTCATTTAAAACACGCATGAAGTTACTATAAAATATAATTAACTTTTCTTTCATTTAGAACAGACTAAATTTGTGTTGTTCAAAATCAACTGCAAATTATATTATTGCCTGCAAGTGCAAATTTTATGCAGAGCTAGTTGCTATTTTCTGAAAATTAACAGCCGTTATAATACAGTGCAAGGTCGTAGAGTATATTCTGCAAAAAGAAATTCATATATATGTGCAACACTGCAGTCTAATTCCCTTATTTTAGTATGCGTATAGAAATTTTTGTTACAAATGTATATGATAAGAAGGGAGACCCAGGAATTTACAGGAAAATTACCACAGTAAATAAAGGCAATCTACAAGTACCTTTGGGGAGTGGTGATGAGAGGAGCAGAAGTGAGCGTTATGAGTTCACACAACTAGATATGTCACACTAATCTGATATATTTTTGATACAAAAACAGGTGTGATAACTAAAATGACAAGAGTAAACACAGGGACTCAATTTCTAAAAAGTGTTTAGGTCCTAATTCTTTGACCCTTACTTGCATAAATAGTAGTATTCTTGGTTGAGTAAGGATTACTCAAGTCATTCAGATTTGCAGGATCGGGACCTATATATGCTAAGACAATCATAAATAACTTCAAGGGTGTAGTGGTGGGGTTTTTGCTTCCAGAGGAGAATAAAGGAACATCTCCAAAATATTTTAATGTAAAGAATTTGTATGTAAAAGGATGGAGCTAGATTCTCAGCTTGTGAAAATCCATGGGATTCCATTAACTTCAGTCCTCGTCCTCCTCATCAAGGCAAATCCCAAAGAGATGTGGCCTCCTTGCAGATCAGGTGCCATTCAGATTGAACTCTAGCTAGGTCCTAAAGACAGTCTAGCTAAAAGTGAGCTGGTACGGCGTACCAGTAAGAACCTGCACCGGCCCATACCCAGCCCACATTAAAGCGCTCCCTGCCCCTTTTGCCTCCCTTGTCGGTGGCCCTGCCGGTACGGACCCTACCAGCAGGGCCGCCGATTTGGTGGGGGGGAGGACAGCAACCTTAAAGTGCTGCCGTGGCAAAAGATTGTCCTTAAAGTGCTGCCGTGGCAGCGCTTTAACGTCACTGCCCCCTCCCCCCATTGGCTGCCCTGCCGGTAGGGTCCGTACAGGCAGGGCCACCAACAGGGGAGGCAAAAGGGGCAAGGACATTAAAGTGCTGCCGCGGCAAAGGACCCTGTAGTGCTTTAACGTCCCTGCTCCTTTTGCGCCCCCGGCCACCGACGGGCTGGGAGAGTGGGGGGCAAAGGGAGCAGCTCTCCTGGGGCCAGTGATTTAAAAGGGCCTGGGGCTCTGGATGCTGCTGCCACTACTGCGGCAGCGGCATCCGGGGCCCCAGGCCCTTTAAATCAACGGGAGTCCTGGGCGGCAAGGGCCACGCAGCATGGAAGGGCTGGCTGGAGGATGTTGATGCCCCCAGCCCCGCCCCTTCTGCTCGAGGCCCCGTCCCTTCTGGGGGCCAGAGGCCCCCTGGCCCCGTACTGGTAAGTGTCCTCAGTTACTTTCACCCCTGAGTCTATGTCCATCACTGGCGATCTTATCATGCCACTGAAGCTTTTGGCAAACATGTGATCACTCACTGTGTAGCTTGATAAATGAACTTCATGATTCATTGGTCTTCCATCCTAATAATACCAGGAAAGCTGCTGAAACCAAACCCCAGAAGGCAGTTCCTGGGTTCGGATACAGATATCTTCATTGCTGATCTTGTCCTGCCACTTAATATGGAGCAGCTGACAAAGATGATAAGAATCTAAAATGTCATTCCACCACTCTTCAGCCTTCCTCAGCCACCCATGTTTCACTGCTATATAATAAATTTCATATAACTAGTTCTATAGATCCACAGCTTCTTGATAAGCTCGATGTCACAATGACATCCACAGAGGCCACTGAAGAGTTCTGAACATGCTATCAGCTGCTGCTATATGAGCATCCAGATTTTTCAAACATCCTCCATCACTGTCTATGATGATTCTTGAGTATTTAATAGTTGCCACCTGCTTGACATCCCATCTGGACAGGCTAATGCTAAGCTAGCTGTTATTTAGAGGCTGATTGATGGTAATGGCCAAGAATACAGTTTTATCCAGATTAAGAACCAACTCAATGCATGCTGCTTCTTCCCTGACCAGATCAGCCATCTGCTGCAATGGTTCACCAAATGAACCACCATGGCAATGTCATCGGCATATCTGAGGGCTTGAAGCAAAATGGTGTTCAGCTCAATGCCACAGACAGCTGCCTCCTCAAATTTACACATCAACCAATCAATACCAATATTAATGATGGTGACAGGATGCAGCCTTGCCAAATTCACAAGGAAATAGGATGCCGTGTATCTACCAGGACTCGAACACAGCTTTTTGTTCCATTATAGAGCGCTTCTGTCAATGACACTCTCATCCCAGGGATGCTGAGTCACCTCATCAGATCCCACAAGCTTGCTCGATGCACTGAATCAAAGGCTTGACAGAAGTCTATAAAAAGTTTTGCATAGATGGCTTATTATATTCAGACATCTTCTCAGCTATCTCAGGGTAAAGATCTGGTTGACAGTGAAGTCTTAAACTACACTGAGTATCCAGCCTGTGCCTCAAAATGCATTGCTAATTTGAGACATAAAGTCAGAAACAAAGCCTTTTAAAGTGGTAGCATAATACCACTATAGTTGCTACACTTGGCCTTAGTGCCCTTTTTGAACAGAGGTAGGATAACACCCTTCCTTCCAGTCTTCAGGGATAATATTAGTGCTCCAGATGGAGCGGAAGAGTCAATGTAGCCATAATACAACAATACTTATCACCTGTCTTCAGCAACTCAGGGGCCATATTAAAAATTTTTGGTGCCTTCATAGACTTCAGCCTACGGACTGCAATCCAGATCTCTTTTTGATTGAAGGAAGGTGGATCTCCCAGAACTTCCTTCCCCTCCTCAAATGGAACAGAGACTGTAGGCATTGGACAACTGAGGAGCATCTTGAAATGATCTTTGCATCCATACAATAAATCTTGCAGACTCTGGCTGATACTGCCATCCCGATTTTTTACTGGGCAAACTGGTGCCAACTTCCACCACAGACCCCACAGTTCAATAGAGGCTGTGGAGATCATGCCTGGGCATGACCAGAACTCCTGGTCGAAAAGGGGACCATGATCGCTCCGGTCAGCACCGCTAAAAGTCCGGTCGGCAGTGCAGTGGGGCTAAGGCAGGCTCCCTGCTTGCCCTGTCTCTGTGCGGCTCCCAGAAGCAGCTGACATGTCTGGCTCCTACTCACAGGAGCAGCCACAGGGCCTCCGCCCATGGTAACCACAGCCAATGGGAGCTGCAGGGGGCAGCACCTGCAGGCGCGGGCAGCTTGCAGAGCTGCCTGGTCGTGCCTCCACCTAAGAGCCAGACATACCAGCCGCTTCTGGGAGCCGCCTGAGGTAAGCACCGCCTGGCTGGAGCCCACACCCAAACCCCCACCTGCACCCCAGTCCCCTGCCCCAGTCCTGATCCCCTCCTGCACCCCAAGCCCCTCATCCCCAGCCCCACCCCAGAGCCCACACCCCCAGGTGGAGCCCGCACTTCCTCCTGCACCCCAACCACCTGCCCCAGCCCTGAGCCTCTTCCTGCATGCCGAACCCCTTGGCCCCAAGCAGGAGCCCCCTCCCGCACCCTGAACCCCTCATTTCTGGCCCCACCCTGGAGCCCACACCCCCTCCTGCACTGCAACCCCCTGCCCCAGCCTGGTGAAAGTGAATGAGGGTGGGGGAGAGCAAGTGATGGAGGGAGAAGGGATGGAGTGAATGAGGCGTGGCTTTGGAGAAGGAGCAGGGGCAGGGCCAGGGGTGGGGTAAGAGTGTTGGGATTTGTGCGATTAGAAAGTTGGCAACCCTATGCCTGGCACCAGCCTGTTTTAAATTGGCTGCCTGAAACAACCACCAGGATTCCTTATCTTTCTTACACAATGATTTTAGGTCATTTTGAAGTCAAAACTATCTAGGCTTTGCTTTTGCACTCGACAAATGTGTGTGTCTTTGAACTAAGACTCTAATTGTAGCCTCACTTTTTTTTCTTAGCTCAAACTGCTGTGAGCATCTTCTCCCTGACCCATATCTGATGTTTGAAGGGCCCAGCACCAAACCAGTAGGGTCAGCACCATTCCTCATCAGATGACAAAGGAAGTGGGACTTCAGTCTAATGACCTTTAGCAGTTCAGAATGACTAGCTATCTGAGAACTTAGTTGTAATAAGAGCTTTTGGATTAATCAGGCTAATTTTTGGCTCATTAACTAGATGACGTCAAAGTTGGAGATACACTTATGTCAGAAGAAGCTGATAGTTTCATGTTTGGCCTTTCTGCAAACTCCTACATCAATGACTGTTGACAGCCAAAAACTGTTAATGAGGACATCATCTATAACAGTCCTAGTGAAACCATCTGAGCTGTATGAGGTGTTCTTGCAGATCTTCACGTGGATGCAAAAGCAAGTCAGCCATCTCCGTATCATTGGCACCCACAAATTCCAGCAGTTGCTGTCTGTTTCTGTTCTCCCATTGATTTAAGGAAAGCTATGCCTGTTTATGTCAGTTCAGAATCTGGTGAACAAATTTTCCAATATTTTTGAAGATAAAAAAAATGAATTAGTAGCCTACTGTTTTGTGATGGACAGGTGTTTCTTATTTTGTAACAGATATTCACACACACTTCCATTAAAATTAATTAAGTATAAATATTTAATGTTCAGGAATGTGAAATCTAGGGCAATATTAGGTGTAACTAAACATGGTGTAATTCCTCTAGAATAATTGTTCTCTTCCACCTATTAAATAACTACTGGCCACGGGCAGGTCTATTTTATACTTTAAAACTGCTTCCTTCACAATTGGAGCAGCATTCTGATTCAGGATGGATCCTACATTTTAAATCCTGTGTGAATTCACTTACAGCTCCTCTACCTGACAAGAAAACAATCACGAAATTCCAAGTAGGAGAATATGGACTTTGCTTAGAATCCACTACTATTGTTTTAAATTATCAGTTTTTCATTTAAATTACCTATAGTACTGAAGGTACGTCTACACTCATGGCAGCATGTAGAGTACAGACATTGCACAGCTAGCACAGGTATAAACAGCAGTGTAGATGGTGAGACATCAGAACCCCTGGTGTATATACCCTACACACCCAAGCAGTACCCCACCCATGTCTACACTGCTATTTTTAGCAGTGTGGCGTCCTGCTGCGGGAGCCTTTCTCTGCTGCAGCCAGCAGTGGAGAAATGGCCTGACAGCAGGAGGCAACAGGGAAAACTGGCAGGAAGGAACTGCCACAACCTTTCTCCATCGCATCGCCACTGCTAGAACCTTTCGCTGCTCTGTGTAGTTGCACACTGCAGTGTGGATGCAACCTGTCTTTCTATGTAGCATGTAGCTGCTACCCATATCCTACACACCACCACAATTGTAGACAAGGCCTGAGAGAAAAGCCATGAATAAGACAGAGTCTTTACTGGCAGAGGCAGTTGCCCCCTCCAGCCAAATCCCAGGCTTTCCTTGAAACCATCTTGCATCTCTCTCTGTGTTTCTCAGAAGCAACCTTAAAAACAGTCATTTCACAGTTCCTGTCTTTGTTCTGAGTTGCAGCCCCACTGTTTGCACATCTCCTCCTTCCTTGGCTGCCAGCTGTTCAGAGTTAATATTCCAGTTATTCGTCTTCCACTCATATGTGTTGATCCCATTCAGTTCTTGATGGCCATTCCTACCAATGCAGGTAGCTACCTAACTCAAACACCTAGCTCTTATTCCCCTTGTCACAGTGCGTATCAATCAAAAAAGTGAATGGATAAACTGAGTCATGCACATACTTCATACAAATATAAAAAATTTCCTCTTTCACTACAATTGCACATGCACCCAGTGAAAGCCTCCCTGATTTAGGGCTTAATATTGCAAAATGCTGGGCATGGGCACACCTGACTCCCACTGTGTAACTGACTTCAGTAGGAGCTGAGGGTGCACAGCACCTTGCAGGAGGCACTCAGCACCTCATGGGACTGAGCCCTGACACCTACGGATTGAAGATTCTGCCTGCTTTTCAGATTCCCTTGTAAGCACCTAGTCGCTCTCAGTTTCTATTTGAAACCTAACATTTTAATAATTATAATTGCCTCATCTACTCCATAGCTCTATATAGTGACTGAAGCTAGTCACTTCTAGACAATAATTACTGCTGTCAGTTCTTATTCTCTCATCTGAAAGAAAACACTCATCTCTGTCTCTGTGAACACATTTGATTGTTCTTTATCTCTTTTGATATGTCATTTCTTTTAGCCCTTATATCACTTGGTAGATTTATAATATAGCCTCTGTTATTTTTTCACCTCTAAGAAGATCTTTTGTTTGCTCTAATATGGGTTGTATTTCCAACGCATACAAAAGCATTTCAGTTCAGCTTGACATCTGTGGTCCATTCAGCTATTATTTATTTCTGACATAGTATTATAAATGAATGACCCACCAAGTGACCAATCCAAGCCTCCAAGCTCCTCCCAGCCCCAGGGGGAGCTCACAGCTCCTCCTGTCCCAGGGCTGTGATGAGGGTGGGGGGCAGAGAGCAAGTGCCTCCTGGCCCCATGACAATGGACAGAGCTCATAGCTTCTCCGGCCCCGAGGCCATGGCGCAGGGGGAGCAGGAGCACCTCTTGGGGCCATTGGGGGGGGGCAGAAGGGGGGAGGAGAAACAGAGGAGAGTGAGCTCCTCCTAGCCATGGGGCCATGGTGGGGGAGAGAGAGAGTGGACCAGCAGGGGCACAGAACATGACCCTCCAAAAGGGATCAAATTTAAATTTCTACGCATGCCTCTGGCTTGGATCCATCAGAACCAAAGGGCCCACCACCACCTTTGCATGATTCCTGCTGAATGTATGTAGGAGTTTATATATCAATGTAAAATAAAAAGATAAAATAAACAAATATAATGAATAATGTGCTTTATATGTTCAATGTGATGTACAAACATTAAAGAACTATGGCAAAAATTCTAAATTTGGGTGTCTAAAATTAGGCATCTTTGCATATTTAGTCACTGTCATGGAGTCACCAGGGCAATGCTCTGGAACTACTCCATATGGAGTCACCTAGGACTCTGGGGGAGCCTCCTCTCTCTGAGCATACTGGCTCCAGGACAAGAAGCTTACACAGCTTTGACCTTCCTGGGTCTGACCTTGGCGCATTCAACATCCCCTTCCACACCATGCACTTCCTGCAGTGAGTCCACCCGGGCGGGCCTCCTGGGGAAGCCAGAGGGCCTTGCACCCTGTGATAAATGAAAGTGGGGAAGAAGAGCTCCCTTTTATGGACACCCACCCAGCCAGTTAGCTATAAAGTCCCTTTTAGTAGTTGTTCTCTACTTGCTTTATCGTGTAAAGGGTTAAAAAGTCTCCCTGCATAGGTAAAGGGAAGGGAGTGGGCACCTGACTAGAGGAGCCAATGGGAAGTCTAGAACTTTTTAAAATGGGAGAAAAACACAGACAAAGTGGAAGTTTTTCTCCCAGAGAGGAGAGACAGGGCTGGAACTGTGCTGCAAAAAGCTTTGGGCCAGGTATGAAAAAATCATCATACTTAGAAACTACTAATTTAAACCCCCAGATATGTAAGTAGATCAGGAAATATCTAGAAAGATGTGATTGGGTTTATTTCTTTATGGCTTGTGGAGTCCTCTGTGCTAACTCCAGGTGCTTTTGTTTTGCTTATAACCTTTAAGCTGAACCTCAAAAAACCTATTCTTGATTCTTAATTTTTGTATTTGTTTTTTTAAAATCTAGCAACAGCCTGAGTTTCCAGATGTATTTTCTTTTTGTTTTTAATAAAATTTACCTTTAAGAACAGGATTGAAATTGTGTCCAAAGAGGTTTGTGTATGTTGTTTAATTAGCGGGTGGCAACAACTGATTTCCTTTGTTTTCTTTTTCAGCTCTTCCCTGGAGGGTGGGTGAAAGGGCTTGAGGGTGTCCCATAGGAAGGCATTCCCAAGTGTCCCTTCCTGGGTTCTCAAATGGATTTTTGCACTTGGGTGGTGGCAGCATCTACCTATCCAAGGTCAGAGAAAAGCTGTAACCTTGGGACTTTAATAAAAGCCTGGAGTGGTCAGTATTAATTTTTAGAATCCTTGTGGGACCCCACCTTCTGCACTCGAAGTGCCAGACTGGGGAATCAGCCTTGACACACCCCAACTCCGCAGTCAGATGTGACTCTCAGCCAGTGTAAAACGGAACCTGTTGGCTGAAAGTCAATGATTTCTGTGCTAAGTCCATCTTGGGGGGAGGGGAGCCCAGAGCCAGGGCTCTAGCCCTCCCTCTGCGCTCCAAGCCAGCCAAGACTGATTCTTTTCCAGCTGCCTGGCCCCTGCCCTGCCCATTGCTCCTCCTCTGGCCTTGTCTCTCTTCCTGGGCCAAGAGACACCTGGTCAGATCTCCCTTCTGGGTCTCAGGTTACAAAGGGGAAGACATTGCATCTATGCAGGCAGCTGGAGCAGCTGCCGCAAAAGTTACACACCCTTATTCCCACCACCTAGACATTGGTGCATTACACAGGGAAAGTGAGGCATACACAGCATTCATGCAAAACAGTAAGACTCACATAGGCTCACATACAACATAACAAGGGAAAATCCCTTCTACGTCACAGGCACCTAAATCAATGGCCTGATTTTAAAAGATGTTAAGCACCTTGGAACACTCACTGCAGTCAGTGGGAACTTCATGTGCTTAGCACCTGCAAAAAGTAGGTCACTTAATTAACTGGCCATATCTGGATAGTGGTGCCTAACTTCAGGCACCCAGTTTTGAAAAATATTAGTCTTAACTCTTATACAACCTCTGTAAAATGGATATTACCACAGTTTGTCAGATGATCAAACTGAAGCAAAAGTAACATGCACTAAACAAAGGAGTCAGTGACAGAAATGGAATTATAATTCTATGTGGATAAAATGCAAAGAAAGATTAATGAAGATATGTTGAAGACCTAGCAGCTGAAGCTGCAGCTATGATAGGAAACCACAGTGCCATTTCCCAAGTGACTAAAATCAGTGCGGAAATTTCAAAATAGGACACAGGCCAATAAAAAGCAAAGATGGAAAAATACTTACAACTGAGGTAGAACAGAAAAGCAGAGGGGCAGAGCATTTCAGAAATGTCCTCAATAGACCCAGGCCCATCTCAGCACCAGACTTTGATGAAACATGTGAGCCAGACCAGTTTGACATTAACATCGGTCCAATAGAGATGTCAGAAGTACATGCTGCAATCAAAAAAGCTGAAAAGTAACAAAGTGGAGGGAGATGATCAAATTACAGCAGAAATGCTAAAAGTACTTGATATCCCCAGCCTAACAAAATTGACAGAGCTTTTCAATGCATTCATTTCATTAATTCTCTTGCATGTGAAGTGTAGAGTGCACACTTTGGGTCACCCATTTCCAGAGAGCCCAGTCTCCTGCCAACGTTGCGGCCTGTTCTATAAAAAGGCCAGTGTAGACAAGGTTGGAAGCCACAATATCCCTCCAGTATGTGTGAGACCATCTGCAAGGTCTTCATCCAGCTTTTGTTGGATCTAATGCATAAAACTTGTGGGCTGGTATGGACTCCAACATACAGAGCAGATGAATGCCATCCAAGCCTGTGTTGAATCACTTGAGAAGAGGGTAGAGGCTGGCTGGTCTGGTACCTGACATCCTCGTTTGTAACATGATGGAACTACCATATGCCTGCAATATGCTGTTGAAACTCTACAACAGGGGCTCCACAAGAAGGATATCTGCTGTCACCCCCCCCAACTGTTCAATTAAGTTTGGGGAAAAGAGACCCCTCCTGACCAGTAGAAACATGGAATTATTGTCAGAATATGCAAAAAGTGTGATCTTACAACTGGAGAGAAGTTACATTACTCTCTGTTGTAGGGAAAGCCATCTGCAGTGTGATACAACATAGGACAAAAGAGGCAGAGGATACAAAGCTTAGAGAACAGGCAGGATTCAGGGCCAAGAGATCCTATGTAGATCAGATATTCACATTAAGGACTGTCACAGAAGCATGTATAGAATGGCAAGTTCCCCCTTCATTAATTTTTCAAAAGGTATTTGACAGCCTGCACAGACATACATTGTGGAGTATTCTTGAGTCCTACAGAATCCCATTCAAGTTGTCAGTATCGTCAAGGCCATGTACAGAGATGCAAATTGCTCACTAAGGTTTATCAACCAGCCAAAGAGTGGTTCAATGTGGAGTCTGGCGTAAAACACGTCTGTATTTTATCTTCACTGTTGTTTGATCATGCCACAGACTGGATAAAGAAGAAGCGTATTAGCAACACACACACTGGTATAGCATGAGTAGAAGGCAAATGCCTAGAAGACCTAGACTTCGCTATTGATATTACGCCAGTGAGAAATATCCCTGAAAAGTTACAAAGACAGAACTTGGCAAAAATAGTATGCCGAGCAGGGGTCATAATTAGTTTTACTAAAACAAACATCCTTGAAACTCAGACATGGAGAGTAGAACAATTCATCTATCTGGGCAGCATCCTATTAGTCAACGGAGATCTCAAGAAGGAAGCGACATCTAGGACAGGAAAGATATCCATAGCATTTTCTAAACTCAAAAAATATGGAAATCAAAAGATATACAGGACCAGAACAAAACTGAGAATTTTCAATCAAATGTAATCTCAGTGCTAACATACAGCTGCGAGAGCTGGAGAGCTACTAAAATGTTAGACAGAAACGTTCAAAAATAAGTGCTTACAAAAGATTGTGCTCATTGGTTGGAAAGACTTCTTCACCAATGAAGAAATCCAAGGAATCACCAACAAGTAGACTGTTTCCACCAGAATGAGATGAAAGCTCTCGGCATATTTGCAGCATGTACTCCAGATGCCAACACAGACTCCCCCATGAAGTCATCAAGTGGAGATCACCTGGTAAGAAGAAACAAAGGTGCCAAGAGAAACCTTAAAAAGAATCCTTAGCAGGAATAGTTGATCTCAAGTCCACAGAGCAAATGGAAGCAGCAGCAAATAACGGAGAGGAATGGAAGAGACTGGTGTCCATTCTGTGCACTGACATTGCTGTGGGAAGGATATTAAAAAAAACAAAACTAAAACTTAGTCTGTTTGGTTCAAACATATAAAATCAATATTGTTTGGGTGTAGCTCAGTCAAATTTTACCATTACACTCTATTTCATTTTTATAAAATTTACTTATGATTTCTCCTTTTCATCTTGCTTCCTTTACATTTTATTTCCTTACATGTTATGGCTTGGTGTATATTTTCCTTCCTCTTTTTCTGTTTTCTCTCATTCTAGATCTTACATAATGTTCAGTACTTAAATTTCTTTATTTTTTCCTCTAAATAATTCTTTTAACTCTCAATGTTCAAGAAATTTCTATTTTTGGATGTTGCCTCTCTCTAGCTTCTTATTTTCCCAGCTTCCTCCATATTTCTTCAACCCTTTGCCAAAAAAAAAACCAAAAAAAACCCACAACCCTCTTCCCTGCCTCTGTTCATGGGCACAGACATATTTCTATATTGATGGGAAACAGACATTCTGCTTCTGAGGACCACAGCATGCTGCACAATTCTGGCTGGTGGGGTTGATTAAATAGAACTAACAGCACTGGAAAGAAAACATGAATCCTGCAAAGCATAGCAAAATGCATCAGAAGCAAAACGAAACTGATCTGAGTCTGGGATCTGATACTGAGAGAGATTTCCACACTTGTGGAATTGTACCAGTAAACAAGAAATTGGGTCAAAAAGCAAACATTTCCTTCTATAAGAAAGCTAAACTAATTTTCCTTTAGTAACAGAAAATAAAATAATGAAACAGGACCTGAGTAAACTGACTCAAGAACAACGATCTCGCCTTACAACAGAGTATTGAGCTGGATACAGTCATCATCTCCATGTCAAAGGAAATATGACTATTTTCTAGTAGCATCTCCCTGCCTTGTTCACATTACAAAATTTGCTTGTTGTCAACAGGTGTCAGCAGTGGGTGCAGCTGAACCAATTTTTAACATGGGAGCCTGCAGAAGACTATCCTGGGTCTAATATTATTCTGTATTTCCATTAATCACTTGGATGTTGGAGTAGAGAGAACACTTAAAAGGATTGCAAATGACACCAAGCTCAGAGTGGTTGCAGGCACTTTGGAGGGCAGGGTTAGAATTCAAAATGATCTTGATAAATTGGAGAATTGGTCTGAAATCAATAAGATGAGATTAAATAAAGACAAGTGCAAAGTACTATATTTAGGAAGAAAAAAAATGAACAAATATAAAATGGGAATAACTAGCTAGGCAGTGCTACTGCAGAAAGGATCTGTGGGTTATAGTGGATCACAAATTGAATTTGGGGGCTTGTCTGTACTACAAAATTAGGTCAACTTAATTTAGGTAGACCTACAGCCACCACAGTAATTCAATCAACTGTTGGTGTCCACACCAGGAGTGCTAGCACTGACTGAAGTCAGGCATTGTGGGCATTGACAGCCGAATGTGAAGCACTGACAGTCGTGTGGTGCTCATAAATGGAGCCCCCACCCACCATGAGGTAACAGCCCAAGCTGCAAGCCTAATGCCCCCTCAATTTCACAGCACAGAGCCTACCAGGAGTGAAATTGACATTCTTGTCAGTTTCATGGCTCCCTCTGGCTCAGAGCAGCAGTATGGGGCTCCTAGTTGGAGCTGTGAAACTGATAAGAATGTCAATTTCACAATTTGGAGGCTCCTTGCTGTGAAATTGAGCCCAGTGCTGGGCTCACAGCTTGGGCTGTCACCCTGGGGTGGTGGCTCCAGCTGTAAACGGGGCACCCGGGTGACAGCAGGGGTGGGGGGTGGCCAGCTGTGAGCCCAGCACTAGGCTTTGGAGCCTACCAGAAGTGAAACTAACATTCTTGTGGGTTTCATGGCTCCAGCTGTGACCCCAGCTGCTGCTCTGAGCAGGAGGCAGCCCTGAAACTGACAAGAATGACAGCCAATGTAAGTGTCTACAGGGACACTGCATCGCCCTAACTACACTGACATAAGCACTACAGCTCTTGTGGAGGTGGAGTTATTATATCAGTGTAGCAGGCCACTTACTCCCATAAAAGCAGCATTCTAGTGTAGACACTGGCATAATTAGGTTCACATAAGCTGCCTTACATCAACCTAATTCTGTAGTGTAGACCAAGCCTGAGTCAACACTGACACTGTTGTGAAAAAGGCAAATATTCTGGGGTGTATTAACTGCAATGTCACATTAGAGAGACAAGGTGGGAAAGGTAATCTTCTATTGGACCAACTTCTGTTGGTGAGAGAGATGCTTTAGAACCACACACAGCTCTTCTTCAGGTCTGGGAAGAGTACTCCCAGCATCACAGCAAAATGCCAGGTGGAACAGATGGTTTAGCATAAGTAGCTAGCATATATTGTAAAGGACAATTCAAGGTAACCCCCTAACTCTATCTTTTTGTTCTATGACTGCAGAGTGTTAACGGGCCACTCTATCTTAAATGGTCCCTTTATAATATGTGCTAACTATTTATGCTAAACAATCTGTTCCACCTTGTCCCTTGCCCTTCCCAGACCTGAAGAGAAGAGCTCTGTATGGCTCAAAAGCTTGTCTCTCTCACCAACAGAAGTTGGTCCAATAAAAGATATTACCTCACCCACATTGTCTCTCTAATACAGGGGTCAGCAACCTTTGGCACACGGCCCACCACGATAATCCGCTGATAGGCCACGAGACATTATGTTTACGTTGACCATCCACAGGTACAGCCTCTGCAGCTCCTAGTGGCCGCACTTTGCTGTTCCCAGCCAATGGAAGCTGCAGGAAGTGGCGGCCAGCATGTCCTTATGGCCTGCGCCGCTTCCCGCAGCTCCCATTGGCTGAGAACAGCAAACCGTGGCCACTGGGATCTGCACGGGGCTGTGCCTGAGGACGGTCAATGTAAACAAAACATCTTGCAGCCCACCAGTGGATTACCATGATGGGCTGCGCGCCAAAGGTTGCCAACCCCCGCTCTAATATGACATTCCTGTTAATGTATCCTATTTCAATCTGTGATCTATGGACCCCTGGGGGTCCACAGACTATGTCTAAGATTTCCAAAGGATCTGCAACACCATTTGAAAATTTTTAGGGGCCCGCAAATGAAAAAAGGTTGTAAAATCACCGGTCTAGAGAGGAGACACAGTAACAGTCGTCAAATATGTAAAAGGGTGTGATAAAGACAATAGGGATCCACTGTTTTCCATATCCACTGAAGGTAGGAGAAGAAGCAATTGGTTTATTTTGCAGCAAGAAAGATTTAGGTTAAATATTAGGAAAAACTTTCTAACTATAAGAATAATTAAGCACTGAAACATTTTACCTTGGGAAATTGTGGAATCCCTGTCTTTGACGGTTTTTAAGAGCAGCTTACATAAACATCTGCCAGATACGGGTTAGATGTATTTACTGTTGCCTCAGCGCAGGGGAATGGACTAGATGACTTCTTGAGGTCCCTTTCTAAACCTTCATTTCTATGATTCCATGATTCAGCTGAGAGTCTAGACAAGGATACAGTTTATTTCATCTTTACTATTATAATATGATCACACTTTGATAGGTGCTTTACATAAATCCATTAATGTTAACTTTGTAAAGTGGTTTGAGGTTGTCAGATGGACAGGTCCATAGAAGTACCTAGTGTTATTGGTGGACCAAGTGATCAAAATGTTGATGACTGGGTGAATCCCGGGATGGCTACAGATCACGCACAGATCTGGGTTCAAGTGCTCATGGTTGTGCTATGGATTTACAGGCATCACTCCCTCCTCTGTTAGGAATACATGAGAAATAATAATAGTAATACACAGGCTGAAGGAGCTGTAGCCTTTGGCTCTCATAGACTTTAAGGCCAGAAAGCATCATCATGATCTAGTCTGACCTCCCACATATTGCAAGCCATAGAACCTCACCCATCCACTCCTGTAATAGACTCAAACTCTAGCTGAGTTACTGAAGTCCTCAAATCTTGATTTAAAGACTTCCAAGTTACAGAGAATCTACCATCTACTCTAATTCAAAGCAGCAAATGACTAGTGCTCTCGTCATCCTGGGGCTTGTAATAAAGCAGGAAGATGGGGACATGCTGCTGGATGGAGGTTTCCCACTTAAATTTGGCAGTAAGAACTCCATTGCAGGTGTAGGAGCAGGATTTTATAATTGTACTATGAGAATTTAATGTATGATTTGATTTCATCCTGCCAGCCACTCTTTTTGAATAGCAGAAAGGAATGACACTCTGGAACATTGGTAGAAATGCACCTGACAGACTGCCAGTGGCTGTGCTGATGTTAAGGCAGGGACAGACCAGAACAATCCTTATGACTGATTATGGTCACTCTTTTGTTTTAGGATAAGTTATGATGTCTACTATGGTTTCTGTAGCGATGCGAGACTCACCCCTGCAGCACCTCCTGCTAGTCGTACAGGGAATTAGCTCGCCAGCCTCCGGAGCGCCCTCTGTCGGCTGGTGTCTCTCCTCTCACTGGCCCCGTGTCCCTCCTGGACCATGGTGCCCTTTCCCTTGAAGGCTGCCCCCTGGCAGTACCCCACAGTCTCTGGGTCTCCCCTCCCCAGGGAACCCCCAACTCCACCTCACCTCATTATATGGCTACTGCCAGTCACCACCTAGCCCCTGTTCACTGGGGCAGACTGCAGTGTACAAGGCAGTCATCACAGGCAGGGGGGGTTGGAACTGTTGCCTCTGCCTCTCCTTGGCTGCCCCCTGCAACCTCAGTACCTATTTGGCCTTAGATTAGGCCTGCAGCCTTGGGGGTTTCCAGGCCGGATCTCCCCAGCTCCTCTGGCCTTCCCCTAGCCCTGCTCCAGTCTAGGTACCCTACTCAGCTCATAGCAGCCAGGTCCCTCCCTCTTAAAAGGCCCGAGAGAGAGTACCTCTGTGCTCCTGGCCCACTGCCCTCTTATAAGGGCCAGCTAGGCCCTGATTGGGGCATGGGCCCAGCTGAGCCTTTTCCCCCCCACTCAGCCTAGGCTGCTTGCCCCAGCCACAGCCTTCCCCTGGGCTGTTTTAAGCCCTTCAGGACAGGAGGAGGTGACCACCCTTCTACAGTTTCCTATATGTATTACAAATTAGGCACTCTAGTTAAATATACATTTCTTTGTTTTAAGGTTTAGTAAGTAAGAGACAGGATCTTGTATTGTGTCTATGTTAAGGAGATTCAAAATAAATTCTCAAAGGTCTCTGTAAAACGACTGTTTGTGTGAATGAGGAATATATGCATCAGGAAAAAATAAGGTGCGAAGGCCATTGTTATAGCCAGATGGTCAAGGAAGGAGTAAAGAGATTTAACGACACCAGAGAATCATCAAAGCACTTCCATATTGAAGGAAAGGCAGATTGACGACCCTGAGGTGAAGGCTGGCACCCCTAAAGACAGGACAATTGATTAAATTGGAACCAGGACATGATGACCCTCTCAGAGGTGTATTGGAATGTTTACATCAAAAAGGTTTCAGAGTAGCAGCTGTGTTAGTCTGTACCCACAAAAAGAACAGGAGTACTTGTGGCACCTTAGACTAACAAATTTATTAGAGCATAAGCTTTCGTGAGCTACAGCATTCGGTGAAGTGAGCTGTAGCTCACAAAAGCTTGTGCTCTAATAAATCTGTTAGTCTAAGGTGCCACAAGTACTCCTGTTCTTTTTACATCAAAAGATACACCAATTAAGTAGGTTTCAGAGTACCAGCCGTGTTAGTCTGTATTTGCAAAAAGAAAAGGAGTACTTGTGGCACCTTAGAGACTAACCAATTTATTTGAGCATAAGCTTTCGTGAGCTACAGCTCACTTCATTGGATGCATACTGTGGAAACTGCAGAAGACATTATATACACAGAGACCATGAAACAATACCTCCTCCCACCCCACTCTCCTGCTGGTAATAGCTTATCTAAAGTGATCACTCTCCTTACAATGTGTATGATAATCAAGTTGGGCCATTTCCAGCACAAATCCAGGTTTTCTCACCCTCCGCCCCCACCCACACAAACTCACTCTCCTGCTGGTAATAGCCCATCCAAAGTGACCACTTTCTTTACAATGTGTATGATAATCAAGGTGGGCCATTTCCAGCACAAATCCAGGTTTTCTCAGCCCCCTCCTCCCCTTTTTCCAAAAACCATACACACAAACTCACTCTCCTGCTGGTAATAGCTTATCCAAAGTGACAACGCTCCTTACAATGTGTATGAAAATCAAGGTGGGCCACTTCCAGCATAAATCCAGGTTTTCTCACCCCCCCCCCAAACACACACACACACAAACTCACTCTCCTGCTGGTAATAGCTTATCCAAAGTGACCACTCTCCCTACAATGACAGGTTTCAGAGTAACAGCCGTGTTAGTCTGTATTCGCAAAAAGAAAAGGAGTACTTGTGGCCGAAAGCTTATGCTCTAATAAATTGGTTAGTCTCTAAGGTGCCACAAGCACTCCTTTTCTCCCTACAATGTGCATGATAATCTGGAAATGGCCCACCTTGATTATCATAAACATTGTAAAGAGAGTGATCACTTTGGATGGGCTATTACTAGCAGGAGAGTGAGTTTGTGTGTAGGGGGGCGGAGGGTGAGAAAACCTGGATTTGTGCTGGAAATGGCCCAACTTGATTATCACACACATTGTAAGGAGAGTGATCACTTTAGATAAGCTATTACCAGCAGGAGAGTGGGGTGGGAGGAGGTATTGTTTCATGGTCTCTGTGTATATAATGTCTTCTGCAGTTTCCACAGTATGCATCCGATGAAGTGAGCTGTAGCTCACGAAAACTTATGCTCAAATAAATTGGTTAGTCTCTAAGGTGCCACAAGTACTCCTTTTCTTTTTACCAGTTAAGTAGTAACTGGTCACAAACTGACACAGCAACATCCATAGACTTCAAAAGAGAAAAAAAGACTATAAGAACAAGGTGCTTGGCCATGGGACTTTGGGTTCACCTTGCCACACTCCAGGAGCACTGGATCACCCCTGACAGAGTCCTGCTCCTCTCTACAACCAATCTGGCTGGCCATTAGATTGATCCATACTCTGGACTGGTAACTATACACATCAACTGGCAGGAGAGACACAAAGAGAGCATGTGTGTGTGATTGAAAAGCATAGGCTAACTTGTATTCTCAATAAATGTACTGTGCTGCCTTCTTCCCTATAAAGATCCTGTGTGCTTCTTATAAGCATAACACAGGAGCATCATTTAGGGAAAACTGAAGGCTTGTGGGACGATGCGTCAAGAACAGAGTTTTACGTTACAGCCTTCAAAGTCTGGGAGGGAGGAGAGGAGAGGAGAGGAGAGGACAGCACAGTACATATAGACCCGCGGGGGGAGCAGCAAACTCACTCGCCCAGGTGCAAAGAAGGAGGCCGGCCAGGGTCCGAGCCGGACCGCACCGTGCAGGAGTCCCACTCCTCACCCCTCCTCCCCCAGCCACACCCCCCCCTCTCCGTCCGTCCCCTGTTCATAGTAAACTAAGCTCCCCGGGGGCAGTTTATTGGGTTTGCGCATGAGCAACCGCAGGCTACACCCCACCCACGCCGGGCCTCCTGGGAGGTGGAGGCTTGTGCACGCATGCGTTAGAACCTGCTCGTGAAATGCCGCCCTGCCAGGAGCGCGGGGTGATTTTGCGCATGCGCAGCAGCAGGGCCGAGCTCCGAACGAAGGGGGTGCCTTGGCTGGTTGCTGCGCGAGACGGAGGCAACGGGCACGGTGAGGTGACAGGGGCGTGACCCGCACAGGGCCCCGCGCGGCCCCGAGAGGTGAAGCCCCCTGTCCGGCGTGGGAGGGGCCACTCGTGGGCTGGGCCGGGCTTGGGCGCGCGTGTGGTACGGAGTCCCTCGCAGGCCTGCCTGCTGGGGCCCCCGCCAGGCCAGCCGCTGCGCTGCCCCGTGCCGCGGCCGCTGCGGCGCCTGGCCTGCGAGCTGCCCGCGCGGGGCCGACAGGGCCAGGGCAGGGTCACTGGGGTGCCGGCGGAGGCGCCTGCGTTCATCCCCACCGCTGGCAGTGCTACCCCCCGTGGTGTCCTCCCATTGGGACCTGCAGCAGCTTGGCGCTGGTGTCACAGGGGAAAACAATCGGCCTCTGTATCTCCTGTTCGCTTCTGTAAGGAAGATCTGGTTTCATTTATTTATTTTAACAGTTCCCCCGCTCTCCCCCCCCCATTCTCTGCCCCCCACGATTATTGGAGAACTAGTGAAATGGTGGCAGCACCAAAGCTGGAGAGGGAAGGCTGAGCATAAGAACGGCTGTACTGGGTCAGACCAAAGGTCCATCAAGTGATCCATCCCCTGTCACCCAATCCCAGCTTCTGACAAACAGAGGCTAGGGACACCATCCCTGCCCATCCTGGCTAATAGCCATGGATGGACCTATCTTCCATGAATCTAACTAGGTCCCTTTTGAACCTTCACAGAAACCTTTGGCAAGGAGTTCCAGAGGTTGACAGTGCTTTGGCTGAAAATATACTTTCTTGTGTTTGTTTTAAACCTGCTACCCATTAATTTCATTTGGTGCCCCCTTGTTCTTGTATTATGAGAAGGAGTAAATAACACTTCCTTATTTACTTTGTCTATACCATTCATGATTTTATAGACCTCTATCATGTCCCCCCCTTAGTTACCTCTTTTCCAAGCTGAAAAGTCCTAGTCTTATTAATCGCTCCTCATACGGAAGCCGTTCTATACCCCTAATCATTTGTTGTTGCCCTTTTCTGAACCTTTTCCAATTCCAATATACCTTTTTTGAGATGGGGTGACCTCATCTGCATGCAGTATTCCAGGTGGGAGCGTACCAGGGATTTATATAGAGGCAATATGGTATTTTCTTTCTTACCTATCCTGTTCTTGATGATTCCCAACATTCTGTTTGCTTTTTTGACTGCCGCTACACATTGAGTGGATGATTTCAGAGAACTATCCACAATGACTCCAAGATCTTTCTTGAGTGGTAACAGCAAATTTAGACCCCATCATTGTATATGTATAGTTAGGATTATGTTTTTCAATGTGCATTACTTTGCATTTATCAACATTAAATTTCATCTGCCATTTTGTTGCCCAGTCACCTAGTTTTGTGAGATCCTTTTGTCACTCTTCACAGTCTGCCTGGGACTTAACTATCTTGAGTAGTTTTGTATCATCTCACTGTTAACCATCTCACTGTTTTGCCATCTCACTGTTAACCCCTTTTTTCAGATCGTTTATGAATATGTTAAATAGGACTGGGCTCAGTACAGATCCCACTATTTACCTCTCTCCATTCTGAAAACTGACCATTTATTCCTACCCTTTGTTTCCTATCTTTCAACCAGTTACCAATCCATAAGAGAAGCTTCTCTCTTATCCCATGACTGCTTATTTTGCTTAAGAGCCTTTGGTGAGGGACCTTGTCAAAGACTTTCTGAAAATCTAAATACACTATAACCACTGGATCTCCTTTGTCTGCATGCTTGTTGACCCCCTCAAAGAATTCTAGTAGATTGGTGAGGCCTGATTTCCCTTTACAAAAACCACATTGACTATTTCCCAACAAATTATGTTCATCTATGTGTCTGACAATTTTGTTCTTCATGATAGTTTCAACCAGTTTGCCCTGTACTGAAGTGAGGCTTACAGGCCTGTAGTTGCCAGGGTCACCTCTGGAGCCCTTTTTAAAAATTGGCATCACATTAGCTGTCCTCCAGTCATTTGATACAGAAGCTGATTTAAATGATAGGTTACAGATGACAGTAGTCCTGCAATTTCACATTTGAGTTCCTTCAGAACTCTTGGGTGAATACCATCAAGTCTTGGAGACTTATTACTGTTTAGTTTATCAGTTTGTTCTAACCTCCTCTAATGACACCTCAATTTGGGACAGTTCCTCAGATCTGTCACCCAAAAAGAATGGCTCAGGTTTGGGAATCTCCCTCACGTCCTCAACAATGAAGACCGATTCAAAGAATTAATTTAGTTTCTCCGCAATGGCCTTATCGTCTTTGAGTGCTCCTTTAGCATCTTGATCATCCAGTGGCCCCACTAGTTGTTTAGCAGGCTTTCTGCTTCTGATGTATTTAAAAAAATATTTGCTATTACTTTTGGAGTCTTTGGCTAGCTGTTCTTCAAATTCTTTTTTGTTCTTTCTAATTATATTTTTACACTTCATTTCCAGAGTTTATGCTCTTTTCTATTTTCCTCATTAGGATTTATCTTCCACTTTTTAAAGGATGCCTTTTTGCCTCTCACTGCTTCTTTTACTTTGTTGTTTAACCACAGTGGCTCTTTTTTGGTTCTCTTATTATGTTTTTTAAATTGGGATATACATTTAAGTTGAGCCTCTATTAAGGTGTCTTTAAAAGTTTCCATGCAGCTTGCAGGAATTTTGCTTTTGGTACTGTACCTTATAATTTCTGTTTCACTAACCTCCTCATTTTTGTGTAGTTCCCCTTTCTGAAATTAAATGCTACGGTGTTGGGTTGCTGTGGAGTTTTCCCTGCCACAAGGATGTTAAATTTAATTATATTACGGTCATTATTACTAAGTGGTCCAGCTGTATTCACTTCTTGGACCTGATCCTGTGCTCCACTTAGGGCTAAATCAAGAATTGCCTCTCCTCTTGTGGGTTCCAGGACTAGCTGCTCCAAGAAGCAGTCATTTAAGGTGTCAAGAAACTTTATCTCAACATCCCTTCCTGAGGTGATGTATACCCAGTCAATATGGGGATAGTTGAAATCCCCCATTATTATTATTGAGTTTTTTAATTTTAATAGCCTCTCAAATCTCCCTGAGCATTTCAGAGTCACTTACACCATCCTGGTCAGGTGGTCTGTAATACAGCCCTACTGCTATATTCTTATTTTTCAAGCTTGGAATTACTATCCATAGAGATTCTATAGTACAATTTAGTTCATTTAAGATTTCTAGTTCATTTGATTCTACGCTTTCTTTCACATATAGTGCCACTCCCCCACCAGAACGACCTGTTCTGTCCTTCTGATATATTTTGTACCCAGCTATTACTGTGTCCCATTGATTATCCTCATTCCACCAAGTTTCTGTGATGCCTGTTAGATCAATATCCTAATTTAATACTAGGCACTCTAGTTCACCCATCTTATTATTTAGACTTCTAGCATTGGTATATAAGCATTTTAAAAACTTGTCATTTTTTGGCTGTCCCCTATTGCATGACATAATGGAATGGGACTTTTTTTCATTTGTCTGTTTCTCATTAGATCTTCCTGTATTTTATCATTTTCCATCCTCTCCTCCTTATTAGGACATAGCAATCGAAAGGGGAAGGGGCTTTTAAACTACCTGTTTTAAAACTCTTGAATTTTGGTTCTTAGGTGACTAACATTATTTACGGGACATCTTCACTAAATGTCCAGCATAGCTTTTAACTGAGGGATGTTAGTGCTGAGAATCATCCATACCTCTCAGAGGAACTCCAGCAAAACCAGGGAAGACTAGGCTTGACATTTCTGATGTATCTAAAGTAAAACAAGCAAAGAGGTAGGAAGGAAGCCTACAGGCCTTTTCAGACACACGACTAATATTTTAATTCATTCTTAATAGGTTATCTTTTATGACGCACAGTTTAAAAATAATATTTGAGTCTGAATGTGCTTGCAAGTTACACGAAGATTACTATTACTGCAAAAGTGACTTACTTTGTACACCTGACTGTGTTCCGTTTGTAGTCAGTTTCACAGATTCTTCTTGTTTTGGGTCTTTCGCATAGCAATGAGAGAGAGAGAGAGATTTTTGCTTATTATAAAACTTCAAAAATTAAATGTTTAATACCCAAAATTCCTTTAAGCTTTTTTTAAAAATTGATTGTCTTTCAGGTTGAGTATGTAACTTTATTAATGGTTGTCCAGTCAAGGAGTAGTGATATTAACATTTTGCAGTCCTGGTTTTTGAGTTTATATAGTAAAATCTATTCAGGGGAAATTTTGAAAGAGATAACATCCTTTTTAAAGGAGTTGTCAAATTATGGGCTGTTGAACCTTCAATGTTGCCCTTTGAATTTACATCTGACTAGTTCATTTTTTTTCCTTATGCAAGATAAGCATTGGTTCCCATTAAATACTTTCTATAGTTTATTCTTGATCTATGATTTGTATTTATAGGTACAATATTATGGTTATGAAAGCTTCAGTAGAAGATGATGATTCAGGATGGGAGCTCAATATACCTGACAAGATGGAAAAGGGTAATACAAACTGGATCGATATTACCCAGGAATTTGAAGAGGCCTGTAGAGGTAAGTTGTACTTCTTAGACTCTTAAGGATTCCAATTTTTAAGAAGCCCAACCATAATTCTTGAAGTTGCCTTCTAGTCTAAGGCTCCACTCCTGCAATGAGCTCAGTACGGGTAGACTCCATTGACTTTATTGGAAGTATGCAGATTCAAGAGTCTGCCTGTGTCAAGTTTATAGTGGGATTGGGGTCCATGAGATGAGCAACCCTCTTCAGAAGATATAAACCTCCTTCCTTTTTTCAGGCTGCTTTCCTCCTTATGGTTTTTCTCATTCTGTTAAAAGAACAGGAGTACTTGTGGCATCTTAGAGACAAATTTATTTGAGCATAAGCTTTCGTGGGCTACAGCCCACTTCATTGGGTGGCATGCATCCGATGAAGTGGACTATAGCCCATGAAAGCTTGTGCTCAAATAAATTTGTTTGTCTCTAAGGTGCCACAAGTACTCCTGTTCTTTCTGCGGATACAGACTAACATGGCTGCTACTGGGAAATCTTGTTTATCCATACTGGACCTGTCTCCTGTTTTCCTGGAACTGTCAAATTTATCTAGACTGAACACAGTCCTGTATCCTAGAAATCGACTGTCCAGTGCTGATTTTTATTCATTTCTGCAATTGAATCAAAACTGATAAGTTTCTCATGAGAGGTAATACGTTCAGGTTATTGGGAGAAAAATACCTCCAGTTACTGTTAAGATTGCTACTCAGAGTTAATTTGCCTTGTGCGTAATTTTTAAACTGACCCTTGGTGCAACATTAAATCAAAAATAACTTTCTACCAGTATGTTACACACATTATTTTGCATGCACCATATGAGGATTTCCTTACTAATCTAGAAGGGGGATCCTCAAATGCTGTCTTAGACCAATTTTAAGTTCCCTTTGAATTGTTGGAATGGCACAAAGGGAGTGCCTTGGGTGATGGCATTGAGCAGGTGGTGTCACATTTCATGGTAACTATGCCTGTATTTCCTCTCTTAGTCCACCAAGGGTACTCCCAGCCATCACTCCTCTTGGGAGGAGACATGTGTCTTTCCCTCCTGATTGGGATGTTAGGGCTGCACAACTCCCTGATTTACACTGATATATTTCCAGCAAGCCAGACTGCCTAAACAGGCCAGCATCTGTGCTTTTGCTTTCTCTCCAGTGGCTATGAACAGTGTAATTGCCGGCAGTTACAAGTTACCACGCAATTCTTTCTAAGCAAGCACATTTATTTTTAAGGTAAAACCATTACAAGTAAAACATATTAAAAATAATAAAAGAACCTACATGCATGCTAAAAAGCTTACCAGAAGTCACCCCAACTCCACCCTTGAGCTCTAGTAGGTCAGTCTTTGAAAATCCACAACTGGGTTTTCTCCATTGTTACAAGTTCATAACTATCTCAGATTCCTAACCAACAGGTCAGCCTGTTTCTTTATACAGCTCAGGCCTTTGATCTCCAACCTCTGGGAACAGATAATCAGCAATCACCCTCTCTTCAGGGTGGAAGGGTTTTTGCATAACCGGAGGTAGGAATGTACATTAATCTCTCCTTAGGCGTTTCCCTGGAAATGCACTTACTGTCCTCAGAGTCCATTTTTGTCTGGTATATTTTCAGTATAGTCCTTTGGACCCCCACGTCTCACATCACATCCGTTCCCTAGAGAGGTTACGTACAATCCAGACCACAATTATATATGAACTTTGCATTTAATGCAATGGATCCCAAAGTTACTTAAACTTAATTCAATAAGGTTTTATGAGGATATTTGCAGGAAATTGCCATTATCTGTCTCTGACACTTCCAAGGGGCACCCTGGTTGTGAGGCACCTCGCTACCACCTGTACTTAGTGTGTGGAAGTCTTGTCTGTGCCTTCTGTTGTTCAGCTCCCTGACTCCATCAGCCTCTGGCAACACAAAGCACTATCCTTCAAGTCTCCAGAGGCCTCGCTGTCTCTGTACAGGTTAGAGATAGCCACACACCAACCCCCAAGTTCTGCAAGTATTCCTCTGGAGTGCCCAGCTCCAGTTCCACTGAACATTCACAGAACTGTCAGAATCTATGCTTCCAAAGGAATAGCATGCACCAGCTTACAAGATTCCCAGCGTTTTGAGTTAAGAATGGCTGAGATCCCCTTTTCATAAAATCAATCTTACTGGCAACCTGTCTTCACAGATTGAAAGATGCCAGAACGCCTCTCTGCTCCCATAGATAGACCAGACCTTTGACCGTCACTTGAAAACATGATTTTCCCATCGCTCCTGCACTGTTTACCTCTTCTTGTTAGTTTCCTTCTATAGTCTCTGTCAGATCTTCATTAACATTTGCCTCTTCGTGGTAATAGATTTCTACTGTGAGGTTCACCAAGGAGTTGTTGTCTCCCACCACCTATCTTGAGAAGTTTGTCTCTAGGCACACTACCATAGAGTATCCTGCCTTTAGCTGCAAGGTTTAGAAACATGATTTG
The DNA here is from genome assembly GCF_965140285.1 of Lepidochelys kempii. Taxonomy (NCBI): domain Eukaryota; kingdom Metazoa; phylum Chordata; order Testudines; family Cheloniidae; genus Lepidochelys; species Lepidochelys kempii. Next base: position 91,216,935 of record NC_136384.1, on the reverse strand, counting down.
CAACATATATTCCTAACTCCTCATGTTTTTTCTATACATATAGCTCACAATGATTATGATGACCTGTGTGACATAGGCTTTCATTGGCGACCTTACATGACATTCTTTTGGTGAATCCAGGGGACCCATCTATCCCTGTGTCCTCTGACAGTTGCATTAAGAGATCTTTGCGTCACGCTGTCACATTTGGTATTATATTTTGCCTTCAGCATCATAATATACATCAAAGAGCAACAATGCATGCCTTTCTTCTGTATCTCCTTCTTTTGTAAGGTAAAGCCTGTTTAGCCAGTCGAGCAAGCTGTTTGGTTAAATATCTGTGATGAGCTGCTTTAGAGTAATATCCAAATTAATGATTTGTCCTGTTGTGTTCCTTCTAGAATTGAAGTTGGGAGAACTGCTTCATGACAAGCTGTGAGTATCCCATTGGGATATAATTTTTGAGATGGGAGTAATATATATTAGTATTTAGTGACCAACAAGATACTTAGTCTTTCTGATTTTGTCCTTATATGCAATCTTTTTATACTTTTTGTAGGAGTGCTTTCTGATTTTCTGGTCATAAAAGAGCTCCTGGTGGAGCAATATTGGCCTCTTACTAGTCTTCCTATATTTCCTTTGCATCAGAATAATTTGCAGTTGTGCCTTTAATATTGTCTCCTTGAGAAACTGACAGCTCTTCTGAAGTCCTCCTTCCCTTAGATTTTCTTCTCATGGACCTTACTTAGGAAATCTGAGTTTGTTAAAGTCTGATATTTTTTCTTTAAGTTTTCTTTATTCTGCTGCTCTCACTCCTTTTGTTTCCTTAAAATCATGAAATCTATCATTTAAAATGTCACTGTCATTTTAACATAAATAATGGGTAATATATAGTGTAAGGATGACAGGATTGAGGTTTGGATTCAGCAAAGCACATGAATGAACATGTGCTTAGATTCCACTGATGTCAAAATCACTTCCATGAAACTTTCAACCATCTGAGTATTTTTATCTTGTCAGAAAAATATTTTTCAGGTGTTAATACCATGTTAACAAAGATAACATTATTAGTCAAATGTATATCAGATGCTTCAAAAATAATATTTTTGTACAAAAATTATACATCAAATCATTAAAGTCAGTAGGAAGTAAGCATCGGCCTACGTTTTGCAGCAGTATTTTGTGTGGCTTCTACTTTCTGAAGGCTGTGCACCAGGCTTGCTGAGTAGATTATATGCCAAAGTTGAGGCCTTGTCTGTTGTTTTCCATATACCAGCTTTAACCTGAATGTTATCTTACACATTTATTAGCAGGATTAACCATTATGACAGCAACAGAATATAGTGTCAGAAACTGGATTGTTTCTGCATGATTTTTATTAAACTGTTTAAAAATAAAACTGAAGCTTAAAACATGAATTCTGTATTTGTCGGGGTAGAAACGTAAATGTTTTCTCTGGTTGTGGCATAATCAAGACCAGTTTGTTTTAGTTAAAATCAGTTAAAGCTATCAGATATACATAATGGTCTCTAAGGGGACGATATGTATTATGAGTTCTGTCTCTGTGTGTGTGTGAAGGTACATACACGTAGGCACAGATACTTAGTAATTGGGTATTTGGCTAAAGAAGTGCTCTTCAGTTTAAAATAAATCCCAGGATTTTCAAGAGGACTTGAGACTCCATAAAAATTAGGTCCTTATAAGGTTCCTCAGATTGGGCACCTAACATCACTAGTCACTCTTGACAGTCTTAGCTAGTGTGTTGACAAATGGCAAGCTCAAAACACATCACTTGTCAGTGTCTCAGTATTTAATAGTTTGATGCTGGTGCCTGATGATAGTGTGTGGAAATCCATTGCTTTGTGCAAATTAAATGATTGTATACTAAGTGTTTGTTGCTTTTCATTGTTGTCCTTAGTTTTGGTCTTTTTGAAGCCATGTCTGCTATTGAAATGATGGATCCCAAGATGGATGCTGGCATGATTGGAAACCAAGTTAATCGAAAGGTTCTTAACTTTGAGCAAGCTATCAAGGTTGGTGTCCCTTCCTTCCTTCCTTCCTTTTCTCCTTTTTATTGTCTGTTAATGCTGCCTTAAAAAAGAAAAGTAGAGTTTTAATAAATCATAGCTATGCACAACTTCAACAATCACATCAATGACCTATGTAGACTGAATGTTTCAACATTTAATAGAGAACTTGTATTATATTTTCCCTTCAGATATTTTCAGAAAAAATAACATGCCTTAGAATTTGAAGCCCTATTCATCTACAGAATAAGTACAATACAGATAACTGCAATATAAGTTTCCCCATGCTTCCCAATTGTATGCTTCTGAGATGAAGATTTATTAGATTATCTAGTCCTTTCTGCTGAAAGGATATTTCAGTCTCCTTGCCCATTCAGTACTTGGTCTCTCTACTGATATTGTAAATTGACACTGGATTTGATCATGTGGATTCCTGTTCACTAGGAACTGGACGGAGGCCAAGTAATTTAACAAAGGCCATGGAGCAGCACTCTGATGATGATCTTTCACTACTGATGTCCTCAAATTGAACTGATGAAGTAAAATTGAAAGATTCTGCATCCATCTTGTGGTATTCAGTCACCGTAGTTAGATAAGAAAAAGCAAACATTTTGAAAGAGTCAAAAGAGAAGCAGCTCTAAGAATACCTTCCTGATTTTTCAAAATGTGGATTTGGGTGCATTGAACAAATGGCTTCCTAACTGGTAAGGTATCATCTTTTAGGCTTTGATCCTGCAGTCAGTGGAGCTCTCTGCAGGCATTTGCACGCATGAAGTTTCTTATAAGACTGGCCCTTGTTTGTTAATCCAGTTTTTGCATCTATGGTGCATATTTTTAAATGTTAGTTTAACCAGTTTTATAACTTCTACAGGCTGCTTAATGATGCTAGAATGAAACTGCTGAGATATATTTGTCTATTTCTACCTATCAGTGTGACTTTTTTTTTGTAATGTGCTCATCACCATGATATCTACTGCAAAAATCTTCATAATTCCAAAGGTGTGGTTTCCACAGTCATGAATAGGGCCCTACCAAATTCACAGTCCATTTTTGTAAATTTCATGGTCATAGTATTTTAAAAATTTTGAATTTCATTATTTCAGATGTTTAAATCTCAAATTTCACAGCGTTGTAACAAAGCATGAATATTTATTGAAAAATGGCAAAATACAAAGTAAAGCCCTTAAGTCAGCACTTCTGAAGCTGGGGGGTCCCAACCCAGAAGGGGGTTGCAGATCTATTGTGTGTGCGGGCGTTGGGGGATGTAATGGAATTGCCACCATTACTTCTGCACTGGCTTCCGAACAGGATAGCTGGAGGACGGCAGCTGCTGGCTGGGTGCTGAGCTCTGAAGGCAGCATCGCTACCAGGAGCAGTGCAGCCTTCAGAGCTGGATTCCCAGCCAGCAGCTGCTGTTCTCCAGCCACCCAGCTCTGAATGCAGTGCCAACAGCAGCACTAGCACAGAAGTAAGGGTGGCAATACCGTACTATGCAACACTGCAGCACTGCATTCAGACCTGGAAGCTGCCGCTCTCTGGCCACCCAACTCTGAAGGCAGCACAGAAGTAAGAGCAGCAATACTTCAACTCCTTTACAAGAGGCTTGAGACCCCCCTTTTCAGTCGGGTTTCCTAGTTTGAGAAACACAGTGTACATGTATATATACTTTTACCCTACATAATAAAAGAGTATAGGGTAAAAGTACACAAAAGACTAGTGACACGTTTTTCATTGCTATTAATTTTATAGGGTCCTAGATCAACAAAACCAACCAAATACAAATATCATGGTTGATGAACTTTTAAAATTAAATTAATGTTGTATTCTTTAAAATTCCCTTTCTGCTGTGCAAAGAATGACGTATCTATTGTTTGTATAATCTATCGCTTTCACATGTTTTTTTCTTTTTAAGGATGGCATCATTAAAATTAAAGATCTATCTTTACCTCAGATGATTGGGATAATGGATACTTGTTTTTGCTGCTTGGTAAGAATTTGCTCCTTTTAATGCTGTTTTAATACTTTCAAAACTGGAGTTTAAGTGATTAAGAAAAAGATGTAGGTTTCCTTGGTAAAGAAGGATTTTAGGGTAAATTGATCCATTGAGCAGACACATATTTACATACTGTATGTTTAAATTTGCTGTAACCATTAGTAGTTGGAGTGATAGTTCAGTAATTAGGGTCTCAAGAAACTTTGTGTTCTAAAAGAACCATTAGTTCAAAAAAAAATCTGGGATTTTGACTATGAAGTACTAGAGAGAGATTATAGAATCTTATTTACATTAGGAAATCTGATCAAATCCTATATATTTTCATTGTGGCTTCTTTACAATACAGATCTTTATATGCATAAGAGGTTATAAAGATATGTTAAAGGAGATGTGCAAATTTATTTTTAATTGAATGTGTAAACATGTATGTGCTAAATGCCACAAAATAATTTTTAAAGGTATATTGGACATGTTTTAAACCGAAACTCTACTGTATTTCATAGTCTATGAAGATATTGAAGGACGTGCCTAGATTATTGAAGCTTTCTCTCTGTTCTCATTTACATCAGTTTCATGTTGTTATACCAGGAGGTCATGGAAAGGAAGCTATGTTTAGACTTGAAATTGTAGAATACTAATATATTTTAGCAGCAAATTACAGTTGTGACTTCTTACTTATGTAATGGAACATTAGAGGAATACATGTATAGTATGTAATTCACGTCCAGTGACAAGCTTACTTCCATAATTCTTGGACTGGGAACTTTGTAGAGGTAGCTTGTTCAACAAGTAAGGTGGTGCATAATACTCTAGTGTGTGTCCCCTTTCCTTCCTTTGATCCCCACCTCCACTTCCATAGCCAACAAATGAAGAGATGTTGATAGGTGTCAGAAATCCTCATTTGATCCTTTTTGCTGGATGGAAGGTTGGCACGATATGGAGTCTCTTTGAGGACTGATTTAGACAGGGTAAAATAGAAAAGGAATGGGAATATAAAAAAATGCAGACTCAAAAATAAAGTATGTACTTTTATTTTCTTTCTAGATAACATGGTTGGAAGGTCATTCCTTGGCACAAACAGTGTTTACTTGCCTATATATACATAATCCAGACTTCATAGAAGATCCTGCCATGAAGGCTTTTGCTCTGGGGATCCTAAAAATCTGTGATATTGCCAGAGAAAAAGTAAATAAAGCTGCAGTTTTTGAAGAGGTATGTTTCAATATGACCTGTGATTACAATATGTATAGCACCATAATTATTCGTGGTGCTTTACAGAAATTAAAAAATGGCTTGAAGAGTGAAGTTTAGGACTACATTATTGTAGAATGGTCTGGGAGAGTGGCTAATTTTCTTGAACAGAATATCACTGGTCACCTAATTTCTCTTACACTTTTTCCTGAATTCATTATTTGCTTTCTATGTGGTAGAATACGTGAGTGAGCAAATAAGAATGCTTTTATTCATAAACAGCTTATATATGAACAGAAAAGATGGCATAGGTCAGTAGAAAATTATTAATGCGGGGATTGCCTGCTATTGAAACCAGATGTTTTTGATCATTAGGATTTTTTTGTTTAGCTTTGAATTTTCTGCCCAGGATAAAGAGACAATGTGCTACACGCCTTCCCTTCCCCCCAGTATTGTACTGGGAGTCAGGAGATCTTGTCCTCTGCTCTGTGATTATTTTCCAATCGGTTAATGGTTTTAATACTTCACTTCTTTTTAAAGTGCTTTGAGATTTATGGATGGAAAGTACTATAGAAGAATAGTACTGTTAATATAATATATATTAAAACTATACCACAAATATTAAACCGGCCTCCTGAAATTCCCATTGGTTGCTGTGAAAGACTATAACTGCAATTTTGCATTGGGTGCAGAAATTTAGAAAAAAGTGTAGTTATTGCTGCTGTACTTCAAACATATGTTTTGGCTGAAAGCACCTAATTGTTCCATTTTACATTTAGGAAGATTTTCAGTCCATGACCTATGGGTTTAAAATGGCTAATAGTGTGACAGATCTTCGAGTTACAGGTAAAATTCAGAACTTTGTGGAAAAGAAAAGTCCTGAAATTTTCATGCTTTCAGTTCAGAGATCCATTTAAAAATGTGAATAAAATATGAGCCATTTCCATTATTACGTACATTTTTTTCTTCCCATATATTCTGGTCAGAAATTTTCAATATGCATAACTAAAATTTAAAAAATGCTTAAACTGGAATCTTCTAATTTGGCTTGTTTGTAAAATCTGATTGACATTAATGTAAATAAATTTTGAAAAAAAAATGGTGAGGTAGTTTTAAAGCTGTGGGTATTTAAAGTCAGAATTTTGCATTTATGTGCATTATTTTTGCTGTTCTTTCAGTTGACCTGCATGTAGAGCTGGGGTTCTCAAACTTCATTGCACCAGGACCACTTTCTGACAACAAAGTTACTACATGACCTGGGGGTGGGAGGGAGAGGGATGGAGCCAAGCCCCACCACCCTGGGTGGGGATGGAGCTCAGGCTTCAGCTTCAGCCATGGGTCCTAGCAAAACTAATGCTGGCCCTGGCAACCCCATTAAAAGGAGGTCGCGTCCCACTTTGGGGTCCCGACCAACAGTTTGAGAACCGTTGATGTAGAGCAGGGGTCTCCAACGCGGTGCCTGCAGGCACCATGGCGCCTGCCGGGGCATTTTTGTGCACCCACAGATCACCCCACCGCCGAAATGCCGCCGAGAAGCGTTGCCGTTTCTCGGCGCCATTTCGGCAGCAACACTTCTTCCCGCTGCTACTTTTTGTGGCTGCATTTCGGCGGCAATGTGCTATTCCCACAAGAAAGGTTGGGAACCACTGTTGTAGAGAGATTGAGAAAACTTAAGGCATTAAGACAACTACTTAGTTCTGGATCAATCTGAAAACTCTGAGATGCCTAGAATTTAAGATTGGCTGAGTTCCAAATTTAACCTTTGTCAAGCCAAATAGCTTCATGTTATATTGCAAAGCTCCATTTGTAAAGAAACATTCTTAATGACCACAAATAAATAATTTTCATGCAAGGAACTAGCTTTAATGCAATGATGAGGTTGAGAAGTCAAACTCTTGTTTTGACAATAACTTAAGTGGAAATTAAAACTCTTGAGAGAACATTAGTCTTCTCCAAACGTGCAGTTATTTAGTTAGCTTCTAACAAACAGACATTGGGTGATCTTAACCGTGAATTTCCACAATCTCAATTGAGCACCTGCTCCCTCCTAACTTCCGTGCACATCTGTTGCACCGTAGTTAAGGTGGAGACTTTTGGAGTTTGAAACCTGCAGCTTTGGACATCTTAAATCCTTCATTTACATAGGGTTTTTTTGTACACTTGTAGATCTGTGGAGTTCACGAATTTGTTTTTCTGTAAATATTCCCAGCACCTGCATGCCTCTGATGTATGTGTTACCTAACTGTTGGTCCAGTTCCTAAAAAATACATATTCTTAGATTTAAATTTTGGCAACACTGATTACTGAAATTGCATTTGCTTTTGGTGACTTGTCCTCTGTGTGGTCCAAAAAATCAGACATTGAGAGGAAAGGTAGAGAGAGTTCCTTCTTTGGAACAGCTGGAGATAGAGAATGGGTAGGTTCAGATTTGTCAAACATTTATTAGTCACAGACTGATACAAAAGCTGGAGCTACGGTTCAGAGACAGCACCTTAATAAGCATTCTAGCATCATCCCCTTCTTAAAAGCTGAGGGTAGGAGTTAGACTTCTCGCAGGTAGCTAATGTCACCAGTAGGGCTTCTTTGGTGGTGAACTTTGGCCAGTAGGTGCTTTTAAATATTTCAGATTTTGAATTAAGCTCACAACTCTCCTCACTCTCTGTTGTATGTGTGCATCTGAGTTTAATCAGAATAATTCATTGTTTTTTAAAAATGTCACTTTTCCAGGCATGCTAAAAGATGTAGAAGATGACATGCAGCGAAGAGTAAAGGTAGTTTTTCTTTAGCTTCCTACTTTTTTATCTGTTATATGTTGAATAGACTTCAAAGAATACGGTTTCCTTTTAGACAAGTTATATAACATATTACAAATTTTTAAGGAACATTACTGTCATCGTATGTCATTTCCCCCCGGTAATAGTGTCCTCTGGAGGAGAATTGAAATTTTTTTTTGTATGCCTATTTTTGCTTAAGACACTAGCAGACTGTCTATAGCAGGATTCAGAATGTTGTTCCCTAGTACAGACAAGGTTTGTAGGTTTTCAAGTAGGAATAGAAAAGAGAGTCTGGTGTAGGAAGTCTGGTCTACTAGGCTGGACTGAGACTTGGTAACCTGGATTTAATTCCTGTTTCAGCTGCAAAATTACTGTGTGACTGTAGAAAGTCACTCAGTCTACCCTGTGCCTCAGTTTGCCAGCTGTGAATGGGGGGATACTGTTTCTCTACTCATGGAGGGGAGGGGTGTAAGGATAGGCTTTATTAATGATTGTGGATCGCTCAGATCATATGGCAACATGGGTCATATAAATACCTGTAAAGATACTTAAAGTCAATTTCAGATGCCTTCTAACCTCAGATGAGAACTGATGTTAGTCTTATCTGATTTCAGAAATATCCAAACAAATTTAATGTTTTTACCTCCTATATCTAAGTTATTTTCTAAACAATGGCATCACCTTTTTGCAATTTTATTAATACATCGTGTTTCTAACTCCTTCAATTTTAGAGCACTCGAAGTCGACAAGGAGAAGAGAGAGATCCAGAAGTTGAACTTGAAGTAATGAACCTTTTACAATTTTTTGCTGGACTGTATAAAATAGTTCATATTACTTAGATAAATGTTTTCAATAACTAATTTATAGAATTTGTCCTAAAATAGGAAAACCTGATCTAACATAAATCTTCAAGAAAATAGGGAAGAATTCACTTCGCTGTAATAGCTGCATGGTAGCACTTAAAACATTAAGTTTGAATGAATGGTACCAGCTTAAGAAGTAGCTGTCCACCAAACTTCCTGGTCTCACACAAGGTGTGTTTGTGTTTTCCTCTTCTGTGTTGGAAGGATGTTGGAGACTATTGGTGCCATAATGTCATCAGTTCACTTCTTCAGAAACAGAAATTACTTTGAAGATAACTAGGCCAAAAAAGTTGCAAATAGAGTTGGAAGGCAGATACTTTCTACTCTCAAAATAGATAGATAGTATGTCTATAAGAGCTGTTTATAAAATCTTGCATTTAGTTAAATAAATGCCAAATCTTATTTTTTTGAAGAGTTGGCACTTTTTCCTAATTTTTGGTACTTTTTATTTTGTTGTAGCATCAGCAGTGCTTAGCAGTATTCAGCAGAGTGAAGTTTACCCGTGTACTACTGACAGTTCTTATCGCCTTCACCAAAAAAGAGGTACAAATACTCGATATTTCTGCACTTAGTCTGTGATCCTGTGAAATGTTTGGGGTTTTTTTGTTTGTTTTTCATTTTGGAGAGCAAAAAATTGTCATAGAGAATTTCTTACTCCAGGAGCTCACCTCCCTGCAGCAGCACCATCAACTTGGCATGGGTGAACTCTTTAAGAGTAGCAGCCCACTTTCCACCAGCACCAATATATTCCTTCTTAGTTCTTAGGAAGTTATAGGGCCTTGCACAGAAATATGCTGTTGATCAGGTAATAACAAAACAAACAAACCTGTTGATGAGCCTGGAAAATTCTCTTTAAGCAAATAGAACCTGAAAGATAAGGTTTCCAGGAAGACTATCATTAACCGGTGACTAGTAATTTTTTGTGGGAAATCATGATGGATTTTCCCTTTTTGAGGTTCTGAATTTCTATCCAGGCTTCATTGGTGGTTGGGAGAGGAAGGGGTCAGCGTCAGGGCTGTGCACCAGTCTACCAGCTTTAATGAGCTTGAGAATTCCGTGGGGTGGAAAAATCACCCTTTTTAGGGCTGAGAGATAGAATTGGGGTAGGCTGGATGAGACTAAGAGTTGTGTTTTTATTTCCCTCAGATTTGTCTGGTTTTGTTACTTTTTGCAGTGGAGGGAGGTAACATGCTTTTGCGTGCTCTCCTGGAGTTCCCTACTTAAGTATTTAGCTGCACCAGCTACACCCTGAACAGCATAAAAGAGCCTTAAACTTAGTGAAAATCAGGTGCAAGTATTTTAAAGATGCAGAGGAGGCTAGAGGACTTATGGAGGAAATTGCACTCTGAATTTAATTAGTGGCAGTATAAATAAGAGCGTTCGCTCTTACGTCAGGGCTGTGATAGATAGATAGATCCACAGCCAAATCCTGATTTTCAGAACTGTTATGGGTGACTGCTCACAAACTGGGCCATTCATTCACATGTGGTCAAATATTTCTCACTTTAAATTCTTCATTTAGTTCATGGTCAAGATTGATTGATTGCATTTGGGGTCTGCTTTGCAGCCTGTTTTGTAGCAGATCTGTGTTAATGCATTGTGTCAAGTATCAGAGGGGTAGCCGTGTTGCTCTGTATCCACAAAAGCATCGAGTAGTCTGGTGGAACCTTAAAGACTAACAGATTTATTTGGGCATCAACTTTAGTGGGTAAAAAACCCACTTCTTCAGATGCATGGAGTGAAAATTACAGATCGTTACAGTGTAATTTTCACTCCATGCATCTGAAGAAGTGGGTTTTCTACCCACGAAAGCTTATGCCCAAATAAATCTGTTTAATTTTTAAGGTGCCACTGGACTCTTCATTGGTCTTTAAGGCATTGTGTTTGTTAAGACAAAGCTACAGAAAGTGAATATTTATCTTGCACTGTTTTTTATTAATATCAGTTTCTGGCCTGGTTAAGTATCTATCAGACTATTTTTCTGTCTGAGTTTTTATAAGTCTCTTCTAAAACAGCATATTTAAATTTTACTTGTAAATATTTATCTTGTATCAAGGACAATTAACCCAGATTTTTTAAAACTGAGCATTTATGTTCCCAGCAAGCAGTTTAAACACATGCTCCATAGTCCTAATAAAATAGGTGTAGATCTAAAATGTCAGAACATTGTGTATTTCAGTAGATTATAAATCATTACCTTCTAATCAGCAATTTGGCATCAGGATTTTCTAACATTTTGAAGCAGTTTTATGGTACTTAAGGATCCATTAACATAGAACATTTAAGGACTCCTTATTTTCTAATGAGAGGGATATATTTCCGCAAGAGAAACTATCACTGTTGCAAGAGTGCTTCCCTTATAAGCTGACAAAACTCAGAACGTAGAGAATGTGCTTCTGACACATACTAGCTTATCAGTGAAGTCTCACTGATTAAGGGTTATCTAGAGGTTGTACAAGCGATGCATTGGATGGATACATTAAAACCTATTGGATCAAAAATGTAGTGTGTTCTTTTAAAAAAAAAAAAAAAAATCCCATATATCTGGGTTCCGATTCTTGGGAAGGTTACAGAATTTGCTTTCGTACAGACTTAGGTCACGAAGCATGTGAAAATGTTCTGTTATATTTTCCAGACAAGTGCAGTTGCAGAAGCTCAGAAACTAATGACTCAAGCAGCTGACCTGCTTTCTGCCATCCACAACTCATTACATCATGGTATCCAGGCTCAGAATGATACTACAAAAGGAGGTAAGCATCAGGATTAGTAGTTCTCTCCTGCCTGGAACGTAGTGTCCTTGTGATAGGCTGGGCCTTCTCTAGGCCACTCTCAGGCAGTTTTAGAGTCTCTTCGCCTTCCAAAGTCCTTTCCCACTTGGGAACCATACTGCAGCCTTTCCAGGTACTCTGGTGTTCCTGTAAAAATTTGGTTTGTTTATGGTGGTCTGGCATGGCTGGACACTGGGTTGAGATTTATTTTCAACCCCTACCCTGCGGTGATGAGCTTGTCCTGGATCTAAGTCGTTGTGGGCAGCGGACTCTTGTCAGCTGTTTTTTCTCTCAGCGGCTCTGTAGCAAGAATCAGCTACTTCTGAGGCACTGCTAACTATCATAGAATCCTAAAACGGTAGGACTGGAAGAGACTACAATAGGTCATCTACTCCAGTCCCCTGCACTATGACAGGAGGACTAAGTATTCTCTAGACCATTCCTGGCAGCTGTTTGTCTAACCTATTCTGAAAAACCTCCAATGATGGAGATTCCACAACCTCCATAGATAATTTGTTCCAATGCTTAAATATCCTTACAGTTAGGAAGTTTTCCTAACGTCTAACCTACGTCTCCCTTGCTACAATTTATACCCATTACTTCTTGTCCTGTCCTCAGTGGTTAAGGAGAACCATTTATCACCCTCCTCTTTATAATAACCTTTTATGTACTTGAAGACAGTTTTCATGTCCCCCGTCAGTCTTCTCTTCTCCAGACTAAACTAACTCAATTTTTTCAATCTTCCCTCATAGGTCATGTTTTCTAGACCTTTAATCATTTTTGTTGCTCTTCTCTGGACTTTCTCCAATTTGTCCACATCATTCCTGAAATGTGGCATCCAGAACTGGACACAGTACTCCAGTTGAAGCCTTATCAGGTTACATAAGAAGTCTGGCAGAGCTAGGAACTGAACCCAGATTCTCAGGTGTCCAAGCACATGCCTTGACCACAAGACTAGAACTTTCTACTTCTCTTGTAGCACAACTAAATAATTACCTGAGGGATCATGTCCCTTCCTGGTCAGATAAGCTAGATCCTCTTTGTTATGAAAGAGATGGCAGTGGCTGGTGGCATGGCATTCTCTATGAGGGCTCAGAGACTCTGGAACTAGCTCTTCCTGCTGCTCCAAGATAGCCAAATTTCCTTTCAGAGTGATAAGATGGATGAGGTAATATCTTTTACACGGCTATAGCTACACAACAAATTTCCTTTCAGGCATGGTGCAATGACATCTCTTTGGGTTTTTGGAGAGGATTGAGTGTTTGCTTCCCAAAAGGATAATAAAGTAGAAAGGAGTTTTTATAGTGGCTGGCTGAGATCCTGTTTGAATTTCTATTTTAATACTGCTGGAATTTTGTTGTACTACAAAGTATGAGTTAGGGTACCTAGAGCCCATAAGTGTTTATTATTTAAATAAATTTATTACTATATTAAATAAATCTCTGATGGAAATTTATCCAGGCCAAAATGCTGCTGTTTAAGGCAAAAGAAGGGGGCAGCATAGTATAAATTTTGGCTTTTTTTTTTTTTTTGGCGGGGGGGGTGGGAGCTTTGGCTTAAAACAAGGCCTCAACACAGATCTGCTGCCAAGAAAGACCAGATCCAATTTTTATTTTTCAAGAGAGAGAGGAAGATAAGGGTTTAAACTGTCACTAAACAAAATGTCATTTTGTTGATCCCTTCTGGTTTGTTATAATTCAGGGTGCTTAAGTAGACAAATTGTATTGCTATTTATTCCTTGGCAGAGACAAATATTCTAATAACTACAATAGCACCAGTACTAAGTAAGAAGACATCTCTTCATTTAGTGTGGGGTTGGGAAGAAATGATGGAATCCATATAGGATGTTCGTAAAATTGCAGGAAAAAACATTTTACATTTTTAATGTGTAGAAAATAAGGATTGCCATTAGTAAGATTTTAAATATCAGCTGTTTGATAAATATTTTTTCTGACCCAATTCTTAATGGATATATTTTTAAATGATGTTTCTGCTTGTGAGACAATAAGAGAAATTCACTATGGAGAGTCTTAAGGCTTGTCTATACTACCCGCTGGATCGGCAGGCAGCAATCGATCCAGTGGGATCGACCACTGAGCACTCTCCCGTCAACTCTGTACTCCACCAGAACGAGGAGCGCAAACCGAGTAGATGGGAGAGCATCAGCTGTCGACTGACCGCAGTGAAGACACTGTGTCAGAATTCAGCAGAGTAGGTCTAAGTACGTCGACTTCAGCTACGCTATTCACATAACTGAAGTTGTGTATTTTAGATTGACCCCGCACGGTAGTGTAGACAAGCTCTTTGGCTATGTCTACGCTACTGTGGTAAGTCGACCTATGCTGTACAACTCCAGCTACGTGACTAGCGTAGCTGGAGTCAACGTACCTTAGGTCGAGTTACCACGGGGTCTACACTGCTGGGGGTCAACAGGAGAAACTCACCCATTGACTTACTTCGCTCTCCAGTCGACCCCTGTACTCTACCCCCGACGAGAAGAGTAAACTGCTGTCGATTTGGCAGGTCTTCACTAGACCCACTAAATCGACCGCCGGTGGATCGATCTCAGAGCATCGATCCCAGCTGTAGTGTAGACCTGCAGTTAGACAGACTTTACCTTAGGAGATATTAGGAAAACTGTAGAAGGAATTTATTTGTAATCCCTGTAAAACTGAAGAACCTCTGGGAATAGAGTAGAAACAGTAGGACAATATAAAGTCTTTAAATATCTACACTCCCTGCTCCACTCTTCTAAAGACTTAATCCCTTGATTTTTTTTTTTTTTAACTTTCATTTGTATAAGTCAATATAGTTCATGAACTGACTAGCAATTAGTACACTATGGACATGGAAGTATAGGGTTCCTCATACTGCCAGACAACTTTGTCACGGGCAGGGGGGACCATTTGTAAAAGTGAGATGGTAGCATGGATTCCATTTAATACTAAGCCTCTCTGCTGAGCCTAATGGAAAAGGGCGCTTGTTGGGTGGTGGTTGATTGGTTTTTTGTGATGTATATTATGTCCAAAAGAAGTGGACTGAGACCAATATCTCACATTATGTAGGCCACCAAACAGTGAACAGAGGGTAATGAATGTCAGGCACTACTAATCCTGGTTAAATCTGAACCAACTATTGAACACAGTTTACGCATACTTCATTATGATATCCAGTAACTGAGACCAGAATCTCTGATTCATGTATTTCCCAAACTCAGTTTATTAAAAACTAATGCATTTTTGTTCCTTCCTGCATGTTATAAGATTGTTCTCTTAATTTATTCTAAGCAATTGATTTTTATTTTATTTTTTTACATTCATGTTGGCAAGCTGAAACACCTAAATTGTTATCTTGACCACTTACACCAGACCCGCTTCCCAAAATATGCAATAATAATTATATATTTTATGTACTTTGTTTTGCTCCTTTACTTAGTTGTCTATGCAGATATATATTGTAACTTGAATTCAACTTAAAAAAAACCACCCCAAAATCCCTTAACCATAAAGTCATATTACTTTTACAGTTCTCTGTTGAATTCTGATAGATGTCTTAGTCAGCTGTCTGAAAAGAGGAAAGGTTTGAAAACTTGTTTTTTGCCTCATGAGAGAAATGTTAATTAAATATTTAGATAATGGGAGCTTGCTAACTTTTATCTTTTTTTTTTTTTTTTTTTTTTTTTTTTTTTACAAACCATGAGATTTGAAGGAGTCTATCATATGACTCCAGCATTATAGAGACTTGCAAACATTTGCTATTTAGTAATACAAGGAGCAGATTTGCATTTCTGCCAAATGCTACTACTTAACCTGACATAGTACAAAGTAGATGATTAAATGAAGAATGTGAATCATTTGGGTTACATAAAGGTCCTGTTGTGTTCCCCTACCCATGTGAGGACACCCCTCCCTTGTATATAGGGAAATAATTGAATTTTTTCTCTTTCCCATGGACTATGACAGGGGTTAGCAGATCCAGGAGTGGGCAGACAAATCAGGACCCTGAGGATGAGTTCCTTTTATTAAGTGCACTAAAGGCAGGTCTACACTACCGCTTAAGTTGATCTAACTTACATCACTCAGGGTATGTCTTCACTACCCACTGGATCGGCGGGCAACGATCGATCCAGTGGGGATCGATTTATTGCATGTAGTCTAGACGCGATAAATTGGCCCCCGAGCGCTTTCCCATCGACTCCTGTACTCCAGCACCGCGAGAGGCGCAGGCAGAGTCGACGGGGGAGTGGCAGCAGTCTACTCACCACGGTGAAGACACTATGGTAAATCCATCTAAGTACGTCGACTTCAGCTACATTATTCACATAACTGAAGTTGCGTAACTAAGATTGATCCCCACCCCTAGTGTAGACCAAGGCTCGGTGGTGTGAAAAAGACACCCTCCTGAGTGATGCAAGTTACAGCGACCCAAGCACTGTCCACACTGGCGTTACGTGCAGCTGCGCCAATGTAGCGCTTCTGGTGTAGACCTGCTCTAAGATATGGGACGATGTTCAAACTATGCAGCTAGTTTGTAGAAAGGTAAGTACTTTTAACTTGTAAACTGCTTTTACTAGGGTGCATTTTTAATAATGAATCTTATGATAGTTGTAATAATTGAGTAATTAGTATAGTAATCTAAATATAATTCAGTTTAATTTACAAGAGAAAATTGTTCATTTTAATTTTTGGAATAGCTTCCTTTCATAACCAGCATGCCTTATGAGACACTTAATTTGGATAAATGAATGGTTTGTTTTATACTTGGAAGTTTAAAAAAAGTTCACAAAACGCAAATCACATAAAATCCTCCTTCTGTCTTTTTTTTTTTTAAAGATCATCCTATTATGATGGGTTTTGAGCCCCTTGTTAACCAGAGGTTGCTCCCTCCAACTTTTCCTCGATATGCAAAAATAATTAAAAGGGAAGAAATGGTCAACTATTTTTCGAAACTTATAGACAGAATAAAAACTGTATGTGAAGTGGTCAACTTAACTAATTTGCACTGTATACTGGTGAGTGTGAATACTGCTTATTATCTTTATGTAAATAGAGATAAGAGCTTATTATCTAGCTCTTTCAAAAAAGGAATGATTTCTATGAACAATAACAAACATATATATGAACAGAGGTTGGTTGTTTAAAACTTCAGTTTTTCCCTCCTTTGTAAAACCCTCTTAGAAGTTTGAAATTACATTTCTTCCTGCTACTTACTACTTTTCCTTTTAGCAAATATCTTTTTTTTCCCCTCTCCTATTCCTTTGCTCTCCATCTCTTGTTAAATCATAATTACAGATAATGATGGAGCACAGTAGGACTAATTAACTTGTCTTCCTGTTCTAATTGGAAAGAAAGCTGCATCTATAGCAGCAGAACACAATATAGTCCTTATAGCAAGGGTGGGCAAACTTTTTGGCCTGGGAGCCACATCTAGGTATGGAAATTGTATGGCGGGCCATGAATGCTCACGAAATTGGGGGTAAGGGTGTGGGAGGGGGTGAGGGCTCTGGGAGGGGGCCAGAAATGAGGAGTTCAGGATGTGGGAGGGGGCTCTGGGCTAGTGCGGGGGGTGGTGAGAGCTCTGGGGTGGGGATGCAGGAGGGTGATCTAGGCTGGGACCGAGGGGTTCGGAGGGCGGAAGGGGGAATAAGGGCTGGGGTGGGGGGTGAGGGCTCTGGCTGGGGGTGTGGGCTCTGGTGTGGGGCCATGGATGAGGGGTTTGGGGTACAGGAGGGGGCTCCAGGCTGGGATCAAGGGGTTCAGCGGGTGGGAGGGGGATCAGGGCTGGGGCAGGGGGTGGCCGGGGCCGGGGGCAGATGGGTGCAGTTTCCGGGTGGTGCTTACCTCAATCATCTTCCGGAAGGAGCGGCATGTCCCCTCTCCGGCTTCTACGCGGAGGTGCGGCCAGGCACCTCTGCATGCTGCCCTGTTCACAGGTGCTGCCCCCGCAGCTCCCATTGGCCAGGAACTGCAGCCAATGGGAGCTGCAGGGGGCGGGGCTTGGGGTATGGGTAGGAGCAGGAGGGGGCACATAGTGGCTGCTTTCCGGGAGCCACGTGGAGCTACAGCACGCACAGAGCAGGGCAAGCCCCCGACCCTGCTCCCTGGCAGGAGCTTGAGAGCCGGATTAAAAGTTCTGGGGGGCCAGATGTGGCCTGCGGGCCAGTTTGCCGATCTCTTCCTTACAGTATTGAAGAGGATACTGCCTTTTCTTCTATTTCTTCCCAGCAGTGAGTGAGTTAATACAATTTTTAGAATTCTGATAAGCAATATTCCATCCCAAGTTATTGCATAGATTTAAAATAAGCACTTAACTCCATGGTTAACTCCATCCCTGTTCAGAGACTTGCAAATACATGTTTAACTTTAAGCATAAATTCTATCCAGCCTAACAGAGGCTTTCCAAAATTAGGGCCTGTAAAAGTTAAGATGGGTTTAAATGTTTGGTCTACATTTTTATTTTCTGACATTTCACTGAATTACAAAAGAGGCATGGTTGCACTGGGCAGAGTTCCAAGAAAGACGACAAAGATCTTTTAAACATTATAATAACTCTTTGTATTAGACATGCTGTCTGTAATGCTAATAAACTCTTCATTTTCATAAAACAGTTGATATTTGTTGAATAGTCAGTCCTATCCTGTCATTTACACAACTCAAGTTGGAGATGACCTTAACAGTTTGATAGTGTGTGTTTTATAATTTTATCATACTGTTGGTAGTTGGAAGGAATTTTAATAATCTTTTAGTTTTATTCAATAAGATTTAGCATTTTAAAAACTCTTGTACTTTAAGACAAAATCATATATCAACTGCAAAATGTATTGTTTGTTTTTTAAGCTTATTCACACTTATTTCATATTAAAGATTTAACTCTCTTTTTTGTACATTTCAAACTGGTATATTAACCTTACTTCTCTTTCCATCCTAAATGTAAATTAGGATTTTTTCTGTGAATTTAGCGAGCAATCACCTTGTGTTCTTTCAAGATCTCTCTTACAGGCAAGTCCTAATTTATAATGAAATGTCTCTTACATTTTTATAACAGCACTAGAATAAAATAATCACTTCATTTAAGAACCTACATTATTCTTGTTTTAAATGTTCAAATTATATAGTTGATATCAACACAGTCATTAGTATGAAAGATTTAAAACAAAAATTGAACTCTTCAGATTTTTGTGTATCAAATGTTTGTTTTTTATTTTGAATAGCTGACAGTCTAAATACAGTATTGTTTTTATTTATTGTTGATTAACTTGAGCAAATGTGTTGTGAAGATGGTATGAACACGAGTTAAATCCACTTCCCTTGCAGTAAGCCAGGAGTGTGCAGACACACTTGTAAAGCCTCTCCATCTGCATCTTCCCTGTGCAGTCTCAGTGTGGGATTTAATTAGTGTAATGAGCCTCGTGCTAATCCTCCACCCGTGGCTGAATTTCACCCACAGCGTATTCCTACTGCTACGTGAAGGTTGGGAAAGAACTGAATGTGTGTAGCCTTTTCACTCCTCAGTGTTCCCTGAAATAATACTATAAGCTTTATTGACCCAGAGTAAAATACCTTCTTACAGCAGGCTTTGCTTTGAACAGGGGTATCCAGATGTCAGAACTTGATTATCTTTGATCCTGGAGCTCATGGAAAAAGAATTTTTTGTTTGTTTTTTTTGTGGGAAATTGTGAAATGCTGTTTTTTAAATTTTCCACAGAATATTTTGGTTTTTAAATGAAAAACCAAAAACCTATAAAACTCTAATTGAAAAAACAAGACTTTTCAGACTTAAAATAATTTGTGCTGAAGAAAACAAAAAATGATAATTTTTTTAAAAACCAAAGATACAAAAATTACCAAAAATGTTTTTCAATTTTCAGTTGTTCTGCAGAAAACTGGAAGATTTTGACCAAAATTAAAATTTTTCATTTTGGTCAAAAAGCCATTTTTTGTTGGAAAAACTGTTTGAGAATTTTAGATAGCTCTAAATGTCAAGCTGAGTGAGGGGAAAGAGAAGGAGGGTTCACCTCACAGTGCCACTAATTTACACTCAAATGAAATATTACTCCTCGCCTAACCTCTGGGCAGGTAAGGAGCATTGTTAGCAGGGTCCCATTTACTGCGTGAAACATCAGAGAACATATGCAACAATGACCCATGGTTAGGGGAGTGGCTGAAAGGAGGCAAGACAGCTATTACAGACCAAAGCAAATGTGAACAGCTGGGGAGGCTTGCAAGAGGCGCCTGTAACTTGGAAAACTCCTAAACTGCGTTGAAGCAGACACCTTCTTCTTATAGTGTCATAGCTCCATTCAAGTCATAACTGCACTTGTAGTTTACGTCAGCTGAGATTCTTCCTTTCTAACAGGCAAGTTCCTCAGCTGTGGAGCTCCTAAGGTGCCTACCAGCAGATCCTGCTTCACATGCACTTTAAGAGTGCTGCAGCAGGGGGATTCTGTGGTCATGGTGGGGAAAGTAAAATGGGAACCGGGCAATGGCTTCAGAGGCAAAAGAAAACGTAGCTAAATAGAAGTCATTGCAAGGCAAGTTCCTTTTCCACACCTCTCCTATTGTCTGCATTTTCTCCTGCCTTCTGGGGCACTGCTTAGCCTCTTCTCTGCCACTCCCCAACGGATCCTGGCCAGCAATCTGTGTAGCACACGTAGGAATTCATGTGTCAAACCTTCAGAATAGAGGACAACTCTATTATTAGGGCAGCTGTAGAATCAGTTTGCATGCTGGGCCTCCATGATTGTAAGCTGAGAGTGAGGTGAGCAATGCTCACTGCCCCTGTTGCCTCAGGGATGAGGACTCCCTACATGCCCGCCTATTTTGGGTCTCTTACCTACCAAACCATTTAACTTTCTGAAATAATGTAACTACTGTAGTTACTTTACAAATCGACTATTTTTAAAAAAAAGTAATTTCTAAAAATAGATGATTAACTTCAAAAAAAATCTTTTCCTTCCAGACTACATTCCTTGTGGATAACAAGAAGGTGTTTGGTACGCATCTCATACAAGATATGGTGAAAGATGCATTAAGATCTTTTGTCAGTCCTCCAGTACTTTCTCCTAAGTAAGTAGAGCAGCCTGGGTTCTGTTTATTTAAGCATCAGTACAAAATATTTCACATGCCTTTCTGTTTAAATAGAAGAACCAAAACCCCAGTTCAGTTAGATACAACTGATTATATGTTTTTCTATAAGTAGAGAATCTTAATGTTTGTGTTTGAAGAAGTCACATAAAAATTTCAGTGGTGGTTACAGTGGTGGATTAGCCACTTGGCCAACGGGACCAGTGCTCGGGGGGCCCCTGGAAAGTGATAGCGCTCTGCCCACCCAGCGCTCCTGCCAGGTAGTGGGGACGGGGCACGGGGGCTTGCCCTGCTCCACCTGCCTGGCACTCCTGCTGGGAAGTGGGGGAAGCCCCTGGGCCCCAACTCCGCTCCCCGGCAGGAGTGCTGGGTGGGGCCGGGGCAAGCCCCCTTGCTCTGAACCCATTTTCTCAGCAGGAGCGCCGGGGGAGGGAATGGCAGGAAGAAGAGGCGGGGAGGGGCCCCCACTTGCTCTGGCCCCTAATCCGCCTCTGGGTGGTTATTATAGTACTCCAGGTTCTCCATGAATTTTGTCCTGTATAAATCAGTGTCCTCCAACTCTTTCATTCTGTGTACTATTTTGTAAGAGAGACACCCCCCCTCCCCCGCTAATGGATCTGTTGTCTCCCAACTCCCTAAGTTTTGCACTGATTTGTTTCTCAAAATGTTGCATTCTGGGGCTCTCTTACTGAATCTGCACACCATAGCTGGAAAACCACTGACAGGCTAGAAACCTCTGACTGCTAGACACTGGGATTGGATGTCAGGAGATGTGGATCACTCAATAAATTGACCTATTTTGCTCATTCCTTCTAGCATCTGGCACCAGCCACTGTCAGAAGACAAGATACTGGACTAGATGGACCATTGGTCTGACCCAGTATGATGGTCATTCTTAGGTTCTTATGACGTAGATAGTACAGGTTGTCCTTTTTTTTTTTTTTTTCCCCTAACATAGCTAAAGTCAGTATCTCCTCTCTTAATTGAGTAACAGTCAGTATTTAGTGCAGTCATTGTTTCATTTGATATGGCTCTGGCTATTTCTTTATAGATGTTGTCTGTATAACAACCATCAGGCTAAGGACTACATTGATTCTTTTGTGACCCATTGTGTTCGGGTAAGTGTCAGTTGTCTTACAAAGGCCTTTAATACATATTTAGGCACTGTCAAAGGAATTCAGCTCCTGTGAAAATGAGATTGAGATACCTAACTTTAGGCCAGAATTTTTAAACCTGGATTCCTAAATTCTTAACCTTTTGGAAACGTAACTGTTGCAATTTGCAATCCCAGGACCATCGTATGTGGGACAGGTTTTGTAGTAATTTATAAAATGGGTATACATCTCCAGTAATGGAAAGTAATTTCATGTAACCTGCAAACACATACTGTTTTTCAAAAAGTGTAAATATTTATCCTTCTATCCAGTTTGGAGATGTCTGTTCAGTATCTGTGTTTGAAGAGCTTAATGTATTGAAAAACACAGCACAATGTAAAAATCTGAGAAAATGTATTTAGGCATGAATCCTTTCACACATCCTGCTTGGTTGCATATTTACTGTGGCTCAATCTTTAAATAAAAATACATCATGTGGGATACCTTTAGGTTTAAAATTCATCAGTGGTTCTTCTATTTTAGCCGTTCTGTAGTCTGATTCAAATCCATGGACACAATAGGGCTCGCCAGAGAG
Source organism: Lepidochelys kempii (assembly GCF_965140285.1). Taxonomy (NCBI): domain Eukaryota; kingdom Metazoa; phylum Chordata; order Testudines; family Cheloniidae; genus Lepidochelys; species Lepidochelys kempii. The sequence continues at coordinate 91,194,568 of NC_136384.1, read as the reverse complement.
ATAAACTGGGTCATATTCTTGAAGAATTTGCCACTCTGCAGGATGAGGTAATGTAGCAGCCAGGAGGCCAGCAGGCTTCATCCTCCTGTGTGTTTTTTCCACAATGGAATATCTTGTGTTGGGCTTCCTGTAAATGAATGAAGGTTTGTTCCCCCACCATAACCTTTAACGTCTGTTTCTTAACCTTTAAAATACTCTGCTTCTGCTCCCTGCACTTGTTAAAGCTGCCAGTGCGCACAAGGTTAACAGAGTAAAGAAGCTTGGTTCTAAGCCACTTTAAATTCAGAGCACATCTTGTTTCAAAGATGAAATGGCATCTATACAAAATGAATGTGTAATATATTAATTGCAAATCTGTGTAACAAACCTGATTTCTTAAAGTGTAAAATGTTACATAATACATAAAGTACATAAAACTTACATTTACCTCCCTGTCATCCAACATTAAAGAACACATACTTAAATCATCTATGAAACTGTTTCCGAATTGGAGGATGATTGACCTTGGTGGGAGGTTGTGTTTCACTTGTAGGAGTTGGATTTATTTTTTAAGAGATAATGAAAAACACTACTTTCCAGGCTTTGCATGTTAAGGGACAGAGCAGAGGAGTGTGGAATGGGAAGATTTTTGTAGCCTTTGTGGTGGGTCAGTGTTCCATGGGGGTGCTTAGTAGAGGGGTTTGTCAGTATTGCTCTTGAGGTGTTTCTTCCTGAGTAAACAGTTTGTTGTGTTGTTTTGTTTAGGACTATGGAGGCTCTCTGAATTGTAGTATTTCATGATAAAAAAAAATTGAAACTCTTCAGACATTTAGCCTAAAATAAAAACAATAGAAGATTCTTTATTTTTATATTATTTTGCATGCTGAAGCCATATTCTAGTGGTTTTTTTTTTTTTTTTTTTTTTTTACAACTTGGTGCTGTGGAAGTTCCCAGAAATATTGTCAATTATCTCTGATATTGTAACCTAACAAGCTGTTGCTCCTGGTCTCAGTTGCACATAGTATGTGGGTACAATACTCATGCTGGTTTGCCAAACGTTAGTAAATTTGACTATTCAATAATTAAAACCTTCAATAACATTAAATCATTTGTCAGTAAATATGACAGTGCAGTATAGAAAAATGTTTATCATCTTCTACCCCAGACAGTGAGTAAATTACATAACCCAGATTTATGTGCTTTTTGGACTGCTGAAGTCACGGTCTGTGAAAACTGATTTCCCTTGTTAATATGTAATATGGATTTATTGACCTTATTTTCATTTAGAATTTTGTGAGGGTTTTAATTGTGGTAAAACCATGAATATTGTTTCTCAGTATGTTCTCACTTTCCTGTAGCTGTGCTATTTTTACTGAACAGTTTTCTGTGTCTTTTTCTGGTAGGCAGAGAAAGTAGATGCAGCACTTCACAGTATGCTGCTGAAACAGGAACCCCAAAGGCAACATCTGGCTTGTTTGGGGACCTGGGTCCTCTACCATAATCTCCGCATCATGATACAGTATCTTCTGAGTGGCTTTGAATTGGAACTTTACAGTATGCATGAGTATTATTACATATACTGGTAAGAATACACATTATTAAAAGCTTTGGGGGGAATGTTCCCACAGAGCCCAGCCTGTAAATATATAGAACAGTGTTAGGCCAAAGTTTAAACTGGGACTTAGAACAATTCTCTCATCCCAGACTGACTGCACAAAATATTTAGTCTCACTGCATCATAAAAATTAGAGATGGGGGAAAAAACCTATTGGGCCATCTCGTCCCTTCTCCCATGTTTGTTCTCTACAATGTATTCATTAACACACTGTCCAGATCACTACTTGGCTCCTTATTTAGCTTGTTCTAATAGAACATCTCTCATGAAAGTGGTTTAGTCACATGAGAAGCAATGCTGACTGTGGCAGTAAGCATAGATTTAAAAGGAAAAAACACTACCTGCTTCTGGTTTATATTCTCTTCCCTTCCAACAATGCTAATCTCATTAGATATTTTTTTAACATTTAGACACATTGAATTGGGAGATCATTTTAAAGTGTGCTGTCTGAAAAGTGACTATTTAAAAACAACATCTTACTCCGAATGTATCCCCTGTCTATATCCAGAGCAGTACCTTCTGTTTTTAGTGAAAAAGAGAGTGTGTGTGGGTGAGGTAATATCTTTTATTGGACCAACTTATTTTAGTGAAAAAGTAAGATTGCAGTGTGCAGAAACAACATACATGCTTTTCTATTATACTCCTTCCACCTTGAACTATTTTCCATAGGAGGAGATGGCCAAAAGGAAAGAAAAATATGTTTTAAATGGCTTGTGTGTAATGGACCAATAATGCACTCATATCTTAAACTGACATTTTAATGCTATTTTTTTTTAACTCAGTTGAAAATAAATTCTAATGTATAGTACATACTGTACTGTTACCAGATGCAAGTAGTATGTAGTCCTTTGAAGAGTAAGGGAAAGTCAAATCCCTTACATCAGAGTGTTTATAAAAAGTTGCATTAGGAAAAGAGACTATAAAATACATTTTCATTAACATCAAGACTAGTATCCTGTCTTCTGATAGTGGCCAGAGCCAGATGCTTCAGGGAGAACGAACAGAATAGGACAGTTTTGAGTGATCCATCCCGTCGTCCAGTTCCAGGTTCTGGTAGTTGGAGGTTTAGGGACACTGGGAACATGGGGTTGCATCACTGACACTCTTGGCTAATAGTCATTGATGGACTTATCCTCCATGAACTTACCTAATCCTTTTTTGAACCCAGTTATACCTTTTGGCCTTCACTGCATCCCCTGACAATTAGTTTCACAGGTTGACACTGCATTGTGCTACTTCGTGTGTTTTATATGAAGGGGTAAATAATGCTTCCCTATTCACTTTCTCCATACCAGTCATGATTTTTTAGACCTATCATGCCCCTGCACTTAGTATTCTCTTTTCTAAGATGACCAGTCTCAGTCTCTTTAATCTCTCCTTCTATGGAAGCTGTTCCACGCTCTTATTCATTTTCATTGCCCATCTGTGTACCTTTTCCAATTCAAATATCTTTTTTGAGATGGGGTGACCAGAACTGCATGAAGTATTCAAGCTGTGGGAGTACTATAGATTTATGTAGTGCATTATGATATTTTCTGTTTTTATTGTCAATCCCTTTCCTAATGGTTCCTGACATTGTTAGCTTTTTTGACTGCCACTGCACGTTGAGCAGAAGTTTTCAGAGAACTATCCATGATGACTCCAAGGTATTTCTTGGGTGGTAAGAGCTCATTTTGATCCCATCACGTTGTATGTACAGTTGGAATTATTTTCTCCAATGTGCATTACTTTGCACTTTATCAACATTGAATTTCATCTGCCATTTTGTTGCCCAGTTATCCAGTTTAGTGAGATCCCTCTGTAACTCTTTGCAGTCAGCTTTGGACTTCACTATCTTGAGTAATTTAGTGTCATCTGCAAATTTTGCCTCTTCACTGTTCTTCTGCCCCTTTTCCACATATTACAAATTCCAGATCTTACTGAGGGTGTGAGACAATCCTTAATTTTATAATACTACCATTGATGCCAGTCTATGAATTCGGCTACCAGGGGTAGTAAGGGCAATAAAACTGGTTCCATGTTGGAATTTCGTAATTTACTTTCAAACTAAGGCATTTGAAGAAAACATTATAGTAACTAATGAATTTGTTGCTATTTGATTTTAGTAGATTTTCCTTTAAGGACGGAAGGGACCATTAGGTTAGTCTGACCTACTGTATACCAGGCCAGTAAATTTCACCCACTTACCCCTGTATTGAGCCCCACAGCTTGTGTTTGGCTAACACATATCTTCCAGAAAGGCCTTCACTCTTGATTTGAAGATAGATTTCAATAGATGGAGATTCCATCACTTCCCTTAGTAGTTTGTTCCAGTAGTTAATAACCCTTACTGTTAAAAATGTGTGCCTTATTTCTTATTTGAACTTGTTTGGCTTTAACTTGCAGCCATTGGTTCTTGTTATGCCTTTCTCTGCTAGATTAAAGAACCCTTTTAGTGCCTGGGATTTTCTCCCCATTAAGGTACTTATACATTGTGGCAATTATGATTAGTATCCATTTGCTGATGGTCTTTTTTCTCCACTTTTAATGACTCTGTACATCTTAGTACTATAGTTTAACTATGATAAGTACCCATTCAATTTGATCTTTAAGTGAAGACCAAAAAAATATTGTGGTTTAAGAAAATAATACTCAGTTGAAGCATTCATCAGAATTCTGTCAGTAACAACATTTCTGGACTGAACTATGAATTTTTTTGAAGCCTTATGTTTATTTTTACTTTTCATGCTCTGCACTCCTAGAGCTCCTAGAGTCGTTTTCACACCACCTTTGCTATTAGTTTGAAAGAAGGCCAGAACTTTGTTCATAAGATGTAGTACCACTTTAGGAATCTCTTGCAGAATGTGTGTAATGTGTAATGGTTGAATATTAATTAATTCCTTGGCTTCCTTAAAATGATAATCCATGATTTTACTTATTAAAAATTGTAATGTTTGAAATTAGGGCTGTCAAGCAATTAAAAAAACTAATCACGATTAATCGTGCAATTAATTGTGCTGTTAATAATAGAATACCATTTATTTAAATATTTTTGGATGTTTTCTACATTTTCAAATATATTGATTTCAATTACAACACAGAATACAACGTTACAGTGCTCACTTTATTTTTTGATTACAAATATTTGCACTGTAAAAAACAAAAGTAGTATTTTTCAGTTCACCTAATACAAGTACTGTAGTGCAGTCTCTTTATCATGAAAGTTGAACTTACAAGTGTAGAATTATGTACAAAAAATAGCTACATTCAAAAATAAAACAATGGAAAACTTTAGAGCCTATGAGTCCACTCAGTCCTATTTCTTGTTCAGCCAATCGCTCAGACAAACAAGTTTGTTTACATTTGCAGGAGATAATGCTGCCTGCTTCTTGTTTACAGTGTCACTTGAAAGTGAGAACATGCATTCACATGACACTGTTGTAGCAGACGTCACAAGATATTTACGTGCCAGATGTGCTAAAGATTCATGTGTCCCTTCATGCTTCAACCACCATTCCAGAGGACATGCATCCATGGTGATGACGGGTTTTGCTCTATAACAATCCAAAGTAGTGCGGACTGACACATGTTCATTTTCATCATCTGAGTCAGATACCACCAGCAGAAGATTGATTTTCTTTTTTGGTGGTTTGGGTTCTGTAGTTTTCACATCGAAGTGTTGTTCTTTTAAGACTTTTGAAAGCGTTCTCCTCACCTCATCCCTCTCAGATTTTGGAAGGCACTTCAGATTCTTAAACCTTGGGTCAAGTGCTGTAGCTATCTTTAGAAATCTCACATTGGTACCTTCTTTGCATTTTGTCACATTTGTTCTTAAAATGAACAACATATGCTGGGTTATCATCTGAGATTGCTATAACGTGAAATATATGAGCAGGAGACATGCATTTTTTTCCCAAGGAGTTCAGTCGCAAATTTAATTAATGCATTATTTTTTTAACAAGCGTCATCAGCATGGAAGCATGTCCTCTGGAATGGTGGCCGAAGCATGAAGGGGCATACAAATATTTAGCATATCTGGCCCATAAATACCTTGCAATGATGGCTACAAAATTGCCATGCGAATGCCTGTTCTCACTTTCAGGTAACATAAATAAGAAGCGGGCAGCATTATCTCCCATAAATGTAAACAAACTTGTTTGTCTGAGTAATTGGCTGAACAAGAAGTAGGACTGAGTGGACGTATAGGCTCTAAAGTTTTACATTGTTTTGTTTTGGAGTGCAGTTATGTAACAAAATATATATATATTTATAAATTGCACTTTCATGATAGAGTACTTGTATGAGGTGAATTGAAAAATACTATTTCTTTTATCATTTTTACAATGCAAATATTTGTAATCAAAAATAATAATATACAGTGAGCACTGTACACTTTGTATTCTGTTTTGTAATTGAAATCAATATATTTGAAAATGTAGAAAAACATCCAAAAATATTTAATAAATTTCTATTGATATTCTATTGTTTAACAGTGTAATTAAAACTGTGGTATTAATGGCAATTTTTAAAATCATGATTAACTTTTTTTGTTAATCGCGTGAGTTAACTGCATTTGAAGCATTGTCAATATTTTTTAAAAAATACTAGTTTAAAAAAAATTTAAAAGGGACTCCTTTAAAATACGTAGTCTCTGTAATTTAATATGTACTGTTCCTAAACTCTTGGATTATTTAAGTATTAGTCTGAAGTCTTTTTAAAGATTTTTGAAATGGTTAGAAATCATCTAACTGAATACTTACACAATACCATGGCTTTGATTTAAACTAGCAAAAGAACAAAAGTCATTTTATACCATCACTGAGCTTTATGGTCAAGGAAATATCAATTGAGTATAGCCATCTGTTTTCTTCATGAAAGAAAATACACAATGTGTAATAACAGCACATGCATTATATATAGTTTGCTGTGTAGTGTGTAATAGCTGGATACTGTTTTATTGTAGGTATCTGTCTGAGTTTCTCTATGCCTGGCTGATGTCAACACTGAGCCGTGCTGATAGCTCTCAAATGGCAGAAGAGAGAATAATGGAAGAGCAGCAGAAAGGCCGTAGTAGTAAGAAAACAAAGAAAAAGAAAAAAGGTAGAATAGGTTTAGTGTTTCTTTTATTTCTCTCATACTGGCATTATACCTGGCATTATACCTCAAGTGGTATGTCTGCACTGCAATGAAAGCCCAGGTTTAGTGGGACTCAAGTCAGCTGACCCATGTTAGGGAATCCTGGGCATGAGTATCTACATTCCTAACCCATGCTCAAACCTAGGGCTTTTGCATTCACACTGCGGTGCGCAGACCCAAGTCAAAGTAAACATATCCCAGAGTCCCTAGCGCCATTCCCCTCCCCAGATGTGGCCACTCTAGCCCTAGAACCATGGTGCACTGTGGGAAGACTTTACTGCCTGCCCTGCATGTTACCAGGAAGCAGCTCGCTTTGTAAAAGGCCTCATTGTTTCACACTCCATTGCAAACCCAGGAGGCTCTCTGACAGATTGGTGATCAGAAGAGAATGGGTTAATGCTGATCTGAGCAGCTGCTGTTCACAAAGGGGTGGTGGCTTCTGTTTTCAATAGAGTGGATTGCAGATTGCTTGGATAGAGAGGGTTAAGGAAATTGTCCTATGGAATTGTGAGATACTTCTGGCTGACCCCTGGGGTCTGAATGAAGCAAGGCTACATCTACACTGCAAAGCAATAGGGCTCAAACCCTAGTCCCAACTTAACTTGAGCTCAGACCCTCCAGCCCTGCAGGGACTTGGGACCATGGGTCCAAACCCTGGGTTAGCGCAATTGCTGGGTAGATGCAATGGAAGTTCGTGCTTGAGCCCAGTGTTACAGTGCAGACATACCCAAAGAGTTACTCCTGATTCTTATAATTGTGAGGTTAGCGTTTTGTCCTTACTGTCTTCTATTAGGAAAAAAAATCGGGTTGTTGCCTGGGGCTGCATGTGAAACTTGTTTTTGATTAATTGAATATGATTTAATCCATACACCAGCACTTTCCAACTCTTTGCAAACGGAGCCTCTCTTCAGGAAGACAAAATTACCTACATCTTTCCTTTAACTGTGCCATGTTACCAGCACACTGTGGGAGAAATGTTTACTACTACTGTTCCACACTTCCAGGGGAGCATGCCTATACTTTGGAAAACACTGTCCTACAAAAAGTATAGCTTTATGAAGGCAACATTTGTCTGAGTGTGAGGTGGAGTACGTATTGTCAGATCACATTTTTATTATATTCCTAAGAAGTTCTATCGGGCTCCAGTTCCGCAAGGTACGTAAGCTTGTGCTTAGCTTGGAGAATGTAAATTGTCCCATTAAAGTCCAGGACTACTCATGCGAATAAAAGTTAGGTATGTACTTAAGTACCTTGCTTAACTGGGGACCAAATAAGCATGTCTGTATGTCTTAATTTAAAAGGAGAGTTTCTGATTTTTAGAGAAGGTGACAGGAAAACCATGTGATATTTGCAATTAACTATTTTAATGAACTAGTAGTTGCAAAAAAAAGTTTGCCTGCATTTGTTCTGTATCATTATTTTGAGTGGAAAATCTTTGTATATGGAATTTACAGTTCGCCCTCTGAGCAGAGAGATCACCATGAGCCAAGCATATCAGAATATGTGTGCTGGAATGTACAAGGTAACTTATTACTGAACAGATGGTGTACATAGGCTTCAAATTTGTTGTATGGTGGTGTTAAGCATTAAAATCTCTCCCTCCCCTTTTTTTTTTGTAATCTGTGTCCAGTCTCTTCTTGGTTCTGAGAATCAAGCCCTCATTTTTGGCATGCCAAGCTCCCCTAAAGAAATTTCCTACTCTAAATAGTATTTTATCAGACACAGAATAATGCCATTTAAAATCTTCTAATGGATATGAGTAAGGATAAATAGTCTGTGCTGAAACCATTATCTTTAGGCACTGGAACTTGTTTGTAGCGCCCTCCCCTGTCTCCAAACAAGGTTGGATACCAAAAACTATAAATGATACTAGCTGAAATATAATAAAACAAGCACTAAAGGTACGTTAAAATGGAAGTACCATGTAGTGCTAAAAGAAATGTAATGCTGATTCCCTAGCCTCCCTGTTCTCTGCCCTCTGACATGTGAGTAGAGGTGAAATATTAGCTGACTCAACAGAAGTGCTTCTGATGTGGTTTGATATCTGAGTAGGCTCTTTTGTGAATCACTCCATCCTCTCTCTCAAGATTAAAAAGAGGAGGAGTTACCTTGCTAACCATTTGCTGACTTGTTTGGTGCATTATAAAGCACATGAAAAGTCCATTCTCTAGGCAGACAAATAGACAAGAGTAGAATCCAGAGACAGGAGACATACAATTAAAACCTTTTTGCATCAAATGCCTGGAAAAGTATTTTGGAATGACATTTTTTCCCATCCTGCCTGTGTGTACCATTGCTGATTCCAAGATGCGGTAGTGCTTGAGGGTTATGACAAAATGCTAAAGGTTTCACCTTGGTCTTTCTTATTCATTCCTTCCCCTTAGACGATGATAGCTTTTGACATGGATGGTAAAGTGAGAAAACCCAAATTTGAGCTTGATAGTGAGCAAGTTCGATATGAGCACAGGTTTGCTCCATTCAACAGTGTCATCACGCCACCACCAGTGCACTATCTGCAGTTCAAGGTGAACTCTTTTCAAACAATCTTAAAACATTTAGATTCAACTCTGACTTTCAATATGTTTATACATTTCTTGTAAGATCAGGCCCTGCATGTACACATACATACCTAGTGGCTGATTTTATAGTACATATTGATGCATCTCAATGTACTGAAGGACAGTATCATGCCTTTGAGTACTGTGCTATAAGTTAAAGGTATCTTTCATTTTTCTAAGTTATTATTTAAGCAAAGTAGAGAATGACAAGAGGCTGTTCACTGTATTTGCAGTAAGGAAAATGAATTGAACTTTCCTAAAATTGGACTTTTAAGCATTTTTGCCAAGTTTTGTTGCTGTTACTCTTTGTAATGTGTGCATTTGTGTGAAAAGGATATCTAATTTGACAGACTCTCAGCTAGAATAATATACATTTAGAAAAGGTAGTTTCACAGTTGAAGTATTACTACTTTGCAAACAAGCAAGGTATATGAACCAAATATGAAGGCAGTTTTGCATGTAAAATGAACATTGATAACGCAAATCAGACCATCCTTGCTTTCTGTGTGTCAACAAGACTATATCATCTTACCTATCCTTAGAATTATGCAATTTTTTTTTTTAAGGAAAAGTAACTTTTAAAAAAATCTTGTCCAACCTGTGCACATGAGCCTGTGCTTAATAACCACCTAATATTATTGCTCTTCCCCTGTCCATCTTTCCTCCTTAGTTACTCCCCACTGTTTTGCTGCGTACTTGATCGCATCACTGCTCCAAATAGATTGCAAGTTCTCCAGAGCAGGGATCATGTCGTTTATTTGTGCTCTGAGGTGTCTTAGCACAGTTTTGGTGTTCTAAAATAATAAGCTATTTAATAAAGATTACAATACATGCGATTTAACTGGTTAAAGCAAATACTAACTTGACCTCTGCTATTTAGTGGTGTTAATATTTTAACCAGTACTCAGTTTGACTTAAGGAAAAACTGGTTTTAATTAAATACTCTGACTGCTTTTGATAAGGATCAGAAAACAATGTAGAAAGGTTTATGTGCTGTTGACTATTAGTTTTAATATATATACATATTTTGTGATATTTAGGAAATGTCTGACCTAAATAAATACAGCCCCCCTCCACAGTCCTCTGATCTCTATATGGCAGCTAGCAAACACTTCCAGCAGGCTAAAATGATACTGGAGAATATTCCTAACCCAGATCATGAGGTAAGGCTGAACTGAAATGTAGAGAAGGAGAAGTTTCTTGTTTGGAATACATTATTGGCTTTGTCATTAGTTCTAACTGAAATACTTTTGTTATGAATTAAAATGTGCTAGCAAATTATAATTTAGTTATTAAAGTGCTTAAGTATTTAATTTTAAATTGTCAACTTCCCACATTGAACTGCCTGCTGTACACCATGATGTATAAGAACAGCAGCTTGTTAGAGAAGGAATGTGTCCTGTGCAACATGAAGCACAAAGTCAACCCCTGACAAATAATACCTTGGAATCTGCAGAGGTTCGACCGTCATGGGAATGAATATGAAATACCATGTTTTATATGGTCTATTATATTAAAAATACTATTGTATTAAACATAGTTAGTTGCCTTATCAAGATGGTTAAATATAATTTATATATTTGAAAATTTAGTATAAATTGCATTGACCTCTTTTAAAATGGGATTGATATTCCAGTCCAAGTATTACATTGTGGAAGCAGCTTGATTTTTTTCAGTTATTTTTTCTTGGCCATAAATTGTCACTTGAAAGTTTTACTACTTTCTGTTAGGTCAACCGAATTCTAAAAGTTGCTAAACCCAACATTGTGGTCATGAAGCTGCTGGCAGGAGGACACAAGAAGGATTCTAAGGTAAGAAAATCACAATCAAATTGAATTTATTGTCTTTAACTACTGAATAACACAGTAAACAGTTCCATTTTGGCCACAGATCTAATAGTTGAATGCACAGGTTCTGTTTTTAACTATTCTTAGCCTTAGAGGGAATAGAGATCTGATCCAAATATGGAAAAAATTATAATTAAAAAATATATGTGTCGACCCTTGAAACATGTTGAGAAGCTGTCACTTCAAGTTTTGAAATTTGTTATGCCCTCAAATGTTTGAACGTTGGGAGGGAAATTAGCTGGGAAGCTGCATCTAGAATGTAAATAGCAATGAAGACAGGAGCTATGATGTGGAAGGTGAGGCTAATGATGGAAGCAACAGCAGATGTGTATGGATAGGGTTAGACATTAAGAGGAAGAATAGAAGGGAGAGCAGTTGATAGCAATGGGTCGAAGGAAGTACAAGTAAACAGTAGAAGGATTGAGGACTGAGGAGAAATAGCAGCAGGTAGGGGAGGGGAACGGAAGAAATTAGCTGAGCCTGTGGCAGATAGTGGGTGAGGTGGAGAGTAGAGGAAAGCATTGGTGGGGCAGTATCCAGAAGGTGGAAACAGAAGTATGGGGAACACAAGGGGCAAGTGGGTGGGTGGACGAGAAGTAAGGTGCTAGTGGGATAGCAGTTAGAAGGGTAGATCAGCAGCAATTAGTTTTTAATCTTGTGTACCTGGAAAGAGAAGCAATTTCAGAAAAACAATTTTTTTTTTTTTTTTAAAAAGTGCCTCACCTCTTCAGTACTCGTGCGTGGTTCCAATATAGTATATAAGACGACTGACTTCCCCAAGGCAGAGATGTGAGGTCTTATGTCTGACTTAGTGAGATTTTAGTTTTTCCATCTACCTCCTTATTTTGTACCAGTTCAATTGTACTTTTCTTTTTTCCCTCTTTGTGTTGATACCAACTCCATCATAGTACAAGCTGTAACTGAGAAGGCTGATGGCTTTCCCAAGATGGCAGTGTCCCTCTTCGCCCCTCACTAGTGGTGACTAGTCTTTCAGAGACTATTTTCCACAACTCAGAATAGCTTTTGATGATGGGTTTTTTTAAGTTGATTTTTAGCTGAAGAGATTTTCTTGGTTTGTGTTCTTTTTTGATATTTTAAAGCTTAAAAAAAAAGTAGGTAAAACTAGCATTTTCTTCCAAGATAAGTATGCCATGAATTCCCCTTTCGAGCCCATAAAGTCAGTAGTGGTGTATGTCAGAGTAATCTTTTAAAACTCTCTCTTCCTCTAGGTTCCTCCAGAATTCGACTTCTCTCCTCACAAATATTTCCCAGTTGTGAAACTTGTTTGAAAGACCAGAGATGATTATTAGGATACCTGAACTGTAATCTGTATTTCAGATACCTGCTTTGAAATGGAGTATTTTATACTGTAGCCAGAAGTGAAATGGATCTCTTGGATAAAAGTACTGTTGTGTGGAATATCTTTAGTCTGACGTCCTTACATGAACTGAATGACAACTGCTGTTTTAAAGTGGTTTGTATAATATTCTATGGGTGAAATGGTTTTTAATCAACTGCATTATTGAACAACATTGTACCTTATTTGGTTTTATTACAGATTTAATCATAAATCCTTTTAATGAATTCTGACTGACAAGTGTTTGTAAGGATTTAATAACACTCATAGCTGAGTATGATACAGTACAATAGTACCTGCCTGATAAACGCAGCTGAGTTAAAGTGAAATTCTGGTTTGAACAAGGACTCTCTGAAAATGACATTATAGAATCATAGAAGTGTAGGACTAGAAGGGACCTCAAGAGGTTGTCTAGTCCAGTCCCCTGCACTCAAGGTAGGACTACGTAATAACTTGACCATTCCTGACAAATGTTTGTCTAGCCTGTTCTTAAAAACCTCCAAAGATGGAGATTCCACAGCCTCCCTAAGCAATTTATTACAGTGCTTAACTACCCTGATAGGAAGTTTTTTCTAATATCCAACCTAAACTTCCCTTGCAATTTTAAACCCATTGCTTCTTGTCCTGTCATCAGAGATTAGTAAGAACAATTTTTCATCCTCCTCCTTATAACAACCTTTTTATGTACTTGAAAATTATGTCCCCCACCCTGCCTAGTCTTCTCTTCTCCAGACTAACCCCAGTTTTTTCAGTCTTTCCTCATAGGTCATGTTTTCCGGACCTTTAATCATTTTTGTTGCTGTCCTCTGAATTTTCTCCAGTTTGTCCACATCTTTCCTGAAATGTGGCGCCCAGAACTGGACAAAATACTCCAGCTGAGGCCTTATCAGCATGGAGTAGAGTGAAAGAATTACTTGTCTTGCTTACAGTACTCCTGCTGATACATCCCAGAATGATGGTCGCTGCTGCTTCTTCTTGTTGCAAGAGTGTTACACTGACTCATATTTACCTTGCGATCCACCATAGCCCCCAGATCCCTTTCTGCAGTACTCCTTCCTAGGCACTCATTTCTTATTTTGCATGTGTGCAATTGATTGCTCCTTCCTACGTGGAATACTTCGCATTTGTCCTTATTGAATTTCATCCTATTTACTTCAGATCATTTTGAATTTTAATTCTATCCTCCAAAGCATTTGCAACCCCTCCCAGCTTGATATTGTCCACAAACTTTCAGTGTTCTCTCTGCCATTATCCAAAAATAATTTATGAAGATATTGAACAGAACTGATCCCTGCAGGACCCCACTGGATATGACCTTCCAGCTTGTCACTTAACCACTGATAACTACTCTTTGGGAATGATTTTCCAACTAGTTATGCACCTACCTTATAGTAGCTCAATCGAGGTTGTGTTTCCCTAGTTTGTTTATGAGAAGGTCATGCGACACAGCATGAAAAGCCTTCCTAAAGTCAAAGCTATACCACCTACCACTTCCTCCCTATCCACAAGGTTTGTTACCCTGTCAAAGAAAGCTATTGGGTCAGTTTGACATGATTTGTTGTTGAGAAATCCATGCAGACTATTGCTCATAACCTTATTATCTTGTAGGTGTTTGCAAATTGATTGTTTATGTTTAATTATTTGCTCCATTATCTTTCCCGGTACTGAAGTTAAACTGAGTGGTCTGTAATTCATTCCCTGGGTTGTCCTGATTCCCCTTTTTATAGATTGTCACTATATTTGCCCTCTTACAGTCCTCTGGATTCTTTCCTGTCTTCCATGCATTTTCTGTGATAATCTCTAATGGCTCATATCTCCTCAGTTAACTCCTTGAGTATTCTAGGATGTATTTCATCAGGCCCTGGTGACTTGAAGACCTCTAACTTGTTTTTTTTCCCTATTTTAGCCACAGTTCCTACCTCATATTCACTGGTGTTCACTATGTTAGACGTTCAATAGTTACTAACCTGTTTGGTGAAAAGTGAAACAAAAAAGTTAGCAGTGCTGCCTTTTCCACATGTTGTTATTGTCTTTCTCTCTCCCCCTCCCATTGAGTAATAGGTCTACCCTGTCCTTGGTCTTCCTCTTGCTTCTAAAGTATTTGTAGAATGTTTTCCTGTTACCCTTTGTCTCTAGTTGAATCACATTTTGTGCCTTGGCCTTTCTAATTTTGTGTCTACACACTTCTGTTCTTTGTTTATATTTATCCTTTGTAATTTTACCTAATTTCCACTTTTTGTAGGACTCTCTTTTTGAGTTTTAGATCATTGAAGATCTCTTGGTTAAGCCAGCGGGGTCACTTGCCATATTGTCTATCTTTGCTGCACAGTGATAGTTGGCTCTTGTACCCTTAAATGTCTCCTTGAAAAACTGCCAACTCTCTCAAACTGTTTTTCCCCTTACACTTGCTTCCCATGGGATCTTACCTACCAATTCACTGAGTTTGCTAAAGCCTCCCTTCTTGAAATCCATTACCTTTATTGGGCAGTTTTCCCTGCTACCCTTCCTTAGAATCATGAGCTGTCATTTCATGATCACTTTTTCCCAAGCTGCCTTCCACTTTCAAATTCTCAACCAGTTCCTCCCTGTTTGTCACAATCAAGCCTAGAACAGCCTCTCTCCTAGTTGCTGCTCCAATGTGTTCCAAGAACTTGTTGGATAATCTGTGCCCTGCTGTATTATTTTCCCAACAGATGTCTGAATAGTTGAAGTCCCCCATCACCACCAAGTCCTGTGCTTGGGCTGCTTTTGTTAGTTGTTTAAAAAAAAAAAAAGTCTCATCCATCTCTCCTTCCTAGTTAGGTGATCTATAGTAGAATCCTACCATGACATCTCTTGGTTTGTTTGTTTATTACCCCTTTTACACCTACCCAGGAACTTTCAACAATTCCATCTCCTATTTCCTTTTCAATCTCAGTGCAAGTGTATATAGTTTTGATATATAAGGTAACACCTCCTGAGCCAGCTGTACCCTTCTGGAATATTATCCCACCAAATCTCTGTGAGGCGAACTATGCCATAGTTGTGTTTATTTCTAGTTCTTCCTGTTTGTTCCCCATATTTCTTGCATTAATATACAGACATCTATGATACTGATCTGATATCCCTCTCTTGTCTCTCCCTTGTCCCCAGGGTTCTAGGTTTTGATCTTAATTACCATCACATTTGCTCAGCTTACAATTAAAACATTTTTTTTTCCCCAGCCTCACAAACTCAAAAGGTATTCATAGACTAATAGAGTTTAAGGCCAGGAGAGTCTGACTGCCTGTATGACACAGGCTGTTCAATTTCACCGGTATATTGAGACAAATAACTTACTTATTTGAATGAAGCGTAGTTATGGCGCAACTGCAAAGCTGTAGCATAAGAGCACTATTTTTATAGGCACTTGATGGCTATAACTACAGGCTGTTCCAGAGGCAGCTACTTTACTCTCTGATACCATGTAATTTACAGAATTTCACTTTTTTCACTTTAAAAGCAAAATGGGCCTCTGTTACCTTTAGGGAGAAGCAGTGTGTTCACATTTATATAAACACTTCTCAGTTAAGCCAACATGTAACAAAAGGAAGAGGGGGAAATCTCATTAAGGAATTTCTTCTAGACCTAGATCGTGTAGCTGTCCAGACAAAACGACTTACAAGGAGCTAATTGCTCAAATCAACTGCACAGCAGTTCCTTTAATCAGTATTTGCACATGAGCTAGTATGATATCCAAGCACCTTACAGCAAGTACATCGGTCTACCATCCAGTCTAATCATCATTAATCTCTGACCTTCCCTCTAGGTAAAAATGAGTATAGTAAATTGTTTATCATAGCATTTACACACATTTAATAGAGTTGGGTCATGTTCCAAACCTGGTAAAGTTTCTTTAATTTCTTGTGGAAGAGAGTTCTAAAACCATGGACATGGAGCTGACAGCACCACCCTTGGAGCTGACAGTTCCACTGTTCCTGATCAGAACTGCCATAAAATCATGGTAACAAAGAGCCTGTCTTTTAGGAGCTTGGGTCTAGCCCTTTCAAGAAGCTTGAAGATCATGTCCAGAATCTTTAAATGTCTTGATACTCCAACTCTTATAAACCTGTTTCCAAAGCACTTGTCAAGTCAAAATGGTAATATAGCAAGCAAAGCAGGCACTTCATAGACTCTCTGCAAAGTTTTGCCTACCTCATTGCCCAGAATTACCATAGGGAAGGTTGGTTTGTTTCTTTGTTACAAAAGGGTTGAAAATTCATTCAAAGCAACAGTACACAGTAGTCTTTGCTTGAGGCGAGCAGATATTTTGTGAAAGTTAGGAGTGGCAGAACTCCTGACTGAGTTTATGCCTCACTCTAAGCCAGTTCTAAGAATAACAGTTGGATTAAAAAGCAAGACCAGAAGGCAAGATGAGCTGAATTTTTCATTTTGCAGGAAATTATGCAATTTTAAAACTCTGTGTTCCAAAATGGAACAGAAACATTTAAATTTCCCACAAAACAAAAATTCCAAAGCCTTCATTTTGGGTTGATTGAAACATTTTGTTCTGAGCTTGACTAAGTTTATTATAAAACACTTTTCTAAATTCAGCTGGAATCTACAAAGGGACCATCACTTGAAAAACAACATTTAGCTTTCTACGAATTGACATTGATGGTAAAGTGTTCTTCTCGACAACTTCTAACCAGCTCTACAAAATGGTTTAATTGAAGTTGAAGCTGAACACCCAAAACTGGCAGACTAAATATATTAGAAAGCAATAATTAAGTTAGTTAACTTCTCTCCTATGTAAATTCAATACAAAAATACTTTAGTGCACTGAGCTCTCTACTTCTCCGCATTGTGAAGAATTATTGTTACTAGACTTCCAGGCAAACTGGACTGCTCACTTTCAAAGGCAACCACCTTCCACTGGAAATATACAAGCTGGTCAACAGGTAACATGTTAAACTAGAAATAACTTCTGTACTGTATCACATTTACAGAATACATGAATTAGAAATTGGGTAAATGAACCAGTTTTCTTTTCTCCCCCCCGCACTAGGAGCTAACATTGAAAGTAAACCAACCCTGTTTAAAATAAGTTAAATACACACTGAGAAGGATTTAGTTTTATTTTAAAATGTTTGTCTAAAATTGATCAGATTTTTGATTGCAAAACATTTTGAACAAGAACAAAAATCAGTTCCCCTCCCCATCAAGTTCATAACTTCATTCAGGAAACTCAAAAAGTGAGTACAAATGGTTTTAGGCAATATACAAAGCTGTTTAAAACCACAGTTCTGAGTAAATCTAATTTCTCTTGCCCCACTACAAAAAGCTTTAGTTCTAAAATTCTTTTCTATACTGTTGACATAAGCCTTTTACATTTTTAAAAATTACAGTTAAAATTTGAATCCTTCAAAAACCATTTAGAAAGTAAGTTTTTATTTACAGATGATTCTGTACCCCCATGTAATGGATGACAGTTATAAATTAATGTCCACCTTATCTTTTTAAGCTGTCTGAGCAGCTTGATGTGTAATATTACCTAATGGCTGGAGAGTTGGGGTAGATAATTTAACTTTATACTAAAAACTGCAACTACTGCCAAAGGTAGTACATCCCAACTTTGGCCACATTTTTAGAGGTGGTGTCCTCTTGTCTCTCCCATTCCTCTGTCACTCTACAAAATGCCTGTATTTTTTCCTTAAGTTTGTATAGCCTAACCCCAAACCATGAACACAATGTATTGTGAGAGGAAAATTTTCAGAAATGTAATATTTCTGTGTCTGGCTTTATTACTGTATAGAGGGGGACATTGCAATGCCTTTATTAGGACAATTTAAAATAACATTATTCAGAAACTCTCAACTCTCGTAAGCAAATCTTGTCTATGTGCATTCATTTATGTATAACAAAGGCCAGGTTTAATGCAGCTTCTGAGCACAGCCCTATTTATTGTCTGGCAACTACCTTTATTTAAGATACAAAAATATTGTGCTCAAATTATTAAAGCCAGAATATTGGCACTGTGAGCTATGGCATACAGTACATAACTGGAAAGGAAATAAAGTGCATGAGTAGTGAGTTAAGCATCAGATTTCCCTCGCTGTTAGAGTATAACTTAAATGCAATGTGCAGTCCTTTGTACAATTCAGTCATGCCTACTACCTCTTCTCTCCTCTAATTGTGTTTTACTGTCTACTGTTCTGCATTAGTATCTCAACTCTTGATTTGGATTTGTTCGAGTTATAAAAATAGTCCTCTTGAACAAGCAGTTACAGGATACAAGCTGCTTTCATTTTCTTTTCTCTTGCTGTTTGACACACTGGACTGTGGCATACAGGCGACCTTCAGTATCAGGATCCAAATCCCTGTAACCTACCCACTTTTAGCAATCAGGATTTACAAGTGGAATCAAGGACAAAACCTCAGGGGTAGCTGAGAGAGTGTGAGATACTAATAGTTTTAAAACAGCATGGTGGAGAACTCTCTCTGATAGATGGTGCGGTGGACTTTCCACACTTTAAAGTCCTGCTTCAAACAGGCACCTTGCAGTAACAAGCAAGGCCAGCGCTCCTAAAGCTTTTCTAATGGCACGAGGAGGTATTGTATGTTTGTTTACCACAATGAATACATTCAACATGTTACAGTAAAAACATTGTACACTAACAGTGAGAAAGTATTCTGTTATGCATAATATAACTTCAATGTGTTCAAGTTTACTCATGGAGTCCTACATAAAAATGTCTTTAAATGCAGTGGTGAATGGGTGAATTAAGGAATATACATGGCATGCCATTTTAGCCTTCCCTCAGACAGACAGTGGTAGCTTCAAGAGCTGCAAGTCAGTTTTACAGAAACCAAATCCTCCGACTAAGATGAGCTGTACAAGCTAATCCACACCACCTTGCTAGCTTTGTGAATGCAGGTCCAGCCTCTTTGAAGTGACCTCCAATGGAAACCATGCTATTCTTCTGTGGTGAAGAGAGATATCATTAACCGGAGGGGGGGGGGGCTATCCAAAAGCCCGGTAGTAGTTTGAGAGGGTCAGGTCAACTATTCCAGCCTTTGTGGTGATAAGGACTAAACGTACCATTTACTGGGGGAGGATTAGTCTAAGTTTAGCATCTGAAGCACAGGTAGGGATTCAATATATGATCTTAGAATTACTTTGTTTCCCCTACTTCATGCCATTGTTTTATGATTGTACAACTTGGCTGACTGTTTAAAAGTATTACAATTATTGCTAGCTAATTAAGGTTTTAAAACTGTAAAAAAAAAAAAAAGTTTGACAGAAGTCAGAATTGCTTTAAACAAACCTCTGTAAGAGACAAAGTATAATTTTAACCATTGAAGCATAGTACTAAAACTTCACAACAGCAATCTACTTTATTTGGGACCCTTTTAAAGCCTTGAGATGGCAATCAAGCATTCTAGCTTCACCTGGATCTTTATGGTTGGATTTGTTCGCAGGTGATTGAGTCACATATGGTGTACTTTCTTATTCACAGCTTCTGTCTCTCCTCTTCACCTTGGTCAAATAAGTGGTTCTTCATATTCAGATCTTCAGGATTTGGGGCTAATGGGGGAGGAAGAAAGTAAAATTCTTAATACTGTAAGAGTTGGAATAATTGACAGATTTTGCATTTGTAAGATGTGGAACAGAGCAAGAGAAACAATATAGTCCTTATTGAAAGGATTGGGTCATTGTAGAATAATGCAATAACACAAGTATCCTATTATGGTTTGCTTTTACATATACCATGAAACTGTACTGAGTGCCCAGTTCTCTCATCTCATGTAAATTGGGAGTAACTTCACTGAAGTCTTTTTGCACCAGAGTAAAACTGTGATAGCAAAATCTGGCCCCAGCTGTATTCAGAGCAAGCACAAAGGCATCAAAGTTAACTAAACTGACTAATAGAAAGCCAGTCAGTTTCATCCCTCCCAAAACCCTTTTAAAGGGACAGTTCTAAAAATACAATATACTGTGTACAAGAGGATTTAAAAAAAAGCAACAGGTTTTTACCATGCAAATTACTTTCATTGCCTGCCAGTGCTGCTTGCTTGTCAGTTTCAGATTCAGCCTCATTCTCATCTGAGTTGTAGTCCACTGCTATGTTGTTCTGGTTCGCTGCTTCTGCTCCCTGTTTTCCTATAAAGATATTTCGTTTCATTAGTTATTGGCCAACAACTCGCTACAGCTGCAGTAGAGCAGTGTTGCTAGAAAAGCAGTCTCCCTCATACTCAAATTCTACCTGTTGTAGAGTTGATCTTAAACCTTTGAAATTTGATTATTCTCTGCTTAGAGGTTCAGGTCTCAGCTATTCTTACTTGCTGCAGTTGCCTATCCAATTTCAGAACTGAGTTTGCTATAACCCTTGTATATAGAAGGCTTGACAGCATGAGATATGTAGGGCCGGAAGGGACCTTCAAGAGGTCATCTAGTCAATTGCTCGTGCTGAGAGGCGCAAATGCATACACCAAGACCAAGCCTGCTGACATATTTGTCTAATCTCTTCTTTAAAAAGCTCCAAATGACAAGGATTCCATCACCTCCCTAGATAACCTGCTCCAGTACTTAACTATCCTTAGGGTTAGATATTAGGAAAAACATTCTCACCTAATCTCCCTTGCTGCAAATCTGTCCAAGGGACAGATTAAAATTCCCATACCCCAGGACGCTAAGCAAGTCAGTGTCCAGCGGGATAGGAAGAGCACGTGTTAGCAGAAGGTCACAGAAAGAAATGGTAAGTGGCAACCAAAGGAGGACAGTAGCAGCTATTGGTGGCACCTGCAAAGGGGAAGAAGAATGAACAGATTCCTCTGTTCAGCAAGATGTTTCCAACAAGCCACAGGCCTTCAGGATTCACAGGGGTAGTCCACCCATGACAGCCTTGCAAGCCTGTTTGTCTAATGACTCGGGACAAGTAACGAGTTTGGTAGGTAAGTAAGTTTTATCCTGGTGAGTGTGGGCAAGGAGATTTTGTATCTATACGCATGTAAATTTTCATGCCGGCTCTGAAAGACTGATATGAAAAGTGTTGTATGTAACGGTAGCCTAACTACATGTATCACATTCAAGGAGCATAAAAGATTGTAATGAAGTTCAGAAAACTAATCTTGGGCTTCTTGCGTTGACTTCGCTTTATCTGCAAGAGACTACGCTCTAGTACCTGGAAAGCAGAGAACAGGTTTGCAGCAAAACTGGGGCTGGGGGATTCTTTTCATTTTGCTACAAATCAGACAGTCTTCATTTTAGGGCCTGTGTAAACTCCTCTGCAACATCCCATTGCCTGTGTGCTTTTGATTTGTACTCCACATGAAATTCCAGATATAGCTGAGAATGTTGCCACTAGGACTGCGCCACTAGCCATAATGACTGCAGCTAGAAGTTTTGAGGTACTTATAGAGCCTTAGGCTGCCAAACTAGTGTAGCTGCGCCATGTATTGATCAGTAGGCCTGGTACCTAATAATAAAGATGCCGATAAAGACAATGATTGTACATCTGTCTGGTCTCCACTGTTCAGAAGGCAGTAGGGTGGGATGGCAGCAGGTGGGGTTCCAATCCCAGCACTGACACTGATTCACTGAGCAAGTTGCTTGAACTCCGCTTCAGTTTTCCCAGCTGTACAATATGACTAATACTCCAGCACCACTGTGAGGTGGGTAGGGTTAGTTAACACTTCAGAAGCACTTCTAGAAAAGCTGTACGTTTTCAAAGTTATTTTAATACACAATATATGACTACCTGCCCATTGAGACAGTGTACATGCACCACGACACTCAAGTGTCTATGATCATGTGCCTTTCAAGAGCGTAGCCCATACTGGATATAAGCCTTGATATCAAGGCGCACAAGCTACCATTAGTATTTCAGTAGTGTACCCTACTCTGGATTTGTACTTTTAGCTCCCAGCTAGAGACATTTCTTCAAAATGCTTGGAATACACCAATGGCAATGGAAAAAATTCAGGCCCCACCTCCTTCACCTGAACAGTCTATGGATGCTAAATGTATTGTGCATTTTTGGGCTAGATAAATAAAGTTGGAGGATTGTGTACTGTAAGTGATAAAGTACTGCAGTATTTACCAAAGAAAGCCTCTGCATTACTGAGTTCCATAAGTGAAGAATGCTTATTAGGTATGGACTAAAGATTAAGATGCGCTAATGCAAAGAAAAAAATCCACATAAAAATATTTGTGGCTTCTTTGGGGGGGGAGGGGAGCATTTGTGCCTGCAGAGTGTATGAATATTCATGCACACGCAATTTATGGCTACAACTTTGGTTCCCTGTTCATTGTCCTCCTCCAAGAACTGCACAGAATTAATTTTACAGTCATGACAGGTTTCTATTTTCACATTGTCTGTACTATAGTCACTTCTCCCACCTTTCGGCATCGTAGGGCTGTTGCTTTGGAATTGAAAACATGAAGAGGAAATGTGAAAGATTATTTTAAGATACCTGATCATATTTCAAGAGGTTTTTTTACACACGTGTGTATAAATAAATATGGATAGAACGTATTCAACTAACGTACAAAGACTCAGCAAGTGCTTGTTAGCACTAAAAATGTAGTTACATTTAGAGTGTTATTATAAGACTCTATTCACACTAGAAATTTTTGCCAGTAGTGTAATGTCAGTTAGGGGAGTAATTGGCTTTTTTAATTACGTTTCTATAACTGGTATCAACTATATTCAGCAAAAGCTGTATCAACACTAGGAATGGGTGTCAGTACAGTGTTACCAGCAAACCTTTTCTAGTGTAGCCATGGGCTATAATTGAAGCCAAAGATGCAGGTCTGCTTAAAAACACACTACTTGCTAAATGTTTCAGCCTTTGGGCTTAATCCTGCAAGATTCTAAAAGCATCAATGGAAGCTGAGGGGATGCACCAGCTAGAGGAAACTCAATGCTTCACAGACATCAAACCCACGGAAAGGACAGAGCCTAAGGACAGTTACTATATAGGCAGGAGAAACTCTGGCTGGTAAACACTGAGCAGTGAACTAAAACATAATGGCTCTAGTTCACCAGGCATGAAGTAATACAGAGTAAATTCAGACTGCTTTGTCTCCAGGTACATATATAGGTAGTGCAAGTTTGCCAAGGTCACATCCAACACAAATATTACTATTTAAAAATTTCCTATTAAAAATAGCAGGTTTTTTTTTCCAAACCAACAGAAACATTTCACCCCCACCCCTCATTATAGATTTATTTTAATAGGTCAAATCCTACTAGAATTACTCATAAGGAGTCTGACTGATGTCAATGGACTTACTCGTGTAGATAAAAGAGCGAGATTCAGCCCAACATCTGTACCAAACAGGCAGGACTGCTGATCACAGTAGCAATTTGGACCCAAACCACTCCAGAATACAACAATCAATCAGAAGAGCTGGAAACAAACTCCATCTTCCACCCCCAGAGCAACAAAAGCAGGTACCTTGTCTCTGAGCACCAGTCTTTCACATGACAGACCACTGCATTGTGGCACTTTAGATTTTATATTAATCATTTCTGCAGCAGGGAAAAAATGACCCTTGAAACATTCTACAAGATCATTGGATCTAGCTGCAAGTCACTTGGCAGCTAGATAGCCTGAGTGAGTCTTTGTACTAACCATCCTGATTGGGCTCCTGGTCATCCAGCTGAGCATCATAATTTAAGAGGTGCTCTCTCTCCACTTCTTCGTTGGCAGCATTTTCTTGATTGACAGCATGGCCTGCAGGTAGTTCTTGCATTTTGACAGACTCCCTTTCTGCATCACCTTCTTTAGGAACATTTACCCCCTCATATGGATTCGGTTCCTTTCCTAGTTTAGGAGCTAGTTCTTCATGATTCATGGCACTCTTGGCTGAATCATGTGGGGGTCCTTGATCAACAAAAAGCTTCTCATCTTCTGTTTTAGGCTCCTCTTTGTTCACCGCAACCAGATCATGTATTTCTTCTGTAAAGCAATGTAATTACAGTTTGTGCACTAAGCAGAGTTTTGGCCCTAGCAAAACTTAAGCCTTTAAAAAGCTAGAACAGAATCAACTGCTCTCTGCCCACCCACATTCAATTTTTTTCCTGTGCAAGGACATCTCTTTAAGCTGCATCAACTCGAACAGCTGTATAGGCATAAATCAGGATACCCTAACTTAAAGGTACTATTAGAAACCACTGCAGGATTTGTATTTCATAAGGGCTTTAAAGTCTGCATAGTCTTTGTTTTATGGTAAATAGGGAAAAGGTCTGAATCCCTTTCAGGTTATAGTGAGAAGATCAATTAATAATTGGACTTGCAAAGTAGAATTATTTAAATACAGAGTTTTAATGTTCTATGTAAATGCCTGTTCTCACAGCATTAAAAGTGTAAAAAACGTGTGGGTGGGTGCGTGTGCACTTCTCTGCTAGCAATGCAACTGGCTTTAAACAGAGTCAACCTACAAAAAGGTTGACCAGATGCGAGTTATACAAATAGCCTGTAGTAGCTGCTTTCATCTTTAATATGGAGATGGCAGCTCAGGGACACTACTGGTCCCAGCATACACTGCTGTGTCATTTTCGCCATGTATCTGTATTCTTACAGCATTTTGAGATACAATTCACAAGAAGCTCCCTATATAAAAAGTCACATTGAAATACTAGCCTTCTGGAACGAGACCGGCAATAGGCTCAGAGTTGTATTTTAAGAAAATGTGGTAAAAAAAATTAAAGAGGAGACTGAATGTCAAACACATATGATGCTAAGCTGAGAACCTGGCAACTATTCATTCATTTATATTCATAGAGTTTAAGGCCAGTAGGGACCATTAGAGCATCTAGTTTAAACTCCTGAATATCACAGGCCCTTAAATTTCACCCAGTTACTTCTGTATTGAGCCCAGTCACTTGTGTTTGACTCAAGGATAACTTCCAGCGGTTGCAGATAGGTCACACCTACTAAAACGAACTAATGTTTTAGGCTATTAAACTCAAGCCCTTGTTTCAGAAAGTCTTCAGAAAAGAGAGCATCTTTTCCATAGAAAATTAGGGATACTAATTTAGGCCTGCCAAACACAACATTGTCCTGTTACTTGCAGTGTATACCTAGGGCTAGATTCACAAAGATTAGGCACCTCATTGTCACTTCAAATGTCTAAATCCAAAATTTAAATCCTCAGAAACTCAGCTGCCACCTAATCTGTGCGAGACCCAGGTTCAAATCCCCCTCTGCCCAGTGTGGAGCATGGACTTAAAGACAGGTTTCCTCCTTCCCAAGTGAGTGCCCTAACCACTGGGCTAGCGGGCAGGTCTCAATCTTTTTCCTGCTGAAGCGAGTATGCAATACAGCAGGGACAGGAACCTGGGTGAGAGCACTAATCACTAGGCTACAGAGTCACTCATTCTTTCTCTGACCCACCACCACTGTTTTTTTGCAAGAAAGGCTCCTAAGTCCAGTCAGTCTTAACTCCAGGAGAGGGTTTAGAGGTGGACGCTTAAGTCCTTTTAAGGAGCAAGACTAGTCCTGCACTTCTCTTCAGTATTTCCTATTGCCTATCTTAGGCAGCTCCCCACTTAGCTTGCTGACTTTTGTGGATCCCATTCTTAGGCACCTAACTCTTCCCATGCATCGTATAGGGAGCCTCAGTACCTAAAGTTAGGTGTTTCAAAGCTGAGCCCAAGTCCTCTTTGTGGATCTAGCCACTACTACTATAATATACTCCTCTGCCAATATTTTGACAGTCATTAGCAATTTAACTATAAAACTTTCCATAAGCATGGAAAAAATACAATGATCAATGTGAATCTGCTGAACTAAGTTATATGCAATTTTTTTTACATTTAATTAAATTAAAATTCAATTAATTAGAAGCCGTTTCTCACCTCAGTTGCTATTAAGGTGTTAGTGATGTAATTAGCCAATCTTACCTTTGTCTCTATGAGACGCAATCTCTGCTACCTTTTTTACATGGGGTGTTGTCTTTGATGCTTCTATAGCTACATTTCCAGGAATTCTGTCCTTCTCTTGCTCCTTATCTCCTTTCTGCTCTTCCAGCTCATGCAGTTGAAGCTCTGGTCGATTAGAAGTTGGCAGCTGAATATTACCCTTAAAAGCATATACAGACATATGTGATTTGTCCATCCAAATGCTTATTTCTACGCTCTGATTTATATTTCATCTTTAATCCTGACTAGAGAAATCTAAATGCATCTAAAACCAATTCAAGAAATAGATTTGAACTGAAATCTTCACTGGAGCAGTAGCACAGTTTCCACACGCAGAGCAGTTTGGTATCATGCCTCTTCCAGTACTACTCCACCCAGTACCATCAGGTTCAGTAGTTGCTGTGCATCAGGGGCTATTGTTCTCTGAAGCACCGTTTCCGAGCAGGAAGGACATGGGCCTCCGGAGCACCAAGAAATAGTTTTGGATCCAGAACGGAGGCAGTACAACTTGCCCCCAGGCTGCCCTGCTAGGCTGGAGGAGCTACTAATGTTATTTTTTCCAAGGAGGGCTCAGCTTTCAATAAGTTTTGGGAACACTAATTTATGGCAGCCCAATTCAGATACATGAATTAGTTCAACCTGGACTGTTCTGATGTTACTAGTTAGGAGTCCTGCCCTCCTCCTCTGCACTCAATGCACATATTTTTGTTGTTTACTTATCGTAATGCCTGATCACAAGTTTATCCAAGCTCAGAGAGCGGGTGAGTGGCAAACGGATTAAGATGGGGATCTTGTAAACCCCTAAATACCATCTCCTCC
Source organism: Lepidochelys kempii (assembly GCF_965140285.1). Classification (NCBI taxonomy): domain Eukaryota; kingdom Metazoa; phylum Chordata; order Testudines; family Cheloniidae; genus Lepidochelys; species Lepidochelys kempii. The sequence continues at coordinate 91,167,389 of NC_136384.1, read as the reverse complement.
AAAAAAAGTATTGTAATCCTTCATCCACCTCATTGGGACCATCTGCTTCTTTATCACACCTGTTGACCACCACCTGGACTGTTCACAAAGGCAGCTAACATGTGTGGGTTTAGTACAGCAAATGTTTTACAAAGCCACAGAGGCCACTTTGGCTATCACAATTTGCTACAGCATGAGTGTTCATTGATATAGAGACTCTGTGCACAAGTAACCACATAGCAGACATCAGCATCAGATGACAAGGTGAATCAGTCACAAAGAAATGTCAACTGAGCTCCAAATGTGGTATACAGAATATGGAATAGTCCAGTTTTATTTGAATCGTTAGGGGTATTCTGAGGTCTCAGATAAAGTGGTTTCAGATGGAAGGAGGAAGCTGGCGGCCTCACTATAAAGAAGCAACTCTCTGGTCCACCAAATCAGGAGTGCAGCAAAAGGAATGACAATTGGCTGGCTCTACTGGGGCATGCACTAAGAAACCCCAGGATCGAGGTACCCCAGGATTATGAGAACCAAGCTTCAGTTAATCAGGCTTCACTGTAATGCAATGGAACTAGGCTAAATATATAGTATCAAGAAAACTCCTTAACAGTGAGATCTGTTAAACTGTCAGTCTCCCCCAGCTAGGCAAAGCAAGGGCCACTGATTAATTTACAAGTAGGCTAGAGATAGAGCATATACCAGGAAACCTTTACTCTAGTGAACTGCTTAAAGTTTAATAGCGGTAAAACAATATCAGCTTAAAGTTCTGCCACTTTAGAAATTCAGCCACTGAAATTTTAGGGGCAACAAAAAAACAAAACTAAAACAAAAACAACTTACTCCTATGCACATTTTACTGGCTAAATGCTAAACTGGTTTGCTTTTACAAGCATAAAACTGAGCAGCACTTTAAGTTTCTGCTGTCCTATATCAACTTCTTGCAATTTGAAATCTAGGCTGTAATAAAGCTCTTACTTCTCTGTACTTGTTTATAATGTATGCAGGAGAAGAACAATTCTACATAAGATCATAGAAGCCAGGGAGCATATAAAATATTTTATATGCCTGGTACATAAACTATCAATGCCAACAAATAGTGTAGAAAATCACATGCATTCTGCACAAAAAGTTTCCTGCCTGAGCTTCAGTAAAGCTAGAGATGAACAAATATTGGAATAAAGTATTTACAAACAATGTCTGAATAACACATACACAAATTCACTTGGACAGTATTTGCACCTTTGTGTATTATACAAACATTTACACAGCAATTTGTTTTCAAGAATGTCCATGAAGGGGGGAAGGGGGGAATTCTTAACTATGAAAATGTTTGTTAAGGCTTATGTAGAAAGAGTGTGTGTAACATCTTAAAAATGTCCAATTTCAGTCAAAGTCAGGGCTTTGACTTGGGTGACCAAGCACAGCACAAAGAGCAAATACTCAACCCATTCATTTACTGAATAGTACAGAAGTAATCCAAAGGATTAAATAGGTTTGCACAAAATATTTGAACAATTTTTAACAATGAATAATTGCCAAACAGAAAAAAGACTAAACTGGAATACATTTATTTGTGGTGCACAGCTGACATTCAACTTTCTAGGTAACTCTGAATAGAAGACTTTTCAGGCTCAACACAAACCATTTTTCATTCTTCAGATTACTTTACAAAATGAAACTGCAACACCAAAATCCTTTAAGGTACAATTAATGGCAAATTTGCTTTATAACATATTACTTTAAAGCTTGTTTTTTTAAACTTGTGTTTTAATTTTAATATATGAAATACCATGTACTATCAGTATCCCGCCTCCTCCAGCAGCAGCTGCTCTTCCCACCCTCCTGGTGGCGGAGGCCGATCGCAGTTACTGCGGTAACTGGACTTTTGCTGGTCCAGTCAGCAGTGCTGATCAGACACAGCACAGGTCCCCTTTCACCTGGGGTTTCCGGTCAAAAAACAGACACCTCCAACCCTAGATAAGCCTCACTCAAAACAACAGAGGTCAAGCTGCAACTTCCTCATTTATTATCAGAAACACTAACCTCACAAGCTTAACAGGAAGATCTAGTACATTATAACAGAAAAAAATCATGAAAATCTTCTCCTATTTTATATATTAAAGGATCAAAGAGTAGCACCCTATGGGAGAAAGCAACATAGCACAGCTCTATTGACTTCTTAAATAATGGTACAACTGACTTTCTGCCAAAAAAAAAACCAAAAAACAAAACAAAACACAGGCTTACCTGGTAGTTTTTGTTGGAATTTTTCAATAAGTCTTTGATTTCCTTGGCCTGTGGTGCCTCACTGCCTTTTTTTGTGATCTCATCTATCCTCTCTTCACATTGTTCTTTTAATTCTTTCATCTGATTGATGCACTGGGACCTTGAGGGAAAGAACAAGTAGCTTATAGAGGTACTATCATCCCAACATCTCTAACAGACACACCTTTCTTAAAAAAAAAAAAAAAAACAACCTCACAAAAGGTGCATCTCTTTCCTTTTTGCTGATTTCCTAGTCCTACATTTGCATAGTTTGAAAAAACAACAACAGAGAAATAGAAGGTGAGGGGACATCTCCATGGGAAAGTTGTACTGGTTTAACTAAATGTGTCACTCTACACTGGTTTAGTTAAACCAGTGCAAAAAGGTGCGTTTTGGTTTAAACCAGGCTTATTTTTAAGTCAATTAGGAGCCTCTTATGTGTCTCAGGAGCAAAGACCAGAAATTACAATTTGACCTAGTAAGTTATCTTTTGGCGGGAGAGCAGAAAATAACAAGGAACCAGGGAGATCTTGGATGCTGTTGTGACAATTGGGCCTACAAATTTACCTGAATTGTGAGCTCAACTGTAAAAAGTATGTAAAAGTTCATACAATGTTACATAACCTATAACAACAAATGTTGATGGAAAAGGTATGAAAGGGAGACAGACAGACTGAATTAGTCTAAACAAAAAAGGACAAGTTGATATGACTCAAGGACTGTGTTGAAGTTATGGAGATGAGGAGCCGGAAGTTAATGAGCCAAAATCAATTAATGAGTCAGACATTAGGCCTAATTGATGAACAAAATAACAAAGGGATAGGCTATGCCACCCATCGCTCCCTTTTTGGGTCCTTAAAAGCAAGAAATTTTGTGGGGAAAGCTGGAAAGAAAAAGAACAGAATGAAAGAACAGACAATGGCTATTGGAGCAAGCTTCATCACCATAGCTGCCACCCACGCTGTGTTCTGGGACCCCAGGATTTCATCATCCTGATCTGGAGAGGTGTCCTGACCAGACTGGGCCAGAGAGAGAGAAGGTCCCAGGTGATATCGCCACCCCTACCAGCTCCAGCTGAACCCAAACATCACCTGAGATGACAGTTATACCATCTTTGATACCATCTAAGAGACAGTCAAACAAGGGGGCTTTTCCTTCTAAGATGGCTGTCAACAACAACAGCAGCAGCAATGACATCTCCAGCCCATCTCAACTAACTTCTCTTTTCCCCAAAAGGCCAGTTATTACCACCTACGACACTGTCAAACAGCATGGGGGGTTTCCTTTTAAAATCTTTCATCAAACCAACTGAAGGCCTAACTTAATATTTTACATTTCAAATGCTATTAGCTGTTTTTCCTTCTTGTCTGTATCTTTAATAAAAGATTTAAAAAAAATTTTATTGGTGTGTTTGCCATGGTGCTAAGCAGGCTGACGAACCAGACCTTTTCCAACACCATTTAATGTTAGACAGCGGCGGGGTTATATTAACACTGTTAGCTTATTTCATTTAAATTAATATAACAGTGCCCATTCAGAAGCATTTTGTATTAGATATAAAATTACCATTAGAAAAAACAATGTTCTTTCAAAATGTGCCTCATTTCTGAAAATATACTCCTTTCTTAGTTCTTTACTGAAATGCCACTGCAAGACGTGCCAAGAAAACGGAGGGGAACACTTTTAAAAGAGAAAGTCATGTTGCAAATAGCTCAGCTGGCATGTGACTCCTCAAGATGGATGGGGGAAATTACACATTTCAAGTATTAGCTGTAAGCCTTTAGGTATTGATTCTGCACAGAAACAGTTGGACTGATGACGTTCCCCTGGATTAATGGAATGTTAGGAGGTAGCTGATATTTTCCTCCCATGCCTACAGCATGAATGTAAGTTAATTTAGCAGGGATAGGGAAGTGCTTTAGTTTATTGCGTTGGTGGGCTCAGAACACTTCCACACACAGGGGCCCAAGAAGAATAGACAAATTTGCCCACAATAAACCGCAAAACAATTGCTAATGCGGCTCAGTTTAGTGCACCACTGAGAACCATGGGATATGTCTCCAGAAGTTCTCGTGCCTCACTCAGATTGCTGCAACATCTGTGTAGACATGGCAACACAGGTATGACTCAAGTGTGGCTTTGCAGTGTGGAGACTCACAGATGGGCACGGCTATCTCAAGTAAACTCTGCAGTGAAGACATATCCCAAGTGAGCAGGTCATTTGTTTTTAGTGCAAGAGTCAAAAAGGCACTTACTTCGCATCTAGAAAGGAAAGGAAGAGGTAGACAGATCTGTTGTTGAATGTGTGACCTTTGCTAACATTTTGTTTGTGCTGCACCAGGAGAGTTTTGGCTTTACAAAAGCATGATTTAGCTGACTAACTTCTAAATGTAAGAAAGTCATCAAACTAAAGGAAACACCTAAAATGAATAAGAGTGAACACCATGGACTGCAGAAAAACTGAGCACAGGCATGAGTTATATTAATATTAGTTTCTTAACTCCTGGGGGAAATAAGGAGATCTAGAATTGTCTTCAGGTAACGTGGGAGATTTTGAGAATCTTCTGGGAGATCTGTAACAGGGTTCTAACTGTGGCCTACAAAAGCTGGCTTCACTCTCCTTTTTATGTGTGCTTACATACTGCACGGGCTAATAAAGCCAACTCATGTAACCACTTAGTTTTTAGTTGTTGCTGTAGGATAATTTTGGTTTTTGTGAAAGGTTGCAGATCAGCAATTCTGGAGATTAAAATCCTCTGTTCATGCACATGGCAGTAGTGCAAGCTTCTCCATATTGGCGGGGGTGATCAAAGTGCCCCATCCGCACCTGGAAAATCTACCGCTCGTAAATTCAGTCCCCCTGCTCTGTTCAACGATTGACCTCTCTGCCAATACTAAATAAAATGTGCCAATTACAGTAGCATGTTTGCTGTACAGAGAGCTGCACTGGCCACTAGGAACTAGACTGAGACCACCACTTCATTTCGTATTGGCCACCAGAGAGCCATGGGGTCGTAATGATTTTTCCACTTACTAGCGCTGCAGAGATTGAACAAATTATTCAACTCTTCATTTTAAGAACAGATTAGTTAGAAGAATATGCAACTGAACATTCAGATAAGAATTCAAGAGAACAAACAAGTTTGGGTGTTTTGTTTGTTTTTATTAGCATGTGGGAACATTCAGAAATACCCAGTTACCCTGTACAATTAAAAACAGATTTTTTTAAAGACAACGTTTATACAGGACATAGTAAAGATTACCCTAATGACTACCTTAGCAATAGACTACCCTAATACTCCACAACTTGCTCGGCTTTTGTTTGCAACCCTAGTTTGTTAAAATGAAAACACACTCCAACTCCAGGAGAGGAGTTTTCAGGTTAAATCCCAGAATCCTCCTGTAACTCCTGTTGTTGGTCTGAGTGAATTCTAAAAGAAAAGGCAGGACTGCACATGTACTATGAAACTGAGGATCTCTCAATTAGTCAGTTACTGAGGAACATACTCTCCTTTTAACTGTAATACTAGTAAGCCCATATACCTCACTGCTGACTAATGCTGATCCAAAGTCCATTGAAGTCAGTGGAAAGGATTCCATTTTGCAAACCTCCCTAATTAATGTATAATGGAAGATTTTCAAAGACACAGAAGAAAATTTGCCTAATTTGCCTTTTGTACCTTTGAAAATATCCCCCACATAAATAATCTTAAGTTCTTCTGTAATCAGCATTCACTTAAAAAGCTCAGAAATCAATTCACATTCGATCCTAATCATGACTAATTCCAAAAGCAGGAAATGAGAGTTACAGAATTGAATTAAACAAAAACGAAACTACAGACTTACTTCAGAGCCATAGTCCCCACTTCATGAATCACTGTCACATTCTTGATTAGAGAATTATTTTTAAAAGTATTTTGTAGCATCTTAAAAATTTAGAACTCAGTTGTCTTGCTGTAAGTTTTTATTTTTGACAAACAACTCCCCCTTAGTTCTCCCTCTGTTTCTAATATAATGCAAATCACCGTGGCTCAGTTTAGTTGATCTCCTCATTTGCGTGTGAGCACCCACTCATGGAGGCACACCACTGGGAGTAAGGTTTGTTGGATCAAAAAGGACAAAGGTAATCTGAGTGGTTAGTCAAATTTCAGGAGAGGGATGCTCCAGTTGGAAGCAGAAATTGATGGAAGTCTGATTATTTTTTTTATGCAATCTTGTTTATTTACAAGGAATGTACAAAGTCCTGCTTCTCCAAACACAGGAGGAACCAAGCACAAAAGACGCCATTTCTTAGCTTACAGTTTCAATCAAGCCTCTTTGGCCAACACCAGACCCAAAACCAAGAGCTCTCTCTAGCTTTTTCCAGGGTCACACAATGCTCACAAGGCTATTTCTTGATTTTCTTTTCTGCTTCTGCCTCTCTTTTTTCTTTTTGGTTCTCAATTTGTGTATATTTGGCACACACACACATCCGGTCACAATATCCAGTGGAACCCTTCCCCACACTCGGCAGAGTCTGTTAGGCTTTGTTTTACACGTGGCTCCTTAAGTGTTTCTGACGAAGATGGGCGCATTCACACATCAGTTCGAATGCGGTTTTAACCTCAAACCATAACAAGGTTTCACCTAGCTCATAACTAGGGCCCTACCAAATTCACAGTCCATTTTGGTCAATTTAACGGTCACAGGATTTTAAAAATCGCAAATTTCATGATTTCAGCTATTTAAATCTGAAATTTCACAGTGTTCTAATTGTAGAGGTCCTGACCCCAAAAAGGAATTGTGGGGATGTCACAAGATTAGCGTAGGGGAAGTTGCAGTACTGCTCTCCTTACTTCCGCACTGCTGCTGGCGGCGGCGCTGCCTTCAGCGCTGGGCAGTTGGAGAGCGGCGGCTGCTGGCCGGGAGCCCAGCTCTGAAGGCGGAGCTGCCGCCAGCAACAGAAGCACAGAAGTAGGGATGGCCTGGTATGGTATCGCCACCCTTACTTCTGCGCTGCTGCCTGCAGAGCCAGGCCCTCAGTCAGCAGCCGCCGCTCTCTGGCTGCCAGGCTCTGAAGACAGCAATGCAGAAGTAAGGGTGGCATGGTATGGGGTATTGCCACCCGTACTGCTGAGCTGCTACTGGCGGGGCACACAAAAGACCAGATTTCATGGGGGGAGACCAGATTTCATGGTCTGTGATGCATTTTTCATGGCTGTGAATTTGGTAGGGCGCTACTCATAACATTACTATTGCTCCCTCTGCCACTGATACTGTCCTCTATGGAAGAGGAACTACCAGTCTGGTTTGTCTGTTTGTTTTAACTTTTCAGGGTTGGATTAAAAAACAAAAGCAAACAAAAAAGAACAAACCTTTATAATCCAGAGGACATTCCTATTGCGATTACAACAATTTTAGAGCAGACCAGATTAACTAATTGAAACAAATAGGTCTGCTGCAGATTTTCCTGCTCTTACTTTTCTTATAAAAAAAACATTCAACTGGCATTTAGTCCAAATAATTGTTACCCAATGCCTTGTAATTCTGAGTGCAGCAGAAGTGCCCTGCCTCATCTTGAGAAGACAGTACAACAAAAAGAACTATCACACTGAATCACAAGCACACTGAAAATACACTCTTTGTCCTCAGGAGTTTACTCTATGTGAAAGTGTTTGCATTCCTATCAAGGTGAAAGGTGAGCTTAATTACTGATCATGACTAATGCCAAGAAGAGGAAATGAGAGACACTATACTGAATAAAGAGCATTTTAACCTGCTGCCAATATACAGCAATGCATACAACAAAGACTCTTTCATTTTGTGGGCATGAAACCACATTTCTGCATTTCAATTTGCTAAGAACATAAGAACTGCTACAAGATCTCCTACTCTCATTCCTAGATGTAACAAATTCTTCTGAATGACTGGGTTGTGCTAAGGCTTTAACGAACAGTTTCCCTCCTAAAAGACAGTAGGTTTCCCACAAGATTCAGAACAAAATCTGTTAATTAGAGACTACTACAATAATTTGATTTTCTCAATGTCTTCTAATTTAACATGCACAATTCAGAGTGGTAGCACTCCTGTCTGTATTGGAATATCTTTTGTTTAAATAAAAAAAAAAAAAGAATTTATACCCGGTCATGCTTCTGAGTAATTTTTGAACTGTATTTCTAATTTTAACCCATTTTCTGGTACTGAATGATACTATGATACTACCCCTCCTCATTTTCTCTGCTCACTGAACTTAAATTGAACTTGGAGGATTAGCAGTTCTCAATGGCAGACATGTAGGCACAGTGAAACTGCCAGTTCTTTAATCACCACCGCCTCATGTTATTTCATTATCACACACCATCGACCACACTATGCTAACAGCAATGTTTGGTTTTTACTGCTCTTAAATAATTAGAAGATATTATTTATTTCCTCAAGAGTAAATAACATTGTGAAAATCTTTTTATGTTTGCCAACAAAGTAATTACTTCTTCCAAAGGCTCGATACACAAAGAAGATGGAAAATGATAATTCCTAAGCCTTTAGAATGTCTACGTCACAAGTTCTCTCTCCATACACATTTTAAAAGTGTGAGTTGCGCACTACTGAGCACACTTATGTATACATCTCTATGACTAATGAAATATGAAGTGGAATGCAGTGTTAAGGCGACAGTAAAAAGAAAGCACAACAGGTAATATAAAAAGTTAACAGCAACATTAAGTCTGACACATTATACTGCCTGTGAAATGTGCCATAAAAATCGTGAAAAGTATTTTCTACAGCTATAAAAATAAGAAACATATGAATAGAATGAATAGAAACCATGGTTCTGTGGATGAAGGGAAAGCAGTGGATGTATTGTTTCTTGACTTTAGCAAAGCTTTTGACACGGTCTCCCACAGTATTCTTGTCAGCAAGTTAAGGAAGTATGGGCTGGATGAATGCACTATAAGGTGGGTAGAAAGCTGGCTAGATTGTCGGGCTCAACGGGTAGTGATCAATGGCTCCATGTCTAGTTGGCAGCCGGTATCAAGTGGAGTGCCCCAAGGGTCGGTCCTGGGGCCGGTTTTGTTCAATATCTTCATAAATGATCTGGAGGATGGTGTGGATTGCACTCTCAGCAAATTTGCGGATGATACTAAACTGGGAGGAGTGGTAGATACGCTGGAGGGGAGGGATAGGATACAGAAGGACCTAGACAAATTGGAGGATTGGGCCAAAAGAAATCTGATGAGGTTCAATAAGGATAAGTGCAGGGTCCTGCACTTAGGACGGAAGAACCCAATGCACAGCTACAGACTAGGGACCGAATGGCTAGGCAGCAGTTCTGCGGAAAAGGACGTAGGGGTGACAGTGGACGAGAAGCTGGATATGAGTCAGCAGTGTGCCCTTGTTGCCAAGATGGCCAATGGCATTTTGGGATGTATAAGTAGGGGCATAGCGAGCAGATCGAGGGATGTGATCGTTCCCCTCTATTCGACATTGGTGAGGCCTCATCTGGAGTACTGTGTCCAGTTTTGGGCCCCACACTTCAAGAAGGATGTGGATAAATTGGAGAGAGTCCAGCGAAGGGCAACAAAAATGATTAGGGGACTGGAACACATGAGTTATGAGGAGAGGCTGAGGGAGCTGGGATTGTTTAGCCTGCAGAAGAGAAGAATGAGGGGGGATTTGATAGCTGCTTTCAACTACCTGAAAGGGGGTTCCAAAGAGGATGGCTCTAGACTGTTTTCAATGGTAGCAGATGACAGAACGAGGAGTAATGGTCTCAAGTTGCAGTGGGGGAGGTTTAGATTGGATATTAGGAAAAACTTTTTCACTAAGAGGGTGGTGAAACACTGGAATGCGTTACCTAGGGAGGTGGTAGAATCTCCTTCCTTAGAGGTTTTTAAGGTCAGGCTTGACAAAGCCCTGGCTGGGATGATTTAACTGGGAATTGGTCCTGCTTCGAGCAGCGGGTTGGACTAGATGACCTTCTGGGGTCCCTTCCAACCCTGATATTCTATGATTCTATGTACTTCTGTACAATGCAACTTATGCAGTGATGGAAACAATTTCTGCCTTTCTTGAATGAGATTATAACTGGGCAACCATAAACCTAGAATATCTCTTGCACAGGTAGCCCATGGGAGGAAAGCTCCAGAGGGATTCCGCACAGCTACCCCTGTTGGGGAGCTGGAACTGAAAAGGTCATGTTTCCTAACCCCTTCACCTCCACTCTTAAAACATGGTTGATCCCCAGAAGCCACTCAGAGGCCTAGCACCTCCACAAGTGTTCTGACCCCCACCAACCTGGAAGCATGGATTCACTGGTGCCACTCTACCAGGTCTTCAACCTGGGCCTGGCTACTGTGTGATATATCCCTGACACCTAGTCTACACAGCAGACCATACCCTCTGAAGGGCCTTTGGGGGAAGGAGAGGGAGAGAGTTATGGGTGGATGGTGCCTGAGGCCCACTCTGTAATAAAAGGGGGAGTTTTGGGCATAGATTACCTCCTGTGCGTGAAGATCTGGGCCATTAGCATTAAAGACATCCCATTTAGGGTTTGGTATAAAACTGCTCTTGCAGGTCTCAGCCTTCCATGGGAATTGCTGGCAAATAACTGATCTTCACTGCCTCCAGTCCTGTGTCTAGCAGAGGATTATGAAGCAGAGACCCAAAAGACATGATTCTGTCCTCCCCTTCCACACTTTTAAACATGCCAAGGGGTAGATTTGGCCATCTGTTGGGTTCAACAAATTTAGAAAACCAGGTTATGTGTACAAGGCCCACAAGGTTTCAATTTCATAAGGTCAGCAGTTGCATAGTGTGACAAAGTTCCTCCTCTGCCTTGGTGGGTCCTGCGCTTATTGGTGGATTTTCTCATCTCAGAGGTTCACAGCAGCCCTCAGTTTGGCCACTTTCGTGGTTCAAATCTGCCGTTCACTCAGTTAGCCTCATCACTGGCCAGCATGGGGAAAGGAAGAAGAACATTCCCCGCAGTCTCTGCTGTTCCACCTAGTGGATCGAGGAACAGGCCAGAGACCTTCCCCTCTGGTGGAACCCACAGTCCAGTTCAACTCCTCCAGTATCAAGTAGGGAGTTGTGGGGATGGAGGGAACCTGCCCTCTACTCCAGGTTCCAACCCAGGGCCCTGTGGATTGCAGCTGTCTACAGTGGCTCCTGTAACAGCTGCATGACAGCTACAACTCCCTGGGCTACTTCCCCATGGCCTCCTCCCAACACCTTCTTTATTCTCACCACAGGATCTCCCTGCTGATGTCTGATAATGCTTGTGCTTCTCAGTCTTCCAGTAGTATGCCTTCTCACTCTCAGCTTCTTGCGCCTCTTGCTCCCAGCTCTGCGCACGCACCACAAACTGAAGTGAGCTCCTTTTTAAACCTAGGTGCCCTGATTAGCCTGCTTTAATTGATTCTAGCAGCTTCTTGATTGGCTGCAGGTGTTCTAATCAGCCTGTCTGCCTTCATTGTTTCCAGAAAGTTCCTGATTGTTCTGGAACCTCCCCTGTTACCTTACCCAGGGAAAAGGGACCTACTTAACCTGGGGCTAATATATCTGCCTTCTATCACTCTCCTGTCACAGTAAGTAAACAGGGTGGGTGAGTCATCAGGAAGTCAGTTGCTCTACAATTTATACAAAGTCTACAAAGTTTACTAATGTCACCTGTCTTTGTCCATATATACAAGAAACAAGGTAAATTGTTTCACAGCTATTTTAATTTGAGACCATCTGACAATTAACCTTCAGCACAAATTCTCTGGAGCTAGAAGTGTGAAAACCCATACCTAACATGCAATTCAAAATAAACTAAACAAAGCCTAGTAATGTATAACTATTTTAAAGGTAGCTTGAATCTGGGGCCTAATCTTGTGCAGGAGGTGCTTCACATACTAAATATCAGTTTTCAAGCCACAATTTACAAATGTATTGAGTACAATCAGCAGAACGAAACAAAATGGAACTGATCCTTCAGTTCTAAAGCAGGCAAAATTCATACTGACTTCCAGTTTGTATAAAAACAGCAGGATCAGGCCCATAATAGCAAAATTTTTCTTCTTGGTGACAGTTGTCAAGATTTATCAGAAACCAAACTAAGCTACTGCTTCTATAGGGTCTGACTTTTTCATTCCATTGCTGTGGAAGTACCAGTCCTGCCAGTATAGGAAGCACAACTTAACTTGCTGCTAACTGAGCAGAGATCCATAATAATTATAAGAATGAAAGCAAAGAAAGTTGCATTGGTTCATCCTTCCCAAGATATAGAGAAAGGAACATCAATGTTAGCAAGAAAGGGAAAAAAACAGAACTCATAATTAGTACAGGAAATAACTAGTAATTCCTAGTGAATACGTGGAAGTGTTAAGGGTTATTGAAGTTCTTACCAGTGTCCCTGCACATATATTTCGTTATTCACAACTTACAATGCTTCAGGGGTACCTATTTCCATTGCTGTTTAGGGCACAGTGAAATCAACAGCTCAACCATGGCTTCCCATACTGGCAGATATCCACCTACCTCAAATTCATCACAAAAAATTCTTCAAATGTTCCATCATATTTGAGTTAACAAGGACCTTCCAATTCATTAAGTCCTTATATAATTTACTGAGATTCCAACTCAACTCCAGAAAACTTTTCTGGCTTGCAGCGCAAGAGCTTGAAGATTTGGGGTTTTCCCTTGAAGATCAATAGCAAGCAAGCTGGAAGGACACTAACTGACAAATAAACACCTCAAGGACTTTTCACTTCTATGGAAAACATGTCCACTTTGAATCTCATCCAAACATCACATGGCAGATGCTCTTACCTCTTCCATAAATGGCGACTGAGACACCATCCTATTTCTCACTGTGGAAATTGACTTCAAACTATGGAGCACCTCATCAATCAGTGTCCCAAACAATCCACATCCCAGTGGCATCTCAGCTATCCACTCTGTGTCACCTGAAGCAATCAATTGGATTGCTGACCTAGACTTGGACATCTAACATTGCTGTTTTTAGGCATACAAAAGAAGATGACGACAACGACTTCAGGAAACGTAACAAAAATCCGATTAAAGCCCTGGCTGGGACTTGGAAGATCTAAATTCAAATTCTGGCCCTCCCACAGACTTCTTGTGTGACCTTGGCAAATCACTTAGTCTCTCTGTGCCTCAGTTCCTTATCTGTAAAGTGGGAATAATTGTACTTCGCTGTCTGCCAGGAGCACTGAGAGGAATACAAGTAAGAAATGTTTGTGAAGTGCTTCAATACTATGGTGATGGGAGCCACAAGTACTCACACAAATGAGCAGAAACCAATCAGGACCGTAGGTGGTATATTATTTTCCTTTTCTGAAAATGCTATCTAGTCTCAAAATATCTACTAGCAGCATTTATATTTTAAAACCGTAACTATGGGGAAAAATGCAGTATGCAAGTGCAGGTTTCAAAAGAATAATTTGGCTTATGACCTTTCATTCTGTAAGTCATGTATTTAAAAGAACAAACTTACATATCATAGGAAAATTTCTTCTGAAGGTTAGTCTGGTTTTTCTGAAACTGGTACACATCCAGTTGTAGCTTTCCGTATTCCTTCTGTAACTTTATCAAGTGTTCTGGGCCAAAAGAGGATTATTATTTTTAATGGAATATTATAGTAAGATAAACAGATCCCTCCCTCCAAAATCAAAGATGCAAATTTGATAGTGAGAAAGCTCTATTGGCTACTTTTCTCAGTCTCCCAAATTCATGATATTTTGGTAGACCAAATATAGTGTCACATTGTGGCACCTACTCAGCAGCAAAAACACAGAGGACGTAGGAGGGTTTTCTACCTAATACAACCTACATTCTCTGCATCCCCTCCTCCAAAGGGAGGGCTCTAACTCATCTATATTCTCTGGCTGCTCTTGGCCTGCAACCTAGCAGACTAGAGGTCACTGAAGGACTAGTCACTATAGTGCAGACACAATGGTAATTTTCCTACTACTTATCTAAATTAAAGTTACAACTCACTGTGACATTCTGTACCTCATGGGAACACCCTACACCCCCATGTTCATCCTTATAATATGATCGTGTGGTATCTAATGCAAAATTTGTCATGTCGGGTATCTTCGGAAGGTTCATGATGCACTGAGCATTGTTGTTATAGTGATGTTATTTTATAGTAATGTTATAGGTTATAATTTCATGTACATAGTTATGAGGCTGAAAATGTATCCTCATGGCTTAAAGCAAGCCCAGGCAAAAACTCTCTAAGAGCAGAGGGGCAGTTCACACTTCATCAAGGCATGTATGGGAGAAACCCAGCCCAGCCTCACAGGAACAAAGGATGCTGGCCTAGGCAGCAACAAAAGGATCTGTTCGACTCTCAGTGAGTCACCCCCCTTCCTTTGGTCAGTTTGGGACTGTAATGAGGTAATGCTCACCTGACTCTGAAGGGGGGGAGCCAGGGGAGAAGCCAAGAGGGAAGAAAGAATATGATAAAAGGGAAAGACATTTGCCATTCTCTTTCTCTTCCACCTCTATCTACAGACATCACCACCAAACAACTGAAGTGCTGATCAAAGGGGAGAGCCTGGCTGAAGGGCAACCAGCCAGCCTGTGGTGAGAAGCATCGAAGTTTGTAAGGGCATTGAAAGCTTTAAGATCAGCTTAGAATGCGTTTTGCTTTTATTTCATTTGACCAAATCCAACTTGTTATGCTTTGACTTATAATCACTTAAAATCTATCTTTATAGTTAATAAATCTGTTTATTTATTCTATCTGAAGCAGTGCGTTTGGTTTGAAGCATGTCAGAGACTCCCCTTGGGTTAACAAGCCTGGTACATGTAAATTTCTTTGTTAAAGTGATGAACTCATATAAGCTTGCAGCGTCCAGCAGGCATAACTGGACACTGCAAGATGGAGGTTCCTAGGTTTGTGTCTGGGACCGGAGATATTGGCTAGTGTCATTCGCTTGCACAATTCAAGGAGCAGCTTACATGCCAGAGGCTGTGCGTGAACAGCCCAGGAGTGGGGGCTCTCACAGCAGAGCAGGGTAAAGCTGGTTCCCAGAGTCAGGGATTGGAGTGACCTAGCAGATCACCAGTCCAGATAACACCAGAGGGGAACGTCACACCCTCTGTAACAGCAGTTTACAGTTCACAAAGCAGGATTGTTTGTAAGTTAGTAGTTTTCTGTGGTGGAACCTCCTCCATCATGCTGTGACACCCTGAATGCTTTGCTCCCAACAAAAAGCTTTGCATCAGAAAGCTGAGCACATCAGAGAGGCTGACAACTGTATTTTCCAATGGCCCAAATGCTAGAAGTCATAACTCACTAGCAATGATTCTGAAAGTATCAAAGTGGATAATAATTAATAAGGCCAAATTTTCCTTTCAGATGTGTGTATTACTCCCATGGATGTCAATGCATCCATATACAGGAGTATAGAATTTTAGAGTTGAAAGAGGGTTATACTATGTGGGTGGGAACAGAGAAGTTGTTCAAGTATATATTATTAATATAGGGGGAATCTGTTCTATTTATATTTCTTATTTTCTGCCATTAAGATCTAAGGCTGTGGAGTCCTGCACTAAGAGCCACATGGACCTTTTTGCCTAAACAGAGCCCCAGTGAAGGCAGTATGGCATGAGCCCTGTACCCATGAAGAACCTGTACATGGTCAAGGTCTAGTTTATGGTGGTTCCTACACTTTCTCATGGCTTTCAGTTGGAGAGCTCACACACCTAAAAGACACAGGAGTAAGACTGAGTCTTTGAGAGAACTGGCTTTAAGTCTGATAATAATAGAACTACAATAAAAAGGTACCTTTTAGATTCTGGATAAATCTCTCATTTGTTGTTATGTTATTCATTAACACAGCCTGCGGAAAAAAAGTGAAATTGTATTAAAACAATGTTGATCAAACCACTTATTTAATAAAAAAGTAATCAAGTAATTCTAGAGAATAAAGCAAAAATGTATTTCTAAGGAATACGATACAATTAAAAAACAAACACTGTATTAGGTGCAGTTGAGATCAGTTATGTTATTTCAATTCCTAGATTATGAAAAAAAAACAAAAAAATTTTGTACTACCCAAGGCATAAATCAATGAAAGATCATCACTAAAAATAAAACAAGACCACAACATTTTAAACAGGTTACTCACTGGAATTATTAGTTTAAAGAGTCCACTGCTAAACACTTGTTTACCATTGTCTCCATTTCATGTTACTCTTACAATCACAGTGACAATCAGATTTAGAGTGTATTAATCAAGTGTACCTTTAAGAAAGAAAGATTCACCAAACTGCATCCTTTCAATAATTCTTTTGAGATAGAACCAATAAGGCTACTGTCAGGATTGCAGGGGAAAAGTGCCAGAGCAATAATTATTCCAACAACACAAATAAAAACTCTACCAAAGTCAGTAAATCAAGGGAGAAATGGCTTGCCTATTAGGTTTTACATTACACACCATTATATTTAGTCCACTTCCCTAATGCATGGCACCCTCTTTTCCTCCCCTGGGACAAGTGAGAGATGTAATGCCCTTCCATTCCCATATCTTTAACTCCAGACACACTAAAAAGGCAGTAATCTCAGGCGGGAGGAGAAGGTCAGAAATACACATGCACATGAGATTGGATATTGTGACAAAGTTCCTCCTCTACCTTGGTGGGTCTTGTGCTTATTGGCGGATTTGCTCGCCTTGGAGCTTCACGGCAGCCCTCAGCTTGGCTGTTTTTCTGAACCCACAGTCCAGTTCGACGACTCCTGTGTCTGACCAGGAGTTGGGAGGTTTGGAGGGAACCCGGGCCCGCCCTCTACTCCGGGTTCCAGCCCAGGGTCCTGTGGAATGCAGCTGTCTAGAGTGCCTCCTGGAACAGCCTGCGACAGCTACAACTCCCTAGGCTACTTCCCCATGGCCTCCTCCCAACACCTTCTTTATCCTCACCATAGGACCTTCCTCCTGGTGTCTGATAATGCTTGTACTTCTCAGTCCTCCAACAGTCCGCATTCTCATTCTCAGCTCCTAGTGCCTCTTACTCCCAACTCCTCACATGCGCACCACAAACTGAAGTGAGCTCCTTTTTAAACCCAGATGCCCTGATTAGCCTGCCTTAATTGATTCTAGCAGCTTCTTGATTGGCTGCAGGTGTTCTAATCTGCCTGTCTTAATTGTCTCCAGAATTGTCTCCTGATTGTTCTGGAACCTTCCCTGTTACTTACCCAGGGAAAAGGGACCTACTTAACCTGGGGCTAATATATCTGTCTTCTGTTACTCTCCTGTAGCCATCTGGCCCGACCCTGTCACAATGTGTAGGGGGAAAATAACACTACATGAAATTAGTCACAGACAAATGCCAACAGAGAACTCAGCTTCAATGTCTAATATTTAGCAATTGTGCAGGAAACTAGTTTAGTTTTGAAGATGACAGACGATCATGCCTATTTAGACTTATAAATCTGTATATCTTCTGAAGTATCTATTCGCTGTGCTTAGATGTAATTTATAAGGATTCCTATTTATTCATCCCAGGATGCATTCAGTATTTCACAGACTTCAGAGATCAGGATACAGCCATTCCCAAAAGAAGTTTTTCACAGAAGTAGTGCTGCTGCCATACAGTATATGGGCTGCCTTCACTGGAAGGAGCACTTCTATGATCAAGATGGTCGTTCAGTCTGTGCAGGCTATTCTGATGCTACTGATAAGGATGCCGAATAATGCTAATTTTGACTGTGCTTATTGTAATCTAATCATCCATTTACTAGGAACTAGAGAAAGAGTTCACCAGTTCATCTCAAACATGTGGCAGATGGTAATGACTTTTGTTCACTAGCAGTCTAAACCAGATTTGTGTCCTATCATCAGTTCCCTGGACCATCTAGTTCCCCAAACAAACTGTTATTTGAATGTAATGACAGAGATATTATTGTTTACAGCAGGGGTTCTCAAACTGGGGGTCGCAAGGTTATTATATGGTGGGTTGCGAGCTGTCAGCCTCCACCCCAAACCCCGCTTTGTATCCAGCATTTATAATGGTGTTAAATATATTAAAAAGTGTTTTTAATTTATAAGCGGGGGTGGGGGGTGTCGTACTCAAAGGCCTGCTATTTGAAAAAAGTCACTAGTACAAAAGTTTGAGAACCACTGGTTTACAGAAACCAGTAAGTTATAGTCACATCTTCATGCAGAGGGAGCAAGTTTCAAACAGATAAAAGGAAATTTTTCTTCTACACAATACCACACAGCCCATGAAACTCATTGCTAAAAATATCACTGAGGCTAAGAGCTTAACAGGTTTCATAAAAGAAGACCATTAATATGGATGACAAGAATATCCAAACTTACATTCATAAGGATTTAAAAAGAGGGAGAAAAAATCAAGAGTTTTCAAAGGATTATAAACCCTGATTGCTTCACCACATAAACCAACATTTAATGAATGGTGCTCTGCCTATGGTGAGGTTATTCCATAACTTCCAACTGCAGGATTTTTTATACTGGAAACATCTGGTACCGGCCATTGTTGAAGACTGGCTACTGGATTAGATGGTCCAGCACTCCAATTCAGTATGGAAATCACTATGTTCCTATGTTATTTTCCTAATTTTTGAAGATGGAAATGAGAATATGCTTGATTCTGAAAGTATTACAGAATGACTGCTAAATTTCATATTACTCAGAATGGTGGGAAGGGTGAGCAGTAATCATCTCAAACGGGAAAGCACAGGTACATGTTATTGGAAGGTCACTTAAGTCACAGATAAAAAATGCATTACTTCATATCCTTTTCAGAGTAGTAGCCGTGTTAGTCTGTATTCGCAAAAAGAAAAGGAGTACTTGTGGCACCTTAGAGACTAACCAATTTATTTGAGCATAAGCTTTTCGTGAGCTGTAGCTCACGAAAAGCTTATGCTCAAATAAATTGGTTAGTCTCTAAGGTGCCACTAGTACTCCTTTTCTTTTTTCATATCCTTTATGCATCACATATAAAAGACCCTTTTGGTAAAGCTGCAGTATTCTCCTGAATGTGAAAATATGATGAAGGGAGGATCATATAGAAAGAGATCAGGAAAAGCTGGTTAGTAAAAGCACTTTAATGTTTGCAGCAAATCCGGTTTAATAATTTACAAGAAAATGTTTACAACAGCCAGAAGGTTGTTTCTTAATGTTGCTGCACTAATACTTAGAGTTTTATATTTTTCAAGAGCTGTACCAACATTAACTAATCCTCACAACATTGTTGGGTTGTAGACAGGCAATCTCCCCATTTTTTTTGCAAGTGGAGAAATAGACACACACAAGGTAAACAACTTGGCCAAAGGCCAGAGAACAAGTTAGTGTCAGTAGTCACCATGAGAAGCTCTGGTGCGCCTGGCTGCCAAGCCTGTACCCGGGTCAATTTAGACCCAGGAAGAGGATTAGATTTGATATTTCATTCAGCACATAAAGCATTGCACACTACCTCTAGAAGAGGAGAATTCAGGGCTTAGCAACTCTGTACACAAGCTGTGCCCCAATACAGCAGACCTCAAGCCGCTCAGCAGACAGACTTGCTTACTACAATCAGTGTTGTTGAAAGCAAGTAAATCATGTCTTCACATGCCTGACCAAAAAGCAGCACTATCATCAGCAAAGATGGAAGCGTCTCCCAGCTGGATGACAGTTGCTACAGTGACTGCCAGAAATTTGCTAGGAGAGAAGCATGTCTGTGTAGGAACTGTTGTCCACATTAGAGACACAGAAAGCAATGGAATGAATAGCTACATCACTGAATTGGTGGGCAGAGAATGACTTACCCTAAAGAGAACAGTAATTCCTGCTAGAGAGTTTTCTAGTATCACAGAATCACAGAAAAGGCCAGAAGGGTCCATTAGGTATGTTCTGACCTCCTGTATATCACAGGCCATTACATCTCACCCAGTTACCCCTGTATTGAGCCCAATAACTCGTTGGCTAAAGCATATCCGCCAGAAAGGTATTCCCTTGTAACATTCCATTTTATCTGTCAATTCCTTCACCATTTCCCATGACAACAGCAAATGCTGTATTAAAACCAGGCTAACACAGATCTGAAAAATGAAAAATTGCTGTATTTGCTTTCAATACCGACTATACACAGTGTACCTCAGGGGTCCTCAACGCGGTGCCCGCGGGTGCAATGGCACCCGCAGGGCAGTTGTGTGCGCCCGCAGGACACCGCACTGCCAAAATGCCGCCGCCAAGCACGGCCGCCGGAGAACCGCCTGCCAAAATGCCGCTGAGAAGCGTTGCCGTTTCTCAGCAGTATTTCGGCGGTGGGGTGTCTGGCGCCTGCCACAGTCTTCTGGAAATGGGAGTATGCTATTCCCACAGAAAGGTTGGGGACCACTGGTGTACCTAATACGTAAAGAAGCATTGTAACAAGAAATGGTAACCAAAAAATACCAAAGCAATTGGCTGAAGTAACATTTTGTAGTTTATCTGTATTTTCAAAGTAGTTTTCACATGAGGGGAAAAGTTGCTGTATCAGCAATTAAACTGATCAGACATTAACTAGACTGATTACTATTATAGTTTAGTAGTTAAGATTGAAGTAGTTCCCAAAATATCACAAATTCTGGTCTCACAGAGTGTACAGTAATGAGACAAAAAGACAAGAAAAAGAGTGTGTGGGATAGATTTACAAAAACACAAGCCAGGAGAGATCAGGGAGAGGATAGCCATGTGCCTTATGTTTACATATTTGGTGGCTATTGAATTTTATTTATTTAAATTAAATCCTAAAATTTCCCTTCCTTCACCATTCACCACACAGGCCTACCCACCATTTGTCTGGCAACATTCTTCAATTTTAGTGTCTTTATGCTCTTCTCTCTCAGCATTTTGAAAAGACGGCACGCTAGCCACATAGCCTTTCAATCCTAGGTCATGAGATTAAAACATCAACAGGTGAACTTATCTTTTTTCCCCAAGGCTTTCAAGGTCACTGAACATATTTTCTCTATTGTATTTCTTTTAGGCTTGTCGGTATGCTGCAGACTCATTTTACACTTTTGAACAAGAGTGCCGTGTGAAAAAAGTCTAAAGCAATTTTCAAGCCAATAATGGAGCATTTAAGCCATACAATTTTTCACTGAACTTTAAGCATTCATTCTTTCTAGAAGTTACAGCCTGTTCTCAATAAAATTAAACACTGAATGAAACAGCTGTTTGGAACAGACTGAATGACTCAGACAATTGATAAGGGGAGACCAAGCCCTTTACCTCTAGCTCAGTGTTTGGACTGTGGTCAAGGCTGTTGGACATTAAAAGTTGCTTCTGGCACCTATTCTGCATTACAGCAGTCAGTGGTTTCAGTTCATCTCTTATTCCAGAAGTGAGCCACAGAACACAACACAAAAACCATCACCACAATTGGCTCATTTGTCAGCAGTCTCAAAAGAGGCACCAAGGAGACTGTGGGCATAAAGAATGAGCTATCCTTCCAAACCTGCAAAGCAGTGGGCGTGTGCTTGTGCTGTGTGTGTCCTGTGGACACAGGATTTTTGTCATCATTGCTATCAATCTAGCATATGTATTATTGCTACATTCAATTACAAGTAAAGAAACATTTGGCAGTATGAATGGAATAAAATGCACTCTGGGCAGGGGTTGCTATAAGTCGCTACAACTATCATTGTACATTAACCCCTCTTCTCTCGTCAGCCATTTTACTATATAGTGTGAAAAGGCAGAAAAAATTTTCAATAGTATATTCTTAATTTGCACAGAATCTGAATTTCCATGTCTTGGAAACCTATATATTAGCCTAATGCTGGGATTCTCAAACTTGTTCATAATGCAAATACATTTTAAAAGAGAGAATCTCCGCTCCCATTTACGAGTATGTGGACCATCTCTGCTGATGATGTACTTTCCCCAAGGATGAGATTTCAACAGCAGCTGCTTGAGGGAAAGTATTTAGTTTATTTTAGCTTCTTTTAATACAGTTTAACTACTGGAACATGAGAGACCCTGTGACACATGATCAGCCAGCTTTGAACAGACCATCAGCATGGGATCCACAGACCATCTGAGAACTTCTGGTTAATGAATGCTGTGTTTGAAGCAGAGAGCTGCCCATTTCTCTATGAAATAAATAAGAGCCTCTTTTAAGACAACATAAAAACAGACTGGAGTAGGTTGTACTTTCCCTAAGAACACTGACAAGTCCATTACTTTACTACTACATCTATTGTAAATATAAGGCTAACTTCTGGCCCTGCTGAAAAAAGTCACAATACATTCAACGTCATTTTGAACTGTATTTAAACTAGAATGACCATAATCAATTAAAGCTCTGCCTGCAGATGTAGTGGCTAAGAGGTTTAGGTTACAATCAGCCATGTACAAGGACTTGTCTACACTTCAAATTTGTTGCAGGTCAGCTTGAGATGTTTCCTGTTAAAATGCCTTCATCCACAAACAAAATGTTTTGTTGTATATTATCTAGTGTTTTAATGTGTGTTATCAAACCCCCCTTTGGAAGCATGTTTACATGGATGTGGATTGAGTTTACCCATGACAAAGCAGGTGTGGTTATAACCACATCCTATAACAAGTGTTGTGCATCTGTCAGATCTTCCTGCCAGTATCCCACACTGCTTTCTGACTCCCTGGATCAGCTGTGTCCTCTCTACAGCTCCAGGTTCATCCTAACTGGATGTCACACCACCATTTAAATAGTTGCATTCAGCCAGGTGCAATTCTTTGAAATTCCAATTTGTGGGGAGTTCACAAATACTTGTGTGTCATATTCCTGATTACCCCCTCACCCCCATACATTGCCTCCTACTCCTGCACCATGGCCCCAGACTGAGATTCTGGACTTTATTGAGCTCTGGTGAGAGGAGCTTTATTTTGTCCATCTGTATCTTGGCACTGATATACAAGCAGTGTGAGACCAGTGGCGTACAGGAGTCTGGTAGAAGGCAAATATTCTGCCTGCTGGATGAATAGTTTTCTTCTTCCGAGTGACCAAAGCAGGGGCTGCGCTAGAGCAATCAGGAACCTGCTAGAACCAATTAAGACAGGCAAGCTAATTAAGACACCTGGAGCCAATTAGGAACTAGAATCAATTATGGCAGGCAGACTAATCAGGACAGGTGGTTTTAAAAGGACCTCCCATCAGTTAGTGGGGGGCATGCAAGAGGCAGAGAGTGAGAAGGCGTGCTGCTGGAGGACTGAGGAGTACAAGTATGATCAGGCTTCAGGAGGAAGATCCTGCAGTGAGGATAAAGAAGGTGCTGGGGGAAGGCTATGGGGAAGTAGCCCAGGGAGTTGTAGCTGTCATGCAGCTGATACAGGAGACATTTAGACAGCTGCTATCCACAGGGCCCTGGGCTTGAACCCGGTGTAGAGGGTGGGCCTGGGTTCCCCGCATCACCCCAACTCCTGATTCAACACAGGAGGAGTTGACCTGGTCTGTGAGCAACACCAGAAAGGACAGTAAAAAGAAAAGGAGTACTTGTAGCACCTTAGAGACTAACAAATTTATTTGAGCATAAGTTTTTGTGAGCTGGACAGTCTAATTTGGAAAGGGATCTGGCTGTCTCTGACCCACTAAGTGGGACAACAGAGACTGCGGAGATTGTTCTCCGTTTCCCCCATGCTGGCCAGTGATGATGTTAGTTGAGTGAATGACAGGTGGCTGAGTGAATGGCAGCAAAAGTGGCCAAACTGAGGGCTGCCGTGAACCTCTGAGGTGAGCAAATCTGCCAAAAAGCGCAGGACCCACCAAGGCAGAGGAGGAATTTTGTCACAGCAGATACCATCGACACTGCTCAGAAAGGGGCATAACCAAGATGCTCTCCAGTGCTGCAGTAAGGAAAAGGAGCTCTGAGTGGCCACAGACACGTGAAACACAATTTAACTGTACGGAGAGATACTACAGCCTGCTCTTGCTATGAAGAGCTTGACCATATGTTTGCTAGATGTGACACCACCAGAGTTTGATGTGGATTCCCTGACTGAACCACAAACCTTGGATGTGGGTGACATAGTGATCCCATCAAACCAGAGTCGTAAAGCTCCAAACCACCTCCATGTAGATCTGGAGGATGAAACTGAACCACAGGGGGACACTGCAATGTTTGCATAACTTTCCTCTGGCTCATGGCCTTTTACCTCCTGCCACCCCTCCTCATTCTCAGTACTGTACAAACAATCCATTCCTTTTGACACTAATATGAAAACACAAACACCACAAACTTCTCATACTGTAGTGCTTATTCACCTTTCTCCCTCCCTCCACCTGGTCAGCTCCTGCACCCTTCACAAAAATGGTGACACTGCATAGCTTAACAAGGAAAGTACTTATTTTAAATTACCTTTTTTCTTCTTCATCCTCCCCTTTCTCCCACACCATATTAGTAGCAGAAGGAAGAGGGAAAAACAGCGTGCAATAGGACATTGGATCTGCAAAGGCAAAGAAGTTCTGGGAGCACCTGGCCTTCTAAATTTGCACAGGAGTAGGATTACTCAGTACAATTTTTAATGCTAACAAAGTTCACCACTGTTGTAAGCAGGTGCAACTCTATTGACATAAAAAGACTTATGGGTGAATTTAACCCACTAACACCAACATACAACTGGTGTAAACAAGATGAGAATAAAGCCCATAGCATCATTCCCTTACCTAAGACCCCTAAAATAACATGGCCAAACAACATGATCCAAGAACAAAGTGATAGACAACTTTAAATGTCATTTTATAGATTTCTGCCATATGCATTAACATTCGGGTATTAATATTTCATGAGTTTTATGTTATAGTTCAGGAGTATATAACATTTATCGATTATTCTCTTTGTACACATTTTTTTCCCATTTGGCTTGAGGGGCTCAGGTTATTACAAAGATTTGACTAAATAGTCTTTTGCAGCCATATGAGCTTCCTTATAGTCAAATATTTACAATTCGAGTCTAGACATACTACAGAATTAGATGATATATTTACCTTTTCTTAATCTGCCTCTAAGAAGGAAAAGAAACTGGCTCAGCGTGAGTGACTGAACTAAACCAAAAAATCAGGTTATGAATTTGACAGACTGCTATCATCCTAAAAAAAAAAAGGCAGCCAATCAATAGTGCCAATACTGAGCAGTGTGCTCCAAGAACACATTAAAAATATTTATAAAAAGGTATTTAAAAGCTAACCAAGTTGATGCAAGTGTACTGCATTTTCTTTTCTAAGTCAGAATAATTTGATTGTACCTTGGATACCCTCTCAAAATATCCAAAGGGACTAGTCCCTATTATTACTTAGTGATGCTGAAAATTTTTTAATTTTCTAATATGAAACTGCACATATAATTATGAGGAGACAAAATTATTGGGTGCAGAAGGCCTGATAAGTTAAATTCCCTTTTCTTCCAGTCATGTAACCCAGAGAAATAGAAAAGTTTTCAGATAAAAACACCATATGCCCAGGGTCAGTTTGGCTCATGTTCCATGGACCATTTTAAAAATGGAGAATTTGGCATTGTAAACAACAGGGTAACAGTAAAATTAAACAGGACTATTGCAATGCACAATCCCACATGAAGTTACTGCTATTTGATTTTGTACAAGGCATAATAGAAAGATTTTCAGCACAAAATCAGTAAGCCCCCGTGTGAAAGCATGTACGTGTGCTGTGTGGGGCACAGGGTACGTATGTATGCCCCACCACAACTTCCCCTGATTGGGGCAACAATAGAATTGCTTTGACAGATGGGACAAAGAGAAGCCAACACACATTAATATATCATGTTCCCTTTTTAAAAAGGCTTCAGAATAGGAATTATTACCACAAACAGTTCATCAGGACCTCAGTTCAGTGCTCCCAAATTTAACATCCATACTCATGTCTCTAAATCAGGTTAGGCTTGTCTCCTGATGCCAGAAAGAGAAACCACCACTCTCTGTAGCCTGCCTTGCTTCTATTCCCCTCTCTCCCAGTATCCCATTCCTGTGTTTAAATAGCTCAATCCCAGGGTGGGGCACAGCCTGCTGGATTATCCCCAGGCTGTAGGCTCCAGCCTGTCCCTTAAAGGGGTAGTACCTTCTTTCACATCCCCAAAATAAGGATGTGTTTGTACTTCCATTAAGAAACTGATTTACAAGATAGAATGAAAAATTGCGGGTATTCATGTTAAAGTTTATTTATTGCTTTTTCTATTGCAATTCTATTTCTATTGCTGGATTCTATTCTATTTCTATTTTTCTATTGCTTGTTCAGGTGACCAACACTAAAAGGCTCAGACCAATTAACAGTGAAAGCTGAATAAATACAGTCTGTAAATATGCATATTTAATGTAGGTGAAAAGTATTTAATATACAAATGCTGAAACATATAGGACTAGTGATAGAGACAACAGTAGGGTATTAAAGACAACATCCTTGAAGCATGTTGATATGTATATATCTCAGATGCATGCAATATGAACTGAACCTTTCCCCAAGGGAGGTGTGAAGAACAATTGTGGCACATTGTGAAAAGCTGTGAATAAGCAATGGGGAAATGTATTCCATATCCAATATACAAAGTTGTTGTACGTATTCTTTTTAAAACTACTTAGTTGTAGAACTAAGTTTTTTAAAAAAACTACTTAGTGTTCCTATTTTGAATTTTAAAATGGATTATTTAAATCCAAACACAACAAAAAATTAGAACATGCATTAACTGTTTAACCAAACAATTTAAAAAAATGGATACAGCATATATAAGGGATATTTTTCCAGTTATTGTTTTAACAGAAAATGGTGGACCTATGAACATCCTAAATGCAATGAATACTGAGTGATAACTAGAGAGAATATTGGTCTCTTTTAAAAATTGTTTAATGGATTCAAAAGTGCCCTTTTGAACTTCTCATTCCTTATCTGTCTTCATTGAGACTTCATGTAAGCTTCCTGTTCTTTTCAATCTATTTCTGTCTGAATTGCCATAAGTGATTTGCCAAATCTACATTAATCCTTGAAAATTTGAACAGTTCTAACAGGAAAGACTGAGAATGGAAGAGAGACTGGCTCTACAGCCTGATGGTCAGGGCACTCACAGTGGATGTGGAAGATCTGGGTTCAAGTCCCTGCTCTGAATCAGGCACAGACAGAGACACTCAGGTCTCCTGCATCCCAGCTGAGTGCCATAACCACTGGGCTACTGGTTATAAAAGTCTCTTGTCCCCACCCCCAGAATTCCACCATGAAACCCCAGAAAGTTAAGATGAAACTTCCCACAAAAGGGGCAAAGTTTTCAGTTTGAATATGGAGCACTTTCCAACAAAAAAATTGTTGAAAAATTCCCAACCAGCTTTACTGCCTTCATCTCAGGTGGATCCTCATTCAGCCAGCTGCTTGAACAGCCATCCACCCTAGCAACCAGTGACTCTCCTGCTAATACCCCATAGACAACCTCAACCCCTCCTCCCCAACTCCAGCCACCCTGGGGCATCAGTTGTATGTAGCAAGAAGATGGAGAAGTCTTTTGTGCTGACCTCAAAGGGGTCCCTGTATAGAGTCTGCCTCTCCTCAGAAAAGGCATGGTGCTTTTTCTCTGCCAGACACTGGGGTAGGGCTGGAAGGACTGCCGTTTTGCCTGGTGGGCAAAGCTCCTAACACACCAAAGCCACAAGAGAGCATGGATGTTGACAGCATCTGACCCATTTTAAGTAGATTTCATCCCAGCTGACCTTACTCAGGAGTTAAGGGCAGCCCTGATGTTATCAGCCTGCTCAGCAGGCCACCCTGCAAGCTGCCATCCTGCAGGTCCTTGGGGAAGTGGAGGGAGAAGGATCTCAGGTGCAGATGGGCTCTATTGAGCTTGATCTCACAATTCTTTTCCAAAAATCTTTTGTGTTATATTATCTGCCATCATGGCAATACATATTTGATATGCTACTAATCCAGTGCATAATTAACTCCTGAAAATTATTCATCCATTGACACACATACAGTAGGACAATGAAATGAAAAGTAATATGTCTCATAAAGAACTGCAGCAATAGATTGACCTTGCATGTTACCTGAGAGTCTGTTCTGGTAAAAACTATCTACAGCCCAAAGATTTGTTCTCTCCCAGGCCCATGGAACTCTCCCTAATTCCCCCACACATCATGTGCCCTGCAAAAACATAAACATAAATAAATAAAAATCCCCTCTCTCTCACATAAGATACTTTTGGTTTTCAATCAGGTTTTTGTGGAAATGCTGATCATTCACGGAACAGCCTGAAATATGAGTTAGCTAACCATATTGCACGTAACTGCCAAAATTCAGGGCTTGGAATTTCTGTGTAAGAGAGCATTCCTTCTGAGAGCTCTCCCCATCTGTAAAGCCATTACTCTTTTCTCAGTCAAAGCACTTCAAAATCCATGGGTATGAGAGAAGAAAGGGAGTAATGTACTAATGTATAAGCTCTCCCATAAAGGGCTAAGTGTTCTTTTATGCATGTCATTCCCTCCTAGGAACAAGGAAACTGAACTGGCCTCCGTTTCTTCCTCATTCACCATAGAAGGCAGGGTTGCCCTCCATCCCCACAATGGCAGGGAGCTTAGTCCACAGAACTGTTGTAAACTGGGGTTCCACTGGAGGCCAAGGTCAATATTGCAGAGCAGCACACTCCTGTAGCAACCATGCTTCCATCGGCTTTCCCTCTCCAAGAAGGTTTCCAGTCTGCCGTGAGGGAACCCATGTCAGCTTAGTCAGTAAGATCTTGTGCCAAGATCACAACATGGTGGCACGGGGGAGAGGGAGAAGTTGAGAACATGCGGCCATGGAAATCAGCCCACCCCCTCATTCGAAGTGGCAGAGACTGAACACGTGTCACATCCACAAACGGTTTCCATGGGAGAGTTAGAAGGTATAACAGGCTAGTGCATGCACACCTTCCAGTGCTAGTGTGCTGGAACATGCTACTCTCTGTTCACAAAAGCAGAGGATAGCAGAGAGCCCAGTGTGTTAATGTTCACATAGCTTGGGCTACAATGCTGGCCTTGTAGTTTTAACAGCAGACTCTAGGAAGTATTCCATTACTGAATGTTAAAGGCCTACATTTTAGGAGGGACCATAAAAAGGAAAGCATTTTTGAAACAGAGATCTAACAATCAAACAATCCCACAGTTCAGAGGGAATCTACCAAAGGGAAGGAACTGTAAAATGCAAGAGTTCACATTACTTCAAAATATCATAAGTGGTGATGTCTATACGTTAGGCAGAGTGTAATGTCATTTTTCTGGTGACATTATTTGACTGTGCTGCTTGAGGAGCAGAAATGGAATATGGATAGATGCCAAAAATAGAGAGGGACCTAGTATTGTACCTAGTATTACGGAGCTGTACATTCAGAGATTCAAACAGTGGTACCTTTCCTGAGGAAAGTAAGGGCAAATAGGTCCCACAGGACACAGCAGTAGCCGCAGCCATCACTACTAGACAGGAAATCTGGCAACAATCCAACCACAAGAAAGTGCTCACTGGGATTCTGTCTACATTAACATCTGAGATAGTGTTAACACGTTTCTGGAGCATTGTGTTTAAAACAGCCAAGGATTAATTTCAAACTGGAGCAAATTTTTTAAATAAAATATATAAGTACATTATAAACCTGGTCTCTCAAGCCTTTTCAAGGAAAACAAAACTTAACAAGGTTTTTAAAAAAGTACATTGGGGTGTAACAGGAAGCCAACAATATTTAGATTCTTAAATCACCTCCCTCACCATAGTGTCTGAATGCCCGCTGCTGATTTTTGTTTGCAAGTATTGCATCTCATAACTTACAATGTATTTTTCCATCCAAAGTTTTTGAATAGCAAACTATGGTCCAGAATAAGGTGCCATACAATTTCCAGTGGAGCCCAGTCTATCTTAACACAGCTCCTATACTTTCCTGTTTAATCAGCTACATCCAATCTGCTGAGATCTGGTGGTACCTGAAGGCCACAACTCAGAGTGTAGGTCAGAAGGCATTCCATAACAGGAACAATAACCCAAAAATGATTCCCATCAGTAGAAGTCATCCAGCAGCAATGTGGGGAAGATACTACTGGATCAGGGATGGTTTCCAAAAGAAGAAATCTTTGAGCAACGAACATCTCCCTAGTGAACTTTAGTAACAAAAGGCTGAGAAAGCTATATTTAAAGATGTCACAATATTATTTAAAAGTAGATGTGTGTCATTTTTCATATAAAGAATTTTCCATCTGTTAAAGCAGTATTGCCAGCCCCAAGCATTCAAAATTCACAGATTCTAGTTCTTCTGCAAAAGTATCTGAATACTTCTGAGCTTTTTTGCTAATCATATTGGGTTTGGGGAGGGGTGCACAATGTGCAAGACCTTCACATACATACAACAACCATTACCACCTATATAAGCACAAGGGAATGCAAACACCCTTGTAATTCTTGCTGCCATTTTTAATTTTAGAAGTTAATGTAAAGGCCATAAGGCAACTATAGGGGTACTAAGCGGTTGTCAGTTCCAGGGAAAATCATCACTTCAATGTTAATGTCTTGAACCAGCAATGCACTTTGTGGTAAAGTGCTGGGATTCAGTGTGGCTTTAGACCTGGTCATTCCACTGTCAACCAGACTTTTACATTGAGGCAGCTGTTGAGAAGATAGCTGAATCTAATAAGCATGCACAGCGTTTTTTAGAGACTTCCATCTGGCCTTTGATTCAGTACATCTAGCAAGTTTGTGGGATCTAATATGAAACTGCATCCCTGAGAAGTCAGCATCATTGACAGAAGAACTCTATAGTGAAATGCAAAGCATTGTTCAATTAATGGTAGATATAGAGAATGGTTTCCTATTTCCATGGGAGTTTGTTCAGTAAGGCTGCATCCGGTCACCATCGTTCAATATCGGCATTGACTGGTTGGTGGATAAGCTTGAGCAGGCAGCTGTCAGTGGCAGGAAGCTGAGCACCATTCTACTTTGAGATCTTGAATATGCTGATGACATCATTTTGTTGGCTCAGTTTGGCGAATGGCTGCAGCTGAAGGCCAATCTGGTCAGGAAAGAGCAGCGCACATCAGTCTGTCTTTTTATTCAGTTAAAATGAAGTCTGTGGACATTACCATCAAGCAGCCATCAGCTTGAGTTTACAACCCGGATGAGATGTCGAACATGTGACAACTGTCAAATATTTGGGCAGAGTCAAAGACAACGTTGGAAGATGTGAACACTCCTATAACAGCAGATGCTGCCATGTTTCCATCCCTGCAGCGGCCTCTGTGGTGATGTCATGACATCAGACCTGTCATGAAGCTGCAGAGAACCACAGTTATACAAAGGCTGTTGCATGTGAAAAGAAGGTCCTGAGGAAGACTGAAGACCACTGCACTGATGTTTTCAATTATTGTGGTATTCATCAGATGTTCTATAGCAAGTGGCGGGACAAGATCAGAAATGAGGATATTCAAAGCTTAACCCAGCAACCACCTCCATCAGCACCAGCTGAATTTCACCAGCCCTCTTGGTATGGGTATATTATTAGAATAGAAGACCAATGAATTCTAAAGCTTGTTTACCAAGCAAAGCCCCTACATGGCCGGTGATCACATGGGCACCAAAATCTTCCGTGGCATGCTAAGATTGGCAGTGATGGACATAAACTGAATATCCAGCCAGACCACCTTAAGAACCTAGCCAGAGATTGATCCAGGTGGTGTTCAACCTTCAAAGAGACCATGACACTTCGGGATTTACCATCATGATTATGAACAATGTACAGAGAGGTTTTTTGACATAGAAAGGACCAACGCAGGATCATGAGGCTAGGTTAAGTTATTTTTATCACTGACTTCAAAACAAGAGCAGAGTTTGGTCAATGCTAAGGACTTCTGAAAATCCCACCTGTCACTTTTAAAGTGCTATTTAACAACAGCATCATGTGCTATATTTGTTATATTATAACTGCATGTAACTCATCCATGAGACACAATTTTTGTAAACTCAAAATGGGGGATGTATTGCCCCCCATTTTGTCACCCATGAAGGATTATTTTCGCCATTAAAAATTATTCATCATTTCTTTTACAACTCTGAATACTAGAGATCTGTATTAGAATTCCTTTTTTTGAGTACGGCACATTTCGCCACTGGTACTGATGTCTGCATGATTGCTTTTGTATTAGCTGAAAGATTTAAATAATCCTATTTCGTTACAGAAAATAGTGTGGCAAGAATCCCACACATGAGAAAGTTTCAGACTAAGGTCAACAGCATAACTTGAAGAGGTCCTACCTTCTCATCCTGGTGCACTTTATTGACATTTTCCATCTGAAAACCATGGAGGGACTGGATTTTATCAATCTGTTCACGCTGCTTCTCTAGTTCTCCTTGGAATTCGTTCTTTTTTAGTTCAACAGCCCCTCTCTCTGCTGCCGCCCTTCGGACTTTCCTTTCTAGTTCCATAATCCGACTCTGAAAGGAGGCAGATAAACAAGAGATAAATATAGATGGTTCCTATTAGTTAACGTTACCAGGAGTATTTCTTTGCATGATCTAACTTCAAACTTTCTGTGGAGAGAAAATCTGATTCACCTGTTATGGATTTTCAGTGTATCACCTTCGTCTTCACTGGCTACTTTTTATATTGCATTTACAGAGTGCCCCTCATCTCAAAGTTGTTGCCTAATCCATTGAGTGGTTATTGATTTTTAAGAATTTCCAATTAGTCACTGATTACATTTAAGGGTTTTAAAGGCTCTGGTCCCAGAATCAGGCAGAGCAGAATTAAATTCTATGTCTGTTTGGGAACCCAAGTGTGCACAATGACAACACTTACACTGAGGGCAAAGCAAAGCTTTAAATACTTTTATTAGCATAATTAATAAAACCAAATGTTTCAACCCAAATAAAAGTGCTTAAGCTAGTGTTTTACAGCATATAGGTCTGTAGGTTTCTTGAATTGCCACTATATAAAATACCTTTAAGATAGCTCTATGGCCTACATAGAATCATAGAATATCAGGGTTGGAAGGGACCCCAGAAGGTCATCTAGTCCAACCCCCTGCTCAAAGCAGGACCAATTCCCAGTTAAATCATCCCAGCCAGGGCTTTGTCAAGCCTGACCTTAAAAACCTCTAAGGAAGGAGATTCTACCACCTCCCTAGGTAACGCATTCCAGTGTTTCACCACCCTCTTAGTGAAAAAGTTTTTCCTAATATCCAATCTAAACCTCCCCCACTGCAACTTGAGACCATTACTCCTCGTTCTGTCATCTGCTACCATTGAGAACAGTCTAGAGCCATCCTCTTTGGAACCCCCTTTCAGGTAGTTGAAAGCAGCTATCAAATCCCCCCTCATTCTTCTCTTCTGCAGGCTAAACAATCCCAGCTCCCTCACCCTCTCCTCATAAGTCATGTGTTCCAGACCCCTAATAATTTTTGTTGCCCTTCGCTGGACTCTCTCCAATTTATCCACATCCTTCTTGTAGTGTGGGGCCCAAAACTGGACACAGTACTCCAGATGAGGCCTCACCAATGTCGAATAGAGGGGAACGATCACATCCCTCGATCTGCTCGCTATGCCCCTACTTATACATCCCAAAATGCCATTGGCCTTCTTGGCAACAAGGGCACACTGCTGACTCATATCCAGCTTCTCGTCCACTGTCACCCCTAGGTCCTTTTCCGCAGAACTGCTGCCTAGCCATTCGGTCCCTAGTCTGTAGCTGTGCATTGGGTTCTTCTGTCCTAAGTGCAGCACCCTGCACTTATCCTTATTGAACAAGTAGTCTCCAAACTAATATGCCATTTCTGTTCAGAGGCCGCTTCATCCACTAGTGAAACCCACTAGCTGATTAACCACACACAGCAACCTTATGGAACAGTTTAGGGCAGTGAGCAAATACCACATATACCTTATAACTAAACCTGCATGAAGAGTGTCAGTAGAGATTGAAATATACAAGTTGGCTGGACACCAGAGTTAAAACCCCCACACTTGCAAAAAGTGCCATAGGGTCTTTAATGATTAAGTGGTCAGAACGGGTTTAGGTCTCAGAGGAAAGAATACCACCACTCAGATGACCAATAGATATTTCTGAAAGAGCCATCCAACCTCCCACCCCCCATACAAGTACTGCCCCAGCCTGACTTTCTTATTTTGTGTAATCAGGTAAGACCACAGCAGGTGGTGTATGAATGCAGGGCAAAGATACATATTTGTGAAGAACCCAACTTTATAAATATGGGAAATTTAACACTTTCTTCTGGCTCACTTCAAGACCATACTGAGAACCAGTGGAAGATTCAACAAAAGAAATATCACCATCATATATAGAGAAAATGTCAACGAATTTAAGTCTGCGGATTTTGGGGTTTGTTTGTTTTTTAAGAATTGATTCCATTTTTCTGGAGGCACCTTATATGTTCTGTTGCTTGTTCTCTAAGAGTCATTTATATACTTCCTTCTAAGCTGTGTAACTTCCAGAATCAGTAGAGATTTGGGGGAGGAGGGTGTACAAATTTCAACAGCATTTGTCAAGCATATGAAAACATCTATGGCCTCAGACTGAACTTTATACTCAATCTGGAATCTAACAGGATATATCAAAATCATTTTATCTACTGAGTTTTCAAGAGCAGAGTTCTAGCCTTGTTACTCCACAGTATGCCCTGCTAGACAGAGCCACGTTTAAAGAAGCCACTTGCCTACCCTTTGCAGCTGGGGTTAAGCTCCTACACTGCAATTACCATAGGAGATGAGAGAATGGAAAAACAGAGAAAAATGCTCAAGATTAAACCACAGGAGCAGAGAAAACTTATTCCATCTTAATCCTGCCAAGAAACTGGGTGAGTAAATAGAAAGTGTGTTTTAAAATGTAATGGTAAAGACTAAGTACAGCCCAGCCCATAAGATCTGAATGGTGCTTCTTTTCAAACTGCTGCCAAGGCACTGGGATGGTTTAATGGAAGTAAAGAATTTTACATTTCCTTTGGGGAAAGGTACTGCACAGCGTAGGCAATCAATAATGGCAAACTCACCTCTAGGTTACTGAATCAAGTGTGACCAGGATGGTAATGACTTTTGATTCACCATCTGTAACCAGTTTTGTGGCCTGTGTCATGACTTAAATGGTCTCAACCCAGGTCTTAATGGATAGGTAACCACTCCCAGAGAGAGGCCAGGGACTGAAGGAGCATAGAAGCCGAACTAACCCTATAAGATATGAAATTCTGCCCTCAGAGAAGGGCTAAGACACACTGGAAAAGCAGTGGTGAAAAATGTATCCGGACATTAAGTCATGACACAGCATGGTACCAGTTCTGCAGGAAAAGAGGACTTTGGTTTCTAGAGCTGTCAATCCAGTTAAAATTCAGTAAACTCTGAAGATCGAGCATCTGTTCCATAGACAAGGTTGTGGTGAGTTTTCTGTTACAAGCCCAGTTTGACCATTCCTCTCCCAACTTCACCAGAAATGAACCAATCCACCCAGCATAGTTCTGGTGTGCTGTTCTGCCAGGGGAGACATTTTTAGAAGAAAACGTGGTTAATTGTTAATTGTGCAGTTAATTGTGACTGATATTGTCCTTACATAAAGTATCTTGGGGGAACATCTTGTATTAAATTTATGTATCATTGTGGGCCAGGGCTTGTATGTATGATTGTGTTCTACTCCACGGGAAGGGTTACCATAGCTCCTACAAGAACTAAAACAATGGGGGTGATCACAGTGAATCACTCTCATTATAAATATCTCCAGAGAGGTACTATCCGCCTTGCATATACTGCTTCAAACTGAGTTTCCAGAGAGTAGGAAAACAAAGAAAAGGATTTTGGCTTAAAAAGGCTGTATTTAAACTGAAACAAGACCTTCTGTCTAAGGACCCTAACCCTTGCAGAAGGGTTGGAAAGACTTTGACTTACTAGGGTCCCATAAGATTGATGGGTCACCTCTGCTTTTAGCATGTGTATAGGAACTTTTGTGGAATTTTGTGTGTGTTTTCTCTGTAACGTTTTCACCTTATGAATACATGTGCTTGCTTAGAAAGAGTCATGTGATAACTGGTAACTGCTGGAAATACACTGTTCAGAGCCCGCAGAGAGAAAGCAAAGCACAGGCATTGGCCTCTAGGCACAGTGGCTGGCTGGGGATATCATAGCATGTGGCAAGGGGCCGTGCAACCTTGGAACACTCCTAGTCAGAAGGGAGCGGGACAGGGTGCTCACCTAGACACAGGTGATGGCTGGAGATCTGAGACCTGAGTGGGAACTCCTGGAGTGGAGCATGGAATGGGGGATACAAGTGCAGTTATCCTGCAGCTGTGACAGTAATCAGATAAGGTGTTAATGGAAAAACAACACAGAGGTATTTCACTTCAACGTTAAGAAGGAAGAATGTCATAACTCAAGAGCAGCTTGGCTTAGAGACATCAGTCTTGCAATTAGATCCATGTGGCCAGACTCCCTGCAGAACCTCATTAGCTAGTTTAAGAGCGAACATTCATCGTCTCAGCAAAACAGCCAAAGACACCAGTCCTCAGCAAGGTCTATAAAGGAAATTAAGACCACATACATGGAGCCCCATTGAATCTCAGTTAGATTGTGGGGTCTGATGAGCATTATAAAATGCCCCAGCTCAGCTAACAAGGACCACATGGCCCCCAAGCATTCATTCATTCTGTCTTGCATAACTGCAGTAATTTGTTCTGCACTGCATTTCCACACATCAAGATTAGGTAAATCTGAGAAATCTAATTTAGTCTTCTCAGTCAAAATCTTCCTTAAGAAAACATCATTGCCTTGGAAACTGTCAAAGTGTCATTTTTAAACACCCCTCTGAAAAAGTAAAAAGAGGTTTTCTTATGTCTGATAGAAATAAAATCTGGGAAAGTTACTTTGCATTTTAGCTTGCCCGATATCAACTGCTGCTTGCCTCTTTATGTAACTCTATAAGGTCCTGAGCATCAAGGGCAGTTGTTAAGCCCAAATGCAGGAGCAGGCAAGGAAAATTTTGGGAGACAAAAAGGTTGACAATAGCTGATGAAGAACAAAAATGTGGTGTTTCAGTGGTGATGTACTGAAAGAACAACAACAACAACAAAAAAAACAATCCACAACCAAACACCACACTTGAATATTTAATAACAAGGGAAGTTTTTCATGGAGCGATAATAGCAGTATAAAGCTGCAAAATTACCTCAATGGGGCTAGTGCAAGTGCAATGCCTTTCAGATACTTCTCTTCACCCCTTTGCTGGGAAACTATTAGGAGTGGAGATTTACAAAGCAAACTCAAAGTTTTGTCCTGTTTTTGGTTTGTTTTCATACAGTCCACAAGAATAAATGCCTTTAGCAGCCATATCTATTTGAATATACAGGAAGGAATACAAGAATACTACCTGTAGATCAACATTGCGAGAACTTGCAATCCAGTAATTGAAACCCAAAACGATCATACAAGCCACAAGCGCAGCTATTAGAAGAGGTGGAGATTTCATCCCTCGACGGCTGTTTCCTAGCCCGACCATTTCAAAAGACTGTGGAAATCTGTAAAATTAAAATAAATAAGTCACATTACATACTACTTTGCGAAGACAATTTTATGAGTAGGTCAGACATTCACTGGAACCAAGAACAGCTATGGTTCTACAATAGCTCAGTTAGGGTAAATAAGAATTGGAGTATCCCCAGCAAGGAAAGCATTCTCTCCTGGATTTGTAACCTGAAGATCACAAGGCCATACTGTGCCATCAGTTTTTACGACAAATTTCACTGGATTTCAGTGTGGAATACTGCATAAAAGCCTGATGAGATAATAAAGAGCCACAATAACCACCATACTGGAAGAAGCCATTGTCTACCTAGTCAGTTAACCCCCCACTGGCAGTAGCTAATGTTGGATGCTAACTGGGCAATGCTACTCCACTGGCAGAGGGAGGAAAGGGATAGATTTTTTTGGTATCTCATCCCAGTTGGTGATCAGTCTAGTCCCCAATGCAGTAGGCTGACTTAGGCCTTCATTTTAAAATTTGTCCAAGCTAGTATAATTTCAGATTCTTTTCTTGGTGACACTGACTACTACAGCTCCTTTCATCAGGAGAAAATATAGAGTTGTGTTTCTTCCTGATATTCTGCTCTTCTCCTGTGCTTGCATAATGATAGATTTAAAGCTTCCTTTCTTGCAAGTTGTAGATTCTGGTGGAGCAGGTTTGGCATTTGCATAAAGGGCAGGGAATGAAGCTACACTATGTGCCATGTATTATTTGCAGGCATGAGGAGAAAAGCAGAACAATGACAGAATTTAAACATCTTGCCTAGGTCAGATGTGAAGAGCTGCCTTAGGATAGCTCTTGGTATATGAAAGCCTCATTTGAGAATTTTGAAAAACATGCTTAGTTTAGTGACTTTAAAAAATGCTTAAAAAGTGTCATATCGTTTCATGTATAGTTTTAGCACTCAAAATTAGCTTTGAGTTTTTAATTTAGTTATCATTAAATCCATAAAAAAATTAAATAGTTGCTTGTTTATTTCACTGGAAAACAGCCATCACAAATAGACAAATTACTAATGTCATAGGGAAGTTAATATACACATACTAATCCACTATCATGATGGAAAGAATGTGTTGATCAGTGAATTAATTCCTTAGTTCTAGTAATCTGTGTGAGATTATTTGACAGACGTAAAATGTAGATTACATACCAGAAAGGCATGACTTTTCATTTGAAAAAAAGATTAAATTGCTCTAAATGGGGCTATTCATTACATATTAGATCTGCTCCCTTGAATGCATTCCTCACACTTCACATCATCTTATTTTAAAAGACCAAAACAACAAAATAAGTGAATGAAACATTGTTTTCCCCCTTAAATGCACAAAAACAAAGAACACAAAAAGTTGACCCGGAAGAAAGACAATTGTTATAGTATCGCAGCTAAATAAATATTTTACTAATATATCTTTCTCCACCCCCCAGAAGATACCTGCATTCTCTAAATTAGAACCAATGTTTTCCTGATACTGGAAGTTGCCTGCTGGAAAGTTTTATAACTTGCCAATCCATTGTTGAACTACACAACTTCGAATAAATAAATAGAACCCACTTTACAGTTCTGAAAGTTCTGTCTTTCTCATGCATTCAGGTTGGACAGGAGATGCACTTCCTTTGCTTTAACCAACCTCAGATTTAAAGTGTCAGCTCTCCTTTTGAGAAAGAAACTGAATTTCCTGTGCCTCAACCAACATTACACTACAGGTATCAGCTTTCTATTTGGATTGTTATTTAATTTTTAATCCCAGAGATTTGTTCTCAGCATTTAGATGCAGCAGTTAGAATAATCTGTTTCATCACATTGCGGTTCTTCAGTCAACAATGTTGTGTCTTGACATTTCAAGGATCTCTAAATAGCTAGTGATCTTACCAAAGATCATGTAGTAGCCAAAATAATTGGGGAGTTAGGTTCAGCATTAAATATGAACCTCTTTCTTTTGGAAGTGGAGGAAAAAAGCTATTAAATCAGATGTGACTATTTTAGGGACAATCCTGAAGTTCTTAAGCATTGAGGTAAAACGTCAATTGACTTAAATGCACACATTTAATTCGTAAGGTATGCAGGTTCAGACCACACACTGCTAACGCTTGGTCTGTAGTCTGGAAGTATAACAATCTCATAGTTGTAAGATACTTAACAATTATGTCATGCCAAACCAGATAGGAATTACTTCATTTTGGCACCCAGCGCTGTTTCTATAAAATGGAATATTTTGATAAATCTAGGAGCAAAGAGAAATGATCACATTATGTGGGGAAAAACAGCTGCCCATAACTACAGCTCTCAGTGTACTTCACAAGATAGGGTCTGTTTTTAATGCCCATAGAGGTCTAGCACAACAGAGCCCCAGTTTCAATTGGAATCTCAAGGCATACTGTAATAGACAGAATAGTAAATTTTCTACAGCCTGAACATCCATTATACTACTTGTACCAAATAACTCGAGAATCAAATCAAAGACAACAATCACAGAATAAAGTATCTTCTCTGAAAGAAGCTACATCTAAAATGCTGTGTGGTGCTGGAATTTCACAAACAGAAGTGAGCCTGATGCAGTGGGTAAGGATAGCAAACAGACTTTTGGGACACTGTGTAGGAGTAGGTTTTATAATTGTACTACAAGAATAGAGGTACTAATATATGTCTTGATTTCATTTTACCAGCCATCCTATTTGAATAACAGAAAGGAATGACCCTCTGGGACATTGGTAGAAATGCATCTGACAGACTGCCAGTGTCTGTACTGATATTAAGACAGGAACAGACCTGAACAATCCTTATGACTGGGATTATGGTCACCCTTTTGTTTTAGGATAAGTTATAATGTCTACTATGGTTTCCTATATGTATTACAAATTAGGCACTCTAGTTAAATATACATTTCTTTGTTTTAAGGTTTAGTAAGACAAACAGGATCTTGTATTGTGTCTATGTAAAGGAGATTCAAAATAAACTGACACTATTTGTATTCTCAAAGGTCTCTGTAAAAGACTGTGTGAATGAGGAATGTATGCATCAGGAAAAGATAAGGTGTGAAGGCCATTGTTATAGCCAGATGGTCAAGGAAGAAGGAGTGAAGAGACTTAACAACACCAGAGAATCATCAAGGCGCATCCATAATGAAGGAAGGGAAGATTAACGACCCTGAGGTGAAGGCTGGCACCCCTAAAGACAGGACAATCAATTAAATCAGAACCAGGACAGGATGACCCTCTCAGAGGTGTATTGGAATGTTTACATCACAAGATACACCAATTAAGAAGTAACCATGTCAAGGTTCCTTCCCCACTCTGAACTCTAGGGTACAGATGTGGGGACCTGCATGAAAAACCCCCTAATCTTATTTTTACCAGCTTAGATTAAAACTTCCCCAAGGTACAAACTATTTTACCTTTTGCCCCTGGACTTTATTGCTGCCACCACCAAGCGTCTAACAAATATATAACAGGGAAAGAGCCCGCTTGGAAACATCTTTCCCCCCAAAATCCTCCCAACCCTATACCTCCTTTCCTGGGGAAGACTTGATAAAAATCCTCACCAATTTGCATAGGTGAACACAGACCCAAATCCTTGGATCTTAAGAACAACGAAAAAGCAATCAGGTTTCCACTGAATGCATCGGATGCAGTGAGCTGTAGCTCACGAAAGCTTATGCTCAAATAAATTTGTTAGTCTCTAAGGTGCTACAAGTACTCCTTTTCTTTTTGCAGTCACAAAGTGACACAGCAAAATCCATAGACTTCAACGGAGAAAAAAAGACTATAAGAATAGGGTGCTTGGCCATGGGACTTTGGGTTCGTCTTGCCACACTCCAGGAGCATCGGATCGCAATCAACAGAGCCCCGCTCCCCTCTGTGACCAATCTGGCTAGCCACTAGATTGATCCAGACTCTGGACTGGAAACTATACACATCAACTGGCAGGACTGTGTGTGTGTGTGATTGAAAAGCATATACTAACTGTTGTATTCTCAATAAATGCAGTGTGCTGCCTTCTCCCCTATAAAGATCCCACGTGCTTCTTATAAGTATAACAATTGCCCCAATTTGAATGGGATGGATTTTCTATTAATTTTTTGTACATTCTCTGAATAGGTGTGTTTTTAATAAAGAGACCAACTAGTTAACTTGCTATCCCAATGGGATCCAATTCCCAGTGTCTACCTTATTAAGTATTTAATGATGGTGGAAATTCCCAGCAGATCTACGGATGGAAGTAAACCAAATCACAGAGAGGGTGAAAGAGGACGTCAGCAGCAAGTGAACAGCAGAGAAATTGATTTTACTGCTTACCAGTATTACAATGCCCTAGTAGAGCCTGCTTTTAAAATAGTTGGCACAATGTTTAAGGTTTTGTTGTTCCAATTAAGCAACGCCTTTTCTTTTTTCTTTCCCCAACCTCAAGAGGGGTGGGAGAATGCACAAAGTGCCAGACTACTTTAGGGTTTGAATGGCAAGCAGGACAGAAGCAATGCGAGATAATATTGTATAACCTGATATCTGTCCTGTCATTGCCGCAACAGGAAATAGTGTGGTTTCTTGAAAGACACCTGCCTTCCCTCCCAGCTGTAAAAAAACCAGGTGTGGCTTAATTGGAACAACAAAGCCTTAAATACAGCCAGCTGGCAATGGGAGCACTTCATGTGCAGGGGGACCGTGGCACCGTCACACAGAAGTCAGCCAGCTAAAGCATCTCTCCCCACTGGTTTCACTGCATTTGGCATAGGATCAAAAAATCTACAGCACAGACCCAGGGGGCCACCACAGGCACTGTGTAGCTCAGGGATGGGCAAACTTTTTGGCCCGTAGGCCACATCTGCGTATGGAATTTGTATGGCAGGCCATAAATGGTCACAAAATTAGAGGTTGGGGTGTGGGAGGGGGTGAAAGCTCTGGGGTGGGGCCAGAAATGAGGAGTTCGGGTTGTGGGAGGGTACTCCAGGTTGGGACCGAGGGATTCAGAGGGTGGGAGGGGGATCAGGACTGGGGCAGGGGTTTGGGGCGCAGGAGGAGGTCAGGGTGCAGGCTCTGGGTGGTACTTACCTCAAGCAGCTCCCAGAAGCAGCGGCATGTCTCCCCGAAGCTTCGGCCAGGCGGCTCTGTGCACTGCCCTGTCCGCAGGCACCACCCCTGCAGCTCCCATTGGCCATGGTTCCTGGCCAATGGGAGCTGCGGGGGCAGCACGCAGAGCCCCCTGGCTGCCCTTACACATAAGAGCCGGAGGGGGGACATGCCACTGCTTCTGGGAGCTGCGCAGAGTGAGGCAAGCCCCTGACCCTGCTCCCCGGCAGGAGCTCAAGGGCTGGATTAAAACATCTAGAGGGCTGGATGCGGCCCCTGGGCCGTAGTTTGCCCACCCCTGGTGTAGCTACACGGAGTGGAAGCCATCAGGGAAGGAGGAGCAAAAGGGGAAAAAAACTTTATAAAAATGAAACACAGAAGATGACAAAAACAACAAAGAGATAGGGGCCAAAAGAGAAAGACAGATACAGTGACAATTTAGCCAGTGCATGAAGTGAAGGGACATATGGGAATGTGTAAAAAGAAAAGGAGTACTTGTGGCACCTTAGAGACTAACCAATTTATTTGAGCATAAGCTTTCGTGAGCTACAGCTCACTTCATCGGATGCATACTGTGGAAAGTGTAGAAGATCTTTTTATATACACACAAAGCATGAAAAAATACCTCCTCCCACCCCACTCTCCTGCTGGTAATAGCTTATCTAAAGTGATC
Source organism: Lepidochelys kempii (assembly GCF_965140285.1). NCBI lineage: Eukaryota > Metazoa > Chordata > Testudines > Cheloniidae > Lepidochelys > Lepidochelys kempii. Next base: position 91,123,932 of record NC_136384.1, on the reverse strand, counting down.
ACTCTCCTTACAATGTGTATGATAATCAAGTTGGGCCATTTCCAGCACAAATCCAGGTTTTCTCAGCCGCCCCCTCCCCTCCCCGTGTCACTATGTATTGGAATGCTATCTGTCAGCCCTTCTCAAGGGAGGCTCCAGCAAAGCCGTGGGAAGCCTTTACTCCTTTTACATAGCATTTAGAAAAAGACAAAAAATCTCTCATCTGTGACAAAGATAAGAGGTGGCAAGAGAGGGATGATTCACACTGACACATTAGTTAAATGAAATATTTGTTCTTTATATACATTTGAAATCTATCTTAATATCACCTCAAATTATAAGCAAAATGAAACTTTCATTTTTAACTTATTCTCTGTCTTTAGTTAGATGCCTACTCGTTTGCTTACTTGCAAACACTGAAAGATTATACAATATGACATTAGATAGCGCAAAGCATATTGCAACATTCATTCCAATTATTTCATAAAGTGTCACTAAGTTGGGGGGTTTGGCAGTTTGAGGTAGAAGAGGCAAGTCATTTTTCAAGCCAGAAGCCTAAGGCAGCCACACTGTTAAAATGAAGGAACCGTAAATTCAACATGCACCTTCCCATGTGGAATGACTAGAAAGCTCAAAAGGGATTTCAAAGGATTTGATTGATTGTTACAATGCACCAATTTGGTAGCCCATTGCTTATATATGGTTCTCTCCAGAAGTGCTGATTTTACCATAAGAACTGCATCGTTAATGGGTTTGTCTCTCTGGAAACTCCATAAAAGGTTGCTTGGATTTAAACAATTAATATTCATGGAAATGTTGTTCTATACTTGTCTGAGAGTTTAGTGTTTATATTAAGTTAGTACTCCAGACCCCAAATCAGGATCGAGGCCCTGTTGTGGAAGATGCTATCAAAAAACAAAACAAAAATCTTACCACATGAAGGCAGTCTTCTCCCCAAAAGCTTACAGGCTAAGTAGATAGATCTGAAGGGGATCACTTTGAAGTTTTGAAAGTTACAAGAACAGGATCCAAAACTACTAAAAGCCAGAAGATTCATCAAAAAGTAAAATAACATTCTTTTACTAGGAAGTTATTATTTTTAGAACAAAGGAGGACACATGCTTTAAGTAAGCATTCCCAACAGAGAATGTGAGAGAAAGAACCCTTTCGGTTAACAGGCAGCAAAACTTCCAACTTGAAAATAGAAATAGAGATGTAGTTTTACTCATCGGATGGGCAGGAGTCTGTTAAACTCTTATCGCTGTTTACGCCTGCTTAAAGTACCTAGATAGAATTGCATATTGGAAACAGTTTGTTACACAGCTAAGCAAGCAGCCTAGTAAATGTTACAAACATGATTATATAGATACTAATTTGTACAATGTAGATGCGTGGTGGTACAACATATAGTTATTGAAATTGCTATGAAAGTAGTTTTTTGATTCATGGGTAAGCAAATCACAATGTACATGAAGGAATCTTCCTCCTTAAAGGTCCTCCACAGAATGTGCAAAACAAAAGCTGCATCAATTCACGTTAGGTAGATTATATAACGACTGTCCTACTGTTAACTGTGGGTTTGGGGTCTTCTATTTTGTTGACCTAGAGATGCTTTTTCAAAAGATGCTTTATTTTAGAGTCCATGTTACTCAAAGAAATCAATGCATGCCTTAGCTTCATTTCTTATACAATGTACTTTTAGGAGTTAAGTCTCAAAATAATTAAAAATAGGCAGTTGTGTAATTCCTATTTCCTGTTGTATACTGAGCGTCCTGTTTGACACCACAATGACAGATGAATGTTATTTAGCAGATATATTAACTCTAGACTAACACTGCAATCAAAGACAAAGTAAAATGTATTGTGAAAGGCCCCTGAGGGAAGACTGACTCAAAATCCTAAAAGGAAAGCTGAAGATCTTGGCTTGCAGGCACAATTTCCAAGTGTCTTGGAAAGTCTGGCTGAGCTCAAACAGCAAGCACAGATGAGGATACTGAACAAAGACTGAAGGAAGGAAAGGTATGCAAACACCCATGGAATAATTTCTCCCCTTCCCCACCACCCTTAGTAATCTGCAGAATCTATTGGAAAAGTGTGGAATATGGAGTTTCATTATTATTTGATTTTGGACAAAATAGGCCAACACTCAAAGCATGCTTTTGAAATTATGAAAAAATTAACTTCATCTAACAATCCATGATAAGATATTTAGAGCCAAGTTCTCTGATACTTGAAGATCAATTCATGCCACTTTGCTGCCACAACCCTACTTAAAACATTGACTTAGCATCCGAGATAGGTGCAGTGTGGATGGACCCAATTCGCCATCTGTGCAGACCATCCCTACAGGGGTCTACACAACTAAGCAGCATAGCAAGCAGTACAGTAGAGAAAGTAGCAGCACAGACAGAAAGTGAAAGAGGTGTGCATGTTCCTCCATTTACAGATATTCTCAGTAATCCACCTATCAAGTGGGCACAAACCCACAGAGTACACTGGGCAACTAAGGCTCTACATGGCTGTGGAATGGCAGACAACTGTGAAGCAGGGGCCAGGAGACAGCAAGAAGCATCCAGACAAACCATGCTCACCAGCTCTGTTCCTCTCTAACAAGAGTGCCGGACTGCAAGGACAGGGCCTTTGAAATAACTCAGATGGAAGGCTATATGGAGTGCATGACTGTAGTTGACAAAAGGGATGGCTCCAATCTCTGGACAAACTGAAAGGGACTTGCACTAGTGCAAAACATGCAGAAGGTAGCTAGTGAATCACAGCGATAGTCATCATGTCATTACACTTCCTTTATTCACTACAGCCTCAGTTCTTGGTTTCCACCTGGGAATCCGGCACTTGAGCATACTGCTGAATATGCTCTGCTGAAGCTACCTCTGTGTAAATAAAACCCATGGGAAATGGTTACTTCCTACGTGAGATGTACCCCTCCATTCCACAGTGAGGGAGGAAAAGTCCTTGTGGGCAGGTGAGTCCTTTCAGGCAATTGCAGGAGAGGGCAGTTCCAGTGGAGAGGAGCAGCTCTGACCTCCTGTGGATTACTTGGGACAAATGGCATTCTGGGGAAAGTAAAGCAGCTAACACCACACAAGTGTGGTGGAAGCAGCGAAACCCCTGAGCTGTGTGGGAGAATCATATTTTCCCCATCATACAGGTATTATCATGAGATTAATGTGTCCAGTTACCTGCATAAACATATACAGGAAAACACTGAGAAAACACATAGCAGGAAGCTGATTTGTCTTGCGAACCCCAAGTTTCACCTCCCTTAAAAACTACTTACTTACAAAATCAGACATAAAAATACAAGGGTCACAGCACACTATTACCAAAAAATTGCTGACTTTCTCATTTTTACCAGATAATTATAAAATAAATCAATTGGAATATAAGTATTGTACTTACATTTCAGTGTATAGTATATAGAGCACTACAAACAAGTCCTGCCTGTGTGAAATTTTAGTTTGTACTGACTTCGCTAGTGCTTTTTATGTAGTCCATTGTAAAACTAGGCAAATATCTAGATGAGCTGATGTACCCTCTGCAAGATCTCTGTGTATCCCCAGGGGTATGAATACCCCTATTTGAGAAACACTGCTCTAAAGCATCTGGAAATAGCCACTGTACAGAGTGCTTGTCTCTAAGAGGGTCACTGGTTTGATCCAAGATGGCAGTCATCATAAAAAAGAAAAAAAAAAGAATCTATCAGATGTTGTGATGTCATTGAGTCAATATTTGTTCAAACTATCAAATTACCTCTTTTTAAAATCCACAGGAAATGAATGGGTAACATTTAGAGAGCATAGCAGATTTAACTGCTTAACATTTTGATCATTCTGATGCAAGCATCATATGAAACCCCTCTGTGATTCACGGGCTCAGAGCCATGATAAAAGGGAGAACTTAAGCCACAAATAGTTTATCAAAATAGCCAGGAAACACTGAAACTTACTATTCCTTCTTTCTTTGTTACTGCTACTCTATTACTTTAAAATCATGGAATATTTTCTCCTTTAATTTAATACCTTCTGAGATGCCAAAAGTAGAACTAATTGCTTTAAGGATATTGTCCTCCCTTTACTTGACAGATAGCAGAACCTACAGAGGTTTATGGCTCAAAATAGTTTGAAGTTTCAGAACTACATATACATTTCAAAAATTAACAGCCAATAAAAGTGTTTTCACAACTGATTTAGAAAATCCAACAGCAACTGTTGTTTTAAATAAATACTCCCTTTGTTTTGTTTGCAACATTGAGAACCTGAAAGTGAAATTGACTATGAGTGAAAGCAAGACTGAATAGCTTAATTGCACATGCAATAAAACTCAAAAATCCACCAAAAATAATCCCCGTAAATCGGATTTTTTTATGTTTTCAGTTTTAATAACCTAGGGTGTGACTAGTAGCAGGGAATTGGAAAGTTTTATACAGTATGATTTTTACTTTTAATGTCCCTTTTAATACCACCATCTAAAATGGAATCTCACAATGCCTCAAGTCCACAAAAATGCCACATAAAACAATGTTAGGAGAGTAAAAGGGATGTCTAGAAATGGGGGAAAAAAGCACCAAAATGATACCGCAGTCTCTCTCTTCTAATGCCACTTCACATGGCATTCGATTGGAATCACCCAGGGAAGTTCTCTTCTTAGAGAAGCATTAACATTACAACCACTGCATGTTCCCTCTTAACACCTTCTACTAAGCAAACTGTTGTTAATTTAAGGGGTTGTCTATACTGGCAATTTACAGCGCTGCAACTTTCTTGCTCAGGGGTGTGAAAAAATACCCCCCAGAGCGCAACAAGTTTCAGTGCTGTAAAGCGCCAGTGTAAACAGTGCACCAGCCCTGGGAGCCATGCTCCCAGCGCTGGTCACTACACCTCTTGTGCAAGTGGGTTTTTTTAGAGCACTGGAAGAGCTCTCTCCCAGCAACTACGCAAGCCACGTTAAAGCGCTCCCGCAGCAGCGCTTTAGCATTGCCAGTGTAGACGAGCCCCAAGTGAAAAGGACCCATCCCATGATCAAGCGGAGTTAAAGATAGGAATAGGCCTTCGAAACTCTGAATTGTCCTGGGTTTCTAGTGTAAGCAAAGGCCAGTGTGGCTCCCAATTGTTTACTTCTTTGTCTAGGCATCTTGCATGATGTCAACAACTCAACTCAGCTCAACGGTTTACCAGTGTTTCTCAACCTTTTTGATAGCAGGCACTTGCTGCCTTCTTAAAGTGTGTCAGAGAGATCTCAGGGACCGGTTGTTGAGAAACACTGTGCTCAACAACTGATTTCACATGCTTTTGGGGGAGTGCCTTATCAAGTGGGAGAAATTTTAAAAGTAGGAAGTCCTTAGTAACAGAACAGTGGATATTTAGAATCCATGCAACAATGTTAGGTTAGGGCAGGATCCCTAACCTCTTCTTCTTTGTAGTTTAGCACTTGTCTTTATTTAATTTCATCTTGTTGAGTTCGGATCAATTCTCCAATTTGTCACGGTTATTTTGAATTCTAGTTCTCTCCTTCAAAATTCTTGCAACCCCTCACAGCTTAATGTAATCTGCAAATTTTATAAGCATACTCTCCTTTCTAAGTCATTACTGAAAATACTGAATAGTTCAGGACAGACCCCTGTAGGGCCCCACTAGAAAAACCCTCTCTGTTTCATAGAGAACCATTTATAACTACTCTTTGAGTATGATCTTTCAACCAGTTATGCACCCACCTTATAGTAATTTCATAGAGACCACATTCTCCTAGTTTGCTTATGGGCATGTCATATAACACTGTGTCAAAAGCCTTACTAAAATTAAGATCTATCACATCTACTGCTTCCCCAATCCATTAGGCCAGTACCCGAGTCAAAGAAGGAAATTAAGTTGGTTAGGCATGATTTGTTCTTGACAAATCCATGCTGGCTATTACTTATTGTTGTCTAGATGGTTAAAAGTTGATTGTTCAGTAATTTGTTCCAGTATCTTTCCAGGTATCAAATGTAGGCTGACTGGTTTATAATTACTCAGGTTCCCTTTATCCTCCTTTCTAAAGATAGGTAGGATGTTTGCCCTTCTCCAATACTCTGTGACCTCATCTGTCTGCTCTATGAGTTCTCAAAGACAATCACTAATGGTTCTGAGATTGCTCCAGCTAGTTCCCAAGTACCCTAGGATGAATTTCATTAGGCCCTGCTACCCTGAATACATCTAATTTAGCTAAATATTATTTACCCTGCTCTGAAATCTGTTTCTCCCCCATGTTAATATTAATTATGTTGAGTATCTGGTCACCACTAACATTTTTAAGTAAAGACTAAAGAAAAATAGGCATTAAACCTCACAACCTTCTTAATGTCACCCATTATTAGTTTTCCTTCCCTGATTAGGAGTGGATATTATATATAAATACACAAAAATGTATATAATATATATAAAAATGTGCCCACACATACACCCTCACCAGTCTAAGCAGAGGTTCTGAGAGGTTCCAAGGGCTAGTCTACACCAGCAGCACTTTAACGTGGCTTGCGTGGTCATGGCACAGTGACCCAGAGCTTTGAAAAAAAAACACCTCCACAAGGGGCACAGCTCCCAGCCCTGGTGCACTGTCTACACTGCTGCTTTACAGCGCTGAAACTTGCTGCGCTCAGGAGGGTGTTTTTTCACACGCCTGAGAGAGAAAGTTGCAGCGCTGAAAATTGCCAGTATAGACAAGCCCTAGATAAAAATAAATGGTGAAACATTCACAATGCGGCAGTTACCCTCATCTGATAACTACCATGGCTGAGCAAGTTTATTTTTCCAACCACTCCTTCCCCTGGCCAAGTCTCCACTTCAGGTGCTATAATCCAGCCTCTGGGTGGCTTTTTTCCAAAGACCAGAGGCAGGCCCAGGAGAAAGGATAAAGCCCCTCCCCAAATCCCCTTCTGGACCAGAATCAGACGGTGACACTTTTCCAGAGTAGCCTTGTGGTACTTTGCTTCCTCCTCTTACGTCTCACCGATCCCTGCACCAATCAGTGGGCGGCACCTCAGTATGGCTGGCTGCGCACTTAAATGCGCCCCCACCCCCCAAGATGTGGCTGCGTTTCACTGGTGGGCGAAGAAACTCCCTACCAGAGAGACAGGGTGTAAGAGCCGGGAAACCCTTTGCCAGCTCTGAGGAGCAGGGCTTAGCTACACGGCAGCTGACTCTGCGAGGGACCGTATCCAACGGGGCTCCCTGGGGGAGGGGAACTAGCCCCCTTCCCTCCATGGCCAGGCTGCTCTCCTCGCGCACGTTCGAGCCCAGGCACTGGGTGCAGCGAGGAGCGAGCCAAGCAGGAGCCCGGCCCGGGAGCGAGGCAGTCCCCGCAGGGATGCGCTCCCGCCGCCGGGGAAGGGCAAGGCGGGGCGGGGCGGGCCAGCCCCGCAGAGCGGCGGCCCGGAGACTCGCTCACCTTTCTCCGCCGCTCGCAGGGCGCCACGGCCCGCTCGCTCCTGGGGCACAGCCCGGCCGGCAGCACCGTCCCGGCTCTCGGCAACCTCCCCGCGGCCCGGAGGAAGGGGCGGCTGCGGCTGGCGGCGCGGCGGCCGGAGCAGGAAGCAGGGCGAGGGGAGCCTGCCAATGAACGGGGAGGGAGCGGAGCGCTCCCAGGCAGGTTGGGCAGCTCCCTCCGCCCCTCCGGGCACCAGCCGGCTCCACGCCCACGCTGCTGCCCCCTGGCCGGGCCCCACGCGCGGTCTGTCGCACCCTCGCGGGACAGAGACAGCAGCCGGGGCTCCCCCCACGCGCCCGCTGCAGAGGCAGCCCCCGTGCCACAGCCGCCGCCTCCCACCCCGTTGCACCAGCCTAGGGGAGCCGTGCAGACGTTGAGGCCCGGCCACATCTTCACCACCCCGGCCACCTAGTAGCAGGAAATGGGAGGAAACCTTCCCATCTGCCCCCTAGCACCACCACAACGCCAGAGGAGGACCTCGGCGACACCAACGCCAGAGATAGGAACTGGCCGGTCAACCCGCACACCTCATCTGGACCTGGACCTGGACCTGGACCTACGCAATCATGCATCAACTGGGATAAATAAATAATAAAGCAAATAGTGTATGACTGAGCAAAATGGCAAGCAGTGGCAAGTGACAGGTTTCAGAGTAGCAGCCGTGTTAGTCTGTATTCCCAAAAAGAAAAGGAGGACTTGTGGCACCTTAGAGACTAATCAATTTACTTGAGCATAAGCTTTCATGAGCTACAGCTCACTTCGTCGGATGCATACTGTGGAAAGTGTAGATTGTGTGTATAAAAGATCTTCTACACTTTCCACAGTATGCATCCAATGAAGTGAGCTGTAGCTCACGAAAGCTTATGCTCAAATAAATTGGTTAGTCTCTAAGGTGCCACAAGTACTCCTTTTCTAGTGGCAAGTGAGAACGTGTCACACTTCCAATTGACATAAAGCTAGAAATATTTTAAAAACTAGACAATGCCATTGTGTTAGCCTCAGCCACATAGCAGTAGAATAGGGTATCAGGAAAGCAACCATCATTGATATTTGGAAAAGCCAGGAAAAAATAAAGCAATTTTCAAAAGACTCCAAAGACAGTGGAGCAGTAAAAAGCAGCTGTATTTACTCAAAGCTGCTGATTTTGATAGGGCAATGCAGCTGTGATTTGCAAGAGCGAGATCAAAAGGCACTACTATAACCGGTGTGATAGTAACAAACAAGGCCAAGTAATCTACTGAGAAATGTATCCAGACAAAGGTGAGAACAATTTTAAAGCAAGCAAGGGTGGCATGGAATACAGCAGTTGGGGATGCAAGGAGTCTCTGACAGCTGACTCGAATGCCACTGGTGAATTTAAAAACACTTTCAAATCATTTATTGAACAGCATGAACTTACCCAGGACTGTGTTTAACTGTGACAAGTTGGGCCGGTACTCACGCCTGCTTCCAAACAAGACTCTGGTAGATAGTTCAGAAAAACAGCAAAGAATTTCAAATCCAGTAAAGATGGGGTCACAATGATGGCTCCCTTTGGTGTTTGTTCACAAAAGTCTGCTTTGCAGACATCACTATGTCAGCTCTACCAGTCCATTACTACAGCCAGCGCTGTGCTTGGATGGATAAAGGCATTTTTACCAACTGTTTTTTAAAAAACTTTGTTCCACTTGTAAAAGACTACCTTATGTCCAAATCTTTACCTAGCTGAGCTGTGCTACTGATCAATAATGCTCCATCTCACCCTGCCATTGAAAATCTATTAATGGAAGCATTTGGTATTTGTTTTTGCCACCAAACATCACAAATGGTTCAGCCAATGGACCAAGGCATTCTGGCAAACATGAAACATAGATACAAGTGAAACCTTATGGCAATTATTACTGGGATCAATGCGATTTGAATCTTACAGATTTTTGTAAACAGCTGACAATCAAAGATGCTGTCAGCAAAGATGCTGACATGTGTGCAAATCCTGGAGTGAGATTGGCTCTGAGTCTTTGAGACGCTAGTGGAATAAACTTTGGCCATGTATTGATAACACTGAACCTGATAATTGGGAAAACAATGATCAGATGGAAATAAAGCAACTAAATTTTTCTGAAGAGTGACATCTTTTGGATATCACCACGGAGGAACAGGAAGGAATGGCTAAACGCAGATAAATATGAGCATGGACACCCTATTCTTAGCAACCATGAGATAATTGAATTGGTACGTGAAACAGCACAGAGAAATGGACAGTGACATTGATAGTGACAAGAAGGAGGGGGAGAAACACCAAGGGGATCCCACACATGCAAGCAGAAGAGTACTTCGCTGCCTGTTCAAGCGATTGAAGACAACAACCTGAAGCCACACCAATGAACCTAATGATGGGTCAAGAGCTATGCACCTTAGCAGCAAAAAAGCCTGTTAGTAACCTCAAGCAGAGTACCATTGAAGATTTTTTCAAGTCTGCGTAGTTTATCCTGTAGTACTTAAGCAGGAAAGTTAAGTTTGGATGCTTATTTTTAATTGTCATTATAAAGACTAGTGCTGGTGTGTTTTACTGCAGCATTTTTTTTAGTGCTATTTGAATGGACATTAAAATCGGTGGGCTTCTGGGTTGGCATTTTTTTTCATGGATAACAAATACTAAAAAGAAGAAAGAGGATTACTTAAAATTGATATACAGTACTATGTTAAATGTAAACTACTAAAAAAAATAGAGAAAGTTTAAAAAAAGATTTGACAAAATAAGGAAACTATTTCTGTGCTTGTTTCGTTTAAATTAAGATGGTCGAAAGCAGCATTTTTCTTCTACATAACAAAGTTTCAAAACTGTATTAAGTCCATGTTCAGTTGTAAACTTTTGAAAGATCAACCATAACGTTTTGTTCAGAGTTACAAACATTTCAGAATTATGAACAACCTCCATTCCCAAGGTGTTCATAAATCTGAGGTTCTACCGTAGTTTTATCTTTGGATGCCCTGGGGGCAGGATCCAGAATGGGAGGCCCTGTGGGAGGTTTTGCAGGGTGATCTCAACCTGTTTGTGCTGTGCCCCACATGCCAGGTCCCAATGCCACTCACTCAAATTTGGCTGAAGCCACCCCGCCATCTTCATAGTGGAGCAGACGGGCCAAACATGAGTGGCACTGTGACCCTGTGCACTAGCTTACAATGCCTGGAGCGGGGAGCTGGGCCCACCCACCACAGGACAGAAGCTGCCACTGTGGGGTAGTTTTGTTTTGTTTGTTTGATTTCATTTTACAAGTTATTTTTCACAAATGCAAAAGAACACGAAATAAAATGAAAAACAAGGGGTCTATCTATTTACCTTCCAAAGTGACACAGACCATGGGCAGTAGCCATGGGCGTTTCACCATATTCCCCCACCAAGTCTCCAATATCACTTCCTTTATCAATCTCTGAGTTCTCCAGTCACCCAAGTCCCACCACTTTATTTGTAAACAATATTTCTTTTGAATATTGTGGCCACTGTACAGATGTGAGTTCAACTGTATCAAATTCACGTTTTAAAAGTTCACATTTATCCCTGTTAAGTCACCAGCCAGCACTATACCATAGCCCGTATTTGTGTTCCTTTGACCCACATTTTTACCCCAACTAGCATAGACTGGAAAAGACAGAAGTGAAGATAACTAGCTGCTTAGGCCCACATTTTTGATAATGGCCATTGATTTTGAATGCCTCAGTATCTGGATGCCCAAACTGAAACACTCATGTCTGAAAAGTTCAGTACCTAAAAAAACAGAGGTGCCCATAATTAGAGGCCACTTTTTAAAAATTCACATTTCCTTTACAAATTTCCATATTGGTGCAGCTTATTATTTTCTTACTTAACATCTTGAATTAGTTCACACATTTTGAAAATTATTATGTAGTTATATAATATTTTCCATTACTTTGGAATTCACCCTTACTTCAAGTCTGTAAGCCATAGGAAAGGGGATCAGTTACTAACTATGTTGTGCTAGTTATAAATGTTTTTCTTCATCCTGCATTCCTCTTTCAAACAGGGACAAAAGAAATAGAACAGCAGAGGGAAAGTAGTTTATCAAGGTACTGCAACACATCCTTTTACAGACAATGAAGTACATGGAAAAGTTTGAAGATTAGTGACAGAAGTAATTATTGAGAGACAAAATATCCAATAATGGATTTTATGCAGAAGATTTAGTAAAAAGAATGCAATTTCTACCTGAACAAAGAGTAAAAACTTAACAAAAAAAAGCTCGTTCTGCAGCTCCTAGCATCAAAAAGTCTGACGTTTGTTGGGAAGGAGGAGAATGATGTATAATCAAACCTTCTCATGCAGCCACTTGTACTATCCCATAGCAACTAAAGCTACAGCAAACATGTTTGCACATGTGTAATTTTACTCATGTAAGTAATCCCATTAATGTCAATGGAAAAGTGTTTGCAGAATTGGGACCTAAATGTCCTGCATTACATTTTAAAAAAGAGGCATCAACCTGTGAAGAGGAAGAGCGATCTTGCTGTCTGAGTGAAGGAATCTCTGCTATCCTAGTCCTCCTGGCTCCTATTAGAAATATTTTATGCTTAGGGTGGGCATATACTCTCAATCAATATAAATAAGTCTTGTCAGTTTCACTGTGGCCCACAGGGTTCTGAACACCAGCAATCAAACTATTCAGATACATGTCAATTTCATTTTGTAGCTGCTTGGGAAAACTATGAGGAGCAGGAGAAGCATTGGAGCTTTCTGTCTACAGATTCAGGAACAGAACACTGCATCAGTTTACATTTGGTAGGTTACCCTCACAATCAAAGGCTGGAAGCAATTATTTTTAAAATTCTTCAGAAAGTGATGTGTTAGGCTGCGGGCTCACCACAGAATGTTTCCTAGTTGCAATAGTGAGTGGGAGTGTGGCTTTTTCAAACACCTGTAGTAATCATTTATCATTAGCACCTATGTAGTGCTAGCATCTTCAAAGTGCTGTACAAAAGATGTCATAATTAGGATCCATTGACTGGATAATCTAATATACAATGCAAGTGTTTCTTAAATAAAGGGATATTCATGTTCTCGGCTTATATTCATAAAAGAGTGAAGTGGTTTCATGTAGTATGCAAAGCGATAATGTATTTCCAGTATGAAGGCACTGAGAGACTGTTTTAGTGAAAAGAAAAGGAGTACTTGTGGCACCTTAGAGACTAACCAATTTATTTGAGCATAAGCTTTCGTGAGCTACAGCTCACTCTTTGAATGCTGCAGTATGGTACATTTGTAGTCAAAGAGATTTTTCATGATTTGCAATAGAAATTATGCATTAAAAGTTTTCCATACAGGTAACAAAATTGTACAAGCAACTTCCTTGCAAAAGTTAGGATCTTTTTTTTTAAAGCAACAACTGTTCTTCATTCTCAGGAAGAATTAGGAAAGAAAGGGTTTTCCAGACCTTGAACAAATGTGTTGATAGGGCTGAAATTAAGCCTGCCCTAAGAACAAAAACTGAATCTGATCTTAGAATATTAACGCAAAATCCTAGCTCTTCCACTGAGCGTTCACCACCATCAAAGCCAGTCTGCCATTTTGTCAGCACAGTTGCACATATGTACAGCTTCATAGATTTTAAGGGCAGAAGTACTACTGTGATAATCTAGTCTGACCTCTTGCATGACACAGTCCATAAGATTTCATGTGTTAATTCCTCCTTCAAGTTCAATAGCTGCACTTGAACTAGAGCATATTGTTTGAATTAAAGCATCTTGCTTTAAACATTACCAGTAATGGAGAATCCACCACAACCCTTGGTAACATTTTCCAATGATTAATTACCCTTACAGTTAAAAAAAAAAAGTGCCTTATTTCTAGTCTGAATTTTTTTAACTTCAACTTCCAGCCATTAGATCTTGTTATGCCTTTGTCTGATCGATTGAAGAGTCTTCTATTATGAAATTTCTTTTTCTTATGTAGGTACTTATAGACTGATCAAGTCACTCCCTTAACTTTCTCTTTAATAAACTAAGCAGATTGAGCTCCGTAAGTCTTTCACTTTAAGGTATGTTTTTGGATCCTTTAATCATTCTCACAGGTCTTCTCTGAACCCCCTCCAATTTTTGAACATCCTTCTTGAATTATGGACACCAGAACTGGACATATTATTTCAATAATGGTCATACAAGTGTCAAATACAGAGGTACAATAACCTCTCTACTCCTGTTTATACATCCAAGGATTGCATTAGTCCTTTTGATCACAGTGTTGCACTTATGATGTTCAGCACGTTATCCACCATGACCTTCAAGTATTCCTATTGTCCCTTGTTTCCCAGGATAGACAGTATTCTGAAAGTATCACCTATGTTCTTTGTTAATAGATTTATGATCTTATACTGAAAATGCTTATTGTTTGCCTGCATCCAGTTAACCAATTTATCCACATTGCTCTATATCAGTGACCTGTCCTCTTCATTATTTACCAATCCCCCAATCTTTATGTCATCTGCAAAGTTTGTCAGCATTGAATACTAAATAGTGTCCAGCCAAGAACCAATTCCTGTGGGACTCCCCTAGAAACACAGCCACTCTTCAATGATTTTGTTCCTTAAAAAAGCATGTAACTTTACAAGAATCCTGTTCTTTGAGGTACAATGCGCATTCACATCCATAACCCAAGACAAAGTTATGTGTAAATTTTATTCCTATCATTCTTGACAGTACCTTTAAGATACATAATCTCCAAGTAAAAACTCTTATCAAATGTATTATTCACAAAGTCAAAGTTTGACCTACAGTAGTTTATAATCAATATTATCTGATAAAAAAGTTGTCTGGGATGTAATGATCAAGGTTGTTCAGAGTTTTATTAATTTAGCACCTGATTAGCAATAAATTCATTAAGCAAAAAAATGGATCCAATCCTGGCCCACTTACATCCATAAGAAAACTCTAATATTGACTTCAAAAAGCACAGGATCAGACCCTGTATTTTGGTGCTGCTTTTGCAGATATTATTCTGAGAGCCAAACTAGCATCATCCTTCCTCAATAGCCACTTTTCCCCATATAAGTCACCAATTACTTATGATTGGGCTGAAGAGCAGTAGGGTATAGTTTACACTTTTATTCTATTTTAAAATTGTAAACATAATTTGCATATAAAATTGTAGATAGTTTTATTAGATCCCTTCCCTGTTCTTCCTATATTGCTTACTGTCTTGGGCCTCAATCCTGCAAAGACTATTACACATGCTTAACTTTAAGCACATGCACAAGTCTTTGCAGCTTAGGGACCTTGGTCTGTAAGCTCTCTGGAACTGGGACTACATCTTACTATGTTTCAGAGTAGCAGCCGTGTTAGTCTGAATCCACACAAAGAAAAGGAGGACTTGTGGCACCTTAGAGACTAATAAATTTAGTTGAGCATAAGCTTCCGTGAGCTACTGCTTACTTCATTGGATGCATCCGATGAAGTGAGCTGTAGCTCACGAAAGCTTATGTTCAACTAAATTGGTTAGTCTCTAAGGTGCCACAAGTCCTCCTTCATCTTACTATATGCGTGTGCAGTTTCTAGCACAATGGGACCTCATTCCTGATTGAGGACTTTTAGGTGCTATTGCAATACAAATATAATAAACAAAAGTGTCAAGATATGTTCCGATAGTATATGGGCCAGGTTTTCAGCTGGTGTAAGTCAGCTACACCAGCTGAAGATCTGTCAAAAACTTTATTGATATAAGAAAAACCTGTTGATTTTATCTATGCTAGATGAAGAAGGACAAAAGGTCACAGGTGAAAACCCAGCCCATTGAAGTCAATGCGAGTTTTACCATTGCTTTCAATGTGGACAGGATTTCATGCCACATTTTCAAGATGATAAAAGAAAGAAGAAGGGGGAAAAAATCAAAGACGATTAAAATGTATTACTTGCTGGCAACCCTTTTAACTTGTTTTAACTTAGCATTGTACCCTTCAACAGCATGTGTTTGTTTGGGAAAGCACAGGGAACACTGTGTTCTTTTAAAATTGTATTCTTAAGCATCCTTTGGGGCCAGTAGGAACAGAACTCCTAATGTTGTTAATGCTAATATGAAACACATCAGCAGGCTGGGCTGGAAAGTCATGACTGTTAGCAATAAAAAGTGGACAGGTAATTGCTTATATGTGACCTCCACAGCATTAAACTGAGGCACACATGAGGGAGCCTCACCCTCAACCCTAGAGAGCACTGCCGTTCACAAAGGATCCAAGGGTATACATCAAAACACTATGTAATCAGGTGCGTGGCATGGGCTGTACTCCCAAAATGATTACATCCAGAAGTTTGTGTAAGCATGGTTGAGCACTTGTAATTCTCAGGAGCAAGACACCTGCAATTATATTCCATGTACAAATCAAAACCATGCACTTAAACTAGTGCAAGATTGTTAATATGCATCAGTAACTTATAGGATGTGGAGAACAAAATAACTGAATCAGTAATCAATCGATTGTTTCCCATTTCTTTCACATTGGTTAGAACATGATGCGTGATAATTGCAATATGTAGGAGATATATCAGGGAAACCAGGGTGCACTCACATAGAAGTGCCAAAAGACAGCAGAGTGGTGATGGATCAAAGAGTATTTTCTATTCAGAAGAGGCAGAGCAATTTCACTACATAAAAGCAAAGCTTTTATCAACGTTTATCACTTGCTGGGAACACATTGGCATTGAACACAAGCCTTTATTACACGAATTCTCAGTGACACTTCTAGGACATACTGTAACTTTAACAAACATTAGGTATAGAGTATAATAAATGCCTCTGATGGATTTAGAGCTGCCAGTAATAATTTATTAATATTGTATCTTGACCGAGTTATTGCTGTTTACTGCCTGCATATATTGAGTTAATTCAGTGCTGGTTAGTCAGAAAAAGCACCTAGGAAGAGGGAGGTGAATCCTGAGAGGCCCCTTTCTGAAAAAACACTTGAGGGACAATGCAGAACCATTTCCTTTTATATGCTGGCCCTGCTGGACCTGTCAGACAGGTTTTCCTGAGGAGAAACTCAGTCTCTGTGAGGGGAGGGGAGGGGAAATCAAAAGCCTCAGGAGGTTTGAAGGACAGACATTCTTGAGAGAAGGGAGCTAGACAGTTGGAGGGAACTGATTCCCTCAAGAGACTGCCAGAAGTTGGAAATGTCTTGAGAAAGATTAGCCTCCATTTCAAGATAGATATGCATGTAAGCCTTTTGAGTTTTTTTAAAGCCCGTTCTCTTCTGCTTTGCTGTTCCTTCTGATAAAACAGTACTTTGCTTTAAGAAGACTGTTTAGGGTCACTGTATTCACTGCTGGTCACAGCACCCGAAGGCAAGACTAGGAGGTACTGAGTCCAGTGAAACTAGTTGGGGGTAAGCACAGTTGGTACACAGGATTCTATAGCCTAGCATTTGGTGTAAGAGTGGAAGAATCATGATTCACCCAAGTGACCCTTACCTCATTTATTTTAGAAGTTGTAAGATTTGTAGTGAATGAGGCAGGGGACTGCAGGAAGAGAACACATGGTCTCCTGTTTAGGACAGTTGAATGCCACCCTGGAAAATTGGATTCTATCCCCACACCAAACTTTTCACAGCTAGTCACTTCTACATGTAATTAATGAGAGAGAACCCTGAACATCAGTCTCTTGTTTCTCTAGTTTACAATCTCAAACATTCTTTACTAACTTTCAGTCTACATTTCCTAGCTCTTGAACAGACTTTCCTTCCAGGATTAGTTGAAATTTCTTCAGTAACTTGGAGAAAATGGCTGAAGTCCTGTTTGTTTAAGGGTCCAATACAACTCCTGTTGAAGTTGATTGAGGTCCTTCCACCAGCTACCAAAGGAAGTGGATCAGACACTAAATCAGCTCATGTATGCTCTATTTTAATGATAAAGTAACTCCTCACTTCACATCGTCCTGGTTAACATTGTTTCATTGTTACGTCACTGATCTATTAGAGAACATGCTTGTTTAAAGCTGCACAATGCTCCCTTATAACGCTGTTTGGCAGCCACCTGCTTTGTCCACTGCTTGCAGGAAGAGCAGCCCGTTGGAGCTAGCTGGTGGGGGCTTGGAACCAAGGTAGGTCGGCAGCCCCCAATCAGCTCCCCTAAGTTCCCTGTGCGGGAATCGCCCAGCAGGCTATCAACTGCGGGGCAATTCAGATGTCCCTCCGCCCCTGCTGTGTGCTGCTCCTGTCCTCTGCCTTGGAGCTGCTCCCGGGAGCCTCCTGCTTGCTGTGCAGGGAATGGGGGGGAAGAGGAATGCTGATGTCAGGGTGTCCCTCTCCCCCTGCTCCTGCCCCCTGCTCCTGTACCCCATCTCCACAGAGCAGGGGGGGACATGACATGGCTCAGGATGGAGGGAGCTCGCTAGCAACAGCTGCTGTCCCTACTTGTTGATCTACTTAAAAAGGCAATGTACTTAGAGTGCGGTCAGCGTACTTAAAGGGGCAATGCGTCTCTCTCTCTCTCTCTCAGACACACACACACAGTGTGTGTCTCTGTCTTACACCCCCTGGCACTTTGGAAGGTGGAGGGAGTGGTGCACTCCAGTGGGATACGGTGGGTTCATCAGCATGGGTTCAGTTTCTGCAGGGAATGTTTGCAGCCACTGTCATGTGTCTATTGTGACTCCTCCCTCCATTCATGCTGCCTTGTAGAGTGTGAGGCTACATTAACAACGTGTTAACCCTTGAGGGCTCAGCCGAGTGCTAGTTCATCATTTAGCAGTGAGGCATTCCCTGGGAAATATCCTACTCTCTTCCACCCTCTGACTCCACCACCTCAACCAAGTTTCACAATCATCATTGCTGTGTACAGTATTAAATTATTTGTTTAAAACTTATTCTCTCTCTCTCTGTCTCTCTAATGTCTTTCGTCTGGCGAAAAAAGTTTCCCTGGAACCTAACTCTCCCCCCCCCCCAATTTACATTAATTTTTATGGGGAAATTGGATTTGCTTAACATCGTTTTGCTTAAAGTAGCATTTTTCAGGAACATAACTACAACGTTAAGTGAGGAGTTACTGTAAAATGTGTTGCGTTGATACAGGTATGCAACTCATATGAGGAAGATGGAATATTTAACTGAAAATCAAGGTGTTCATCTGGATCCAGGGGTTTGCAGAATACCTGTTAAAATATGCAATGTGCAGATATGGTTGCCGCTCCTTATGAAAATTGCATGATCTCTCTCTCTCTTTTTTTAGTCAAAAGACAGTTTTTTACTGACACAGCACAGGAAGAATTCTCATGCATGTCTCTGCTACTTACACTAGAGACTGCTCAAAAGTGAAGGTATTAAATCACCTAAAGAAAAGTTAGACAAAAGGCAGGAAGCAGGATTCATGCCTCCCTGCAGTCAGCAATTTCTAACTTTTATAACAATGTATCACTCCCTCTCCCAATCCAAATCTTTGTTTTGTGTAGTGTTCAGGTTGCTCAAGTGTAAATCCCACGAACACTAAAAAATCAAGGCAATCATAGGTTTAATGTAAGTGTGACATGCAAGAAATTAATCTTTATTCCCTGGCCCCAGACACCTAACATCAGTCAGGATTTTAAAAGGTCAATACTAGTTGTGACACTGGCAGATCAGATGCCAGCTCAAGCCAAGGCCCCTAAGCCTCACTGAACACTGACATATGCATAGCCAGAAACCAGCCTGGCTCACCTGCGTGTTAGCATTGTTAAAATAGATGTTACCTTTATAAGAATGTGTTTAGTATTTAGACTTGATAAAATGCTCATAGGATGCGGCATGTATTGATCTCACCTATAACACCTGGACCCCCATGATATAAAGTTATATTGAGTGTTTGCATTGTAAACTTCTGTAACTGCGTAACTCACCAACCAGGAAAGAAGAATGAAATAATGTAAAGGGCTGGTCTTGCACACCAAAGGGTCCTTGAACCCAAATGAGCCATTGTGAAACATCACAGGACAAAGACTTTGTTGCTTGCCCCCCCAAGACCCATGAAGAAGAGGTGGCTGCAAACACTTGTCCCATCACAATGTGAACTCTGGAGAAAGGGAATAAAAAATCCCTGACCAGAAGAAAATGGGTCACTATGCTGCTTGGAATTTGGATAGGGCAGTATTTGTTAGCATAAGTAAAAAGAAAAGGAGTACTTGTGGCACCTTAGAGACTAACAAATTTATTTGAGCATAAGCTTTCGTGAGCTACAGCTCACTTCATCAGAATATGAAGTGAGCTGTAGCTCACGAAAGCTTATGCTCAAATAAATTTGTTAGTCTCTAAGGTGCCACAAGTACTCCTTTTCTTTTTGTGAATACAGACTAACATGGCTGCTACTCTGTAAGCATAAGTAGTAATCCCCAAGCTGCTTGGCATGGGTTAGCTTCAAAGGACATAGAAAGCTTGCATATTGGAGCCATTTCTAATTCCTTTTAGAACCTAAGACTAATTCATTTGTGTGTATATGTTTACCTGCTTTAACATTGTAAATAACTCTAATTTCTTCTTCTTCGTTAATAAATCATTAGTTAGTTTATTATAGGATTGGCTACAAGCATCTTTGGTGTGAGGTCTAAGGTGCAATTGACCTGGGATAAGTGACTGATCCTTTGGGACTGGAAGTAACCTGAATATTGTTGTGATTTTTGGTGAAAGGGACCATCTATCATAAAGGCAGGTTTGCCTGCGTGGCAAGATA
The DNA here is from genome assembly GCF_965140285.1 of Lepidochelys kempii. Classification (NCBI taxonomy): domain Eukaryota; kingdom Metazoa; phylum Chordata; order Testudines; family Cheloniidae; genus Lepidochelys; species Lepidochelys kempii. The sequence continues at coordinate 91,103,805 of NC_136384.1, read as the reverse complement.
AACTCGAGACCCAAGGGGACTGTCTGTGACTCCAAGCACTATAGCAGACTAACCACAAGGAGTTCATACTTGTTACTTACCACAGAATCATAGAATCATAGAATATCAGGGTTGGAAGGGACCTCAGGAGGTCATCTAGTCCAACCCCCTGCTCAAAGCAGGACCAATCCCCAATTAAATCATCCCAGCCAGGGCTTTGTCAAGCCTGACCTTAAAAACTTCTAAGGAAGGAGATTCTACCACCTCCCTAGGTAACGCATTCCAGTGTTTCACCACCCTCTTAGTGAAAAAGATTTTCCTAATATCCAACCTAAACCTCCCCCACTGCAACTTGAGACCATTACTCCTTGTCCTGTCCTCTTCTACCACTGAGAATAGTCTAGAACCATCCTCTCTGGAACCACCTCTCAGGTAGTTGAAAGCAGCTATCAAATCCCCCCTCATTCTTCTCTTCTGCAGACTAAACAATCCCAGTTCCCTCAGCCTCTCCTCATAAGTCATGTGTTCCAGATCCCTAATCATTTTTGTTGTCCTTCGCTGGACTCTCTCCAATTTATCCACATCCTTCTTGTAGTGTGGGGTCCAAAACTGGACACAGTACTCCTGATGAGGCCTCACCAATGTCGAACAGAGGGGAACGATCACGTCCCTCGATCTGCTTGCTATGCCCCTACTTATACATCCCAAAATGCCACTGGCTTTCTTGGCAACAAGGGCATACTGCTGACTCATATCCAGCTTCTCGTCCACTGTCACCCCTAGGTCCTTTTCCGCAGAACTGCTGCTTAGCTATTCGGTCCCTAGTCTGTAGCTGTGCATTGGGTTCTTCCGTCCTAAGTGCAGGACCCTGCACTTATCCTTATTGAACCTCATCAGATTTCTTTTGGCCCAATCCTACAATTTGTCTAGGTCCCTCTGTATCCTATCCCTGCCCTCCAGCGTATCTACCACTCCTCCTAGTTTAGTATCATCCGCAAATTTGCTGAGAGTGCAATCCACACCATCCTCCAGATCATTTATGAAGATATTGAACAAAACCGGCCCCAGGACCGACCGCTGGGGCACTCCACTTGACACCGGCTGCCAACTAGACATGGAGCCATTGATCACTACCCGTTGAGCCCGACAATCTAGCCAACTTTCTACCCACCTTATAGTGCATTCATCCAGCCCATACTTCTTTAACTTGCTGACAAGAATACTGTGGGAGACCATGTCAAAAGCTTTGCTAAAGTCAAGAAACAATACATCCACTGCTTTCCCTTCATCCACAGAACCAGTAATCTCATCATAGAAGGTGATTAGATTAGTCAGGCATGACCTTCCCTTGGTGAATCCATGCTGACTGTTCCTGATCACTTTCCTCTCATGTAAGTGCTTCAGGATTGATTCTTTGAGGACCTGCTCCATGATTTTTCCAGGGACTGAGGTGAGGCTGACGGGCCTGTAGTTCCCAGGATCCTCCTTCTTCCCTTTTTTAAAGATTGGCACTACATTAGCCTTTTTCCAGTCATCTGGGACTTCCCCCGTTCGCCACGAGTTTTCAAAGATAATGGCCAATGGTTCTGCAATCACAGCCGCCAATTCCTTTAGCACTCTCGGATGCAACTCGTCCGGCCCCATGGACTTGTGCACGTCCAGCTTTTCTAAATAGTCCCTAACCACCTCTTTCTTCACAGAGGGCTGGCCATCTACTCCCCATGTTGTGATGCCCAGCTCAGCAGTCTGGGAGCTGACCTTTGTTGGTGAAATCTAAGTACAGAACTCACAACCAGTTTGGAATTTGTGCCCTGCTTCTTGACAGTCTGCCCTGAGGTTGGCACTCATGTTCATGAGCTACTCCAGACAGTTTGACACTTGTCACATGAGACAGTGCCTACTAATTCAAGTGATTATTGTTAGAAACAGCTAAGGCAGCCTGCATTCACATGCCTAAAACACAAACATATAATCATCAAATATATAAATTAGTTGTGATCAGCATTATGGTTAACATATATGTCAACTCAGCAAGCTTGAGGTCCTAAGCTGGTAACCCTACCAGAGGTCTGAGCTTGGACATCAGATAATCATGCTAGAGGTACTGAGCCATTAGCCTCTTAGAACTCTGGAGTTACGCATAAAACTAGCAAGATGGAGGTGATCTAATGACATCACAGAAGGTTATAGCCCAATATAAACTACACTGAAGCATGTGTTTAGCCATCACTGTGGCAAGACAGAGGTGCTGAGCCAGTGAACTTAAGCATCTCTTAAGACATGACTATTAGGCTTTTACTCCAGGAACCAATTCTTGACATCAGGAATCTCATTAATTAGCATCCATAGTCACTGATCTTCCTTTCACAGATCATAGAGAACATGCAGCTTTTAAACCTGGGAATGGCACAGGAACTCAGCTTATCTTAATGCTGGATATCTGCTCTTTGTGACAGGAAGACCAAGTGTCCATGATGATTTTTAGATCTAACAGCTACCTTCAACATCAGTGCCTGTGAGGTGCTCTTGACATACCTATCTTTATAGGTGTGTGTACTGGTAAAGTCTATAATGTGCTATACCTATCCTTCAACCATCACCCTCCTCTCTCTCTCTCCCTCTCTCCCACACACAAACCCCCTCACCATCTCCCCCAACACCCTTGAATATCCCTTCTCAACCCCTGGATCTCATGAACTTCAATGAAGTTGTTTGGTAAGATGGTCTCATTAGATAATGATTCTGAAATGTGTGCCAAAAGGATATTTTTGCCCATAAAGAAAATACAGTCAAATTAAGCAAAGATTCCATATTACAACAATGTACTGAAGCACTTGATTTCAATTAGTCTCTAAGGCGCCACAAGTACTCCTTTTCTTTTTGCGAATACAGACTAACACGGCTGTTACTCTGAAACCTAACATTATGTTTGTAGGCCAAAATTTGACTTACCTTAAAAACTTGTATTTTATATTCTAGGCATCTGAAATATCTGTAAAGCCAGCAACAGAATATTAATGGGCAGGAGTAATCTTAGTTGAACATAAGAACATAAGAATGGCCATACTGGGTCATACCAAAGGTTCATCTAGCCCAGTATCCTGTATTCCGAGAGTCGCCAATGCCAGGTGCCCCAGAGGGAATGAACAGAACAGGTAATCACCAAGTGATCCATCCCCTGTTGCCCATTCCCAGCTTCTAGCAAACAGAGGCTAGGGACACCATCTCTGTCCATCCTGGCTAATAATCATTGATGGACCTATCTTCCATAAACTTATCTAGTTCTTTTTTGAACCCTGTTATAGTCTTGGCCTTCACAACATTCTCTGGCAAGGAGTTCCACAGGCTGACTGTGCATTGTGTGAAAAAATACTTCCTTTTGTTTGTTTTAAACCTGCTGCCTATTAATTTCATTCGGTGACCTCTAGTTCTTGTGATGGGTTCAATCACAAAAATCCCCTTGGGATTGTCAACTGACGTGCCAAAACTATTTCTGCTCCTGCTTTCCCTGCCAGCTTGGGACTCCAGCACCCTGTTTTGCTGAGCCAGACAAGCCAGTCTACTCCAACCCAGACCCAGGGTCTGAACCATGTGCCCCAAAGTTGCAGACTTAACTGAAAGCAATTTAAGAAATGTTCCTGTCTTTAACACTCAGATGCCCAACTCCTAATGGATGGTGTATAAACCTTATACAGGGTAAACTCATAAATTGTTCGCCCTCTATAACACTGATAGAGATATGCACAGCTGTTTGCCCCTCCCAGGTATTAATACATACTCTGGGTTAATTAATAAGTAAAAAGTGATTTTATTAAATACAGAAAGTGGGATTTAAGTGGTTCCATGTAGTAACAGACAGAACAAAGTGAATTACCAAGTAAAATAAAATAAAACATGCAAATCTAAGTCTAGTACAGTAATAAAACTGAATACAGATAAAATCTCACCTTCAGAGATGTTTCAATAAGTTTCTTTCACAGACTGGATGCCTTCCTAGTCTGGGCACAATCCTTTCCCCTGGTACAGCCCTTGTTCCAGCTCAGGTGGTAGCTAGGGGATTTCTCATGATGGCTGCCCCTTTGTTCTGTTCCACCCACTTATATATCTTTTGCATAAGGCAGGAATCCTTTGTCCCTCTCTGGGATCTCTCCCCTCCTTCTCAATGGAAAAACACCAGGTTAAAGATAGATTCCAGTTCAGGTGACATGTAAGACTTCATTACCCACTTGCCAGCACACAGGTATACAGGAAGACTCACAAGTAAACAGAGTTACCTACAGTCAATTGTCCTGGTTAATGGGAGCCATCAAGATTCCAAACCACCATTAATGGCCCACACTTTGCATAATTAAAATAGGCCCTCAGAGTTATATTTTATATTTCTAGTTTCAGATACAAGAATAATACATTCATACAAATAGGATGAACACATTCAGTAGATTATAAGCTTTGTAATGATACCTTACAAGAGACCTTCTGCATGAAGCATACCCCAGTTACATTATATTCATGCTCATTAGCATATTTTTATAAAGTCATATAGAGTGCAACGTCACACTTGTGTTATGAGAAGGCATAAATAACACTTCCTTTTTCACTTTCTTCACACCAGTCATGATTTTATAGACCTCAGTCTTATCCCCCATTAGTCGTCTTTTTTTCAAGCTGAAAAGTCCCAGTCTTATTAATCTCTCCTCATCTGGCAGCCGTTCTATACCCCTAACAGCTTTGTCTAACTTTGTCTAACTGAAGGAATGCCATCTCTCAAAGGACCTGGCTCCAGAGCTGAGGGCACTTAACCCTTCCCAGGAAGTACTGAGCATCTTGTAGGACCATACTTGAAAATATCCCATCCTGCCTCACCACACCAACATGACTATGAACCTAAATCCTCTTCTGTAATGTGGGCCCATCAGTGCTACCAACTGACCTACATGCACATTTAGGGCCTGATTCTGTACCTCTGATGTTAATGGGAATTTTGTCATTTTGCCATTGGGTGAAATTCTTTGGTCTATGTTATACAGGAGGTCACTCTAAATGATCATATAATTGTCCCCTCTGGCCTTGACATCTGTGAATCTACGAATCATTGACTCCAATGGGCAGAGGATTAGACCCTTGATGGAAGCTACCCCTTATATGAACTAATTAGCCTATATAATGTAGGAATTGGGGTTCAGTTATTAATTTAACTGTAGTTTTATGGTACTAATGGCATAGGAGTTAGCAGTATTATTCATTGCTTAATTCCACAGTGTGTTGGGCATTTTAATTCACTTACTCATTAAACTGGACTTATACCTAGGGGTAATGTTAAAACTAGAATTAAGTTTCTACTTGGAAGTTGGAGTCGTTGTGTGTTTAAGTAGGAATTAAAATTAGGTCACACTTTTTACTATAATTTAAAAAAAAAATTGCCTGAGTGTTTCATCCACATTCTTACAAGCCTGTGGGTTTGGAAAGGCAGGAGATTTATTTTCAGGCGATTATTTTACCAAGTTTAAAAAAAAGCCACAAACTTAAAAGATTGTTAACACAACTGTTCTACTCTAAATTTGCAAGTGTAATGTCATAATCCTCAGCAGGGACTACCAGCTGGGATGAAACCACCATGGCTTGGCATCAAAGCACAGATCTCTACCTCTTGATAGAAAAGGAGTATCTCCATTAGCTGGAACAAATAACAGGTTTTTATCCTCTGAATGGATCATCCAGTAAGGGGAGCGCAGAACCCACTTTGCATACATACTACATTGTTATATTAAGGGTGCATTTTCATGAAGTTGAGGCCCAGTTATAAATGGAATTAAAAAAAATGTACATTCTTGTGGCACTTTCTTTTACGCACACAAAGCAGGTAATTGTACCTGTTTGCACGCACAGTTGCTTGACATGTGTACACATGTGTGTCCCTGTGTGTTTGTATTTTTCCTAATATGCGAACTGCTACTGCCACTTACTGAAACTGATCTATTTGGTATATTTTTCAGTCCTTCAGACCACACTTTTGACAGCAATTTTTTACTGTGGGGCAGCAATTAAGGAAATACGTGGTCTATTTCTGGCTCTTCTATGGTCTTCTGTATACACTAATGCCAATCACCCTCTCTGTGCCTCTGTCATATGGGATAACAATGCTTTCCCACCTCACAGGGATGTTTGTAAGGCTTAAATTATTATTAGGGACAAAGTACAGATGGCCCAATCTGAGTGCACAAGGTGGGGTAAAGGTTATAATCCTTGTATCCAATCCAATCCTTGTACCCATGCAGCTACAGTCTTCTTGACCCTTACTTTCCTTACATTGAAAGACAGTCAGTGTCATGTGGCCACGATCCAGCAGAGAAGGGCAGGCTCTAAGTGATTGCACCTAGTTCTCTTTCAAAGAGGGTTACTTACCATCTTCTGTTCTGGCATGCATTGCTCAGCACTCTGGGCAGTTGTTTAATGGAAACTAATAACAGATACAGGAATCAGTTCATCACTGCCTTCAGTGTAGACAACACATTGGGTAATGGTTGATCTTTTCAGTGTCTATGTAATTCATCTGGCAGCGGTAGCCTATACTGATGCATCTCAGGATAGTGCACTGTCATTAGGATGTGCATGTTGAGCCACACCTCCTTGTATAGTCTACCTCACATAGAGCCCTCCTTATTATGTATATTGTGTGCCGCAATTCTGGAAGTGCAAGATGACCTTCCAATTGATAGGATGACTGTTTGTTAAAGCAGTCTGCCCATGAATGTGGAAGCATCGGCCTGCCTACGAAAAGTACCTATGTTGGAATTTACTATCTGTTTGTATTGTATGGTACTGTATGTATTTTGTGCATTGATATGTTCATCTTTGTGGCTGCAACCCTGTGTTTTATGGGATCTATGCCTGTGTGTGAATATTGAATTGCTTTCTCATTTAACAATAGGGGGTAATAAAAAGAGAGGCAGCCCTGCAGTTGACTAGTTCAAAGGTAAAGCAATGCATATCCGCTACAGCTGCTAGCTAATCTCCGGCAATTGTATTGAGACTGCTGCTGAGATCAATGTCAGGCCAATGCTGGCTAAGTGCCTGCGCTGACAGGTTCTATTTATCATTCATGTCACTAGTAGCCTGGAAACACTGTTTACAAGGATCTCTACATAAAATAAATTCCCAACACTCAGTTTTGCTATCATTCTCTGCAGCTCTCTATTCCTGTGCAAGTAGTTTGCTGTGAGATAATTCTCATTTCTGAATTATATTTAGTGGGCCACTTCTGCAACTTTGATTCTATTTCAGAAGCTCCAGTAGATCTACAAATGCCTGCCACATTTAAACCTTCAGGCTTATTTCTGATCTAATTTACAGCAGCAGTTACAAATTCCTGAAGAGAGCTGGCTCGAGACTGTGTTGACTCTTGGAGTGTTCCAGGAAGTCGAACATAAGCAAAAAGACCAGAGTGGGGAGCTAAGTCCTATTAGGTCTATCAACAATAGTGCGTGCTTTCATTCTCATTTGCTAATAATGTAGCACAGAATGATGTCCCTGTGATGGATCTGACAATGTCCTGCAATATCTTTGGGAGATCTTATTGAATTAAATGTAAATAGCTTTGGAGTCCATTGTATTCCAAATGCAAAGTTTATGTATTATTGTGGAATTGTATATAACTTCTATAGCGGTGAGACATGACCAGTGTAAACCCTGTGAAGTGTTGAGCATCAAAGGGCTATTTGAAACAATATGCCAGACAGGAACAAACTTATGGGACTATGACAGGGCAGCGTCCATCCGATGAAGTGAGCTGTAGCTCACGAAAGCTTATGCTCAAATAAATTGGTTAGTCTCTAAGGTGCCACAAGTACTCCTTTTCTTTTTAGAGACCACACTAAGACCTTCTTGCCTGTAAACATCCCTGTGTTGAGTATTATTCCCTCCACCAATACAGAGCACTGTCTCTACACCTTTACCGTCTGTATCTCAACTTTCTAACCCCTTCTCCAAAACAAAAGGGGGCAGGGTAAAGTGTCTTTACTCAGAGGACCTCCTTTGTCAAGCTCACCTCCTCTTGTTTTTCTGCTCCCCCTCCCCTTTATATAGCTTCCCTGTTACCTCATTGACTCATCAGCCCTAATCTGGCCTTGTAAGGGGTTTGCCTCTGTCCAGTTAGGCCTTCTCCAGGGAAAGCTAATTACACTAATAGTGACTAGAGTGCTGACTCAAGTGCTAGCCCTTATCAGTCTGCCACAGGGAGAAAAAGTTAGGAGGGTTCCCCAGGCAATCTCAAGGGGGAGGTGTATTCCAATGTATCCTCTCCAGTTACTCAAGAACTTAGGGTTTTGAAGCTGTGCCCTGAGGAGAGGATCTTTGTCTGCTGATCACCTGTTACACGAGGACAAGATCAAAGTCCCAAACCATATAAAAGAATGAACAATTCACAAGTGTGCTCATTCTGAGCTAACAGCTGCTGTGAACAGGGCCTTATCAATTTCACCTCCACAAAAAACGTGTGACAGACCATGAAGTAAGTCCTTCCCCATAAAATCTGATCTCCCCGAAATCTGCTCGTTCAGCTGGCTAGGGAAGGACAGGACTTGTCCTTCCCCTGCACGGCTGTTATGGGGGGAGATCAGACCCACCTCCACAGGCAGCGCAGAAGTGAGGGCGGTACACCCTCACATCTGCACTGCAGCAGCCCCAGAGCTGGGCTCCAGGCTTCCTTCCAATGGCTCCTGCCAGGGCTTGGACGCCTGGGCTCAGAGCTGCTGCTTTCACCAAAGCTGGGGGTTGTCCTCCCCACCCCCAATGGCTCCTGTCCAGGATAGAGGGATCTGGACTGGAGGCTGCCACCCCTGCAGTTCCTGCCTGGGCTTGGGGCTGCTGCACCCCCACTCTGTGCCTCCTGCAAAGGCTTCCGCCCTCCACAGCTCCTGCCCGAACTCGGGCTTCCACCCCCTGCAGGTCCTGCCTGGGCTCAGGGTACCCATTTTTCAAATTGGCTGGGGCCCTAGGCATAGGCCCCATGCACACATGCGTTAATCCACCACTGGCCATGACTAGCAGCTAGGGGCACTCCCAGCAGCACTGGGGAGATCAGACCCACCTCCAGCAGCCTTCGCCAGCTGCATGAAAGTTTGCAGCTGCTGCCTTCAGAGCCCAGCTCTGGAGGCAGCACACAAGTGAGGGTGGCAATCACTTATACCCGTGGGCAATTATGCTGTTTATAGCTTCCAAGGAGAAAGCAAAGCCGGCCTGCTAAGGCAGTCTGAATTGTTGGGGAACCCACACTGTAGTCAAGGAACTGTTCAGCCTGGGGAAACCCCAGTCAGGAGATGGAGCTCTCCACCCAAGAGAGGTGATGGCTGAGGAACCTGTGGCCTAGAGTGGTTGCCCTTCTTGGACCATGAGGGGAAATACAGGTGCAGTCGCCTGAACTGTGATAGTCCCATTTACCATGGAAACTATCACTGAGCCAGAAATGTGCAAAATTAAGGAATTATTCCTAAAGATGCACCTGTGTGAAATACGTGAAATGATTTATTCCCGACAACATAGTAGCAGGGATAGGTACCATTTGTATGCAAGAAGGAGCAACAGTCAACATTGTCTTTCCACCTTTTGCATTGCAAGAACCTGGATGTCACAATAAGATCTACAGGTTCACATTATGCACAGGCTTTGTGACTACTTCACTAACAGTGTGATGTCCCATGTCCTCTACCAATCCTCAATATTTGATACCACGGTGACAGATGTGTATTCATAAAATTAATTGCTATTACGGAATAGTTAAAGAAATCAAAGCATTTGTCAGGTACTGTATCACTTTAGAAAAAAAAAATCTAGTGTATGAAACTAGCCACCAGATGGCAGCAACTACAGACCAGGAGAATTTGTTGAACCATAAGGTTGAACAGTCTCAGTTGTTGTGCTTGATCTAATTATACCAGAGGTGGGCAAATTTTTTGGGCCGAGGACCATATCTGGGTGGGGAAATTGTATGCAGGGCTGGGGCAGGGGGCTGGGGTGCGGGAGGGAGTGCGGGGTGTGGGAGGGGGTGCAGTGTGCAGGAACAGGCTCAGGGCAAGGGACTGGGGCAGAGGAGGGGTGCAGGGTTTAGGAGGGGGCTCAGGGGAGGGGGTTGGGGTGCAGGAGGGGTGCGGAGTGCAGGAGGGGGCTCAGGGCAGGGGTGCTGACTGCGGGAGGGAGCTCAGGTCAGGGGGTTGAGGTGCAGGAGGGGTGCTGGGTGCAACAGGGGGCTCAGGGCAGGGAGTTGGGGTGCAGGAGGGGTGTAGGGTGCGGCAAGGGGCTTAGGGCAGGGAGTTGGGGGCGGTATGCAGGAGGGGTTCAGGCTCCAGGGTGACAGCGGTGCACACCGGGGCCAGAGTTAATAAGATCCCTAGACCATTCTGTTCCATTATCACATGTCCCTTATGACCCCTCTGACAGATAGGTGATTGCAGCATATTAGTTAAATCTCCCTCTCTCTCACACAGTTTGCTAACACAATACTCTGGTGTTCAGGCTGTCAGCTATGTTTATCATCAGATTTCGGGAGTTGTTCTATGGCCAGGATAAGGCAGTTGTACCTGACATAACTCCATACCTCTGTGAGTTTCTGTGTTTGTGTAAACTTTGGATTTAAGCCCAGAAAAAACTTTCTTGGTCACCTCTACTCACTACCTTGTGTCTGTACTATTTGTTCACCATATCCACCCGTTACCTCCAACCTCAGACTTTGACTGTATAAACTCTTGTGGACAGGAAATGTATTTTTGTTATGTATCTGTACAACACCTAGCACAATGGGGCCTAGGCCTTGAGGAAGTGGCCCAGTACAAATAAATTAAATTATAAAAAATATGGCTTGTTATAATAATTGCTTTGACCCTCATTTATATGGTTGTAAAGGATGCAACAGCCCCATATGGCCACATATTCTGGTTGTGCTCTGGGACAACAAATCCTTAGGAAAATCAGCTTCCAAAGAATACCTCCCAGAACAAAAATGGAGGAGAGGACCTGCAGCTGCTTTGCAAGTAGAAGGCACTGATCATTTGGAGGGATCAGAGAATTTGTGCAGCAGCCCTTGGTGGATTCCCTGCTCCTCTATTCCCTTAGCTGAGGCAACAACAGACACTGCAAGGGTGTTAATATTAATCTTGGTAACCTGATCCAGGTCAGGTGACTAGGTCAAGGAAACGAAGTCCAATCCCTCTGACCAGAACTCCTATGTCATATCATCATTACAATACAGATGATTGCTATTTTATTTTCAGAGTTTGCTAGCTGAGAGGAAAGGAGACCTTGGTTATTGTAGGTGTCCAAGAATTTGCTAGCTGCTCACACAGATGGTCACTGATTTTTCCTTTAACTGACTCACAGCTCTAATAACATTGATATTTTGAATGAGAACTGCGCGAGTCTGTTTCTGTACATGAAAGAGGCAAATGCTACAACTGCTTCTTGATCATGACTTTTGTGTACTTGCCACTTGTGCATCTTGTCTTCACTATCTTGAGGCCCTGAACTAGAAACAGCTGGTCAGTCCTGGTGGATTATCTTTCCCAGCTCTGTCGCTGTCAGTGCCTCACGATTAACCAAGTGCAGTATTGATTGCTTTGTTTATTCCTGGGTGGTGGTGATAGTGGCAGTGGGGGCGGAGAACAGTACTTTTACTGCAACTGGTCCCCCTTTGCCCTCTCTATTTCATAAAATGAAAAGGAGCACTGAATGCATCCGATGAAGTGAGCTGCAGCTCACGAAAGCTTGTGCTCAAATAAATTGGTTCGTCTCTAAGGTGCCACAAGTACTCCTTTTCTTTTTGCGGATACAGACTAACACGGCTGCTACTCTGAAACCTGTCTTTATTTCATGCTTCTCATCCCTGGCCTACAGAGCCTCTTCTACAATGACAAATATAAAAGCACTGCTGCACGTGTCGTAGGGATGTTAAGTTTGTTATTAAGCTTCCTCTTCTCCTCATGGGATGCAATAATTTTATCAAGGCCAGTTAGACGAGAGACGCCGTGGTGAAAGGCAAAGCACCACTGATAGTGGCCAGGGTTATATTAGCAGTTTTAGGAAAAGAGCAGTGTATAAATATTCATGCTTCAGGTTTCATAAACTGCGATCTAAGTAAAAGCATATAAATGTATGACTGATATAACTTGTTCAAAATGGCATTATCTCCGCCAGTTAGAGAGAAAGGATGCCATGCAACTGTTGACCAGTGACTGTAGACTTATTTTTCAATTATACAAATTCCAGCCCTTGTGTAGGTCTGATCTGCGTATTGAATGCATAGTCATTTATTATAATCACAGAAGAGAGAAATCACTGTGCTTTGATTGTCTGAGGGTTGAGTGATTTGTATAACTTGATGATAATGATAATGATAAATGATGATAATTTGAGGTCAATTCCTGTTTATGAGGTAGAAACTATTCAGCTCAACCATATCTTGAGCTGAATAAATTCTAATATTGAAGACTGAGGAGTTTGCTAATCCAGCATATGGCCTATTACAAACTACAAAGCAGCACCCACAAATTATCAGACTGATATTTAAAAATATATTTTAAAAACCCCTATGAAAACATAGTGGGCCATTGGATAGTCGTGTTCTGGTCACATGAATGCCATTCTTTACAACTTATCCAAAGAAAAGCCATTCCCCAAACATTCACCCAAACAAAAGCCCATGAGTATTTGCAAAGAGCAAGAGGACACAAGCATGGTTGGAAACACTGTTTTGCAATATTTGACCAGTTTACTTACCATATGGATCTAATGTGCTTTACTAGAGAGAGGTTAAGGCTAGGCATTATTACAAGTCACACAGCAATCCAATCAGCTCACTTAGAAATCCAACCACCAACTCACACAGCTAAAACCAAACCCTCAGCTTCAACCAATGCAAAACTCCTTCCTTTTCAAACTGTCAGCTTGGTGTCACCACACTTCAGTTCAGTCCACCTGCTTTGGGGCTTAATACCATGATACCATTATCATCTGTAAAGCCAAGGTAACCGGTACAGGGCAGATCACTCCAGTGGAAGGGTGATCTTTCAGGGGTGCAAAACAGCTGTAATAATATTGAGACTCTTAAATCATTTGTATCTGTTTTCCCTTTCTGTGTGGAAAAGGCTTTAATACAAATATTTGTGCTGTGGAGGCTACTGCAGAATCAGAGCTGCAGTAGTGGCCATAAAGCACTTCCACAGATGCTTTGTGGTCCCAGGAGAGCAGCGCAAACCACAGTCTAATCCGTGGGCTGTGAGCTGCTGCTCAGGATTTGGGCTTTAATGTATGAGAAGCATCCTTTGGGGAACAGGTCTCACTGATTGTGCCATGACTGCATTATTCCATAGCATCAACTCAACTGATACACACTTATCAATGAAACACATGTAAACATCTTTTCCATTCACATCTCTGCATCACAATTGTTCCTGTCAGCTGCTGTTGTGGAGTGGAGGAATTGATCACTAATATTGTCTATTACTATTTGCAGGATGGATATTTTGTCTATTTTGTGTCTGATTCTGATGTCAAATCAGGCGTAATTCCACTGAAGTTACACAGCTGTAAACCTGTTGTAACTGCAAGCAGTATCAGGCCCATTATATTAACAACTGAGGAAAGGCACCCAGAAGCTAGGCATTAGGAACTTATTTTAATATAAAGATAAATGACACTTTTATCAATATTGTTGCATTGTTTTCTTGTGCTTCCCTGTCTGTGTCCACCTGTTGTCACTTGTCTTATGAGAATCTCTTTGGGGCTGTCTTTGACTAATAGGTCTTGCTGTCTCTTGTATGAAGTCCATGACCCACTTATGGATGCAAAAAAGTCTTTGTGCGGAGACTTCAGGATCTATCAAACTACGTACTGCCTGTATTGTTATACAGGTCAGAAACCAAGACCCTCTGATAGGCAGACTTGGAGCAGCTAGAGCCATTCCATATGCGTTGTCAGCACCAAATCCTGTGCGAAATGTCACCATATCACAGAGATCTGGCTTTTCTTCAGTTGCTCATTATACTCAAAAAGTGGTACCGTGTACCTTTTGGCCATGTTGCCAGAATGGATAAAACTACCCCAGGACACTGTGCTCTCAAACTCTCCATCAACATGTGAAGAGGTGCACACCCTGACCCTACCTTGTGCCGCTCCCAGACCACCCCAGAGATCTGTGGATTCACAAGATTGAGCCAGATCTGGTAACTTCACTACACTGTGCCTGGTGCAATGCCATCAACCACGGTCACTCTCGCTGGTGCAACGTTCCTTAGTAGACTATGTGTGTTTGATGATGTTTGGTTTGGGGCAGAAACCATCTCTTTTCTTCTGTGTTTGTATAGCACCTAGCACAATGGGGTCCTGGTCCATGATGGGCTTTGAGGTGCTACTGTACAAGTGTAATAACAATAATAAACTTAATTGTATAATGTCTTGACATTTTTATTTAAATTTTCTGAAGAACTGCAGTCACTCTCCATTCATTTAAATTCATCATTTGTTTGACATAAACAGGATATGCATTGCACAAACTCATTTAAGAGAATCATGAATTATCCAGTTCTTAGGAATCAAAGGCAGTATGTATTCTTCATTCCCGTTTTTTTCCTGGAATGGCTTGAAACGTCTGTAGTTTGCTTCCCTACATAAAACTCTCACTTTCTGTTTTCTTTTCACAATGCCTTTATAGAATTTCCACTGCAGATCCTTCAGATTAAGGAAGTTCACATATTGTGTTTCTGAAAGCAGCAAGAAGTTGCATAAAATGTAAGCATTATACGTAATAGCATCTTTAATCAAAATGAGCAAGAAGTATCTGTGTATTGACTTTGCAGTGTATTAACTTCAACAAGTGCTGTGGGTGCTCAGGACCTCGTAAATTTAAGCCACTTATTTAGGTGCATACATATGCATTTAGGTATCTAATTTTAGGCACCCAATTGATAAATTTGGGCCATAATTGTAAAAAAAATTAATAATAATAGGCTTACTCCTGCTCCTACTGAAATCAATGGAAAACTATTAATTTCAATGGCAGCAGGAAAAGCTCCACAACTCAAATGGAGAAATCAGATAATTACTCTGGTTGGCACCCTGGTTGCTAATCTCAATATACAGGCCAAAGAATGAATAGACATGGACACTGTACTACTGTATCTTCCTACCCCCCTGTTGGTGGTCAGAGCAGGACAGAGCAGGTCTGAGGATCAGGAAGCCATTAAGATGGTCTCAAACTGCTTTTGTGACCCTCTTCCTAAGCTGTGTGTGAAGCCAAATGGCCTGTTCAGTACTGTCAACCTGGCACTTTTCTTGAACACTGAAGAAAATTTAGATATGAAAAAGTGGTATGAAGCTAGCCTAGTCCTAGAACACATTTCCATTAAGACAGTTAGTTTACTGGAAACCATATGATCAGAACAATTGTGGATGCGGCATGGACTCTCCATTCTCATATACAAGTGTGAGAAGTGATGTTATGGCGAACTGCAGCGGTGGGCAAACTTTTTGGGCCGAGGGCCACATCTGGGTGGGGAAATTGTATGCAGGGCCAGGGCAGGGGGTTGGGGTGTGGTAGGGCGTGTGGTGTGCAGGAACGGGCTCAGGGCAAGGGATTGGGGCAGAGGAGGGGTGCTGGGTGCAGGAGGGGGCTCAGGGAAGGGAGTTGGGGTGCAGGAGGGGTGCGGAGTGCAGGAGGGGGCTCAGGGCAAGGGTGCAGGAGGGATGCTGACTGCAGGAGGGAGCTCAGGTCAGGGGGTTGAGGTGCAGGAGGGGTGCAGGGTGCAGCAGGGGGCTTAGGGCAGGGAGTTGGGGGACGGGGTGCAGGAGGGGTTCGGGCTCTGGCCTGGCACCGCTTATTTAAAGCAGCTCCGGGGTGGCAGCAGCGCGCACCGGGGCCAGAGCAGGCTCCCTGCCTGCCTGCCCTGGCCCCACGCCACGCCGCTCCGGGAAGCAGCCAGAACCACGTCCCTCTGCGCGCTGCCCTTGCCACCCCTCCAGGTACCTCCCCCGAAGTTCCCATTGGCCACGGTTCCCCATTCCCGGCTAATGGGAGCTGTGGGGGCCAGTGCCTGGAGGCAAGGGCAATGCACTGAGCCCTCTGCCCCTCCTTCCTCCCTTGGGGCCCAGGGACGTGGTGCCAGCCGCTTCTGAGAGCAGCGCGGGGCCTCGGCACCACAGGGTGCAATCCCGCGGGCCAGATCCAAAGACCTGAGGGGCCGGATCCGCGGGCTGTAGTTTGCCCACCCCTGGTGTAGTGGATGCTCAAGTTCTGGAAGATCACAGTGTATGCAGGTCATCCAGCTGTAGCAGTACCAGAAAAAGACCTGTTACACCTCAGAGGGAGGAGGTGGAGAAAACCCAGTTCAAGCACTACTGATTTCACAATCCACCACTTTATTTAAATGAGACCAAAAGCCATTTCCTGCTCCCACTGAAATCAATGCCAATAATTCCAATGGGAGAAACATCAGGTTTAAAAGAATTAATCATCTTTGTGCTGAACGAGACCCAAACATATGGATACTGGACCCATGTTAAAATGTCTCCCTGTGCCTCAAAGGATTATATTTATTTCTAAATATTTTTATTACATGTCTTCATAGAATACTAAATGTTAGAGATAAATAAACCTAGCTCACTCACTGCAGGTTTGTTCCCTTTGAATGGTATATTTTCTAGTGCTCTGACCAGTCTAATTTTCAGTGTCCCAAATGGCAAGGCTCCCACCATCTGAAAATGATTTCAGAGTGTAATACTGAAGTCTCACTCTCAGGAATTGTCTCCTGATATTCATCCTAGATTTCCCCTTTGTTAATTTCATTCTATTGCTCCTAGTTAACCCCTCTTGTATTATCCTCAATCATTCATAAGTACAGATTGCCAACCTTCAGCTGTCTGTAATTTAAAATTGGGAGGATCCTGAGGTGAAGGCTTGAGTGTTTTCTTTTTCCAGAGTCTCAGCGTAAAGTACAGTATCCTGCATAATATCTCTGCTTTGTAACATTTGGCATGGATTGAAGAAATCGACAAAGGAAGACAATTTTCGATTAAAAGCACATAAGGAAGCATACGCGCTGGCAGTAGACCACCACAATCAGTGTTTTGGTTTCCTTCTACAGCAGAATTTGTTGTCTTCGATTTAGACAGACACTTAACACGCACGGATACACAACTGTTTTGGCTTCTCAGTGTTGTCCTTCGTGAATCAGCATCCTTCTTTGCTACGTCATCTTCTGACCCATTGTGTAACATAGTAGTGGGCTCAGGAGGTAACATGCTTTGCTTCTTATATACTGCAGTCTTCCAGTTATTGGATTTTATTACTGAACACAGTGTATGGAAGAGAGACACATGTGTTCCCTTCAAAAACAATTGATGCTTCTGTTGTTCATTTTCAACATTTGCAAGAGATGACAGCAATTCTGATACCTGCCACAAAATATAGAATATTTCTATACTGGACTCTGATGGGCCAATCCTGCAATAAAAACTGTGTTCATGACATAAACACTTCCCTTTTTAAGTATATAAGTACCAGATAATATTGTGGAAAGCACTGTCCACATATTTAGTACAAAAAGATAGCCCCTGCCCCAAATTTCTTACAATCTAAACATATTGTGAGAAGCAACTGGAGGCAAGGGGTGAAGACTACAGTGGAATGATCATATACGGTATAATAAGCAGTACTTGTGGTACCCATGACATTGATAATATTCCCACTGGGTTGCCTTTGTACTATTCTGTAAAGATGCATATACAGCTTTTCACACTGCACAAGATGTAATACCTGCATTTTCTAACGTTCATAATGGAGAACAGATCTCACGAATTGTTGAAACGGCTGCTACTCCGAAACTAATTGTTGAGTGCAATGTCTCTAATTTTTCCACTTGATGACCTCATTAAAGAAACTGCTCCCAGTTGATTTTCAATCTAATTTGCCTGGAGCAATCTATAGGACTACATAGATGAAGAAGATGACTTGGGAGCTAGGTTCTTAGTAGGACACTGCCCTGAAGAGGCATTAAATCCTAAGAATGTACTATTCCCCAGCACTCACAAATAGTAAGTTCCAGCGCAGATTTTCTCCTGGCTTCAAATATTTTTGCATTATATACCATTTTACATTGGACAAAACAGAGAAACTTTGAGAACTTTAGATTTATACTTTTAGATGTAACTTGATTACACAACTTCCTTAATGAGAATCACCTCTCTGTAAATACTGCAGGCAGAATGACCCTACTGAGGGTGCTAATGAAAACGTGACTTCTTGGTTTATTCAAATAACTTATTGGTTCAGTACAACTTAATCTGGCACTGAAGGGAGAGCTGCTTTCCACTCAGGTTTTAATGATTGATGGCCACAGAGGGGGAGATTTTTCAATGGTGGGGGCTAGGCACCTAATTCCCATTGGCTTTCAAAGGGAATTGAGCCCCCAACTTTCTAAATGTGCTTTTGAAAATGTCCATCTAAACTGATTAAAAAATCTATTTGCATGTCTCCTATTGCAATTCATCAGGTATGTTACTGAACAAATAATTATTTGAATTACTGTAACACAGATTGAAAAACAACATTTCAGCACCTGTGATAACAGGCAAACACAATGTAGTGAATAAAGGCCAAATGCACTGATAGATGCTGACTTTTTAATTTACAATCATTCTGACAATTTATCCTACACACTTAGCCAGTCAATTACTTTTCTCAGTATAGGGGAAAACAGTAGCAGCTCAAATACTACACTAGCCTAATAAATACTAAGCTTTTAATGGCAGCCACCGTGTTCTGAGCCCAAATCTTTCTGCTCCAGAACTAATTTAAGTGCAAATGTACATTGGTGAATCATGAGAAGAGTGTAATCACTCATACATCACATTCCATCGAAGAATGAACTACCTTCATATTCTGAAAATGCTATTATACATTAGAGGGTTTTTGAACACACAGCAATTTGATACTGTAGAAGTGTCTACTAAAAAAAAAGGGAAATAATATAGCTACAAATCATTTTTACCCTAAAGTACTCACTTTGCAACTGTGAAAGAATAACTGTTTCTTCTCTTCACTGCCATTTGGTGACTCATTACCCCCCACTTGACTCATTCTATCTACTTTGTGCTGAAAAAAAATTAAAATAACTTAGTTTTAGTATTAGCACTTACAGGGCTAAAGACTGGTAGAAGAGTGGGATGAAATGAGAAAAATGTGAAGATGGCTTGATGGTTTAGCGATGGAATAGCCGTATGCACGTTAGAAGCGTTCCATTCTTCTGCCAGAGAAGGACATCTCTAGTGCTTTGTTCAGCATAGTTTTAAATGTTCTCAAAATGTTCTTTTGACAAAGACAAGACAAAGGGCATCTTCCACTTTCTCTGGAAGATTATTCCAGTTCAGTGGATCTCAGTGTCAAGAAGTTTATCCTAAAATTCTAAATATTCCTTTTCTTTATTGCATACAATGTTTCCGGTTTTCCTTTTCCCATCCTAAGCAGTTCCCCTCCCTCCTTAAAATCTGAACTCTTCCTATACTTGTAGACAGTCATTTTGTTTTCCTATAGTTGCCATTTTGCCAAGGTGTATCTGTTTAAACTAGGGTTGTCAATTAATCGCAGTTAACTCAAGCGATTAACTCAAAACAAATTAACTTGACCAAAAAATTAATCAAAATTAATCACAGTTTTTAATCGCTCTGTTAAACAATAATAGAATATCAATTTAAATTTATTATAAATATTTTTGGATGTTTTTCTACATTTTCTACATAGTATTTTTCAATTCACCTCATACAAGTACTGTAGTACAATCTCTTTATCATGAAAGTGGAAGTTACAAATGTAGAATTTTTTTTTACATAACTGCTCTCAAAAACAAAACAATGTAAATCTTTAGTGCCATTTCCACTCAGTCCTAGTTCTTGTTCAGCCAATCGCAAAGACAAACAAGTTTATTTACATTTACAGGAGCTAATGCTTGCCCACTTCTTATTTACAATGTCACCTAAAAATAATAATATAAAGTGAGCACAATACACTTTGTATTCTACGTTGTAATTGAAATCAATATGTTTGAAAATGTAGAAAAACATCCAAAAATATTTATAATAAATTTAAATTGGTATTCTATTATTGCTTAACAGTATGATTAAAACTGTAATTAATTTTTTTAATCTCGCAATTAATTTTTTAAATAATTTGACAGCCCCAGTTTAAACTATTCAAACAATCGTCATACGTCATTTCCTGCTGCTCTCTAATAATTTTTCCTACTCTTCTGTGAATTTGTCTATGCCTTTCTGGTACTAAAATATCCAGAAATGAACACAATGGTCTAGGGCAGTGGTTCTCAACCAGGGGTCTGGGGCCCCCTGTGGGGCCGTGAGCAGGTTTTAGGGGGTCCACCAAGCAGGACCAGTGTTAGACTGGCTGGGCAAGGCAGAAAATCTAAGCCCTTCCACACAGGGCTGAAGTCCAGGGTCCTGAGCCCCACTTCCCAGGGCTGAAGCAGAAGCCTGAGCAACTCAGCTTCACGTGGGGTCCTGGGAAATTGCCCTGCTTGCTACCCCTTAGTGCCAGCCCTGGCTTTTATATGCAGAAAAACAGTTGTTGTGGCACAGGTGGGCCGTGGTGTTTTTATAGCATGTTGGGGGGGACTCAGAAAGAAAAAGGTTGATGAGGGCCACGAGTAAGGGACTAATCCTGTGAAATGATTCACCTCTAGTTTTACAGTCCGAACACATCCCATGTGATCAACAGCTGATGGTCTCAGCCCAGTTCCTGGCGTACACTACAAACATTACCACCACAATTTTAGCGGAAAGGCCAATTCTTAAATCGGCCCAGAGAATGAAACTACCTTCTCCTTACTAGAGATGACTTAATAGAGATGACACCCTCCATCCCCCGTAGTGTGTGGTTTCAGCTTCATAGGATGTTTCTAGCTTGTGTGGCCTCCTTAATGGCATTTTAAATATATTTTTTGTTGGGAAAAAGGAGGGTGTTCATGAGAGAAGATAACACACTCAAGAAACCTGTGAGCTAGCACTGCTTGGGCTCTCAGGGGCTGCAGTGTTTGCATCACGAACATCACACCTAGACTCATCTAAACGTGGAAGAGGCCATCAGTTTTCCGGCGGCATCAGAATCCCTGCATTGCCCCTTCCTGGGTATCTGCACATCAGAGCCTACCACAACCAATCCCAAGATATGTCTGCCTCAGCAATGCAAAGGACTGGGTCCAGGAAAAGGACAGGCCAAAGGGAAGCAACATTTCTTACATTTCAGGGAAATTACATTTCCAGGAGCTTCTCTTGCAACCAAGCTGCTGTTTCAAGACACCTCAGTTAAGACAGCAGAAGAGGGAGAGCACTGTTCATAGGGAAAGAGTCTGTGAGCAGGAGAAGAGAAGTCAGGCTTTCTACAGAGGGAGCCTTCTAGCCAGAGGTAGAGCTCTCTCCCAAGCAGCGGTTCTCAACCAGAGGTACAGTACACATACCCCCAGGGATACGCAGAAATCTTCCAGGGGGTGCACCAACTCCTCTAGAGATTTGCCTAAGTTTAGAACAAGCTACATAAAAAGCACTAGCGAAGTCACTGCAAACTGAAATTTCCTACAATGACTTGTTTATCCTGCTCTATAGACTATACACTGAAATGTAAATACAATATTTATAGTCCAATTGATTGATTTTATAATTACATGGTAACAATGAGAAAGTCAGCAATTGTTCAGTAACAGCGGGATTGTGCCACTTTTGTACTTTGATGTCTGATTTTGTAAGCGAGTAGTTCGTAAGGGAGATGAAACCTGGGGGGTCGGCAGGACAGATCAGACTCCGGGAAGGGGTACAGGAGCCTGGAAAGGTTGAGAACCCCTGCTGTAGAGAAAGAAGAGCCGGCTAGACAGTGGGACAGCTCTGCGGAGAGAGGGGGCAGGCGGGGGAGGGGGGTTCCAGCGGGAGAAAAGAGCGTTAAAACCCTGGCAAACAAACCTCATCAGCAAACCGTCAAATCAGAGCAAGAACCAGCTCCCCGGGGAGCACCCGAGCACGAGCCCAGGCCCCAGCCGCAGCGCGGGCGCCTCCAGCGGCCCGAGACCCGTGTCCTCCGCGGGGCCACAGTGACGCCCCGGGGACGTCACAGAGCGCGGCGCGGGGAGCCCCCTGGCGGCGGCAAAGGCGGAGCGCGTTGCGCCTGCGTCAGTCCCATGGGCGGGGCCGTGGAGCCGCTCCGCTCCCGCCCCCTCTCCGGGGCGGCCCCCCTCAGCCGGCCTTTCTGGCCCCGCGGGCGGCCGGCTGCCGTGGGAGCCACGGCGGGCGACGCCAGAGCTCCCCTCGCGCCCTGCCAGGGTTAAAGCAGTGCCCCCGGGGTCGCTTCCCGCGTTCCCAGGCGGGGGCCGCGGCTTCCTCAGCTTCCAGCTGAGTTTACACAGAAGCTCGTCCAGGGGGCAAACGGGAATGACACTGCCGACGCGGTGTGGGTTTCCCGGGGCTCAGCCCCCGTTGAGGGGAGCCTGTGTAGCCCTGAGGCGTGTTGTGTTGGGCACACGCCTGCCCCTTAACACTAAGGTTACTTGTACCAGCAAGGCTGTGCCCTGCCTGTGCCTTGGTTTAAGAAAACAGCCCCACTCTCACCTTTGCAGGTGCAGCCTGTTGCTTGGATTCCACAGTATGTGAGGGGCCCTTCATTTAGAGAAAGAAATGTGTGTCAACAGAATATTTGCTGTTTATCCTAACCGTTCCAGATTGTAAGGGCTACAGATTACAGCTGTTAAATATAACACGTTTCCTTTATAGTAATAAAAAAAATTAAATGACAGAAAAATTAATAGCTCCAAGCGAATGCCTGGAAATCGACTATATTTGCTGCCAGTCGTCGTGGTATCTAATCACTGCTCACTTGCAAATGAATTTACTGTACTTATGTGTACAACACATTCATGCACAATTGCCTGCATGCAAGTGTGTGAAAATCTTGGCCTTAATATTTGAAAACAAGCAATAACGATGACAAAAACCAAAACCAGGCGTTTTTATCAGCGCACCAAGTGGTGCAGTCATGGATCCACTCTCTGGACTATTTGAATGGTATCAACAGCCTGGTAGAGCTCCAACCCCATGGATGAGGTGTGTGCACAGCAGAGGGATAAGAGTGCCTTGTCTCAGTCTCTTTTCATGCCTGGGCTTGACCTTTTTGTTGTTTTTTAAGGGGCGAGAGCGTGAATGCACACTCATTGCTCACAGTGCTGTCCCCACTGGGGAGACAGATGGTACTGTGGCTAAGTGGGTATTTTTCCTCCTCTTCTTTTACAACAGAACACTCCGTTTATATGCTCGTTTCTTTATGTCAAATCCTGGCCTCATGGTAAGGAACTAAAAGGATATTGTTGAACACGATTTATTTTATTTGGAAATATATATATTGGTTCTCACCTAAGTACCCTATATTACGAAAATGATCAGTTATAGCTGGAGAGGAAGGGGGCTTAATGGTTAAAACTCAGCTTACTGCATCTGTGCATAAATTTTCATCCTCTTCACCATACAGTTGAAGTTTCTCCTCCCTCATGATCTCAGCACTGCACAGCTCTTCTCCTTCCTACATCTCTGACCTAGTTCCTTCTTACACCACTCCCTTCACTCTACCCACGCATGTCCCCACCTGCTCCCTTTGTCTCCTTTATGCCCAGAATAACCTCACATTATTTAATGTACACGAATTGCCCTCCCTCGACACACCTCTGAAAACTCATTTGCTCTGTGCAGGATCCCAGCAATAACGCCCACTCTGGGACTGCTTGTTGCACTACACCAGTTTGTACTAGGGATGTAAATATCATTTTAAAAGTTAACCATTTAAACAATTAAAATTATACAGTTTAAACAGTTAACTGATTAAAGGGAGAGGGGCTGGGGTTGCTCTGACTGGCGAGGCAGGGTCTGGGGTCATCATGGTGGATAAAAATCAATGATTTTTTAAACTTTATTTTATTTTTTTAAAAATTGGATTTTTTTATTTAAATTAGATTTTTTGGATAAAATGCCTTTTGAGGAAACAACTTATCTAAAGACAGTTTTAATTAAGATACATTATAACTCAAAGATATCTCATCATGGAATAGGGATTATAAATTCTAATTCTATAGTATGAGACAATCTAGTCACATAATGTTTAAGAAAAGTTTTGTAAATGAGTTCCAATAGTTCATGGATTAGGGACCCAATTTTATGGGGTTCCACAGGCTTCTGTATAGATTATTTAGGTTAATCTTTCTATCTACCCAATGGGACTCAGTGATCAGTCTAGAAGATACCATCAGAGATACTTAGTTTTGCAATTCTCAAACTGTGGATTTGTGTCTCCAGAGGTAACATGCTTGTTAACAGCAAAAATGTTTTAAAATAAATAATATATAGAGGTGAGAAATAACAGACCTCAACTCTATTGTCCCTCTGCAAATTTGTGTACACAGAGTCAATCCCTTACTTCTCTCTAAGAGTGCAAAGTTTCAAAAAGTTCAATGAATAGAAGATTGTTGGGGGTGGAATAGATCTGGACAAGGAGAAGAAGTCTGGAGATAAATGTGAGAAGTGAGGGACATATGCTTGTTTTGTTAAAATATTATGTTTGCTGTTGAAGAAAATAATCCAGAATACTTAATGTTGTTGTTTTAGTATAAAACAATTTAAATATCTGTCTGGTGATGTTCTCCTCCTAATACAGCATGGCAAGAGAATCCTCCAAATATTAATGATCAACCTGTTGAATTGGAGAGAGTTCACCTCCCGATGACTTCATAAATATCTGCTCCAATTACCTTTGGTAAATGAAATAACCAAACAATCATTCATTTTCTGTTATAGCTGTAAAACTAATCTGAAAAGTTTTCAAAATAAATCACTGTTTAAAAATGTATAGTATGTACCTTCTAAAAATGAAACCTACATCTATCTCTGAGTTGTGCAGAATATGTAGTTAAGGTTACAAAAACCAACAAGAATGCACTTTTATGTAGAAAACCATGATTAAATCGAGTCTTCCTGACTAGTGATTTAAATCAAATCCACCCTGGGGATCATCGACCGGCTGTGGGGCTGGGGTTGCTCTGGCTGGCGGTGGGGGGACGGGGGACTGGGGCTGGGATCGGCTGGCTCGATGTGGCCGGTATGCCGGGGCTTGATGCAGCCAGGGGCTGGCCTGTGTGGCAGAGGCCAGGGGCCGGCCAGCACGGCGTGACCGAGGGTTAACAGTTAAGGTTGGTTAACTGGTAAGCCTAATGCTTACCAGTTAACCTTTTACATCCCCAGTTTGTACCTTCAGAGAAAGACTGTGAATTCTTCAGGGCAGAGTTGGGTGTTTGCTTAGCCTATTTTTCACATTGTAAGGGGCTGAATACATTTATAGTACTATATAAATAAATATGAATAATCATAATACGGAGGTAAAATTGGGAGTGTAAACATGCAAAGACCAGGAAAATCTCAATTCAGATTCTTGCACCAGAGATAGGCATGGCATGCCCAAGGTTGGTAGGGGCTCTCTGCAAAATATCATGTGCAGGGGCACATCTGGATCTTTCCATATCTATGAGGAGGATCTCCCACCTTGCTGTAATCATGGCACCTTCCTTGGCACCTCCTGCAGCAATTTTGGAGCCCAGCTTACACATCATGCCAAGGAAAGCCCAAACACTGTATGCTGTAAGACTAAGGGGCATGACAACAAGCAGCTTTACTGTACTTTCAAATAACTACCTCCTAACTGGTTATTTCCCTGCCTACCTGGAAGGAGTCAGAAAGGGAAAGATAGCTGTTTGCTTCTGAGTAGGTTAACAAAGACTGGTTTATCACAAAACTTGGATTTGAGACTTATCTTTCACTGCTGCTACACTGTACATAAAAACCAAATTTCTAATTTCTATACCCCATTAGATGATGGTTGTAAACCTACAAGATTATTTTTGTTCTTCAATAATTGCATCATCAGTATTCATATCTCCTCTTCCAGTGACTACCAAACACATTAAGGGTAAGTGCAAATTAGTTCATTGATGTTTGGAGATTTTGAAGATGTACGCTGCTTCACAATGACTAAGTTTTATGCTATCCATGAAAGAAAGGAAAAATATGGTATAAAATTGTATTGTCACAACTACATTAAATTACGCAGTGAACAATAAAAATGTGGCTCTCCAGAACGGGATACAATTATCAGCAAGTATATTACTGTAAATAAGCAGGCCATGCAGCCCAGTGGGCACATCTGGCTTTATGCCACCTTTGATGCTTCCCGAGACTAGGGCCAGTTCAGCCCCCAGTGTAATGTAGACCAGCCTGAGGGCTAGTCTAAATTGTACCTAGCTGCCTAAGTGCTTTTAAAGTTAACACACCACTGAGGGCAGCTCAAGCTGTCGGCAGGCATCACTGTATTAGTTTAAACTCAGTTCAAATTTTGAATAGTGCTGGCTGAAAAATAGGAAGCATATTTCAAGGAAAAAATTGAAAAAAGTCATCTTTCAACAGTATTTGAAAACCAAAAAATACCAAAAATTAAAAGCCTAAACCAAAATTCAGTTTTTCCATTTTGGATTTGTATTTTTTAATCAGAGAAATTGAAAAAAAGAAAATTGTGTGCAACAGCATTCATTTCTGAAACAAGGCCATTTTTATTTGAAAAGAAAAAACAAACAAAACAATAAATTCCAGCCAACTCTAATTCTGAAGGTTCCCTTTGCAACCACGAGTACAAGGGTCTTAATATTTTTTGTAAGGAAAACGAGTTTCTGGAGCACAAGATGAGAGCCTCCAGAAGCAGCACTAGCTCCCATACTGATGCGAGCTGGCTATATCCAACCTCTGAGGGTCAGTGAGCATCACAAGGACAGTACAGTACTATTTGGCCCTGTCATCACACTTGAATCCTTGTGTGCATTTAGGCTTCCTTTTTGAGATGTATATATGGAAACAAAAGGATTAACAGCATGGCCAGGAGATCAAATCTAAAACAGATTGTACTGAAAGGAGATGTGATTGGACACAATTTATAGAATTCCTTAGTGGAATCAAAAGGAATATTATGGTTAGACAATGATAATGAGACTGTACAAATAATTTATCCTGAACAAAATGAAAGATTAAAGTGCAGACATCTGAAGAAGCAGCAGGGTTTCTATGCACAAAAAAGGCACAATGTGATATGAATTCTGTTACTCCCATTCTTCTGTATTTCCGAGAGCTATTTCATTGCTTTCACTGGCTAAGAGTGCAACATCTTGTACTTAGACCTAGTTTCTCTAGGCTATTTAAGGTAAACCAGCCTTGTTAGATTGTTTTGCATTATAACAATCCAAAACAGAAAGAAGTAGGCTGAGAGCTTCTGAGTGCCTCTGTTGAGATCTGAGAATGCCCAGCTTGATGGGGTTCAAAATAATCTGCTCCTTTCCTAGTGGACTATAAAGCTCCTAAAGAAGCCACTAGAATGTCACTGCACCAAAGAGTTTCTGTTGGCATGGACACTAAAGCCAACCATCAGCAACAGATCTGCGATGATTTGTGGCCACATCATGATGGCAAATGAACTGCATAGAAATAGCACATGGAATCTAGTTCAGAACCTTCAGTTCCAACAGATAGCTCACCATGCTAGTGGGTAGAGCAGCAGTAATAAAAACATGGCACTTTCAAAATAAAATAAAAGGGGCTTGCTTGAATGTCCTTGGTACAAATTTCTATTCCTTAAAATGTTCTAAAGCACGCTGTGCTCCACCTGGCGGTTGGCCTGTAAGCCACAGGTGGTTTTTCAATATGCTGTATATAGCTTATAAAGTGCTCTGGGATTCTGGATTTCTATACCATCTCTTACGTTTCAAATACTGGCAAACTTACAGAAAGAAATATATATACACAAAGATATTAACAATATTTCTTAAGATAGTAGCCATCACCAATACACAATTTAATTAAAATTATTTAAATACATGTAATACACCATTAGCCAGTTTAAAATATGGACTTGCAGAGAAAAGATTCCTGTGTTGAAAGATAGGGTTTGGAAATTTGTTGCCACCCTGTGTTAAGTATCTGTACATTCTTGTAATATGAAAGAACTAGAACTTTGAACTAGTGAAGAAGAGAATAGTTTTATGAGGTAAAGGAAAATCTCCACAAGTAGTATAATATGGTAGAAGACTTTTGTACACTTGGGATCTAGATTTCAAACATAGGTACTTAAAAAGGAAGCCCAAATCTCATGCTATATAACTATAAATTTCAAGGGAGGAGTTTGGTTGGCAACCTTATAGTTTGATACACAGAGAGGTCACATTGGTTGATTATTACTTGTTAACAACTACCCATTCAAACTTAAGTTAGCGTAGAGGTGAGTTTTTGTTTTGTTTTGTTGGAGTTATTTCAATTTTACTCCCAAATAGCAAATGAAAGATTTTTCATTCCCTGAGAGAGAGAGAGAGACTACACTGTGCTCATTTGGAAGGTGGCTTCATGTCAGCTCACTCAGTATATTTAATTCCATCTACTCTGTTGCTGTTAGCTAGGCACTCAAAGTTCCTAGCATTTGGGAAACTCAGTATCTCTAGGTCTATAATTTTTATTTTGTTAGGAAAACCAAAACCAAACAAAAGTCAATTCTAAACACACTGTGTTTGGCAAGTGATTTCAGACACTGCAAAAAGTAAATTGAAAATATTATGTTCTTAAATAAGAGAGTTTATATATTCAAGCTCTAGCAAGATCTCTAACATTCTCTCTCTCTCTCTCTCTCTCTCTTTAAATACTTCTGTAAGAAAGTATTTAGTTTGGTTAGAGCGCGTCAGATTTTTTTCGATTCAACAAAATGTAAACATTCTGCTAGAACATATTGACAAAAAAATTATCAAAACATTTCATTCCAATAAAGTAAAAATGTTTCATGTTGCCATCATTTCAGCATCTCTGTTCTATATAATAGAAATGTTTCTACTATACTATGACAGTATAATTGTTGAAACAGTTTGACTGTTATATAACATAAATTGAGTCAGTAAAATCAAAATGAAATTATTTCAACCTTATTGAAACAATATATTGATTTTTCTATAATGAAATTATTCCATGGGAAATTTCAAAATTTTCATCTGATTCAGGATGAAATTTTCCATGGTACAGGAATTCTCTGACCAACCCTAATTTTGATACATGCCAGATACTAACAAACTAGGAGATACAAAGTTAACTCAGAGCACCAAGGAAGGGTTTACTGTAGCTGTTCAGTGCACCCAGTGAAAAAGTGAACTTTGTTATATTATATCCATAGATCCTAATTCTACTCCACTCTGTTTATCTTTCCCTCTCCCCATATAAATGATACATATACCTCCCTCACATTCATCCCTGGTGTTCCTTTCCTTCCCTGGATTACAGCTTCCATCATTCCCTTTCCAGCTGCTAACTGACTGATCCCAACAACAGTGCGTGGGTGCTGGAATAATTTATATCGTGGAGGTGCTGAAAGCCATTGAACCAAACTGTATACCCTGTGTCTGATGGAAACCACTTCAAGCTAGGGGGTGCTGCTCTAGTTCCAGCACCACTGCAAATGTGCCTACTCCCATACAACTTATCTCTTCTCTGACTGACCCCACAGCTAACCACCACCTCCCTGCATCTGGGGCCAAAGTCAGGATCAGCTGTTGGGTACTAATGAGGATACCAGAAAGATTTTATGTAGATGGGGCTTCTAGCCCGGAAGTTGGAGAGGGTCTCCAGCAGTTGAAGCAGGGCACGTTGAGATTCTGCAAAAGAAAAAGGTTCCAGACTGCCATTGGAAGGCCTGCATGACCCTTTCCACTAGCACTACCTGCCAACCTGCCCCAGAACACTTACAAGGCTCAGTTCACAGGTGTCACACTGCTGAGAGCGGGCATTGATGACACAGTAGCATTTCCACTATTGCTAGCATCAACGGGAAAATTTCTGAAAATGTTCTATGCAGACCAGGCCAAAGTGAAGTGGAGAGAAAGTCCAGAACTGGTTCAGATCAGTGGAATTTCAACTCCACTGTGCTAATCCCCTTGAAATTAGGCACTTAATGCAAATAGGTGTTTAAATCTGCATTGTCTAAGGTGCCACAAGTACTCCTTTTCTTTTTGTGAATACAGACTAACACGGCAGTTAC
The DNA here is from genome assembly GCF_965140285.1 of Lepidochelys kempii. Taxonomy (NCBI): domain Eukaryota; kingdom Metazoa; phylum Chordata; order Testudines; family Cheloniidae; genus Lepidochelys; species Lepidochelys kempii. The sequence goes on along the minus strand of NC_136384.1, from coordinate 91,073,648 downwards.
TCTGAAACATTCCAAAATGTTATCACGTTCCCTTTCTCATTTGCCTGCTGAAAATAGACTAATGCTTTTGGCTCCCAAAATTGGTCAAAAGATTTTCTGTTGCTAGCCTGCTATCTTCATATACTAACAGACTATATATAACTATATAAGTGGTAGCAGATGCATCTCCTCTTTTAGGTAAAGAGTCAGTAATTGGTTATCTAACTAAAAAAATGAGGAATACTTGTGGCACCTTAGAGACTAACACATTTATTTGGGCATAAGCTTTCGTGGGCTATGGCTATAGCTTATGCCCAAATAAATGTGTTAGTCTCTAAGGTGCCACAAGTACTGCTCAGTTTATTTGCTGATACAGGCTAATACGGCTGCTACTCTGAAACCTGGTTATCTAATGGCTTTCAACATTAAAGATTATTAAAGTCCCAGTGTTATGTGGTGCAAAGCGTCTTTCCTCCCTTGCCTTTCCATTGGAACCTTGCACAATGACAATCCACAGTTGCAGCCTCCTGAGCTCAGTGACTGCTGCTTCTTAGTTCCAGCCACTCCTGATGGTGGCAAGTTCCCTGCTGTGCCCCCACTGGCTAGGGCTGACCATCCCGTTGAGGACACATTAGAGCCTACAAAGAACCAGTGCAGAATCTCTTTTCCCAGAGATCCCACTGGGCTAGTGACATTTCTACACTGATTCTTATTAATCAGGGCAATACAGCTACAGAATGCCAGAGAGAGGAAGGAGAATTTGAAGTCTGAATAGGTGTAGCTTCCACTCTTCCTTGTATATATCACAAAAATTACTCCATTTGTCTGAATTTGTACATTAGGACTCAAATTTGGCTCAATTACTATCAGATTATTACAATATGATTTCTCAGAATGTATGCAATGGTATAAATGATCTTAGCACACACTAGTCAAGCAAAACAATGCAAAAGCTAGAGTTCAAATTTCTAAGAGTTACAGAACTCCCAAATACTATATTCCATGGAGTACAGGGAATATAATTTCATGAAACTTTTCCTTTGAGAACATGATGACTATGACGATGATTGCTAACCTCCCAAATCACCAAAATACAGCACCTCCATGACAAACGCCTTGGTCTCGATCCATTCTCTAACACTATGCCTTGTACATTTGGTTTCAAAACAACTGAGTTTTAAAATAACAATCTAATTAATTAAACGCAAACGGTAAAAGCAAAAACACGTTAATTGTTTCTTTGTTATATAAATATGGCCTCAGAGTCTTTCCCCAAATTTACTTTTTTTAATATATGTATATCAGCAATATCAGAGCGTGACTCATTTCTTTCTTGGAGGACTTTGGAGAGCTTGAAAGATGATTCACAAGGTTGAAATCTGACATGCAGCTCTATCCAATTGAAGAGGGAGGAAATGCTATGTCTGAGGCAGTTCAAATCCTGCCTCCCTACCCCCCAAAAACCCAAACAACTTCCTGTCAACAGAAATAAAACACTAACAGCTGTTCCCTCAGAACAAAAAGTCCAAAATTAAAGAGCCAGTGAGTAAGGGTAACAGTTGGTCTGTGATATTGTTGTACTGGCCCCCATGGAAAAGCCTTATGCCAAGCCTTAGCAGCAGCTATAGGGACTCCACAAACAATCAATAAGCATCAGTGGACAGAAAAATTAATCAGAATTTCACACCTACATAGAATGAGGAGAGCCCCTAGAGAAACATTTATCCTGTTTGTTATTGATAGTACTTTTGGATGTTAGTGCTTGCTCAGTGTAGTTCTACTCCTTAGCTCTTAGAAATAGAAGTTGGCAAGGTTATAGGTAGAACTAAGCGTAGGTAAAATGTTTATACTCTTCCTTTCATCTAAAAACATTTATTTTGAACACTGCATTTCTTACCCTCATTTTTCCCTTATCATTTAAAGTATATTTCTACTGCATTCAGGAAACAATATGGGAGAATTTGACACCTGTAAAATTGCATATGGATAGTATCCAAAGATTGTATGTAAATAGATACATCAATTATGCTATTTCAAAATTATGCATGTCCAGTGTATTTGGTTTGTTTAAGTCATGTCTTGTTTTAATGACAAATTTATTTCTCTGTTTTTGGCATTTAGCTTTCACTCCAAAATACTCTTCAATATACAAGCCAAAGTTTTCAGACTTTTTTTTGCCTAGAGATAAGGCATTCAAACAGGACCATTCTGATTTCCTGAGGTGATCAGCATCCACAACTCAAAGTTAAGTCAGTGAGAAGTACAGGTGCTCAGCACCTTTGAAAAATCAGGCTACTTCTCTGGAGGTGCCCAAACATGAATTTAGATGCATAACTTAGAGCATGTATTTTGACCTCAGTACTTAAAATAGATTTCCCCTAAAGAACCAAACCAAAGTTGCTGCCTAACATTTGTTTTTCCATGAAAGAACAGTTACTTATCATACAGTAACTGATTCTTCAAGATGGATTCCATTCTTGGTGTGCATGGCCATCACTGTGAGGTGGGATTCTTTAGGCTAGCAGCGTCCACTGCGGCTGCATCTGAGCCCTTCATGTTGTCAAAACTCCAACTCCCAAAGGGCATAAAGAACAGAAGGGGTCAAACCATCTCTCAGTTCCTTTAGTAATGCAGAATCCCATAGGCATCAGACATGTGAAAGCAGGGAATGAGGATTAGGTGGGGAATCCATATAATCTTGAAGAAACAGTTACTGTACAATAAGATTCTGTCTTCTAGGGATTGTCCACATAGATTCCACTCCTAGTGCTTAACCAGCAACTATCTGTCTGCTGATGATGCAGGCTTGTGTAAAATGGGCTGCACACCTCAAGTGTCCAGTAGGACCAGGCTGGGAAGCAATATGAGTACTGAGGGGAGGACACAGAATTCGTAGAGGAGTGACATATGGAATATCACTTTGGGAACATGTCCCTCTCTGAGGCAAAATAGAGCACCAGAAGTTCCTGTCATTAAATAGCAATGAAACTTTGTAGAAAAAGCAGGTTTGGAATACCAAGGATTTTGCTACTACCATATTGCTAAAGGCCCAGGTATGAATGCCTAACCACTAATACATATTTTTATATACACAATAATCAAAGAACTAACTGTATGAACGAATACTAGCACAGTGCAGAAAAGCAAGACACTAGATGGGTTCCATCACAATGCCACATCTGGTAAGAAGTGGGGTCATTGGACTGCCTCCCTTTATGCCCTCAGATGGGAGGGCTGGTAGAGATGGCCCCAATGGATTGCTGGCCAGAAGAATCTGATCTCAGATGCAATCACCAGGAGGGGATCCACATAGAAGAACTTTTCAAGAAGTATGAAGTGATAATCCTGTATCTTTGTCAAACTTTTCTTTGCAATTTTCAGTGGGGCTTTTATGAAGTGAAATGGGCTCCTTCTTTTGGGAAGCTAAAAACCTATTGAAATCCCGGATCATTAATTTAAAAAAACCTCTGTCAAACTGGGTAGAACCAGTGTGTAATAGTTTAGAGGCAGCAACTTTAAAAAGGATACTTCTTTTAAAAAAATAAAAATAAATATTGTTTAACCTAAGAAAAACCTTAAAATTTGAAAGGAATGAAAAATCTAATACACTTTATCATATATGCTGTTTACTTTTTGTATTTCTCTGATCTTATACAATGAAAGAACCTTAATTTTTGTGTCAAGCCAAATTGGCTTTCAAGACCTTATGCAATGACAAAATGTCAGGATTTTTTGAAGTCAAATTAGACCCATGTTCTTTTAAATTCTATAGGGATTGTATGTGTCTAAAGTACTTCATATTTCATTTTGTCAAACTGATCACTATTTGCTCTTGTACTGAAATATCTGGCATTTAACAAAGTTGCTATTCAAGTAGTAAATTTAATTATCAAGTTTTGAATGTACACAAATTAATATAGCACTCACATTTTTTCACTTTTAAAAAATGATGTGAAGTCAGGGATCCACATGTAAGATCAGGGAATCACCAAGAAGTAAATTCTGAAATAATTCATTCAGGCACTGTGCAGCAGATGACTTTATACACCAACAGTGAAAATATGTTTGTGTAGGATGGAAAAAAAATGTCTATACAGGTAGTGATTATGACATATTTTCAAGAACTCTTGTTAATGCCTTTCAGGACCAAAATTAATCTGTAAGTACATACGTTACCAGTTTATTCCCCTGAGGTAGGGGGCTCTCATACAGCAAACCCGTCAGAGGTGACTGCATAAAATTCAATGTCATTAAAATATAATTTAGCACAAGGAATGAGACTCCTCAAGTGGTCAGATAACCAATATAGATGAAGTAGTTTTACAAATTTGTAGTTCCCTCACTGGTGAAGTGGCAATTTAAAAAAAAAAAAGGTGAAAGAATGTAACGAGAAGTGATTTGTGCCAGCTGAGTTTTAATTCCAGAAAGGAAAGAGCATCACACTGTAGGGTGACTAGATCCATGTACTGTGTTCGTTTCTTCTTAAAGCCCTGGGATTAACCACATTCACTTTGCACTTTTGAGCTCATGTACACTCTTCCCCATTAATCCCTCTTGGACTATTAACATACTAAATTTATTAACTGCTTTCAAACAGCTATTTCTCTTCCCCCAGAAGAACGTGCTCTGACATTCCGCAAAGGGTGAATCTGGTAAAGTGACTTGCTATAGTCAGTGCTGAGCAAGCAACTGTGTTAAGATCCTGGACTTACAGCCAGCAGAGCTAGAAGACACCTGCTGGAATTCCAGGCTCCCTAATTATACAAAACACTTGAATAATCTACCTTTCATGCATCATGAGATATTGAACTTTAAAATTAAGACAAATGGATTTACAAAAATGTATTTCTCCTGTCACTCAGAAGTCTGTACATGGTAACTAAGGTGGCCATTACAGGAAGAAAGAAAATAAAGAGCATAATACTTTCTAAAACTCGGCATAAAAAATACAATGTGGTGTGTGTAGATAAAGATTTTACTAGCACGTCTTTGGAATGACATGGATAATCCATGGTTTCTCCTACTTGTGAGTCACGCAGCCATTGCAAACTCACGCCAATAAATCCTTTACACCAACACATATTCTATTCTACACAAAATCTTTTCCTTCCCTTAGAGGAATCTATGATATATATATTTGGTAGGTAGAGATTTTAAAAATGAACATCTGTCTGCTTGAATTTCAGCCTCAAGAGAAAGCTGAAAAGCTTAACAAAAAACTTAACTACACTTTATCACCCTACTTTTCCCATTAGGTATAAAAACCAACATCAATATATGTATATTCTGAGACAAGCAAAACATTTTCATTTTTATACTTTAATAAAATGACATTCTTACGACATACCTACTTTATTTTTCCAGAGTTACTCGTGCTTAGAAAACATTAAGTGAATATTCCTCAGTGAACATCAGTTTACAAGCCATAGAATTATAACTGAGCTACTTGCATGAGCCTGAGGTGCTCATTTGTTAGAGCTGTGCAAAACAAGCGTAGTTAATGTTTACCAACAAGCAGTTATTTATTACAACTGAGAACTCTACAGACAGTACTGCACACATTATAGATGCACTGATTAACTATATTCATACATAAGTTATTAGCATTTACATAAATGTACTTTAATAGATTGTGCGTTAGTTGCTTTAGTAAATATGACAACTCTTTTTGGAGACTATTTCACAGAATATGAAACTTTCACTCTCAGAGCATATACACAGACCATGAATATGCAAAAGTCCTCAAAAACAAAAAGAACTCAAAAACAAAGTTAGAGTGAATACAGGGATAGCACTTTTACCAACCACCCGTTACATTCTTTTTTTAAAAACTTCCAGTAAGGAATAGATTTACAAATGCGAGAACTAGTCTACCATTAGGACTATTTTATACATTAGCTCTACAATACCACATAGACTTGATTTTTTTAGCAGGAATGGAGGACTGTGGCATTAGAAATTCAAATCTACTGAGTTTATTGTCAGGTTTTCCCCATATACTTTATTATATATAGTAGTTATAGAACATTAACAAAGGAACTATTTGTGTATGACAGTTGATAAAGGAAAACTCCAGTGTTTTTACATCAAAATTGCATATATTACAAAATAATTAAAATTCAAGTATGAATATTAATTAAGCAATACACGTGGAAGCTTCAACCTTCTATTATTGTGGGCTGTGCTGACTACTGGAGGGAGTATGCCATAGTTTCATCTCCTCCTCCCTCAGCCAGTTCTAGCTGCATTTCCACTCCCCCAGTAGGTAACAGTCCACAGTCCACCCTCTCAAGTACCAAAAAACAGCTTTCCAGAATGAGAGGTTTCAGAGTAGCAGCCGTGTTAGTTTGTATCCGCAAAAAGAAAAGGAGTACTTGTGGCACCTTAGAGACTAACTAATTTATTTGAGCATAAGCTTTCGTGAGCTCACTGAATGCACCCGATGAAGTGACCTGTAGCTCAGGAAAACTTATGCTCAAATAAATTGGTTAGTCTCTAAGGTGCCACAAGTACCCCTTTTCTTTCCAGAATGAATTCACTCCTGGATGCTCCATCTCCAGGCTTTATTCCTTATTCAGTCCCAGCTCCTTCCCCTACTCCAACTCCTTTCTTCTTTAAAGCCAGCATCCAGGTACTCCTTGTGAGCTCTTTTACACCTCATTTGTCCCCCCTCTCCCCTTTTTGGCTAACTTTCAGCTCAACTGCTCTAGCAACAATAGCTTCTTCCCCTTTCTGGAAAGCCTGGAGAGATGTGTACTGATGCCTGAGTAGCTGGGGAGGAAGTGCTGAAGAATGATACAAGTTGGGAAGATTGGTGTGTAGCCAGAAGGATCTTAATGAGCGAGAGGGGGATTAAACTAGTTTCTTTCTATCAAAGCAAATGGCTTCTTCCAAGCAATAAGTTTTGTCTTCCTTTAAATTAATGCCAGTGTCAGTTTAACAAAAGCACTAATTTCATTGTTTTTATACAAGTCATAAAGATTCTGAACTGTTTTTTAAACTACAGTGAAATTTACCTTTTATAAAATTACCTTCACCCCAAACAACTGTTGAACAGAATTTAGAGTCAACTTGACATGGGAAAACCTAACATCTACTCAAGTTACCAATGAGATTCAAGCTGTGACAGAAAGTCAGTCATGAGTATGACCACAGGAAAGTGACAAAATTCCTTCCACCATCATAAAACAATTTCCTTGTTGGGTGACCAGACAGCATACGGGGAATACATACATGTACTGCAAAAAGCGAGGACCTGGGTTGGAAGCAGTTTAGGAATTTTGTTGTCTTGGTCAACTGGGGGCAAAGACAGAAATATGGGGTTTGGGAAAAGGAGGCCTGAGCACATTCTGCCTTAACATTCAAACAGTTGAAGATGCAACATTATTTTTGAATACCACACCGCTTGTCTTCCTGGCTGCAGCAAGGAGATTGTGCTTGCTACAAGGAAAGGAAAACATTTATATAGGGAATCAGATAACTCAAAATGCAAGAGTGAGCACAACTTTGGAGACTTGAATTAGCTCATTCCAAGATACAGCCACGGTTGGTGACATAACATGAAAATTTGAGCACAAGGAGGCAAGATTTCCTCCCTTTTAGAGCTTATTAATTTTCCTTGGAGAACAGATCACCAGTAAAGCCATGCTCAAAGTATCAAGGGGTGAAGACATTGGAAACCTCTGTCAGATACATACACTCATTTAAAAAGAAAACACACACAAAAGAAGGTAAGTTAATTCTGAAGCCTATTCATACATATACAGTCTTATAGTTTTCTTCTAATTAAAGCAGAATGCACAGGCCGTGTGTTCTCAGAGAACACTTTTTGGGTGGCTGGCAGGGGTGAAGGAGAGGGAAATGACAAGAAAAGGAGAAATATTGAGATTTATTTCCCTTCACATATGAAAACACAGACGTGCTAGTGCACCTTGCTGTTCTGACCATCCAGAGCCCAATTCACCCCAAATGACTGAATAAATATACCAGGGCTGAAATTCAACACACAGGTTCCATTTCCCAAATGCATTCACTTTATTTTCCTTGAAACGCAGACACATTTTACAAAGCCTAAAAACCTGGAAGAAATGCGACAGCTTTAGAAAGTCACACTTATGAAGAAGTGTTTCATGGTGTTAAAAGCCAAGGTAATACTCCTGAGATTTCAGATGTTGAAGCTTTCTCCACAGCCACAAGTTCCTTTGATGTTTGGGTTATTGAAGACAAATTCACTGGACAGTTTGTCTTCCACATAGTCCATTTCAGTTCCTAGAAGCGTCAGCTGTGCTTTCTTTTCAATAAACACTCTGACTCCTAGAATGGGACAAAAACAAAACAACTGTTATGTAATCTGACAAAGGTTTTGCTCATTTTGAACTCTTCTTGTATTACAGTACAATCTGGTAGATAACGAGGATATAAAATGAAGCTAAAAACTGAAGTCTGACAATGTAATTATTGTTGCATTTTCTTGCTTCTTTCACGATATTCATCCTTTTCTTGCCTCTGCTACAGAACTCAAGTTGAGATTACTATCGCTTGCTATCTGTAAATGGTTAAATACTGATATTATGGTATATTTATTTACACTTCATGAGGGCGTCATACCAACGTAATTGTGTAACTGTGCAATAAAGTGTAGCTTTGACACTCCCACAGACTGAAAATAAGATGTAAATTTTTAATAGTGAGAGTAATTAACCCTTGGAACAACTTAAAGGGCCATGGTGGATTCACCGTCACTGACAATTGTTAAATCAAGATTGGATTTTTTTTTTTAAAAGACAGACATATGATGTAGGAATTATTTTGCGGAAGTTCTATGGCCAGTGTTACACAGGAGGTCAGACTAGATGATCACAATGAACCCTTCTGACCTTTGATGTCCATGAATTATGTTCATTAATCCATTTCTATTGGCATTACTAACAGTCCAAAGCTCTGTGCTGCTTTCAAGCTGCTGACTTTTTAAAGAAAACCTGCCTCAAAAATATTTTCTTATTTCCTTCTCAAATGGACTATCCTTCCCTTTGCCAAAGCTATATGGGTGAAGCTGAATTACTAGCAATATTTAGTTCTGTACTAGTGGGAGGTGTAAGATCCATCCAATATACTACAAATGATCAGGACTACGAATTAGTGCTTCTGAAGTCTTAACAGCTGGAAATCCTGCCTTTTCCAATAGCAAACAGAAGTTTTACAGGCTGCAGGATGTTGAACATTAAGACTGCAGTTTTGATTTATAGACTATTTATGATTGCTCATTTTAATGAGCCAATTTGGCTTTGTAGTTGAAGAAATAAAAACCAATAATGATAAACCCAAGACGGGAATCCATTAGTTCAAATAAAAGCAGTGTTTTTTGTTGGTCCATTGTTTCATTTTAGTATATTCAATGCCAGTGTATATCAATCTAACCCAGGGATGAAGCAACCCCAGGGGCCTGGGGGCCTAGAGCCTCCAAGGTTAGCCAAAAGAAGTTGGCTGTGCTGACAAAGAAGTGCTTGTGACCAGAGCCTGCTGGAGGATGTGCTCCACTAAGCAACCTTCACAAGGAGGATCCTGATACCCAAGCCTTAACATAAAGTTGCCACCCCACCACCAGATGTAAACATAGCCTCCCAGGCCTTGGAGAACTCCAACCCATGGTACAGCCTGGACATATGGTGGGGAGGAAAAAGGATGCAATTTGTACCCTCTGTGCTAGCAGTATTTAAATTTAATCCAGGAAGTTTTAACAAGTGGGTACTTTTACAATGGAATCTAAAGGGACAGCAACAGCAATTCCTACTAGGGTATCCAAGGATTTCTCTCAGTAACTTCATGCAGCTAGTAAATTCTAGCCTGTCTCTACTCCATTATAGTTTGGAAGTTTAGTAATCAAGTTATTCTGCACCTGCCCTCTCCTCCTTTTTACTGCTTCAAATAGATAAGAACAAATAAACACTCACCATCTTGAACTACTTCTTCATCGGAGTTGCCTTTTGTTTTTGTATATTCTAACGTGTACGAAAGTCCATTACACCCCCTTGTACGGACTCCAACTTTCACACCTACCTGAAATATAAGACACTTTTAGTCACTTTTATTTAAATTTATAGTGTGCCAGCAGGGAGTTGGAAACTCAGTGAACGAATCAACTCGATAGCTACCACTCAATGTTTCCCCCCCGTCATCTAGAGTTAAAATTAGGAGGAATTCATTTTAAGACTGAAGAGCCAAAATGTTTTGGGTTTCTTTCTTTCTTTTTTTTGGTACGGACTGTCTAGAAAAGTGAGTCCGAACTTTTAAGTTATAAAATGCATAATATGTACTCAAACTGAGGCCTAACTCCTATGCAGTACACCGGTACAATTGATACCTATAATTCTACACTAGTGGTTGTAACAGTGGTGAAAAGGTCAACGGAGCAGAGGCACTTCTACCATCATACTGTCAGGGTTAGCCTAAGCCCTGCCTACACTACAACTTCCCGTCTACTTTTGCTATCACACGCAGTGCTACAATAGTGGAAAGCTACACATATGAGTGTTCCTATTGTGGACAAAGACCTACAGTGTGTAAAAATGGCGTTCTAATATAATTCAATAATAAAACTGTTGGCACCCTTGTAGGCGTTTGGCCTTATAAACAGTTTGGATGAGAAAATCTTGCTTCAAAGCCAAATGGTTTTACAACTTCAAATGAGACAGTTTATCATTATACAGTACTGTCCGTCCACAGCACTTTACAAATTGAACACACACTCACCACAGAAAGGAAGCCAGTTCTAGAGCTTAATGTGCTGCATTCCAAATTCTCTCACCCGGCTCTCATCCCGCCCAGTAAAAGTCATAGTACAGGATCTTCTCTATGCCTGTTGCAATGAGCTGCAGGCCGGCGCTTACCTCTCCTCATTGTAGGAGCAACTGAAACAATTTATGTAATGCTGGCAAGTTTGAGGCTGAGCCAAATACAGTTACATTTTCACAGCATTGCTATGCTGCTTAGTGGAGATAACCTCCATTTCACAATATACTAAAAAGTTACATGGATTGCAATTTTCATTAGACATATTACCACTCAGCCCTTCCCATTTTTAACATCTGCTCTACATTGACCCAGCAAGCCATACTGACTCATAATTCAGTCAATATATTCTAACCACTAACCATATGTAGATCAGACCAAAAGAACATCTGCATAAACAACAGTTGAGGAGAAGTTGCCAGGGACATGTGGACCAGAAAACACTCTGCACAGCGACACTGTCTATTCCAAACAGCCACATTGTACCCTACACATAAAATCTTTAATTATACAGATCATTTCCTTTCCTCCCTTATTCATAATTATGTAGTATTGTGTTGGACAGTGTTAATGGCTGCCACCAACAAGATCTTTAATTTATGACAATCACAGACCTTGTAAAAACTGACAGGCATATAACAATTAAATGCCCCATATGCAGCAATAGCTGGAAACAAGCAAGCCACCACCCACGGCCACATGGCAAAATGGCCACATGGCAAAGTCGATCAGAAGCTAAACCATGTGAGCTAAGAGGGTTTCTTGGGTCTAGTTACAAACACAGGGACGAGGGACTTGACAAGTTGTAGTTGTGTGTGTGATAAACAAAGTGAGAGAAGTAGTCGTGAGAGTGGCCCTGGTAAGAAAATAGAAGACAGACTTCCTTTTGGGCATAGTACTTGTTGGAGTAGACTTGGATCTCTGAGTAAGGAAAAAACTTGCTGTTTGTTTTTACTGTGTTCAGAGAAACAGGACTTTGTGTACGTTCTTGTAAATAAACAGGATCACATCAAAGAAATACCTGACTAGTAGCATCAATGTCTTCTCCTAACGGAAACAAGCAAAACCCCAAATACTGGCTAACCCTCAGGTCAGAAGGGGCAACATTAAAAGGACATAACATACTTCACAACAAAATAATCCTGCTTTGAGAAATTCAGAAGTTTCATAAAATTATTTGAAGAATACCTTCACATCAATAGTTGGAGATCTCTGGTAATACTAGGAAATCGTTACCTTACTAGCATCAACAGATTAGACTAGTTTCATTAAAGTGGTAGTATGGACATACATTAAAATCTTGTTAAACCTTTAAGGAAAGCATGCTGGAGTTTAATCTGTCTCAAAGATTATGACAGTTGACTTATTGTCATTATAGTCATTTCCCGCCACCTCATTTGATTTTTGTACATGAAAATAAAGCTTGTTGGATAAATGCATTTATTAAAAAATAAAGGAAGATCTCATGTCTATATATCATCCACAGTGATTGTTTCAAGCTGCATTGTTTTACACTGATCACAAGTACTTCACAGGACAGCTGCTAGTATAATACTAATTAAGAGTGCTCTCCATAAGGTAAGCTAAAAATATTAGAATAGCGTACAAGAGTGCCTTCCATTTGTACTTACATGCTCAGGTTTATCTTTAAGAAGCTGTTTGATCTTATGTACAGCTGACGGAGTCTGAAAAATAAAGAGATTTTATTAACTTTTCCCTGCTTCTACTGTCCTTCGCAAATAAAAGCACTGTTTCATTTCAGCTTCACAGCTTTCAAGTTTTCAGTTCAGCTTCTCCTTCCGCACGTTAGAAGTCCACCTCTCGCATTGGTGTCACTAGCGAGAGTATAAACTAGCCATTCAACTTGTTGTGTTTTTCAGTTACAAACCACAATTAACACCCTAAATTGCATAATTTTAAGCTGTCTGTCAGATGTAGACGCAGGACTTGTCTACACTTACCAGAGGATCTATGCCGCGGTGATCGATGCATCAGCGGTTGATTTAACGGGTCTAAGGAAGACCCGCTAAATCGACCGCCGATCGCTCTTTCGTCGACTAATGTACTCCACCTGATTGAGAAGAGTAAGGGGAGTCAACGGAAGACCATCTCCCGTCGACGTCGTGTTGGGTGGACCCCACTGTAAGTAGATCTAAGCTATGTCGATTTGAGTTACACTATTCATGTAACTCAAACTGTGTAGCGTAGATCGACTTTTCCCTTTAGTGTAGACAAGGTCTCATAGAATTAACCTGGTTAATGCACATAAGGATTTACTGAAAAGGGCAGTTTATAAATTAACTTCACCACAAGCTGAAACCATAATGTAAAGGGGATCAAATAGCCCCCTGTCTCCCACCAGACAGACAACACATTTGTAGATAATAAATGAATACATCACAGGAAGTTTGGGACTAAAATTTAAATTCTCTTTTTGAAAAATACAATACTGAAAATTGAGAAACTTCTCAAGAAAAGTTTGTCACAAGATTTTTTTTTTTGTTAACTTTGCAACTATATCTGCAATATCGTGCTAGTGCATAAAACCCAGAAAACGTTAGTATGCCTTCACTGCCCAATATGAGTGAAATGTCAGAAGAACTAAAGAGATCGCGAGACTGAGAATTTTGAAATGCTTTCAGTTTAAGATAACAAAATAAGTTTTCTTGTGTTTAAACTATGACCTTTAATCTGACAGTGTTTCTATGGGAAGCTAGCCAGACCCTGGCTCTGCACAAATCAGTCTTATCAAGGTCTAGGTGCCAGAGAACTGGCTTCAGAAACAAATAAAGCCATCAAAGAAGTCTACTTTGTACACCTGCAAGTTGTCTGATGTTCAATCACCAGGGAAACACAGGAATTGCAATACCAGAGAGGAAACACATCAATAGCATGTCTTCCACAGTGAAGATTGGCAGCGAATGCAAAGGATGCAAAGCCCTCATAATGGTATAAATCTACCATAATAAAGCCAAAACTGACAAATGCATTCTCTCACTTATCAATGGTGAGCAGGAAATTTCCATGGTGAAAATAGGGGGCAGTTTCTACAGAAGTTTAGTTTTCATTAAAAAAAAAAAAAAAAAAATCTTCCTTTTATAGTTGTGATGATAACCTTCTGAAGTCGAAATAACTGAACTCTGATGCAGTTTTCCTTCTGAATCGGATAAAATCATCAACTAAGTCTCATGTCCTGATCTCAGCACACAGCCCAAGCGAGCAGATCGTGCACTGAAGAGTTCTGAAGTTAAAACCATTTTGTGTCTTAGTTTTGAGGGGTAAAGCTATTACATCTCTAATCTGTGAATTTTTAATCAATTCCTTCCAAGCCTGTCCCCCAAATCCTGTATGCACTTGGAGTGTTGGCAGCTATTCAGAGAAGTCTTCTGACTAATTTTTCCAAGGTTAATTTATATGCTGAAGGGAAATTTCTTGACCCGAGCTGGAAATCAGTTTATGCCCCAACAGTCCTTTGGATTCATATTATATTCTTGTCAGTAACGGTCACAGATAACCACTAGAAGTTTTTTATTTTAATTTAAAAAAACAAACCTACAAAAGACATACGTACGGTTATGAGTGCAAGATCATTAATCATGAAACCAGCGATGTACCCGAGATAGATTGATAATATTTTCATCGTCTGGACAGAAGACCTAAACTCCTTCAGGTTTCCACCGCAACTTCAACCATCGCCATCAATCCATCCAACTCTCTCAAGAACACTCCCACATCAGCATCAACACTCCCATATCATTCCCCACACCAGCATCAACTTCCCGTACACCATCATTAGTTTCAACAATGGAACCCTACAAACGACATTACACGAGAAACCTACGGATCACCACATTACCTCAAGATCCAGCAACCACCTCAGACACAATAAAATACGAACTGAAATTTATTAAATATTTTTGGATGTTTTACTACATGTTCAAATATATTGATTTCAATTACAACACAGAATACAAAAGCGTACAGTGCTCACTTTCTATTATTATTTATTATTACAAATATCTGCACTGTAAAATGAGAAACAAAAGAAATAGTATTTGTCAATACATCTCATACAATACCATAATGCAATCTCTTTATTGTGAAAGTGCAACTTACAAATGTAGATTTTTTTTTGTTCCGTAACTGCACTCAAAAACAAAACTACATCAAACTTTAGAGCCTACAAGTCCCACTAGTCCTACTTCTTGTTCAGCCAATCACTAAGACAAAGAAGTTTGTTTACATTTACAGGAGATAATGCTGCCTGCTTCTTATTTCAAATGTCACCTGAAAGTGAGAACAGGCATTCATATGGCACTACCGTCATTGCAAGGTATTTACGTGCCAAATATACTAAACGCTCATATGCCCCTTCATGCTTCGGCCACCATTCCAGAGGACATGCTTCCATGCTGATGACGCTCGTTAAACAAATAATGCGTTAATTAAATTTGTGATTGAACTTCTTGGGGGAGAGGCTTTTTACCCGCATTCTGCTATATATTTCATGTTATAGCAGTCTCAGATGACGACTCAGGACGTGTTCATTTTAAGAACCCTTTCACTGCAGATTTGACAAAATGCAAAGAAGGTACCAATGTGAGATTTCTAAAGATAGCTACATCACTCGACCCAAGGTTTAAGAACCTGAAGTGCCTTCCAAAATATGAGAGAGACGAGGTATGGAGCATGCTTGCAGAAGTCTTAAAAAAACAACACTCCAATTTGGAAACTACACAACGCGAACCACCAAAAAAGAAAATCAACTGTCTGCTGGTGGCATCCGACTCAGATGATAAAAGTGAACATGTGTCAGTCTGCACTGCTTTGGACGGTTATTGAGCAGAACTCCTCATTAGCATGGATGCATTGCTTTTGGAATGGTGGTTGAAGCATGAAAGGACATATGAATCTTTAACGCATCTGGCACATTGCGACACCGGCTACAACAGTGCCACGTGAACTCCTGTTCTCACTTTCAAGTGACATTGTCAACAAGAAGCGAGCAGCATTATCTCCTGCAAATGCAACCAAACTTGTTTGTCTGACTGACTGAACAAGAAGTACGACTGAATAGACTTGTAGGTTCCAAAGTTTTACATTGTTTTATTTTTGAATGCAGTTATTTGTAAGTTCAAGTTTAACGATAAAGAGATTGTATTACAGTACTTGACTGAGGTGATTTGAAAAATATTTCTTTTGTTTTTTATAGCACACATATTTGTAATCAAAAATAAATATAAAGCGAGCACTGTACACTTTGTGTTCTGTGTTGTAACTGAAATCAATATATTTGAAAATATAGAAAACATATTTCAATAAATGGTATTCTACTATTAACAGTACGATCAATCACGCAATTAATCGAGATTAATTTTTTAAATCGTGAGATTAATCACAATTAACGTTTTTAATTGCTTGCCAGCCCTACTAATTTTGTATTTCTTTCTTTTTGGAGAAGCAACACTTCAGATGTTAATATTGTTTTCCCCTTTAATTTACAAGTGTCCAATTATAAGTCTTACTGATCAAGTAGCCTCAATAATAGCCTGTGGCATGTGAGTTCTACAAGTTAAGCATGTAATGTAATAATCATACTCCTTTTGTCAATTTTGAAGGCCAATTTCTACACTCGATTATCTGCATACAACCCCTGTTTTAGAATGAGCACTTTATCTGTGCGCTTATTTTGTTGCTCTTTTGACTGGGAGGTTGACAGTCAAAGTTAAGAGGCCGGTTTGATGAGGTTAGTCACGGTTTATCACTTCACAGCAGGGACTGCATGAAGGTCATCTTTCACCTTCTGAGGAGACTGGGAAATGGCTGACGGACCTACAATTATATTACTATAGTGTTGCTCTGCAGACACCATGAACAAGAGAGACAGAATGGGCAATGGAGCGGAGAATTAGGTCCTAAGTTTTCTTTTTTTTTAAATCCATCAAGTGCCACCCTATATACTGGTTTCAGAGTAACAGCGGTGTTAGTCTGTATTCGCAAAATGAAAAGGAGTATTTGTGGCACCTTAGAGACTAACCAATTTATTTGAGCATAAGCTTTCGTGAGCTACAGCTCACTTCATCAGATGCATACTGTGGAAAGTGTAGAAGATCTTTTTATACACACAAAGCATGAAAAAATACCTCTCCCCACCCCACTCTCCTGCTGGTAATAGCTTATTTAAAGCGACCACTCTCCTTACAATGTGTATGATAATCAAGGTGGGCCATTTCCAGCACAAAACCAGGGTTTAACAAGAACGTCTGAGGAAGAGGGGAAGGAGGGTTAGGAAAACAAGGGGAAATAGGTTACCTTGCATAATGACTTAGCCACTCCCAGTCTCTATTCAAGCCTAAGTTTGATCACATCCGATGAAGTGAGCTGTAGCTCACGAAAGCTTAGGCTCAAATAAATTGGTTAGTCTCTAAGATGCCACAAGTACTCCTTTTCTTTTTACCCTATATACTGTGGGGGGAAGGATACATAAGAACATCTAAGTAGGCCCCTGCCCCTTTCATTTCTATCAGCGGTCTTCTTACTCTTGTCTTTTCTAAAGAAACTAGTCCTTGTATCACAAGTCCCCTCATTCACAAGTGTGCCTGCTCATTTCAGTGCCCTTCTCTGAGCCTTTTTTCTGCATTTTTAGATGACGACATGCCGTAGAGATCTTTTCTGACATGACATCAAAAGAAAAAATGCAACGGGTGGTCATAAGTATAAATCTTACCTATTTATAGGTACTTAACACAAACACATTACAAGCAATCCAACGGGGGCCTTATTAGCACACAGCACAAGGAAAGTGCCCTTAATGTAAAGTGCCATGTAAGCCAGGGGCCACTTGAGAGGTACATTTCGATAGGGCAATCACGGATTAAAAGAATCTTGATCGTACTTGTGCAGATGGGTAGAGAGAAACACAGGGCGGATCTGTGTGAACATTGGTACAGTTGACTTATCAGCACCACAGCTTCTTCCCATGCCCCCTTGTTAACATACTGTAATATCTCAGCCAGAGCACAGGCGACATCCCTGTACGGCTGAGTAGGTGGCATCAGCGAGAGATTCTTGAATTGTAACTGGAGGTAACAATTTTGCCAACTCCAAACATTCAAAATAGTGAGTCAGTCTCGTAAAAATCACAAGACTGGTTTGAAATTGGAGGTTGGAAACATACATTTGTGCTTGTGAGTGTATTTCTATACAGGGATCTTGTTGTGTGTCTGCTAGTTCCTGAGCCCTTACCGTGCGTTCACTTGCCCCGTTCAAGCTTTCCTGCCTAACCCCGAGAGGTGAAGGCTCCTTTAAAGGTAAGTGAAAGCCAAGAGTGTCGTGTAATCTCGTGATTCCAGGAGCAGGGGCTTTCCGAAAAACATCAAATATCGCCAACCTCGCAATGAAACCTCGACAGTCGGCGACCCAGGATTCACCCCACCGCGCGCGCCCCAGCTCTCACCTGCGACCCAACCGAGAGCGCCTGGCCGAGCCCGCAGGCGAACAGCGCGGCCGGGAGGGGGCTCCGGTCATTTGCTCCCTCACCGCCCCCGCGGGAGTGCCGCTCAGGCCAGGCCATGGAACCGCCTTCACCACGGGAGGGGGCTGCACAGCCATCGCCCGGAGAAGCGACCCCCCGCCCGCCGGAAACGGGCTCCGCTCACCGCCCCGCCGCGGCCCCACGGACCTGGCCCCGGGGCTAACAGCCGTCGCGGGCGCAGCGCAACCCCCCGCGTTACTCACCAGAGTAAGGGCGGCCCGGGTGGCCTGTATCTTCCTCTTGCTCACGGCCCGGACCGTGGCGCGGACCACCGAGGAGGCCATTCCGCCCCTCAACCCCGTCCTCTCCTGTTGTCCATGGGCCCAGGGCAATGCGTTCTAGTTTGCCTCCGGTGTCATGGCGGCCGGCGTGTGACGTCATCGCTACGCGCCGGGTAGGGGAAGGTGCGCGATGACGGAATGGGGGAGGGTTTCCGGAAGGGCAGTCCGGACGGGTTTGTGCAGGGCTTCAGGCGCTTCCGCCTCGAGTCGGCACAATGAAGAGGGAGCAATAACCGGAAGGGCCGAGGGTGAGTGTCCTTCCCGGGGCCGCGGCGGCGGAGGCCTCCCCCGAGCCCTTCCCACGACCGTTGGGCTTCCGGGCGCGCGAGCCTGACACCTCCCCCCCCCCCGCGGTGACTGGGGAGCTGCGTCCCCCACCCCCCGAGTCCAATGTTCCTACTCCCCCCTCCCCCCACCACCTGCCGCCCGGCCTGTCTCGCTGCCCCGCGGCTCCTGGGAGTCTCCGGGGAACCCCGTGCCGGGGCAGACACGGGAGGAGGGGCCGGGCCCCTGAGTTCCTGAGCGCTGCGGGGACCGGCTCCCCCGGGGCCGCGGGCCCCCCTCGCTGCCGGCCTGGTCTGGCGGCCTCGCGGGGTCGGCAGTTCGCAGCGCGAGTGTCTGGGACAGGGCCGCCCGGTGCGAGCGGGGCTGGCGTGTCCCCTGTCCTTGCTGGAGCCCGTGAGGTCCGGCGGGGGCGGAGAGGAAACCCAAAGGCTGGCGCACCCTGCCAGGGAGCAGCGGCGGTTTGACAGCTCAGCCTCGTGGGCAGATCCCGTCCTGTGCTTTGACTCTGAGCTTCCTCCCTGTGTGCGTGGTGCATTTCATAACCTTCCCTTGTTGTTGAGTGCGTAGTTGGGTTTTTCCGGGACAATTATAAACCGTGTTGTTCGATCACTAATATATAGCTGCATAGCTGATTCTTTGTTAACTTTCCCCACCCACCATAGATTATCTTGAAGGGTGTAAAACTCTCCCCTTATCCAGTAGCAATTGTGGAGCTCCACAACACTGTGTAATTATGGATTTAGTACCAGTACACCCATCTAGGCATTGGCCTACTTTATTATGCCTTCCTTTTAAGTGCAATGTCTGTGTGGTTTCAAGCACTTCATTTGAAAATAACCTAGTCTTATTTATAGAAAGTTTCATAAAATATATGAGAGAGAGAGAGAATTAAAAACTTAGGGTCAGATGTACAGATGTCTTTAGGTTCCTAAAGATGCCGGTGTAGGGCCTAGCAGGCTTTATGAAAGCACTTCAGCAGGTTAGTCATGTAAGTCCCAATTTGTTAATCTCTAAGGTGCCACAAGTACTCCTTTTCTTTTTGCCAATTGGGAAGCTAACTCACTCAGGGTACATCTTCACTGTGATAAAAGCCCCACAGCATGGCCACAGCTGCTCCTGCAGCTCAGCCTGCAAGGCTATAAAATTGCGGTGCATAGGCCGGGGGGAGAGTCGTCTCAGAGCTCAGGTTGCAGCCTGAACACGGAAACTGCAATGTTTAGCCCTGCTGCTCAAGCCCTGCAAGCCTGAGTCAGCTGACCTAGGCTCTGTGACTTAGTGCCGCAGGTTTTTTATTGAAGTGTAGACATAACCTTAGGTGCCTCATTGGGTTTTTCAAAAGTGCCTGTCTTGAATTTTAGATGTCTGTATACCTTTGTACGTCTGGCCTTTTCTTCCTCTTCATGTGTCCTGGTATAGCTAAACCTAATAGTTTTCAGATGGGTGACGTGTTTTGTTTACTCATGCCTGGGTTGAGCCCTTCAAAATGTTGTCTTAAATTTGAGTTCCAGTTTCCTGAAAAAATATATATATGGTGGCAGGCACAGTTCAGTTTCAAATTAAATTAGTAGTATTGCTTTGATACAGAATAAAGAAATGCAGTAAAAAGAAAATGTAAATGCTTGACATTTAGTTATATAGATCTTATTTGTGGATTTCTCACCAAAAGCAAAGGGGAGGGGGGGCGGGAAAGGTGGATAGGTCAAAACAAACAAGTTTTGATTGCAAATTGAAAAAACCATTGTTTCAAAATGAATGTTGAAATAAAATGTTTCATCATGTCAAAAAAAATAATTTTTGGTTAAAACTATTTTCCATATCGGCAAATAGCTTTGGTGCCCTGATAAATTCATATTTTGGCCAATTTGTAATTTACTGCGGGAAAGAAATTGCCCAGCTTTAGTCTTGATAAGATACGCAATGTGTACTGAGGAAAACCATGAGTTACTCATTTCCTAAACCTGTTATGTTTTTATTCCTCTTGAATCTGCTGTTAAACAGTTGATTATTTGAAACTACCTCCTTTTTTTTTTTCCCCTCCAGGTGCAAAGTATTCCGTTGAACAGCAATTACAATGGGAGATGCTGCAAAACCTTGCTTTGCCAAAAGAAAAAAGGAGTGGGGAGTTTTAGATGAGGAGGAATTGAAGAGGAGCCCTTTACAACAGGACTGCCACGCCATGGATGATTACGGACCTGGCAAAAAAATAGATATAGGCTTTCCGAAGAAAAAGGGAACACAAGCTCACTGTGGAAACAGTCCCAGAAAAGGACCACATTGTATTCTGAATAGCTCAAATTCTTTTAAAAACATGGGTCACAACCAAGGGGTGAGGATAAATGATACCCAAAAAGACCAAATTAAGAAATGGATATCGAATGACCATCGTGGCAATTCAGACAGCTGGAGAGAGTACAAATCTACAGTTCGGATTCCTGTGCTTAACAGGACAAGAAAAGACTCTTTTCATGAGGTTGAAAGTGCAGGAAGCAGAAATGTAAGAAGACTGCCTCAGAAAGACTTAAATGAAGAAATGTCAGACACACAGAAAGGAAACTCTGGTAATGAACACATTTTTTACATAGTTTTTAAAGTAAAATCGATTACTGTGTATATGTCCGGAAAGTACAACTTTAAGGTTCACTGTTAATGCAAAAAATTAAATAAAACCATTTCTGTTCCGTAACACTTCTATCTTGCAAAGTATCCTCTGTACTCAATGGCAGCATTTTAAGCAGTATTGTAACAGTATGTGATCCAAAGATTGTTTTTATAAACTGGTCGTACTATGAAACCATCTTGTTGGTTTGGTAGGTTAATCGCTTTATAAACGTTTGACAAGTATATAGCGACAAGTGTGATGTCCTAGTCTGCAACTTCAATATTTTTCATTTTTCCAAGATACAACTTGATATAAATCTCTCCAGTCTTTAAGCATTGTTGAAGAAATTGCACAAGTAATTGGCATTACTTGCTGCAAGACCACATGGTAAACTTACAACTTGTTCAGTAAGTTAGCTAAAAAAAGTTAAAAGGAAATGGGAATAAGACAACGTGGAAAATAGCTAACTTAATATGTTATCTTCTCATGCAGGTAACTTCTATACTTGTTTCAATCTGTAACTTTAAAATAAAACTGTAAAAGTCTTACAGTATTGTGTAAAATAGGAGGTTGTCGTGGGGGGGAGGGGGGGCTTATTCTGATTTGAATAGGAACTTTTCCTCTGTAAGGAGAGAAGAATAAGATCCACACTATAGAGACATATTCACCAGTCTTGGCATAAAGTGTTATCCTGATAGCGTAGTGACCTTCAAGTAGAGAAGCACTAAATTGGATGGTGAGACACTGTAAACCACATGCTCAGAAAGGTTTTAGTTGTTTAAAAAGAACAAGAATGAGTGACTTGTCTCTATTCTTCCCCTGCTGCCCTGCCCTGCCCGGCCCCAAAAAGGGTGAGGAGTGTGTGTGTTTTTTTTCTTGTGCTAAACCTTGTAAAGTTTAACTATGCTGAGGGCTGCTATCTAGACGTTGTCTTTTGTTAAACTTTCTTGATGTAAAGATTTGCAGTGCCGTTGCCGCAGTGCTAGTGAGTGAGAACTAGAATAGCTTGATAAAAAGGGAATTAAGAAAAAAGGGAAAAAAGGGAAGTAAGAGAGAAATGGAACAGTAATGGAAGAACTAAAGATCTGAAAATATGGAGGAAAATGAGACGTGAAGAAGAAATGAAGGCCATTTGACATTTATCAGGATGATCCAGAACATTGCTACGGAAAAGGTTAAAAGAGAATTCTTTGAGTTGTTGAGGTCGTGTGTGAGAGGAAGAAGGGGTGGTATTTTTGTTTTTTCATTTAAATTGGATATTTGTCTTATGTCCTGTTACCGCAACGGTCTTCCAAATATGTCAAGAAAATCATACTTGTATAAAACAAATGCATCAAACTGGGGGTCGTGACCCCTCAGGGAGTCGCAAGGTGGCTACAAGGGGGTCGCGAGCTGTCAGCTCAGTGGGGCTGACGTCCCTGATCCCCATTAAATTAATGCCCCCATTTTAAATTTATGGGGCGGGGGTTGTCACAGACAGAGGCTTGCTGTGTGAAAGGGGTAGGATGTCCAGACAGCAAATGTGACAAATCGGAATGGGGGGGGAGGTAATAGGAGCCTATATAAGAAAAAGACCCAAAAATCAGGACATCTGGTCACCCTAGAAAGGGGTCACCAAAAAAAAAAGTGTTTGAGAACCACTGGCATAAATGATCTGTAACAAATTGTTTCCTGTATGAAAGCTTTAAATATGGTACTTTGCAGTTAGATAACTTGAATACTAGTTGACAACAGTGCACCCTGAGGTAGACTTGGCTTTGACTCTGAGTCCTTGTGGCACGCTTTAGCTGTGTCTACACTTATAACGTGGCAGTGGCACAGAGATAGCACTTCAGTGTAGACACTCGCTACAGCGATGGGAGGGGTTCTGACAGCTCTGTTGTTAATTCACCTCCCTGAGAGGCGGTAGCTAGGTGAACAGAAGAATTCTTCCGTTGACCTACCGCTGTCTACTCCGGGGGTTAGCTCAGCATAGCCACGTCTCCCAGGGGTAGGAATTTTTCACACTCCTGAGAGACGTAGCTACGCCGATCTAAGTTTCCGGCGGAGACCAGCCCTTGGTTGTCCTTTGTAAGTTTTTATGACGTCTCCCCATCCCTTCAGATCCTTCACTCAGTCAACTGCCATGGAACCTCTGGCTCCCCATGTTCCATCTGGTAGCTTCTCAAGCACTGCCTGTCTTTTACTAGAGCGGCTTTTGTTTGCCTCATGGCGGCCGATTGAACTGAAGTGATGGCAACCTGTAATGAATAAGTGAACCAGGTTTCAAGATTGAAGCTTAACCTAGGACGCTAATGGTATGTCTGTACTGCCAAAGAAATCCTGCAGCAGGTAGTCTCAGAGCCCGGGTCAATTGACCCGAGCTGTTGCTACGGGGCTAAAAATAGCAGTGTAGATGTTCCCATTCAGTCCGGAGCCAGGGCTCCGAAACCCGGCAAGGCGTTGGATCACAGAACCCGGGTTCCAGGCCAAGCGAGAATGCCTACACTTCTCTTTTTACCTCCATGGTTTGAACCTGAGTCAGTTGATTTGGGCTTTGAGACTCACTGTTTTGTGTTTTGGTTTTTTTTGCAGTGTAGATGTACGCTGAGCCTTTTGGTGGCCTCTTATGGAAATTCATAGCTTATATTTGTGTCTCCTCCTGTACTTGACTGATACTGAACGAGTATCTCAAATTTAAACATACTAGATAAGTGGGGCCATGCAGATCAACTGACCGTATTAAAGAGTTTCTATCCATTAAGCAGTCATTTCAGAACACCTGATAAGAAGATAGACTATTCAGATTGTGAGAGATTTGGTGGTGTAAGCTTTCTTGTTTCGTTTTTAAGAACTAAAAGAAAGATCATCCAGTGAGGACCTGGGAGGAGTTGCTTTTTATACTCTGTATAAATACTTAGTCTCAACCAATATTGGTTGAGACTACCAAGTAATGATAGGAGTTTTTACTTACTTGGCATATTGTTGTTTTATAAGCAGCTATTTCAGTGCTCACAAAAATGAGTTTTAACTTATGAGGAGGAGCAGAATTCCATGCATTGTCACTTATTTGATATCCAAATTGTGTTAATCAGAGCATTTATATTGATCATGGGGAGGCAGAGTTCTGTAAGAGCATAACGACAGGACTATTGCAGAGCTCAAATGTTTTACTGCCATTAGCTAGAGAGTCAGTATGATAGATTTCAGAGTAACAGCCGTGTTAGTCTGTATTCACAAAAAGAAAAGGAGTACTTGTGGCACCAATTTATTTGACCACAAAACCAACCAACTAACCAACCAACTAACCAATTTATATGAGCATAAGCTTTCGTGAGCTACAGCTCACTTGTGACACCAAGTAAGTCAAGGTGGGGAAAAGCCAGTCAGACTTCCTTCTCTACCTTTTTGCTACTTTTGGACTTCTAGCAGAGTACTATCCCTAGACGCTGTTTGCTCATTCGCTCTTTACTATCAGCTTCTGGCTGGTAGGTCCCAGATAAATTTGAAGGACACCTCACTAACCTGCTGCTGGTAGGGAGAAGACACACTCTCTGCCCAGCCTTGCTGCAGCTATGTGGAGATGGGGTTTCTGCTCCTCTAGCCTTACTGCAGCCTCTTGTCTGCTGCAGCAATGGTGGGTTGTGCGGGTCTGCTTTTGGGTGTTGAGTTCTACTTGCAGCCTCTGGTCATAGCTTTCTCTAAATGGCAGCTGAGTGAAATTTACATTAGTCTTGTCAGTTATGCGCTGCCTGGTGGCATGAAAGCTACATGCATGGTGGTAAAGGTGGACTCCCAAAAGGATAAGAATTTATTTTTTGAAAGTTGAGCAGAAACTGATGGTTTAGACCTCCTGCTTGCCAGGAATATTTCCTACTTGCTATTGGCATGTGGGTGGTTAGATTTTTTCCCCAAGTTTTGACTTCTTTATTGAGAGGCTTCTAAACAAATCTCGCATTGCTGAATTCTTAGAGTACATGGAACTATTGTTAATTTTCAAACTGTGATTCACATGCTTTTCAGCAGTGTGTAAAAGTCTTCTGGCCTCTCTCCCATCACTTTCTGCAGGATTTTAAGTTTTTAAAATTTTTTTTAGTTCCTGATGTAAGGAGATGCAGTATTATCTTCCGGAGTATGCAGGTAGAGGGCTCTGTTCCTGGTAGCTTTGCCAAGGGATAGAAGAGTGACACTAACAGGGCTGTGATCAGTTTCACGGCTGCCTGTCAGAACCCAGAGAGCTAGAGTTTGAAAACTCCCTTGATTAGAATGAATAGATATTTTGACCAGGTGAGTGGATTGCATGGAGCTAGAAAGCTGCTGGCTTGTTTTCTTGAGAGGGAAGAGAAGAAAGTTGGCCACTAAGCTGCTGTGGAATTCACAGGCTCTGAAGCCTAAGGAGCGGGGTGGGTTTCAGAGCCCAAGCTCCAGCCTGAGCCACAACTTGAAAGTGCTGTCTTCACAGGTAGTTTTTAGAACACTCATATGAGTCCCGCTAGGCCAAGATTGTCAACGTGGGCTAGCGGTTTGCTTCTGCTCTATCCAAAATGCTGCGGAGACATCTCCTTAGCCATTGGGCTAAGTTGTCAAGCCATTCTATGAGCAGCAGTGAAATGCGTGGTTTTTATACTGCTGTGAGAGGAAAGCTATGAACAGCAGATGAAGGCACTGGAGTTATTTGGTGAAGAGGAATATCTTTTTTTTTTTTTTTTTTTTTTTTTGAAGTTGAGAGATGAGTAAAGTACCAGAGACTTGTCTTTCCCAGCTATTGCAACAGATTGAAGGAAGGATGAAGTTCCTGGGGAGAGAGAGAATTGCAGAGGACAAAGACCAGCATTTTTTCATTTTTAGGAGTTAAAAAGCATCAGACAATTGCTAGACAGAAGCTGACATGGCATTCCTTTCATCACCTTGAAATTTCGTTTGCATAGTTTCCATTAAAAGCAGTTTGAGACACTATATATGCTGAATCTCCCTGTCAATTTTTGTGGTTTCACAATCAATTGTTTGGGTTTATTTTAATTTTTCCTCTTGCTGGGGATGGCCTACACAAATGGGCAGCCAACTAGACAAAATGCCATCAAATGCCCAAATAAACTGAAAAAAAAAAATCCGAATTTTTTCACCGCTCGTAATTTTAGGGGATCCTTATAGCAATGTTAAAAAGAACAGGAGTACTTGTGACACCTTAGAGACTAACAAATTTAGTTGAGCATAAGCTTTTGCGGGCTACAGCCCACTTCATTGGCTGTATAGAATGGAACATATAGTAAGAAGGGGGGTGTGTGTGTGTGTATATATGTATATACAGACATACAGAGAACATGAAACACTAACTCAGGAACTATCCTTGCAACAAAGCCCGATGTCAACTCTGTCCACATATTTATTCTGGTGACGCCATCATAGGACTTAATCACATTAGCCACACCATCAGGGGCTCCTTCACCTGCACATCTACCATCAAGTGCCCCTCTGCCATGTACATTGGCCAAACTGGACAGTCTCCACACACAAGAATAAATGGACACGCATCTGACATCAGGAATCATAACATTCAAAAACCGGTAGGAGAACACTTCAACCTCTCTCGTCACTCAGTAACAGACTTAAAGGTGGCAATTTTGCAACAGAAAAGCTTCAAAACCAGACTCCAATGAGAAACTGCTGAACTCGAATTAATATGCAAACTAGATACCATTAACTTGGATTTGAATAAAGACTGGGAGTGGCTGGGTCGTTACGCATATTGAATCTATTTCCCCATGTTAAGTATCCTCGCACCTTCTTGTCAACTGTCTAAATGGGCCACGTTGATTATCACTACAAAAGTTTTTTTCTCCTGCTGATAATAGCGCATCTTAATTAATTAGCCTCCTACCGTTGGTGTGCCTACTTACACACACACACACACACAGAACATGAAAAGGTGGATGTGTGTGTATGTAGATAGATAGATAGATAGATAGATAGCTATCTCTTCTTACTATATGTTCCATTCTATGCATCCGATGAAGAGGGCTGTAGCCTGTGAAAGCTTCTGCTCAACTAAATTTGTTAGTCTCTAAGGTGCTACTCCTGTTCTTTTTGCGGATACAGACTAACACGGCTGCTACTCTGAAAGTTATAGCAACGTTGTTGTTTTTTTTTAAAAAGTACGATATGATAGTTGATAGTGCCTCTTGAAAGAGATGGGATTCAAGGGCAACCTTCCTAAATATCTGAGTATGAATTCACTTTCTGCTTGTTGGAGTTGGCTTCTAAAAATCGGTAGAGGAAAAAATCTGATCCCGGTGGAAGGATTTCAGAGTTTGAAAGAATTGTCAAAAGCACTTGGAAGAGCCCATTGTTCCGGCAACTTTATATAGGTACCTAAACTAGAGGTGAGCTGTAATCCTGGCTCTTATTTGAAACTCTGGCCAGTATTTACTCATTCCTGCTGGAGCCAAAGATCACCTGTTTTTTTTATTTGTACGCTTTGGACCCGTAACTACTGTTGCAAAAATGCTGATAAAGCTGCTCACAAAGCATAGGCAGTATATTTACACCCAGACTTCTGCCACAAGCTTAGCTGTAAACACAACAAATGTATCATACTGTTTATTTTGCAAGACTTAGTTGTATTAAAATAAGTACATCCATTTTTACACAAGTGGATTACTTTATTGAGGTGAAAAAGAGGCTTTGCTTCCCTCTTCTGAGTAGCTAAAAAGGATCACTGTCTTGTGTCTTTGCTATTTTAATTGTCTCGAGCCAATGTACTGGTACAGTTGAAGAGTGGGTGACACCAGAAGAGCAAGAAGCTTTCATTTCTGGGTATAAAACAAATAGTGTTACCATAGTATCTTGACATGAGGGCTATACTTTACGTGAGAGTAAGGAACGGGAGTTTCGGGGGGAAATGTGCACTGTCTTATATACATGATTAAAAAAATCTCCATGTCGGCTATATTCCTGTAGCTGCCTGATCTGACACTGTTTACTGTTTACTGCCTGGGTATAATTTAGGTTTAGGGGGTGCTAACCTTCATGTCGTGTTTCTAGGGACTCTGGAATATTGAAGTTTAATCTAGGAATTTTGAAAGTATTCCGGTTCAGAAGTGGGGAATCATCCAGTGTCAGTAATTCTGTAGGGATAGTAAGTCACCCCATCCTAATCCCTTCGAACTTGTGAGTCTTAAACTGACCATAGAACCTGTTGCCATTAGCGTTAACCGGTGTTGATCAAACAAGAATTTCTAAATAGCCCAGTTCCTGACTTTTTGTGGGTCAACCTGTTTGTTGATACTTCAGAGGTCATTCTCCAGTAGTCGGTAAGAGTCAAAACAAACATACCTTAGGAGACAGTATGAATATGCACCACCGGGGAGTGGGAGGTATTGCAATTGTCAGAAAAGATGACTTGCATATGTCAGAAAAGGAAATGGTGTGACAAGTAGAGAATCTTGTCTGCTTTATTTAATGCATTGGGTTCACTCTCCATTCTGTTGTGTGCTCTGAAATGATGTTACAGTATATTTGTTCTGATAACTCTTTAAGAAATGAAGAAACATAGGAAACCAAGGAGATCAAGAAGGACAGGAAAAGAGGAGTATGATCAAGATGACGATGTGGAAAGCCCGGTTATAGATGAGTCGATGCTGTCAGTGAAGGAACTACTAGGGTTGCAGCAGGCTGAAGAGCGATTAAAGAGAGACTGCATTTACAGACTAAAGAAGGTGACAACACTCTCTTTTTGTATATACAGTATTTGGATATTTTATCACATACAGGTTTTAATTTATGAATTAAAGATCAAAGGTTTGCACTCTTCCTGAAGAATTCCACTTTGTGCAGCTAAAGGCTCTGTTGTTAGTGATCCAATCCATAAAATTTTAACAAAATGGGTGTTCAGTGGCTGGAAATGAATAAAAAGAAGACTAGTGTACCTTTGCTTTTGACTACGTTCAGTATTCGAATTTCCAAGTGTCCCTCTATGTAATATTCAAATTGCTCGGCTCTAAGATTGGGGTTAGGTAGGGTTACCGCTCGTTCGTGTTTTACCCGGACAGTCGTTTTTTGGCGTCTGTGTCCGGGTGCTGTTTAGGGTTGCCAGGTGCCCGGTTTTCGACCAGGAAGTCTGGTCGAAAAGGGGACCTGGCAACCCTAAATGGCACCCAGACCTAAAGTTTGGTTACCACGGGGCAGGGGGAGGCGCGAGGTCACGCTAGCCTCTGCTCAGCTGGGGCCACCTCCTACCTGCAGGCAGGTAGGCTCCTTGAGATGATCCAGCAAGATGCTGAAAGGGCCTTGGGGAGAAGAGGCAGAGAAGGGGGTGAGCCCTGGGAAAAAGGCAGAGCAGGTGCGGGGCCTCGAGTGTCCGGTTACCAGCAATTATAAAGGTGACAACCTTCGGGTTGCCAGGAAAGTTGGAGGGTGTATTTTTGGACTTCCTAGGACAATTTAACTGACCGTGGCAGATGTATGAAATGAAGGTAACATCTTTCTGTATCTTAGTCAATAAACTCTCTCAATTTTAGCGTCCTCGAAACTACCCCACAGCCAAGTATACCTGCAAATTATGTGATGCTTTGATTGAGTCAGTGACATTTGCTCATAAGCACATTAAAGAGAAGAAGCACAAGAAAAACATAAAGGTGAGTTAATGACACTTTTAGAAATCCATGCTTTATATTTGTTATCCTGCTAATGATGATGCAATTATATTAGCCCTGAAGTCTTGCCTTGTTCTTACCATGCTTAATATTCTGCTAGTGTTATACAGAGTGCTTCTCTATATAATGTCTACCAATGTCCATAGACATTGGTAAAAGCAACAAATACGTAGTTTGAGACTTTTTTCCAGCATAGAGTGAACTCGGGACTGCCTCTAGGATATTACTGATATCTCCTAATAACCATCATTAAAGGGAGCTTTCATTCAATGTATAATTCAGTATTATTGTGCAGGTCATAAGTTTTTTTTTAAGCTGTCACAACTTAACCTCATTTGTTGTTCATGAGTTGTGTAATGGTATCATTAACTGTATCTGCTCTCTTCTTAATATGTCATTTAGTGGCGTTCTGACAGCTGTAATATACTTGATTTAGAATGAGTTGGTAAGAATGAATTTAAAATTTGTAATTGCCATTTTGACAATAGCCTAGATAAAATGAAAGGGTTGTTGGATACTCCAGTATGAGAGAATATATATCAATAATTAAAATAACAGCTTTATATTTATATATATATTGAAAACTATTGCCAGCATAACTGCAGTTTGACATTTTATTATTACTGAAAGAAACTTCTGCTGCGCCTGCCCTCCTTCCCCACCTTTGCCCCAGAAGACCAAAGGAATTGAAAGGCACGTACAGGGTTTCCCTTTTGTCTTCAACTTCATTATCCTCTACCACTCCTTATAAGGAGAAAGGGATGTTTGCCTATGCCTTTTATATAGGTGTATGGATTTTTGTAAATTACCGAAGCCTCTAACGTGACGTCTCAAACTCTTTATCTAGATAGAATCATTGTATGTCATCTTTCTCTAGACCTTAATTGTGTCCTAACGCACCAACTGTTTGAAACTGCTTACTAGCTCCGTAATATAGATGGGCACACAGAAATGTTTATGGCGGTAGGTTGTGTGTACCTACCCCTACCTCATGAAAGCAACTGAAGAGAGTCATTTAAATATGTTAAAATGTGGTTGTCCTTGAAGGAAAAGCAAGAAGAACAACTGCTGACTACCCTGCCTCCACCAACACCTTCCCAGATACAAGCTATTGGTGTTGCCATTGAAAACGTAGTGCAAGAGTTTGGCTTAAATAATGAGGATTTGGAACAAAGACTCAAAATTAAAACAGCGATGGAAGATTTATTGCACCCAAAATTGCCAGGTATAACTCTGCCATTTGGTTTGATGGTCAAATATACGAAAAAGAAAAAGCATTTTTCTCCGCAAGAGTAATCTTAATCTCTGATTTTGACAAGTTCTACCAATAATATAATTTGATTTTTGTCAGTATGTTCTGCTTGGTGACGTAGTGGCAATATTTTGGCCTGAAGGTTGCTCTAAATTACATCAACTGCCACTGACCCAGTGGCTGGGAATCAGCAGGGTTTAGAGGAGGCCCAAGCCATGCCCTATTGGGCGTGGCCTCAATCCCTTTTGCCAGCAGCAGGGATAAGGTGTAGGAACTGTTGTGCTACTGAAAGATTCTTCAGAATTGGGGTGATCCTCTGATGGCTGTCTACACCAGTTCTAGGACTAGAATCTGCTGGCAAGGCATTGCAAAGTGGCTGCACTCCAACCCAGGATTTGGATTAAGATGTTGAGTTTATACAAAAAATTGCTTTCTTTGCAGGTTGCTCGCTAAGGCTGTACGGCTCCTCCTGTAGCAGATTTGGTTTCAGAACATCTGACATAAACGTTGATGTCCAGTTTCCAGCCAATGTAAGTGAGCAGGTTATTATTAGTGTTGTAAAATTGGCTGAATTGCCTGTTATAGTAACATTTAAGCAAGTAATAACAAAGGTGCCAAGTGGTAATGGGATTTTTATTTACCAAAATGTATCGATCCAAGGGGAGCTATTGTTAACTGCGTCTGAACTAAAATCATCTTAATCTGTTGTTAAAGTAGTGGTATTACTCTGTGCTAATAGCATCTTCAATCCAATGAACTCAAAGCACTTCACAAACACAAATGAGTTAAACCTCACCTCCCAGCAACCCTGTGAGGCAGAGCAGGAGATTTATACCCATTTTACAGATGGGGAAACTGGGCCTTAGATGTTGTGACTTGCCTAAGGTGTCACAGTGATCCTCCTTTGTCTTTTCAATATGGAAGTATTAAAAATCCATCATTAAAAAACACATTTTTCAAATGTTTCAGTAGCTTAAATAATAATCTTCTATGATTTGACTCCATTTCACAGATGGCTCAACCAGATGTTCTCTTACTTGTACAAGAAAGTCTGAAGAATAGTGGTAAGAAATACTTGTTCACTGGTTTCAGTTTCATTTCAAAAGCACCCCTGGCCATTCTCACAATACTCCTTCACTGAATGCAAAACCTTTTTTAAATAGATGCATCAGCTCAAATGCTTACTTGATTTTTACAGAATAATGTAAGTCTGTCTCCATGTGTAGTTTCATTCTTCTTCTACACTAGTAAATTGACAGGTACAAGAGTAAAGGTATTAAGCTTACCTAATTGGAGGAGGGAGCATTTTGTACATTGAATTCCAAAATCCCTTCACAGCTAGGGAAAAGAGTTGGAGTTTTTATGTTGCTATGTTTACTTGGTCAGTGACCTTGCTGAGACTTAAGCATGTGAAGTAAATGAGACTACACAGTGCATGAAGTTAAGCAGGGGCCTCAGTCTTTGCAGGAGTGGTGCCTTGGATAGAATTATGTGGTGGTAGCCTAAAACCACAACGCTCTAAGGTGTAACATTCTGTAATGATCCCCTAGCTCTTTCTGTGAGCACTGCTGATGGGATCACAGAAACAAAGGTTGATAGTAATATTCCCCTGCTAGCCCATAATGTAGTGCAAATCTCCCTAGAGTAAGGTGTGCTCCTTTACATACCTTAGAGTCTCTCATCAACAGAAGTTGGTCCAATAAAAGATATTACCTCACCTACCTTGTCTCTCAAATATCCTGGGACTGACACGGCTACAACAACGCTACAGAACTAATGCCGTCAGACAAGCTGTTTAGTGTAGGCTTGTCATGTGTATTCCAACAAATGACTTACCCTGAATCGATAATGGTAGATACTAAATGCATCACTTGTATAAGGCCTAAAGAATTTAGCTGCTTTAGTATTTCGTTCAAATACTAGCTACAGTATGTCCTTTAGTGGTAGAAATTCTAACTGTGTGTTCTCATTCACATCAGGAATGGGGATGCCCCTCTTTTCCACAGGCTAGCTTGTGAGGATGATTTACCTAGCGACATAAGTGTGCATGGTGCTTCTTACTTGAAATAGGACTGACTAGTCTTTGTCCCAAAGTACTTAAGGCCCTATTTTCAGATCTTAGCCTCCTTTCATGTATATACAACTTTGTGCACGCATCTGCACATACGTTTTTGGTGTGCTGATGTTTCGTACACAAGATAGAATGTGTATATGGAAACTCATCACCTGCATGTTGAGGTACTAAAAAAATGCCACTCAGTCCTAATTTATGCACATCAGGGAAGACTGGGTTGAAGCCAGCTGAAAACGGGGTCTTTACAATCTAAGTAGAACATACACAAAGGAAAAAGAGAGGGAGGGTGGCTCCTTTTCTATTTTACCGTGTGTGTGTGTGAGGTTTTACTCTTCTTTCCGCTCTCTCCCTTGTAGCATTTTCTTTAACACAACTGCTAAGTCACTGCCTCCTCTACCAACAATAATGTGATCTTGTTTGGAAACACTGCAAGTTTATATAGTTGGACTGCGTTTTTCCTTTCATATTTTCAAAATCTAAATTAACACAATGTCTGATAGTACTGACCCACCGGACTTAACTTTCTATTTTCGTGCTTGAGTTAGTCAGATTTCTAATTGGAGGTGATCCTTTTATGAGCCAGACTGGTAGACCCAAAATCTATTTCTACTCCTTGCGCTACATGAGTTTCTCCTTAAACACGAAGAATATTATTAACCATGTGCTTAATGTGGCTTTTTCTTTTTTTTCCCCCCCCAGAATCTTTTATTGATGTTGATGCAGATTTCCATGCTAGAGTACCAGTGGTGGTGTGCAGAGAAAAGCAAAGGTCTCAGT
Source organism: Lepidochelys kempii (assembly GCF_965140285.1). Taxonomy (NCBI): domain Eukaryota; kingdom Metazoa; phylum Chordata; order Testudines; family Cheloniidae; genus Lepidochelys; species Lepidochelys kempii. Next base: position 91,039,449 of record NC_136384.1, on the reverse strand, counting down.
TGTCAATTTGTGTGTTCTAATAGCATATAGCAATGTAAAATTACACATACCCACACCTGAAAAAATAACATTTCTGTACTAAATTATTACAGTTCCATGGATCTTGACACAAACATTTATGGGCAAGTCATTCCTAGCCTAGAATAAGAGGGTAAGGGTTATTTCTTCCTCAACCCCCTCTTCCCCAGTCCCCTTTACAAAAATAAATAAATAAAAATAATAATAAAAAAAAACCTTTTATTTTTTCACTGTGCACCCCTCTGCACTGGGGATGATTGCTAAAGTAGAAAATTTCCTTTCTTCCCTTCTAGACGATGCAGATTTAATACCAAATGAAAGAAACCTAAAAAACAATGTAAGGGGAGCTTAAATAGCTTTAGTGCTATGAGGAAAGGAGTGAGGCATTTTGTTTTGCCCACTTACCACATACCACTTCAGATTCATGAAATATTGTGTAACTAGCTACTGATGTAGAATCTATCACCAGTTGTTTGCAGTTCCTTGGTCTTTCATTACTGATTTTTTTTCCTGCACTCTGGAAATAGTTTATGAACTGTTTTAGTAACGGGGTTTGGTACAGTGAAATTATTTTGATTCACGGAAGAAAATGACAATGTGTGATGTTTTAGTTCATTGACTAAATGATTTAGTTGCTTAAAAAAAATCTCCAGAAAGTGAGTGATGAATTGCTGTGAATTTTAAAATGCTTTTGCTCTTGTAAAAGCTTGAAATGTTTAAATTGTAAAACTAAATACACAGGTCAAACTGGTTTTGTTTGCTTCCTTTCATTGTAATGTTAAGCCTCTGAGGCTGTTAAATCTGTCATCATAGCCTCAATTTTGTGATAGGTTGTAAGATTTCATCTGACATACGGCTTTCCTTAAAACACCTGCAGGATTTTCAGGTTGTTTCTTTGTCATTGTAGTGGCCTTGTTTGTAAAGTAAGCGCAGGGAATGAAAATGCTTGTCTGACGACAAACCATTTGGCTACTCTTGGAAAACTAGAACCAACTCTTGTACCTCTAGTGATTGCCTTCAGGTACTGGGCGAAGGTGAGTCTTTTTTTAATAAAAACCGTTCTTTTTGTCCAACTCTTGTGTGATGAGTTTCTCAAAACAGGCACCTGGATAAGAGAAGGTAGGCAGTGTACAAAAGTTTAACCAAGATACATCCTGGTTTTCATGGTGTTTCTCTTTTAGTCCAATGTCCTGCTAGTAAATCTCCAGTTGTAGTTTAGGAATGCGATTGCTCTAAGTCTCTTCTTGGGAAAAAGTTACTCTTTTGGTCTGAAATTTTGCATGATCTAGAGCAGGGGTTCTCTACCTTGGGGGATGCGGGCAGTCACAAACAGATTGTAATTGCCCTGTCCTTCATATGGCTCCATTAGGGGTTGGATAGACGGTGTGCCCTGCTATGGAAAAGGGGCTTGCTGTATGGAAAGCTGAAAATCGCTGGTTTAGATTGAGTGACTCTACAAGAAGAATCTATTCAGTTGCTTCAATGATCTAAATATAACAGTATTTCATGCTTTTAAGAAACTTTCAGTTGCTTTATTAGGTTCTTATAATTCAAAAACGTCTTTGAACTTTAAATGTGACCCACCGGCTTTCCTCCTCTGAGGAATACAATATTTGTTATGTGCAGTATATTATTTTCTTTGCCCATTACGTGCATGCACTGACTGAGATTATCTAATTGTCGCACATATGAGTCGATATGAGTTGCACTAAATTATAGTGTATACAGCAACCGCAACTGTGCCAACTTGCCTTTCCACTTAAAGATCTCTTTACATAGGCAGCGTTTGGTATATGATCATAGAGGTTGATGTGAAACTCTAGCTGGAATTTCTTGACTTTGTACCAAAAAAAATCCACCATAATGTTGCTTAACAAGCTCTTTTGTTACGTGATTGCTGAGAGTCTAACCACATTAATAGCAACGCTTATAAAATATAAAGATGTTGATATGCATATCTTTGTCTGTTAGTCTTTTAAAAAATTGCTTATGAAATCCCAGCTTCTCTGCACCTGAGTACCAGCTGCAAAAGTGCCTCAAGTGCATAGAAGGGGAAGATTATTTGTGAAGAATTCTTAAAATTTGTCATATGAGGTAATTTTCACATTTGAAGTTAATGGAAACAAATTAGGAAGAGTTCATGTGGACAAAATGAGTAGTGGAATCTTTGAGTATTTGGTGCAAGTATGATATGTGTTTGACGGAAGGCAGGGTATGTTTGTTTCATGTAGCAAGTCGCTTTCAAATGGTGAAGTTTGAAGTCCTAAATAAGCCAGTCATCTTTGTGAATCTTAGTCAGTACTCTGGGTATACATACCACATATGCCACCTCAAGTCTTGATTTCTGAAATAGCTTGAGCAGATTACAGTACAAAGATAAGAGTCACAATTCTGAATTTATCATACCATAACTCTTTAAACTGAAAATGAGCAGTTCGTTAAAGGAGCTGAAGGGAATTATGCCGAGATCTCATTGACGCAATTTCCCTTCACCATCACTGCAAATCCCAACTGTTGCGTACAACCAGTAGCTTGTATGGCTGGAAGATTATCAGATCTGATTATCAGAATGGAATGCATACAAGAAAAGTGATTTCAGTATTGTTCTGCTAGAACACCGGCTGTGATTTTAATAACTCCGTGAAGTCCTTTGGAACCAAACACATCCCACAACATGGGGACAAACGAGTTATGTAAATCTTCGCGCTCTCTTCCGGTATTTAAATTGATGGTTTTGCAAATAGGAGAATGATGATAGATACCAAAAAGACTATTTGTAATAAAAAGCTTGATGCGGAAAAATATTAACGTGTTTCAATTTTTTTTTTACAGCTGTGTTGTGCTGATCGTCCTGAAGAAGGAGGTTTGCCTTCTTACGTGTTTGCTTTAATGGTCATTTTCTTTCTACAACAGAGGAAAGAGCCATTTCTGCCTGTTTATTTGGGATTGTGGGTACGTGCCACTTAAGTCTCATCAATCTGAGGGTGATATTTTCTGTTATAATTGTAAATTATTACTTGCTTGTGTCTTGCCTATCCCTTGTGCAGGAGAGTAAGACACTTAGTCACCAACAGCAAAATATCAGTATAGTTTTTGTGTGCATAATATATGTGACAAGAACATGCCACAATTAAGTTTGGTTGAGCAATTTTAATTCCTCCCCCTTGCGCGCAAGCATTATGACGCAGTCTTTAATTACGTGATCACATATTATTTTCCACAGGATACTAGCCTCATTCAGTGCACGGAATGGACAGTGCTCACTTAATGAGCAGTTATTCGCTCTCTTTTGTTTTCTCATTGTTCAGTGTGTGGCCCCCATCTCCTTGGCTGCACAGTCTTGATTCACCCATACCGCAGGTCCATACTGCGCACTGATGTGGCGGGGGTCCTATGGAAAAAATAATATGCAATTATGTAGTTACAGACTGTATCATCATGCCTGGGCACAAGGGGGATTAATTAAGGTGGTATCCTATGTGTAATTTTTTTCAAAAACAACTCTAACTTTTGAGTGGGACTTAGGCACTTAACGTTTATCCTAGGCCTATAACAGACTTCTTCAAACACTGATCTATTTTCTCATTAGCATATTTCAGAATTGTTTACAGACTTGCTATTTACATACAGCTCTTGATCTTGGTTAACGAGTCAAATCGATGTATGTATAAAATTTTATTTAAAGCCACGTGACGGAACCTCTAACAAAGTAAAGATACCAATATAAATCATAACTAGATGGCTACTGCGTGTAATTTCTTATTTTGAAAATCGACTAATGGAGTTGTAGTGCGCATTGGTGACGTTTAATCAGAAAGCCGATTACCTGGGGAGGAAGAACCCTATCGAATGAGAATTCAGTAAGCCTGTCTTTATTATGGGTATAGTGTGTGATGATTTTTGTACGTCTTTAAAATACTGACTTTTTTCTGGATGATTAATAGTATGGAGGATGTTGGTTTGAAATTCTTCAGATAAAAAAGGTGTCTGGTGTTTTTTCCTCTTTCCCTCTGCACTCTCCAGATTGGAGGATTCTCCTTAAACAAATTAGTAAACTTCAACCTTAAAGATGTTGAGAACGATATCGTGGTCTGGGAGTATAATCCTGCTGTTGATGATGCTGATTCTCCAAAAGAAGCTTCTCCTAAAAGGGGCAAGGTCTGAACCATTTCAGTTACTTCAGTAGTAATCTAGAAATCGCTACTGCTACTCTCAGCAATGACCACCCGTCTTTATTTTAAGTGAAGTAAAATTGTTGATGTATTGCGAAGCTAACCTGCATAATTCAGTGGCTGTGTGCAGTGTTGTGGCCGTGTCAGTCCCAGGATATTAGAGAGACAAAGTGGGTGGTGATAAAAATGTATTACCTCACCCACCTTGTCTCTGTAATTCAGTGACTGGTTTTCTGTTGCGTATGCGACATCTGAAGACAAATGTGACAAGTAGTAGGAGACCAGGAAGTAATTCTAAGTCTTAAGGTATTGGTGATGCTTGCCAGGGATACCCAGGGTTGTAAGGCACCTCGCTATGCGGAAGCCTTTTCTATGCCCACTGTGGATCACTCTCTGACTCCATCAGCTACTGGCAACACAAACTTCCCCTCCAGACCTCCACAGGCCCCACTCTCTCTTTTTCCAGGTTAGTGATAGGCACACTCCAGCACCCGAGTCCTCCAAGCACGCCTACAGTGTCCAGTCCCTAAACCACTGGACACTCACACAATTACCAGACCCACTGTTCCCAAAGGAGCAGTTCACCACAGCTTCCCAGTTACTCCTTAGACCACAGCTCAGCTTAACACATGGCACTTAGATTTGTTTATAGTGAAAACAAGTATAAGTTTATGAGAAAAGAGCCAAGGCCTAAACTTAACGAACAACACTTTTTTCCTGTCTGATAAAGGTTGTCTCATCCAAAAAATCTTTCTCCCGGCTTTTAGCAGCAAGGTTGGTTGTGACCCTCTGTTCATAAGAGAAGCATGCTGTCAGCTTGTCTCCTAGGTGAACGATGCAATTTGTCTCTCTACCGTTACCGTACAAAAATCCATTGTCTTAACTTGTGAACAGGATTCCCCTTCTCTCCTCCCATTCGTTGTTTTTTCCTCTGTGCTCCTTTCTTGTCGGTTTTTACGATCTCTTGATTAGCCTTGTGCTCAGATAGTAGGTGGGCTTCCATTTGTGAAGTAGACCACACATAATGCACTTGACCAGCCAGCCAGAGATAAGCATCTCTTCTCGCTTGCCTGGCAGGAGTATGCTGATCCCCTTCTGGTGACCTGCCTTAACTCGCACTGAAAATTATGTGCTTAAGGTCTATGTATACGTAACTCCTTACATATTATCGGTACACACATCTCACAATGATTATGCTGACCAGTGTGCCACAGGTTTTCATTAGAGACCGCTTCAGTGAACCAGTATGTAGATACCAGATCCCCTGTGCCTTCAGCTAGTTGGCACCAAGAGGTCCCAGGGTCACAGTCCTGGGTTGTTAATATTTCTTAAAGTAGGGGACAACTGTAGTTGACAGAATTCCAAAAATCCTTTTTCAGACTTGACTATGTCAACTGAGTAACTCTTAATTTCAAACTACTATTTTTCTTATCTAATAGCATTGCTCTTTTTAGAAATAGCATAACTGTATAAATTCAGTCCAAATCGCACATGGGAGTGTTTTATAATACAGAAGTTACATAAACTTAATCCAACAATGGCTAACATTTATGATGTTTTAAGTGTAAAATACTCCATGATCTTGTCTAAAAAGATCTTATTTGGTAAAATACTAAGCAATCTTTATATAGCAAAAATATGAAATCCTTTTAAAAATAATTTGTGCTGTGTTTATAAATCAGAGCCATTATAAAATTCACGTAAACTAAATTCTTACAAGTATATTAAGATAATGTATAGCCGTAAAAGCTAGGACCGCCTGAATCTAAGGAAAAGCATAATGTACTCTAAAAGACTGTGTCAATAATTTGTCACAATACCAAACTGGATTAGCACTGAATCCCAGCATCCACGTCTTTTGCTTCATGCCAAATTATTGATGGTTAGCCCTAAGAAACAACTCCAACCAAAGAGGACAAACTTTCAGAGTTGGCAGAATAAATATCCACAGAGATTTTAAACTGTGTAATTTGCTCTGTCTGTCGCTTCCCCTTCTTGCTTGAAGTGCCCATTTTGTGTCTGTACATTTAAGTGACCATACAGGGTGATTCTTTCTGAAGAATGTTTTGCATTTGATGAGGCTATATCTTTCACCCTAACTGAGGTTTTTATGCTCTGAAATGCTCACTTTGAAGTGTATTAATGATAGCACAAGAACATTTTTATTTAAATACACAATCATGATTCATATTAGCCATAATCATACATGTCACTGTCCAACCGTTATTACATTTGATTTATAAGAGTTTGAGGTGTTAGTGTAAATCAAGATAACTATCTCTTTGAATTGTCCTCTTCTGTAGCTGTAAAATGTGTGTTTAACTCTCATAATGTTGTAGTTTGCCTTGTTTGAGTAGAGCATTAATTTTTATTGTTGAGACCTGCACACTCGTCGCAGACGTGACTGTGTGTCAGTGAAAAGCAAGTTTAAGACTGGCAGAATGATTTTTCTGCCCCATAAAAGAGGGTTTTTCATCCACCTTAAAACTGAAAAACTGAAGAGGGTTTTGTTTCTAATTAACAGGTTCCCTTAGTGTTTGATTCAGGACACCAGTGTTCAGCACCAGTTGGGCAGCTTTGGGTAGAACTGCTTCGCTTCTATGCCTTGGAGTTTAATCTGGCTGATCTGGTCATCAGTATACGACTCAAAGAACCAGTGTCTCGTGAATCAAAGGACTGGCCTAAAAAGCGCATGGCTGTGGAAGGTACCTGAAGTCTGTCAATTAAGACTTATCGGCCCTCTGACTTACCAAGTACGCTGTCAGATATGTTAGAAAAACAATTTCAGGCATATGTTTCTGTGTGATATTATAAAATGTTTTAAACATATACAGTTTCCTCCACAAAGTCTAGAGCTCTCTTTATTGCTAATGCGTTCCTAAAACAGATCATTAAATTAATTGACAATATATCTAAAATTTGTTGTAAAACAAAACAGGACTAATCAAACCTGTCTTTGCTGCTTCTTTATATCCATCAATGAAGTGTTAGACTTTTGTATTCAGTTAGCTCCTGGCTTTCTTTTTCTTTCAGACCCTTACTCAGTAAAGAGGAATGTGGCAAGAACTCTGAACAGTCAGCTAGTATATGAATATATTCTTCACTGCTTAAGGGCAACTTACAAATATTTTGCCTTGCCCCACAAAAAACCTACAAAATCCAGCCCCCAAAAGCCTTTGAACGTCAATGAGGAGACATCACAAAGATTAGAACCTGAAAAGGATGCCATAAAGCATGATGCCACCGATACGCAAAACATAGCTGACCAAATGGGGGAAGTGGTAGCAGCTGATTGTATTAATATTATTGATAGAAGTATAGACACGCCTCAGGCATGTACAGTTGATCCTTCAAAGGTGTTTGTCTCTGAAAGCGTGGCCAAAGAAGAATTGGCAGATGATATAGGACATTTGGGAATTGCTCAGGAAGATTCAGACTTTGTAATTGAAGAGATGATTTCTGGTGATAATGAGAACTTCAAACCAAGCTGTGTAGAGACAGAAAGTGGAAATGAGGAGGAGGAGGAGGAGGAGGAGGAAGAACATGACCAAGATGAGAAATGGCAGAAAAATGTGATAGTTATTGATCAAGGCTTGGATGACTACAGTGAAAATGGAGATCTCCCTATTCCAGCAAGTGAGCATGATATTGAAACATACGGTATTTCGGACTCTGAAGGTGTTCAGAGCACTGTAGTCAGAGAGAGTGATGAGTTTGGTTTAGAGTGCAATGTAATACTCGACGATAAGGCTGACATGGATGAGGAGAGCACAGAGGGGACTGATGAACTGGATGATTCCCTGAACAAACGTGCACCTTCGTTATCTGAAATAAATAACTCGGATGAGGAAGGAGAGGAAGAGGAGGGAGAACAGAGTTTTCTCCTAAACCAAACAGAATGTGGTGGGATTGTGACTGGACAAGATGATGAGCTGGACAATACTTACACTGCATCTGGGGATGAAGATGCACTGTCTGAGGAAGAATTGTCCGTCTCTGTTAAATATGAAGAGACAGAGCTGGGAAAACATGTAGATAAATCTCTAAGGGTAGATTTGAATGAAGAGGATTTTATAGAGAAAGGAAGCCTTTGTGAAGAGGACATACTAATAGGACAATTTATGGAATCTGAGCTCTTTTATGAATTTAATAAACCCGCTTTCACAAAGGGCAAGGTAAGCTTTTAACATCTAACCACCAGGAAATATTACTAAGTATAGTTCTGATTCATGAAAGGGCCGTAGACTTAAAAAATGTCTTGCTTTCTATTCACGCAGTCTCCTATGGTTGTATGTAGCTTGTGCAGACGAGAAGGTCACCTAAAGAGGGATTGTCCAGAAGACTTCAAAAAAATTGAGCTAGACCCTTTGCCAGCATTGACACCCAAGTTTTCAAATATTTTAGATCAAGTTTGCATCCAGTGTTACAGTAAGTCATCAATACTGCACTCTTTCAATATGTTTATGGAAAATATGAATTAGTCAGCTAGATTTTAATAGTACTTTAGGGAATTCTCTGAGGTCAACAGCATCAGTGGAGCTGGGTTTTGAAAGTAGCCAACTTAGTACAACAGGTGAGATTCTGTAGGGTAATGACATTAGTTTAATTGCTAAATTGCACCTGATACTTGTTATATTCATAAGTCTAAATTGTACCTCCAAAGAGTAAAAATCCAAAGTGCGTAGGCTGATCTCATGACTCCGTGAACTAAACATGGAGTCAATGAAAGCTGCTGGATATTGGATATTCCTGAAATTTAGGCATCTACACATAGACTTCAGAGCCTATATGAGGCATCCTTTTTCCAAAAATGTTGTCTGACTCTCTTCAGTGCGGTTCTTTGTGTGATATTTTGTATCTCGTTACCAGAAATTGCTGTTTGAAAGAACAAAGGCAGGACCATTTCTAGAAAGAACGATACGCTGACTTCAGATTTTTTGAACCATTCTTCCTCCCTCTGCCCCCCCCCCCCCCCGCATTCATTTGATCTTGGCACCCTTCACTTCTGACTAGACAAAACGACTGTTTTCCTAATGTATTTTTTTGTTTGACTTAGTATTTCTCTGCTTCTACCCACTCTTCCCTCTCTCCCCCTCCCACATCAATTTCCTTTTTTCCCCCTTCCTGTCACTTAACGGTGGCAATGTTTTTACATATTTTGCCTGAATGGGTGTGTTTCTGGCTTTTTTTGAAGAGGATTTTGCTCCAAATATTATAGAGGATCAGGCTCGTGAACATATACGGCAAAATCTGGAAAGCTTCATCAGACAGGAGTTTCCAGGTAATTGTGCAGCTTCTTTTCATACTCCTATTTAGTTTTTTTTTAAAGTTTCACTTTTTTAGCATTTTCAACAATTTCATTGTACCAGTGTAAAGAACAACGTTAGCTAATTTAAACTTCTTCTTAAAATATTCTGTTTAGTTGTTTAAGACTCTGCTATAGGACTTCAGATTAATTGGGAATATTTTCTCTTGCAATAATCTCAGCTCGCTGTTAAAGCTTGAAGTTTCCACCTCATACGTTATAAAAAAAAATAGAAATGGACATGTTTTTGGAGCTTTTTGTTTGTTTGTTTTAAGAAAGAGCACAATCTCAAGGAGGCAGGGCATAATCATAGAATATCAGGGTTGGAAGGGACCTCAGGAGGTCATCTAGACCAACCCCCTGCTCAAAGCAGGACCAATCCCCACCTAAATCATCCCAGCCAGGGCTTTGTCAAGCCTGACCTTAAAAACTTCAAAGGAAGGAGATTCTACCACCTCCCTAGGTAACGGAATCTCCTTCCTTTGAAGTTTTTAAGGTCAGGCTTGACAAAGCCCTGGCTGGGATGATTTAGGTGGGGATTGGTCCTGCTTTGAGCAGGGGGTTGGTCTAGATGACCTCCTGAGGTCCCTTCCAACCCTGATATTCTATGATTATGCCCTGCCTCCTTGAGATTGTGCTCTTTCTTAAAACAAACAAACAAAAAGCTCCAAAAACATGTCCATTTCTATTTTTTTTTATATCCTGTTGATGAGAAAAGATCATGACATCAGCAGGCACAAACAATAGCTGTTTAAGTAACCAGTAATCACAATTTTATAACAAAACTTTCATAACTAGCATTTTCATCTCAAATTCGTGAGTCAAAGTTCGCTGTTCCAGTCATTGTATTCATTCTTGTAAGACTGCTACAGACATTCTGAAACCCCTGGCACCCCACCTTGGAACCTTGATCAGGCCAAAAGTATCCCCTTCCTTTTCAGTTCATCTAAGAACTAGCTTTATTTTTCTGCCCTTATTCTCAGTGTAGAAAGAAAAATGTACTGCCTGTCCATCACTCTGGGAGTATTCTAAAGCAGAGACATAACTCTTGGCTCTCAGCAAAGCTCCGTAGACTGGAGCTACGGTTTCTATTTCTGGAAATATATACGGTAACCACCTGGGCTTCAGTTCATAGTCTTGCCAAATTTGTATGCAGGCTGCATGTGGAATTTTTGGCCAAAGATTGTTGCATCTGTAAAGACTTGTCGTAACCCAAAGAGAGTTCTTGTATCGCTTATCCAGATCCTCAAGGATTTAGTCAAATCCTCGTGCTGCTAATCTAGTTAGTTTGCCACTTAATTTGTTCCTGGGTGTGTCGGACTCCTATTTGATCCTGGGTAAATTTCTTAATCTCTGTGTCTTCATTCCAATTTGTAAAATGGGGATTCTTCCCTGCCTCAAAGGGGTGAGGTGAAGTTAAATTCATTATTTCTGAAGGATTCCGGCACTGTGAGTATCATAGTTACACAGGAAGTCGCATTCAATTATCACAGTGTTTTCTTCTGGCCTTGAAATCTCTGAAAAGTCAGTAAATATATTAACTTTGATACCTATCCTAAATTTTATATTTAATCTTAATTTTCATTGTACACTGAAGACTGGTGGCTTGTCACCAGAGGAGGGTAGAGGTGGAGGGCTGTGCTAATCACTGATTTAATTACTTCCAGGCTCTCTTTTCCAGTCCAAATCCCCATTACTATTCAGACTGCCATAGGGGCCTGAAAATCATCTATCACTACTGCACCTGCTCCGTAAACCCCTGCAGGTTACTAAATTTGTTCAAAAAATTAACAAAAGCCAGAAAAGAGACATTGCAGGGATAGGTTTCAGAGTAGCAGCCATGTTAGTCTGTATCCGCAAAAAGTACAGGAGTACTTGTGGCACCTTAGAGACTAACCAATTTATTTGAGCACAAGCTTTTGTGAGCTACAGCCCACTTCATCGGATGCATAGAATGCATATATGTCGTCTTACTATACGTTCCATTCTGTGCATCCGATGAGGTGGGCTGTAGCCCACGAAAGCTTATTGCAGGGATACTGTCATCTTGTAAATCACATTGAAATATGAAAATTGTGTGCATACTCTGGCTATAAAGAACACCTGTTCGCGAATCCTTTTTTTCTTAATGCCAAAAATGATGAAAATTTTGCTGTACGGTTTAGTCATTGTTTTGACACAAATGCCTTTTAATTTATTACTCTAAAAGGTACTGAATTAGACCAGTAACTGTACAGCATTATCGTCCATAGACAATGAAGAAATATGCCCTATATTTAATAACTATTCCTTGTAAAGTCCATTATTACCGAAAAATGGTGTTCAACATTGGCCAAATCAGACCCTAGCTATTAAAACTGAACTGATGGTGTATCAGATGTGGTTATAGTGTTGTGTCCTTTACAGGAACCAGGTTGAACTTGTTTGGCTCATCAAAAAATGGCTTTGGCTTCAAACAAAGTGACCTTGATATCTGTATGACAATTGATGGACTGGAAACTTCTGAGGTAGACTTAGAGCTCTTTTGTATAACTTGTACTGGTATTTTATAGATAGAGCTGTTGTTGCTGTGACCACTGTCTCGTGACATCCTTTTGCAAAAAGGACTTGCGCAGTCGCTGAAAAAGGAAATAGAACTTCTACCAAAAAACGTAAATTGGCTAGTGTCTTGCTGCTGTGTCGGCTAATCCGGTTTAAGATTTTCTTCCTTTACCGTTGAGCTTATTCGTAGATTCTTCAGTGAAATGTTAATATTGTTTGACAGGGAAATGTATGAGGTACATTGATTCAGCATCACAGTGTTGATGCATGGTAAGGTAGAAAACGAAGATGGGGTGAGAAAGAAGCAAGTCTTTTTCTTTTTGGTTATATAAATTAGCACATGCTTTAAATGCATGTTTATGCATGCATGAACTCTTTTAAGAACATTAGGGTATCGTTTAGTGTTGACTTGAAAATACGCTACATTTTGAAACTGTCTGGTATGAATGCCGCTGAGTGTACAATTTAGGTGTCTTTTTAATGATATGGCTTTGAGCCTAATGACGGGCAATGAATGGCACATGAACTGAAATGGCTTGGCTAGGACATGGTCTAATAGTAATGCTTACATATAGCTTTTCTAGAATTTTGCGATGGGCACAAAACATTATCAGTGCACTGAAATCTTTTTTCCTCTCCTTTTTCAGGGACTTGATTGCATAAGAATAATTGAAGAATTAGCCAGAGTGCTTAAGAAACATTCAGGTACCTTCCTAGAGAATAAGAGTGGATAGTTCTGTGTACATGAATTTGTATACTATTTATGGAGTCAGAAGGTTCAGGGGTATAAGTACACAGATATCATTAAGATAACTAATGCACTGAAGAGTTCAGTGTTAGCAGGATTGGGGACTTAGATTGTGAACATTTGTAGACCTTCATTGCATGACCAGGCCCATTTGAAGGGTTCTAAGGTTTATAGAACCAGGCCTAAATTAGACTCTGATACTGTGTTAATAACATACGTGAAAACAAGTCCTAAGTTACACGTTTGACCCTTCGGACAGTGGTTATAGGTTTGTATTTACATATCCATTTTTTTGTTTGTTCACAAGTAACATTAATAATAATATTAATAATGCTGAAGCTGGCACACACTAGACATTACAGTTTAGCGTCACAGTATATTCCTGTAAAAATCACATGTAAATGCCTTTTTATGAGGATTTCATTCACTCTGTACCAGATAGGTATTTATGCTATTTTGCTATTTAAACAACAATTTAGTTTTCAGCTAATGTTAAATGAAAACTAATGCCAGAAACGCTATGAATAATGAATATTCATTGTATTAAAGTGAAAGCCAAACTTAATATTCCTTCCTAGGTCTAAGAAATGTCTTGCCAATAACAACTGCTAAAGTGCCAATTGTCAAGTTCTTCCATGTGAGAAGCAGTCTTGAAGTAGATATCAGTTTATATAATACACTGGTAAGATCACGATTATAAATCACCTATTCCAGTTAGATTTTGAGGTTCTAATCCTCCATTCGACTCTTTCTGGGTGAAGTGAAAGGAGGCAGAGCAGCTGTTTTCTGCTAAAATTGTACGCTAGTAGTAAATTTAGTTAGCTTAATAATAGCAAACACCAGTGTTTTGGGGTGCATTGATCCTTTTGTAGGACTTGGAGGGAAAGGCGTAACATCCTGGGCAGCGAGAAGACCATCGCTGCATGTGTTAAGTGTGGGGACTGTCACGGTATCAGGGCTGTCTCATCTCTAACAAAATAAGTCGCTTTCCATTGCACGCTATGCTCTGGAGAATTAGGCTGGTGAAAGGTGGAAAACATTAGCTGGAAACAATCCTCCTTTTACCAGATTCAAATCTGGCCACACAAGCCTTTTTAACTTGGAGGGTTTTAACCGTAGATTATCTGGATTATGAAAAGCCCCAGGTGCTACAGTTAGCAGGACTTTGAGAATGGTCCCAAACCCGGCTCGCCTTGTTACATTCTCCATGGAAGCAAAATTTATGTCCCAAGTACGTGGCCAAATGTTTTAAAAAACCTATTTAATCAGTGACTCTAGACTTCAAAAGCAAATTCATTGAGACAGTAAGTCTCTGTATCAGCTGAGGGAGATTATTTTAAATGCTAGGTGTGGTGAAAGCCTGTTCGTCAGGTTACGCGTCTGTATGTGTCAGTTGGTAGTGCCTGCATTTCTGGGATGAACTGCATTTGTGGGTTTAGGAACTGCCCCAGAATTTATGCTCTGCCACATGCCTTAGAAATACAGTAGTAGCTTGATGCTTCACTCTTCTGAGGTATTGCCTTTTGGATGCTTCTGCATATTGTTTGTGAGCAGATGAAAGTTAAGAATCTTGATAAGCTCCTCCCACCAGAGCAGGTGGTAACCGCGCTCTCCTGATGAACGCTTCCTGTCTGAATAAAACAGGTTTTAATGTGCAGAACTCGGTAAGTGGTTTTGCTGAGCTCCAAACAACTGCAGCGTGTGCCTTCTAATTCAGTGCACTTAACAGTTTAAGTTGTAAATAGGTGAAAGTGTATGTGCTCACACATTTGTACACACACAGACACATGTATATTCATACATATTAGGGCTGTCAAGCGATTAAAACGGTTAATTGTGCTGTTAAACAATAATAGAATACCATTTATGTAAATATTTTTGGATGTTTTCTACATTTTCAAATATATTTCAGTTACAACACAGAATACAAAGTGTACACTGCTCACTTTATTTCTTTTTGATTACAAATATTTGCACTGTAAAAAACAAAAGAAATAGTATTTTTCAATTCACCTAACACAAGTACTGTAGTCCAATCTCTTTATCATGAAAGTTGAACTTAGAAATGTAGAATTATATACAAGAAAATAACTGCATTCAAAAATAAAACAATGTAAAACTTTAGAGCCTACAAGTCCACTCAGTCCTACTTCAGCCAATCGCTCAGACAAACAAGTTTGGCTACAATTTGCAGGAGATAATGGTGCCTGCTTCTTGTTTACAACGTCACCTGAAAGTGAGAACAGATGTTCGCATGGCACGGTTGTAGCCGGCGTGTCAAGATATTTACGTGCCAGGTGCGCTAAAGATTCATGCTCGTGCTTCAACCACCATTCCTGAGGACATGCGTCCATGCTGATGATGGGCTCTGCTCGATAACAATCCAAGGCAGAGCGGATAGACGCATGTTCATTTTCATCATCCGAGTCAGATGCCGCCAGCGGAAGGTTGATTTTCTTTTTTGGTGGTTCAGGTTCTGTAGTTTCTGCATCTGAGGGTTGCTCTCTTAGGACTTCTGAAAGCATACTCCATGCATCGTCCCTCTCAGATTTTGGACAGCATTTCAGATTCTTAAACCAGGGGTCGAGTGCTGTCGCTATTTTTAGAAATCCCGCATTGGTACTTTCTTTGCCTTTTGGCAAATCTGCTGTGAAAGTGTTCTTAAAACGAACGTGTCCTGGGTCATCATCCAAGACTGCTCTAACATGAAATGTATGTCAGAATGCGGGTAAAACAGAACAGGAGACATACAATTCTCCCTCCAAGGAGTTCACTTACAAATTTAATTACTGTATTATTTTTTTAACGAGCGTCATCAGCATAGAAACAGGTCCTCTGAAATGGTGGCCAAAGCATGAAGGGGCATATGAATGTTTAGCATATCTGACACATAAATACCTTGCAACACCAGCTATAAAAGTGCCATGTGAATGCCTGTTCTCACTTTCAAGTGACATTGCAAATAAGAAGCAGACAGAGTATATCCCGTAAGTGTAAACAAACTTGTTTGTCTTAGCGATAGACTGCACAAGAAGTAGGACTGAGTGGACTTGTAGGCTCTAAAGATTTACCTTGTTTTGTTGTTGAGTGCAGTTATGTAACACACAAATGTACATTTGTATTTTTTTTCATGATAAGGAGATTGCACTAGGGTATTTGTATGAGGTGAATTGAAAAATACTGGTTCTTTTGTTTCTCATATTTACAATGCAAATTCAATCAAAACTAATGATCTAAAGTGAGCACTGTACATTTTGTATTCTGTGTTGGAATAGAAATCAATATATCTGAAAATGTTTAATACACTTCAATTGGTATTCTATTGTTTAACAGTGCGATTAATCGCGATTCATTTTTTTTTTTTAGTTAATCGTGTGAGTTAACTGCGATTAATCGACAGCCCTCATACAGATGCAAGCTTTTCAAGTGCAAGTGGTTGTGAATCATTGTAGGTCTGTGCTCCTCTCAAGGAAATAGGTTGCTTTCAAAGCCTCCCTGATCAGAGGCGTTAGCTAACTACCACTTTTTCCACCTCACGCCGTTTCCCATACTTGACTTCCTTATTTATTTACAGGCCCTGCATAACACAAGACTCTTGTCCTCTTATGCAGCCATTGATTCCAGAGTAAAATATCTGTGTTACACAATGAAAGTCTTTACAAAGGTGAGTAACACTTCAGGCACTCTGAAAGTGATAACAGGCACAGTAAAAAGTTTTATAATTTGCTTTTCTCTTTCCAGATGTGTGACATTGGAGATGCATCTCGAGGTAGCCTGTCCTCCTATGCGTATACTCTTATGGTGCTTTATTTTCTTCAGCAGCGAAATCCACCAGTCATTCCTGCTCTCCAAGAGGTACCGTATGTCAAGAAATAAATTGGTCCCAGTTAGATATTTTTTGGTGCACTCTTGACCAAAATAGGGATCAAAATCATCAAGTCTGAACAGCCATGCTCTAACTAGTTAACTTTCTGTTCTTAGATCTACAAGGAGCCAAAGAAGCCTGAAATTTTAGTTGATGGTTGGAATGTTTATTTCTTTGACAAAATAGATGAGTTGGTGAGTCTTCTATTCACTTTTCTCATACAGCATTATCGTGCAATAACTCTGTAAAGTGAAACTAACCTCTGGTAAGGCATGTATTTGAAAAATGCAGGAGATGAATGTAAAAGGTAGTTACTAACAACGACTTTTGCTAATCTGTTTTACGTACGGGCTGAAAATGAGAGCTTTTCATTTAGTTATATAAAATGTCAGCTATTATTGGACCTAGCTGTGTCAGCCTTTACAATTGGAATTGTGAAGCGATACTTCAGCACCTTGCTTTAGTAATCTAAATGTGTTTAGAACTATGCTGAAAATGTTCTTAAAAGAATCTGCTAAATATTTTTCTGCTGTTAAATGGAGCCAGATACTGTTATAACAGCACATGCCTTAGGACATGATACTTTGTTCAGAGGAGAAAAGAGTAATGTTTCTCAAGACAGAGAGCCAAGCATGAAACTTGAAAGCAGAGTATCTTCTTTGTAAAAGGGCATGCCAGGAAACTTTTGTATAGAACTCAAGAGTAGCAGCCGTGTTAGTCTGTATTCGCAAAAAGAAAAGGAGTACTTGTGGCACCTTAGAGACTAACAAATGTATTTGAGCATAAGCTTTCGTGAGCTACAGCTCACTTCATCATCTGCATTCAGTGGAAAATACAGTGGGGCGATTTATATACCTAGAGAACATGAAACAATGGGTGCTACCATCAATCTCGTTACAGTGTGTATGGTAACACCCATTGTTTCATGTTCTCTAGGTATATAAATCGCCCCACTGTATTTTCCACTGAATGCATCCGATGAAGTGAGCTGTAGCTCACGAAAGCTTATGCTCAAATATGTTTGTTAGTCTCTAAGGTGCCACAGGTACTCCTTTTCTTTTTGTATAGAACTGTACATATTCATATTTATTGGCTTAGCCTAATAAAATACAATCGACCTTCCAAAATATAAATCTCTGAGTTTATTTAAAACACTCAAAGCTGAGATTTCCAAGGCGGTATAGGGGATAAAGCCATTCACTTAAAACTATTTGGCATATAATGGAAATGTGTGGAAATCCCAATTTTGTGCTGTCAAGCTACCATAACATGGTTGGTTGTCTACAGTACAAGAGACCAGTGCACCTGTGAATAAATATTTTTGCAAAACCTGAATGCTTTGCATTCAACAGTAATCCTATCAGGTTTGTTAAAGAATAACCACCGACGTGCCACACTGCTGCTTTCTTCCCTACCTGATGATAAGTGACATAACCCTTCAATGGAATAACTTTGTGTTGAAGGGGCACCCAGCCTAACAGTAAACTAACAATACGCATATCAATTTTGCATGCTATCAAAAATAAACAGCGAGTTGTTTAAAAAGAAGCAACACATTGCTACTCTTCACACTAAAAATACCCACCGACCATTTAAACAGCAAAATTTGAGTATTAACCTTCAAACTATATAAAAGGATGGAAAGTGATTTAGAGTAACTCTAAACCACACTTGTGTATAACCAATTACAATTATGTGTAATCTAACACTCTGAAATGATGACTGTGCATTTGCTTAATCTGTCTGAATCGCTGAATCTCAGAAGAAGAAATCTTTCTCTCTAACTTCCAGCCAGCCTGTTGGCCAGACTATGGTTCAAACACTGAATCTGTTGGGGAGCTATGGCTGGGACTTCTCCGCTTCTACACGGAAGAATTTGATTTCAAAGAACATGTTATCTGCATCAGAAGAAAAAATCTGCTTACAACTTTCAAGAAGCAGTGGACCTCCAAATATATTGTTATTGAAGGTATTGTAGGAATTAATACAGAGCTCATTGATGGATGGAATTGCTTTAAAACCCATTTGAATAAATCTGCTCTTCTCGCATGTTGTTTTTCACTTTTTCATCCTGCTGGATTAGGATATTTCCTCCGGCTAAGTACATTGAGTGAAATCCTGGCTCTCAGAAGTTAGGGACAAAACCCCCCATTGACTTCAGTCGGGTTGGAATTTAGCCCTTATTTTTCAACTGAAATAAAGTTGAAAAGCGAATTTTACGTTTTATTTTGTTTGTTTGAGGGCTGACTATCAGAATGGTTAAGGAAACTGGAATTCAGTCCATAGTCTGTCTGTCTCACTGTGTAATCTTTTCCTTGATTCTTCAGACTCAGAGATTCTTCAGACTCAGAGATGAATGTAAAAGCTAGTTACTAACAATGACATTTGCTAGTATGTTTTGCAGACGAGCTGAAAATGATTTTTAGCTTGCTTCTACTCCAGCTCCACTTAGTTCTTATCATATCCCTTATTTGGAAAAGATTAAGTGTCTAGTTTCAAATCAGTTTGACTGGCTTAAACATTTCTTCAATTAGCTTTCGTATAGCATTATGCAGAATGTTGAAATGATGCAATGCATTATGTTTTAAATCTGTTCCTTTTTGTTAGAAGACCGAAACCCTAATCCAGCAAAGTACGTAAAAAATACATGCTTCGCTTTTATGCATACGAAGAATCCCTCAGAGATAAAGTTTAGTTGAAGTTCACCAAATCTTTAAGTGCTGTGTTGCATCAGGGTCCATATGCGGGAAATCTTGTCAATGCAGACATTGTTTTTCTAGCTCATCTAACTTTGATAGAAAGGTTGCGTGGGTGGGAGGGGTTTCCTCTCACCTTCAAAAATTGCTCTTTTTCAAGATTTTGGTCAATTTGGTTCATAGCTGGACTGCTGAGATTCTGTCTTCTGAATATATCCTCTTTCAGGATATGGAGAAATCAATTTCAGTGTATTGATTCTGCATCAGTAATAGCAACATGAGCTTGTTTGTGTTCATATTAATCAGTTTGGTTCATAGTTCGCTTTCATATGGACTTTAGTAATACCTACAGATTTCTTCACACAGATCCCTTTGATTTGAACCACAATCTTGGAGCTGGCTTATCAAGAAAAAGTAAGTTACCCGGTCCACAAGCATTCCACAAATCCGCTGAGGGTCTTGATTTATTTAGACAATTGATTTTTTTTTCTTTTATTTCCTAGTGACAAATTTTATAATGAAGGCTTTTATCAATGGCAGAAGGGTATTTGGTACCCCAATAAAAGGATTTCCTAAAGAATATCCCTCAAAAATGGTAAGTGTCTTTAGAATATAGCGATACACACCCACTCTACATTGGTATCTAAATCTCTTACCTACTGTGAAGTTTCACACATGACTCAGATGAAAACAATTGCACTCTATTAAGAACTTCTTGGTAATTTATGCAGGGGAAAGGAGGAGTTTCCTTTCAAATTTCAGTGGTAACTTCCATCGTGGTGGTTCTTTCGGCTTCTGCCTCTAAGTTGTTGATGGGTTGTTTCGGTTTTTTTAACACTTATATTGTGGCAACACCTGTTAACATTAACCAGGTTGGGGCTCCATTGTACAAGCGTAGAGTAAATCGTCGTCTACCCCAAACAGCTTAGTCTAAAATGTGTTGTGTTAAACAGGCTGTCCTAGAGCAAAGCAGCAGTGTGTCAGGGAGCGAGTTAGGAGAAGCCCTCACCTGTCACCATGTTATACAGCTCTGAATTGCAGTCTCATTACAGAGAGTGGAACATGGCTGTAACTTTGTTCTCATTCAGACTATAATGTTCATGGCCACGAAGGAGGTCAAGAAGGCTAACCTGGGTTCTTTATAGAGCTGTGGTCAATTAATGGCCTTCCTGATTCTACAGTAGGCACCCCAATGGAGTGATACAAAGCACACCTACCTTCACTCTTTTGGGGAGCTGCTTGTGCTAATACGGCCTCACGCTTAGGCTATGTTTACACTAGTACCGCTACAGCTGCGCCATTGAAAGGTCTCCCGTGTAGCTGCTCTTTGCCGGCAGGAGACAGCTCTTCTGCCAGCAAAATAAATCCACCCCGAATGAGCAGCGGTAGCTTTCTCAGTGGTTTTTTTTTTCACTCCCCTGACCAACAAAAAGGCCATGTCTACACTAGCACTAGACATAGCTGGCTTAGGTTTCCAAATCTTGGGGAAAAAAAATAGATGCACAACACTACATTCTTTCCTTTTAGGAATACTTCTTTGACCCAGAAGTCCTGACAGAAGGAGAACTGGCCCCAAATGACAGGTGCTGCAGAATTTGTGGTAAAATTGGACACTTCATGAAAGACTGTCCCTTGAGGAGAAAGTACGTATATTTTTAAGGGCTGTGTGGTTTTGGTAGTACAAGGGGTTTGTATAAATTTCTGAAATGTTGGAATCAAGAGATACTGAAAATTGACCAAGTGGAGGGTCTAGTGTTTAAGGGGCTTGGATTACTGATAGAAATGTAAAAGTAACAGAAATTAGAGTTCATCCTTATAGTTAGAAAATTTGAGCAGAACCGCTTAAATGTCTGAGGAGAAAATAGTCCAGTGTTGATCAGATAATGTTCTTCACCAACTGACTCCAAGAACATGGGCTTTTGCAGTAAGGGATTGCCTCCTGAAGAGCGCTTTCCTTGAAGGGAAAATGTGACTCAGTCGTATTCCTAGCCATGCTACAGACATGAAACAAACCTATTTTGGGGGGAACCAGTTGGCCTGAAGACCTTCAACAAGCTTTAAAAAAGCAGCAACAAAACACTTTCTTGGCAGCTAGCAAATCAGGAACGCAATCAGAAACTGTCTGACGTATCCTTTTCTGTATGATGTTGTTGTTTTATATTTGATTAGTGAATTGTGAAATGGATATTGCTTAGACATCTAGGTTAAGAACCCATGCATCCTGGCCTAAGCAAATGTAGCATAGCCGAAGTCCCAAATAAAGAATATCGGGTATATTTTCAAAAGCCTCTAAGTGGCTCTGAAACACAAGCATTTTTGAAACTACCCGACCATTGGTTCCAGTTTTAATTATATTAAATTTCTTTTTAGCATTTTGCTTAGAGCCTTTCTCTTAAGTGGATGGACTGCAGCAGCCATGGTTGATTGTATGGTGGAGGGGGTTTTTGAGCTTTACGTCATAAATTTTTTCCCTTAGATGCGTCTCTGTGTATATACAGTATGTAATATGAAACCACCATGTTTAAAAGTTAGCATTTCTTATTTGTATAACAGTGCTGTCGGTCCAGATTTGAAAAAACTTAAACCATTCTAATTGTGGACTGAGTACTTTATATTTAGGGTTTTGTAACCGGGAAGAAGTTTGTACAGCTCGATGAGAAATCCGTGAGAATTACTCCTAGAGTTAGACACTTTGGTTGTAAAGATGTCTTGCTTTTTCGCCATAGTTGATTGTATGGTGCTTCTTTACTACATATTGCTCATATTTTCCATTAGAGTTCAGCAGAAAGTTTTTTCCTCAACTACATAAATGAATATTACTAAATTTATTTAATATTTTATGTTGGTTCTCCCACCACATAGACTTCTAGGAAAAAGAGAGATACGTTTATTCATCTTTGTTGCGTGTCACATAAATCCTCTTTAAGAATATACTATTTAACACAAAATTTCTTTTCTTCATCTGACAGAGCCTATTTGCTTTTATGTCACTGTTTTGCTTCTGCAGGTTGAGACGACGACATGATCATGAAGATATTAAAAACCAAAGGTACATCGAGAACAACGAGAAAAGAAGCAAAGAGGAAAAAGATACCTCAATGAAGGAAGGAACGATATTATGTACACCTCAGAAAAACAAACTAGGGAGAGCAACACTGGACACAGGAAGAGAGAAGTCTTCCAGGCAGTCAGCAGAGAAGTGGAAGCGGCAGGAGGACAGGGACTTAAGAGAAAAACGTTGTTTTAACTGTGGGAGAGAAGGCCACATTAAAAAAGAGTGCCCACTGTATAAAGGAGCTGCAGGTATGAAACCCCGATACATTCTAAGACATCTTAAACCGACCCTATCATTTTGGAGTATTTAACGAGATTGGCTAAATGGGTCTGGATTAATATCTCATCAAATATACTGACATAGTACTGAACCTTCCTTTTTCAAGGGGACAAGATGCAATTGTCTAATTTCCCTTCTTTGTCCTCCGCCTGCCTTAAGGGCACCCCTGTCACCTGGAAAGACAAGACATGATTTCCATTAGAGCTGCATTGCCCAGATCCTCAAAGGTCTTTAGGCTCCTAAATTAGATTGAAATCAATGGAAGGTAGGTGCTTATCTACCTTTGAGGATCTGGGCCATGCAGTGTGGAGAAGAGTTAGTTTTCCTATTTCCAGAGGCTGTTTCCACTTCTCTCAGAATCCCTGTTAGCTCCATTTTCTAACTTTACAGTCCATTTCAGTGCATTGTACTTCCACAAAGGCTGGCCCCAGAGCTATTCTAATCTTAAACTACTGCATTCTGAATAAGCTTAAGTATTTGACAAGTTCCCCCATAAATGGTTTTAAACCATTCCCAATAAGCACCAAATGGTTACTACTCAACAGGATATGGAAATGAAGCTTTTCAAGTGAGCAGCCAGGCAGAGGGGATCCATTTCCTGCAGCAGCCTTTGTCATTATCTTGTGGGGGGAATGCTACTTTGCTCACATTCAAATTTGCTCACTAATTCAGGGAGGACTTTCAGACTGACATGGAACACCTATGATGAGGCCAGGTCCTCCTTGAAAGAGGAGACAGTTGCCAAAGTGTCTTGGTATGCTGGGTTGGTCCCTTCTCTAATTTCCTCATCATCCTGCTGAGATACAGTATCCTAGATTCATAAGGGACCTCGAGAGATCATATAGTCCAGTCCCTGGCACTCATGGCAGGACTAAGTATTAACTAGACCATCCCTGACAGGTGTATGTCTAACCTGCTCTTAAAAATCTCCAATGATGGAGATTCCGCAATTTCCCTAGGTAATTTATTCCGGTGCTTAACTACCCTGAATGTTATGAAGTTTTTTCCTAATGTCCAACCTAAACTGCCCTTGTTGCAATTGAAGCCCATTGCTTCTTGTCCTATCCTCAGAGGTTAAGGAGAATACATTTTCTCCCTCGTGCCTGTAACAACCTTTTATGAATTTGAAAACTATTATGTCTATCCCTTCCCCCCCTCTCTACCCCCCACCCAAACACACACACACCAGTCTTCTCTTCTATAGACTAAACAAACCCAATTGTTTCAATCTTCCCTCTTGGGCATATTTTCTAGACCTCTGATCATTTTTGTTGCTCTTCTCTGGACTTTCTCCAACTTGTCCACATCTTTCCTGAAATGTGGTGCCCAGAACTGGACCCAATACTCCAGTTGAGGACTAGTCAGTGTGGAGTAGAGTGGAAGAATTACTTTTTGTGTCTTGCTTACAACATCCCAGATTTGCTTTTTTTGCAACAGTGTTACACCGTTGATTCATATTTAGTTTGTGATCCACTATGATCCCCCAGGTCTCTTTCTGCAGTACTCCTTCGTAGACAGTCATTTCCCATTTTGTATGTATGCAACTGATTGTTCCTTTTGAAGTGGAGTACTTTGCATTTGTCCTTATTGAATTTCATTCTATTTACTTCAGACCATTTCTCCTGTTTGTCCAGATCCATTTTTAATTTTAATCCTATCCTCCAAAGAACTTGCAAGCCCTTCCAGCTTGGTATAGTCTGCAAACTTTATAAGTGTACTCTAATGCCATTATCTAAATCATTGATGAAGGTATTGAATAGAACTGATCCCTGCAGGCCCCTACTTGATATGCCCTTCCAGCTTATTGTGAACCATAACTACTCTCTGGGAGCAGTTTTCCAACCAGCTAGGCATCCACTTTATAGTAGCTCCATCTAGGTTGTGTTTCTATAGTTTTATGAGACGGTCATGCAAGGCGATATCAAAAGCCTTATTAAAGTCAACATATGCCACATCTGTCGCTTGCCCCACATCCACAAGGCTTGTTACCCTGTCAAATACAGTTATTAGGTTGGTTTGATACGATTTGTTCTTGAAAAAGCCATGCTGCCTGTTACTTATCACCTTATTATCTTCTAGGTGTTTGTAAATTGATTGCTTAATTATTTGCTCCATTATCTTTCCAGGTACCAAAGTTAAGCTGACTGGTCTGTAATTCTCTGGGTTGTCTTTATATGGGCACTATATTTGCCCTTTTCCAGTCCTCTGGGCTCTCTCCTGTCTTCCATGACTTTTCAAAGATAATTAATGGCTCAGATGTCAGCTCCTTGAGTATTTTAGGATGTATTTCCTCAGGCCCTGGTGACTTGAAGTCATCTAACTTGTCTAATAGCAGAGGGGTAGCCATGTTAGTCTATATCCACAAAAACTAGGAGTCTGGTGGCATCTTAAAGACTAACAGATTTATTTGGGAATAAGCTTTCAAAAGCTAATGCCCAAATAAATCTGTTAGTCTTTAAGGTGCCACCAGAGTCTTTGTCGTAACTTGTCTAAGTAATTTTTAACTTGTTCTTTCCCTATTTTAGCCTCTGATCCTACCTCATTTTCACTGGCATTCAGTATGTTAGATGTTCAGTCACCACCAACCTTCTTTGTGAAAACCTGAAACGAAGTCATATAGCACTTATGCCATTTCCACATTTTCTGTTAGTGTTGTTCCCCCCTCGTTGAGTAACAGACCTACCCTGTCCTTGGTCTTCCTCTTGCTTCTAAAGTATTTGTAGAATGTTTTTTTGGTACCGTTTATATCTCTAGTAGCTTAATCTCATTTTGCGGCTTGGCCTTTCTAATTTTGTCTCTACATACATGTGTTATTTGTTTATATTCATCCTTTATTTGACCTAGTTTCCACTTTTTGTAGGACTCGTTTAAAGTAGAGCCCTTTCCTAAGAAAAGGTGAGGGGGTGCCCCCTTTGTTAATCACTAGCCTCTGAAGGAATAGAGAATTGCAGTATCTCCCGAGGTGGTAAGGTGCCCTCCTTGGAACCTTTACATAAGCCCCCAGAGCATTTAAAGCCACTGAAAAAGGTTCCTCTTCTTCCTGGCCATTTAAAGCGGCATTTGTCATATCAATCCTCTCCATGAAGAGAGTCTCAAATCTGTGCTGCACCCTGTTTCTGACCCTGAGTCACTTGTCTAGTTTTCCACCTCACTGTGCATCAGATATAAACGTCTTGTACTTACCGTCAAGGCTTTGTGTCTCTGAACTGTCTCCTTTCACATTTCCCCTTGCCCCCTCATTCTGCCAATGCCAGCTTCATTCTGCCAGTGCCACCTTTATCTCTCACGTTTCTCCATGTCTCTTTTAAATCCTATGCCTACCCCTGGAATTCACTTCCCAAACCTAACTGGTCAGATTTCTTCATACCTCATTCACATTTCTCTTAAAAATTTACTTCTGTCCCGTCTCTGAAGTGTGACGTAGGGAGAGTGAAGACTAAAATATATTTTACTGCATTCAAGATGTCTGTTTATTCATTGCTGTTGGAGCAGCTTCAGCTGTTTTTCAGTCCAAGTGACCCGCTGTATATTGACCTTTGTCACTTCTAGCATATAAGTGTGGTGATGAAGTTGTCGAATATATATGAAAACTACATTAATCACAGAGATGGCCGTTGCCTGTCATTACATGTGTGTGTTGGAGAGGGTGGTCCTGTTGATAAATCTTTTGTACTCTGGAAATTGTTTTCTGTGTGGCCCCAAAAGTGTTCTCTATGATCCAGTGGTAAGGGGGCAAAGTTCAATTCCCTGGTCTCCCTTCGTCTTACTGTATGACCTTGGGCAAGTCATTTCTCTCTCTGTGCCTAAGTTCTGTCAAATGGGGATAATAGTTCTTCCCTACTTCTTAAGGGTGTTGAGGTTGAATACACTAAAGATTGTGAGGTGATGGGGGGTGAGGCATGCATACAAGTGCCTTTATATAGATAATGATAAGTTGGAGTTTCTAATTGGAAGGTAATATTTTTACCTTTTCAGTAAATTTTCACTTTATTTTTATTTCTCAGGTGGATCAAAGTCAGAAGGTTCATGTGGATCCCCTTCTTCACCCAGTGCTGTTAAATATGCTGGTAGAGTAAATCAGGTAAACACTACATAATTTTCTGAATCACATTCTTCTTTAGTATACTTAATACCATTTACAGTAGTAAGCTCCAGTTTTCAACTACAGTACACTTTTGTAGGTACAACGCTGTTTATCTGTAATCCAATGAACTGTTCCCTGCCTAATAGCTGAATTTTATATGTTCGCTTATCTCTATGTAGAATGACCAGATGTCCCATTTTTGTAGGGACAATCCCATTTTTCGGGACTTTTTCTTATATAGGCACCTATTCTTCCCCCCCACCTCCCCTCCGGCCCGTTTTTTTCACAGTTGCTATCCGGTCACCCTATCTTTGTCTCTGTCTCTCTTTTAGGGAATACTTTTACATGAGGAGAAGAGGAAACAAAAAGGAAAAGTATTCCTGAGTCCCCAAACAGGTTTGTACATTAGATTCCACTGAACAGCAACATTTTGCTGGGGACCAATCCTGTCCCATTGACCTTTTAATGTTAGTGGGATTTGGATATTTGCAGCAGCATGCCGCTTATCAAGAACATTTTTTCACAGTTGCCGCCAGAAAAGGAGGCACTGGGACATGCTGAGCGCACCCATCACAGGCAGGTTTGCAAGCCTGCAAACCTGCCTTTTACACAGGGACTGTACAGGAGATAAAGGGCTGTGAGCTGAGCGGGAGCAGGGCAGTAGCTGGAAGGCAGCTGGATGCCAGAGCTGCATGGTAGCTCTCTTAAGATTGCAGCCAGGGAAGGGAGCAGTTGGATGTGCTGAGTCCTGATCCCTGGAGAGCACAGCGTAGCCCCCTTGTCCTGCCTGCAGGGAGGCCGCAGGCAGGGAATGTACTTACCAGCACTTCCTTCCTTGCAAAGCCACCTTCCACTTATTGGCAACTGCTGGATAATGGCAACGTTTCCCTGTTGACCAAGGGGTCGCTAATAAGCGGAATCTACTGTAACTTGAATTTCTTAATTGAAATTACAGTACCTAAAAGCATATTCTGGGAATTGAGCATCTCCCCCAGTCCTCACTGACGGGTGCTCTGCTTTCTGTGTTGATACTGAAGGCAGTTTAGACTTGTTGCTAGCACCCTGTGGGATAAGCCCAGCCTCTTGTCTACCAGAAGTTTTTTTTCCCTCTGGCAGCAGAACCAGTGAGGCAGTTCAGCTCTGCCCTACTTGTTAGTTTTATTTCTTTATTTACCATCAATAGTTACTTGGCTTTGTTTTTTATGGGGGAGGTGAGGGGTGACAGCAGAGTATGCTATTTTTGTTTGTATCAATTTCTTTTCCTTCTGTCCTCCTGTTTCTGCCTACTTGAGTCTTTATGTATCTTGGAGTGTTCCTTTCAAGGACCATATGTGAGACCTCCTTCAAATAACCCTCTAGAAATCCATAGGATCAATTAATTTCTTTGGGGCCAGGGCATTAAAGCAGGTTCTTTGTATAAACCAACTATCAATCAGAGTAGGAGACAGCAGTCAGATCATGCCAAAGGATAGTTAAGCTCAAGCGAGAGCTTTAAAAACAATGAAAACCACTGCCTAATTAAAAGGTCCCTTAGTAGGGGAGCTATAGTTGCACCAGATCCCCACTCTGAATTCAGTGTTAAAAGCAGAATAGAACGGTCACCCCCTTACACACCTGTTTCACTTGTTTAAAAACTATTTTAATCTTGTATTATGGCCAAGTTTTAAGAAATAACTAGTGATTAAACATTTGCTTTTTGCATGCCCAAAGCTTGATACCTTATAGCAGTCTAATTTTTGTTGGAATGGGACTCAAAGCTCTTTCAGCAGAGGAATAGGTGTTCCCTGACCCTCTGAAAGTCAGAGGTTGAGGTGTCAATCTTCAGTTTACCACGGTTGAATGTAATCTGGCTCAGACAAAGTGTGTCCAGTTTGTTCTTTTCCCCCTATGGAACATGCAATGTGGAGCATGCTTAAGATTTTGGAAACATGGTTTGTTTTTGTTTTCAGATCATTGTTTTTCTATTTGGTTACAACTTCAATAATGTGACACTTTCTCTTTTGGTTTCTGTTTAGGCAGCCTTGCCAATAAATACATGGCTCAGGGAAAAGCCTCACAGAAGAGGACCCACCAAGAATCATGAGGGGCCTGAAGAACTCTGAAATTGCAATACAGGCCGTCCAATCACTTCAAAAATTAGGTTCATTTTGGCTAAAGCTTCTGGGCTCACAAGACAGCAGCACAAAACAATCTTCAATTTGAGTTTAAAGAAAACATGGTATTTTATTTTAATTTGCTAAAAGTCCGAGGCAATGGATTTTAATGCAGTGCTCCTACTATGGACTCCTGCTCTTAATAGATTATTTGAACATTTTAATAGAAAGCCATGATGTTCGTATTTGTTTTAGGTAAAACGTGTAGATAAGAGCAGGTGCTCATTTTCAAGATTTTAACATTCAAAGTGCACCAAAATTGCGTGCAAGCCAAATGTTTTATTTTTCTTCAAAAATTGACTTTTTTGAAGGAGGAAGTGCTATTTATTAATGTTGATTGTTTACTGAATCCGTGTGTAAAGTGTTTGTGGACTACTACTGATGTATTTGCAAACATTTTATCTGCAGAGAATTGAAAACAAACATTAGTAAACTTTTTTGTCAAACTGTTGTGGACACACTGCCACTGAGGTGGTTTTTTCCCTTTGTGATTTTATGAGTTAATATGCTGCTGTGCTTGTGTACAGAAAGACTGAGAAGCAGGTTAGTCCTGTTTGATGCTGCTAAGAATCTTTTCCAGGGCCTATAAAATGTAACAGACAATTGCTAAAAGGCAGAAAAAAAGTGATAATCAGCGATGGGGGTTAAATGCTTTTCACTTTTCCTAAAAAGTGAAGAGGATCCAACTGCCAGTCAATGATTTAATTAGTGTTGTCATCTTAAAATTTACTTAAAGTCCTTTTGGAGCTGGTACTATACCTTCATACCCCGTTCTTGGGGGGGGGGGGCAGGAATCAATACATGGTAAAAATGAAACCACTGTTATTTATGACTTTAAAATAAAAACTTAAAACTTGAAATTTCTACACTTCTCCTTATCTTGTACTTACAATTCCAAGTATTCTTGATACAAATGTAAAATAATATTATCTTAACTACTTATTTAAAGGTGTTATGTTTTAAGACTAATAGTTCCTTTCACCAAATGTCTACATCTTTATTAAAGAGGTAGGCTGGGATTTTCAAAGGGGCCAAGGGAGCTAGGTCCCTAACTTCCATTGAATCATAGAATCATAGAATATCACGGTTGGAAGGGACCCCAGAAGGTCATCTAGTCCAACCCCCTGCTCAAAGCAGGACCAATTCCCAGTTAAATCATCCCAGCCAGGGCTTTGTCAAGCCTGACCTTAAAAACCTCTAAGGAAGGAGATTCTACCACCTCCCTAGGTAACGCATTCCAGTGTTTCACCACCCTCTTAGTGAAAAAGTTTTTCCTAATATCCAATCTAAACCTCCCCCACTGCAACTTGAGACCATCACTCCTCGTTCTGTCATCTGCTACCATTGAGAACAGTCTAGAGCCATCCTCTTTGGAACCCCCTTTCAGGTAGTTGAAAGCAGCTATCAAATCCCCCCTCATTCTTCTCTTCTGCAGGCTAAACAATCCCAGCTCCCTCAGCCTCTCCTCATAACTCATGTGTTCCAGTCCCCTAATCATTTTTGTTGCCCTTCGCTGGACTCTCTCCAATTTATCCACATCCTTCTTGTAGTGTGGGGCCCAAAACTGGACACAGTACTCCAGATGAGGCCTCACCAATGTTGAATAGAGGGGAACGATCACATCCCTCGATCTGCTCGCTATGCCCCTTCTTATACATCCCAAAATGCCATTGGCCTTCTTGGCAACAAGGGCACACTGCTGACTCATATCCAGCTTCTCATCCACTGTCACCCCTAGGTCCTTTTCCGCAGAACTGCTGCCTAGCCATTCGGTCCCTAGTCTGTAGCTGTGCATTGGGTTCTTCCGTCCTAAGTGCAGGACCCTGCACTTATCCTTATTGAACCTCATCAGATTTCTTTTGGCCCAATCCTCCAATTTGTCTAGGTCCTTCTGTATCCTATCCCTCCCCTCCAGCGTATCTACCACTCCTCCCAGTTTAGTATCATCCGCAAATTTGCTGAGAGTGCAATCCACACCATCCTCCAGATCGTTTATGAAGATATTGAACAAAACTGGCCCCAGGACCGACCCTTGGGGTACTCCACTTGATATCGGCTGCCAACTAGACATGGAGCCATTGATCACTACCCGTTGAGCCCGACAATCTAGCCAGCTTTCTACCCACCTTATAGTGCATTCATCCAGCCCATACTTCCTTAACTTGCTGACAAGAATACTGTGGGAGACCATGTCAAAAGCTTTGCTAAAGTCAAGAAACAATACATCCACTGCTTTCCCTTCATCCACAGAACCAGTAATCTCATCATAAAAGGCGATTAGATTAGTCAGGCATGACCTTCCCTTGGTAAATCCATGCTGGCTGTTCCTGATCACTTTCCTCTCATGCAAGTGCTTCAGGATTGATTCTGTGAGGACCTGCTCCATGATTTTTCCAGGGACTGAAGTGAGGCTGACTGGCCTGTAGGTCCCAGGATCCTCCTTCTTCCCTTTTTTAAAGATTGGCACTACATTAGCCTTTTTCCAGTCATCCGGGACTTCCCCGGTTCGCCACGAGTTTTCAAAGATAATGGCCAATGGCTCTGCAATCACAGCCGCCAATTCCTTCAGCACTCTCGGATGCAACTCGTCCGGCCCCATGGACTTGTGCACGTCCAGCTTTTCTAAATAGTCCCTAACCACCTCTATCTCCACAGAGGGCTGGCCATCTCTTCCCCATACTGTGCTGCCCAGTGCAGTAGTCTGGGAGCTGACCTTGTTCGTGAAGACAGAGGCAAAAAAAGCATTGAGTACATTAGCTTTTTCCACATCCTCTGTCACGAGGTTGCCTCCCTCATTCAGTAAGGGGCCCACACATTCCTTGGCTTTCTTCTTGTTGCCAACATACCTGAAGAAACCCTTCTTGTTACTCTTGACATCTCTGGCTAGCTGCAGCTCCAGGTTAATGAGTTAATGTGTGTGTATATATCCTAAAATTCATCACTTCATAAATCTGTTCACTTACACATTGAGACATTTTAGCCAAAGACTAACAGAAAATGACCACATTCAGATGATGGTACTTTATCATAAAACTGAAATTCAGTCTTTCCTTTGTGGGCTACTTCCAGTTTTTGTTGTACTGCTTATTTGCCTGGCAGCAAAATATATAAGTTGCTGTGTTCTGTGTATACAATGGCTCAATCAACCCTGTATTTAAAGTTTTCTTCTTTGATTGTGGATGGGAGTGAAAGATAAATGCTTTTATGGAGCTAAGTGGCCATAGAGAGACCCCACAGCCCTTCCATAGAAGATATTCATAAAAATCATTATTTGCTCCCTGTCCCCTAGGCTCCCTCCTGCCCCCTCCCCCTCAGTACCTTTTGCCATGAAACATGCAAATATAAAGTCTTCCAGCCTTCAGCTGAAGTTACATTGAGCAAGGTTCTGTGGATGCCTTCACCTTTCATTCTGAAGCTATCTTTCCTCCTTCCACTCTAGCCTGGGTTATTGTTGGGTGTTTCTCTAGGCAGCTATGAATGCAGGATTCTTCCCATAGCCTGGGAACCACAGTCCCAAACCTGAGGCTCATGTCAAAAGCTACAGGTACTTTGGAGTTGAAGTTCACTTCACAACTCAGGTATGTGATATGACAGGATTTTTTTGTGTACTGATCCTGCAAGCCTTCCCTAGGGGCTCAGTCAAGCTCCCACTGAATCAAGAGATCTAAGATACAGGCAACCATTTAACTCAACTACAGAGAAGATGACATTAAATAAAAACACACAAATCAACTGTGATCAGGATATTCAGTCAATATAAAACAAAGTGATAAACTACTCCATCCTTATATATCAGACAGGATGAATTCAGGTGAATAGAATGAGCAAGGAATGTAAAAAGCAAAGTCCCCATAAACTCGAAAGGGATTTCTGTGTGCCCAGAAAATGCAGGGTTAGGTTCTAAATTAGCTTTCTCACAGAGGAAGGTGCAGAAAAATTCAGAGAAATACAAACAAAAACATACACTACATATCAATTGCAACAAATTTAGGATGACTTTTTAAAAAAATAACCTATTCCACATTCTCCTTTCAGATACATATAAAGGCAGCATATCTAATTCTTAGCACACAGGCTGAGGTAAAATGAGCACTTGATAAAGTATTCTAGTCTCAGCCTCATTAGGGGGGATAATTGTTTCATAGGGTTGTGCTGTGAAGAATAGTTTGCTTGTCAGATACTTTGGAGAATGTAGCTCAATACATAAATGCTATTATACATATTTAAGTGACTGGTGAATTTCTTAACACTGTTAGCTATCTAAAGGTGGGTCAAAGAACCAAACTCCAACTTATTAATTTGGCTGCAAGTGTGTGGCCAAAGGATCTGAGTCACACTAATGGCGCACATGGTAAGAGATAAATAAGGTGGACGGTGTTGAAGAATACATTAGAAAGAAGAGAATTGGGCATCTGTCTTTTTGAATGCACAACTCAGCTGTAGGCAATAAACTCACTTACTGTGTGGATTTCCTCCTCCTTTTAGAATCTTGTCCCAAAACTTTAAAATTCAGTATTGTGCTCCTAAGGCTGTGTTTGAATGAATCTGCAGAAGAACTGATTTGAACCTAAGGGCACTTCACAGCTGGTGGGATTTTTGTTCTCCAGAGTAGTTATTTTACTGAGGAATCACATGCTAGTAGCTCTTTTCTGATAGGAGCTTCATTTTTACAAAACTGGGATTATTATATAACCAAATCTCTACTGGATAGCACAGTCAGTAAAGCCTGAATTTTCCTGGGGGAGAAGAGGAGAAACCACAGTAAAAAGAAAATATTGCCATGCAAAACATTAAACAGATAGGTTTCAGAGTAGCAGCCATGTTAGTCTGTATTCGCAAAAAGAAAAGGAGTACTTGTGGCACCTTCAAGACTAACCAATTTATTTGAGCATAAGCTTTCGTGAGCTACAGCTCACTTCATCGGATGCATAGTGTGGAAAATACAGAAGATGTTTTTATACACACAAACCACCCATTTTTTCATGGTTTGTGTGTATAAAAACATCTTCTGTATTTTCCACACTATGCATCCGATGAAGTGAGCTGTAGCTCACGAAAGCTTATGCTCAAATAAATTGGTTAGTCTCGAAGGTGCCACTAGTACTCCTTTTCATTAAACAGATAATACATTTTCTCCCTCGAAACATACAGCATTACATTTTGAGGTTATATCACCTTTATACTGTGGTATGTACGCTATCTACCCACAGCAGTCAGAGTGATGTCAAGTTTAAAGGCAAGCTAAAAATTCAAAGAAAGTAACAGGGAAAATTAGCATCTCTGTTCAAGCATCAGTTTTAACAGGCACTTAATATAATGCCCATTTTAATGCAGGTCTCAAAATACTTTGTTACAACTTCCTATTTTCACATGCTAATGCTTTTCTGAATAATTACCGGAGGCTGAAATTTTTGAGGCTTTGTCTTTGCTTGAGTGAGTGTCTAATTTTATTTAAAATTTGGCTTTAGAATTTAGGTTAAAATGGCTATTTAGATGCCCACAATTATTTGTGGTAATATAACTGACCATTAAATACCACAGGTGGGGGTTGGCTGGAAGTATTGCCTGTGCATTCCCAGACTTTCTAATATTTAGGGTTTTGTTAGTAAATTTATGATTGGAAGGTTTCAAAATATTTGGGTGAATGTTTAGTGTTTATAGGCTTCAATTTTCTGGTTTTTTTTTTGTTCACAAGGAAACTTATATGTAAATGATAGTGGAGGATACCTTCACTGATGATCCACTTCTCCAGTTGGATTTTAGCATAGATTACTTTTTTGTAAATAAGATTAGAATTACAAGTCCGTGAAATGATCTATAAAAACTCTGCTTTAAGACTGAGGGCCTGAGCCAACTTTCATTGGAGTCAGTGGGAGTTTGTCCATCGATGTGATGCCAGTTCCATTAGTAGCACCCTTGATTTTCTGTATGGAGACATCCAACTGAACATATTTCGAAGAGCATATTGCACTTTTAAATTGTAATATTCATAATGTGTTGCTGACACTGAAGAGAGGCTACGTGCTTGCTCTGTTAGCCAATTTGTACACACAATTCTGGTCTACGCACACAAACATGTACTTTTGTATACGCAGTTAAGCCATTACTATTGGAAAATATGGCTCTGAGGCTAAATATTCTTAAGTATAAATCAAGATGGCAGCTGTTTAAACTCACCTGATACTGTTTCTTTAGCTATAGAGAAAACAGCTTTGCCTTCTTATGTCTCCTTGGGATGTTTCATGTCTCTTTGATCATCTTTCACTGCACCACCCCTATGTCTTTGCTGAATATTTGACATGTTCTCTCAGCATATTAGGATTGGATATGAGGGAGGCAAAAGGAAGGCCTTTCCTTTAAAAAATAATTGTTACGTTTTCAATATAATACACTGTCAACATCCCCAGCACCTAACTTAGCACATAACTGAAAGGTTCAACTGAACACCAGAAAAAGTTATTGACTATTTTATACTTACAAGAGAGGCAACACTTGTCCCAGTGGTCATTCATTACAGGTGACTATTTTATTGAGAAAAGCAAGAAGATTAATATTGATTTATGCCCTGCAATCTAAAATATATTGCACCCCGTCTGTGTAAAAGTTTTTATTCACAAGAACTACATTAATTCATCAAGCATTTATGCTTGTTTTTAAGTTTAATTGTGAAACCATCACTCCTGAGCAGTTAAACTTTAAAAAAAAATTAGGACAAATGCCTCTGCATCAGAGAGTAAGTACAAATAAATCTAGACAGTTGGTGTTGCTTGGGCACACATTAGCTAGCAATAGGGAATATTAAGGAGAAAGATGACACAGCTGAGGAGGATCTTGCTGAAGTATGAAGCAACTAAAATAGGTCTCCATCTTTAAGTTGTTAAATCTTTGCTCCAAATAGTCACACTCCCACACTGCAGCAATAGAGATTATGGCTGGTGTTGCTTTTCTTCCCATTAACCTTTATCCCAGAATCATAGGAC
The DNA here is from genome assembly GCF_965140285.1 of Lepidochelys kempii. Taxonomy (NCBI): domain Eukaryota; kingdom Metazoa; phylum Chordata; order Testudines; family Cheloniidae; genus Lepidochelys; species Lepidochelys kempii. The sequence continues at coordinate 91,003,553 of NC_136384.1, read as the reverse complement.
TGCAATGGACCTTGAGAGGTCATCTAGTCCAGTCTCCTACACTCATGGCAGGAATAATCATCATCTAGGCCATTCCTGACAGGTGTTTGTCTAACCTGCTCTTAAAAATCTCCAATGATGGAGATTCCACAACCTCCCTAGGCAATTTATTCCAGTGCTTCACAGCCCTGACAGTTAGGAAATTTTTCCTGATGTCCAACCTAAACCGCCCTTGCTGCAATTTAAGCCCATTGCTTCTTGTCCTATCCTCAGGAGGTTAAGATGACCAATTTTTCTCCCTCCTCCTTGTAACAACCTTTTATGTACTTGAAAACTGTTATTTCCCCCCTCAGTCTTCTCTTCTCCAAACTAAACAAACCCAATTTTTTCAATTTTCTCTCATAGGTCATGTTTTCTAAACTTTTAATCATTATTGTTGCTCTTCTGGGGACTCTCTCCAATTTGTTTGCATCTTTCCTGAAATGTGGTGCCCATAACTGGACACAATACTCCAGTTGTGGCCTCATCAGCACAGAGTAGAGTGGAAGAATTACTTCTCGTGTCTTGCTTACAACACTCCTGAAAGTACATCCCAGCATGACATTCGCGTTTTTATGCAACAGCGTTACACTGTTGACTCATATTTAGCTTGTGGTCCACTATGACCCCCAGATGCCTTTCTGCAGTACTCCTTCCTAGGCAGTCATTTCCCATTTTGTATGTGTGCAACTGATTGTTCCTTCCTAGGTGGCATACTTCGCATCTGTCCTTATTTAATTTCATCCTATTTACTAGTATTTCAAGTTCTTCCTGCTTATTCTCCATACTTCTTGCACTAGCATACAGACATCTAAGATACTGATTAGATTCCTCCCCCCCCCGCCGGTTCTGCCTTCTCTCCTTTAACCCTGCTGTAACACCCCACGCTCCCCCCAAATTCTGACCCTTTTCCCAGGTCTCCAAGGCTTTGACTTACCTGTGGGCTTTGCTCACCTGCCCCCTTCAAACCTAGTTTAAAGCTCTCCTCTCTAGGTTAGCCAGTCTGTATCCAAATATGCTGTGATAAATGAAGTGGGGATAGCTCCCTTTTATGGACACCAAGCCAGCCAGTTAGCTGTAAAAATCCCTCTTGGTAGCTGTTCTCTGCTTGCTTTACCTGTAAAGGGTTAAAAAGCCTCCCTGGACAGGTTTAAAAAAAAAAAAAAAAGTGGGCACCTGACCAACAGAGCCAATGGGAGGGCTAAAACTTTTTAAAATTGGGAAAAACCTTCCCTTTGTTGTCTGTTGTTCTCTCTGGGCTGCAGGGACACAGAGCAGCAATGCAAAAAGCAGGAATGCTGTGTAAGGTTTGAACCAGGTATGAAAAATTATCTTCCATACCTAGAAGGAATCATTGGGACAGGGAATGTTTAGATAGATGCGATCAGGTTTATTTCGGCTTGTGGATCTCCTCCGTGCTAACCCCAGATGCTTTTGTTTGCTTGTAGCCTTTAAGCTGAACCCCCAAGAAAGCTCTTTTGGGTGCTTAATTTTTGGAATTGCTCCTTTAAAATCTAGCAAAAGTCTAAGTTCCAGATGTATTTTCTTCCTTTTTGTTTTTAATAAAATTTACCTTTTTAGAGAACAGAACTGGATTTTTGGAGGCCTAAGAGGTTTGTACATATGTTGTTTAATTAGCTGGGGGCAACAGCTAATTTCCTTTGTTTTCTTTCTTAGCTCTTCCCCAGAGGGGGGTGAAAGGGCTTGAGGGTACCCGACAGGAATTCCCAAGTGCTCCTTCCTGGGTCCCAGGGTTTTTTTTGTATTTGGGTGGTGGCAATGTTTACCAAGCCAAAGTCAGAGAAAAGCTGTAACCTTGGGAGCGCAATAGAAGCCTGGAGTGTCAAGTATTAATTTTTAAAATCCTTGCGGGCCCCCATCTTCTGCACTCCAAGTGCCAGAGTGGGGATTCAGCCTTGACATATGCTCGTCCCCTTCTTTGATAGGTGGGCCCCATCTCTGCTTAGCAGTCCTTCCTGGAACAGCATCCCATGGTCAAGGAAGCTGAAGCCCTCCTGGCGACACCATCTTCGCAGCCAGGCATTCACCTCCAGGACGCACCTGTCTCTGCCTGGGCCCCTACCCTTGACCAGAAGGATCGAAGAGAACACCATCTGCGCTCCCATCTCCTTCACCCTTACTCCCAGAGCCCTGTAGTCTCTTCTCATCTGCTGAGGGTCAGACCCCACAGTATCATTAGTGTCCACATGGATAAGTAGCATGGGGTAATAGTCAGAGGGCCAGATGATCCTCGACAATCCCTTCATAACGTCTCAGATAAATAAAGTAGGAACAAAACCAAGGGGAGAGGGCATGAGAACCAGTAGCCTGCACATGGTGCAGGACAGATAGCTCCAAAGCCATGCACACAGCCCCTCCTACAAATCCCAGGGAAAGACTACCATAGGAACAGAAGTAAAGAGGAAAAAATACATGTCAGCAGTGCCCCCACATGTAATATATATACATATACATTATACATACACACTATCTTTGCTCCTCCATTTTTCAACAATATATTAAACTGGAGTGTAGGACAATGGGGAACAGAGACATCAAAGAGAGCATGAGAAGCTGTGGTGTACCAAGGCGGATGCAGCAAGCTATCTTTAACACAAATTAACACAGTCAGCTAACTCACTGCTCCTTCCATATCACACTGGGATGGAACAAAAGAGATCTTTCTGTAACACTATCAAAGACTGTGGAGATGATCGTTCACATTTCTTCTGCTTTCAGTAGTGGGACTTAAGTAAAACTCAAAGATATAGATGTAGTCTTTTGTTTGAATTCTTAACACAGATGAAGCTACAATATATCAGTCACACAGCTTCACTATAGCCAATTAAATAAGTGTACTTATCAACTAGTTTCAATACAGTCCATCTTATTGGCATAGTAACTGTGACATGAGCCTCAGGTTTGGGATTTTGGTTTTCAGGCTACGGGAGGAGTCCTGCATTCATAGCTGTCTAGAGAAACACTCTCCCTCTCCAACTAGCTCTCCAAAGGAACAAGAAAAAAAAAAAAAAACTCAACCACCACCCAGGCTGGTGTGGAAGGGGGAAGGTTGGCTTCTCCTTCGAGGGGTGTCCCTGTGGGCGCTCCACTTCAGGTGTCCATGCGCTCTGCTTGTAACTGGAGATTTCTAGTAGCAGTGCCTAGTGGGGTCGCGCATGGGCTGTCACCGTCTTGTGCTGCCTCAGGCAGTTACATAGTGCTGCGTGACCAACTGTACCTCAGTTCCTTCTCTACTGCCTTTGGCTTCACTCAGAGCAATTAGCAGCATCTCTTACCTATTTTTAGATAACTATAAAGCTATGTTAATAGTCAAATGAGATAGAAATAATTAAAAAAAAGCATAAAGGGTAAGAATGACTCTCTTTATCCCCCTTATTAGGAAAATAAGTTTAGGCTTCTATAATGTTACTGCTCCCCTTCTCAGTGAGGGACAGAACCTGTCTGGCATGCCCAGATTGCTGGGATTTAAACGCTCCCTGACTTGCAGGCTGTCAATCCCTATTTCTGACAGACATGCACGGTGTGTCTGCTATCTGGATGAGATACATATCCCTCAAAAGTGTCCACATTGCGGTAATCTAAAGGCCAGAACAAGAAAAGTGAGAGATCTTCAATGTAAGATCCTGATGGAGAAATCTCTGCAACCTGCCTCGGACCCTGCCCGGCCACTGGCAGCCTCTGACAGAGGTCCTGCCTCAACAGCCCCTACAAAAGAGCTTTTGTCCAAGAAGGCTACAAAAAAGCAGGCTCAGACTTCACCAGTGGGAATCTGCTAAGAAAAAGTGTTCCCCAATTGCCAAGTCTACGTCGGTACCGACCGCCAGAGAGCGAAAGACCATAAGCGAGAAAGCTCTGACAAAGTAAAACCCTCCGCCTCAGTACCCAGAGAGCCAAGAAGATACTCGGCACTGAGCGGCGCAATGGAACCACCTGTGGTACCTACACAGCACAACACAAGATCCTCGGCACCAGTGGCTACTACTCACACTCCTGTACTGCCAGCAATGCAGACATCGGTACTGGCATTCATGGTACCACACCAATTCTTGAGGAGACCAGTAGATCTGTATGCCTTAACACTGGAGTCCCTGCTTCTCAGTACCAATAGCATTCCAACTCAATCGGTACCGAGCTGGCTGACCACTCCACCTAGATCGGCTCCCCATCTCCAGCGATGATGATGAGGAGGAGGATGAAGGGGAGATATGTGCACCTCATCACTCCTCACACAGACCAGGTCCATCCCACCAAACAGGATACCACTCATCTTCAGATGCACATAGCTGGTATGGGCACCCAGGGGCGCCACCTCCCATATCATTCTCACTAAATTGGCCCTACTGGGACCTGTAGGCAGTATACAGGGCACAACATCGCAAGTCCCCCAGCCCACCAAAATCGAGAGCACCACAATCTCCATCACCACCTATACCAGGATCCTCAGAAACGCAGGAGGAGGTGACTGAAGAAAATGAGGAAATCTCAGACCAAGAAGCCTTACCACCACCGAACCAGACATCATCACCAGATAAAACTATAATGTCCCCACCCCCTACCACAGGGGATGACTTCACGCAATTCCAGAAACTCTTCAAAAGGGTGGCTGTCCCTGACCATATCCCTAGAAGAGGAACCTGAATCGCAGCATAAACTACTGGATATTCTTCAGACATCTACCACGACAAAGGTAGTGTTGCTGATTAAAGACGCTATTATGGAGCCTGCCAAAACCATCTGGCAGACACAAGCAACATCACCCCCGTCATGCAAAAGATAGGATAAGAAATACTATGTGCCATCTAAGGGAGTGGAGATCTTGTTAACACACACCACATCAAACTCACTAGTGTTGGAAGCTATAAATGAGAGGAGAGAGCAACGCCATACTATAATAACCCCGTATGACAGAGAATGGAAGAGGTTAGACCTCTTTGGTCACAAGGTGTATTCATCTGCAACACTGCAGTTTTGCATAGCTAATTATGGAGCCCTACCGTCAAAATACACACATACAATATTTTCGAAAATGTCAGAATTTATTGGCAGCTTACCGGAAGACAAAAAAGAACAAATTAAAGCCAACATCGCCGAAGGCCATCTCACTGCCAGGACAGCATTGCAGATCTCACTTGACTCTGCGGAAACAGCGGCATGCTCCATTGCAACATCCGTGGTCATGCACTGTGCATCAATGCTTCATTTCTTGGGGTTCCCGAGAGAGGTTCAGTCAACGGTTGAGGACCTGCCCTTCAAAGGCCCAAAACTATTTGCGGCCAAAACTGACGAGTCCCTTCGTATTCTGAAGGACTCTAGGGCAACATTAAAATCCCCGGGCATCTACACACCTGCAAATACAAAGAAACAGGATAGGTATTATACACAGAGATTCCCATTGCCACGTACACACAACCACACAGGAAGTTTGACCAACACCACAAGCAAAGCAGACCAGACGTCGACAAAACCAGAATCAACCTTCAACGTCCCAACAATCCACCTTGAAACAGCATTCTTGAAGGTGTGGTCGAGGGCACGAGACAATCACTCATTCTAACGCTGGAACTATCTCCCGACCATTTGGGTATGGCTTGTCACTGTTTTACCGAGTCTGGCGCACCATCACTGCAGACAAATGGGGTTTTGGAAATTCTCCAAACTGGTTATTTCACCCCTTTGATCTCCATCCCACCTCCCCATCCCTCTTCAGGGACCCCTCTCACGAATACCTGCTGCAACAGGAAGTGAACCACATTTAACACCTAGGCGCAGTGGCACAAGTACCAACACAGCACAGAGGCAAAAGTTTTACTCACACTATTTTCTAACAGTGGAGGCCCATCCTGGACCTAAGAAAACTCAACAAATTTGTAAAACCCAACATTTCAAAAATGGCGACACTAACAACTATAATCCTAGCATTAGGAAAGGGGGACTGGCTCTCGGCCCTCAACCTACAGGACACATATTTCTATGTTACCATTACACAGAAGATTGCTAAGGTTCACCCTAGGAAAACACTTCCAATACAAAGTACTACCCTTCAGCTTACTGACCCCCCGAAGGCCCTTCCCCAAAGTTTTAGCAGTGGTGGCAGCACACCTCTGCAGACATGGAGTCATGATATTTCTGGACAACTGCCTCATAAAGGCCCCAACACAAAGCTATAAATGCCACACAGAGTATGAGAACGCTTTTTTACGATTACAAACAAACACACAAAAGTTAACACTGATACCTGTCCAGAAACTGGAATTCATTGGAGCATGTCTTGACTGTTCAACAGCTACAGCAACCTACCTCATCAACACTTCATCACGCTAGTCAACTTAATATCAACAGGGACAGACAGTCCACAAACATCTGCCAGAACATGCCTACAACTTTTGGGACATATGTCAGTGATGTTGTTTGTCGTCAAACACGCCAAGCTACACGAGATGCCTGCAGGCCTGGCTTCGAACAGTGCACATACCACACAGGCACACCCTAAGCAGACATCTCACAACGGCAAACAAGGTAAAGGACTCCCTAAAATGGTGGACACAATTGAAGAACATCTGTACAGGAATCCCATTTCTACAAACGACTCCAACAGTTACAATTCACCAGGGATGCCTCCCAAATAGGCTAGGAAGTGCATTTACTCAACAACACAGTCCAAGGCCGATGGTCTCCACTGGAGACATAAACTTAAACATAAACTTGCTGGAACTAAGGGCAGTCCACAACGCATATGAGCACTTTCTACCACTAATTAAAAAAAAAGCCATCAGGATCCTCAAGGACAATGTAGTGTGCATGTTTTACATAAACGTCAAAGAGTTGGGGGGAGGAGCACAATCACACTCCCTATGCACAGAGGCGATACTGCTCTAGAATTGGTACAACATCGACATATCAGTATCCTACCTGCTGGGATGTCAGAACACAAAAGCAGATGCACTAAACAGAGTTTTCACAGAATCATGAGTGGGAAATGGACCCTGGAGTTCTACCTACGATATTCAAACTGGGGATTCCCTACCATAGACCTCTTTGCAACAGCACAGAACACCAAGTTCCCACAATATTGCTCCAGAGCTGGACTGGGACCCCATTCCCTCGGCAATGCTCTCCTCGTCAAATGGGATGCACCGTTAATGTATGCATTTCCTCCTTCCTATTCCTAACCTGGGTCCTAAACAAGATCAAGGAGGACAAATCCAAAGTCATCCTAATAGCACCTAGATGGTCCAGACAAACATGGTTACCATACCTGTAAAAGATGGCAGTATGCCCACCTTGAAATCTTCCTCTCATACCTCATCTCCTCTCCCAAGATGCGGGACACATTCACCATCCCAACCTCAATACTTCACCTCAAGGGCTGGCTACTCCAGGGCTGAGAGGAAATGAAATGACCTGTTCAGAGGAAGTAAAAGACATATTACTGAACAACAGTAGACCAAATACAACAGGGGTTCTCAAACTTTTGTACTGGTGACCCCTTTCACATAGCAAGCCTCTGAGTGTGACCCCCCCCCTTATCAATTATAAACACTTTTTAATGTATTTAACGCCATTATAAATGCTGAAGGCAAAGCAGGGTTTGGGGTGGAGGCTGACAGCTCGCAACACCCCACGTAATAGCCTCGCGACCCCCTGAGGACTCCTGACCCCGAGTTTGAGAACCCCTGAAATACAAGAGACACATATATTCATAAGTGGAAATGGTTCAATATATAGTGCCAGGACAAATATCATATCAACATTCTCCTCTTTACCAAGGGTACTGGATTACATATTAGAACTAAACAAACTGGGGCTTCTCGACAAGCTCCATCAAGGTACACTTGGCAGCTATATCACAGCTTTCCATGATAAGGTGGATGAGTCACCATATTCACCCACCTAACAACTAAATGTTTCCTCAAGGGCATTGAGAACACTTATCCTGAAATAAGGAACCCATCTCCTATGTGGGACCTCAACCTGGTCTTACACGGACTTATGGAAAACCCATTTGAGCCACTGGCCACCTGTTCATTACTCCACCTATCTATGAATGTGGCTTTCCTCATCGCCATTACGTCCACCAGACATGTGGGAGAACTAGGTGCCCTAATGGCACATCCCCTAGCCCCTCCATACACAACTTTCTTTAAAGATAAAGTTACCTTAAGACCACGCCCCAAATTCCTACTGAAGGTTACCTCCCCCTTTCATTTGAACCAACCCATTTACTTACCTGGATTTTTTCCAAAACCTCATGCAGACAAAAAAGGCATCACTCTAGGCACTGGTCGTTCCAAGAGCATTAGCTTTCTACATTGAAAGAACAAAAATGTTTAGAAAATCACTGAGATTATTTGTCTCTATAACAGAATGATCAAAAGGGCAAACCATCTCAGAACAGAGACTATCCGAGTGGATATCAGGATGCACATCCACTTTTGTTATCAAAAGCATCAATTACAAGCCCCAACAGGACCAGCACACTTTACCAGAGAACTTTCAGCATTGATAGCTTTTCTCAACAACATCCCCATTATTGATGTTTGCAGAGCATCAACCTGGGCATCAGCCCACACATTCACAAAGCACAATAGAGCAACAGTCATCATCAGACGCTCTATTTGGACTCTCTGTTTTATCAACTATCACTAACGCAACTCCGAAGCCCCACTCTTCTACTAAGGGGCACTGCTCAGTCACCTAAAGTGGAGCACCCACAGAGACACTCTTTAAAAAAAAAGAAGAGAGGGTTATTCATCTTGTGCAGCAACAGAGGTTACTCAAGATGATTGTCTCTGTAAGTACTCCACTAGCCTCCCTCCTCCCCTCTAGTTTGGAGTTTCACGCTAGATTCTCTGAGGTAGAAAAGGATCCGAGGGACGGCTGGTCATGCAGCACTATGTAACCGCCTGAGGTGGCGCAAGAAGGCGATGGTGTATGCGCGACCCAACTAGGCACTGCTACTACAAATCTCTGATGTCAAGTGCAGGGACACCTGAAGTGGAGCACACACAGGGACAACCATCTCGAAGAACCTCAGTTACTGCATAAGGTGAATAACCCTTTCTTCAGAATGAAAGATGAGAGCATCCACAGGACCAGCCTTCAGCTGAAGTCAGGATTAGCAAGGAAGATTTCATAGCTGGATACTTCATGGCAAAAGGTACCAAGGTGAAGGGGGCAGGAGGGAGGCTATGGGACAGGCAGCAAAAATGATTTTTATGAATATCTTCTATGGAAGGGCTGTGGGGTCTCTCTATGGCCACTTAGCTCCATAGAAGCTTTTATCTTTCACTCCCGTCCACAATCAAAGAAGAAAACTTTAAATACAGGGTTAATTGAGCCATTGTATACACAGAACACAGCAACTTTTATATTTTGCTGCCAGGCAAATAAACAGTACAACAAAAACCATAAGGATCCCACAAAGGAAAGACTGAATTTTAATTTTATGATAAAGTACCACGAGCTATGAAGTTGAAGTGAACTTGACAAACATTCCATCACCTGAATGTGGTCATTTTCTGTTATTCTTTGGCTAAAATTTCTCTCAATGTGTAAGTGAACAGATTTATGAAGTGATGAATTTTAGGGGACACACACACACACACACACACACACACACAGAGTTGGGGACCTAACTGCCTTGCCCCTTTGAAAATCCCAGCCTAGGTCTTTAATGACGATGTAGACATTTGGTGAAAGGAACTATTAGTCTTAAAACATAACACCTTTAAATAAGTAGTTAGAGTAAAATGACATTATCCTATGTTCCTATTGAATTTTGCACTTGTAGCAAGAATACTTGGAATTGTAGGTACAAGATAAGGAGAAATGTAGAAATTTCAAGTTTTAAATTTTTTTTATTTCAAAGTCATAAATAACAGAGGTTTCATTTTTTCCCTGTATTGATTCCTACTCCCCCGAGAACAGGGTATGAAGGTATAGTACCAGCTCCAAAAGGACTTCAAGTAAATCTTAAGATAACACTAATTAAATCCTTGACTGGCAGTTGGATCTTTTTCACTTTTTAGGAACAGAGAAAAGCATTTAACCCCCATCCCCAATTGCTGATTATCACTTTTTTCTGCCTTTTAGCAATTGTGCCTGTTGCATTTTATAGGCCATGGGAAAGATTCTTAGCAGCATCAAACCGGACTAATCTGCTTCTCAGTCTTTCTGTACACAAGCACAGCAGCATATTAACTCATAAAATCACAAAGAGAAAAAAACAACTCAGTGGCAGTGTGTCCACAGCAGTTTGACAAAAAAGTTTACTAATGTTTGTTTTCAATTCTCCGCAGATAAAATGTTTGCAAATACATCAGTAGTAGTCCACAAACATTTTAAACACTTTACACAAGGATTCAGTAAACAATCAACATTAATAAATAGCATTTCCTCCTTCAAAAAGTCAATTTTTGAAGAAAAATGAAACAATATTTGGCTTGCACGCAATTTTGGTGCACTTTGAAAGGGTCATGTTGAATGTTAAAATCTTGAAAATGAGCACCTGCTCTTATCTACACGTTTTACTTAGTAAACAAATACAAACATCATGGCTTTCTATTAAAATGTTCAAATAATCTATTAAGAGCAGGAGTCCATAGTAGGAGCACTGCATTAAAATCCATTGCCTCGGACTTTTAGCAATCTAATTAAAATAAAATACCATGTTTTCTTTAAACTCAAATTGAAGATTGTTTTGTGCTGCTGTCTTGTGAGCCCAGAAGCTTTAGCCAAAATGAACCTAATTTTTGAAGTGATTGGACGGCCTGTATTGCAATTTCAGAGTTCTTCAGTCCCCTCATAATTCTTGGTGGGTCCTCTTCTGTGAGGCTTTTCCCTGAGCCATGTATTTATTGGCAAGGCTGCCTAAACAGAAACCAAAAAAGAAAGTGTCACATTATTGAAGTTGTAACCAAATAGAAAAGTAATGATCTGAACACAAGATTTTGGAAGCACCGCTTGTTTTTAAGTGTGCTCCACATTGCATGTTCCACCCTAAGGGGAAAGAACAGAAACTGGACAAACTTTTGGAACCTGTGGAACTCTTTTCCGGAGGATGTTGTGAAAGTGAAGACTATAACAGAGTTCAAAAAAGAACTGGATAAATTCATGGAGGATAGGTCCATTAATGGCTATGAGCCAGGATGGGATCCCTAGCCTCGGTTTGCCAGAAGCTGGCAATGAGTGACAGGGGATGGATCACTTGATGATTACCTGTTCTGTTCATTCCCTCTGAGGCACCTGGCAATTGGTCACTGTTAGAAGACAAGATACTGGGCTAGATGGACCTTTAGTTTGACCCAGGATGGCTGTTTTTACGTTCTTAATTTGGTCTGAGCCAGATTAGATTCAACTAAAATGTCTAAAAATCACTCCTCATTTTTAAAAACTTGGCTGTAATAGCTAATTAATTTTTTTTTTTAAAGTAAGTGAAACAGATGTGTGTAAGGAAGTAACAGTCCTATTCTGCTTCTAACACAGAATTCACGGAGTGGGGATCTGGTGCAAATATAGCTCCTTTACTAGGGGATCTTTTTACTTGTCAGCCGGCAGTGGTTCGCATTGTTTTTAAAAGCTCTCTCTTGAGCTTAACTATCCTTTGTCATGATCTGACTGCAGTCTCCTACTCTGATTGGTAGTTGGTTTGTACAAAGAACCTTTAATGCCTTGGCCCCTAAGAAATTGATCCAAAAAACAAACACACCCTATTGATGGTAAATAAAAAAATAAAACTAAACAAACTAGGGGAATGCTGAACTGCCTCCTGGTTCTGCTGCCAGAGGAAAAAACTCTGGTGGACAAAGAGGCTGGGCTTAGCCCAAAGGGTGCTAGCAACAAGCCTGAACTGCCTTCAGTATCAACACAGAAAGCAGAGCTCCCATCAGTGAGGACTGGGGGAGATGCTCATTTCCCAAAATATGCTTTTAGATACTGTAATTTCAATTAAGTAATTCAAGTTACAGTAGATTGCATTTATTAGCGACCCCTTGGTCAACAGCAAAATCTTGCCATTATCCAGCAGTTGCCAGTAAGTGGAAGGTGGCTTTGCAAGGCTGCAGCTAAGGAAGGAAGTGCTGGGAAGTACATTCCCTGGCTGCAGCCCTGCAACCGGCCTGTGAGTAGGGCAGCAGCAGGGAGAGGGGGCTGCAGCCCAGTTGCTGCAGGCCTCTGGGGCTGCCCTGTACTTCTCACTGTGCTCTCCGGGGATCAGAACTCAGCACGTCTCACTGCTTCCTTCCCTGACTGCACCTCATAGCAGGCTGCAGCCTGAAGAGCACAGGGAGAGCTACCATGCAGCTCTGGCATCTAGCCGCCCGCCAGCTACTGCGCTGCTCCCCCTCAGCTCGCAGCCCCTTACCTCCTGTGCAATCCCCGTGTGCAGGCAGGCTTGCAGCCACAGAAGCTGTCTTCCCACTTTTTCCCGTGTGGCTGCAGTTTTGCAAACCTGCCTGTGATGGGTGCACTCAGCATGTCCCAGTGCCTCCTTTTATGGCTGCAACCCTGACAACCTGCCTGCAGCTTGCATCTTTCTTCTTTAAAAAAAAAAAAAGTAGGGGGTTGAGGGGTGGGTTGATAAGTGGCATGCCACTGCCAATATCCAAATCCCACGAACATTAAAAAGTCAATGGGACAGGATTGGGTCCCAGAAAAATGCTGTTATTAATCAGAAGTTGTTAATATCCGGGTTGCTGTTCAGTGGAATCTGATGTACAAACCTGTTTGGGAACTCAAGAACACTTTTCCTTTTTGTTTCTTCTTTTCCTCATATAAAACTATTCCCTAAAAGAGAGCCATATAGAGATAAGTGAACACATAAAATTCAACTATTAGGCAGGGAACAGTTGATTGGATTACAGATAAAGAGTGCTGTACCTACAAAAAGGTGTATCGTAGTTGAAAACTTGAGCCAAACTGGAGTTTACTACTGTAAATGGCTTTAAGTATACTTAAGAAGAACGTGATTCAGAACAGTGGTTCTCAACAGGGGGTCCGTGGCCCCCTGGGGACCAACAAACCTTTTCAGGGGGGCCACAGGGCCCCGTGGCTAAAACCCAGAACCCGATCTCCAGCATCTCCCACGGGGCTGAAGCTGGGAGCCATGGCGTTGAAGCCCCAATTCTCGGCACCCCCCACAGGGCAGAAGCTCTGAGCCCATGGGCAGAGTTGGGGGGCACAGAGGATGCTACTCTACCCTGCAAAACTACAGTGCAAAAGCAGGACTGTCCCAGGGCAGCTCCACCCACGCTCTCCCTTTGCGCCCTCCCGCCCCCGCCTTCCTCTCCCCGCCCCCAGGCCAGGTCGAAGGCAGGAAGCCAGAGCCGGGCAGTGCAGGACATCTGCTGGTCTGGCTGACATCATTTAGCAGGCAGCATGTTCCCTCATCTCCTGCTGGTGCAAGGGGTTGAAGCTGCTCCTCAGCTCCCCGCCTCTTTGGTCACGCAGCTGGTAAGAGCTGCCTAGGCAGGGAGACCCGACTCCATGGCTGGCAGAGCCCTCGGGGAACAGGGACGGCAGAGAAGCCCTCCCTGTAACGTCAGGTACCCACTCCCTGCACTCTAAGGTACCCCTCCCTGCTCACACATAGTCCCTAGCTACCCCTTCCCTGCACCCTGAGCTACCCTCTTCCTGTGTGCAGCTCTCAGCTACACGCCCTGCCTGAACATAGCTCCTACCTGCCCTTCTCTGCACCCTGAGCTGTTTTCAAACTTTTTGAGCTGAGACCTCACCACCCCACTCCCTGAGTTATAATTTTTGGTTGTGTCCCCGCCCACTCTCCACAACCCAGACAGGCTGGGTGGCCTGCTGAGGTGAATCAGGGGATGGAGGCGGCGCTCCCTCCCTGGACCCCGCCATACAGAACTGGCCCAAGCCCCACTGGCCCCTGCCCACCCAAAATAGAAGTCAAACTACACCTATGCTAGAAGCCCCCGCAACCCCTGAGCCAGAGCCCTGACTCCCTCCCAACCAAACTGGGCCCTGGAGTTTTTATAGCATGTTGTCAAGGGCCTCAGAAAGAAAAAGGTTGAGAACCTGATTCAGAAAATTATGCAGTGTTGACCTGATTTACTCTACCAGCATGTTTAACAGCACTGGGTGAAGAAGGGGATCCACACAGACTTTCTGACTTAGATCCACCTGAGAAATTAAAATACAGTGAAAATTTATTGAAAAGATAAAAATATTACCTTCCAATTAGAAACTCCAACAACTTATCATTATCTATATAAAGGCACTTGTATGCATGACTCACCTCCCATCACCATAGTATCCCAGCACCTCACAATCTTTAGTGTATTTAACCTCAACACCCTTAAGAATTAGGGAAGAACTATTATCCCCGTTTGACAGAACTTAGGCACAGAGAGAGAAGTGACTTGCCCAAGGTCACAGTAAGCCAAGGGAGACCAGGGAATTGAACTTTGCCCCCTTACCACTGGATCACAGAGAACACTTTTGGGGCCATACAGAAAACAAAGTACAAAAGATTTAATCAACAGGACCACCCTCTCCAACACACATGTAATGATAGGCAACGGCCACCTCTCTGTGATTAATGTAGTTTACATATACATTCGACAACCTCATCACCACACTTATATGCTAGAAGTGACAAAGGTCAATATACAGCAGGTCACCTGGACTGAAAAACAGCTGAAGCTGCTCCCACAGCAATGAATACACAGACATCTTGAATGCAGTAAAATATATTTTAGTCTTCACTCTCCCTATGTCACACTTCAGAGATGGGACAGAAGAGGTGAATTTTTAAGAGGAATGTGAATGAGGTATGAGGAAATCTGACCAATTAGGTTTGGGAAGTGAATTCCAGGGGTAGGGCACAGGATTTAAAAGAGACATGGAGAAACGTGTGAGATAAGGTGGCACTGGCAGAATGAAGCTAGCATTGGCAGAATGAGGGGGCAAGGGGAAATGTGAAAGGAGACAGTTCAGAGACACAAAGCCTTGATGGTAAGTACAAGATGTTTATATCTGATGCACAGTGAGGTGGAAAACTAGACAAGTGACTCAGGGTCAGAAACAGGGTGCAGCACAGATATGAAACTTCATTTCAGATCTATTTGGCTAGAATCCTTGAATACCTTTTCTTCTTCAGCTTTAGTTGACAGTCAATAGGTGATGTACGTAATAGAGCATCTACACAGACACTGCACCACCCTAATTACATAGACCTAAGCACTACGCCTCTCACACAGGTGGAGTTGTTAGGTTGCTGTAGTGGGTGACTTACATCAGTGGGAGCAATGCTGTAGCGTAAAATAGGCCTGATTTGAGACTCTCCTCATGGAGAGAATTGATATGACAAATGCTGCTTTAAATGGCCAGGAAGAAGAGGAACTTTTTTCAATGGCTTTAAATGCTCTGGAGGCTTATGTAAAGGTTCCAAGGAGGGCATCTTACCACCTCGGGAGATACTGCAATTCTCTATTCCTTCAGAGGCTAGTGATTAACAAAGGGGGCACCCCTTCACCTTTTCTTAGGAGAGGGCTCTACTTTAAATGAGTCCTACAAAAAGTGGAAACTAGGTCAAATAAAGGATGAATATAAACAAATAACACATGTATGTAAGGACAAAATTAGAAAGGCCAAGCCGCAAAATGAGATTAAGCTACTAGAGATGTAAATGGTACCAAAAAAACATTCTACAAATACTTTAGAAGCAAGAGGAAGACCAAGGACAGGGTAGGTCTGTTACTCAACGAGGGGGGAACAACACTAACAGAAAATGTGGAAATGGCATAAGTGCTATATGACTTCGTTTCAGGTTTTCACAAAGAAGGTTGGTGGCGATGGAACATCTAACATAGTGAATGCCAGTGAAAATGAGGTAGGATCAGAGGCTAAAATAGGGAAAGAACAAGTTAAAAATTACTTAGACAAAAATTACTTAGATGTCTTCAAGTCACCAGTGCCTGAAGAAATACATCCTAGAATACTCAAGCAGCTGACTGAGGAGATATCTGGGCCATTAGCATGACAAGTCATAGAAGACAGGAGAGATTCCAGAGGACTGGAAAAGGGCAAATTAGTGCCCATCTATAAAAAGGGAAATAACAACAACCCAGAGATTAGTCAGCTTAACTTTGGTACCCTGAAAGATAATGGAGCAAATAATTAACCAATCAATTTGCAAACACCTAGAGGAAAATAAGGTGATAAGTAACTGTCAGCATGGATTTCACAAGAACAGATCTTGTTAAAACAACCTAATAGCTTTCTTTGACAGGGTAACAAGGGCCCCACATTACAAGACGGATGTGAAAAAATTGGAAAACGTCCAGCGGAGGACAACAAAAATGATTAGGGGACTGGAACACACGACTTATGAGGAGAGGCTGAGGGAACTGGGATTGTTTAGTCTGCAGAAGAGAAGAATGGGGGGGGATTTGATAGCTGCTTTCAACTACCTGAAAGGGGGTTCCAAAGAGGCTGGATCTAGACTGTTCTCAGCGGTAGCAGATGACAGAACAAGGACTAATGGTCTCAAGTTGCAGTGGGGGAGGTTTAGGTTGGATATTAGGAAAAACTTTTTCACTAGGGGGGTGGTGAAGCACTGGAATGCGTTACCTAGGGAGGTGGTGGAATCTCCTTCCTTTGAAGTTTTTAAGGTCAGGCTTGACAAAGCCCTGGCTATGATGATTTAGTTGGGGATTGGTCCTGCTTTGAGCAGGGGGTTGGACTAGACGAGCTCCTGAGGTCCCTTCCAACCCTGATATTCTATGATTCTATGCCTTGTGGATAGGGGGAAGTGGTAGATATGGCATATCTTGACTTTAATAAGGCTTTTGATACTGCTTCACATAACAGTCTCATATCCCATAAACAAACTACAGAAATACAACTTAGATGGAGCTACTATAAAGTGGGTGCCTAACTGGTTAGGCAACTGCTCCCAGAGAGTAGTTATCCATGGTTCACAGTCATGCTGGAAGGGCATATCAAGTGGGGTCCCTCAGTTCTGGGTCCAGTTCTGTTCAATATCTTAAACAATGATTTAGATAATGACATAGAGAGAACACTTATAAACTTTACGGACAATACGAAGCTAAAAGGGGTGGCAAGTGCTTTGGAGGATAGGATTAAAATTAGAAATGATCTGGACAGTCTGGAGAAATGCTCTGAAGTAAACAGGATGAAATTCAATAAGGACAAATGCAAAGTACTCCACTTAGGAAGGAACAATAGTTGATGACTTCTCAAGGTCCCTTCCAATCCTATGATACTACATCTCAGCAGGATGATTTTTCTCATCTGTTCCAGGTTAGGAAATGTCTGCCTGCTCAGGAAATTGGAGAAGGGAACAAGCCATCATACCAAGGATCTTTGGCAATCATCTCCTCATTGAAGGAGGACCTGGCCTCATCTAGGTATTCTGTATCACTCTTAAAGTCCTTCCTGAATCAGTGGTCTTTGAGAAAAGTAGCATTCCCCGCACAAGATAATGACAAAGGCTGCTGCAGGAAATGGATCCCCTCTGCCTGGCTGCTGATTTGAGAAGCTTCATTTCCAAATCCTGTTTGAATAGTAACCACTTTATGCTTATTAGGAATGGTTTAAAACCATTTATGGGGGAAAGGGTCAAATGCTTAAACTTATTCAGAATGCAGTAGTTTAAGATGACAAGAATTGCTCTGGTGCCAGCCTTCGTGGATGTACAATGCAATGAAATGGAATCTAAAGTTTGAAAATGGAGCTAACAGGGATTCTGAGAAAAGTGGAAACAGCCTCTGGAAATAGGAAAACTAACTCTTCCCCACATGCAGGCCCAGATCCTCAAAACGTATTTAAGCACCTAACCTCCACTGAGCTTCAAAAGGTAGTTAGGCACCTACCTTCCATTGATTTCAATCTAATTTAGGAGCCTAAAGACCTTTGAGGATCTGGGCAATGCAGCTCTAATGGAAATCATGTCTTGTCTTTCCAGGTGACAGGGGTGCCCTTAAGGCAGGCGGAGGACAAAGAAGGGAAATTAGACAATTGCATCTTGTCCCCTTGAAAAAGGAAGGTTCAGTACTATGTCAGTATATTTGATGAGATATTAATCCAGACCCATTTAGCCAATCTCGTTAAATACTCCAAAATGATAGGGTCGGTTTAAGATGTCTTAGAATGTATCGGGGTTTCATACCTGCAGCTCCTTTATACAGTGGGCACTCTTTTTTAATGTGGCCTTCTCTCCCACAGTTAAAACAACGTTTTTCTCTTAAGTCCCTGTCCTCCTGCCGCTTCCACTTCTCTGCTGACTGCCTGGAAGACTTCTCTCTTCCTGTGTCCAGTGTTGCTCTCCCTAGTTTGTTTTTCTGAGGTGTACATAATATCGTTCCTTCCTTCATTGAGGTATCTTTTTCCTCTTTGCTTCTTTTCTCGTTGTTCTCGATGTACCTTTGGTTTTTAATATCTTCATGATCATGTCGTCGTCTCAACCTGCAGAAGCAAAACAGTGACATAAAAGCAAATAGGCTCTGTCAGATGAAGAAAAGAAATTTTGTGTTAAATAGTATATTCTTAAAGAGGATTTATGTGACACGCAACAAAGATGAATAAACGTATCTCTCTTTTTCCTAGAAGTCTATGTGGTGGGAGAACCAACATAAAATATTAAATAAATTTAGTAATATTCATTTATGTAGTTGAGGAAAAAACTTTCTGCTGAACTCTAATGGAAAATATGAGCAATATGTAGTAAAGAAGCACCATACAATCAACTATGGCGAAAAAGCAAGACATCTTTACAACCAAAGTGTCTAACTCTAGGAGTAATTCTCACGGATTTCTCATCGAGCTGTACAAACTTCTTCCCGGTTACAAAACCCTAAATATAAAGTACTCAGTCCACAATTAGAATGGTTTAAGTTTTTTCAAATCTGGACCGACAGCACTGTTATACAAATAAGAAATGCTAACTTTTAAACATGGTGGTTTCATATTACATACTGTATATACACAGAGACGCATCTAAGGGAAAAAATTTATGACGTAAAGCTCAAAAACCCCCTCCACCATACAATCAACCATGGCTGCTGCAGTCCATCCACTTAAGAGAAAGGCTCTAAGCAAAATGCTAAAAAGAAATTTAATATAATTAAAACTGGAACCAATGGTCGGGTAGTTTCAAAAATGCTTGTGTTTCAGAGCCACTTAGAGGCTTTTGAAAATATACCCGATATTCTTTATTTGGGACTTCGGCTATGCTACATTTGCTTAGGCCAGGATGCATGGGTTCTTAACCTAGATGTCTAAGCAATATCCATTTCACAATTCACTAATCAAATATAAAACAACAACATCATACAGAAAAGGATACGTCAGACAGTTTCTGATTGCGTTCCTGATTTGCTAGCTGCCAAGAAAGTGTTTTGTTGCTGCTTTTTTAAAGCTTGTTGAAGGTCTTCAGGCCAACTGGTTCCCCCCAAAATAGGTTTGTTTCATGTCTGTAGCATGGCTAGGAATACGACTGAGTCACATTTTCCCTTCAAGGAAAGCGCTCTTCAGGAGGCAATCCCTTACTGCAAAAGCCCATGTTCTTGGAGTCAGTTGGTGAAGAACATTATCTGATCAACACTGGACTATTTTCTCCTCAGACATTTAAGCGGTTCTGCTCAAATTTTCTAACTATAAGGATGAACTCTAATTTCTGTTACTTTTACATTTCTATCAGTAATCCAAGCCCCTTAAACACTAGACCCTCCACTTGGTCAATTTTCAGTATCTCTTGATTCCAACATTTCAGAAATTTATACAAACCCCTTGTACTACCAAAACCACACAGCCCTTAAAAATATACGTACTTTCTCCTCAAGGGACAGTCTTTCATGAAGTGTCCAATTTTACCACAAATTCTGCAGCACCTGTCATTTGGGGCCAGTTCTCCTTCTGTCAGGACTTCTGGGTCAAAGAAGTATTCCTAAAAGGAAAGAATGTAGTGTTGTGCATCTATTTTTTTTCCCCAAGATTTGGAAACCTAAGCCAGCTATGTCTAGTGCTAGTGTAGACATGGCCTTTTTGTTGGTCAGGGGAGTGAAAAAAAAAACCACTGAGAAAGCTACCGCTGCTCATTCGGGGTGGATTTATTTTGCTGGCAGAAGAGCTGTCTCCTGCCGGCAAAGAGCAGCTACACGGGAGACCTTTCAATGGCGCAGCTGTAGCGGTACTAGTGTAAACATAGCCTAAGCGTGAGGCCGTATTAGCACAAGCAGCTCCCCAAAAGAGTGAAGGTAGGTGTGCTTTGTATCACTCCATTGGGGTGCCTACTGTAGAATCAGGAAGGCCATTAATTGACCACAGCTCTATAAAGAACCCAGGTTAGCCTTCTTGACCTCCTTCGTGGCCATGAACATTATAGTCTGAATGAGAACAAAGTTACAGCCATGTTCCACTCTCTGTAATGAGACTGCAATTCAGAGCTGTATAACATGGTGACAGGTGAGGGCTTCTCCTAACTCGCTCCCTGACACACTGCTGCTTTGCTCTAGGACAGCCTGTTTAACACAACACATTTTAGACTAAGCTGTTTGGGGTAGACGACGATTTACTCTACGCTTGTACAATGGAGCCCCAACCTGGTTAATGTTAACAGGTGTTGCCACAATATAAGTGTTAAAAAAACCGAAACAACCCATCAACAACTTAGAGGCAGAAGCCGAAAGAACCACCACGATGGAAGTTACCACTGAAATTTGAAAGGAAACTCCTCCTTTCCCCTGCATAAATTACCAAGAAGTTCTTAATAGAGTGCAATTGTTTTCATCTGAGTCATGTGTGAAACTTCACAGTAGGTAAGAGATTTAGATACCAATGTAGAGTGGGTGTGTATCGCTATATTCTAAAGACACTTACCATTTTTGAGGGATATTCTTTAGGAAATCCTTTTATTGGGGTACCAAATACCCTTCTGCCATTGATAAAAGCCTTCATTATAAAATTTGTCACTAGGAAATAAAAGAAAAAAAAATCAATTGTCTAAATAAATCAAGACCCTCAGCGGATTTGTGGAATGCTTGTGGACCGGGTAACTTACTTTTTCTTGATAAGCCAGCTCCAAGATTGTGGTTCAAATCAAAGGGATCTGTGTGAAGAAATCTGTAGGTATTACTAAAGTCCATATGAAAGCGAACTATGAACCAAACTGATTAATATGAACACAAACAAGCTCATGTTGCTATTACTGATGCAGAATCAATACACTGAAATTGATTTCTCCATATCCTGAAAGAGGATATATTCAGAAGACAGAATCTCAGCAGTCCAGCTATGAACCAAATTGACCAAAATCTTGAAAAAGAGCAATTTTTGAAGGTGAGAGGAAACCCCTCCCACCCACGCAACCTTTCTATCAAAGTTAGATGAGCTAGAAAAACAATGTCTGCATTGACAAGATTTCCCGCATATGGACCCTGATGCAACACAGCACTTAAAGATTTGGTGAACTTCAACTAAACTTTATCTCTGAGGGATTCTTCGTATGCATAAAAGCGAAGCATGTATTTTTTACGTACTTTGCTGGATTAGGGTTTCGGTCTTCTAACAAAAAGGAACAGATTTAAAACATAATGCATTGCATCATTTCAACATTCTGCATAATGCTATACGAAAGCTAATTGAAGAAATGTTTAAGCCAGTCAAACTGATTTGAAACTAGACACTTAATCTTTTCCAAATAAGGGATATGATAAGAACTAAGTGGAGCTGGAGTAGAAGCAAGCTAAAAATCATTTTCAGCTCGTCTGCAAAACATACTAGCAAATGTCATTGTTAGTAACTAGCTTTTACATTCATCTCTGAGTCTGAAGAATCTCTGAGTCTGAAGAATCAAGGAAAAGATTACACAGTGAGACAGACAGACTATGGACTGAATTCCAGTTTCCTTAACCATTCTGATAGTCAGCCCTCAAACAAACAAAATAAAACGTAAAATTCGCTTTTCAACTTTATTTCAGTTGAAAAATAAGGGCTAAATTCCAACCCGACTGAAGTCAATGGGGGGTTTTGTCCCTAACTTCTGAGAGCCAGGATTTCACTCAATGTACTTAGCCGGAGGAAATATCCTAATCCAGCAGGATGAAAAAGTGAAAAACAACATGCGAGAAGAGCAGATTTATTCAAATGGGTTTTAAAGCAATTCCATCCATCAATGAGCTCTGTATTAATTCCTACAATACCTTCAATAACAATATATTTGGAGGTCCACTGCTTCTTGAAAGTTGTAAGCAGATTTTTTCTTCTGATGCAGATAACATGTTCTTTGAAATCAAATTCTTCCGTGTAGAAGCGGAGAAGTCCCAGCCATAGCTCCCCAACAGATTCAGTGTTTGAACCATAGTCTGGCCAACAGGCTGGCTGGAAGTTAGAGAGAAAGATTTCTTCTTCTGAGATTCAGCGATTCAGACAGATTAAGCAAATGCACAGTCATCATTTCAGAGTGTTAGATTACACATAATTGTAATTGGTTATACACAAGTGTGGTTTAGAGTTACTCTAAATCACTTTCCATCCTTTTATATAGTTTGAAGGTTAATACTCAAATTTTGCTGTTTAAATGGTCGGTGGGTATTTTTAGTGTGAAGAGTAGCAATGTGTTGCTTCTTTTTAAACAACTCGCTGTTTATTTTTGATAGCATGCAAAATTGATATGCGTATTGTTAGTTTACTGTTAGGCTGGGTGCCCCTTCAACACAAAGTTATTCCATTGAAGGGTTATGTCACTTATCATCAGGTAGGGAAGAAAGCAGCAGTGTGGCACGTCGGTGGTTATTCTTTAACAAACCTGATAGGATTACTGTTGAATGCAAAGCATTCAGGTTTTGCAAAAATATTTATTCACAGGTGCACTGGTCTCTTGTACTGTAGACAACCAACCATGTTATGGTAGCTTGACAGCACAAAATTGGGATTTCCACACATTTCCATTATATGCCAAATAGTTTTAAGTGAATGGCTTTATCCCCTATACCGCCTTGGAAATCTCAGCTTTGAGTGTTTTAAATAAACTCAGAGATTTATATTTTGGAAGGTCGATTGTATTTTATTAGGCTAAGCCAATAAATATGAATATGTACAGTTCTATACAAAAAGAAAAGGAGTACCTGTGGCACCTTAGAGACTAACAAACATATTTGAGCATAAGCTTTCGTGAGCTACAGCTCACTTCATCGGATGCATTCAGTGGAAAATACAGTGGGGCGATTTATATACCTAGAGAACATGAAACAATGGGTGTTACCATACACACTGTAACGAGATTGATGGTAGCACCCATTGTTTCATGTTCTCTAGGTATATAAATCGCCCCACTGTATTTTCCACTGAATGCAGATGATGAAGTGAGCTGTAGCTCACGAAAGCTTATGCTCAAATACATTTGTTAGTCTCTAAGGTGCCACAAGTACTCCTTTTCTTTTTGCGAATACAGACTAACACGGCTGCTACTCTTGAGTTCTATACAAAAGTTTCCTGGCATGCCCTTTTACAAAGAAGATACTCTGCTTTCAAGTTTCATGCTTGGCTCTCTGTCTTGAGAAACATTACTCTTTTCTCCTCTGAACAAAGTATCATGTCCTAAGGCATGTGCTGTTATAACAGTATCTGGCTCCATTTAACAGCAGAAAAATATTTAGCAGATTCTTTTAAGAACATTTTCAGCATAGTTCTAAACACATTTAGATTACTAAAGCAAGGTGCTGAAGTATCGCTTCACAATTCCAATTGTAAAGGCTGACACAGCTAGGTCCAATAATAGCTGACATTTTATATAACTAAATGAAAAGCTCTCATTTTCAGCCCGTACGTAAAACAGATTAGCAAAAGTCGTTGTTAGTAACTACCTTTTACATTCATCTCCTGCATTTTTCAAATACATGCCTTACCAGAGGTTAGTTTCACTTTACAGAGTTATTGCACGATAATGCTGTATGAGAAAAGTGAATAGAAGACTCACCAACTCATCTATTTTGTCAAAGAAATAAACATTCCAACCATCAACTAAAATTTCAGGCTTCTTTGGCTCCTTGTAGATCTAAGAACAGAAAGTTAACTAGTTAGAGCATGGCTGTTCAGACTTGATGATTTTGATCCCTATTTTGGTCAAGAGTGCACCAAAAAATATCTAACTGGGACCAATTTATTTCTTGACATACGGTACCTCTTGGAGAGCAGGAATGACTGGTGGATTTCGCTGCTGAAGAAAATAAAGCACCATAAGAGTATACGCATAGGAGGACAGGCTACCTCGAGATGCATCTCCAATGTCACACATCTGGAAAGAGAAAAGCAAATTATAAAACTTTTTACTGTGCCTGTTATCACTTTCAGAGTGCCTGAAGTGTTACTCACCTTTGTAAAGACTTTCATTGTGTAACACAGATATTTTACTCTGGAATCAATGGCTGCATAAGAGGACAAGAGTCTTGTGTTATGCAGGGCCTGTAAATAAATAAGGAAGTCAAGTATGGGAAACGGCGTGAGGTGGAAAAAGTGGTAGTTAGCTAACGCCTCTGATCAGGGAGGCTTTGAAAGCAACCTATTTCCTTGAGAGGAGCACAGACCTACAATGATTCACAACCACTTGCACTTGAAAAGCTTGCATCTGTATGAGG
Organism: Lepidochelys kempii; assembly: GCF_965140285.1. Lineage (NCBI taxonomy): Eukaryota > Metazoa > Chordata > Testudines > Cheloniidae > Lepidochelys > Lepidochelys kempii. Next base: position 90,978,900 of record NC_136384.1, on the reverse strand, counting down.
GCTGTCGATTAATCGCAGTTAACTCACACGATTAACTAAAAAAAAAAAATGAATCGCGATTAATCGCACTGTTAAACAATAGAATACCAATTGAAGTGTATTAAACATTTTCAGATATATTGATTTCTATTCCAACACAGAATACAAAATGTACAGTGCTCACTTTAGATCATTAGTTTTGATTGAATTTGCATTGTAAATATGAGAAACAAAAGAACCAGTATTTTTCAATTCACCTCATACAAATACCCTAGTGCAATCTCCTTATCATGAAAAAAAATACAAATGTACATTTGTGTGTTACATAACTGCACTCAACAACAAAACAAGGTAAATCTTTAGAGCCTACAAGTCCACTCAGTCCTACTTCTTGTGCAGTCTATCGCTAAGACAAACAAGTTTGTTTACACTTACGGGATATACTCTGTCTGCTTCTTATTTGCAATGTCACTTGAAAGTGAGAACAGGCATTCACATGGCACTTTTATAGCTGGTGTTGCAAGGTATTTATGTGTCAGATATGCTAAACATTCATATGCCCCTTCATGCTTTGGCCACCATTTCAGAGGACCTGTTTCTATGCTGATGACGCTCGTTAAAAAAATAATACAGTAATTAAATTTGTAAGTGAACTCCTTGGAGGGAGAATTGTATGTCTCCTGTTCTGTTTTACCCGCATTCTGACATACATTTCATGTTAGAGCAGTCTTGGATGATGACCCAGGACACGTTCGTTTTAAGAACACTTTCACAGCAGATTTGCCAAAAGGCAAAGAAAGTACCAATGCGGGATTTCTAAAAATAGCGACAGCACTCGACCCCTGGTTTAAGAATCTGAAATGCTGTCCAAAATCTGAGAGGGACGATGCATGGAGTATGCTTTCAGAAGTCCTAAGAGAGCAACCCTCAGATGCAGAAACTACAGAACCTGAACCACCAAAAAAGAAAATCAACCTTCCGCTGGCGGCATCTGACTCGGATGATGAAAATGAACATGCGTCTATCCGCTCTGCCTTGGATTGTTATCGAGCAGAGCCCATCATCAGCATGGACGCATGTCCTCAGGAATGGTGGTTGAAGCACGAGCATGAATCTTTAGCGCACCTGGCACGTAAATATCTTGACACGCCGGCTACAACCGTGCCATGCGAACATCTGTTCTCACTTTCAGGTGACGTTGTAAACAAGAAGCAGGCACCATTATCTCCTGCAAATTGTAGCCAAACTTGTTTGTCTGAGCGATTGGCTGAAGTAGGACTGAGTGGACTTGTAGGCTCTAAAGTTTTACATTGTTTTATTTTTGAATGCAGTTATTTTCTTGTATATAATTCTACATTTCTAAGTTCAACTTTCATGATAAAGAGATTGGACTACAGTACTTGTGTTAGGTGAATTGAAAAATACTATTTCTTTTGTTTTTTACAGTGCAAATATTTGTAATCAAAAAGAAATAAAGTGAGCAGTGTACACTTTGTATTCTGTGTTGTAACTGAAATATATTTGAAAATGTAGAAAACATCCAAAAATATTTACATAAATGGTATTCTATTATTGTTTAACAGCACAATTAACCGTTTTAATCGCTTGACAGCCCTAATATGTATGAATATACATGTGTCTGTGTGTGTACAAATGTGTGAGCACATACACTTTCACCTATTTACAACTTAAACTGTTAAGTGCACTGAATTAGAAGGCACACGCTGCAGTTGTTTGGAGCTCAGCAAAACCACTTACCGAGTTCTGCACATTAAAACCTGTTTTATTCAGACAGGAAGCGTTCATCAGGAGAGCGCGGTTACCACCTGCTCTGGTGGGAGGAGCTTATCAAGATTCTTAACTTTCATCTGCTCACAAACAATATGCAGAAGCATCCAAAAGGCAATACCTCAGAAGAGTGAAGCATCAAGCTACTACTGTATTTCTAAGGCATGTGGCAGAGCATAAATTCTGGGGCAGTTCCTAAACCCACAAATGCAGTTCATCCCAGAAATGCAGGCACTACCAACTGACACATACAGACGCGTAACCTGACGAACAGGCTTTCACCACACCTAGCATTTAAAATAATCTCCCTCAGCTGATACAGAGACTTACTGTCTCAATGAATTTGCTTTTGAAGTCTAGAGTCACTGATTAAATAGGTTTTTTAAAACATTTGGCCACGTACTTGGGACATAAATTTTGCTTCCATGGAGAATGTAACAAGGCGAGCCGGGTTTGGGACCATTCTCAAAGTCCTGCTAACTGTAGCACCTGGGGCTTTTCATAATCCAGATAATCTACGGTTAAAACCCTCCAAGTTAAAAAGGCTTGTGTGGCCAGATTTGAATCTGGTAAAAGGAGGATTGTTTCCAGCTAATGTTTTCCACCTTTCACCAGCCTAATTCTCCAGAGCATAGCGTGCAATGGAAAGCGACTTATTTTGTTAGAGATGAGACAGCCCTGATACCGTGACAGTCCCCACACTTAACACATGCAGCGATGGTCTTCTCGCTGCCCAGGATGTTACGCCTTTCCCTCCAAGTCCTACAAAAGGATCAATGCACCCCAAAACACTGGTGTTTGCTATTATTAAGCTAACTAAATTTACTACTAGCGTACAATTTTAGCAGAAAACAGCTGCTCTGCCTCCTTTCACTTCACCCAGAAAGAGTCGAATGGAGGATTAGAACCTCAAAATCTAACTGGAATAGGTGATTTATAATCGTGATCTTACCAGTGTATTATATAAACTGATATCTACTTCAAGACTGCTTCTCACATGGAAGAACTTGACAATTGGCACTTTAGCAGTTGTTATTGGCAAGACATTTCTTAGACCTAGGAAGGAATATTAAGTTTGGCTTTCACTTTAATACAATGAATATTCATTATTCATAGCGTTTCTGGCATTAGTTTTCATTTAACATTAGCTGAAAACTAAATTGTTGTTTAAATAGCAAAATAGCATAAATACCTATCTGGTACAGAGTGAATGAAATCCTCATAAAAAGGCATTTACATGTGATTTTTACAGGAATATACTGTGACGCTAAACTGTAATGTCTAGTGTGTGCCAGCTTCAGCATTATTAATATTATTATTAATGTTACTTGTGAACAAACAAAAAAATGGATATGTAAATACAAACCTATAACCACTGTCCGAAGGGTCAAACGTGTAACTTAGGACTTGTTTTCACGTATGTTATTAACACAGTATCAGAGTCTAATTTAGGCCTGGTTCTATAAACCTTAGAACCCTTCAAATGGGCCTGGTCATGCAATGAAGGTCTACAAATGTTCACAATCTAAGTCCCCAATCCTGCTAACACTGAACTCTTCAGTGCATTAGTTATCTTAATGATATCTGTGTACTTATACCCCTGAACCTTCTGACTCCATAAATAGTATACAAATTCATGTACACAGAACTATCCACTCTTATTCTCTAGGAAGGTACCTGAATGTTTCTTAAGCACTCTGGCTAATTCTTCAATTATTCTTATGCAATCAAGTCCCTGAAAAAGGAGAGGAAAAAAGATTTCAGTGCACTGATAATGTTTTGTGCCCATCGCAAAATTCTAGAAAAGCTATATGTAAGCATTACTATTAGACCATGTCCTAGCCAAGCCATTTCAGTTCATGTGCCATTCATTGCCCGTCATTAGGCTCAAAGCCATATCATTAAAAAGACACCTAAATTGTACACTCAGCGGCATTCATACCAGACAGTTTCAAAATGTAGCGTATTTTCAAGTCAACACTAAACGATACCCTAATGTTCTTAAAAGAGTTCATGCATGCATAAACATGCATTTAAAGCATGTGCTAATTTATATAACCAAAAAGAAAAAGACTTGCTTCTTTCTCACCCCATCTTCGTTTTCTACCTTACCATGCATCAACACTGTGATGCTGAATCAATGTACCTCATACATTTCCCTGTCAAACAATATTAACATTTCACTGAAGAATCTACGAATAAGCTCAACGGTAAAGGAAGAAAATCTTAAACCGGATTAGCCGACACAGCAGCAAGACACTAGCCAATTTACGTTTTTTGGTAGAAGTTCTATTTCCTTTTTCAGCGACTGCGCAAGTCCTTTTTGCAAAAGGATGTCACGAGACAGTGGTCACAGCAACAACAGCTCTATCTATAAAATACCAGTACAAGTTATACAAAAGAGCTCTAAGTCTACCTCAGAAGTTTCCAGTCCATCAATTGTCATACAGATATCAAGGTCACTTTGTTTGAAGCCAAAGCCATTTTTTGATGAGCCAAACAAGTTCAACCTGGTTCCTGTAAAGGACACAACACTATAACCACATCTGATACACCATCAGTTCAGTTTTAATAGCTAGGGTCTGATTTGGCCAATGTTGAACACCATTTTTCGGTAATAATGGACTTTACAAGGAATAGTTATTAAATATAGGGCATATTTCTTCATTGTCTATGGACGATAATGCTGTACAGTTACTGGTCTAATTCAGTACCTTTTAGAGTAATAAATTAAAAGGCATTTGTGTCAAAACAATGACTAAACCGTACAGCAAAATTTTCATCATTTTTGGCATTAAGAAAAAAAGGATTCGCGAACAGGTGTTCTTTATAGCCAGAGTATGCACACAATTTTCATATTTCAATGTGATTTACAAGATGACAGTATCCCTGCAATAAGCTTTCGTGGGCTACAGCCCACCTCATCGGATGCACAGAATGGAACGTATAGTAAGACGACATATATGCATTCTATGCATCCGATGAAGTGGGCTGTAGCTCACAAAAGCTTGTGCTCAAATAAATTGGTTAGTCTCTAAGGTGCCACAAGTACTCCTGTACTTTTTGCGGATACAGACTAACATGGCTGCTACTCTGAAACCTATCCCTGCAATGTCTCTTTTCTGGCTTTTGTTAATTTTTTGAACAAATTTAGTAACCTGCAGGGGTTTACGGAGCAGGTGCAGTAGTGATAGATGATTTTCAGGCCCCTATGGCAGTCTGAATAGTAATGGGGATTTGGACTGGAAAAGAGAGCCTGGAAGTAATTAAATCAGTGATTAGCACAGCCCTCCACCTCTACCCTCCTCTGGTGACAAGCCACCAGTCTTCAGTGTACAATGAAAATTAAGATTAAATATAAAATTTAGGATAGGTATCAAAGTTAATATATTTACTGACTTTTCAGAGATTTCAAGGCCAGAAGAAAACACTGTGATAATTGAATGCGACTTCCTGTGTAACTATGATACTCACAGTGCCGGAATCCTTCAGAAATAATGAATTTAACTTCACCTCACCCCTTTGAGGCAGGGAAGAATCCCCATTTTACAAATTGGAATGAAGACACAGAGATTAAGAAATTTACCCAGGATCAAATAGGAGTCCGACACACCCAGGAACAAATTAAGTGGCAAACTAACTAGATTAGCAGCACGAGGATTTGACTAAATCCTTGAGGATCTGGATAAGCGATACAAGAACTCTCTTTGGGTTACGACAAGTCTTTACAGATGCAACAATCTTTGGCCAAAAATTCCACATGCAGCCTGCATACAAATTTGGCAAGACTATGAACTGAAGCCCAGGTGGTTACCGTATATATTTCCAGAAATAGAAACCGTAGCTCCAGTCTACGGAGCTTTGCTGAGAGCCAAGAGTTATGTCTCTGCTTTAGAATACTCCCAGAGTGATGGACAGGCAGTACATTTTTCTTTCTACACTGAGAATAAGGGCAGAAAAATAAAGCTAGTTCTTAGATGAACTGAAAAGGAAGGGGATACTTTTGGCCTGATCAAGGTTCCAAGGTGGGGTGCCAGGGGTTTCAGAATGTCTGTAGCAGTCTTACAAGAATGAATACAATGACTGGAACAGCGAACTTTGACTCACGAATTTGAGATGAAAATGCTAGTTATGAAAGTTTTGTTATAAAATTGTGATTACTGGTTACTTAAACAGCTATTGTTTGTGCCTGCTGATGTCATGATCTTTTCTCATCAACAGGATATAAAAAAAAATAGAAATGGACATGTTTTTGGAGCTTTTTGTTTGTTTGTTTTAAGAAAGAGCACAATCTCAAGGAGGCAGGGCATAATCATAGAATATCAGGGTTGGAAGGGACCTCAGGAGGTCATCTAGACCAACCCCCTGCTCAAAGCAGGACCAATCCCCACCTAAATCATCCCAGCCAGGGCTTTGTCAAGCCTGACCTTAAAAACTTCAAAGGAAGGAGATTCCGTTACCTAGGGAGGTGGTAGAATCTCCTTCCTTTGAAGTTTTTAAGGTCAGGCTTGACAAAGCCCTGGCTGGGATGATTTAGGTGGGGATTGGTCCTGCTTTGAGCAGGGGGTTGGTCTAGATGACCTCCTGAGGTCCCTTCCAACCCTGATATTCTATGATTATGCCCTGCCTCCTTGAGATTGTGCTCTTTCTTAAAACAAACAAACAAAAAGCTCCAAAAACATGTCCATTTCTATTTTTTTTTATAACGTATGAGGTGGAAACTTCAAGCTTTAACAGCGAGCTGAGATTATTGCAAGAGAAAATATTCCCAATTAATCTGAAGTCCTATAGCAGAGTCTTAAACAACTAAACAGAATATTTTAAGAAGAAGTTTAAATTAGCTAACGTTGTTCTTTACACTGGTACAATGAAATTGTTGAAAATGCTAAAAAAGTGAAACTTTAAAAAAAAACTAAATAGGAGTATGAAAAGAAGCTGCACAATTACCTGGAAACTCCTGTCTGATGAAGCTTTCCAGATTTTGCCGTATATGTTCACGAGCCTGATCCTCTATAATATTTGGAGCAAAATCCTCTTCAAAAAAAGCCAGAAACACACCCATTCAGGCAAAATATGTAAAAACATTGCCACCGTTAAGTGACAGGAAGGGGGAAAAAAGGAAATTGATGTGGGAGGGGGAGAGAGGGAAGAGTGGGTAGAAGCAGAGAAATACTAAGTCAAACAAAAAAATACATTAGGAAAACAGTCGTTTTGTCTAGTCAGAAGTGAAGGGTGCCAAGATCAAATGAATGCGGGGGGGGGGGGGGGCAGAGGGAGGAAGAATGGTTCAAAAAATCTGAAGTCAGCGTATCGTTCTTTCTAGAAATGGTCCTGCCTTTGTTCTTTCAAACAGCAATTTCTGGTAACGAGATACAAAATATCACACAAAGAACCGCACTGAAGAGAGTCAGACAACATTTTTGGAAAAAGGATGCCTCATATAGGCTCTGAAGTCTATGTGTAGATGCCTAAATTTCAGGAATATCCAATATCCAGCAGCTTTCATTGACTCCATGTTTAGTTCACGGAGTCATGAGATCAGCCTACGCACTTTGGATTTTTACTCTTTGGAGGTACAATTTAGACTTATGAATATAACAAGTATCAGGTGCAATTTAGCAATTAAACTAATGTCATTACCCTACAGAATCTCACCTGTTGTACTAAGTTGGCTACTTTCAAAACCCAGCTCCACTGATGCTGTTGACCTCAGAGAATTCCCTAAAGTACTATTAAAATCTAGCTGACTAATTCATATTTTCCATAAACATATTGAAAGAGTGCAGTATTGATGACTTACTGTAACACTGGATGCAAACTTGATCTAAAATATTTGAAAACTTGGGTGTCAATGCTGGCAAAGGGTCTAGCTCAATTTTTTTGAAGTCTTCTGGACAATCCCTCTTTAGGTGACCTTCTCGTCTGCACAAGCTACATACAACCATAGGAGACTGCGTGAATAGAAAGCAAGACATTTTTTAAGTCTACGGCCCTTTCATGAATCAGAACTATACTTAGTAATATTTCCTGGTGGTTAGATGTTAAAAGCTTACCTTGCCCTTTGTGAAAGCGGGTTTATTAAATTCATAAAAGAGCTCAGATTCCATAAATTGTCCTATTAGTATGTCCTCTTCACAAAGGCTTCCTTTCTCTATAAAATCCTCTTCATTCAAATCTACCCTTAGAGATTTATCTACATGTTTTCCCAGCTCTGTCTCTTCATATTTAACAGAGACGGACAATTCTTCCTCAGACAGTGCATCTTCATCCCCAGATGCAGTGTAAGTATTGTCCAGCTCATCATCTTGTCCAGTCACAATCCCACCACATTCTGTTTGGTTTAGGAGAAAACTCTGTTCTCCCTCCTCTTCCTCTCCTTCCTCATCCGAGTTATTTATTTCAGATAACGAAGGTGCACGTTTGTTCAGGGAATCATCCAGTTCATCAGTCCCCTCTGTGCTCTCCTCATCCATGTCAGCCTTATCGTCGAGTATTACATTGCACTCTAAACCAAACTCATCACTCTCTCTGACTACAGTGCTCTGAACACCTTCAGAGTCCGAAATACCGTATGTTTCAATATCATGCTCACTTGCTGGAATAGGGAGATCTCCATTTTCACTGTAGTCATCCAAGCCTTGATCAATAACTATCACATTTTTCTGCCATTTCTCATCTTGGTCATGTTCTTCCTCCTCCTCCTCCTCCTCCTCCTCATTTCCACTTTCTGTCTCTACACAGCTTGGTTTGAAGTTCTCATTATCACCAGAAATCATCTCTTCAATTACAAAGTCTGAATCTTCCTGAGCAATTCCCAAATGTCCTATATCATCTGCCAATTCTTCTTTGGCCACGCTTTCAGAGACAAACACCTTTGAAGGATCAACTGTACATGCCTGAGGCGTGTCTATACTTCTATCAATAATATTAATACAATCAGCTGCTACCACTTCCCCCATTTGGTCAGCTATGTTTTGCGTATCGGTGGCATCATGCTTTATGGCATCCTTTTCAGGTTCTAATCTTTGTGATGTCTCCTCATTGACGTTCAAAGGCTTTTGGGGGCTGGATTTTGTAGGTTTTTTGTGGGGCAAGGCAAAATATTTGTAAGTTGCCCTTAAGCAGTGAAGAATATATTCATATACTAGCTGACTGTTCAGAGTTCTTGCCACATTCCTCTTTACTGAGTAAGGGTCTGAAAGAAAAAGAAAGCCAGGAGCTAACTGAATACAAAAGTCTAACACTTCATTGATGGATATAAAGAAGCAGCAAAGACAGGTTTGATTAGTCCTGTTTTGTTTTACAACAAATTTTAGATATATTGTCAATTAATTTAATGATCTGTTTTAGGAACGCATTAGCAATAAAGAGAGCTCTAGACTTTGTGGAGGAAACTGTATATGTTTAAAACATTTTATAATATCACACAGAAACATATGCCTGAAATTGTTTTTCTAACATATCTGACAGCGTACTTGGTAAGTCAGAGGGCCGATAAGTCTTAATTGACAGACTTCAGGTACCTTCCACAGCCATGCGCTTTTTAGGCCAGTCCTTTGATTCACGAGACACTGGTTCTTTGAGTCGTATACTGATGACCAGATCAGCCAGATTAAACTCCAAGGCATAGAAGCGAAGCAGTTCTACCCAAAGCTGCCCAACTGGTGCTGAACACTGGTGTCCTGAATCAAACACTAAGGGAACCTGTTAATTAGAAACAAAACCCTCTTCAGTTTTTCAGTTTTAAGGTGGATGAAAAACCCTCTTTTATGGGGCAGAAAAATCATTCTGCCAGTCTTAAACTTGCTTTTCACTGACACACAGTCACGTCTGCGACGAGTGTGCAGGTCTCAACAATAAAAATTAATGCTCTACTCAAACAAGGCAAACTACAACATTATGAGAGTTAAACACACATTTTACAGCTACAGAAGAGGACAATTCAAAGAGATAGTTATCTTGATTTACACTAACACCTCAAACTCTTATAAATCAAATGTAATAACGGTTGGACAGTGACATGTATGATTATGGCTAATATGAATCATGATTGTGTATTTAAATAAAAATGTTCTTGTGCTATCATTAATACACTTCAAAGTGAGCATTTCAGAGCATAAAAACCTCAGTTAGGGTGAAAGATATAGCCTCATCAAATGCAAAACATTCTTCAGAAAGAATCACCCTGTATGGTCACTTAAATGTACAGACACAAAATGGGCACTTCAAGCAAGAAGGGGAAGCGACAGACAGAGCAAATTACACAGTTTAAAATCTCTGTGGATATTTATTCTGCCAACTCTGAAAGTTTGTCCTCTTTGGTTGGAGTTGTTTCTTAGGGCTAACCATCAATAATTTGGCATGAAGCAAAAGACGTGGATGCTGGGATTCAGTGCTAATCCAGTTTGGTATTGTGACAAATTATTGACACAGTCTTTTAGAGTACATTATGCTTTTCCTTAGATTCAGGCGGTCCTAGCTTTTACGGCTATACATTATCTTAATATACTTGTAAGAATTTAGTTTACGTGAATTTTATAATGGCTCTGATTTATAAACACAGCACAAATTATTTTTAAAAGGATTTCATATTTTTGCTATATAAAGATTGCTTAGTATTTTACCAAATAAGATCTTTTTAGACAAGATCATGGAGTATTTTACACTTAAAACATCATAAATGTTAGCCATTGTTGGATTAAGTTTATGTAACTTCTGTATTATAAAACACTCCCATGTGCGATTTGGACTGAATTTATACAGTTATGCTATTTCTAAAAAGAGCAATGCTATTAGATAAGAAAAATAGTAGTTTGAAATTAAGAGTTACTCAGTTGACATAGTCAAGTCTGAAAAAGGATTTTTGGAATTCTGTCAACTACAGTTGTCCCCTACTTTAAGAAATATTAACAACCCAGGACTGTGACCCTGGGACCTCTTGGTGCCAACTAGCTGAAGGCACAGGGGATCTGGTATCTACATACTGGTTCACTGAAGCGGTCTCTAATGAAAACCTGTGGCACACTGGTCAGCATAATCATTGTGAGATGTGTGTACCGATAATATGTAAGGAGTTACGTATACATAGACCTTAAGCACATAATTTTCAGTGCGAGTTAAGGCAGGTCACCAGAAGGGGATCAGCATACTCCTGCCAGGCAAGCGAGAAGAGATGCTTATCTCTGGCTGGCTGGTCAAGTGCATTATGTGTGGTCTACTTCACAAATGGAAGCCCACCTACTATCTGAGCACAAGGCTAATCAAGAGATCGTAAAAACCGACAAGAAAGGAGCACAGAGGAAAAAACAACGAATGGGAGGAGAGAAGGGGAATCCTGTTCACAAGTTAAGACAATGGATTTTTGTACGGTAACGGTAGAGAGACAAATTGCATCGTTCACCTAGGAGACAAGCTGACAGCATGCTTCTCTTATGAACAGAGGGTCACAACCAACCTTGCTGCTAAAAGCCGGGAGAAAGATTTTTTGGATGAGACAACCTTTATCAGACAGGAAAAAAGTGTTGTTCGTTAAGTTTAGGCCTTGGCTCTTTTCTCATAAACTTATACTTGTTTTCACTATAAACAAATCTAAGTGCCATGTGTTAAGCTGAGCTGTGGTCTAAGGAGTAACTGGGAAGCTGTGGTGAACTGCTCCTTTGGGAACAGTGGGTCTGGTAATTGTGTGAGTGTCCAGTGGTTTAGGGACTGGACACTGTAGGCGTGCTTGGAGGACTCGGGTGCTGGAGTGTGCCTATCACTAACCTGGAAAAAGAGAGAGTGGGGCCTGTGGAGGTCTGGAGGGGAAGTTTGTGTTGCCAGTAGCTGATGGAGTCAGAGAGTGATCCACAGTGGGCATAGAAAAGGCTTCCGCATAGCGAGGTGCCTTACAACCCTGGGTATCCCTGGCAAGCATCACCAATACCTTAAGACTTAGAATTACTTCCTGGTCTCCTACTACTTGTCACATTTGTCTTCAGATGTCGCATACGCAACAGAAAACCAGTCACTGAATTACAGAGACAAGGTGGGTGAGGTAATACATTTTTATCACCACCCACTTTGTCTCTCTAATATCCTGGGACTGACACGGCCACAACACTGCACACAGCCACTGAATTATGCAGGTTAGCTTCGCAATACATCAACAATTTTACTTCACTTAAAATAAAGACGGGTGGTCATTGCTGAGAGTAGCAGTAGCGATTTCTAGATTACTACTGAAGTAACTGAAATGGTTCAGACCTTGCCCCTTTTAGGAGAAGCTTCTTTTGGAGAATCAGCATCATCAACAGCAGGATTATACTCCCAGACCACGATATCGTTCTCAACATCTTTAAGGTTGAAGTTTACTAATTTGTTTAAGGAGAATCCTCCAATCTGGAGAGTGCAGAGGGAAAGAGGAAAAAACACCAGACACCTTTTTTATCTGAAGAATTTCAAACCAACATCCTCCATACTATTAATCATCCAGAAAAAAGTCAGTATTTTAAAGACGTACAAAAATCATCACACACTATACCCATAATAAAGACAGGCTTACTGAATTCTCATTCGATAGGGTTCTTCCTCCCCAGGTAATCGGCTTTCTGATTAAACGTCACCAATGCGCACTACAACTCCATTAGTCGATTTTCAAAATAAGAAATTACACGCAGTAGCCATCTAGTTATGATTTATATTGGTATCTTTACTTTGTTAGAGGTTCCGTCACGTGGCTTTAAATAAAATTTTATACATACATCGATTTGACTCGTTAACCAAGATCAAGAGCTGTATGTAAATAGCAAGTCTGTAAACAATTCTGAAATATGCTAATGAGAAAATAGATCAGTGTTTGAAGAAGTCTGTTATAGGCCTAGGATAAACGTTAAGTGCCTAAGTCCCACTCAAAAGTTAGAGTTGTTTTTGAAAAAAATTACACATAGGATACCACCTTAATTAATCCCCCTTGTGCCCAGGCATGATGATACAGTCTGTAACTACATAATTGCATATTATTTTTTCCATAGGACCCCCGCCACATCAGTGCGCAGTATGGACCTGCGGTATGGGTGAATCAAGACTGTGCAGCCAAGGAGATGGGGGCCACACACTGAACAATGAGAAAACAAAAGAGAGCGAATAACTGCTCATTAAGTGAGCACTGTCCATTCCGTGCACTGAATGAGGCTAGTATCCTGTGGAAAATAATATGTGATCACGTAATTAAAGACTGCGTCATAATGCTTGCGCGCAAGGGGGAGGAATTAAAATTGCTCAACCAAACTTAATTGTGGCATGTTCTTGTCACATATATTATGCACACAAAAACTATACTGATATTTTGCTGTTGGTGACTAAGTGTCTTACTCTCCTGCACAAGGGATAGGCAAGACACAAGCAAGTAATAATTTACAATTATAACAGAAAATATCACCCTCAGATTGATGAGACTTAAGTGGCACGTACCCACAATCCCAAATAAACAGGCAGAAATGGCTCTTTCCTCTGTTGTAGAAAGAAAATGACCATTAAAGCAAACACGTAAGAAGGCAAACCTCCTTCTTCAGGACGATCAGCACAACACAGCTGTAAAAAAAAAATTGAAACACGTTAATATTTTTCCGCATCAAGCTTTTTATTACAAATAGTCTTTTTGGTATCTATCATCATTCTCCTATTTGCAAAACCATCAATTTAAATACCGGAAGAGAGCGCGAAGATTTACATAACTCGTTTGTCCCCATGTTGTGGGATGTGTTTGGTTCCAAAGGACTTCACGGAGTTATTAAAATCACAGCCGGTGTTCTAGCAGAACAATACTGAAATCACTTTTCTTGTATGCATTCCATTCTGATAATCAGATCTGATAATCTTCCAGCCATACAAGCTACTGGTTGTACGCAACAGTTGGGATTTGCAGTGATGGTGAAGGGAAATTGCGTCAATGAGATCTCGGCATAATTCCCTTCAGCTCCTTTAACGAACTGCTCATTTTCAGTTTAAAGAGTTATGGTATGATAAATTCAGAATTGTGACTCTTATCTTTGTACTGTAATCTGCTCAAGCTATTTCAGAAATCAAGACTTGAGGTGGCATATGTGGTATGTATACCCAGAGTACTGACTAAGATTCACAAAGATGACTGGCTTATTTAGGACTTCAAACTTCACCATTTGAAAGCGACTTGCTACATGAAACAAACATACCCTGCCTTCCGTCAAACACATATCATACTTGCACCAAATACTCAAAGATTCCACTACTCATTTTGTCCACATGAACTCTTCCTAATTTGTTTCCATTAACTTCAAATGTGAAAATTACCTCATATGACAAATTTTAAGAATTCTTCACAAATAATCTTCCCCTTCTATGCACTTGAGGCACTTTTGCAGCTGGTACTCAGGTGCAGAGAAGCTGGGATTTCATAAGCAATTTTTTAAAAGACTAACAGACAAAGATATGCATATCAACATCTTTATATTTTATAAGCGTTGCTATTAATGTGGTTAGACTCTCAGCAATCACGTAACAAAAGAGCTTGTTAAGCAACATTATGGTGGATTTTTTTTGGTACAAAGTCAAGAAATTCCAGCTAGAGTTTCACATCAACCTCTATGATCATATACCAAACGCTGCCTATGTAAAGAGATCTTTAAGTGGAAAGGCAAGTTGGCACAGTTGCGGTTGCTGTATACACTATAATTTAGTGCAACTCATATCGACTCATATGTGCGACAATTAGATAATCTCAGTCAGTGCATGCACGTAATGGGCAAAGAAAATAATATACTGCACATAACAAATATTGTATTCCTCAGAGGAGGAAAGCCGGTGGGTCACATTTAAAGTTCAAAGACGTTTTTGAATTATAAGAACCTAATAAAGCAACTGAAAGTTTCTTAAAAGCATGAAATACTGTTATATTTAGATCATTGAAGCAACTGAATAGATTCTTCTTGTAGAGTCACTCAATCTAAACCAGCGATTTTCAGCTTTCCATACAGCAAGCCCCTTTTCCATAGCAGGGCACACCGTCTATCCAACCCCTAATGGAGCCATATGAAGGACAGGGCAATTACAATCTGTTTGTGACTGCCCGCATCCCCCAAGGTAGAGAACCCCTGCTCTAGATCATGCAAAATTTCAGACCAAAAGAGTAACTTTTTCCCAAGAAGAGACTTAGAGCAATCGCATTCCTAAACTACAACTGGAGATTTACTAGCAGGACATTGGACTAAAAGAGAAACACCATGAAAACCAGGATGTATCTTGGTTAAACTTTTGTACACTGCCTACCTTCTCTTATCCAGGTGCCTGTTTTGAGAAACTCATCACACAAGAGTTGGACAAAAAGAACGGTTTTTATTAAAAAAAGACTCACCTTCGCCCAGTACCTGAAGGCAATCACTAGAGGTACAAGAGTTGGTTCTAGTTTTCCAAGAGTAGCCAAATGGTTTGTCGTCAGACAAGCATTTTCATTCCCTGCGCTTACTTTACAAACAAGGCCACTACAATGACAAAGAAACAACCTGAAAATCCTGCAGGTGTTTTAAGGAAAGCCGTATGTCAGATGAAATCTTACAACCTATCACAAAATTGAGGCTATGATGACAGATTTAACAGCCTCAGAGGCTTAACATTACAATGAAAGGAAGCAAACAAAACCAGTTTGACCTGTGTATTTAGTTTTACAATTTAAACATTTCAAGCTTTTACAAGAGCAAAAGCATTTTAAAATTCACAGCAATTCATCACTCACTTTCTGGAGATTTTTTTTAAGCAACTAAATCATTTAGTCAATGAACTAAAACATCACACATTGTCATTTTCTTCCGTGAATCAAAATAATTTCACTGTACCAAACCCCGTTACTAAAACAGTTCATAAACTATTTCCAGAGTGCAGGAAAAAAAATCAGTAATGAAAGACCAAGGAACTGCAAACAACTGGTGATAGATTCTACATCAGTAGCTAGTTACACAATATTTCATGAATCTGAAGTGGTATGTGGTAAGTGGGCAAAACAAAATGCCTCACTCCTTTCCTCATAGCACTAAAGCTATTTAAGCTCCCCTTACATTGTTTTTTAGGTTTCTTTCATTTGGTATTAAATCTGCATCGTCTAGAAGGGAAGAAAGGAAATTTTCTACTTTAGCAATCATCCCCAGTGCAGAGGGGTGCACAGTGAAAAAATAAAAGGTTTTTTTTTATTATTATTTTTATTTATTTATTTTTGTAAAGGGGACTGGGGAAGAGGGGGTTGAGGAAGAAATAACCCTTACCCTCTTATTCTAGGCTAGGAATGACTTGCCCATAAATGTTTGTGTCAAGATCCATGGAACTGTAATAATTTAGTACAGAAATGTTATTTTTTCAGGTGTGGGTATGTGTAATTTTACATTGCTATATGCTATTAGAACACACAAATTGACAACTGAGACCTTTGCTTTTCTCTGCACACCACCACTGGTACTCTAGCATGGAAATCTGCATCAACATCAATAAAAGATTCTGGGGGGGGAAAAAAAAGAAAAAGCCACATTAAGCACATGGTTAATAATATTCTTCGTGTTTAAGGAGAAACTCATGTAGCGCAAGGAGTAGAAATAGATTTTGGGTCTACCAGTCTGGCTCATAAAAGGATCACCTCCAATTAGAAATCTGACTAACTCAAGCACGAAAATAGAAAGTTAAGTCCGGTGGGTCAGTACTATCAGACATTGTGTTAATTTAGATTTTGAAAATATGAAAGGAAAAACGCAGTCCAACTATATAAACTTGCAGTGTTTCCAAACAAGATCACATTATTGTTGGTAGAGGAGGCAGTGACTTAGCAGTTGTGTTAAAGAAAATGCTACAAGGGAGAGAGCGGAAAGAAGAGTAAAACCTCACACACACACACGGTAAAATAGAAAAGGAGCCACCCTCCCTCTCTTTTTCCTTTGTGTATGTTCTACTTAGATTGTAAAGACCCCGTTTTCAGCTGGCTTCAACCCAGTCTTCCCTGATGTGCATAAATTAGGACTGAGTGGCATTTTTTTAGTACCTCAACATGCAGGTGATGAGTTTCCATATACACATTCTATCTTGTGTACGAAACATCAGCACACCAAAAACGTATGTGCAGATGCGTGCACAAAGTTGTATATACATGAAAGGAGGCTAAGATCTGAAAATAGGGCCTTAAGTACTTTGGGACAAAGACTAGTCAGTCCTATTTCAAGTAAGAAGCACCATGCACACTTATGTCGCTAGGTAAATCATCCTCACAAGCTAGCCTGTGGAAAAGAGGGGCATCCCCATTCCTGATGTGAATGAGAACACACAGTTAGAATTTCTACCACTAAAGGACATACTGTAGCTAGTATTTGAACGAAATACTAAAGCAGCTAAATTCTTTAGGCCTTATACAAGTGATGCATTTAGTATCTACCATTATCGATTCAGGGTAAGTCATTTGTTGGAATACACATGACAAGCCTACACTAAACAGCTTGTCTGACGGCATTAGTTCTGTAGCGTTGTTGTAGCCGTGTCAGTCCCAGGATATTTGAGAGACAAGGTAGGTGAGGTAATATCTTTTATTGGACCAACTTCTGTTGATGAGAGACTCTAAGGTATGTAAAGGAGCACACCTTACTCTAGGGAGATTTGCACTACATTATGGGCTAGCAGGGGAATATTACTATCAACCTTTGTTTCTGTGATCCCATCAGCAGTGCTCACAGAAAGAGCTAGGGGATCATTACAGAATGTTACACCTTAGAGCGTTGTGGTTTTAGGCTACCACCACATAATTCTATCCAAGGCACCACTCCTGCAAAGACTGAGGCCCCTGCTTAACTTCATGCACTGTGTAGTCTCATTTACTTCACATGCTTAAGTCTCAGCAAGGTCACTGACCAAGTAAACATAGCAACATAAAAACTCCAACTCTTTTCCCTAGCTGTGAAGGGATTTTGGAATTCAATGTACAAAATGCTCCCTCCTCCAATTAGGTAAGCTTAATACCTTTACTCTTGTACCTGTCAATTTACTAGTGTAGAAGAAGAATGAAACTACACATGGAGACAGACTTACATTATTCTGTAAAAATCAAGTAAGCATTTGAGCTGATGCATCTATTTAAAAAAGGTTTTGCATTCAGTGAAGGAGTATTGTGAGAATGGCCAGGGGTGCTTTTGAAATGAAACTGAAACCAGTGAACAAGTATTTCTTACCACTATTCTTCAGACTTTCTTGTACAAGTAAGAGAACATCTGGTTGAGCCATCTGTGAAATGGAGTCAAATCATAGAAGATTATTATTTAAGCTACTGAAACATTTGAAAAATGTGTTTTTTAATGATGGATTTTTAATACTTCCATATTGAAAAGACAAAGGAGGATCACTGTGACACCTTAGGCAAGTCACAACATCTAAGGCCCAGTTTCCCCATCTGTAAAATGGGTATAAATCTCCTGCTCTGCCTCACAGGGTTGCTGGGAGGTGAGGTTTAACTCATTTGTGTTTGTGAAGTGCTTTGAGTTCATTGGATTGAAGATGCTATTAGCACAGAGTAATACCACTACTTTAACAACAGATTAAGATGATTTTAGTTCAGACGCAGTTAACAATAGCTCCCCTTGGATCGATACATTTTGGTAAATAAAAATCCCATTACCACTTGGCACCTTTGTTATTACTTGCTTAAATGTTACTATAACAGGCAATTCAGCCAATTTTACAACACTAATAATAACCTGCTCACTTACATTGGCTGGAAACTGGACATCAACGTTTATGTCAGATGTTCTGAAACCAAATCTGCTACAGGAGGAGCCGTACAGCCTTAGCGAGCAACCTGCAAAGAAAGCAATTTTTTGTATAAACTCAACATCTTAATCCAAATCCTGGGTTGGAGTGCAGCCACTTTGCAATGCCTTGCCAGCAGATTCTAGTCCTAGAACTGGTGTAGACAGCCATCAGAGGATCACCCCAATTCTGAAGAATCTTTCAGTAGCACAACAGTTCCTACACCTTATCCCTGCTGCTGGCAAAAGGGATTGAGGCCACGCCCAATAGGGCATGGCTTGGGCCTCCTCTAAACCCTGCTGATTCCCAGCCACTGGGTCAGTGGCAGTTGATGTAATTTAGAGCAACCTTCAGGCCAAAATATTGCCACTACGTCACCAAGCAGAACATACTGACAAAAATCAAATTATATTATTGGTAGAACTTGTCAAAATCAGAGATTAAGATTACTCTTGCGGAGAAAAATGCTTTTTCTTTTTCGTATATTTGACCATCAAACCAAATGGCAGAGTTATACCTGGCAATTTTGGGTGCAATAAATCTTCCATCGCTGTTTTAATTTTGAGTCTTTGTTCCAAATCCTCATTATTTAAGCCAAACTCTTGCACTACGTTTTCAATGGCAACACCAATAGCTTGTATCTGGGAAGGTGTTGGTGGAGGCAGGGTAGTCAGCAGTTGTTCTTCTTGCTTTTCCTTCAAGGACAACCACATTTTAACATATTTAAATGACTCTCTTCAGTTGCTTTCATGAGGTAGGGGTAGGTACACACAACCTACCGCCATAAACATTTCTGTGTGCCCATCTATATTACGGAGCTAGTAAGCAGTTTCAAACAGTTGGTGCGTTAGGACACAATTAAGGTCTAGAGAAAGATGACATACAATGATTCTATCTAGATAAAGAGTTTGAGACGTCACGTTAGAGGCTTCGGTAATTTACAAAAATCCATACACCTATATAAAAGGCATAGGCAAACATCCCTTTCTCCTTATAAGGAGTGGTAGAGGATAATGAAGTTGAAGACAAAAGGGAAACCCTGTACGTGCCTTTCAATTCCTTTGGTCTTCTGGGGCAAAGGTGGGGAAGGAGGGCAGGCGCAGCAGAAGTTTCTTTCAGTAATAATAAAATGTCAAACTGCAGTTATGCTGGCAATAGTTTTCAATATATATATAAATATAAAGCTGTTATTTTAATTATTGATATATATTCTCTCATACTGGAGTATCCAACAACCCTTTCATTTTATCTAGGCTATTGTCAAAATGGCAATTACAAATTTTAAATTCATTCTTACCAACTCATTCTAAATCAAGTATATTACAGCTGTCAGAACGCCACTAAATGACATATTAAGAAGAGAGCAGATACAGTTAATGATACCATTACACAACTCATGAACAACAAATGAGGTTAAGTTGTGACAGCTTAAAAAAAAACTTATGACCTGCACAATAATACTGAATTATACATTGAATGAAAGCTCCCTTTAATGATGGTTATTAGGAGATATCAGTAATATCCTAGAGGCAGTCCCGAGTTCACTCTATGCTGGAAAAAAGTCTCAAACTACGTATTTGTTGCTTTTACCAATGTCTATGGACATTGGTAGACATTATATAGAGAAGCACTCTGTATAACACTAGCAGAATATTAAGCATGGTAAGAACAAGGCAAGACTTCAGGGCTAATATAATTGCATCATCATTAGCAGGATAACAAATATAAAGCATGGATTTCTAAAAGTGTCATTAACTCACCTTTATGTTTTTCTTGTGCTTCTTCTCTTTAATGTGCTTATGAGCAAATGTCACTGACTCAATCAAAGCATCACATAATTTGCAGGTATACTTGGCTGTGGGGTAGTTTCGAGGACGCTAAAATTGAGAGAGTTTATTGACTAAGATACAGAAAGATGTTACCTTCATTTCATACATCTGCCACGGTCAGTTAAATTGTCCTAGGAAGTCCAAAAATACACCCTCCAACTTTCCTGGCAACCCGAAGGTTGTCACCTTTATAATTGCTGGTAACCGGACACTCGAGGCCCCGCACCTGCTCTGCCTTTTTCCCAGGGCTCACCCCCTTCTCTGCCTCTTCTCCCCAAGGCCCTTTCAGCATCTTGCTGGATCATCTCAAGGAGCCTACCTGCCTGCAGGTAGGAGGTGGCCCCAGCTGAGCAGAGGCTAGCGTGACCTCGCGCCTCCCCCTGCCCCGTGGTAACCAAACTTTAGGTCTGGGTGCCATTTAGGGTTGCCAGGTCCCCTTTTCGACCAGACTTCCTGGTCGAAAACCGGGCACCTGGCAACCCTAAACAGCACCCGGACACAGACGCCAAAAAACGACTGTCCGGGTAAAACACGAACGAGCGGTAACCCTACCTAACCCCAATCTTAGAGCCGAGCAATTTGAATATTACATAGAGGGACACTTGGAAATTCGAATACTGAACGTAGTCAAAAGCAAAGGTACACTAGTCTTCTTTTTATTCATTTCCAGCCACTGAACACCCATTTTGTTAAAATTTTATGGATTGGATCACTAACAACAGAGCCTTTAGCTGCACAAAGTGGAATTCTTCAGGAAGAGTGCAAACCTTTGATCTTTAATTCATAAATTAAAACCTGTATGTGATAAAATATCCAAATACTGTATATACAAAAAGAGAGTGTTGTCACCTTCTTTAGTCTGTAAATGCAGTCTCTCTTTAATCGCTCTTCAGCCTGCTGCAACCCTAGTAGTTCCTTCACTGACAGCATCGACTCATCTATAACCGGGCTTTCCACATCGTCATCTTGATCATACTCCTCTTTTCCTGTCCTTCTTGATCTCCTTGGTTTCCTATGTTTCTTCATTTCTTAAAGAGTTATCAGAACAAATATACTGTAACATCATTTCAGAGCACACAACAGAATGGAGAGTGAACCCAATGCATTAAATAAAGCAGACAAGATTCTCTACTTGTCACACCATTTCCTTTTCTGACATATGCAAGTCATCTTTTCTGACAATTGCAATACCTCCCACTCCCCGGTGGTGCATATTCATACTGTCTCCTAAGGTATGTTTGTTTTGACTCTTACCGACTACTGGAGAATGACCTCTGAAGTATCAACAAACAGGTTGACCCACAAAAAGTCAGGAACTGGGCTATTTAGAAATTCTTGTTTGATCAACACCGGTTAACGCTAATGGCAACAGGTTCTATGGTCAGTTTAAGACTCACAAGTTTGAAGGGATTAGGATGGGGTGACTTACTATCCCTACAGAATTACTGACACTGGATGATTCCCCACTTCTGAACCGGAATACTTTCAAAATTCCTAGATTAAACTTCAATATTCCAGAGTCCCTAGAAACACGACATGAAGGTTAGCACCCCCTAAACCTAAATTATACCCAGGCAGTAAACAGTAAACAGTGTCAGATCAGGCAGCTACAGGAATATAGCCGACATGGAGATTTTTTTAATCATGTATATAAGACAGTGCACATTTCCCCCCGAAACTCCCGTTCCTTACTCTCACGTAAAGTATAGCCCTCATGTCAAGATACTATGGTAACACTATTTGTTTTATACCCAGAAATGAAAGCTTCTTGCTCTTCTGGTGTCACCCACTCTTCAACTGTACCAGTACATTGGCTCGAGACAATTAAAATAGCAAAGACACAAGACAGTGATCCTTTTTAGCTACTCAGAAGAGGGAAGCAAAGCCTCTTTTTCACCTCAATAAAGTAATCCACTTGTGTAAAAATGGATGTACTTATTTTAATACAACTAAGTCTTGCAAAATAAACAGTATGATACATTTGTTGTGTTTACAGCTAAGCTTGTGGCAGAAGTCTGGGTGTAAATATACTGCCTATGCTTTGTGAGCAGCTTTATCAGCATTTTTGCAACAGTAGTTACGGGTCCAAAGCGTACAAATAAAAAAAACAGGTGATCTTTGGCTCCAGCAGGAATGAGTAAATACTGGCCAGAGTTTCAAATAAGAGCCAGGATTACAGCTCACCTCTAGTTTAGGTACCTATATAAAGTTGCCGGAACAATGGGCTCTTCCAAGTGCTTTTGACAATTCTTTCAAACTCTGAAATCCTTCCACCGGGATCAGATTTTTTCCTCTACCGATTTTTAGAAGCCAACTCCAACAAGCAGAAAGTGAATTCATACTCAGATATTTAGGAAGGTTGCCCTTGAATCCCATCTCTTTCAAGAGGCACTATCAACTATCATATCGTACTTTTTAAAAAAAAACAACAACGTTGCTATAACTTTCAGAGTAGCAGCCGTGTTAGTCTGTATCCGCAAAAAGAACAGGAGTAGCACCTTAGAGACTAACAAATTTAGTTGAGCAGAAGCTTTCACAGGCTACAGCCCTCTTCATCGGATGCATAGAATGGAACATATAGTAAGAAGAGATAGCTATCTATCTATCTATCTATCTACATACACACACATCCACCTTTTCATGTTGTGTGTGTGTGTGTGTGTGTGTAAGTAGGCACACCAACGGTAGGAGGCTAATTAATTAAGATGCGCTATTATCAGCAGGAGAAAAAAACTTTTGTAGTGATAATCAACGTGGCCCATTTAGACAGTTGACAAGAAGGTGCGAGGATACTTAACATGGGGAAATAGATTCAATATGCGTAACGACCCAGCCACTCCCAGTCTTTATTCAAATCCAAGTTAATGGTATCTAGTTTGCATATTAATTCGAGTTCAGCAGTTTCTCATTGGAGTCTGGTTTTGAAGCTTTTCTGTTGCAAAATTGCCACCTTTAAGTCTGTTACTGAGTGACGAGAGAGGTTGAAGTGTTCTCCTACCGGTTTTTGAATGTTATGATTCCTGATGTCAGATGCGTGTCCATTTATTCTTGTGTGTGGAGACTGTCCAGTTTGGCCAATGTACATGGCAGAGGGGCACTTGATGGTAGATGTGCAGGTGAAGGAGCCCCTGATGGTGTGGCTAATGTGATTAAGTCCTATGATGGCGTCACCAGAATAAATATGTGGACAGAGTTGACATCGGGCTTTGTTGCAAGGATAGTTCCTGAGTTAGTGTTTCATGTTCTCTGTATGTCTGTATATACATATATACACACACACACACCCCCCTTCTTACTATATGTTCCATTCTATACAGCCAATGAAGTGGGCTGTAGCCCGCAAAAGCTTATGCTCAACTAAATTTGTTAGTCTCTAAGGTGTCACAAGTACTCCTGTTCTTTTTAACATTGCTATAAGGATCCCCTAAAATTACGAGCGGTGAAAAAATTCGGATTTTTTTTTTTCAGTTTATTTGGGCATTTGATGGCATTTTGTCTAGTTGGCTGCCCATTTGTGTAGGCCATCCCCAGCAAGAGGAAAAATTAAAATAAACCCAAACAATTGATTGTGAAACCACAAAAATTGACAGGGAGATTCAGCATATATAGTGTCTCAAACTGCTTTTAATGGAAACTATGCAAACGAAATTTCAAGGTGATGAAAGGAATGCCATGTCAGCTTCTGTCTAGCAATTGTCTGATGCTTTTTAACTCCTAAAAATGAAAAAATGCTGGTCTTTGTCCTCTGCAATTCTCTCTCTCCCCAGGAACTTCATCCTTCCTTCAATCTGTTGCAATAGCTGGGAAAGACAAGTCTCTGGTACTTTACTCATCTCTCAACTTCAAAAAAAAAAAAAAAAAAAAAAAAAGATATTCCTCTTCACCAAATAACTCCAGTGCCTTCATCTGCTGTTCATAGCTTTCCTCTCACAGCAGTATAAAAACCACGCATTTCACTGCTGCTCATAGAATGGCTTGACAACTTAGCCCAATGGCTAAGGAGATGTCTCCGCAGCATTTTGGATAGAGCAGAAGCAAACCGCTAGCCCACGTTGACAATCTTGGCCTAGCGGGACTCATATGAGTGTTCTAAAAACTACCTGTGAAGACAGCACTTTCAAGTTGTGGCTCAGGCTGGAGCTTGGGCTCTGAAACCCACCCCGCTCCTTAGGCTTCAGAGCCTGTGAATTCCACAGCAGCTTAGTGGCCAACTTTCTTCTCTTCCCTCTCAAGAAAACAAGCCAGCAGCTTTCTAGCTCCATGCAATCCACTCACCTGGTCAAAATATCTATTCATTCTAATCAAGGGAGTTTTCAAACTCTAGGTCTCTGGGTTCTGACAGGCAGCCGTGAAACTGATCACAGCCCTGTTAGTGTCACTCTTCTATCCCTTGGCAAAGCTACCAGGAACAGAGCCCTCTACCTGCATACTCCGGAAGATAATACTGCATCTCCTTACATCAGGAACTAAAAAAAATTTTAAAAACTTAAAATCCTGCAGAAAGTGATGGGAGAGAGGCCAGAAGACTTTTACACACTGCTGAAAAGCATGTGAATCACAGTTTGAAAATTAACAATAGTTCCATGTACTCTAAGAATTCAGCAATGCGAGATTTGTTTAGAAGCCTCTCAATAAAGAAGTCAAAACTTGGGGAAAAAATCTAACCACCCACATGCCAATAGCAAGTAGGAAATATTCCTGGCAAGCAGGAGGTCTAAACCATCAGTTTCTGCTCAACTTTCAAAAAATAAATTCTTATCCTTTTGGGAGTCCACCTTTACCACCATGCATGTAGCTTTCATGCCACCAGGCAGCGCATAACTGACAAGACTAATGTAAATTTCACTCAGCTGCCATTTAGAGAAAGCTATGACCAGAGGCTGCAAGTAGAACTCAACACCCAAAAGCAGACCCGCACAACCCACCATTGCTGCAGCAGACAAGAGGCTGCAGTAAGGCTAGAGGAGCAGAAACCCCATCTCCACATAGCTGCAGCAAGGCTGGGCAGAGAGTGTGTCTTCTCCCTACCAGCAGCAGGTTAGTGAGGTGTCCTTCAAATTTATCTGGGACCTACCAGCCAGAAGCTGATAGTAAAGAGCGAATGAGCAAACAGCGTCTAGGGATAGTACTCTGCTAGAAGTCCAAAAGTAGCAAAAAGGTAGAGAAGGAAGTCTGACTGGCTTTTCCCCACCTTGACTTACTTGGTGTCACAAGTGAGCTGTAGCTCACGAAAGCTTATGCTCATATAAATTGGTTAGTTGGTTGGTTAGTTGGTTGGTTTTGTGGTCAAATAAATTGGTGCCACAAGTACTCCTTTTCTTTTTGTGAATACAGACTAACACGGCTGTTACTCTGAAATCTATCATACTGACTCTCTAGCTAATGGCAGTAAAACATTTGAGCTCTGCAATAGTCCTGTCGTTATGCTCTTACAGAACTCTGCCTCCCCATGATCAATATAAATGCTCTGATTAACACAATTTGGATATCAAATAAGTGACAATGCATGGAATTCTGCTCCTCCTCATAAGTTAAAACTCATTTTTGTGAGCACTGAAATAGCTGCTTATAAAACAACAATATGCCAAGTAAGTAAAAACTCCTATCATTACTTGGTAGTCTCAACCAATATTGGTTGAGACTAAGTATTTATACAGAGTATAAAAAGCAACTCCTCCCAGGTCCTCACTGGATGATCTTTCTTTTAGTTCTTAAAAACGAAACAAGAAAGCTTACACCACCAAATCTCTCACAATCTGAATAGTCTATCTTCTTATCAGGTGTTCTGAAATGACTGCTTAATGGATAGAAACTCTTTAATACGGTCAGTTGATCTGCATGGCCCCACTTATCTAGTATGTTTAAATTTGAGATACTCGTTCAGTATCAGTCAAGTACAGGAGGAGACACAAATATAAGCTATGAATTTCCATAAGAGGCCACCAAAAGGCTCAGCGTACATCTACACTGCAAAAAAAACCAAAACACAAAACAGTGAGTCTCAAAGCCCAAATCAACTGACTCAGGTTCAAACCATGGAGGTAAAAAGAGAAGTGTAGGCATTCTCGCTTGGCCTGGAACCCGGGTTCTGTGATCCAACGCCTTGCCGGGTTTCGGAGCCCTGGCTCCGGACTGAATGGGAACATCTACACTGCTATTTTTAGCCCCGTAGCAACAGCTCGGGTCAATTGACCCGGGCTCTGAGACTACCTGCTGCAGGATTTCTTTGGCAGTACAGACATACCATTAGCGTCCTAGGTTAAGCTTCAATCTTGAAACCTGGTTCACTTATTCATTACAGGTTGCCATCACTTCAGTTCAATCGGCCGCCATGAGGCAAACAAAAGCCGCTCTAGTAAAAGACAGGCAGTGCTTGAGAAGCTACCAGATGGAACATGGGGAGCCAGAGGTTCCATGGCAGTTGACTGAGTGAAGGATCTGAAGGGATGGGGAGACGTCATAAAAACTTACAAAGGACAACCAAGGGCTGGTCTCCGCCGGAAACTTAGATCGGCGTAGCTACGTCTCTCAGGAGTGTGAAAAATTCCTACCCCTGGGAGACGTGGCTATGCTGAGCTAACCCCCGGAGTAGACAGCGGTAGGTCAACGGAAGAATTCTTCTGTTCACCTAGCTACCGCCTCTCAGGGAGGTGAATTAACAACAGAGCTGTCAGAACCCCTCCCATCGCTGTAGCGAGTGTCTACACTGAAGTGCTATCTCTGTGCCACTGCCACGTTATAAGTGTAGACACAGCTAAAGCGTGCCACAAGGACTCAGAGTCAAAGCCAAGTCTACCTCAGGGTGCACTGTTGTCAACTAGTATTCAAGTTATCTAACTGCAAAGTACCATATTTAAAGCTTTCATACAGGAAACAATTTGTTACAGATCATTTATGCCAGTGGTTCTCAAACACTTTTTTTTTTGGTGACCCCTTTCTAGGGTGACCAGATGTCCTGATTTTTGGGTCTTTTTCTTATATAGGCTCCTATTACCTCCCCCCCCCATTCCGATTTGTCACATTTGCTGTCTGGACATCCTACCCCTTTCACACAGCAAGCCTCTGTCTGTGACAACCCCCGCCCCATAAATTTAAAATGGGGGCATTAATTTAATGGGGATCAGGGACGTCAGCCCCACTGAGCTGACAGCTCGCGACCCCCTTGTAGCCACCTTGCGACTCCCTGAGGGGTCACGACCCCCAGTTTGATGCATTTGTTTTATACAAGTATGATTTTCTTGACATATTTGGAAGACCG
Source organism: Lepidochelys kempii (assembly GCF_965140285.1). NCBI lineage: Eukaryota > Metazoa > Chordata > Testudines > Cheloniidae > Lepidochelys > Lepidochelys kempii. The sequence continues at coordinate 90,951,267 of NC_136384.1, read as the reverse complement.
TTGCGGTAACAGGACATAAGACAAATATCCAATTTAAATGAAAAAACAAAAATACCACCCCTTCTTCCTCTCACACACGACCTCAACAACTCAAAGAATTCTCTTTTAACCTTTTCCGTAGCAATGTTCTGGATCATCCTGATAAATGTCAAATGGCCTTCATTTCTTCTTCACGTCTCATTTTCCTCCATATTTTCAGATCTTTAGTTCTTCCATTACTGTTCCATTTCTCTCTTACTTCCCTTTTTTCCCTTTTTTCTTAATTCCCTTTTTATCAAGCTATTCTAGTTCTCACTCACTAGCACTGCGGCAACGGCACTGCAAATCTTTACATCAAGAAAGTTTAACAAAAGACAACGTCTAGATAGCAGCCCTCAGCATAGTTAAACTTTACAAGGTTTAGCACAAGAAAAAAAACACACACACTCCTCACCCTTTTTGGGGCCGGGCAGGGCAGGGCAGCAGGGGAAGAATAGAGACAAGTCACTCATTCTTGTTCTTTTTAAACAACTAAAACCTTTCTGAGCATGTGGTTTACAGTGTCTCACCATCCAATTTAGTGCTTCTCTACTTGAAGGTCACTACGCTATCAGGATAACACTTTATGCCAAGACTGGTGAATATGTCTCTATAGTGTGGATCTTATTCTTCTCTCCTTACAGAGGAAAAGTTCCTATTCAAATCAGAATAAGCCCCCCCTCCCCCCCACGACAACCTCCTATTTTACACAATACTGTAAGACTTTTACAGTTTTATTTTAAAGTTACAGATTGAAACAAGTATAGAAGTTACCTGCATGAGAAGATAACATATTAAGTTAGCTATTTTCCACGTTGTCTTATTCCCATTTCCTTTTAACTTTTTTTAGCTAACTTACTGAACAAGTTGTAAGTTTACCATGTGGTCTTGCAGCAAGTAATGCCAATTACTTGTGCAATTTCTTCAACAATGCTTAAAGACTGGAGAGATTTATATCAAGTTGTATCTTGGAAAAATGAAAAATATTGAAGTTGCAGACTAGGACATCACACTTGTCGCTATATACTTGTCAAACGTTTATAAAGCGATTAACCTACCAAACCAACAAGATGGTTTCATAGTACGACCAGTTTATAAAAACAATCTTTGGATCACATACTGTTACAATACTGCTTAAAATGCTGCCATTGAGTACAGAGGATACTTTGCAAGATAGAAGTGTTACGGAACAGAAATGGTTTTATTTAATTTTTTGCATTAACAGTGAACCTTAAAGTTGTACTTTCCGGACATATACACAGTAATCGATTTTACTTTAAAAACTATGTAAAAAATGTGTTCATTACCAGAGTTTCCTTTCTGTGTGTCTGACATTTCTTCATTTAAGTCTTTCTGAGGCAGTCTTCTTACATTTCTGCTTCCTGCACTTTCAACCTCATGAAAAGAGTCTTTTCTTGTCCTGTTAAGCACAGGAATCCGAACTGTAGATTTGTACTCTCTCCAGCTGTCTGAATTGCCACGATGGTCATTCGATATCCATTTCTTAATTTGGTCTTTTTGGGTATCATTTATCCTCACCCCTTGGTTGTGACCCATGTTTTTAAAAGAATTTGAGCTATTCAGAATACAATGTGGTCCTTTTCTGGGACTGTTTCCACAGTGAGCTTGTGTTCCCTTTTTCTTCGGAAAGCCTATATCTATTTTTTTGCCAGGTCCGTAATCATCCATGGCGTGGCAGTCCTGTTGTAAAGGGCTCCTCTTCAATTCCTCCTCATCTAAAACTCCCCACTCCTTTTTTCTTTTGGCAAAGCAAGGTTTTGCAGCATCTCCCATTGTAATTGCTGTTCAACGGAATACTTTGCACCTGGAGGGGAAAAAAAAAAAGGAGGTAGTTTCAAATAATCAACTGTTTAACAGCAGATTCAAGAGGAATAAAAACATAACAGGTTTAGGAAATGAGTAACTCATGGTTTTCCTCAGTACACATTGCGTATCTTATCAAGACTAAAGCTGGGCAATTTCTTTCCCGCAGTAAATTACAAATTGGCCAAAATATGAATTTATCAGGGCACCAAAGCTATTTGCCGATATGGAAAATAGTTTTAACCAAAAATTATTTTTTTTGACATGATGAAACATTTTATTTCAACATTCATTTTGAAACAATGGTTTTTTCAATTTGCAATCAAAACTTGTTTGTTTTGACCTATCCACCTTTCCCGCCCCCCCTCCCCTTTGCTTTTGGTGAGAAATCCACAAATAAGATCTATATAACTAAATGTCAAGCATTTACATTTTCTTTTTACTGCATTTCTTTATTCTGTATCAAAGCAATACTACTAATTTAATTTGAAACTGAACTGTGCCTGCCACCATATATATATTTTTTCAGGAAACTGGAACTCAAATTTAAGACAACATTTTGAAGGGCTCAACCCAGGCATGAGTAAACAAAACACGTCACCCATCTGAAAACTATTAGGTTTAGCTATACCAGGACACATGAAGAGGAAGAAAAGGCCAGACGTACAAAGGTATACAGACATCTAAAATTCAAGACAGGCACTTTTGAAAAACCCAATGAGGCACCTAAGGTTATGTCTACACTTCAATAAAAAACCTGCGGCACTAAGTCACAGAGCCTAGGTCAGCTGACTCAGGCTTGCAGGGCTTGAGCAGCAGGGCTAAACATTGCAGTTTCCGTGTTCAGGCTGCAACCTGAGCTCTGAGACGACTCTCCCCCCGGCCTATGCACCGCAATTTTATAGCCTTGCAGGCTGAGCTGCAGGAGCAGCTGTGGCCATGCTGTGGGGCTTTTATCACAGTGAAGATGTACCCTGAGTGAGTTAGCTTCCCAATTGGCAAAAAGAAAAGGAGTACTTGTGGCACCTTAGAGATTAACAAATTGGGACTTACATGACTAACCTGCTGAAGTGCTTTCATAAAGCCTGCTAGGCCCTACACCGGCATCTTTAGGAACCTAAAGACATCTGTACATCTGACCCTAAGTTTTTAATTCTCTCTCTCTCTCATATATTTTATGAAACTTTCTATAAATAAGACTAGGTTATTTTCAAATGAAGTGCTTGAAACCACACAGACATTGCACTTAAAAGGAAGGCATAATAAAGTAGGCCAATGCCTAGATGGGTGTACTGGTACTAAATCCATAATTACACAGTGTTGTGGAGCTCCACAATTGCTACTGGATAAGGGGAGAGTTTTACACCCTTCAAGATAATCTATGGTGGGTGGGGAAAGTTAACAAAGAATCAGCTATGCAGCTATATATTAGTGATCGAACAACACGGTTTATAATTGTCCCGGAAAAACCCAACTACGCACTCAACAACAAGGGAAGGTTATGAAATGCACCACGCACACAGGGAGGAAGCTCAGAGTCAAAGCACAGGACGGGATCTGCCCACGAGGCTGAGCTGTCAAACCGCCGCTGCTCCCTGGCAGGGTGCGCCAGCCTTTGGGTTTCCTCTCCGCCCCCGCCGGACCTCACGGGCTCCAGCAAGGACAGGGGACACGCCAGCCCCGCTCGCACCGGGCGGCCCTGTCCCAGACACTCGCGCTGCGAACTGCCGACCCCGCGAGGCCGCCAGACCAGGCCGGCAGCGAGGGGGGCCCGCGGCCCCGGGGGAGCCGGTCCCCGCAGCGCTCAGGAACTCAGGGGCCCGGCCCCTCCTCCCGTGTCTGCCCCGGCACGGGGTTCCCCGGAGACTCCCAGGAGCCGCGGGGCAGCGAGACAGGCCGGGCGGCAGGTGGTGGGGGGAGGGGGGAGTAGGAACATTGGACTCGGGGGGCGGGGGACGCAGCTCCCCAGTCACCGCGGGGGGGGGGGAGGTGTCAGGCTCGCGCGCCCGGAAGCCCAACGGTCGTGGGAAGGGCTCGGGGGAGGCCTCCGCCGCCGCGGCCCCGGGAAGGACACTCACCCTCGGCCCTTCCGGTTATTGCTCCCTCTTCATTGTGCCGACTCGAGGCGGAAGCGCCTGAAGCCCTGCACAAACCCGTCCGGACTGCCCTTCCGGAAACCCTCCCCCATTCCGTCATCGCGCACCTTCCCCTACCCGGCGCGTAGCGATGACGTCACACGCCGGCCGCCATGACACCGGAGGCAAACTAGAACGCATTGCCCTGGGCCCATGGACAACAGGAGAGGACGGGGTTGAGGGGCGGAATGGCCTCCTCGGTGGTCCGCGCCACGGTCCGGGCCGTGAGCAAGAGGAAGATACAGGCCACCCGGGCCGCCCTTACTCTGGTGAGTAACGCGGGGGGTTGCGCTGCGCCCGCGACGGCTGTTAGCCCCGGGGCCAGGTCCGTGGGGCCGCGGCGGGGCGGTGAGCGGAGCCCGTTTCCGGCGGGCGGGGGGTCGCTTCTCCGGGCGATGGCTGTGCAGCCCCCTCCCGTGGTGAAGGCGGTTCCATGGCCTGGCCTGAGCGGCACTCCCGCGGGGGCGGTGAGGGAGCAAATGACCGGAGCCCCCTCCCGGCCGCGCTGTTCGCCTGCGGGCTCGGCCAGGCGCTCTCGGTTGGGTCGCAGGTGAGAGCTGGGGCGCGCGCGGTGGGGTGAATCCTGGGTCGCCGACTGTCGAGGTTTCATTGCGAGGTTGGCGATATTTGATGTTTTTCGGAAAGCCCCTGCTCCTGGAATCACGAGATTACACGACACTCTTGGCTTTCACTTACCTTTAAAGGAGCCTTCACCTCTCGGGGTTAGGCAGGAAAGCTTGAACGGGGCAAGTGAACGCACGGTAAGGGCTCAGGAACTAGCAGACACACAACAAGATCCCTGTATAGAAATACACTCACAAGCACAAATGTATGTTTCCAACCTCCAATTTCAAACCAGTCTTGTGATTTTTACGAGACTGACTCACTATTTTGAATGTTTGGAGTTGGCAAAATTGTTACCTCCAGTTACAATTCAAGAATCTCTCGCTGATGCCACCTACTCAGCCGTACAGGGATGTCGCCTGTGCTCTGGCTGAGATATTACAGTATGTTAACAAGGGGGCATGGGAAGAAGCTGTGGTGCTGATAAGTCAACTGTACCAATGTTCACACAGATCCGCCCTGTGTTTCTCTCTACCCATCTGCACAAGTACGATCAAGATTCTTTTAATCCGTGATTGCCCTATCGAAATGTACCTCTCAAGTGGCCCCTGGCTTACATGGCACTTTACATTAAGGGCACTTTCCTTGTGCTGTGTGCTAATAAGGCCCCCGTTGGATTGCTTGAAATGTGTTTGTGTTAAGTACCTATAAATAGGTAAGATTTATACTTATGACCACCCGTTGCATTTTTTCTTTTGATGTCATGTCAGAAAAGATCTCTACGGCATGTCGTCATCTAAAAATGCAGAAAAAAGGCTCAGAGAAGGGCACTGAAATGAGCAGGCACACTTGTGAATGAGGGGACTTGTGATACAAGGACTAGTTTCTTTAGAAAAGACAAGAGTAAGAAGACCGCTGATAGAAATGAAAGGGGCAGGGGCCTACTTAGATGTTCTTATGTATCCTTCCCCCCACAGTATATAGGGTAAAAAGAAAAGGAGTACTTGTGGCATCTTAGAGACTAACCAATTTATTTGAGCCTAAGCTTTCGTGAGCTACAGCTCACTTCATCGGATGTGATCAAACTTAGGCTTGAATAGAGACTGGGAGTGGCTAAGTCATTATGCAAGGTAACCTATTTCCCCTTGTTTTCCTAACCCTCCTTCCCCTCTTCCTCAGACGTTCTTGTTAAACCCTGGTTTTGTGCTGGAAATGGCCCACCTTGATTATCATACACATTGTAAGGAGAGTGGTCGCTTTAAATAAGCTATTACCAGCAGGAGAGTGGGGTGGGGAGAGGTATTTTTTCATGCTTTGTGTGTATAAAAAGATCTTCTACACTTTCCACAGTATGCATCTGATGAAGTGAGCTGTAGCTCACGAAAGCTTATGCTCAAATAAATTGGTTAGTCTCTAAGGTGCCACAAATACTCCTTTTCATTTTGCGAATACAGACTAACACCGCTGTTACTCTGAAACCAGTATATAGGGTGGCACTTGATGGATTTAAAAAAAAAGAAAACTTAGGACCTAATTCTCCGCTCCATTGCCCATTCTGTCTCTCTTGTTCATGGTGTCTGCAGAGCAACACTATAGTAATATAATTGTAGGTCCGTCAGCCATTTCCCAGTCTCCTCAGAAGGTGAAAGATGACCTTCATGCAGTCCCTGCTGTGAAGTGATAAACCGTGACTAACCTCATCAAACCGGCCTCTTAACTTTGACTGTCAACCTCCCAGTCAAAAGAGCAACAAAATAAGCGCACAGATAAAGTGCTCATTCTAAAACAGGGGTTGTATGCAGATAATCGAGTGTAGAAATTGGCCTTCAAAATTGACAAAAGGAGTATGATTATTACATTACATGCTTAACTTGTAGAACTCACATGCCACAGGCTATTATTGAGGCTACTTGATCAGTAAGACTTATAATTGGACACTTGTAAATTAAAGGGGAAAACAATATTAACATCTGAAGTGTTGCTTCTCCAAAAAGAAAGAAATACAAAATTAGTAGGGCTGGCAAGCAATTAAAAACGTTAATTGTGATTAATCTCACGATTTAAAAAATTAATCTCGATTAATTGCGTGATTGATCGTACTGTTAATAGTAGAATACCATTTATTGAAATATGTTTTCTATATTTTCAAATATATTGATTTCAGTTACAACACAGAACACAAAGTGTACAGTGCTCGCTTTATATTTATTTTTGATTACAAATATGTGTGCTATAAAAAACAAAAGAAATATTTTTCAAATCACCTCAGTCAAGTACTGTAATACAATCTCTTTATCGTTAAACTTGAACTTACAAATAACTGCATTCAAAAATAAAACAATGTAAAACTTTGGAACCTACAAGTCTATTCAGTCGTACTTCTTGTTCAGTCAGTCAGACAAACAAGTTTGGTTGCATTTGCAGGAGATAATGCTGCTCGCTTCTTGTTGACAATGTCACTTGAAAGTGAGAACAGGAGTTCACGTGGCACTGTTGTAGCCGGTGTCGCAATGTGCCAGATGCGTTAAAGATTCATATGTCCTTTCATGCTTCAACCACCATTCCAAAAGCAATGCATCCATGCTAATGAGGAGTTCTGCTCAATAACCGTCCAAAGCAGTGCAGACTGACACATGTTCACTTTTATCATCTGAGTCGGATGCCACCAGCAGACAGTTGATTTTCTTTTTTGGTGGTTCGCGTTGTGTAGTTTCCAAATTGGAGTGTTGTTTTTTTAAGACTTCTGCAAGCATGCTCCATACCTCGTCTCTCTCATATTTTGGAAGGCACTTCAGGTTCTTAAACCTTGGGTCGAGTGATGTAGCTATCTTTAGAAATCTCACATTGGTACCTTCTTTGCATTTTGTCAAATCTGCAGTGAAAGGGTTCTTAAAATGAACACGTCCTGAGTCGTCATCTGAGACTGCTATAACATGAAATATATAGCAGAATGCGGGTAAAAAGCCTCTCCCCCAAGAAGTTCAATCACAAATTTAATTAACGCATTATTTGTTTAACGAGCGTCATCAGCATGGAAGCATGTCCTCTGGAATGGTGGCCGAAGCATGAAGGGGCATATGAGCGTTTAGTATATTTGGCACGTAAATACCTTGCAATGACGGTAGTGCCATATGAATGCCTGTTCTCACTTTCAGGTGACATTTGAAATAAGAAGCAGGCAGCATTATCTCCTGTAAATGTAAACAAACTTCTTTGTCTTAGTGATTGGCTGAACAAGAAGTAGGACTAGTGGGACTTGTAGGCTCTAAAGTTTGATGTAGTTTTGTTTTTGAGTGCAGTTACGGAACAAAAAAAAATCTACATTTGTAAGTTGCACTTTCACAATAAAGAGATTGCATTATGGTATTGTATGAGATGTATTGACAAATACTATTTCTTTTGTTTCTCATTTTACAGTGCAGATATTTGTAATAATAAATAATAATAGAAAGTGAGCACTGTACGCTTTTGTATTCTGTGTTGTAATTGAAATCAATATATTTGAACATGTAGTAAAACATCCAAAAATATTTAATAAATTTCAGTTCGTATTTTATTGTGTCTGAGGTGGTTGCTGGATCTTGAGGTAATGTGGTGATCCGTAGGTTTCTCGTGTAATGTCGTTTGTAGGGTTCCATTGTTGAAACTAATGATGGTGTACGGGAAGTTGATGCTGGTGTGGGGAATGATATGGGAGTGTTGATGCTGATGTGGGAGTGTTCTTGAGAGAGTTGGATGGATTGATGGCGATGGTTGAAGTTGCGGTGGAAACCTGAAGGAGTTTAGGTCTTCTGTCCAGACGATGAAAATATTATCAATCTATCTCGGGTACATCGCTGGTTTCATGATTAATGATCTTGCACTCATAACCGTACGTATGTCTTTTGTAGGTTTGTTTTTTTAAATTAAAATAAAAAACTTCTAGTGGTTATCTGTGACCGTTACTGACAAGAATATAATATGAATCCAAAGGACTGTTGGGGCATAAACTGATTTCCAGCTCGGGTCAAGAAATTTCCCTTCAGCATATAAATTAACCTTGGAAAAATTAGTCAGAAGACTTCTCTGAATAGCTGCCAACACTCCAAGTGCATACAGGATTTGGGGGACAGGCTTGGAAGGAATTGATTAAAAATTCACAGATTAGAGATGTAATAGCTTTACCCCTCAAAACTAAGACACAAAATGGTTTTAACTTCAGAACTCTTCAGTGCACGATCTGCTCGCTTGGGCTGTGTGCTGAGATCAGGACATGAGACTTAGTTGATGATTTTATCCGATTCAGAAGGAAAACTGCATCAGAGTTCAGTTATTTCGACTTCAGAAGGTTATCATCACAACTATAAAAGGAAGATTTTTTTTTTTTTTTTTTTAATGAAAACTAAACTTCTGTAGAAACTGCCCCCTATTTTCACCATGGAAATTTCCTGCTCACCATTGATAAGTGAGAGAATGCATTTGTCAGTTTTGGCTTTATTATGGTAGATTTATACCATTATGAGGGCTTTGCATCCTTTGCATTCGCTGCCAATCTTCACTGTGGAAGACATGCTATTGATGTGTTTCCTCTCTGGTATTGCAATTCCTGTGTTTCCCTGGTGATTGAACATCAGACAACTTGCAGGTGTACAAAGTAGACTTCTTTGATGGCTTTATTTGTTTCTGAAGCCAGTTCTCTGGCACCTAGACCTTGATAAGACTGATTTGTGCAGAGCCAGGGTCTGGCTAGCTTCCCATAGAAACACTGTCAGATTAAAGATCATAGTTTAAACACAAGAAAACTTATTTTGTTATCTTAAACTGAAAGCATTTCAAAATTCTCAGTCTCGCGATCTCTTTAGTTCTTCTGACATTTCACTCATATTGGGCAGTGAAGGCATACTAACGTTTTCTGGGTTTTATGCACTAGCACGATATTGCAGATATAGTTGCAAAGTTAACAAAAAAAAAATCTTGTGACAATCTTTTCTTGAGAAGTTTCTCAATTTTCAGTATTGTATTTTTCAAAAAGAGAATTTAAATTTTAGTCCCAAACTTCCTGTGATGTATTCATTTATTATCTACAAATGTGTTGTCTGTCTGGTGGGAGACAGGGGGCTATTTGATCCCCTTTACATTATGGTTTCAGCTTGTGGTGAAGTTAATTTATAAACTGCCCTTTTCAGTAAATCCTCATGTGCATTAACCAGGTTAATTCTATGAGACCTTGTCTACACTAAAGGGAAAAGTGGATCTAAGCTACACAGTTTGAGTTACATGAATAGCGTAACTCAAATCGACATAGCTTAGATCTACTTACAGTGGGGTCCACCCAACACGACGTCGACGGGAGATGGTCTTCCGTTGACTCCCCTTACTCTTCTCAATCAGGTGGAGTACATTAGTCGACGGAAGAGCGATCGGCGGTCGATTTAGCGGGTCTTCCTTAGACCCGTTAAATCAACCGCTGATGCATCGATCACCGCGGCATAGATCCTCCGGTAAGTGTAGACAAGTCCTGAGTCTACATCTGACAGACAGCTTAAAATTATGCAATTTAGGGTGTTAATTGTGGTTTGTAACTGAAAAACACAACAAGTTGAATGGCTAGTTTATACTCTCGCTTGTGACACCAATGCGAGAGGTGGACTTCTAACGTGCGGAAGGAGAAGCTGAACTGAAAACTTGAAAGCTGTGAAGCTGAAATGAAACAGTGCTTTTATTTGCAATGGACAGTAGAAGCAGGGAAAAGTTCATAAAATCTCTTTATTTTTCAGACTCCGTCAGCTGTACATAAGATCAAACAGCTTCTTAAAGATAAACCTGAGCATGTAAGTACAAATGGAAGGCACTCTTGTACGCTATTCTAATATTTTTAGCTTACCTTATGGAGAGCACTCTTAATTAGTATTATACTAGCAGCTGTCCTGTGAAGTACTTGTGATCAGTGTAAAAGAATGCAGCTTGAAACAATCACTGTGGACGATATATAGACATGAGATCTTCCTTTATTTTTTAATAAATGCATTTATCCAACAAGCTTTATTTTCATGTACAAAAATCAAATGAGGTGGCGGGAAATGACTATAATGACAATAAGTCAACTGTCATAATCTTTGAGACAGATTAAACTCCAGCATGCTTTCCTTAAAGGTTTAACAAGATTTTAATGTATGTCCATACTACCACTTTAATGAAACTAGTCTAATCTGTTGATGCTAGTAAGGTAACGATTTCCTAGTATTACCAGAGATCTCCAACTATTGATGTGAAGGTATTCTTCAAATAATTTTATGAAACTTTTGAATTTCTCAAAGCAGGATTATTTTGTTGTGAAGTATGTTATGTCCTTTTAATGTTGCCCCTTCTGACCTGAGGGTTAGCCAGTATTTGGGGTTTTGCTTGTTTCCGTTAGGAGAAGACATTGATGCTACTAGTCAGGTATTTCTTTGATGTGATCCTGTTTATTTACAAGAACGTACACAAAGTCCTGTTTCTCTGAACACAGTAAAAACAAACAGCAAGTTTTTTCCTTACTCAGAGATCCAAGTCTACTCCAACAAGTACTATGCCCAAAAGGAAGTCTGTCTCTTATTTTCTTACCAGGGCCACTCTCACGACTACTTCTCTCACTTTGTTTATCACACACACAACTACAACTTGTCAAGTCCCTCATCCCTGTGTTTGTAACTAGACCCAAGAAACCCTCTTAGCTCACATGGTTTAGCTTCTGATCGACTTTGCCATGTGGCCATTTTGCCATGTGGCCGTGGGTGGTGGCTTGCTTGTTTCCAGCTATTGCTGCATATGGGGCATTTAATTGTTATATGCCTGTCAGTTTTTACAAGGTCTGTGATTGTCATAAATTAAAGATCTTGTTGGTGGCAGCCATTAACACTGTCCAACACAATACTACATAATTATGAATAAGGGAGGAAAGGAAATGATCTGTATAATTAAAGATTTTATGTGTAGGGTACAATGTGGCTCTTTGGAATAGACAGTGTCACTGTGCAGAGTGTTTTCTGGTCCACATGTCCCTGGCAACTTCTCCTCAACTGTTGTTTATGCAGATGTTCTTTTGGTCTGATCTACATATGGTTAGTGGTTAGAATATATTGACTGAATTATGAGTCAGTATGGCTTGCTGGGTCAATGTAGAGCAGATGTTAAAAATGGGAAGGGCTGAGTGGTAATATGTCTAATGAAAATTGCAATCCATGTAACTTTTTAGTATATTGTGAAATGGAGGTTATCTCCACTAAGCAGCATAGCAATGCTGTGAAAATGTAACTGTATTTGGCTCAGCCTCAAACTTGCCAGCATTACATAAATTGTTTCAGTTGCTCCTACAATGAGGAGAGGTAAGCGCCGGCCTGCAGCTCATTGCAACAGGCATAGAGAAGATCCTGTACTATGATTTTTACTGGGCGGGATGAGAGCCGGGTGAGAGAATTTGGAATGCAGCACATTAAGCTCTAGAACTGGCTTCCTTTCTGTGGTGAGTGTGTGTTCAAGTTGTAAAGTGCTGTGGACGGACAGTACTGTATAATGATAAACTGTCTCATTTGAAGTTGTAAAACCATTTGGCTTTGAAGCAAGATTTTCTCATCCAAACTGTTTATAAGGCCAAACGCCTACAAGGGTGCCAACAGTTTTATTATTGAATTATATTAGAACGCCATTTTTACACACTGTAGGTCTTTGTCCACAATAGGAACACTCATATGTGTAGCTTTCCACTATTGCAGCACTGCGTGTGATAGCAAAAGTAGATGGGAAGTTGTAGTGTAGGCAGGGCTTAGGCTAACCCTGACAGTATGATGGTAGAAGTGCCTCTGCTCCGTTGACCTTTTCACCACTGTTACAACCACTAGTGTAGAATTATAGGTATCAATTGTACCGGTGTACTGCATAGGAGTTAGGCCTCAGTTTGAGTACATATTATGCATTTTATAACTTAAAAGTTCGGACTCACTTTTCTAGACAGTCCGTACCAAAAAAAAGAAAGAAAGAAACCCAAAACATTTTGGCTCTTCAGTCTTAAAATGAATTCCTCCTAATTTTAACCCTACATGACGGGGGGAAACATTGAGTGGTAGCTATCGAGTTGATTCGTTCACTGAGTTTCCAACTCTCTGCTGGCACACTATAAATTTAAATAAAAGTGACTAAAAGTGTCTTATATTTCAGGTAGGTGTGAAAGTTGGAGTCCGTACAAGGGGGTGTAATGGACTTTCGTACACGTTAGAATATACAAAAACAAAAGGCAACTCCGATGAAGAAGTAGTTCAAGATGGTGAGTGTTTATTTGTTCTTATCTATTTGAAGCAGTAAAAAGGAGGAGAGGGCAGGTGCAGAATAACTTGATGACTAAACTTCCAAACTATAATGGAGTAGAGACAGGCTAGAATTTACTAGCTGCATGAAGTTACTGAGAGAAATCCTTGGATACCCTAGTAGGAATTGCTGTTGCTGTCCCTTTAGATTCCATTGTAAAAGTACCCACTTGTTAAAACTTCCTGGATTAAATTTAAATACTGCTAGCACAGAGGGTACAAATTGCATCCTTTTTCCTCCCCACCATATATCCAGGCTGTACCATGGGTTGGAGTTCTCCAAGGCCTGGGAGGCTATGTTTACATCTGGTGGTGGGGTGGCAGCTTTAAGTTAAGGCTCGGATATCATAGGATCCTCCTTGTGAAGGTTGCTTAGTGGAGCACATCCTCCAGTAGGCTCTAGTCACAAGCACTTCTTTGTCAGCACAGCCAATTACTTTTGGCTAACCTTGGAGGCTCCAGGCCCCTGGGGTTGCTGCATCCCTGGGTTAGATTGATATACACTGGTACTGAATATACTAAAATGAAACAATGGACCAACAAAAAACACTGCTTTTATTTGAACTAATGGATTCCCGTCTTGGGTTTATCATTATTGGTATTGTTTTTTATTTCTTCATCTACAAAGCAGGGCTTATTAAAATGAGCAATCATAAATAGTCTATAAATCAAAACTGCAGTCTTAATGTTCAACATCCTGCAGCCTGTGAAACTTCTGTTTGCTATTGGAAAAGGCAGGATTTCCAGCTGTTAAGACTTCAGAAGCACTAATTCGTAGTCCTGATCATTTGTAGTATATTGGATGGATCTTACACCTCCCACTAGTCCAGAACTAAATATTACTAGTAAGTCAGCTTCACCCATATAACTTTGGCAAGGGGAAGGATAGTCCATTTGAGAAGGAAATAAGAAAATACTTTTGAGGCAGGTTTTCTTTAAAAAGTGAGCTGCTTGAAAGCAGCACAGAGCTTTGGACTGTTAGTAATGCCAATAGAAATGGATTAATGAACATAATTCATGGACATCAAGGTCAGAAGGGTTCATTGTGATCATCTAGTCTGACCTCCTGTATAACACGGGCCATAGAACTTCCCCAAAATAATTCCTACATCATATGTCTGTCTTTTAAAAAAAAATCCAATCTTGATTTAACAATTGTCAGTGATGGTGAATCCACCATGGCCCTTTAAGTTGTTCCAAGGGTTAATTACTCTTACTATTAAAAATTTACATCTTATTTTCAGTCTGTGGGAGTGTCAAAGCTGCACTTTATTGCACAGTTACACAATTACGTTGGTATGACCCCTCATGAAGTGTAAATAAATATACCTTAATATCCGTACTCAACCATTTACAGATAGTAATCTCAACTTGTGTTCTGTAGCAGAGGCAAGAAAAGGATGAATATCCTGGAAGTAGTAAGAAAATGCAGCAATAATTTCACTGACAGACCTCAGTTTTTAGCTTCATTTTATATCCTCGTTATCTACCAGATGGTACTGTAATACAAGAAGAGTTCAAAATGAGCAAAACCTTTGTCAGATTACATAACAGTTGTTTTGTTTTTGTCCCATTCTAGGAGTCAGAGTGTTTATTGAAAAGAAAGCACAGCTGACGCTTCTAGGAACTGAAATGGACTATGTGGAAGACAAACTGTCCAGTGAATTTGTCTTCAATAACCCAAACATCAAAGGAACTTGTGGCTGTGGAGAAAGCTTCAACATCTGAAATCTCAGGAGTATTACCTTGGCTTTTAACACCATGAAACACTTCTTCATAAGTGTGACTTTCTAAAGCTGTCGCATTTCTTCCAGGTTTTTAGGCTTTGTAAAATGTGTCTGCGTTTCAAGGAAAATAAAGTGAATGCATTTGGGAAATGGAACCTGTGTGTTGAATTTCAGCCCTGGTATATTTATTCAGTCATTTGGGGTGAATTGGGCTCTGGATGGTCAGAACAGCAAGGTGCACTAGCACGTCTGTGTTTTCATATGTGAAGGGAAATAAATCTCAATATTTCTCCTTTTCTTGTCATTTCCCTCTCCTTCACCCCTGCCAGCCACCCAAAAAGTGTTCTCTGAGAACACACGGCCTGTGCATTCTGCTTTAATTAGAAGAAAACTATAAGACTGTATATGTATGAATAGGCTTCAGAATTAACTTACCTTCTTTTGTGTGTGTTTTCTTTTTAAATGAGTGTATGTATCTGACAGAGGTTTCCAATGTCTTCACCCCTTGATACTTTGAGCATGGCTTTACTGGTGATCTGTTCTCCAAGGAAAATTAATAAGCTCTAAAAGGGAGGAAATCTTGCCTCCTTGTGCTCAAATTTTCATGTTATGTCACCAACCGTGGCTATATCTTGGAATGAGCTAATTCAAGTCTCCAAAGTTGTGCTCACCCTTGCATTTTGAGTTATCTGATTCCCTATATAAATGTTTTCCTTTCCTTGTAGCAAGCACAATCTCCTTGCTGCAGCCAGGAAGACAAGCGGTGTGGTGTTCAAAAATAATGTTGCATCTTCAACTGTTTGAATGTTAAGGCAGAATGTGCTCAGGCCTCCTTTTCCCAAACCCCATATTTCTGTCTTTGCCCCCAGTTGACCAAGACAACAAAATTCCTAAACTGCTTCCAACCCAGGTCCTCGCTTTTTGCAGTACATGTATGTATTCCCCCTATGCTGTCTGGTCACCCAACAAGGAAATTGTTTTATGATGGTGGAAGGAATTTTGTCACTTTCCTGTGGTCATACTCATGACTGACTTTCTGTCACAGCTTGAATCTCATTGGTAACTTGAGTAGATGTTAGGTTTTCCCATGTCAAGTTGACTCTAAATTCTGTTCAACAGTTGTTTGGGGTGAAGGTAACTTTATAAAAGGTAAATTTCACTGTAGTTTAAAAAACACTTCAGAATCTTTGACTTGTATAAAAACAATGAAATTAGTTCTTTTGTTAAACTGACGCTGGCATTAATTTAAAGGAAGACAAAACTTATTGCTTGGAAGAAGCCATTTGCTTTGATAGAAAGAAACTAGTTTAATCCCCCTCTCGCTTATTAAGATCCTTCTGGCTACGCCCCAATCTTCCCAACTTGTATCATTCTTCAGCACTTCCTCCTCAGCTACTCAGTCATCAGTAAACATCTCTCCAGGCTTTCCGGAAAGCCAGGGTAATTTTAGTGGCCAGGAATGCACCAAGCCACTCCTGTAGCTTGCAGGAGTAGAGGGGGGGAAGAAGCTATTGTTACTAGAGCAGTTGAACTGAAAGTTTGCCAAAAAGAGTTGGGGGGGGGTAGGGGGGAGATGGCGGTGGAAGGGAGCTCACAAGGAATACCTGAATGCTGTCTTTAAATAACAAAGGAGTTTGAGTGGGGGAAGGAGATGGGACTGAATAAGGCATAAAGCCTAGAGAGTGACTATCCAGGGTTGAATTCATTCTGGAGAGCTGTTTGGTACTTGAGAGGGAGAACTGTGGACTGTTGCTTGTTGAGGGAGTGGAAATGTGGCTAGAACTGGCTGAGGGAGGAGATAAAACTATGGCATCCTCCCTGCAGTAGTCAGCACAGCCCACAATAATAGAAGGTTGAAGCTTCCACGTGTATTGCTTAATTAATATTCATACTTGAATTTTAATTTTGTAATATATGCAATTTTGATGTAAAAACACTGGAGTTTTCCTTTATCAACTCTCATACACAAATAGTTGCTTTATTATATAGTAGTTATAGAACAGTAATAAAGTATATGGGGAAAACCTGACAACAAGCTCAGTAAATTTGAATTTTTATTGCCACAGTCCTCCATTCCTGCCAAAAAATAATCAAGTCTATGTGGATTTGTAGAGCTAATGTCTAAAATAGTCCAAATGAGAGACTAATTCTCACATTTGTAACTCTATTCCTTACTGGAAAGTTTAAAAAAAAAGAATGTAACTGGTGGTTGGTAAAAGTGCTATCCCTGTATTCACTCTAACTCTGTTTTTGAGTTCTTGCGGGCTTTTGCATATTCATGGATTTGTGTATATGCTCTGTGAGTGAAAGTTTACACTTCAATATTCTGTGAAATAGTCTCTGAAGAGAGTTGTCATATTTACTAAAGCACCTAACGCACAATCAAAGTACATTTATGTAAATGCTAGTAACTTATGTATGAATATAGTTTTGTTAATCGGTCCATCTATAACGTGTGCAGTACTGTCTGTAGAGTTTTCAGCTGTAATAAATAACTGCCTGTTGGCAAACATTAAATACTCGTGTCTTGCACAAACTGTAACAAATGAGCACTTCAGGATCATACAAGTAGCTCAGTTATAGCATAACGTATGGCTTGTAAACCGATGTTCACAGAGGAATAGTCACTTCATGTTTTCTAAGTACTAATAACACTGGAAAAATACAGTAGGTATGTAATTGTCAGTTTTAAGTATAAAAATGAAAATATTTTGCTTGTCTCAATATGTCCATTGAAGTCGTTTTTATACCTTAACGGAAAAAGTAGGGTGATAGAGTAGCTAACGTTTTTTGTTCAACTTTCTCTCTTGAGGCTGAAATTCAAGCAGCCAGATGTTCATTTTTAAAATGTCTACCTGCCAAATACACATATCATAGATTCCTCTAAGACGAGGAAAAGATTGTGTATAGACTAGATTGTGTGTTGGTATAAAGGTTTTATTTGCATGAGTTTGCAGTGTCTGCATGACTCACAAGTGGGAGAAATCCCAGGTCATCCCAAAGAAGTGCTAGTAAAATCTTTATCTACACCAGGGGTGGGCAAACTACAGCCTAGGGGCTGCATCCGGCCCGTCAGATGTTTTAATCCAGGCCTTGAGCCGCTGCCAGGAAGCGGTGTCTGGGGCTTGCCCCGCTGTATGCTGTGGCTACTGGAAACAGTGGCGTGTTCCCCCTCCGGCTTGTACATGTAGGGGCAGCCAGGGGTGCTCTGCACGCTGCCCCTGACCCAGGCGCTACCCCCGCAGCTCCCATTGGCTGGGAACTGAGGGCAGTGGGAGCTGCAGGGATGGTGCCTGTGGAAGGGCAGCGTGCAGAGCTGCCTGGTCGTGCCTCCATGTAGGATCAGGAGGGAACATGCCACTGCTTGAGGTAAGTGCCACCCAGAGTCTGCACCCCTGACCCACTCGCGGGCCCCAGCCCTTATCCCCCTCCTGCCCTCCGAATGCCTTGGTCCCGTCCCGGAGCACCATCCTCCATACCCAGCCCCACCCCAGAGCCTGCACCCATAGCCAGAGCCTTCATCCCCTCCCGCAATCCAACCCCCAATTTCATGAGCATTCATGGCCTGCCATACAATTTCCATAACCAGATGTGGCCCTTGGGCTAAAAAGTTTGCCCACCCCTAATCTACACACACACCACATTGTATTTTCTTATGCTGAGTTTTAGAAAGTATTACGCTGAGAGGTAGTTCCAGAGAGGATGGTTCTAGACTATTCTCAGTGGTGGAAGAGGACAGGTCAAGGAGTAATGGTCTCAAGTTGCAGTGGGGGAGGTTTAGGTTGGATATTAGGAAAAACTTTTTCACTAGGAGGGTGGTGAAACACTGGAATGCGTTGCCTAGGGAGGTGGTGGAATCTCCTTCCTTAGAAGTTTTTAAGGTCAGGCTTGACAAAGCCCTGGATGGGATGATTTAATTGGGGATGGGTCCTGCTTTTGAGCAGGGGGTTGGACTAGATGACCTCCTGAGGTCCCTTCCAGCCCTGATATTCTATGATACGCTCTTTATTATCCTTCCACCTGTAGTGGCCACCTTACCATGTACTGACTTCTGAGTGACAGGAGAAATACATTTTTGTAAATCCATTTGTCATTTATTTTAAAGTTCAGTATCTCATGATGCAGGAAGGGTACATTCAAATGTTTTATATAATTAGGGAGTCTGGAATTCCAGCAGGTGTCTTCTAGCTCTGCCAGCTGTAAGTACAGGATCTTAACACAGTTTCTTGCTCAGCACTGAGTATAGCAAGTCACTTTACCAGATTTGCCCTTTGCGGAATGTCAGAGCATGTTCTTTTGGAGGAAGAGAAATAGCTGTTTGAAAGCAGTTAATAAATTTGGTATGTTAATAGTCCAAGATGGATTAATGGGGAAGAGTGTACATGAGCTCAAAGGTGCAAAATGAAAGTGGTTAATCCCAGGGCTTTAGAAAGAAAGGAACACAGTACATGGATATAGTCACCCTACAGTGTAATGCTCTTTTCCTTGCTGGAATTAAGGCTCATCTAGCACATATCACTTCTGGTTACATTCTTTCACCTTTTTTTTTAAGTTGCCACTTCACCAATGAGAGTACTACAAATTTATAAAAGTACTTCTATTTTGGTTATCTGGCCACTGAGTAATCTCATTCCTTGTGCTATAGTATGTTTTAATGACACTGCATTTTATACAGTCAGCTCTGACAGGTTTACTGAATGAGAGCCCCTTACCTTAGGGGAATAAACTGGTAACGTATGTACTTAGATGATTTTTTGTTCCTGAAAGGCATTAACAAGAACTCTTGAAAATACATCACTGTTTTAAAATAACAATGTACAAGGCATATTGGTTAGAGATGGGTAAAGACCAAGTGGATTTTAACGAAGCTGCTGTACTTTGGTGATTTGGGTGGTTAGCAATCAACATTCATAGCCATGTTCTCAAAGGAAAAGTTTAATGAAATTATATTCCCTGTACTCCATGGAATATAGTATTAGGGAGTTTTGTAACTCTTAGAAATTTGAATTCTAGCTTTTGCATTGTTTTTCTTGTCTAGTGTGTGCTATGATGGTTTATACCATTGCATACATCGAGAAATCATATTGTAATAATCTGATAGTAACTGAGCCAAATTTGAGTCCTAATGTGCAAATTAAGACAAATACAGTGATTTTTGTGATGTATACAAGGAAGAGTGGAAGCTACACCGATTCAGACTTCAAATTCTCCTTCCTCTCCATGGCATTCTGTAGCTGTATTGCCCTGATTAATAAAAGTCCATTAGAGTCAGTGCAGAAATGTCACTACCCCAGTGGGAGCTCTGGGAAAAATAGATTCTTCTTTGAGTAGTGTCCCTGTGGGTGTCCACTTTAGATGTTGGTGTGTCCCTGCATTGGATATCACAGATTTTCGATAGCAGTGCTTGGTCAGAGCACACGTGCACAGTAGTCACCTAACGGGGCCATTGGCACCTCATCTAGTGCGTGCACGACCCAACCCTTCAGTTCAGTCTTTACCACAGAGCTCGGTGAATGAATTCTGAAGTAGAGGGGAAGAGTGTGGGTAGTGGACCTGCCACAGTGGGACGCATCTCAAAGAACCATTGTTACTGCACAGGATGAGTAACTTCCTCTTCTTCTTCTAATAGTGTCCCTGTGCGTGTTCCACTCTATTGTCTGTAGAGCAGTGCCCTTCTGTGGGATGATAGGGGCTTCAGAATTGTACATGTGGTGGCAGAGAGCACGGTAAGACCTATAGCATCTGACGTAGAGTATTGAATAATGGCATAGTGTTTTGCAAAGGTGTGCTCTGATGCCCAGGTGGCAGCCCTGCATATATCTAATAGAGGAACATTGTTTAGGAAGGCTATAGATGTAGACATGGCACAGGTAGAATGGGATTGGATGATTTGTCAAGTTGTCAAGATACAACTGTTTTCCAGTAGTGGCTTTAGGCTGATCCTAGCTACGTATCCAGGGGTCCACCACACAAGTACCAAAGTTACCCACACTTAACCCACCAGCTACAGCACCACCGGGCCACTTACAGGTGGGCAGAGAGCTGGATAGGACCCTGAAATTCTCACTTTTCATAGAAGCTCACTGGCCCTGCTGCTTGTGAATTATATCTTGGTTCATATTTATGACTGAATTTGAGAAATTAGTTATTCTCACTAGATGGCAGCAGATTCAAATGCATTTGAAAAAACATTACCCAAAAAACCAGTCCATCAAAGAAGTTCTCCTGTCTTGCGAAATTTCTGTTTATTCTTCCTCTTCATACATCCTAGACACAGAAGCCATTATGTATTTTCTTGACAGAGAAATTAGCAGTACAGTAGCGGATTACCGTCATTCCTTTAAAAAGAACCCTACAGCTTCATTATTTGATATTTTCTTGAGAACTGGAAAACCTGTTGGACCCTGAACTGTTGTGTATTAGCACTACAGTGCTAATAAACAATGGTCACATAAACACCACCCTATACCGGAAACCTACTGACCGCTATTCCTACCTGCATGCCTCCAGCTTTCACCCTGACCACACCACACAATCCATCGTCTACAGCCAAGCTCTGCGATACAACCGCATTTGCTCCAACCCCTCAGACAGAGACAAACACCTACAAGATCTCTGTCAAGCTTTCTTACAACTACAATACCCACCTGCAGAAGTAAAGAAACAGATTGATAGAGCCAGAAGAGTTCCCAGAAGTTACCTACTACAGGACAGGCTTAACAAAGAAAATAACAGAACGCCACTAGCCGTCACCTTCAGCCCCCAACTAAAACCCCTCCAGCGCATTATTAAGGATCTGCAACCTATCCTGAAGGATGACCCAACACTCTCACAAATCTTGGGAGACAGGCCAGTCCTTGCCTACAGATAGCCCCGCAACCTGAAGCAAATACTCACCAACAACCACATACCACACAACAGAACCACTAACCCAGGAACTTATCCTTGCAACAAAGCCCGTTGCCAATTGTGCCCACATATCTATTCAGGGGACACCATCACAGGGCCTAATAACATCAGCCACACTATCAGAGGCTCGTTCACCTGCACATCCACCAATGTGATATATGCCATCATGTGCCAGCAATGCCCCTCTGCCATGTACATTGGTCAAACTGGACAGTCTCTACGTAAAAGAATAAATGGACACAAATCAGATGTCAAGAATTATAACATTCGTAAACCAGTCGGAGAACACTTCAATCTCTCTGGTCACGCAATCACAGACATGAAGGTCGCTATCTTAAAACAAAAAAACTTCAAATCCAGACTCCAGCGAGAAACTGCTGAATTGGAATTCATTTGCAAATTGGATACTATTAATTTAGGCTTAAATAGAGACTGGGAGTGGCTAAGTCATTATGCAAGATAGCCTATTTCCTCTTGTTTTTTCCTACCCCCCCCCCAGATGTTCTGGTTTAACTTGGATTTAAACTTGGAGAGTGGTCAGTTTGGATGAGCTATTACCAGCAGGAGAGTGAGTTTGTGTGTGTGGTTTTTGGGAGGGGGGTGAGGGGGTGAGAGAACCTGGATTTGTGCAGGAAATGGCCCAACTTGATTATCATGCACATTGTGTAAAGAGTTGTCACTTTGGATGGGCTATCACCAGCAGGAGAGTGAATTTGTGTGTGGGGGGGTGGAGGGTGAGAAAACCTGGATTTGTGCTGGAAATGGCCCAACCTGATGATCACTTTAGATAAGCTATTACCAGCAGGACAGTGGGGTGGGAGGAGGTATTGTTTCATATTCTCTGTGTGTATATAAAGTCTGCTGCAGTTTCCACGGTATGCATCCGATGAAGTGAGCTGTAGCTCATGAAAGCTCATGCTCAAATAAATTGGTTAGTCTCTAAGGTGCCACAAGTCCTCCTTTTCTTATGGCAACACTGTAAATTAAATCACTTTGGAAATAAGTGGCCCCACACTAATCTCACTCATACTGCTATAAATGAAGACAAACCCCCCCAAAATCTGTGGAGTTACTTTGGTGAAACACTGGAGTAAGGGAGGTTAGAAACAGGCCCCAAAACTACTTTGAAGTACCTTTATTTGTGAGCATCTAAAATTCACCTTTTCTTGCTCTTCTTTTCTCCATTTAATCTTTCTACAAGAGTAGTTATGTTCAGAGGCAGGCAGAATATTTTTCACAAACAACAAAGAGCTTCCGTGGGTTGATAAAAACTTACATCAGTGTAAATCAGAGGTAATGCCAATAAAGTCAAAGACATTATACTTCTCAGTGACCAAGATATGGGTGCTATTGGAACATGCGCTGGGTTGCTGCTGGGCTTAACAGCTGGTCTTCTGAATGTCCCAGCCAATCAGTTAGTATAGCCAGTCAGGCAGCCAATTACACACCAGCTGGGCTTGGTAGGTAGCCCAGAGATTGGCTCTGCTGCAGGGCCTGAGGTAGAGCCAGTTTGGAAGCAGGGCCTGATTCTTGACAACGCTGTAACACTGGTGTGAGAGAACAAAACTGGCCCTCTAAATCCTACACTCAGGCACCAGAACACTAGGCTCCTGTGTGATAAACAAAGTTAGGGGATAGCTCCCTTTGATGGACACCCAGCCAGCCAGTTAGCTATAAAATCCCTCTTGGTAGCTGTTCTCTACTTGCTTTACCTGTAAAGGGTTAAAAAGTCCCCCAAGTAAAGGGCAAAAAAAGAGTGGGCACCTGACCAAAAGAGCCAGTGGGAAAGCTAGAACTTTTTAAAATGGGGAAAGAAACTTTCCCTTTGTCTGGTTTCAGAGTAGCAGCCGTGTTAGTCTGTATCCGCAAAAAGAAAAGGAGTACTTGTGGCACCTTAGAGACTAACAAATTTATTGGAGCATAAGCTTTCATGAGCTACAGCTCACTTCATCGGATGCATGCAGTGGAAAATATATTGGGGAGATTTTATATACACAGAACAAGAAACAATGGGTATTACCATACACACTGGAACAGAGTGATCAGGTAAGGTGAGCTATTACCAGCAGGAGAGAAAAAAAGCCTTTTGTAGTGATAATCAAGATGGGCCATTTCCAGCAGTTGACAAGAACATGTGTGTGTGTGTGGGGGGGGGGGAATAAACATGGGGAAATAGTTTTACTTTGTGTAATGACACATCCACTCCTAGTCTTTATTCAAGCCTAATGTAATGGTGTCCAGTTTGCCTGTTGCTCCCCAAGAAAGAGGGGAACAGAGGGCAGCAGGAATGCTGTGTAAAGCTTAAGCCAGGTATGATCATAAATCATCAGATCATACCTAGAACTACTTATATGAACTCCAAATGTGTATGTAGATCAGAATGTTTAGCTAGACACGATCAGGATTATTTCTGTTTATTTTTAAGGTTTGTGCATCTCCTCTGTGCTAACCCCTGATGCTTTTGTAACCTTTAAGCTGAACCCCCAAGAAAGCTATTTTGGGTGCTTAATTTTTGTAATTGTTTCCTTTAAGATCTAGTAAAAAGCCTAAGTTCCAGATGGATTGTTTTCCTTTTGGTTGTAGTAAAGTTTACCTTTTTTAAGAACAGGATTGGCTTTTTGGTGTCCTAAGAGATTTGTGCAAGCAGCTCTGTAGCCCCTCTATACCTTGTGGGGAAGAATCCTCCCCTCCCTGTCCAGCTAGTCAAGGTGGAGGCTGACATGTGGGTTTAGCCCTTCAGCTTCCAGCGTCCATCAAAGGGAGCTATCTCCCCACTTTGTTTATCACAGCCTGATTCTCTACTTTCTTGCACCTTCTGTTGCACATTTACAGCTGTGCCAAGTGAGTGTGAAATGCTACCATTCTGAGCTGCAACTCTTTACATCCACTTCGTTTCACTCATTTTGCTTAGGTGTAAATGACCACACAAGGTGCAGAGCAGTGGAGCATCACACCTACAATCTCCATCTCAGGCCTTGTCTACACTGTACTGCTCGAGTTATAGTGGCAAACCTTCCCCTCCCCCAGTGGGGACACAGCTTAGAATGCTTTTGCTGGTATAACTTATTCCAGTACACCAAATGAAAAAAGCTACACTGATTTTTTTGCCGGTATAACTACACTAAGGCTTTTGCCAGCATAGCTATGGCAGTTAGCTCCTAACTGACATAGCTATGCCAGCACATCTTTTAAGCATAGACCAGCCCCAAGTCTCTGTATTCCCCTGTGATGGGATAATGAATTCTGGGTGTGACAGTATTCTGGGGCAGCAATCCAGGACATGTGCTCACCTCATAAAAATCTACCTCTCCTAACTCTTACAGCAACCAGAAGGTTTTGATGAGGTTGCTGATGTTATGGAAATTATTAAGTAATAATCTCCTACACCCCACTGATTCCTAACTAGCCAGCTAACTGGAACATTTTATTACTGTTTGATTATATTGGATAGTTTTATAATCCCCATGTGTGCTCCATTTGCTAGGTCACCTAATTTCTCAAACACCATCATCCTAAATTAGAAATGCAGAATATAACAGCTAATCACTTTAACGGTGGTAAGAGGAGTATATATAATTTTACTATTGACTGATTTATTTTTAGCTTTCAGAAAAAAATTAAAATTGTAAAAGCGTTAAAATAAAATGTAAATGATAAATATATTATATATATATTGTGTGTGTATATCTAGCTATCTCGAGATAGATATAATAGGCCAGATCCTCAGCTGATGGAGCCAGTGAGGTCAGTGGTGGAGCGGCACTACCAAACACAATTCAGGACACGAGTCCATTGGACAAGAGGATCCTCTGGTGCAAGCAGCTCTGTAGCCCCTCCATACCTTGTGGGGAGGAATCCTCCCCTCCCTGTCCAGCTAGTCAAGGTGGGGGCTGACATGTGGATTTAACCCTTCAGCTTCCAGTAGTGTCACCACAGTATTTTGTAGGGCTGTATAAATCTTTGGCTTCATTAAAAAACAAAAAGTAGCCCACTGGATCTCCCAGTGTATCCTGTTTTATCTTAGGGAGCATGATGGATAACCAATTGAACATGAGCACCCCATGTGATGCAGTTGCTGAGAGAGCTAACAAAATCCTTGAACCTATAAGCAGGGGAATGTCAAGTGGGGGCTGAGGTGTGGAGGTATTATTTCTGTATACAGGATTAGTGAGACCATTAATGAATATTGTATCTAGGTCTGGTGTCCACATTTCAAAAAGGATGCTGCAACATGGACAGGGTTCGGAAAAGAGCTATAAGAATGATTTACAGTCTGGAAAACATGCTTTATTATTACAAATGTAAGAAGCTCAGTCTACTTAGTTTATCCAAGGGAAGAGGTGACTTAATAATGGGTAAGAGATTTATAGAAGTTAAGGCTTTTTAATTTAGCAGTGTAGTGGCTCAACCCTTGCGTAGGGGGCATGGCTGAGAATAAGAGGGCATAGCTATGGCTATTGCCAGCTGCCAAAATGACTCTGGGGGCATGTGCAGATAAATGTAAGCAAGAATACCTCAAGGATGCGCTGATTTCTCCTAAGGATCAGACTAGACCACATCTAGTTCCAGAATCTGGGGGCTGAAAAGATGGCATAAAGTAACTGCTCTGCAATTTATGTTACAGGTAGCCTGTGCAATGGAGTAAGGCCTTGTGTGGCTGTATAATACTATTGGTCTATAAAGAAGAAGATAATGCTGGGCAAGAGAAAGGGGCACAAAATATATTAGAGAGGTCACCAAGGCTTTGTGTCTGCAGCAAACAGACAGCAAGACAAGAGAGAAAGCCCCAGGAAACATGCAAAGTGAGGTACAAGGCCTTTGGAGCAGAAGGAAGCAGGCTGGTACTTGAATTAGAGAGAGCAGAGAGTTGGATCCTAACAATGCAAAAGAAGAACTCGAGAGAGAAAAAGACCTGGAAGCAGAGAATGAGAGAGGAAAAAAAGGCATATGGAACACTGGTGAGCGAAGTTGTTTTTGGCTGAATTTTCCCTTTCTAGCCCATATATTCTCAGGAGAACAGTTGACATCAGAAAATTTGGATTTAGTCCCAGTGAGCATTAAATACATGGCACTGGCTTTTAAGGAAATTTTAACACCATTATTTGATGTTTTTTCCAAATGTTGAATCTGCATGATTCCTTTGTGAAAAATTGACTCTATCTCTACTACAGGACCAAAACCCAGCAGAAAACCAATTACTTAAAATAGGCAAACAAGTGATTGTATTTTAACATATATGCCTAAAACAATCATCATCATAGTACTGTATATCCAGTGTTAGGAATGTTATGTTAATTTATCTATTTATAAGTATATAAAATGGCATATATGAGATTTTGGGAAAAGATATTTCAGAGATGGAGAAATTGGCTGTTGGGAATGTCAAAAATGTAAACTCTTAAACCAAAATTTTGAGTTAAATCTGTGTGTTTGATGTTGGGTCCTTAGATATGTGGCTTATGTGTGAGAACAGGTTTGTGTGGGAAGGGAATATGTTATGGTGAGGTTTAGGATAGAAATATGGATGTGTATGGTTGTGTGGTTGTGAAGAAAGTGTGTGGGTGACTCGGAAACTAATACAGTGGAGGTGCAAGTTGTTAGCCACAAGCCTGCAGGGTCATTCAGTATAAGAACTAGTGTATTTGCCTCAGCCATGGAGCAGAACCTTTCTGCCTTTAACAAATCTTTTGTGATTAATAAGAACAATGAGCAAATGTGATAAATGAATTCTATAATAAAAATAGATCGCATCTTGAATGCAAAGAGAAAGGACATGGGATTCTTAATTACAATTAAACCTATATTTATCATGTTTCAACCATTAATCTAGAGTCCATTATGGGAAACCAAAACAGAAATATAATGTCCCAAGCAAACAAACCAATCAAAGCCCACTGTGCTACAATCCCTGTGACTGTCTTTGGGATGTGGAGCTCCCAAATCCCCTAGATTACCAGCCAGACACTCAGAAATTGTATGAAGCAGCAACAGATTAAGGGCCATGTTCTGATATCTTTACTCGTGTTGGGTAGCACCTTGCTCTAAGTAGTCATGCTGACTTTAGTGGGACTCTTTGTGGAGTGAGGTACTATTCCTCATGAATAAAGGTATCAGAATCTGGCCCTAAATTATAATTCCCTAGACTTTTGGTGGTTGTATTAATGAGAAATGCTCTTAAAAAAGCTTAAATGAAAATTATCAACTTTTTTTGTAGTGGATTTATATGTCTATGTGAGCGTATGTATGGTGGTTATGTTAGCTTGCTGCCGCAAAGCCAGTAGAGGCAAACACAGGACATTGCTTTTCAGCGGCTCCTATGTACTGTAAAGATATGTTGTGTGGTGTGCTTTTTAAAATGTAGTTTGTTTTTTGAATTTTAGTTTGCTGGAATTAAACAATGACGACTTGTAAACTCTGCTGGGGCGGGGAAGAAATACCCAAAAAACCTTAAACAAAAAGGCTACTCTAAGTAATAGGTGAATTTAAACTACTGTATCATGGGTGCCCGGTGTTCTGAGAGGTGGCTAAAAATCTCTAGCCTGATGGTGATAAAAATCATGGAGACCTTAGGGGAAAACACCTGCAGCAGTACATTATAGTGTGAGCCTGCTGTAGAAATCTAAAATTAATTTAGCATTTGATATTTCTCATTTATCATCATTTTTGATCAACTAGCCAAGTGGGCAACTGCAGATGTTAAGAAAGAGTTTAATAAATTAGAGGAAAATTCTATTAAAATTGAAATTGCTCCATAAAGCTCATTAAGTAGGAGACACTATGTAGCATATAGCTTTGCTGCAGTAATAACTTCCTTTCCATCCATCAGCTGCTTCACATGTAAAATGCTGACTCCATGTGGAATCAAGGTTTTAGTGCAGTTTAAATGGGAAGTTATCTTCAAGGTCTGCTACCCTGCCATCTTGTTCTGATGATGTCTAGAGATGTGCTTATTCAGTGGATTCATTAAGCAATCTTAGCAAATGGGGCGCCTATGGAGTTCCTGGCAGAGATCAGAGATGTCCTTCCCCAGAGAGCAATGCCATTCACACTCCCTGGGGTGAATCTCACCCTGTTATTCAGCAGGCCTAGCTGGTTCAGGCCTACCCGGTTCAGGCCTACCCCAACGTCTCTGCCTCAGTCCAGTGATGTGCAAGATGCACAAAACGTGAAACAACACCTATGATTTTATATGAACACAAGAATGGCCTTACTGGGTCAGACCAATGGTCCATCTAGTGCAGCATTCTGTCTTCTGACAGTGGCCAGTGCCAGATGCTTCACAGGAAATGAACAGAACAGTGCAATTATTGAGTGATCCATCCCATGTTGTCCAGTCCCAGCTTCTGGTTTATGGACACCCTGAGGAGGGGGTTGCGTCTCTGAAATCTTGGCTAATAGCCATTGATGGACTTATCCTCCATAAATTTATCTAATTCTTTTTTTAATCCATTTATACTTTTGGCCTGTAACACATATCCTGGCAATGAGTTCCACAGGTTGACTGTGTTGTTTGAAGAAGTACTTCCTTGTGTTTGTTTTAAACCTGCTGCCTATTAATTTCATCAGGTGACCTCTAGTTCCTGTGTTATGTGAAGGGGTAAATAAGACTTCCTTATTCACTTTCTCCACACCAGTCATGATTTTATAGACCTCTATCATATCCCCCGCTTAGTCGTCTCTTTTCTAGAATGAATAGTCCCAGTTTTTTTAAACTTGCCTCATATGGAAGCCGTTCCATACCCCTAATAATTTTTGTTGCCCTTCTCTTCACCTTTTCCAATTCCAATATAGTTTTTTGAGACTGGGCAATAAGAACTGCATGCAGTATTCCAGGTGTGGGTGTACCATGGAGTTATATAGTAGCATTATGATATTTTGTCTGTATTTACTATAATTTTGTAAATTCCTGCGAGGAAGGAGTGGGAAATATTCTGGAGTGATATCTTTCTGTTTTTCTACTGAAAGACAAACTAATTCTGATGCTGGCAAAAGTTAGTGATTTGGCCAAACATGGGATTCAACAACATGTTGCATTTTTATAGTTTGTCTCAGGATCTAAAAGAGCATTTCAGACATTAATGGAATCATCTTATTACACCCAGTGTGATGGGTAAATGTTATTATCCACATCTTACTTATAGAGAAACTGAGGCACAGAGCGATGAAGTGACTTGCCTGAGGTCACAGAATGAGTCAGTGGCAGTGCTGGGAATAACAACCAAATCTCTTGACTCCCCATTCAATGTCTTAACCACAATACGGCCTCTGCAGAGAGTTCCCCCACACCTAGATTGCTGCTTTTTTGTTTTACGGTATAGACTCAAAATCACAAGTGCTACAAAGTCACAAAATCACAAGTGCTACAAAACTGAATTTACACTTTGCAGAACATATTCCCATTGCAAGATATCACCTCCACTGGATTTTCTGTGTCCCTACACTTGGACTGGTTCTACTTGTAGGCACTATTTGACTCTGACCAACAGCAGAAGGCAGCAAGTAGTATCAGAGTAGCAGCCATGTAAGTCTGTATCCGCAAAAAGAAAAGGATTCCTTTTCTTTTAGCAAGTAGTATGTTAGTGTCTGTACATCTGTGATGTATAGAGAGAAGATATAGTACAGAGTGCAGCGAGTGACAAACTGAATTTAAAGAAGTTCCCTTTCCTTTTTGTGGCAACAGTTAAACATGCACCAACAGCACACCTTCCATTACTGATATTTTGAAACCTAGAACAGCAGAGTTCCTCAAACCACAGTCCTATAACGTAATGAAGAATACACACAGCTGCAGTAACAACCACGTAATTATTTAATTAGTTTTTGACAGCTTCAAATTGCACAGGCAAAGGAATGCATGATCCACATGTGGAAACCTGCCAACAAAGATTTTCTATGTACACAGATGGCTTTAGCTATTGTAAATGCAAAGCCAGGTTACTGTACTTTTACTGCAGATTTTTATCAGAGGGAAAAAACAGCATATGTAATTATTTGCCCCCTGTTCATATCATAGTATTGCTTGCTAAGATCAGAGAAAGAACATTTTAGTATCAGGTTAAGTAATCTGCAAGTAATGCCGACTTTGGCATTTTAAAGCTTCAAGCGAGCAATTATAATACCACTAATTACCATTTATATATCCCTTTATATTTCAAACCTCTTTACAGAAACAAACAAATTAATACTGCTTTGAGGTAGGTAGGTATTGTCATCCTTATTTTGCAAAAGGGAAACTGAGGCACAGAGAGGTTAAATAAAATTGCCCAAGGCCACAGACTGAGTCAGTGGCAAATCTGGTATAAAGCTAAGGATTCCCGGAGTTCCCATGCTCAAACCACAAATTCTGAGTACAGGAAAGTGGGAAGAAAAAAAATGCCTTCAGGAACTAAAAGGGAACTGCTGAGGATGGAATTGGCATTAGCAGTGATCTGTTTCTGGAATACAGATTATTCCAAAGAGAAGGAATATAATTTAGAAATTAAGTGAAGCATGATGTACTTTAAATATCTGCTCTTATGCAGCTGCAAAAGTTGATATCCATCTCATAAGTCACTCTGAAGGGTTTGTAATTTCCATGACTAGCAAGCTTCATGATTTTATATTAGAGGGGAAGCGATTTCTCATTAGTACACCTACACAAGGTAAAATAAGAATAGACTCCAACTTCACTCCAAATTTTGTCCGAGATTCAGAAAGTGAAGTCCACTTTTTTCACGTAGCTGCACTTTTCATCTTTTCCAGCCTTTGCTTTTTGCAGGAATAGGAAATGCTTAAAACCCACAAGAAAAGGTTATCCTCAAGAGCCATATGAAATGTTCACAACAAAACCCCAAGGCATGCATAGCACATGTGGTTTCAGGTTGTGTAAGAAAGTCAAAACCAAGTCAGGGCCCAGTTTCAAGCAAATCTGAACTGATTCATGGTTTCAAGTTGAAACCATGCAAAATGTGCACTTTGGCACGGACTGAGATGGAAACTGGCAGATTCAAATGAGCTTTGTGCACACAATTATTGTTTATGCATCACTTATGTTTGGAGCAAATCTCCAAAATCATCTCGCTGATCCTTCACCAGATCTTCAGATTGGCCCTGTGTGCAATGAGTGATTAGGGTGGACTGGAATCAGCTACATTTTGGGGAAGGAAATTGATTTTGACAGTGCTCTCCTTTCCCATACGAATAGGAAGGCCAGCTCTGCTAATTAATATTTTCAGCTCACTGTGAGGTTGGTAACTGCTGCCCACTCAGGCACCTGCTGAGCCCTGGGTTCTATCCAATTGCTTTTGTCACAGCCATGACACTTGCTATAGTGGGAACATCTGTCCTCCATCCCAGACCAGTGCCATTAGGAGTGAACCAGCAGGTGTTCCACTGGGGCACCAGAATGAAAAGGTAGATCATGCTGCCTGTGCAATGAGTGAGAATGCTGCAGCTGGTGCAACTTCCTTCTCTCCCTCTCAGACCTCTCTGCCCAGGCTGCTCATGGAGTTTGTAAAGCCAGTTGTGGGAAGGAATTTGGAGCCTCACTCCTAGGATTACCTGCTTCCCTACCTGATTTCTCACACACCAAGTAAGAAAGGCTGCCAACAATCAAAGGAGACCTACCGACCTCAAGGACCAAAGGGGACCCATTTTCCAATTGACCTCTGTTGCGGGATATGCACACCCCGTCCCCCTTTTGAGGCAGGGCAGGGCTGTGATACCACTGCTGTTACAGTCTCCCTGACAGTCTTTAGGCCAAAAGTGGCATAGCCCAGAGGCTGGAGACGGTATAGCAGCCCTTGCGTTCATGGCAGCGTGGCTTAGCGGCCAGAGTCAATATAACCACCCTCAGGTGTAGGGCAATATGGCATAGTGGCCAGAGTCCATATAACAGCCCTCTGGTACAGAGTAGTGCTGCCTAATGGCCAAAGTCAATATTACAGCCCCTAGATGCAGGGCAGTGTGACCCAATGGCCAGTACCCAGGGAGGAGGAAGGGGCTGCCACTAGGGGGATGGCAGCCCAGGTAGGGAGGCCCATCCAATTCCACCGGGGCTCAACCCATTGCCCTGGCAGTGGTGGAGTGGTTTGCCCTGGGTTAGCGGGGACTCCCACCAAAACATGCTGACCTCACTCGGGTGGGAGGTACCACTCGCGCACCCTCCCTCGGCCACTTCCTACTGCGCTTCCAGACGGTGTAGTCCATTGCGCATTGGGATTTCCAGGCTCCTCAGCATGGGTGATTCCCTGCGGCTCCGCCGGCCACAGCCCTTCAGTCCAGCCCTCAGATCTCCAGTTTCCGTAGGCAAAGGCTGGTACCTCTGCTCAAGGTCCTTCACCTCCAGTGATCAGCCTAGAGTGAGCTGGGCTGCTCCCTTTTATACTGAGGCAATAGCTGGAGTATGCCCAGCATGGTCTGAAGGGTGGGACTTCCACCATCCATAGTGTGGGGTTAACCCTCTCTTGTCCAGTGCGGGATATGCACACCACGTCACAACCTCCCAGCTCACCATAACAGGGGACCTCCTCATCCAAATGGCCAGACATTGCAGGAAAATTGACCAGTTACTGTAGCTGGTAATGGCAGCAGGACATCCACCTGCTCCATTGCTCTTTCAGTGAAGAACAGCTGTCATAGAAGAGACCCATCTCGAGAAGTTTCCATGAGGTGGTACGGAGAAGGAAGTATGGTGGATTGAAGGGACAAGTGGGATTGTGGAAGGATTGTTGGGCAGAAGGTGAGAAAGAGTTTGAAATTGTTGGATTTCTGAGTAGTGAGAATGAGTATAGAATTGATGGTTTTCTTGGGGGAGAGTGAAATAGTAGTTTACTCAGGGAACATCACACTTACCACCTGCTAAATGAAGTAGAATACTTTTAGGGAGCCTCTTGTTAAAATATTGGCAGTACAGGCACTGCTGTGTAGGGGAGAATGGAACTTTTAGAGTGACCCTTCAAATATCAAACCCAGGAGAGTATTGGAGAACTCACATGAAATCCCTTGGACTGCTCAGGTGCCATACTGTAGGTCTCTTGCTAGAAGACTGGGAGGAAAGGGGAAGAGCCCGGAAATATTTAAAGACTATTAAAAGTCTGTGTTGAATTTCATTGACTTTGCTGTCATTAGATTTATGTAAATGTCTCAAGCCCCATGGAAATAAGTATAACCTTATTTTACTTAAGAAGTTTTTGTCTGATTAAGAAACTGAAAAACCACAAAGGTTATATTAGAAATGTCTGCGTAGTCAGACACTCCTTCTGAAGAAAATATACAAACAAAAATGTTTGAAAAATTTAATTATTAGCCAGGATGTCTGCTTCAGTGTGGAGTTCTGAACAATAACACAGGAAATACACTTGAAAATATCACTACATTTTGCAAACTTTTTTAGATGTAATAGAGAGAGAGAAGCCAATTATTGGTACTATTATTTAGACTCCATGATCTAAAACTAAATCTATAGGGATGATGTCAAGATAAAAATTATGGGCTAAATTCTGGTGTTGCCTGGGTGTAATTCAGTACAATTTGTCCCAGTGTCTAAAATTTCCTTAATTATGTTTTTAATACTTCCTATTATTTAAACTGAAAGGTTTTAAAATCAACCCTACTTTTAACAATCTATACTTTTTGCTTGCTTTTAGCATTTCACATATCATGAGCAATGAAAATTGGTGTGCCCATTTTCAATTGTGGTTATAATAATGTAAACAGAATATAGCATTCTCTTTACAACCTGGTTCATTGTCTGTTTCTCCTACACCGGCACAATTCTGCAGTGTTTGGGGAATATTTAAATATGAAAAACTGTTTTTACTGAAGTAAAAACAAGGATTACAAGGGAGAATGGGAATGGAAAGAACTTGCAGCCAGAGGGAACAGGGGATAGACTGGAGAATAGCACCGTCACTAGGAAAAGGCAGGTCTATGTGATTGGGGACTCTTTACTGAGAAGAATAGATAGGCCTGTAACCAGAGCTGATCCAGAAAATAGGAGGGTGTGCTGTCTTCCAGGTGCTAAGATACGGGATGTAGACCTGAGGTTGAAAAGGATTCTAAAGGGAGCGGGAAAGAATCCCCTAATTATCCTTCATGTGGGAACAAATGATACGGCTAGATTCTCGCTGGAAAGTATTAAGGGAGACTATGCTAGGCTGGGGAGGACGCTTAAGGAAATTGAGGCTCAGGTGATCTTTAGTGGGATTCTGCCTGTTCCTAGAGAAGGGCAACAAAGGTGTGACAAGATTATGACTATCAATAGATGGCTTAGGCAGTGGTGCTATAAGGAGGGCTTTGGGATGTATGGCCATTGGGAGGCATTCATGGATAGAGGACAGTTCTCTCGGGATGGACTTCATCTGAGTAGGGAAGGAAATAGACTTCTAGGATGGAGGCTGGCACAACTGATTAAGAGAGCTTTAAACTAGGAATTTGGGGGAGATGGTTGGGAGATGTCCAGGTAATCTCCACGCCAGAATTTAGCATAGAGTGGAAAGAAACTGAAGTAAGAGTGGATACAGCTGTAGGTAGGAGGAAGGGCAGTGTAGATACAAGTCTAATAGGTTATACTGGTAGTAAAATAACCGTGCCTAATAGGGTACAGAATGTGAGTGAGGCCAAACAGCAAAAATTAAGATGTTTGTACACTAATGCAAGGAGCCTAGGTAACAAAATGGAGGAACTAGAGTTACTGGTGCAGGAAGTGAAACCAGATATTATAGGTATAACAGAGACCTGGTGGAATAGTAGTCATGACTGGGCTACAGGTATTGAAGGGTATGTGCTGTTTAGGAAAGACCGAAATAAAGGTAAAGATGGTGGAGTAGCACTGTATATCAATGATGAGATAGAATGTAAAGAAATAAGAAGCGATGAAATGGATATGACTGAGTCTGTCTGGGCAACAATTAAATTGGGGAAGAAAACTATTAGAGCCTACCCTGGGATAGTGCTTGGGGTGTGCTATAGACCGCCGGGATCTAATTTGGATATGGATAGAGCCCTTTTTAATGTTTTTAATAAAGTAAATACTAATGGAAACTGTGTGATCATGGGAGACTTTAACTTCCCAGATATAGACTGGAGGACGAGTGCTAGTAATAATAATAGGGCTCAGATTTTCCTAGATGCGATAGCTGATGGATTCCTTCAGCAAGTAGTTGCTGAACCGACTAGAGGTGATGCCATTTTAGATTTGGTCTTGGTGAGTAATGAGGACCTCATAGAGGAAATGGTTGTAGGGGATAATCTTGGCTCAAGTGATCATGAGCTAATTCAGTTCAAACTGAATGGAAGGATTAACAAAAATAAATCTGCAACTAGGGTTTTTGATTTCAAAAGGGCTGACTTTCAAAAATTAAGGAAATTAGTTAGGGAAGTGGATTGGACTGAAGAATTTATGGGTTTAAAGGTAGAGGAGGCCTGGGATTATTTTAAATTAAAGCTGCAGAAGCTATCAGAAGCCTGCATTCCAAGAAAGGGGAAAAAATTCATAGGCAGGAGTTGTAGACCAAGCTGGATGAGCAAGCATCTTAGAGAGGTAATTAAGAAAAAGCAGAAAGCATATAGGGAGTGGAAGAAGGGAGGGATCAGTAAGGAAAGCTACCTTATTGAGGTCAGAATATGTAGGGATAAAGTGAGACAGGCTAAAAGTCAAGTAGAGTTGGACCTTGCAAAGGGAATTAAAACCAATAGTAAAAGGTTCTATAGTCATATAAATAGGAAGAAAACAAAGAAAGAAGAAGTGGGACCGCTAAAAACTGAGGATGGAGTGGAGGTCAAGGATAATCTAGGCATGGCCCAATATCTAAACAAATACTTTGCCTCAGTCTTTAATAAGACTAAAGAGGATCTTAGGGATAATGGTAGCATGATAAATGGGAATGAGGATATGGAGGTAGACATCACCATATCTGAGGTAGAAGCGAAACTCAAACAGCTTAATGGGACTAAATCGGGGGGCCCAGATAATCTTCATCCAAGAATATTAAAAGAATTGGCACAAGAAATTGCAAGCCCATTAGCAAGAATTTTTAATGAATCTGTAAACTCAGGGGTTGTACCGTATGATTGGAGAATTGCTAACATAGTTCCTATTTTTAAGAAAGGGAAAAAAAGTGATCCAAGTAATTATAGGCCTGTTAGTTTGACATCTGTAGTATGCAAGGTCTTGGAAAAAATTTTGAAGGAGAAGGTAGTTAAGGACATTGAAGTCAATGGTAAATGGGACAAAATACAACATGGTTTTACAAAAGGTAGATCGTGCCAAACCAACCTGATCTCCTTCTTTGAGAGAGTAACAGATTTTTTAGATAAAGGAAACGCAGTGGATCTAATTTACTTAGATTTTAGTAAGGCGTTTGATACTGTGCCACATGGGGAATTATTAGTTAAATTGGATAAGATGGGCATCAATAGGAAAATTGATAGGTGGATAGGGAACTGGTTAAAGGGGAGACTACAACGGGTCCTACTGAAAGGTGAACTGTCAAGTTGGAGGGAGGTTACCAGTGGAGTTCCTCAAGGATCAGTTTTGGGACCAATCTTATTTAATCTTTTTATTACTGACCTGGGCACAAAAAGTGGGAGTGTGCTAATAAAGTTTGCAGATGATACAAAGCTGGGAGGTATTGCTAATTTAGAGAAGGACAGGGATACCCTACAGGAGGATCTGGATGACCTTGTAAACTGGAGTAATAGGAATAGGATGAAATTTAATAGTGAGAAGTGTAAGGTCATGCATTTAGGGATTAATAACAAGAATTTTAGTTATAAGCTAGGGACGCATCAACTAGAAGTAACGGAGGAGGAAAAGGACCTTGGAGTATTGGTTGATCATAGGATGACTATGAGCTGCCAATGTGATATGGCTGTGAAAAAAGCTAATGTCGTCTTGGGATGCATCAGGAGAGGTATTTCCAGTAGGGATAAGGAGGTTTTAGTACCGTTATATAAGGCACTGGTGAGACCTCACCTGGAATACTGTGTGCAGTTCTGGTCTCCCATGTTTAAGAAGGATGAATTCAAACTGGAACAGGTACAGAGAAGGGCTACTAGGATGATCCGAGGAATGGAAAACTTGTCTTATGAAAGGAGACTCAGGGAGCTTGGCTTGTTTAGCCTAACTAAAAGAAGGTTGAGGGGAGATATGATTGCTCTCTATAAATATATCAGAGGGATAAATACCAGAGAGGGAGAGGAATTATTTAAACTCAGTACCAATGTGGACACAAGAACAAATGGATATAAACTGGCCACTAGGAAATTTAGATTAGAAATTAGACGAAGGTTTCTAACCATCAGAGGAGTGAAGTTTTGGAATAGCCTTCCGAGGGAAGTAGTGGGGGCAAAAGATCTATCTTGCTTTAAGATTAAACTCGATAAGTTTATGGAGGAGATGGTATGATGGGATAACATGGTTTTGGTAATTAAATATTCATGGTAAATAGGCCCAATGGCCTG
This sequence comes from Lepidochelys kempii, assembly GCF_965140285.1. Classification (NCBI taxonomy): domain Eukaryota; kingdom Metazoa; phylum Chordata; order Testudines; family Cheloniidae; genus Lepidochelys; species Lepidochelys kempii. Next base: position 90,913,329 of record NC_136384.1, on the reverse strand, counting down.
TGATGGGTTTTTAGATGGGGTAAGATCCAAGTTACCCGGGAAAGAATTTTCTGTAGTATCTGGCTGATGAATCTTGCCCATATGCTCAGGGTTTAGCTGATCGCCATATTTGGGGTTGGGAAGGAATTTTCCTCCAGGGCAGATTGGAAGGCCCTGGAGGTTTTTCGCCTTCCTCTGTAGCATGGGGCACGGGTCACTTGCTGGAGGATTCTCTGCTCCTTGAGGTCTTCAAAGTACAATTTGAGGACTTCAATAGCACAGATATAGGTGTGAGGTCTTTTTTAGGAGTGGTGGGTGAAATTCTGTGGCCTGCATTGTGCAGGAGGTCAGACTAGATGATCATAATGGTCCCTTCTGGCCTAAATATCTATGAATCTATGAAAAAACAACAACCATTTCTACTCAGATTGGGCCAAAATTTCAGTGAAGAACAGAGCAAATGTGCCCAGTGTGCATGGGCACACTAACATACTTAAGTGAGTGTAAATTGGATAACTACCTATCAAACTACCCAATGGCGTATACAGCTTCCCTATTTTGTCATGCAGTGCATGTTTTCAGTTGCACCAGTTATGGCCACGTTTGGCAGCTAATCTCACCAAAGCTCTGATTCTCCACCCTTGCCTGACTTTGATTAGGTATGAGATCCTAAATAACAGTTCTGTACATGGAGTGTTTGCAGGATTCTGTCCCCATGTTTGTTCACCTCCCACTGTTTTTCTTCCCAAGCTTCAATTTGTGGCTTTAAACAACATGTCTTTTGCTTTCAAAAGTTTAATCCAACATGATTTTGCTCCAAATGTTAACAAATGCCTACTATGTGTAATTTATACCTATGTTATTACATTCACAGAATCAAAGAAATTAGAAACGAAAGGGACCAACTAGAACCATCTATTATCCTGCTTCTGTAAGATCAAACCCTATAGCACATTTACATACCTTGTCCTGTCTAATTGTAAATTCCCCAACTGATGGCACTTCTATCATTTCCCTTAGAACATTTGAAACAAGCACCTTTGTGCTTTCTCCCATGGCATCCCTCATGCTTGAGGGGAGCTCCCCATTAATATCCGCAAACCTACCTCATTATCCTCCTTCAAAACTCTCCTTTGCTGTGATGCCTACAAAAAACTTGACCATGGTTACGTTGGTAGTGTGCTGAGACCACCACTTGTAATGATGACCAATATTGTTTCTTTGTACTTCCCTGTCTGCCTGCATCTGTCTTATTCTTAGATTGGAAGTTATTTGGGGGCAGGGACAGTCTTTTTGTTCTGCATTTGTACAATAAGGTCCTGGGCCATGACTAGGGCTCTGAGGTGTGATGATAATATAAACAGATCATGATTATTTTTTGCCCTGCTGCTTAAAACATCACATCTTTTAAGCTCTGATTCAGCAAGGTACGTAAGTACATTCCTAAATGTAAGCATGACTTCAGTGGGACATGCTTAAAGTTATGCAATGTGCTTTAAAGTACCTTGCTTAACTGGGGCCTTCAAAAGCAGCAGGGAGTGAAAATTCCCCTCCATTCAGATTAATCTGATCAGTGTAGTTATCTTTACTAGGAGAAATGGAAAATATGAAAGTATCAAATTAAGTTCACTTAAGCAGATAGGAAGTGGAACATCTGTTCTGCTTCATCCCAAAAACTTTTCTTCGCTTATCTTGCAATGTTTGTCAACATAATTATAACAAATAGAGAAGATCAATTCAACAAGTGATTATTTTTTTTAAAGAAAACACATGAGGGTGTATTATTTTGAGGAAAGCATACTTATTTGTAATGAGGGCAGCACAAAAATGTCAACCTTTTTGTTTAAAATGTTCCCTTGCTATGTCTGAGCCTTCACTTATGTTGAATTGCTTGTGTTTAACAATAAGATTACTTGTTCTACCAATGGAAAAAAGAAAGAAAGAAAAGAATTGAGTTGAATCTACTGTTGTGCCAAACCACAGCTTCTCAGCTTTGTAAAGTCAAGCATATGGGCATGTTTCCCACTGCAAAATCAGCATAAATATCTCTCTAAGCACCATTTCATTCCTAAATAAAAATAAATAAATAAATAAAAATAAAGGTTGGCAGTTTCTCATCAATGTTCCATCCATAAATTGATATGATACCAAACAATCTTGTGCCTCATTGTCAACATGTTATGTTTAAGAAGGGGATTAGCAAATATATTTTCATGTAGGAGACAGATCTTTTATTGCAGGGTGGCCAACCTGAGCCTGAGAAGGAGCCAGAATTTACCAACGTACTTTGCCAAAGAGCCACAGTAATACGTTAGCAGCCCCCCATCAGCTCCCCCCAGCTCCCAGTGCCTCCCGCCCACCACCAGCCCTACAGATCAGTGCCTCCCCTTCCCTCCCCGCACCTCCCGATCAGCTGTTTTGTGGCGTGCAGGAGGCTGGGGGGGGGGGGGGAGCAAGGGCACGGCAGGCTCAGGGGAGGGGTGGGAAGGGGTGGAGTGGAGGCAGGGCCTGTGGCAGAGCCAGGGGTTGAGCACTGGCACATTGGAAAGTTGGTGCCTGTAGCTCCAGCCCTGGAGTCGGTGCCTATACAAGGAGCTGCATATAAACTTCTGAAGAGCCGCATGTGGTTCTGGAGCCACAGGTTGGTCACCCCTGTTTTATTGCATATGATTTTGTATCAAAGTTCCTAGAAAACTGTCGGCACCGTACTACTACGTCTTATCCTACCTCCCTTTCTCATTGTGAATAGCACCTGACTCCATAAGTAGCCCCATTAATGTCACTGGGGCTACTTACAGAGTATAGGGCTACTCAACAAGAGTAAAAGTAGCATAACCTGGCCCTTAACAATTAACAGTCATCACTCGGTATATTCCCCCCCACACACAGCAAAAATGAACGAGCACTATTTTACAGATTAATCACATTGTAGTCATAAGGCGGTGTGTTTTCTAACTTCCAATGGCATTCTATAGTGGACAACTATTTGCTGTACCTGTTTTGGATTATCGTTAAATGGCAAATATCACCTCAAAGGATGGTTAACTACCTTACCTGTCAGTTTGAGCTGAAGGGAATAACTGCCATTGACAGTTTTGCTTCTTGGCAGCCAGTTTTCTTCATCTCAGAAGCTAATTTTGCCTGGTATGGTGGGAAAAGTGAACAAACAAGGAAATGCTTTCAAAAATACCAGCTATTAAAGAACAATCACTTGTCATAATCCACATCTGGGCTCCATCCAGGTTCCCTTAATTAGCTACAAGTGTAGTGCCTGCTGCTGTCTCCGATTTTCACTGAATGTACTAGTTTAATCTGAAAGTTATTTTGATGCACAAGTGAAAGAATATTACATTGATGGTTAAGGAGATTAGATGCTATAAAGCAGTAACAACTAAAGGTAACTATTTTTCAGCTTTTAAAACTAAGATGCCCTTTTATTTTATGAAGATCATGAAGGCTTAATTGTCAGCAGAAAAATATTAAACTGGTCAGTAAACACCACTAAAGGCTCATGCCCAGATCCTGGCTCCCCATTAATGCTTCTGTCTGTACTCTGGGTGACTTAATTCAGAGTCCTCTTAGGTTTCAGAAACTTTTTTTTTAAACTTCTGATGTGTAGGTGAATTTAAGAGAGTAAATGGTTCACTCACTTTCAAGCCCTGTTCACATTACAGATACAGTAATATTTTTGTAACCAGTGCATAATGGTTACATCAAACATGGTTTGAGTGGTGTCCACACAATAGCCTATCTGCCCCACAATCTTGGCTGACCTGTGTTTGTGCACACCCACCACATTGCCTCACCATGTTTGTATCAATGTATTCTGGGAAAGTTTGGGTAGCTGGCCCATACTACCTCAACAGGTGACAGACTATGGAGAGGGCATGCACAAGGGATGACACTGCAGCTCGAGGAGCAATGCACTCTGGAGCATCCTGCTGCACAGATAACTGAGATGAAGAAAGACAGGACAAACTTATTACACAGGCACAGTTCTGTCTACATTGCAAACAAAGTGCTAAACCAGTTACAGGAAATAAACCATGGAGTGTTTCCCCCATTGCCGAAGGGGAAACACTGCTAGAGTTACAAATCGAGTATTAACTATATGATGTCCAGACATGGACCATGCGTAGAGCCTACTGTGCCACTAATCAATGCAAACATTGGAGTGTAGACAAGATGCTAGAGCGTCACTGAAATTGTAACTCCCAAAGTTGCTCTGTCTTCAGACTAACTGGAGCATTTCCTAGAACTTAGAGAAAGATGACTGGACAGCAAATCCTTGACCATTAGAGCCCAAGAAAAAATATCTTCCTGGTTAGGGTGCTGGATTCTTTGGAGAGGATGAGTTTTCTTAACCATAGCAGCCCTCTGCATAGCTTGTGCATAGCTGCTGTTGCTTCCCTATGTCATTGCTAAACTCTTCCCAGATGACCTTGCTCTCAGTCAGGAAATGAGAGCAGGTCCCATTAAAGATAAAATACTATTTAAAAAAATAAATGGATACAATGACTTTCAAAAAGACAGGTTCAAGGTTACCCCCTTAAGGCCTTTAGAACTGGCAGACCTGTGTTGGAGGGGAGATATTTTCAGCACTGCCTAATTCTTGGTCTTTTTAGTTATTTTGATGTATCTTGGGCTTTCTGTACAGAATTTATTGAATTCTCATTCTCTTTCTTCATGGTGAAAGTTCCTTTGACGGTGATTGGGCCAGAAAATTTGCCAGGAGGGAATAAGCCCATTGTCTGCAAGAAGCTTTATTTTTCTCTGAGGACATACTGACGGTTTCCCACCCCCCAGCCCCTGAATTTTTCTTCCTTGGCACCTCATTGAGGGCCTGATCCAGTGCTCAGTGATGTCAATGCAAATCTTTCCATGGGCAACAGTAGATGATCAGTATCCAAATGGAAATGTAAAAATGATTAAAAAGCATCATTTTGTGTAAAGAAAACAATAAAAAGCACTGGGCACTTGGGCAGAAAAGTTATGTTGGCAGGTTTCACCTTGTTACCTACATTTCTGGGAACGAGTCTGGTAGACCCTTGGTACTGTTCCTTGCTTACCGAAGCTCCTTGCTGGAATGAATGGGAGAGAAGCACCTGGAGTGTTCATTTTTCTTTTCAGATCAAATATGTAACATAGACCTGTTTTTTAAGCAAAGTTTCGTAATCCATATGAACAGTTTGTCCATCCGTGTTCCCTTAACGTTGTATTGTCTTGTTTTAAATAAAATAAGAAATCTTTGGATCTGGTTCTCCTCTTACACTATTGTAAATCAGGAGTGGCTCTTTTGAAGTCAATGGTCTTACATGCCCAGGGTTTAGCTGATCGCCATATTTGGGGTCGGGAAGGAATTTTCCTCCAGGGCAGATTGGCAGAGGCCTTTGGGGTTTTTCGCCTTCCTCTGCAGCGTGGGGCATGGGTCACTCTGCATCTTGAAGTCTTTAAACCGTGATTTGAGGACTTCAATAGCTCAGACATAGGTTAGGCAGGGTTTATTACAGGAGTGGGCAGGTGAGATTCTGTGGCCTGCATTGTGCAGGAGGTCAGACTAGACGATCATAATGGTCCCTTCTGACCTTAAAGTCTCTGACTCTATATAAGCAAAGGACTGGCTGCTCCCTGCAGTACTATCCCATCCCCAACCATACTCCACTGCAAAGCCCTGACCATACAAACTCCAGCAGTGGGGCACCTGCAGGACTCTCAGGAAGTTATCAAGGTGGCACTCCCTCCATTCCATATGGGTAGAGGTGAGGAGCAGAGTTCAACCTGCAGGGAGGATGCCTAAGCCCTGGGGTTTTTAAAAGCTTCCTCTTTTAATATTCTTCAGCTTCTTTTCTAAAACTCCCTACCCCTCATTCTTTGTTTTGAAACATTGACTTCAAACTCAAACTTGAATTTCATCTTTTTGCTATACAAGGCCAGATCTTCAGCTGGGGGGTGTAGCTTCATTCGTTTCACTGGAGCGATCCCTATTTAATGCAGCTGAGAGTCTTGATCACAGAATCTGCTCAGGTTTCTGCACATTGCAACAGTTTGTAAAGAAATCCATCCAAAATATGTTATTAAACCTCTTCAAGCCCCATTCATTAGTGGCACCAGTTTGAGGTTTATGTTTTCTTGGTATTGTACAGTGTATTAACTAAGAAACCAAGTTAAAAATTTTTTCTCCATGTTTTCTAGTTGGCCGGCTTAACTAAAACATTCTCCAAGAAAACTAATTCTATAGAGTAGACATCACCAGTTCCAAATCACCTAGCTGTGTGATTCTTGAAGATTTTATTTAAGACAAATTGGAATCTTATGAACTATCAAAGCTCCCTGCCAGAAACAAATGTCTGTGTGACGTATATCTAGAAATTCTCCTTTTAAAGCCATTTTTAGAAAGTCAAGTTCCAGTCCTTAAGTTCCTGGGAGAAACCTTGCTAAAATTGCTTCTCATTGTCCAGTTACTTAAAATACCCTAACCAGAAACAACTCAACTATATTAATGAAGAAAGAAAAAGAAAAAACAGGTGAGTCATATGCAACAAAATCTTTGATGAAAATATGGTTGGTGGGTTTTTTTGGTGTTTCCATTTTTATTAGCCAAGAGGAAAGAAAAAGGGGGATAGCACTTACTCATATGCTTAAATATATCCTTAATCAGGAAAGCACATAAGCTTAAATTTAAGCATGTGCATAAATCTCCTTGAAGTCAATGGGACTTAAGCATGTGCTTAACTTTGAGCACATGCTTAAGTGCTTTGCTGAATAGAGATGCTTTCCTGAATTAGGGTCTTGGAGGGCCAGATTCAACAGTATATTCTGCCATGTTTGCACCACTCTGTTGATGTGAAGCTGTTGTAATCCAAGGCAGGTTTTTGGCTGTGCAGCTTTGCCTCGCTGGAATGTGCTGGTGATTCTGGCCCAGAAAAGGTACAAAGAACAAATATTTTCAATGTACATTAAACCTCCTAAAGATAACCCAACAACCCACTATGAAATGGCCAGACTAAATGAAGGAGAAAAAGTATTAAAAAAGAAGCTTTTTTTAAAGAAAAACATCATATTGAGTAATTTGCTAGCATTTCCGTGAGTGTGGTAGAAATATTTTATGTATTGAAACAAATACCAGGGCTTGGCATGTCTTATTAGATTTGACTTCACATGGAGCTTTCTCTCCTAATGCCAGGAAAAAGTGTATTTTTAATTCAGCAAATAAATATACTGATAGCCTCAAGGAAATTTTGCAGCAGTTGTCAGAACTGTTTGACTCAATTTGTTCTAAGACAGAAACATGAGTTATGCTTTCTTGTTGCTACCTGTGAGTTCCTCACAGTCAATGCCCGTCTAAGAAGGCTGTGGTGCCAGTCTGGCGGCATTACAGCAGCCGCCGCCTCATTTGCTGGCTGCTAATCGCATGTGGGTGAAGAAAAATAGTGATAGTTTGGCCGACTTAAATATAACACCTTCCAGAATATCAGTCAGGCAGCATTAGTCTCATCCAACAAAAATGGGCTCTCCTTTAGTGTTAGCCATTAAGAAACCACACGCCGTGGTTCAAAATGTAAAAAGGAGATTTTCAAAGAGTTTACCAATCCAAGATGTGAATGGGAGCTGCATGCTTGGAGTGATGACCTCAGAAGGTTCTGAGAAGGTTCTTAGAGTTTGTACTTTTTTGTCCCGTTGACACTTTGGGATTTTGCGTGGGAGTGCATGACTGGATGGAATAGTAACAGCTGAACAAACGTATTTGAAAGATGCAAAGTCAAAGCCTGGGCTTCCTGGTAAGCTGCCAGAGAGGAGGATCACACCTTAAGAATAGCTTTGGGGTGACATTAAAAAAGAGAACAGTGAGCATTCAGACCTTGTATACACTGGAAGAATTAGAACACGTTAGAGCAACTTCACGCAATGAGGCTGTTGCACTAGTGGTAGCAACACTGTAAGTGCCAATGTAGACAGAGCCAGATCTGTCGCTTCAAGGAGGTTTTTGGAGGCACTGTCTCTCCAGCTCTCACCTACTTCTTCCCCTATCAGATTGCAGAACTGGCATTAACTCAGCTGCAGAACTGCGGTGAACCAGCCACAGAGTGTACCGTGCCCAGTCAGATAGGAGAGAGGACAGTAACATAATTAGTGAACACAAAGGGTTCTCAGTTACACTAAGCCCACACTGCTTCTGGTAGTGCAAGGGGGCTTTAATGTAAATGAGAATCAGATCCAGAGTGTGCAGACATATTGGTGCAGGAGGACTTTGTATAAGTTGAGTTTCTACTGTAACAATGTCAAATACTGTATTGCAGTGAAGGCAATTTATTTGTGTGGATCTCACCTGAGAAGCAGAGAAAGAATTGAGGGAGAGTGTGAAGATAAACAGCATGTGCAATAGTTTAGCTGAGGAGAAACTAAGCCAGAAACTAAGGTACAGAGGCACAGGATGCGAATCTTAAAAAAAAATAAAATAAAATAAAAAATGGAACATTGTCCTGTGGAAAGTCATGGAACAGAGGTTAGAGTGGAATAATCTTGTAATAATGAACTGTTGAATGATGTGTGTCCTGGAATGCTTTGTGAATCCAAGAGTGGACAGTTAGCAGAGTATATTTTGTCAATTGTCAGTTTATTACTATCTCAGACTTTGTAAAGAGAAAAAGTGTCTTGGTGATGGAAACATTTCCTGCTCAAACTGTATTATCCAGATTCCTTCAATATAATAAAAAACAGTTATGCTGGGGATTTAGGTGAAATTCATTCAACAAGAAAATAATTTAACATCCGAATTTGTCATCCATGGATAGCAAACAGAATGTATTTCTTTAAAAAGGAAAAAATAAGTACTGGGAGTTGATTATAGACAGTAAAAATCAGATTAAAACTCAGTAATTACAGATTAATTTGCTGCATATCAGGTTAGGAATATATTCTTTTTAACATAGTTACAGTATATTATGCAAAGCAAAAATCTGCATCTTTTCCTTTCATACAGCCAGCTTTGCAGGGGGTTTAAATTCTTTAATAAAACTTGTGGGAAAGAAACAAAGATTTACAGCAATGTTACTCCATACACAGAAGGAAAAATAGATTTGTTATGATGCAGCTTTGCTCCCCACTGAAATCCTGGAAATCTTAGAACTGTTTTGTTGCATATAGTTCAAAGGTGTATTCCTGTGCCGATATGCAGGCTTTTAAATATGTAATCCCTTGTACATGAAAATTAGTCTAGACCTCCTTAAGCATTGTATCACATTTTGCTTTGGAGAAACTGGGCAGGGGAAGGGGAAGAGAGTAGCTGAGAAGACAAAGTCCATTAAAAAAAATAAAAAGTGTGAATGATCAAGCAGAGAGGAGGCAGAGTGCAAAACAAAACCTGAGACTGTGAAAAAAGTGGTAAAGAGGAAGTGAAGGGGAAATAGAGTTTAATTAAAAATTACTAGTCCATATAATGTATATATGCTTCCGTTTGTGCCAGACTAGCTTTTGGGGGGATTCTTCTATTCTTGACTTCCTTTAGGTAGAAAAACCTGTTTTCTTTTTAAATGGAATCACCATTGGACAAAAAGAATCACCATTGGACAACAGGAAGAACAGGTTCTAACACTCAGATTAGTTCTAGAAACCTCCAAATAGTTGTGAGGTTCTCATAATGCTGCACTCCACAAGGCTTATCTGAACTGCTGAGAAAACTTGTCTTCATGAGATCACCAGTTCAGTTTTGCAGAACAAAGAAAAGCACCAGAATATTTGGGTGCTCATCCACATAGAACAACCAAACCTTTTCTGATTTGCTCATCACCTTTTAAAATAGAGGAAACTTGTAACAAATATACATTGAGACAGAATGTATCAATGGTACATGGTCAAGATTTTTTACTGAGTCCCCTTTGCTCTTAGTGAAGATAGTTCAGGCAGCGCAAAGGGAGCCACAGCTGGCTTCAAATTCCCACTGGGGATTCCCCTGCTATGAGGACAATCCTTGTTAGCAGCAAAACCAGCTTCTATGGCATCCAATGCACAGCTACCTGGAGTCAGGGTCATGTCAAGGGCAGAGAGAGGTGAAAGAGGAGTGATCAGAGTGTGCTACACCCAGTAGTCCCCAGCTGTCTCGTGGTCCCTTGGGGACCATTGCCAGAGAATGCATATTACAGCAGCCTCTAGGCTACTCTTATTTGCACCAAGATCTGGACAGAGAATTAGGGACCCATGACCATCTTCCTGCCAGCCCCTCTTACGTGTGTCCTGCTTCCCAATTGTATTTTAACAAGGGAGTGTTTTCTTTGCTTCCCAGCCTTCCCTTCTGTATGCATCAGCACTGATGTTATGATACTTTGCTAGTGATGTCACAGACTATTGCCTTGAAGATGATTATGATGTCAAAAATTCCATATTATGGACTCAATTATGGCCACCTTTTATCGGTGTCTGGGAGGAAAGGGAAGGAGACAAGACAGCTCCTTTCCCATTAGCACAACTATGTAGAAGGCATCCATAATTTGTTTGTTTGTGTTTCCAGAGCACTAAGCAAGGAGTTAGCCAGTACTGCAGATACTAGTAAATGGATCAGCAGGGGCATTTTGGGAAAGATGGGGGTGTGGTCACTGTACCACTGCCCCCTGCAGCTGCAGAGGAGCACAGGCTATGCTTGTAGAACAAGAGCAGCAGCACCTTCTCTGCATAGGTGTAATGCCTACAGGGCCCTGTGGCCATGCTGTGCTCCCCCTTCCCACACCCACCTAGGCTGTGGTTCATAGAGCTGTAAGTGTACTCTGTGATCTCACTGCAGGATCATCTGCTTCTGGTTGGCATATGCTGGGATTAATCCCTTTATAAATTGCATTCATGTAATAGCAGTAATTAGCAAACATGGAAATAAACATATGAAAACACATGGGAGGTTTAAATTAGTTTTGTCTGATCTGGTTGTACTTTCATTTTACATTTTCCTGAGAAACTTCAAGTCCCCCCTTAAATACAACCCTTCCTCTCTCTTTCCTCTGGCTTGACCTTTTCTACACTATCGTGTTAAGTCGACATAAGTTATGCTACCCCAGCTACGTTTATAACATTTATAACGTAGCTGGAGTCAATGTAGTTTAGGTTGACTTACTGTGGTGTCTTCACTGTGCTGCATCGATGGGAAATGCTCTCCCACTGACTTACCTTAATCTTCTTGTTTTGGTGGAGTACCGGAGTCGATTGGAGAGTGCTCTGCGGTCAATTTAGTGGGTCATCACTAGATCTGCTAAATCGATCCCCACTGCATCGATTGCAGGTGCATCGATCTGCTGTAAGTGTAGACATGGCCCTAGAAACAAATTTAAAGCACATCAACTTGAAATAGTCACATGCCATTAAGCATTGAATCCTCTAGGCAAACTACTTCTACTTGCACTCACACTAAGGACATTTGGATTCATACACACACTAGCTTTATGCCATAAGTCAACAGACATTAGTTATCACTAGGTCTGTCCTCTCTAAAGCATCCAACTCTTAGATAGCAAAAGAATTGTATTACCTCTGACATTTCTCTGTTAACCTGTTTTCTCTCTCTTTTTGCATTTCAATTTAACTCTAATGTCCTGTTATCTAAATACTGCATTCCAGATACTTACAAATTTTATTATTGACAGTTAGTATATTCCCAGACAATAAAACTGCATTAAAACGGACTGAGTGTATGTATTAGTAACTTAATGGTGAAAAACTTTATAGGGGCATTGTAATTATCCCAATTATCCCCAAGCATTACAAACCCAGGAAACTAATGAACTGTTAATACGCATCAGCTGGGTCCACACAGACAGTCCATGGGAAGTTAGCATGGGATAGATTGCTGCACACTAAATGTTCATGTAGACCAGCGGTAGGCGACTCACACTGCCTGGGTCCTGGCCACCAGTCCGGGGGGCTCTGCATTTTAATTTCATTTTAAATGAAGCATCTTAAACATTTTAAAAAACTTATTTACTTTACATACAACAATAGTTTAGTAATATATTATAGACTTATAGAAAGAGACCTTCTAAAAACGTTAAAATGTATTACTGGCATGCGAAACCTTAAATTAGAGTGAATAAATGAAGACTCGGCACACCACTTCTGAAAGGTTGCCATCCCCTGATGTAGACAAATCCTCAGCTTCTCTAGAAGCCTCATTTAAAGTCTAAATAAGTTATGTCAACTGGTTTTCCTTTATTCACTACTTTAGTGATGCATTCAAAGAATTCTACGAGATTGGTGAAACAATTTTCCTTTGAATAATCCATGCTCGTTAGACTATCAAATCATGTTCTTCTAAATGTGTTCTTATTCTGTTCTTAAACGATCATTTCAACCAATTTGCCAGACACAGATGTATGACTTACTGCTCTACAATTTCTCAGATCACCATCTTTTGCTGCTACACTACTTCCTCTGACACTTCAACCTCTGAGTAATTCATCTTTATTACCAGAGGAAAGCAGGTGCATAGTAGGTAGTTCCCCAACACCCTTAACGATGAAAACTGACACAGAGAAATCATTTAGTTTTTCAGTAATGTCCTTATCACCCTTAATTGCTCCCTTTAAATCCTGGAGATCCAGCAGACCCACTAGGTCTTTCTCAGGTTTCCTATTTTTGATATACTTAGAGAATCTTTTGTAGTTTATTTTTACAGCTTTAGCTATTTGCTTATTGAAATACATTTTGACCCTTCTCATTTCCCCTTTACTTACTGCCTGCTCTAATTTATACTCCTGTTTATTGGCTTGCTTAGGTCAGATTTCCAATTCTGAAGGTTCTCTGGCTCAGCTATCCTCTCAGACCTTGCCATTTAGCCATATTGGTTTAACTTCTTGCCTTCCTGGCTCCCTTATTGTTCACTGGTACACATGTCTTCTGAGACTCTATTAATAAGTAAAAAGAAAAGGAGTACTTGTGGCACCTTAGAGACTAACAAATTTATTTGAGCGTAAGCTTTCGTGAGCTACAGCTCACTTCATCGGATGCTGCATCCGATGAAGTGAGCTGTAACTCACGAAAGCTTATGCTCAAATAAATTTGTTAGTCTCTAAGGTGCCACAAGTACTCCTTTTCTTTTTGCGAATACAGACTAACGCGGCTGCTACTCTGAAACCTATTATTAAGTAACATTCATGCCCTGTAAGGATTTTACTTGCTTTACTTTTAAAATTAGGGCCTTTTTGATTAACCTTATTTCATGAAGTCTCCCTTTGTAAAATTTCATCTTACTGTGTCTGTTTTTGATAGCTTAGCTGCCCCTTCGATGTTGAAACAAATTATATTGTGGTCATTATTGCTCAATGGCTCAGCTAATGTCACTTCTTTAATGAGCTCCTGTTTATTACTTAATAGTAAGTCAAGAATAGCCTCTTTCTGTACTCTAGAACAAGCTGTTCCAAAAAGTAACCACTTAAAATGTCAAGAAATTATTTGTCTAACTTTGTCTCATGCTATTTCACTAGTTTATAGTTGGGTAGTTGTAGTCCTCCATTATTATTAGTTCATTCGATTTTGTTGCCTCTTTGATTTCTCTCAATATTATGCGCTCAATTTCCATTCCTTGATCCAGAGTCCAGCAGTATAGCCCTATTAATATTTACATTCTGATAATGTAGGGCCTTTCCCATAAAAATTTTTATCTTGCTAGATTCTATAGCATCCTTTAAATACAGCACAACTCCCCCACTTTTCAGCTTAGTCTGTCTTTCCTGTATAGTTTGTAACCAAGGATTCAAGAAGACCATTTTTTTCTCATTCCACCATATTTCTATAATAGCAATTATATTAAGGCCCTCCTCCATCACAAGGTCATCTAGTTAACCTATTTTTGCTTATAAGCTTCTTGCACATAGACATTTATAAATAAAAACAGGCATCTAGTAAAAAATTAATTCCTTAATCTGACATGTTGCTGATTTTACAGAATTTAATTTCTTCTTATCCTGTCCTTGCTCGAGTTCAGTTGTACTTTGCTTCCAACCTTTTACTGTGTAAACAAATACTGTTTTATTACTGTCTTTAACAGATGTGTTTCTCTGATGTGTGTGCTCCCTCAATAGCTTCAGCCAGCATTCCCCCTGCTCTTAGTTTAAATATTCCTTCCGAATCTTATTTACTTTACATGACAGCAATCTGGTTCCATTTTGGTGGAGTCTATCCCTTCTGTGTAGGATCCCTCTTCCGCAAAGTGTGGAGTCTACCCCTTCTGTATAGGATCCCTCTTCCCCAAAGTGTGGGCCTAATAGACCTAAACTCCTCTTCTTTGCCCCACCTTCTCAAACACACTTGTAAGTTTCCACTGCCTAACTGAATCTGTCTAGGGTTGCCAGGTGTCCATTTTTTTACCAGAATGCCTAGTCGAAAAGGGACCCTGGCGGCTCCAGTCAGCACCTCTGAGGGTGGGGCAGTTAAAAGTCCAGTTGGCGCAGGCATGCTCCCTACCTGGCTCTGTGTGACCCCCGGGAAGCTACCGGCATCTCCCTCTGACTCCTAGGTGGAGGGATGGCCATGGGGGCTCTGTGTACTGCTCCTACCCCCAATGCCAGCTCAGCTGCTCCCATTGGCCAGGAACCATGGCCACTGGGAGCTGAGGGGGTGGTACCTGTAGGTACAGGCAGTGCACAGAGCCACGTGGTTATGCCCCGACTTAGGAGCTGCCGGCAGCTTCCCGGGAGCCATCTTAGGTAAGCGCCTTCTGGAGTCTGCACCCTGAAACCCCTCTCACACCCCAACCCCCCACCCCAGCCCCGAGCCCCCTCCTGCACCCCAAACCCCCGCTCCACCCCAGAGCCCGCCCCCCCCAGAGAGAGCCCTTACCACCCTCCTGCACCCCAACCCCCTTTCCCCCCGCACCCCAACCCCCTGGCCCAACCTGGATCCCCCTCCTGCACCCCAAACCCCTCATCTCCGGCCTCAACCCAACCCGCAACCCCAGCTGGAGCCTTCACCCCCTGTCGTACACCCAAACCCTGCCCCAGCCTGGTGAAAATGAGCAAGTGAGTGAGGGTGAGGGAGAGCGAGTGAGGAAGGGAGAGGAGATGGAGTGAGCAGGGGGGGTGGCCTCAGAGAAGGGGTGGGAAAGGGGGCGGGGCAAGCATGTTCGGTTTTCTGCACATACAAAGTTGGCAACCGTAGGCCTGCCCCTGGAACCAGAAACATTTCAGAGAAAACTACTATGAAGGCCCTGGGCCTAAGCTTTCTACTTAGCAGAGTGAATATATATTCCAGGACCCCTCTCATATGTCTCCCTACATATGAGGGAGAGGGCAGGCTATTTCTGGTAAACTTAATTATCTTGGATTTATGTTTTGATTCCTGGCACTGTTGGTAAGGTTAGGAATTCTCTGGTGGCTGGAAAGTTGCAACTCTCTACTTTATAGACATAGTTGAGCTGTTTGATTTAGAAAGGCTTTTGTGTGAGGAATCTGGCAATATTCCTGTCGCCAATGGTGGTAGAGGAGATCTCTGCACACAGCTTGCCTTTAAAAGAGAAAAAATAATATTGGGGAGCTGAGAATATCCTATAGTAAAGGGAAACCCTTGCTTGATTCCACTAGGTGGCAGAAAATACATTCCTTAGCATTTTGGTGTTGAAGATATTTGAAGCCCGGCTTCATGTTGGTGCTGTTCAGTAACATCCTGTTCATTGGAGCCTTCCTTATTCATAGGCCTTCATCAACTGTTTGGCCATTAATGACTCCAAGACAGATTTACATCTTATGGGGCTGTTGTACACCAAAATTCTGATTGACAATCTGAGACCACATACCTTGTTTGCTATACACCACAAGCATGAAGTTGCATGCTAAGATTAGCCACTAAGCTATCCTGTTCCCTTCTGCCATGGATAATATAGTCCATGACTTGTTTATCTAGTAGCTAATAAGAAGTTTAGAAGTTTTCAAAGCAGTCACTTATCATATACTGTAACAGGCAGATATAATGAGCACCACATAAAACCTTTAGTTATAACTTGGGTATCCAGGTGATTGACAAGATCGAGACAATTTACACGAATCAACAGATTTTACCTTTAAGGCTCAGACAACTTAGTACCTGTGCATGGGCTCCCCTGCTTGGTAATCAGTTCCGATCTAATTCAGTGTGAAGTCTGATGTCCACCTAAGAAGTGGGTATCCACATTCCCACTGTGAAACCAAATGCCAGCAATACTTACAGGTTGCTCCATACTCTAACCTAACCTCTACTAAAATTAGTCAAAAAGGGTGTTTCTTTCATAACTCTACATGAAATATTTCAGTGAGGTATAAAGTTAGTATTCCCCTCCCCTGACATTCCCCTCCACTGACATTCTGAATGATATGCCCCTAAAGCTTGTAGGAAAAGTTAGCAGGGAATAACAACAATGTAAAAGCACAAATACTCTGGCTACAGTTCAATATGCATTAGTCAACATGGTACATAACATAGTTGGAATCAATCCAAATGTAATCAAGCAAGTTTCAGACTGCCTTTTCTATCACATCACATAGGAGCATTTCACTTACATGGGATTAATGTCCTAACCTCTTAGCTAATTAGTGTGAAACACAATCATGTTTATGTAATAAGATTAGGCAATAGAAGGTAAACTCAATACAAATTTCTAATCAATTTTCCACCAGCTAGAACATATAATGGGGGCTGGTAGACTTATAACTTAGTATCTGTTTGTGCACATTATGGAAGTCATCATTATTTTTCACAAAACTGATTAGTCTCAAGAAAAATATGATGTGGTTTACATTGCTGTGCTGCTACCCACACAGGGATCTGACGACTAAGTGGATAATAAAGCTTGAACAGTTGAAGGACATTCTTGAATAAGATTTAGTGAGATTCTGTGATGGGAAAGGTCTGTCTGATTACCCAACATACAGGACTGAGAATTAGTTGAGTGGACTTCAGATGAAGACAATAATTCCTCCAATGGGTCTGATCGATTAGCCCACTGAAATCAATGGAAAGACACCCGTTGGCTTCAACTGGCTTTGGTTCACACCCTGTATTGCCAACAGGAAATTTTGCCAAGTGATTCACTATAAATCATTCTTGTAAATGGTCTAATTTTCTCCATCTGTCCCACTGGACCTTCATTTTTGATCTCATAAGATTTCCGTAAGATTTTCCAATCATACAGTATCTTTCCTCCTAGAAACTGAAGTTGTAGGTTATTATTAAGAAAATCATTATTTCTTGAAAGGAAAAAGATGCACAGAATCTGAAACATTATTTTTTTCCGGTCACAATTATTTAAAAAAACCTTTGTGGTCTATTGTCCATTTTTAGTCAGAAAGTACACAGCCTACAAAATAAAATTGTCCTGTGGAGCTCAACCTGTTCTGTCAGCAAGGACACTGATGACTCCAAGATGCATCTCCTCTCACCTATATAATTTGTTTTAAATGTAATCTCTTTCAAAATTTCTTTAAACAATGACTACTTAGTAGTACCGTCCTATGTAAGAACTATGTAAGAGCTGTATTTTTTTACTAGCTCACATAGACCCCAGTTCAGCACAGCACTTAAGCACTTAACACATGCTTAAGTGCTGTTCTTAATAGGCTTGCTTTCCTGAATCAGGGCCATAATATAACTTTAGTATCCTCGTACTAGGGAGATTCATTTTCCAAACAATGCATGAGAGACATGAAGCTAACTCCTCTACACATTACTTTGAAAATTCCCCTTGGAAGCTGTGGCAGCAAAGGCTGCATAGCATTAGTCTTTACAATTCAACTGAATCAGGCAGGAAGTTAGCATTGCTTGGTGGGTAGTCATTGTGGCTACATACTAGTCCTTTAAAAAAGGATTATATTTTCCACAATATATTATTATATAAAAATTGTCTCACCAGAAAACCTACCAGTTTGCCCTGTGGTAAAGATTTGTCAAGAGCCTTCATATAACAAGGTAATTTTCAACAACAAGAAAGTCATTTTGTCAGTTGAACACACTGTATAATTAAAGGATTAACATTTTCTTGAAATGGAATTAAGAAAGAGACAAGTTTTGTGTTAACTCTTTCATGAGTAAATCATGTGTCATGAATTTTTAGGTGTAAAAATCAAAATGTGAAGTGTACATGTCAGTTATAGTTGTGCAAAATATTCTCTTGAAAATATTTTTGATGGAACTTGCAAAATTTTCTGTCAAAATTTTGAGAGCGACTGCTAACGGAACCATAGTCTCGGAGATAGGACATAAGAATAGAACAGAACAATTTGTGACTCCCAGACCCAGTACTCACTCAATTTACTAGACCAGGGTGTGCCCACTAGATGCACCCATCCACTCCTGCAGGTTGAAAACTTGGAAGTGTGAATTCTGAGGAAATGTAACTTTTCAGTGTTTCATATGCTTCAAGGAGAAAAACCTTCATTTTATACATTCATAATCTGATATTAATGAATCTATGTACAAGTCACAGGCTGACTTAATATATGAAGGCTATTTATACTAGTCATTACTTATGTCCACAGAGGGCCTTTAAGCTCTACAAAACCTATATATGTACTTGCCCTTCCTTACTTTTAGGATGCTATAAATATCATGACTAATCTCAACTCTACTTTCAAAGAAAGTCTCTTGTCCTTTTTGTTCCAGAACAAGCATTGAGAATGCAAATTTATTTTTAGGAGTTAAAGTTTCTTAGTGATTAAAAAAACCCGCAAAACTGGTTTATCAGCTTGTTTCTCCCCTCTACCCCATCAAACAGCTGACCATGGCTAGTCTTTGGCATGGGCACCAGGTTTGTATAATTTTTAGTGGTGCCCAGAACCGATCCAAGCAGAGCCATCCCGTCCATAGGGTGGACCAGGGCAACCACCCCAGGCCCTGCACTTTGGGGAGCCCCATGCTTCAGAGGGATGCGGGGTCCAGGGCGACCGAGGGGTTGGCGAGGGGCCTGGTGCCAGCAGCAGTGAGCAACCCGGCCCCAGCCCACCCCACTCCACCTCGCCCTGCTGGCTCCGGAGTCCCTCAGGGGAGGGGGTGGAAGCCAGAAAGAGTCGGGGTGAGGGCTTGTGGGAAGGAGTGGAATAGGGGAGGGAGGGGGCGGAGCAGGGGTGGGAAGAGGTTGGGCAGAGGCAGAGCAGGGGCTTGAGGGAAGGGGAGGAGTGGGGGCGGGACTGCTGGGCTGGGTAACTTGCTGCTGCCAGTGCCAGGCCCCCTGCTAAATCCCCAGGTTGCCCTGGACCCCTCATCCCCCTGATGTGCGAGGCCCCCCAAAGCATGGAGCCTGGGGCAGTTGTCCCGGTCTGTCCTATGGATAGGATGGCTCTGATTAAATAAAAGCCCAAACACTGGTATAGCCAGGCCCATGTTCATGAATATTGGTGGAGCACGGGCACCATGGGCCCATATAACTCCCCGCCTATCCCCAAGAAGCTCATGGCAGTGAATCCCATGTTTAGAAGAGATCCCTGAACCTGTGACTGCAGAGGAATATCTAGTGTGCTGCTATTGTTGGCAGAGCTTTTGAAAACTCCTTCCCAATTTACTGCAAGCAGTTAAACTATCTTCTCTGACCTTTGGATATTAGGAGATATTGCATAGTCCAGTTTGCTAGGCATGAAAGAACAGTTGTCCTCTGCCATCCTAGTGTGGCTCTCACACGGACTTCCACCCTTCTCTGTTCCTCTCATTCTCTGTCACTATTGACATTGCCACCATTTTCTTTACCACTCAGGTCCATGATGTGTAGCTTATCTTTGACTCCTCCTTCTGCTTTATCCTGTCCATCCAGGCGATGTTCATTTGGCACTCCAAAGTATTTTTAGATTCATCATCTTTCTCTCCACAAAGCCAGGGCTGTTGCTCAGGCCCATACCAACTCCTGTGTTGTTTACTGTAATCTTCTTACCTCCTACCGATAATACCTCCCTCAGGTTTATGCAAGATGTAGCTGCTGAGATTCAATTCCTTGCTGTCTTTCTGTCACATCACTCCATGCTTTGAATCTCTTCACTGGCCTGGTCTACACTGGGAGGGGGGGTCAATCTAAGATATGCAACTTCAGCTACATGAATAAAGTAGCTGAAGTCGACGTACTTAGATCTACTCACCATGGTGTCTTCACTGCAGTGAGTTGACTGCTACCGCTCCCCCGTCGACTCTGCCTGTGCCTCTTGCAGTGGTGGAGTACAGGAGTCAACGGGAGAGCACTTGGGGGTCAATTTATCGTGTCTAGATGATCTGGCAGGTAGTATAGACATACTCACTGTGTCCCACTATGCTGCTGTCTCAAAAGCTTTGTGCCTTCACTTTCAAGGCCCTACATAACTCTGCCCAACTACTTGTTCATTTTTGTCTCTTACTGTGTCATTTCCTGGCCTAATTTGCTCCACTAACATCTGCCTTGTTCACTTGTCCGTCAGCTTCTTACACATATTTCTCTGTACCTGCCTCCATCCTGACCCTTATGCATGGAATGCCCTTGGAACTGTTTCATTAGGCTACTACCTTTAATTCAGATCTCTTCTCAAGACCAGCCTCTGCCACAGTGACCAAAAGAAATCAATGAATCAGTTAATGATATCTTTAGGAACAGATGGGTTAGTTGGCACTTTATCTAGTTAAAAATATTTTTATTACTGTTGCAAATGTATATTAAAATTTTATAATTTGATTGCATATATCTCTCCTCCTGCCCTTTGTATGTTGCTTATCATCTTAAATTGTAAGCCCCTCACAGCAAGAACCATGTCTTTGTATGCATTTATACAGCACTTACTGCAATGGGACCCTACTACTGATTGGGTACTATAGCGTTATACAAATATTAAATACCAAAGACTATACTAATCTTTGAATACTATAGTACAATATGTAAAGCAGAGGTGAGCCTGTTTGGAGATTCTTTCTGCTGTCATCTGCTGTCGAATGGTGGGCCTTGGAGGAAAGAAACTGAGTTTCCAGTGTTTCATCCACAATTATTATTTCATCTAAAGAACACTAATTCTCTAACTTTTGCATAAGTAGCTCTGATTGTTTTAAAACTCTTAAAAAAACCCTAAAATCAAGCAGTGAAACAAACCACAAGTTTTCCAAATTAGTCATCTGAAGAACATAATCTAACCTAAGAAGTGCCATGTACAATAGATGCAAAGCTGAATTGGATAAATTATGTTAACAGTAAGTTAATAGTGCTGCACTTTGCAGAATGTTATGGTGATGGGCTGACTGCTTGCTTCTCTAAATCCAACAAAGCCTAAGGATTTAAAGGATAAACAGTAGTATTTTTCGACTATATCCAGACAGATACAGACAAGAAGAATTACCTATATGGTAATTATACTCCCTAGGTAGGTGATTAATGCAGAGTGTGATAACTATTTTTAACATGCATCAGTTCTGCTTAGCTAGAAAAAAAATATCCTTTAAAACTCAAAAACTTCTTGCTGAACAACATATTGCATCTCTCTAATTTTTGAAGTATTCACTTAGGTTCTGACCCAACTCTTAATAGGGTCAATAGCAGTCTCTTAACTCTAAAGAGAGCTCAAAATTGGCCTTAAAACAAAACAAAGCTTATTTAGAATGGTGTTATAAATTATAGATGGGTCAAACCAATTCAGGTGTGTCTAAATACTGACATGCTTAATACTCAGTGTTGGCATAACTGGCAATTTACTGCTCACACACTATCTATATGCAACTGATAAGACGGAAAGTTTGCATTATACCGCTTAGTTGTCCAAAGCAGCCTTTAAGAAGTTATGGAAGGCTCCTCTTGCCTCAGCAAGCCCTTGATCTGTCTGTGGCTTCCTGGCACTATGAATAATTATTTTGGTCAAGTCTCTGACCATGAGACAAACAACATCAGGTCTGTCTCAGCGGGTGGAAAACCAGCTTTTGGGACATAGCCAGCCCACTATTGTTCCTTGGCAGCAATTGACAGGACTATGCTCACCATGATCAAACACAAAATAAATAGCTTCTTATACCCAGTGTTTAAACACCCACACAAGAATAAAGCTGTTTGTCTGGAAATTGTAGCCAGGCTTTTGCATTTTTCACATGTCTCAGAAAGTCTACTCAACTTTGCCTCCTAAGGCAGCTGACTCCCTAATTGATCTAGTCAAATTATTAAACTAGAATAATTAAACTGAAGAATTTAACCTTTTTTCTCTTAATGAATCATCCATGATTGGGTTGGTATACAAATGTCTTTGTTATTCGTAACTGTTCAACAATTTATGTAAACTTATTTTAAACGAGCCCTTCTTGTCTCCGATAGGCCTACCCTATGTGAGAGTAGTGCACTGAAATTAATTAGACTGGATAGCTGTGACCACCACACCATGAACCCTGGAGGCAAGCAATGTAGGCAACCCAACTATTAGAGTCACGTGGACATCTAACACTCAGTGGCAACATGCAGGAATGAAACTTGCATGCAGGGGTCACAAAACCAAAAAGGAACTTAACTTCCAGGTTGGCTGGGACAAACTTAGACCCAGGTTAGGGAGCAGGGTATTTCAATAAAAGTGGTTACACTAAATAACAATAGAGAACATTATTAAGGCATAACACAATTAACAATTCTAATGATCTACAAAGCTCTGTCCTCTGCAGGCTAGAAAGCTGAGGCGGTACCTGTTACTGTCCCGTGGCTGAGGTTCCCCCTCTTGGGCCACCCTGCCTTGCTGAGCCCTAACTCAGCCCCAGAGCTACCTCTTGTTGTTAACTGGCTTCCCAGCTATGTTCTTGGCATGCTCCTTTTTCAGATTACTTTTCCTGTGCCATTTCTTCCTGCATTGCTTTCCTTACTAAGCCACAGAGAACTTGTATTAACACCTGCATTCATTTTACATAACTCTAACACAATAGCAACTAAATCCTGGTGTTGCCTGCAGCTGTGATTCCTGCTTACCAAGATGGAGGATGGGCCTTTGGTCTCTGCAGCCATACCCAGATCTTTACACCACAATAGCAGCTATTGCACACACTGTTTGGGTCTTTACTCAGGCCTCACCTTTCCCGGGCTGGATCCACAGAGCCTCCTTTTTTCCCCCTTGAAGCCTAGAGGGATGATGTGCTCTCTCAGATAAAAGTCTCCTTATACCAGGTCTTTCCTTCCTCAAGCCAGTTCCTGGAATGTCCCCTTCTTCCTCACAGTCCAGTCCTGCAAAATTGCTTATCAGTCCTTGACAAGTTCCAGAACTGTAGCAGCTCAGCCCCCTGCTAGAGGGACAACAGTAGCCCTTTCAGTGTCTATTAAAATATTTTAATCTATTATTTATTTATGAAGTGGTTACAAGGAGTATTTGCTATCCAGTATTCACTATGCACGCCTGTGATTGGTCATCTAAGTCACAAGGTATTGTTTCTGTTCCCTGATTACAAGAGCTAAGCTCCTTTAAAAAAAAAAAAAGCTTATCAAAATGGCTATTCTAATACAGAATAAAATTCCAAATAGCTGTGAAAACACTCCTGTGCAAAAACTCTTAAAATGTTTTTTTCCATGGGATATTTGCAACTGTGTTGATTTTTCTCTGTTCATTCTTGTGAATAAAAATTCACCCACTTGAACATACCTGAATGAAAGAGATTGTAATTCCCAGCAGAAGAAACTGACAGGTCATTTTGCAAAAATATCCACAAATGCTTTTTTGTTGTATTCCCCCAGCGCTTCTTTTCAAACGCTCTTGATTCTGATGTTGTTTCCTCCATTTTAATGAGATAAATCAACAAGAAGTGACCTCAATTCCATTCCCACCATGGCAAAGTTCCTCTGAAATCCTTGCACCAAAGGCTGACACCCATAAATCTGTGTACTAGGGATAGTGTCTTTAACTCCTTTCCCACCAAACATGGGACAGTGTCATACCCAACTAGCAAACCCTGAAAAACATTAAAAATATCTTCTCAAAGTATGGTTTTGTCTGAAAATGTATTCAATTTTTACTTTTCAGACGTTTAGTGTTTGTGAATCCAAGTATAAGTCTCTCTTGTGTCTGCAGTATCTTTGCTCTGCCTGTACTCTCAAGCCATATTGGTACAATTTGCACTTACAATGGGTGAGCCTCCAAAAGTTAAGATCAGTGATTCTCAAACTGGGGGTTGGGACCCCTCAGGGGGTTGCAAGGTTATTACATGGGTGGTCACGAGCTGTCAACCTCCACCCCAAGCCCTGCTTTGCCTCCAGCATTTATACTGGTGTTAAATATATTTAAAAGTGTTTTTAATTTATAAGGGGGGGGTCACACTCAGAGACTTGCTATGTGAAAGGGGTCACCAGTAAAAAAGTTTGAGAGCCACTGGTTTAGATGTTCAGTATGGATAGGTATCCGAAAGTTTGGGTGACTATCTTTATTGTCCCAAGATTCCCCCAAGCTCTTTACAATCACTACCAGGCTCCCTTCTCCTGAACAGCCCTGGCTCCCTGTTACTCTCTGTATGGTTTGCTTCTCATTTTCATTGTCAGGTCTCACTGGGAGCCAGAAGAATCGTTCTAATATGAGGTCTCCTCTTCAAGAGTTGGTCAGGTAAGCAAACTCAGATTTCATATCAGTATATCACAAACAGAGCTTCCTGTCCTTGACAGAAATTAAATGGAGAGTTTTAACTATTCATAGTTTTTATCTGGGTTATTTTCTTTTATGTAGTTGTTTTTTTGGGGAGGAGGGGGAACTTGAAACAAGAATACTATGTACAAGATTCACACAGATACCTGATATAACTGCTGACCCCTCTACATATCAAACATAGCAGATATGCTTGTGGCTTGAGTTATGGCAGATGGGGAAGACTTTTGGAGTGAAAGTCCAATGTACAGTTAGCAAATAGTGCAGTTTCAAAGAAATGTGTTTATCTTTTCATGCCTAGTTTGTGTGTGTGTTTCAGGTAATTTCTTGTGCATACCAAACAGGTCAACTTACACTTTGGAGGTAGGAGTACCACATGGGATTGGTTAACTGGTTATGGATCAGTACTTCAGTCCCAGCCCAATTCTTTCTATAACCATGTCTAATAATCATAAGAACAGCCATACTGAGTCAGACCAAAGGTCCATCTAGCTCAGTATCCTGTCCTCTAACAGTGGCCAATGTCAGGAGCCCCAGAGGGAATGAACAGAACAGGTAATCATCAAGTGATCCATCCCCTGTCACCTGAGCTTTGAACTTGATAACAGATGTAATATATGCCATCTATTAATGTGAGTGTTTTTAACACAAGGGTTTTTAACAAGACATTTACCGTAAATGGTT
Organism: Lepidochelys kempii; assembly: GCF_965140285.1. Classification (NCBI taxonomy): domain Eukaryota; kingdom Metazoa; phylum Chordata; order Testudines; family Cheloniidae; genus Lepidochelys; species Lepidochelys kempii. The sequence continues at coordinate 90,888,139 of NC_136384.1, read as the reverse complement.
GACGAATTGGTTTGGGGAACAAAATTTTCACAGTAGAGCCCCTGGGTGAAGTTCACGCAAGACCAAAAATGAATTAAAATACTATATACTGGTCATGGGAAAGATTCCGTCTCACCACAAAAGGACTTGGAGCTTGCAGAAATATGCACGGCATATCTATAAAAGGGGTGGAGTTCTTTTTGGAGGTCTTTTCTACACTGACTTCATTTTCACCAGTGTTGGTATACTGGTACAACCCCCTAGCCCTAGTGTAGATTCACTACATCAGTACAAACTGTGACTTCTGCCAATGTAGCTTACCCTGCTTTTGTTGGTGCAGTGTTTCTACTCTAGGAGGTTGTGCTGGCATAGCTACATCAGTGTAACGGCACTAGTACAAAAATCCATGCGTAAATAAGGTCTTAGACAAATTATGGAATGCAGTTTGGGGGGCTGGGAATCAGGGATACTTGAAAACTTATTCAGAATATTGTTCAGTAAAAATGTTCATCCAAAATGTAGATGAAGGTGAACTTTGAACCATATCTGAGGTTGTTAGTCATCACATCTGCATGGCAGTGATGTTACTTGTGAACAGCTTTTGACATTCTTACGTTACTGAGGTGGAAAATGCATTTTAAACACCAATTTTTGACTGGGATGTACTGGGGCAAAGCTGTGGGTTTATAATTGCACCAGGGAGTTGCACTTTTATCCATATTGGGCCATGAACTCTGTTTCCAGAAACAGACTAAACAGACTGTAATTGTAAAACCACTTCAGGCTAAAATAGATTTAATGTGGTTGAGCTGGCCACTATTGATGGGGCCAAACCATTGTTCCACACTGACTGGCTAAACCACATTGAACCACTATAAGATGAAGTGTTTTTCAACAGTGTTTAAAGTCTTTTCAGTCTAAAAACAATTTTAAGACAAGTGTAGATGTGGTCTCAGAAACTATAAACTCAGTGTTAGGACTGGTCAAAAAATTTTCATTGCAACTCTTTTGCCATGGAGAATTTTTTGATTAAACACAATTGTTGATGAAAAGTGTTTACTTTCTGCAGAAAATTTTTACTTTTCATCAAAAAAATGAACACCGGTGGAGTACCGGAGTTGATGGGAGAGTGATCAGTGGTTGATTTAGTGGGTCTTCAGTAGATCTACTAAATTGACCTCCAGGGCATCAATCACCGCAGCGTCGATCCCTGGTAAGTGTAGACATGTCCTTAGGCTTCTGTAAGTGGAGTGTATAGGAATTGGGTAATATCCCTTTAAATAGTTTGGAAGCCCTCCAGTGGACCTCCCTGTATTCTGTTGCAGAAACCTGTAGAGCCTAACATAGCAAACATATATATGGGACTAATCCTTGTATATTACAAGCTAGAAAACACAGTAATTGGGAACTCAACTGTGGTTTACTCATATTCTTAATATTGTGTAGAGAGCAAAGACACAACAGTGAGGCATTTGACTTACACCCATATAGTTTTTGGATAAAAAATTAGCCGTACACAAAAATCAATGAAGCCTCTATTAAGAATGGATTAAAAGCTGTTTAACAGATAAAACTCAAAAATAATTTTAAATGGAAAATGAACACCCTATGGAGGGTGCTTATAATGGGTACTTGTAGGGATCTGCTCTCTGCCGAATGCTATTCAACATCTTTATCAATGAACTAGAGAAAAATGTAAAATCATTGTTGGTAAAAATTTGCAGATGATGCAAAATTGGTAAAATAGTAAATGATGGGGACAGGTCAGTTATATGGGATCAGTGTGGATTGCTTGGTAAGGTGGGTTTATTTGAACAATATGCATGTTAACTCAGCCAAATGTAAGGTCACACATATAAGAACAAAGAATTTGCAGACTTTTTCCTGGGAAGCAGTGACTCTGAAAAGTACTTGAGGGTCATGGCAGATAACCAATGCAACATGAGTTCACAGGGGAATGAATGCGTTTGTTAAGTTAGTGAATGTGATCCTTGGGTGCACAAGTAAGTGAATATCAAGTAGGAATAGGAATGTGGTATTACCTCTGTATACCACATTAGTAAGACAAGTACTAGAATATAGTTCTGGTGTCCACGCTTCAAAAAGGATGTTGAAAAATTGGAAAGGGTTCAGAAAAAAAATATAAGAATGATTCAAGGTCTTGAAAACATGCTTTATATGGAGAGATTTAAGAATAGAAGTCTCCATCTATAAGAAGCTTAATCTATAGGATTGATTTTAAGAAGCTCAGTCTATTTAGTTTATCCAAGAGAAGGTTTAGAGATAATTTAATCCTAAGTCTATAAGTATTTGCATGGTATTTGCAAGTCTATAGTCTATAAGTATTTGCATGGTGAAAGAGATTTCTGATAGTAGAGGGCTCTTTAATAGAGCAGAAAAAAAGTCATAATGAGATCAAATGTCTAAAAGATGAAGCTAGACAAATTCAGACTATAAATAAGGCATACATTTTTAACAAGGAAAGTAATTAATCTTTGCAAAAATGTATCAAGGGATGTGGTGGATTCTCCATGAGAACATAAGAACTGCCATACTGGATCAGATTAATAGTTCATCTACCCCAGTATTTTGTTTTCCAACAGTGGCCAATGCCAGATGCATCAGAGGGAATGAGCAGAACAGGCAATTATAGAGTGCCTGTTGCCCACTCCCAACTTCTGGTGATCAGAGGCTAGAGACACCCATGGCATGGGGTTGCATCCCTGCCCATCCTGGCTAATAGCCATTGATGGACCTATCCTCCATGAGCTTATTTAGTTCTTTTTTGAACCCCGTTATAGTTTTGGCCTTCACAACATGCCCTGGCAATGAATTCCACAGGCTGACTGTGCATTGTGTAAAGGAATACTTCCTTTTATTTGGTTTAAACCTGCTGCCTATTAATTTCATTGGCTGACCCTTAGTTCTTCTTGTCTTATGTGAAGGAGAAAATAACTCTTTCTTATTCACTTTCTCCACAGCTTTATAGACCTCTATCATATCCCCTCTTAGTCATCTCTTTTCCAAACCGAAAAGTCCAAGTCTTTTTAATCTCTCCTCAGACGAAGCTATTCCAAATCCTTAATCATTTTTGTTGCCTTTCTCTGTACCTTTTCCAATTGTAATATATCTTTTTTGAGTTGGGGAGACCAGAACTGCATCATTCAAAGTCTTTAATTCAAGACTGCATATTCTTTCTAAAAGATTTGCTCTAGCTCAGGAAGAAGTTATAGGCTTCTTGCAGAAAGTTTTGGGTGAGGTCCTATGGCCTATGTTATACAGAAGATCAGACTAGATGTTCATAATGGTCCCTTTAGCCTTAAAAATCTATGAATTTTTGTGCTTCTGGCCTACTTTGCCAGCCTAATGAATGTGGTAGGAAGATAACTAAAGGCATCTGTGGTGTGTGAGGCTTATCAGATTTTCTAGGTAAAATTATTCCAGAATTCAGTATATGTTGTACAGGCAACATGTTATGGAATTTAAAAAGTCAGCTGCTGAATATTTTCAGACCAAGACCGGCTGAAACTCATTAGAAGCAAGATATGACTTTAACATCAGTTATGATGACTACCCTAACCTCATGTTTCTAACTACTCAGCATGTATGTGACAAGTCTGCTGTTCTGCTGTTTCCCTCAGCTTGAATTGGGCTTCAGATACTTCAGGTATGATCTATGACCTTTCACATCCTGAATGCACAGGAGTCAACCAAACAGCTCTCACATATTTGAATTTGAGACATCTTAATGTAACTCATGACTAATTCTGAAATATTTTGCATATTTGGCATATGCAAAACAGTCACAGAGAATGTTTTCAAAGTATGGATAAGAAGGTATCCCAAAAAGTTATGTCTATAAATTGAAATGATAATGTTATTTCCTTGTGAATTCTGGGCCGTAATTTTATGGCCAATACACAAGCTGCCCATAGATCTCTGCATCTTCCTGCAATTTTGTTCTGTCTGTAGGGGCTAGGCAGGTGTCCTGCAGCGATTATTTATATCTTATCACTAACAAAAACCCAAAACTAATAATGACTCAAAAACAGCTAATTGTACAAATAGCTAGTCTTAGGTAGCCATAGGTTGCAATCACTGTGACCCTTGTCTTGCCTTCCCCATTTTTTGTAACACCCTATCACAGGGCAGAGGTATAAAACCTTTGGATGACCTGCTAAAGACCCGGCTTCCTCCTGCTTCCCTGTAGGGTGGCTGGGTACACGGGCCAAGACCCAGCTGCAGGCCTTAACAAGGGCAGGCTCAGTGTAATCTGCTGAGCCAAGTGGATCCAGCTGTGTTGATGACTGGGAAGAAATATAAACCCAGGGAAGAGCTCAGTGGGGAAAGTCTAGCTAGGCAGGAGGATAGGATTGTTGTGGCTCTGTCTCTGCTGGCTGACACAAGCCTCAAAGGCCAGAGGACCCAGTGAAGGGTTGGAGCGGTGACCGGCGTTGGGGGAAGTGGGACTGTACAGCCACTGTAAATAAAAGAACATGGGTGAAGCACCTGCAAGAGGCGTCTGAGACCCTTTCTTTTGCCAGCCCAAGCACAGGACACAGGGACAAGGGGAAGGAAACTTGTGCCACCCTGTGACACACCCACTTGTTGCTACTCTTAAATTTTGAGTTTACTACATGTCTGCAGAGGATCTAAAGCAATGAATTGTTGGTTTTTGTTGTTATGGCAGGCATCAGCAAGTGGTACTATTGCACATACTATTCCACCTTTTTCGTAACATGCAAGCAAATACTCTGTCTTGAGAAGACATGCTAGGCTAGAATTTGGGCTGTGTAAATTTCTGTGTAGAGGCAACTTCTAGAGAGAGGGATCTCTGTGAGCTGACTTGATATCTAATTGGACTCAATTCTTGAAGCAGAGTTGCTCCCTGAGCATTGGTGTGGAATTGATACTCCTGAAAGAGGGTTTGCCTAGATGCTGTCTTCCCATCTCTGTTCCAGGACTGGTGAATACTTCTAATAAATCAAGTTACACTAAGCCAAACTGCAAGATCACAGACACGTAATATCACTTGTTAGAAGTGCAAAAATGGTGTCTGAATAGGACACTGATATTGGAAGAAGGGGCATCATTATAATATTACATTCATACTATTTTAATATTTATTTATTTACCCTAAAAATAGAATCCAGGATGTTATGAAGGTGACAGAGTTAAGTGTCAGTGTCCTAAGTGGGTTGGTAACTAAATTTGCTCCTACTGAACTGCTCCTCCCTGGGAAATGCTGTCTCATTAAGAACACTTTGCTCAGGATAGGACTAATTTATTTTACGCCTAACCAATCTATAAAAGATGGGTGTTTAGTTGAGCCTTCCTGGAAGTCTAGTCTTCAGACTAGATAGACTAAATACCCATGTATTAGTGTTGGTTTGGGATTAATTAAATCAATCCCATATCTCTGAAGGGAGATAGGTCCGTTTACAATAGGTCCTTCTCGTGTCTTGCTTACAATACTCTTGTTAATACATCCCAGAATGATGTTTGCTTTTTTTGCAACAGTGTTACACTGTTGATTCATATTTAGCTTGTGATCGACTATGACCCCCAGATCCCTTTCCGCAGTACTCCTTCAGAGGCAGTCATTTCCCATTTTGTATGTGTGCAACTGAGTGTTCCTTCCTAAGTGGAGTACTTTGCATTTGTCCTGATTGAATTTCATCCTATTTACTTCAGACCATTTCTCCAGTTTGTCCAGATCATTTTGAATTTTAATCCTATCCTCCAAAGCACTTGCAACCCCTCCCAGCTTGGTATCATCTGAAAACTTTATAAGTGTATTCTCTATGCCATTATAGAAATAATTTTTGAAGATATTGAATAGAACCGGACCCAAAACTGATCCTTGTGGGACCCCACCCGTTATGCCCTTCCAGCATGACTGTGAACCACTGATAACTGCTCTCTGGGAATGGATTTCCAAGCAGTTATGCACCCACCTTATAGTAGCTCCATCTAGGTTGTATTTCCCTAATTTGTTTATGAGAAGGTCATGCGAGACAGTATCAGCCTTACTGGTTTCCATCCTGAGTCCCATACTTTCCTTGCTTATTTTACACCTCCAGGATTGACTATGGCTAAAGGGGCCAGAAATTCTGTTTTCAGTAGGATAAATCTCAGTGTGCCAATTAGCATTGCATGAGTTCTGGATGCAATGCAAATAATCTGAGTAAAACCTCACAAGGAAGCTATAATTCTTCAAAGATTACCCATCACAACTCTGAAAGGAGATTTCCAGACAGAATTCTTATCATCCCCTCCTCCAAATGCAGCAGCTTTTTTGAAAGTGAGATGGTGCAAGATCTTTCCCCTATTCTCCATTCCAAGTACTTTGGTCAGAATTTCTGAGCAATGCCTGGTTCTCTTCAGTTGCCCTCTTCTGGGTTAGGTACTTTATTTTAGCATAGCAGTAAACTACTCACATGAAATATAAATCTCTGGAGAGGGCTGTTTTCTTTTCTGACCCAGTAACTGAAGGTTGTGATATACAGTGTAACTGTTTTCTCATCTGTTGCAACTGCTCCCTCGTCAGTCTTCCAGGCAGTCTTGACCTTTTCATTTTTCTCAGTGACATTTCACTAGGCATTAGAGACCTTTGGTGATAGCAATTTCTCTATCAGAGATAAGAGACATTATTCCAAAGAGAAACCACCAGAATTTAAACCCAGCCTATGGTTTCCTGCTTTAAAGCTTTGATTGGCCATTTTAAGTGGCCCTCTCTCTCTCATTCATTTTCCTCCTTGGTTACAGGGTACTTTAATAGAGCAATCTGATCTTGAAAGAAATAAAGTAGGGATGAGGCAAACTAGGGAAAAACAAATTATTAGTGGAAAACCTCAAATAGATTTAGTAAAGGATAGCTCTGCTGAGCTGACTATGATTATAACTGAGTCATGTTTTCAGAGTTCAGGAGACACAGTGAAAATTTCCAGTATTAAGGTGTAGACAAAGGGGAGTTAGATGCCTGAGTTGTGTGAGCCCTTTCAAATTCACTCTGGAACAGGTTTGTCAACTTTGCATCAGAATCAGTTTGTGGGGATGTGCAGGACCTGAAGCGTGAAAATGTACAGATTTGAACAAATTCATATTTCCCTGAGCCAAACCTTGTTGTGAATCCATAGGCAAGGCTCAGATTCAGTGGGCTTGTGCATGTTTGCACAGGTTCACCTCGTACAAGATTTGACCTAAAATGAATAGCATAGCTGGAAGAAAAACGTTTAAGAAAGTATCAAGAGCCGAGTCCTTCCATAGCACCCCCAGGGAGTCTGACAGGGTCATTTCCTCAGTCAGGCTTTTGTCATCTGAGTTTGGGCAGTTAGCATCACCAGTCAGAGGACAGAAATTTTATCAGTTCCAGGGTTCAGAAGGAACAAAAAGGAGAAGAAAAGAAACAACCAACCAATCCCAAAACAGCTTCTTTCCTTCAGCCAGGCCTTGGGTAAATTGCAGTCTGGCTCAATGTCCTCTGGTCAACCACCCCAAAGTATCTTGGTAATTGTTTAGAGTGCAGACCACCTTTCTCTCAGGGTGCTTGAACTGTCTGTAGGCTTTGGAGCAGGATCTGCCATCTGTCAGGCCTTACCCTAGGAGCTAGGTAGACTAGAGATCCATCCTCCTCTCAGAGCTACCTCTTATGAGCTGGGCTTCTTCACTTTTGAACTCTTCCTCCAGTCCTGATATTCCTTGCAGGTGTGTGTAGCAGGGGAAGGGCACTATCTGAGCCCATAGCAACTTCTTAACTGCTTCCTGGCAGGTACAGGGTTGAAGAAGATCGTCATTAGAAGGAGTTTGAAGAACCACTAAGTTTGGTAATGAATTCCAGTTAGTTTGTTTAAGAAAGCTAAGTCATGCAAATGAGTGAAAGAATAATTGGAACCTACTGTGTGTGTTGGGGGTGGGGGCTGGGGAGCGTGGCGGGGGAGGAGGGGAAAGTGATGCTGTGTAGACTGTTGATAACTTGCCAGTAGCACATACTTTACCCATGTCTGACGAATACTGAATTCTGTGTTCACTGGTATATCCAAGTTACACACACCCAGTTTGACTGAATTTTTCCATTGGAAAAAGATTGCAAAACAAGACACACAGAGACATAAATTACACCCCAGGCTCCACACACACAGATGTAGTATGGCATGCTATTATATCACTGTTGTTGGGTCTGCCATAAAAGACAAGGGGACTGATAAATGTGAGTAATTTATTCCAACTATTGGGATAATCCCTCCCGCCTTCCCCCAACCAATCTCTTGGCTGAATTATGAATTCCATAGGCCAGCTGGATGAGCTCTCTGAAAGGAGTAACAGATACCAGAGCTCTGATAAGAAACAGAGAACGTTCACTCATCCTAATTACAGTAAGAGAACAAGCAGCATCAGATTTTCTCTCTCCTGAGGAATATGCATGTTTATTCAGTCTGTCTTTTAGGAAAGCAGTACAAATCGTCAGTGTGGTGTTTAGCAATAGGGTGGCATCCCTAAATAGGGTGTGAGCCCTTTAATGGCACTCAGTGTTTCATGTTTAAGATGCTGCCAGAAGCCAACTGTGCAACAGCATGCATATGAAGCTAGACCTTGCAAGTTCTGTGTGTATTTAGTAAACACTGGAAAAAAAACAGAACCAGCCATGACCATTCCCCTCCGCTCCCACTGGGGAAAACAGGACTTCTGCCCCTTCCATCCATGGATAAAGAGGCAGGCAAGGGGCTGGGCTTTCTGCTCCTACCCCACAGGGCTTTTCTGTGCATCGCTGCAGACTCGCCTTGCGGGTGAATATGGGGAGCACTCTAAGGCGTGGCACTAACTACCTTACGTAAACCCTACTGGCATGAACAAAAGAGGTACCTTGTGTACATTGATGTAGTCCAGTTTCAAATTGGACTACATCAGCATGCAGTAGGTGACTTTTAGCTTGCACCAGCAGTATCTACACAGGACAGTTAGAGCAGGTCTACACTACAGGGCTCAGTCAACCTAAGTTACGCAACTCTAGCTACATGAATAACGTAGCTGGAGTCGACGTAGCTTAGGTCGACCTTTTGCAGTGTCTACACTGTGCTGGGTGTAACTCTCCTGTCGACTTACCTTACGATTCTCGTTCTGGTGGCGTACTGGAGTCATCAGGAGAGCGATCAGCAGTCGATTTAGCGGGTCTTCACTAGACCCACTAAATCGAACCCTGGTGGAACGCGTCAATCCCCCGGTAAGTGGAGACAAGCCCTTAGGGTGCTACACATTAGGGTGCTACACTTGCACACAGCCTTAGGTCAGTCTGTGGCACTGCTCCAAGAAATCTGCCACCCTAGGCAGAAAAGTGGACAGGCCATGACCTAGGTGGTTCTCCCCCACCCACCCACCATCTCCCGTGGATAAATGCTCCTAGTCAACTATTGCTTTTTGTTACTGGAAAGGGCTCAGCTTGCAAATGCCAACAATGTTAGTACAGAAAAGAAAGTTCAATAGCAGGCCTTTATAATTATGTTAAAATTGAAGACATACCAGCTCTTCCCTTGAAAATGAAAACAAACCCTTCTTTTATAATCTGGAAAAGAAACACATTTATTAATGGAAAAATACCTAACAGCATCCAAAAAAGAGAGTGGGGGGGGGGGGGAACAACTTCAAAACAACAACAAATAAATCCCAGATTCTTTACATTTCAACAACGTTTAACAGAAAGAAAATTTCTAAACTGGATATAAATAATAGTGTATCCTCAGTTCAGCAGAAAATCTCTCTCCAGTAGGATTTTTGTCACTAATATAACTCAGAGCTCATTCTTGCAACACTTTATTGTGTTTGTTTGGAGTGGCTATATAAAAAACTTTGGGGTTTCTATTCCAAAAGAAAAATAAAGCACCACTGCCTTGCTAAAGTTGTGTGTGGATTTATCAAAACTCCCCACCTTTTTTCTAGACAAAGCTGATTAGGGATGTACAAGCTAGTGTGCTGGTCAATGCTAAAGCCTGCTGCTAAAATATCACAGCAATAAATGATGACTTCAGTCACCTTGTTTAATAGCAAGTAAACTTCTTCTTTATACTAGTGTGCCATAAAACTAAGTCTTATTTAACTATAGTCATTACCTCTTTAAAAAACATAAGTCCTGTTACAGGATGGCAGATCTGTGAGGAAAGAGGCTGGACAACAGCTATTCGTTCATTTAATGGTGCAAGCTCTTCTGTAGTGTTGCTTTCTGTGGAGACTATGGTGATTACGGACTTGCTCTTCAAAAGTGCTGAACACCTGCTTCTCTGACTTAAGTCATTCAATGGCAGTAGCTGATGCTCAGTCTCTCAGGACCAGACCCTACTTCTGACAACTTGGAACTACTTCTCAAAGCACTAAGGCCCATATTTTCCAATGGAAGTTAGGCACCAAAATACCGTTGAGGATCTGGGCTTCAAAGGAGAGCTCTGCTTTTTTTGTTTCTACATGACTCTGTTCTGAGATGCCTTGTATAAAGGTATATAAATACATATGGCATTCAACAGCATACTATCCCACAAAAAACAATCAAAAAAGACTTAAAATCCTTTTTATAAAATATGAAAGCAGAGCAGCAGAACCTACCAAAATCAATTATAAAGTGAAGGTAGGTGCGATGTTATTAGTTATCAAGCACTGATACTAAAAATACAGTTGTCTATGAAAATGTTTGAGAGTTATGTATAATGCAATTTTTAGCAGACTCTGGGTATATATTTTCCCCTCATGGTCTGAACTTCAGTCTTCACAAATCCTGCTATTCAAAATACTTGATGTAACAGAGAGGACAGTGGTGTCAGATTACTTCACATGATCAAGACAGTGGGTAATTGTTAAAGTACAAAAGCAAAATATTTGTAATAAACTGGTATATTCTAAGTCTGTTTTATCAGTTATCCTTATGTTTCTCCATACCAATTTTGGCTAGATACCTGAGTTGGAATAACTTTGATTTTTAGATTGAGAACAACAAGCAAGAAAGACCAAAATAAAAATCTCTATGAATGAGCACACAGTGTGTGCGTGCCTCCTTTGTAACAGTCTGCATTGAACTCAAACTAAATGGCTGATGGTCTCTGCAGATAGTGAATCCTTTTGATATTTTTAAATGGGTTAGATACAGAAACGCTGTCATAGCTACATAGCTTTAAATGCCAGTAGACACACTTGGGGCAAGATTTTCAACAGTATTTAGGTGCCAAAAGATGCAGTTAGGCCTCTACAGGGATTTTAAAAAATATGTAAGCAGGTTAGGTGCTAGGGGTACCAGGTTTCTGGTTTTCAACTGGAACACCCAGTCAACAAGGGACCCTGGCAGCTCCGGTCGGCACCGCCAACTGGGCTGTTAAACGTCTGGTCAGTAGCGCAGCGGGGGCCCAGGGCTAAGGCAGAATCCCTGCCTGCCTGAGCTCCACACAGCTCCCGGAAGCGGCCGCCAGGTTCTTATGGCCCCTAGACGCATGGGCAGCCAGGGAGGCTTGACGCGCTGCCTCCACCCCAAGGACCGTCTCTTCAGCTACCTTTGACTGGGAACCATGACCAATGGGAGCTGCAGGAGTGGTGCCTGTGGGTGCAAGGGCAGAATGCGGAGCCTCCCTGGCTGCCTATGGGTCTAGGGGCTGCAGGGACCTGGTGGCCACTTCCCAGAAGTTGCGGTAAACTATGCCGGGACTCCGCACCCTGAACCCTCTCCCACACCCCAACTTCCTGCCCCAGCCTGGAGTCCCCTCCCACACCCAAACTTCCCCCTGGAGCCTGCACCCCTCCCAACACCCTACCCCAGCCCCCTCCTGCACCCCAACCCCCTCATCCCCGGCCCTACCCCAGAACCTGCACACCCAGCCGGAGTCCTCACTCCCCTCCCACACCCCACCCACCTGCCCCAGCCTTATGAAAGTGAGTGAGGGTGGGAGAGAATGAGCAACAGAGGGAGGGGGCGTGGAGCAAGCGGGGGCATGGCCTCAGAGAAGCAGCAAGGCAGGGGTCGGGGCAGGGATGTTCGCTTTTGTGCAGTTAGAAAGTTGACAACCCTATTAGGTCCTAACTTCCATTGAAGTTCATTTTGAAACTTCTGAATTTTGAACTTTTGAAAGTCCTACTTGGTGCTTATCTGCATCTTTAGGTGTCAAAATACGTTTGAAAATTTGGCCTGGCTGTATGTCCTGGGTATTAAGGGAAATATTTTCCAACTGAAGCAGAATGAAATGTTTGGCAAAACAAACTGTTCTTACACCATAATGCTAGAGACTACATACTCTTTTTTTTTTTTAGTTGACTGACAAAATAATTGTGAAAGGTCATGTTTTGGGATCATTAGATGGCTTTCAGAATTGCTAGAATGATGAGAAAGAGTCAATGAAAACATTACATTTAAAGAAGAGACCAATAACTTTAACATAACAAGCATTTGTGAACTTTGGGTCTTTGTTGTTTTAAGAGCAACATGGACAATCTGTTCATCATTGCTGCTGCTTCAGCCTTGCCAAGGTACAGAAGTTCAACAGAATCCTGTTAAAATGGTCAGTGAAACTTGAACTGTGAAAAATCTTTATTGGATGCACAAAGCTGGAGAACCTCAATCACCATCATGTGTTACCAATCTGGCTCAGCAAGGCTCTGAAGTACTTGTTTAGGTGCTTTCCTGTATCTGGGTTTTAATTCAAGGCATGCAAGAATCTTTAAAATTCCCTATTCTTTTGGTTCACTGAGTTGTCAACATGTTGCAATGGCTAATCCTGAACCAGATAAACTAAAACTGAAAAGAGATGCCAACTAAACTATGCTGCAATTGATCAGGAAAGTCCTCCACACTGGCAAATAAATGTTCTGATGATCTACTGGAAGTGTCAGCTACATGGGGAAAGGAAATGTTGATTGCGAAGATGAGAGACAACAGTTCTCCGATAAATTTATACTAAAGTGCACTACTCCTTTATCTATAAAGGAAATATGTGTGGGGCCAGATTCTCAACTGGTGTAAATCAGCAACGCTCCATGCTGTATCAGTTTACACCAGCAGAGGTTGTGGCCAATGATTTTTAGTGGGGAAATATTATAAGTGACCATTTATAAAGATGAAAGGGAAATAAACAAGAGCCTATAAAGTGATAGCACTGTGACAATGCAGTATGGTAAAAGTGGCACTGCATATGAGGTATCAGTATCTCTTTGCCTTTGTTATAGTTTTAGATATTAGTTTTGGCAACAAGTATCAGAGGGGTAGTCGTGTTAGTCTGTATCCACAAAAACAATGGGGGGTCCAGTGGCGTCTTAAAGACTAACAGATTTATTTGGGCATAAGCTTTTGTGGGTAATAAACCCACTTCTTCAGATGCATGGAGTGAAAACTATAGATACAGGCATAAATATATATTGGCACATGAAGAGAAGGGAGTTACCTTACAAGTGGAGAAGGAATTTAGTAAGGGTGGATGTAGTCCATTCCCAATAATTGATGAGGAGGTGTCAATACCAAGAGAGGGAAAATTGCTTTTGTAGTGAGCCAGCCACTCCCAGTCCCTATTCAAGCCCAAATTGATGGTGTTAAGTTTGCAAATGAATTATAGCTCAGCAGTTTCTCTTTGAAGTCTGTTTTTAAAGTTTTTTTGTTGTTGAAGTATGGTTACTTTTAAATCTGTTATTGAGTGTCCACGGAGATTGAAGTGTTCTCCTACTGGCTTTTGTATGTTACCATTCCTGATGTCTGATTTGTGTCCATTTATACTTTTACGTAGAGATTGTCCAGTTTGGCCAATGTATATGGCACAGGGGCATTGCTGGCAAATGATGGCATATATCACATTAGTAGATGTGCAAGTGAATGAGCCTTTGATGGTGTGGCTAGTGTGGTTGGGTCCTATGATGGTGATGCTAAAGTAGATATGGGGACAGAGAAAGCAAGGGGGTTTGTTACAGAGATTGGTTCCTGGGTTAGTATTTCTGTGGTGTGGTGTGTAGTTGCTGGTGAGTATTTGCTTCAGGTTGGGGGGCTGTCTTATGCGAGGATTGGCCTGCCTCCCAAGGCTTGTGAGAGTGAGGGATCGTTTTCCAGGATATGTTGTAGATCATTGATGATGCGCTGGAGAGGTTTCAGCTGGGGACTGTACGTGATGGCCAGTGGTGGTCTGTTATTTTCCTTGTTGGGCCTGTCCTGTAGTAGGTGATTTCTGGGTACCCATCTCTCGTAATGAGCTGCCAAAATCTTAACAACCGGTTCCCTCCTCACGCCACGAGGGGATCGTGGCCCACCCCTGCCCCCTGGGGACCCCCGCCCCATCCAACCCCCCGCATTCCTTGATGCCCCCCCGGACCCCTGCCCCATCCACCCCCTCCCCTGTCCCCTGACTGCCCCCAGAACTGGGCAGGAGGGTCTCATGGGCCACCGTAATGGGTGCCCACCCCGACCCTAAGAGCCAGAGGAACCTGCTGGGGGGCGAGGTGGGGAGTCCCGGTGGTGCTTACCTGGGGCAGCTCCCAGGAAGCATCCGGCAGGTCCCTGTGGCTCCTAGGGGCGGGGGAGCGTAGCTAGGGGGGAGCAGGGGGAGCAGCCGCTCCCCCCACTGATTATATCAAAAGTGGCGCTTTAGACGCCGACTCCGTGGGTGCTCTGGGGTTGGAGCACCCAAGGGGAAAATCTGATTCATGGGAAACCAGGGTTGGGGGCAGAGAAGCAGAGCGGGGCGGCGCATTCAGGGGAGGAGGCGGAGCGGAGGTGAGCTGGGGCTGTGCACGGGGTGGGGCGAGGAGCTGCCTGTCGGTGCTCTGCACCCATCAAATTTTCCCCGTGGGTGCTCCAGCCCCGGAGCACCCACGGAGTCGGCGTCTAAGGCCAGCTCACCACTGCCTGTCTCGCTCTGTCAGTCTGTTTCCTCACTTCCCTGGGTGGGTATTGTAGTTTTAAGAATGTTTGATAAAGATCTTGTAGGTGTTTGTCTCTGTCTGAAAGATTGGAGCAAATGCAGTTGTATCTTAAGGCTTAGCTGTAGACAATGGATCGTGTGATGTGTCCTGGATGGAAGCTGGAGGCTTGTAGGTAAGTATAGCAGTCAGTAGGTTTCTGATATAGGGTGGTGTTTATGTGACCATCACTTATTTGCACTGTAGTGTGCAGGAAGTGGATCTCTTGTGTGGACTGGTCCAGGCTGAGGTTAATGGTGGGGTGGAAATTGTTGAAATCCAGGTGGAATTCTTCAAGGGCCTCCTTCCTGTGGGTCCATATGATGAAGATGTCATCAGTGTAGAGTAAGTAGAGGAGGGGCACCAGGGGATGAGAGCTGAGGCAGCGTTGTTCTAAGTCAGCCATAAAAATGTTTGCATACTGTGGGGCCATGCGGAAGAGCATTGGAGACGCCCCTGAGAGCTGAGAGAGGAGCAACAGCAGTAAGGACTAAATTTAATTAAATAACTAAATCCTCTTATCAGTGCTACTATTGTCTTCCCATCTCCCTTTGTAGCTGTAATTCACCGGTTTTACATTGTAAAGCACTTACAGGCGGGGACCACGTCCTGGTGACTGGGTTAATAGAATCATAGAATCATAGAATATCAGGGTTGGAAGGGACCCCAGAAGGTCATCTAGTCCAACCCCCTGCTCAAAGCAGGACCAATTCCCAGTTAAATCATCCCAGCCAGGGCTTTGTCAAGCCTGACCTTAAAAACCTCTAAGGAAGGAGATTCTACCACCTCCCTAGGTAACGCATTCCAGTGTTTCACCACCCTCTTAGTGAAAAAGTTTTTCCTAATATCCAATCTAAACCTCCCCCACTGCAACTTGAGACCATTACTCCTCGTTCTGTCATCTGCTACCATTGAGAACAGTCTAGAGCCATCCTCTTTGGAACCCCCTTTCAGGTAGTTGAAAGCAGCTATCAAATCCCCCCTCATTCTTCTCTTCTGCAGGCTAAACAATCCCAGCTCCCTCAGCCTCTCCTCATAACTCATGTGTTCCAGTCCCCTAATCATTTTTGTTGCCCTTCGCTGGACTCTCTCCAATTTATCCACATCCTTCTTGAAGTGTGGGGCCCAAAACTGGACACAGTACTCCAGATGAGGCCTCACCAATGTCGAATAGAGGGGAACGATCACGTCCCTCGATCTGCTCGCTATGCCCCTACTTATACATCCCAAAATGCCATTGGCCTTCTTGGCAACAAGGGCACACTGCTGACTCATATCCAGCTTCTCGTCCACTGTCACCCCTAGGTCCTTTTCCGCAGAACTGCTGCCTAGCCATTCGGTCCCTAGTCTGTAGCTGTGCATTGGGTTCTTCCGTCCCAAGTGCAGGACCCTGCACTTATCCTTATTGAACCTCATCAGATTTCTTTTGGCCCAATCCTCCAATTTGTCTAGGTCTTTCTGTATCCTATCCCTCCCCTCCAGCGTATCTACCACTCCTCCCAGTTTAGTATCATCCGCAAATTTGCTGAGAGTGCAATCCACACCATCCTCCAGATCATAATAATTGATGTTACTAGTAATAACTAATCTTCATTGCCTATCTCATCACTTTTGAAGAGCCAGCACCCTCTTTTGGTGAAGGGCTTGATCTAAAGCCCATTGAAATCAGAGGGAATCTTTCCATGCAAATAGACTGTTGATCAGGCCCAGATAGAGATGCTAAATATACTTTTTAATTTTTAGCTCAGTGTGAAATAAACAAGCTGTTTTCTTCTTAAAAGAAAACCTCAAATTAGCCTCCGCATTTTGGGGTCATTAGCTACGCCAAACCAATGCCATCCTTCGCATTACCAAATAGTCAGTGTCAAAATAGAAAGGCTTTAATTGGGATGTTTACATCATGGGTTGTCACCTCTTTTTTTTAAAAACTTTACAGAACATCAGGGCTCTGCTGTGCTAAGGAGCTGACCGCAAGTCATGTACATTTAGGGACATCTCTTAGAAAATAAGAATCAACAACTAATTTTCCCCCACACAGTGAATGTAGTGCTCACGAAGCCTTAGGGCTTGCAGCCGTCTGTCTAGAGGAATGTTATGTTATAGGCAGTGGCAATGCCAGCATCCCTGTGCAATCCTTCAGGCTGAAGCCCTGATCTGGCACTCCTGAGGGGGCACTGCACCTCAGTATGGGACTGTGACTTAAGGGCACAATGTGGTTGTAATATTTCATAAGAATAACATAGTTGTGCTACTTTTTTTTCTTTTTCTTTTTTTTGCTGCCACACGCTTATTTTAGGATTAGAAGGGAAAGAGTCCACCCTTAAAACATTAGCAGAAGCAGTTTACTTATGTCTTTGATAATAGATTGATTCAGAAGGTGTGAAACATGGTTAATTGTTAACAATAAATGCAGCTCCTCCAGCACCAGCTGGATTATTCCCTCCCTCACGCCCCGCCCCGCCCCGCCCGGTCATCTAAGAGGAGGCCAGAAACCGTTGAACAATTAATCTTTTTGCTTACAAGGCTAAGTTTTCCCTCCCCACATCATTTCTCCAAAGAGCCTGATAAGGAAGTCTGAATTTTATGACAAGTTCTTTCTCAGAAAGGTTAGACCCAGTGACCTTGCAGCGCTTGTAACTGAATGAATCATTTCAACTGTTGAGTCTGATTATTGAGCACATACCTAGAAAGGAACATTCTGCTCCTTTGCCCCTTTCTAGGTAAGGGCTCAGTATACATACATGGATATACAAGTATTATGTTTTATTATTCATATTATAGTAGCACCTATTAGACCCACTTGAGACTGGTTTCCATTTTGCTACATCATGTATCTACACAGGCCTTGTCTACACTTGAAAATGTTTTCTGGCATAACCATACAACCTCCCCTAGCAGAGACAGTAATTATCAACAAAAGAATGCTTTTGACAGGATAGTTTAAACCAGTTCCCTGAACAAAATAAGCTACATATAACAGCATCTACACTAGGGCTTATGCTGGCAGAGCTATTTAAGTCCAGGGCAGGGAAAGGGAGGAGGGGCAGATGGTGGGTGAAACAAAAATCACCCCCCTGACTGATATAGCTATGCCAGCAAAACTTTTCAGTAAACCAGGCCACAGTAAGACAGTCTCCATCCCAAAGAGCTTACTATTTAAACAAATACGACAGCTCCCAGTTTTACAGAGGAGGCAGTGAAAAATTAAAGCCCTGAGCCTGCCCTGAAGGACTCATGCAGGTGCTTAATTTAACAAATGGTGAGCCTTTTAATGCCTAAAGTAAAGCACATACTTACATCTCTGAGGCTCATAACTTGCCCCAGGTCACACTGGAGGTCTTTGGGAACTGAATCCAACTCTCCTGACTCCCAGTGCAATGCCTTACCCAGTAAGCTGTCCTTAGAGAGAGGGTATCTGCATTTAAATAGAG
The DNA here is from genome assembly GCF_965140285.1 of Lepidochelys kempii. Classification (NCBI taxonomy): domain Eukaryota; kingdom Metazoa; phylum Chordata; order Testudines; family Cheloniidae; genus Lepidochelys; species Lepidochelys kempii. The sequence goes on along the minus strand of NC_136384.1, from coordinate 90,869,828 downwards.
AGAGAAACTAATGCTAAGCACCAGGCAAAACATACTTCAATAAGAACAATATGTTTTAAATTAAGGATTAATTTATTATTTCATGTGAGCGTGGTGCAGCTCAAATAGCAAACACATTGACGATTTAAAGTGCTTCAAACAGGACTTGAAGCCTTGAATATTTTTGGTGTTCTGAGGCTGTTGCTGCTTTTGAATGAACTCATAAAGCTTTTTCACAGGGGCCTCATTTTATTTTATGTGTCTTTTAGGATACAGTTAGTCCTTAGAAGAAACTGTCTTACACGCTGATGCAAATTAAAACAAAACAAAACAAAAAACGAAACAAAAAAACCCCACAACAAAACAACCAGGAAAGCCAGGCTGATTTTTCTATCCCTCTGCAACACATTGAGTCGTCTCTGTCTTTAATGGGACAGCAAAGACCATTTAAAAGAAAATAAATGATAAAACTATGCTTTTTGTAGGCTCCATTCACTGGAGTTCAGCCAAACAGCTCTTCTGTCGTTCGAGCATGCTATTGTGGGAAACAAACAGGGATAAAAGAATCTAGGGAAGATGAGTCGCCAGCAGACTTGTAGAAGAATGTGAAGAAAGTCAAGATGTTTTGCAAAACATCCAAGACAAGTTTTTATTTTTAAATTAAAAGATGCCTCTGCTGATGGGAAATCACCCGGAGCCTCAATGGAAAAACACTTCCTAACTAAAAAGGGCTCATTTATATCTTCTGCCAAAAATAAAATAATCTGATTGACATTTCTGTTGGCTGAACAAATTACTTGGGGTTGGAAACTTTGCCAACCCTTTCTAGCCTTCTTTCTCTATCCAGACCTTTAATCTCTGTCCCTGTGAGCACTCTCTCTGTTCATGTTCTGTTCTTCCTGTGCTGTTTCACTCTCTTTGACTCCAAGGTGCTTGTTCTCTCTTTTAGAAGAGGATTATCTTTCTATCTGTCTTGTTAGGCACTCTTTCACTATCAGCTCTGCCTGCCGCATGGGCCTCTGCTTCAAGACGAAGACCCTTCTCTCAGGGCTCCAAGCGCTGTTCTTTTACTCTCCCTGCCCTATTTCTATGACAAGCCCTGTTGCCCTTTGCTTCAGGCATTGGTAATCTGTGTGTACCTTTTCTGAGAGAACTCATTTCACTCTGTTTAAGGCTCTCTTCTAGGGTCTCTGTCTCTTCAAGGCCACTTTCTCCTTCCACACCTACCATCACAATTCACCAATGTTACCTCTGGAACATTGGCACCATTTAGTGCTCAACCTCAGTCCTCAAGAGGCCCAATTCGTAGTCTCTTTGCTACTGCTACTAGTTGTTTTCTTCCTTCCTGTTCTTATTCTAATGCTATATGCTTGTCAGATACAGGGGGCATAGTTAACTTATTCAGAACTATCATTCAAACTCTCATCCCACCACACTTCACCCAGCCGTGCAAGGATAGCTTTAAATGTTGCACACCGCACAAACTTGGTTCCATCACGTAAATTAGAATCCGTGTTACTGCTTCAGCAAGGTACTGAAATGCGGGCCTAATCTTAAGCATACGAGTAGTCCGAGTAGGGTACTTAAGCATGTACTTAAATCTAGGCAGATGCCAAATCAGAGCCAACCTGGGTTCAAGCCATAGCATCCCTGGTGACGGAGAAAGCCATACAGAGTTACAATCTTTTCTCCATGGGGTCATGCTGGGTTACATTATATACTGTAACCCCAAAAACGGTAAACTTAAATTTAAAAAACCCATTGTGTTCAGTAGACTGAGCAATTCTGACTGCCTCTCAAAGCTGCGTGCTGCATTTCAGAGCTGGCATATATGAACAATTCGCTTTTATAAAGACATAAAATGATACAGTGAATATACCCATGAATATACCCATAAAATGATACAGTGAATATACCCATGCCGAGTGAAAGTGAGTTGCATAACAAAATATTACCACTGTTAAAGGAAAAGCAAAATGAGGATGGGTCAGATTTTGCCATCATTGGAGTTAATGATGGAAGTCAAGAACTTGCTGTGTAAGGTACTCAGTGAGGGTGAAATAATTTATTTTTAAAGTTATTGTTATTTTAATTTTTTGTTTAAGTAGCGAACATGAAAGAGTTTGCATTGCTGTATAGGTGTGACTCTGAATGGCTGCATGCGGTGCTGCTCTAGACTGTCAGAATAAGCTTTAGGTGTTGGGTCAAAGGTGCTGTGTCAGAAGATCTGCTACAGCAGAACTCTGCTTTGTCAACAACCCTTCCAACATTTACTCAGTGAGGCATTGCATAGTGGGACAATCAATGCCACTATCACCACACGTGTTGCCAGGAGAGAACTACAAGGCCCAATCTCCTTCCCTGTTGCCCAAACCTGCTCTTTCTTCCACTATCACTAGTCCCTTCTAGTTGATTACACCCTTCTAATTCACCCACTGAGAAGGACCTTGACCACCCTCCCGTATCTTCCCAGTAAAAAGCACCCAACTGCCTCACTCTCCCATCCCCAGACCTTCAGGTTACCATTGTCTAGCAGAAGTCTCACACATTGTATGTCACACAGGTTCTTACTATTGGAGATAGTTCCCTGAACTGGAGCCAGTATTGTACATGAATTTAGTAATTTTGGTAGAATCATTCACACAAACCTGACCCCTAAAGAATATATGCTGCTTTTAAGTATGGTCCAGACCTACCTCCTTCTCTCTCTCCCACCATCCTCCCCAAACTGAGACATTCTTTTTATGCTCCATCTGGCTAATGTCTCTCTGCCCAGCCTGCCCCCATGGTCCTTCCCTGTCTCTGGAGAGATAAAAAATTGCATCGTAAAGTCAGTTAAAAATCCAAACTTTTCAAAATGCAGGATCCTGCAGGTTGACAGGACTCCAGGGTAGTTTTCTAGATGAGCTCACTTAATCATGGTCTTGCACTCCATAAACTTGATCCTGCAAGATACTGAGCACTCTGGTCCCAATCCAATAAAGTCCTTAAACACACATTTAATTTTAAGCAATAGGACTACTCACCTGCTTCAAGTTAAACATGGGTAAGCCCTGTGACCTGAAGGTCTTGAGGGGGAGGAGCTCTCTGTTTCCATCCACTGGTGATTGGGGAAGCAGAAGAGGGGGGAAGTGCAGAGAGTTTCATTTGCATAAGCTTTCTTCATTGAATTCTTCCAGTGACACTTTGTGAGTCACCCTAACTGAATGCAAATTCAGAATTAGTTGGGTAGTGAAACTGAAATGAGAGGGGACTAGGGCTCCTACCTTGTGGCAAAGAGGAAGTCCCTGCTGGCATGAATTCTGCACAAGGGTGCAGTATGCTACTGGCTTCCCTCCACTAAGGATCCTGTGCTGTTGAGAGACCTCTTCACTGGGATACAATGCAGAGAGGGCTCCTCACTGAAGCTTCAGAGGACAGCAGTAGAGTTGAATGAACTCCAATGGGGCCCTTCCCACCCAACCACTAAATAAAGCAGAAATTGCTGTAGGTGAGTTAGGTGGTGGAGCCTCAGACCAGGACCAGGTAACACTTCCCATGGGACTGGAGACAGGCCTGACTGAGTGAATTTCAGGGCTCTAGGACTGTACTAACCACTGATACCAGACCACAAGTGGGCTTTAGCAGATGGGAAAGGGGGAAGCGATGTGGGAAAGGGAAATTTGTCCATTGGACATTCACACCAGCAACAGACTACTGCCAAAGTTACCATGGGGAAATGTTTTATTTGGCATGTATATAGCTATGATGTTGCAGTGTTTTCTTAATTAATGCTATGCTCCTGTAGCATCATAAAGCTGCCTCCCAAACACCCCTTGTGGCCAGAGGTCACTCTATGGAACCCTTCCCCCTCTTCCTTTTCCCCCTTCTGGGCCTTTAAGAACTCCCTGTTCAATCGGGGTTCAAACAATCTCCACAAGAAGACCCATTTATTTAGTTCTGTAGGCCTCAAGCCCAGTTCAGGGTCTCTCTCTAGATTCATCCAAAATAACAAAAAAAATAAACTCACACAGTCTTCATCCCTGCTTCCCTTGACAGTCTCTCCCAGGTCTTCCTGTCTGGAGAAATTTGTCACACTCTCTCTTGCTTCTTCAGCTGTTTCCCAGCTGACTCAGGAGCCTTCTTGCTCTCTGAAGATAGAACTTCAACTGTCTGCACTTCCCCCTTCACTGTAACTTCCAGGACTTTATTGTGATGGGTTCCCCCCCCGGGGGAGCCACCAGTGACCCACGACCTGGGCTCCCTTTACACTGTATTACCTGCCAAGCCCTCTCCCAGGCTCCAGCCTGCACTTTCACCAGCACATGTACAGGTAGGGACACACCCAGCTGTAGTTACATGCAGATGCTGTGATCAGCTCTGCATGTGGAGGCTCCAGCAAGGAAATTCCCCAGCTAGTCAGGCACCCCCCCCCCCCGGAGTGTAAACCCAAAATTATACCATCTTGCGCTGCACAGTGAACTGTACAGCATGAACTCATGAAATTCACCTCCACCCCAAATGTGGAGAGGAAATATACAACAGCTTTCTGCCCCGAGTTATGATTTCCACACACATTGGTTTTAGACAAAGCAAAAACAAGTTTATTAACTACAAAAGATAGATTTTAAGTGATTACAAGGGATAGCAAAGCAGATTACCTAGCAAATAAACAAAACACACAAACTAAGCTTTATATACTAAAGACATTGGATATGAATAGCCAATCCTCACCCTAAGTCAGGGGTCTCAAACTCAAATGACCATGAGGGCCACATGAGGACTAGTGCATTGGCCCGAGGGCTGCATCACTGACACCCCCCTTGCTGCTTCTGGCCCCACCCCCACTCCACCCCTTCCATGAGGCCCTGCCTCTTCCCACCCCTTCCCTGCCCCCATTCCAACCCCTTCCCTGAAGTCCCCACCCCAGCTCCACCCCAGGGGGTGCAGGAGAGGTGTGGGGTGCGGCAGGGGGCTCAGGGTAGGGGACTGAGGTGCAGAAGGAATGCAGGGTGAGGCAGGGGGCTTAGGGCAGAGAGTTGGGGTGCGGGGTGCAGGAGGGGTTTGGGGTGTGGGCTCCGGGGTGGCAGCAGTGCGTACCGGGGCCAGGGCAAGCTCCCTGCCTGCCTGCCCTGGCCTCTGGCCCCCCGCCCCTGCGCCGCTCCGCTCCAGGAAGCAGCCAGAGCCATGTTGCTGCGGCCCAGGGGAAGTGGGGGTGTGGGGAGGGCACAGGGCTCCATGCCCTTCCTTGCCACTCCTCCAGGTACTTCCCCCGAAGCTCCCATTGGCCGCGGTTCCCCATTCCCGGCCAATGGGAGATGTGTGGGGCGGTGCCTGGAAGCCATGGCAATGCATGGAGCCCTCTGCTCCCCTGCTACCCCCAGGCCACAGGGACATTGTGCCGGCCGCTTTAGGGAGCAAGCGCGGGGCTCACAGGGCCACTGGGAGCAATCCTGCAGGCCGGATCCAGCCTGCGGGCTGTAGTTTGCCCACCCCTGTCCTGGAGGTAGGCCGGGGGTGGGCTGCTTGGAGGGCCGCAGAAAATAGCCCCATGGGCCACATGTTTGAGACCCCTGCCCTAAGTGATGATACCAGCAGGCTGCAGATTCTTAAGGGGAAAACTGCACTGGCTTACAACTTAGAAACCCCAGGTGTTCCATTTACAGGCTAAAAATTCCTTTAGCCTGGGGCCAGCACTTCCCCCCATTCAGACTCTCTGTTCCTTAGGTGTTTTCAGGAGTTTCTTTGGGTGGGGAGTCAGTGAAGAACCTCTATGATGTCACTCCCCTGCCTTAAATAGCTTTTGCATATGGTGGGAAACCTTTATTTCAAAGCTTGGTTCCCACCCCAGTTGGTGGAAAAACACTGGTATCCCAAGATGGAGACCAGCACCAGGTGACCTGATCTCATCTCCCTGTAGCGTTGCAGCAGCCATGAGTTGGAGTCTGTTTGTAGTGTCCTCAGGAAGGCCCCCGTGTGGGAAACAAGCTTCTTCTAAGGCCTATTGTTTTCCTAATGGCTTATTAACCTGAATGGGCCGTTCCCAGCCAGCCATCTAGAAAGTTTTTTGCCTAATGGGCATTCCCCAGGTGTAAACACATTTGTAATACAGATATATAGTCAATATTCCTAACTTCAGATACAAAAATGATACATGCAAACAAATAACATAATCATATTCAGTAAATCATAAACTTTCCAATGACATGACCTATCTTGCATAAAATACATCAGAATTATGCCATAATCATATCATAATAATATCACTGTGAAGAATATGGAGTGCAGTGTCACATTTATATCCTGATAGCATCTGATCCAATCCAGGTGTGGCTCATCCTGTAATCAGGGCTAGCTTAGCCTCAGAGTCTCCAGTGCATGGCACAAGCCATCCTTTTAACATTCCCTTTCCCCCTAATAAACTTTTTCTTGTTTCGTGGAAAGACTCACTGCTTGTGAGTAGGAAAGTATTGCCTATTAAGGGCACCCTGGGAAGGTATTTAGTTTTCCGAGGTTTCTGGGTGTTGGTTGTCAGTCTTAAGAGAGACCCCTAGTTATCTGAAGCTGGCCCTTGCTAAAGCCAACAATTCCTGGCAGAAGGATTACATGTGTTTAAGTGCATTGTTGGATCAGGACCAAAGTGCTTAAAACCTTGCAGGATCAAGCGCCACGCTATTTTTGTTTTGTTTTAGTGCAGGAGTCACCCACACTTTAGGGTGCTCACTTTATATTTATTTTTATTACAAATATTTGCACTGTAAAAAACAAAATAAATAGTAAAAAGATTGCAGATACAGACTAACACGGCTGCTACTCTAAAAGAAATAGTATTTTTTCAGGGCAGCATTACCAACATGGCAGGATCACAAGCGCAGTACTCGATTTGTAAGTCAATTTAAATACATCTGAACATGAAAAAGTCAAAAGACACAACTATTAGAATTCCTTTCAATAGAGGAAATTGTTTGCGGTTTCAATTCATGAGTGAAAAACTTGCAGTTGCTCAGCTTTGTCCTCACCATGCAGTAACAAAGATAGGTTGATTGTGGCCTGCACTGTAAGAGACTTTTGCATTTGGTTTTTGTGCTGCACTTTGTCTCCCTCTCTCCCATATTAGTACATTAGATACATACCAAAAACAATCAGTAAGTGCATTTTTGTCTTCAAAATGCAGAAACTGCCTTTTACAACTAGTTGCTTTCTGTGTAGGGTCACTAGGGAACTGTCCAGCAAAGAACTCCTTCTAAAATCAGTAGGGCTCGGAGGTTTCCTTTGTGTGATTACATCTGCGACCTGCCAGAGAGAGAAGAGAGGAGAAATACTTGTGATTTTGAGTCTGGAATAAAGCTTGGTAATTCAAGACTCAACAATAATGAAAAAAGGGGAAATCACAAAAGGGAAAGTTGGCCACAATCCGTGTTATGACTTTTACTGCCACTGCAGCTGTTCATACTGCGGCCAGTGCCAGAGATAAAGAAAATGCCTAAAGAACATGGTCTTAGCACTGCACTTGTAAGGCTGCTTGCACTTGGCAAGCAAATGTCCTGAAATAGCTCAATGGAATCTGTTAAATAATTAAAACAGTGATGTGAAAGTCAAGATCAAGTCTACTTCCTGTATTTTGCAACAGAAGACTGAAGGACAAATTAACTGTTGCTGTAAGTGGGTGTAGTTCCAATTGTTTCCAGTGGCCAATCCTTGACTTTGGCTCAAAGAGTATAGACTCCATTAGCACCATTTTGCTATGCTCCTTCCACTATATAGTACTGGTGGTATTTATCCTATCTTAACTGAATCACCAGTGATGCTAATGAACAACACCAAGCCACATTGCCCCTTTCCTCAACTTTTGAGGGAATTGTTAAAAGATCAAGGACAAGGACTATTACACAGCCAAGATCAAGGTTTGCATCAGGTGCCCATCTGATGCTAGATAAAACAGTCCTTTCTTTTTGGAAAAGGGTAGAGATTAGAATAATGACATATGGTATTATCCAAGTCAAACTGAGTCAATGGGAATCTTTACATTGACTTCATTAGGACTTGGGTCAGGTCTTTTGGAAAAAGTAGAAAATGAGACTATTGGGTCTGACTTAGATCATGGTGCAGAATGAGACTACTATGGGTATTTTGTTAATAGACAGCTCTCTGACTCTTCAAAAACTATAACTGATTCCTCCACTCTGCCTACCTACACTAAAAAAGTGCCTGGAAATGCTGAACCATACACAGAGCATGCCACTTTCAAGTTGCTTTACTTGTTAGTTTGGGGAAAGGGGGTTTGTTAAGAGAAAGGGTTCATATGTAATTATGAAGCAAACAATGCATTTTTGTTGAATAAATATTATTTCCCCTTGGTTTAAAATGGCCTTAGATGAAGTTTGTCCTGAGAGTGCTCATGATGGCAATCTTGAAGAGAGGTTTTTTTTCCCAGCTCAGAAGCAAATTTAATCAAGCAAATCTACTCTGAAAAAGTGTGTGTGCATAAACAATACCTGCAAGTGGCTGAATAGTTTTTATGATCCACCTGTGCATCAAAATAATTCAGGGCAAGGAGTAGCTCTCATTCCCCCTCTATGTCAGCTGGTCAAGAGTTATTACTGGGATCAACATTTTAATCATACATTGTCCCAGGACTGCTGTGCTGTTCTCATATTTTTCAACATGCTGGTATGTTTGTGTGAACAAAATAGCAAACCATAGATTACTGCCATTGACTTTGTGGCTTAGACCAAGACATACCATATGCACCAGTACAGTAAGGCAGTATATTGAAAAGAAAAGAAACAGCCACACTGTGCAGGGGTATATTATATTGTCATCGGATGGTTTATAATATTCTGTGACAAAATAATGCATCAATATTTATTATGAAAGACAACTGATTTGGTCCTGTGTCAATTTTTATTTGCCATCAATACGACTTTAGTTTTTGGTGGAACTCTGCCAGTCCTTCCTGTTCTATTTGCTCCAACTGAGGGCCTGAAAGCTAACTTTCACAGGCTGTCTGCGATTAGACAGTAGGGTCTCTGTAAGTGTGGTCTCATATGAGCAGCTGTATGTTTTTTCTATAGAGGGAACTTGTCATTAAAGAACTGAGAAGATGAGTGGGTGGTACCTTGGGCTGTTTTTCTTTTACTTTGGCCCTCGTTTACTTTAAATGCTATGAAGGAGTCTGCGTTAGCTGATGGTGCCCACAATTCACTTGTACTGATGAAGGCAGCTTGACAGCTGCATAAATCACTGCTAGATACCACTAATAGATTGCCACATAAGAATTTGTAGTAGACCACCCAAGTGCAGCTCAGGGGCGGCCTGCAGTCACACTAGGCATGCACATAAGTACAGTAATGCAAATTGCTTAACCCTTTGTTGCTCTTGTTAGTATAACAAGCACTTCGCATAATCTTCCTTTTCAGGAAGTATAGTTGTTTCTACACTCCACTTTCAACTTATTTGCCTGACAGGTAAAGAAAGATATTGGTGTCTAGTGCTTTCCACCATCAATGATTGCAGCCTTGAATGCAGGTTTTATTTGTTCATAGGGCTTCCAGCTTTCTTTCTTCCTTTCTTTCCTTGAATTGTTCAATCTAGTGGGAGGGAGGAAAGGGGGAGAAGAGGGAAATGGGTTTCTGGCTCAGCATAAGTACCTCTTGTATAGTAGAGTGAAAAGCTTGTACAGGACAGAGCAATCATTAAAGAGTTAGTGCGCTGCCTGTCGAATGTTGAGGAATTTCATCCTGCCCTCTGTAACTGAAAACATAGTGAAGGTGAGGGCTTGATAGCATACACATCAAAATAAAAATATTAAAGTTCCAGTACTGTATATGCAAATGCCGGTGAAAAGCTTAGCTGCTGCATTAAAACCTGTAATGTCATTGATCCATTTCATACCTGACATGAGCCAATCCCTGAAAAGCATTAGTCAAAAACAGGCTTGCATTATCCATCCCAGCACTGCGGGTTATAACTGGGAAATCTACTCCTTATCATATGCTCTGTATCTCTTTGAGAATTTTCCAGGACTGATGTGTCACAGAACTGACAGTCTTTACAGATTCCCAGAGTGACAGCTGCCAGATGGAATCTTGGCCCCTAGGCTAAGGTTAAGGGTAACAACAACTTAATATTTGACATGTCCTTATTAAGGAACTATCTTCTCACTTTCAAGGGGCAAAGACTCAATGATCTAATAGTTTTTTCCCATTCCTAGCTTCTGTAGTCCTGAGATGACATCATGGTAAAGTGACGAGTCCTTTCTCTCTTCTTTCCCCAATATAACATTTATATTATGGACATAACTGCAGTATCTTTGTGTGGAGATATCCAGAACATGTCTGAGACAAATATACCACCTGAAACATTTATTATCGATTATCTATTACTAGTGATGGGAGTATCTCAAAAGAAATTCCAACATTCCATTCAAACAGCCTGCTCCCTATGCTTGCTGAATATTACAAGAATCCACTACAATAACAAGAGGGTCAAATTTTCATAGTTGTGTGCACAACACTGCATTTGTATAAATTTGCACACACAATTACCATGGCTGTGCAAAATCTTGGTATACATACAGTCCTTTAGGTTCTAACTGGTTATTTCCATATACAATTATCATGATTATGCACACAATCATGGGAACTGCAAGCACAAATTAAGTGTGTGTGCAGCTATGAAAATTTGTTTCATAATGGATCAGATCTTCAGCTGGTGTAAATTAAATTAGCCCCACTGATGTCAGTGGAGCTACACCAATTTACACCAGCTGAGGTACTAGCTCAGTTTTTGGAAACACTTAACCCACTCCATGTATCGGCAGAGCAATAGGGAAATTCACCTGATGTGGTTGAACTGTGTGGAGCTGTCTTGTGGGAATGAGGTCATGGGTAGCAGTAAGCTCTGAATGGCTCTTAGGAATGGGACAGAAGAAGATGAAATTATAGTACCTACAGCTTCTTGGGGAAGGTGAGAATTTTCTGTTCCTGTTTTTCCTCCCCCATCTTTCCCCTGATGTACTTCTCCCTCCATGCGATGTAGCTGCATTTCTGAGTTGTCAGCTGGGAGTTCCCTTTTTGAGTCACAAGGCCTCATGCAGACTCTGTGGCTGCCTGATAGTCAAATAGGTAAAAGACACAGTGCCTCATTCTCAGTGCCTCTTGTGCCATCATCCCCAATGGGCAAATACAGAAAAAAAAATAATTCAAGTAAAAACTGCAAAGTGGCTTTACTGACATTTGTAACTCTTTTAGGTGTCTGTGAATATCTTTATGAGTGAGTTTTTAGTCAGAAGACTAATTGCAGAAATTGAAATCCTTGTAAACACTGGCGCAAAAAGAAGTTTTCTTAAATATTCACACTCATCCAAAGCCTCTTCCTGTTTAACAATGTCGTTGTTGTCCAATCAGGAATAATACCGTCAGATTTAGATCCATCCACAGGCCTAGTAGCTGATATGACAGAGGATCATGCGTAGTGGGTTTTAGGTAACCATTAAAATATTAAGATATTACCTCACCCACCTTGTCTCATTAAAATACTATGCCTTTAAAAATTAGCTGTTAATCAAGAGTATTAGTTCCAGTTGACCTGAAACTCTGTAGATGGTTTCTTATCACTGAACAGAACAGAGAACCATATTGCACTGTTAACAGCAAATATTAAATAAAGATTTTTTTTGGGGGGGGTGTTTGTTATACAGTAAGAAGTTATATGTACACTGAACTGTTTATCATAATATGGCAAAGCACTTCATTCCATTGACAGTAACTAGAACCATGAAAGCATATGGTCATTTTAATGAGTCCCAGAAACCTCACCAATTGTAAAGATTTGTTACGTTTCTGTGTTCATATAGTGTGTTGTGAGAAACTGAAGGAGAGCAAATGGGTATATTTGGTATATCCAGATGACAAAGGAGTTACTAAACATCTAAGCTGTAGCAAATTATATGGTGATTTTATTCATTCAGGATATCTATAATAAAACAATAGCTTTTAAAAAATATGCTTGTACATATCTGTTCTTAATTTTTTGAAATTAGATTGTTTTACTTCTCTACTCACAGGAAGTATGTTTAGGAACAATGCTCATGTTGGAATGGCATGCAGTGGGGTGGCGTGCTGACACTTAAATCTGTTTACTTTCTACCAGTCAACAGTTGCTGAGATGTTCCTAGAATGAACTGTGGTATTATCCTTGGGTGTTCAGGAAACTCAGCATCCAATTGTTGTATACCACCAATATTTCTTGCTCCCGTAACTAACCTCCACTCTGCCATGATGATTGTGAGTCTCATTGTCAATAAAAAATGGTCATGGATGTCTATAACTAAAAGAACACCTCTAGCAAAATGTGTGTTTTTGGTTCAAGGCAGCCTCTATATAGTCCCACGTGCAGGATGGGGCTCCTAGCATGGCTGAACTCTGAAAACCTAGCAGTGCCCAATAAGGCTGCAAGTACCACTTGGTGGCAGTGAATATTTGGAGCTGAGGTTATAGGAGGCCATGCAATCCACAGCTACCTCAGTTCCTTCCTTTCTATGGTTAGCTGTGTGTATATACTCCACTCCATTCCAGAAGAGCATGTCTTGATTTTAACCCAACTCTCATGTTAACTGGTTGTAGTTTAGGTGTTTTAGATAGATAGATAGATAGATAATTTTATGTAATTTGGTTCTGAGCCTTTATGCCAGGAGACAGAAGAGTAAATTCAAGCAGTAAGTTTTGTGTCCTCTCCAGCTTTTCAGAATTGGATGCACATACTTTCTGCCTAATGTGTCTTGGGAATGGCCATTCCTCAGATCACAGTTCAGTATGCTGGGCCTTTACAATTCAGGCCTGACAGGACACTCAGATAGTAATCTTCCTCATGATGGAGGCCCTATGGGCCATGCCTTTGGATTTGTCCTCAGGTCATGGCTCCATTCCCTTACAGGGACAACTTCAAAGCCCTCTAACAGGGAAACAATAGCCTGTGGTACCAGGAGCAACACCTTCATCAAGCTGCAAGTCAGAAGAATACAGTGAGTCTGTTTCTGGAGCTGCTGTGAGGCTGGAGAGGATGGTTTCATTGTCTGCATCTGTTGCTTCTAGGATTTCCATGGTGCCTTCTCTCAGGCATTTGTCTCTCCAAGACCCTGTCACAGTTCAACTGGGTCTGTATTCCTGTGCCATGGTCCAGCAAGGTTTCTGACTCCACAGCTCTCTTGGATGGAGACACGTGTCTCTCTTCCTCCTGACTGGGGTATTTCCAGGCTGCAGTTCCATGCTTACACTCTAAATTCCCCAGTAAGGCGGACTGCCTAAGCCAACCTGCTTTGCCTTCCTTCCTCAGAAGCTATAAACAGTGTAATTGATCACAGTTAAGTTACCACACAGCTCTTTCTAAGCAAGCACTTTTATTCTTAAAATGAAAGCATTACAGAGAAAACATATTGAAACAGTAACAGAACCTACATACATGCCAATAAGTTTACTAGAGATCACCCCAGCTCCAACAAGGGCCCTAGAAGGTGAACTGTCCTTCAAACCCCCCTCCCACCCATGGGTTTTTCTGAGGTGTACAAGTTTATAACCACCTTTGCCTGGAACAAGCATATCCATGAATCTGAGAGTCACTTCTTTATATGGTTTGGGACTTTGATCTATCCTCAAGTAACAGGTGATCAGCAGACAAAGTGTCCCTTCCTCAGGATAAAGCTTTAAAAGCCTGAGTTTTGCATAACTGGAGGAATTATATTTGCATACACTTCCCCCTAGATATTTCCTGGAAACTCACTTAACTTTTAAATGTTCACATTACTTCAAATAGTCCTTTGAAGCTTAGAACACTTCCCAGGGTTTTCATCAGTCAGATCTCCTCCCTAGAGACATACAATCCCACAGTAATATGTAAATCTTTGCATTTTTCATACAACAAACTCCTAAGATACTTAAACTTAATTAAATAAGGTTTAACTTCATTCAGCAAGGTTTGTCCAGGATATTTCAGAAAATTGTCATATCTGTCACAGACACATCTCCACACGTTGAGGTGACCAGAACTTCAGCATAGACTGGTAAGTCCCTACTGTCTATTTACCACAGGATGGAGGCTGATTCTTTAGAGCCACCACAGGATACTGTGCCACACATCACAGTGGCTGGCTGCAAAGAACCACAACTGAAGGGATCTCATTGCCCATGCCTGCATGCTGGGAAGGAAACGAGGACCAAAAAAAGTAAATATCACATAAAGAGTGATTTTTAAAAATATGTACTTGTCAGTTTAATTTATAATTCTTTAATTCTTAAATTCTTAAAATAATAACACTAAGAGGGTCTGGAAATAAAAAAAAATCCTTGTTGTCCTTTGTGAATATGGCCAATTGGATTAGTTTAACAGTTTAAATTGTGTTTGCATTGCTACCAATGTGAGCTTGTGGTATTTACAGAGTGGTTGCCTGTGGTCTTTGACTTTAAAATTGAGGCAAACTTAATTATACTTAGCAGCCTGTGGTATTTTACCTTGTGCCAGGCATTCATTAATTTACTTACAAATACAGTGATTTCTTGAGATAAGTGTCTCTTTCATTTCTTTCTTTTTGTCCACTACATCACATCATCCCCCTTGAGCATGAATTCGGGATAGATTGGCAATGACGTATCTTGATAATACTCATCTCAGAAACTATGTTGAACCTGTTTTTGTCTGGTGTTTTCTGGTATGTTGGGCTGAAGTGTTTGGGTTCATTCACAAGTGTCTTTCTGGTTCATACTCAGTCTGATTCTGGGCCTACATATGAGTTTTTAATGAGTCACATGGAGTTCATTCACACATCATGGCTACATTGTATAAAATGTAACATCCCAGAACTATGTCCTCTAGGTACCTGGATCTCTTTTCCAAGAAGTCAAAAATTCTTTCAGTGATGGATCTGGTGGCTTGGTGGCTAGCATTATAATTTTCTTCTCAGTGATTCTGGATTTGAAACAGGAATCATAAGCGATGTCTTTATTTTTTTGTAATTTTGTATTTTTTTGTTTTTGTCTTGTATCTTTTTGTTTCCAGGGGATAATTACTGGAAGATACACAAGTGAATAAGTAGTCAGGAAAACAGGATATATATGCTTAATGTTATACAATTAAATAATGTCATCAGGGTCTTGCCCCTCAGGGTGGTATGAGGCCCGGGGTGGTGGTGGTTTGAAAAGCAAGCCTACCCTGCTTTCACCCTAGAGTGTCTCCTGTCGTGTGAGGATGGCTCAGCTCTTAATAGCACTCTGGCTTTTATCACAGCTTTCAGGTGAGATTCTCCCGCTGTGATGTGATGCCTCACCCCCTGCTTCCTGGCCCTGACATTGCCAGATTGCCTGCCCTGAGCTAGGTTGTGTTGGTTCAAAAACTGGTTGGGTCAAGGCCCAACTGGTCTCTCTGGCTCTGAGGTCTATGGTGTCTATTGTGGCTCCTGTGTGTTTGAGCTCTCAGATTTTCTCATAACTCTTTGTACAGGTTTCATATAGCCGAGGTGTCAGATCTGTGTCTTGGAAAGATTTCCTCCTTTGACAAATCAAAGTTAATAAATGGCCTAGGTTGTAAATGCTGTTGTACAGATATAGGAAGACTGTGTGTAGCTTAAAGCTCTGTGGTCCTTTTCATTGAGCTCAAGGCTGACAAAAGCGTGAGCCTGAAGCACATTTACATCATGCAGAACTGAGTGAACACTTAGCAGATAATATACTGAATTAATAAAACCTTTTTATGTTGCAGATTGTATGCAGATTGTGATTCTTTGCAGAATTTATTTGTTATTCAGAATTATTTTCCCAATAATTTGAATGAATAATTCTTGGCCTGTAGATGCTTTATGAGCTGCTTGTTGTGAGTATTCAATAATCAAAATCTGAGCTGTGACGATTAGTTTTTATTGGATACTGATCCCATGGCATGTTCTTGTTTCCTGACTGGATGAACATAACACTTAAAATCAAGTGTCCAATACAAATGCTCGTGTTTGTGAGTTAAAAATGTGGCATCTATGAATATTCCCTAATATTCACATAAAATTTGCTGTTCCCATGAACATTCCTGCTAGAATCATTTACCAGAATTCAGAGTAGCAGCCGTGTTAGTCTGTATCCGCAAAAAGAAAAGGAGTACTCCTTTTCTATTCGCCAGAATGTTTGAGTAAAGAAAACAAAAAAGGAGTTCAAGCACAGCAGAAGTGAATTCAGCTTTATAATTTGAGTTAATGTTTCTGGAAAAAAAAATCAAGCTATTCATTCAGCTCTACTGCTATTCAGAACAGCCACAACCTGCCATTCTGAATGTTTGCATCAGGCTAGCTGTTCTCTGTCAAACAGCTGGTTTAATGAGGCAGTGTAAACCAGCTGGTCTGAGCTGCTTCACTTTCAGATGTACTTTCTGGTGTAAAATATTATGCTCCATTAACCACCTGCACCGAATGTATACCTTTCTGTAAAAGTGTGTTCTGGGTAGAAACACCATGAGCTAGATTCACAAAAAGGAGTTATGTGCCTATCTGCCCTTAAACTCCAGAATCAGGCCCCACAGGGATTCTGAAAACTCACACTCAGCTCCCCCTGAACCCTGGTAGGCATTTAAACACACTCAATACTTAAATTTTTGCAGTAGAAATTCCTAGGCACCTATGTTTCTAAAACTGAGCATGTGCACTGCAGCCCCATGCTATGTGTCTGGGTGCCTAAGACAGATTCATGAACTGGGGAACAATAGGCATTCATCCACCTATCTCACGCGTGGGGCCCACTCTGGTAAGTGTGCTCAGCGCTCGCCTACCGGATTGGGCCCATATAGATGACTTTACACAAAATGGCAGCAGGACTCCCTTATAACTCTTAGTCCAGTGGTTAGGGTATTCACTGGGGATATGGGAGACTCTCAGTTAAAGTCCTCCTTCCACTTGAGAGGGAGAGGGGACTTGAACAGGGATCTGCTACCTCTCAGATGGGTGCCCTAGCTGCCTGGCTGTTCCACTCACTAAATGGCATTGGTGCCTAACACCCAGAAAAGGTTTGCAGCTGAGAATCCCAAGCAGAGAAAAGCAGCCTGAATTTATGTACCTACCTCTGAGAGAGTGGTGTTGTTTAACACACATTCCAGGTCTTGGCACCTTCCATTGGCTAATTTAGGAGAGGCACCGCATAGTGTGCTTAGTTTTGTGAATCCCATTCTCAGGTGCTTATCTCTCCCCATTTATTATATAGCAGCCTCGGCACTGAACTCAGGCTGTGTGAATCCCAGGGATGTTCTGGTTGCCTAAAAGTTAGATGGGTGACTATGAACATGCCCATGCCTATGTTTCTTTGTGAATCTAACCCAATGTGTGCTAGGAACAATGGCCTCATTAACTGGTGCAATGATTTAAAATTATAGCCCAGAACGATTTTATGAACAACTTTTGTTACTATGGAGGGCTGATTACAAACCTACTTTATTACTTTATTTCTCATGATTTATCTTGAGAAGGGAGGGTGACAGAGAGAATAAGTTTGTCTCCCTTACATCTTCTTTTTGTTGTCAAGAAGCCACGTTTTATTTAATCACTTTGAGAAGATAATTGTAAGCTAGCAAATATTGAGAAAGTGATTAACTCTATAACAGATTACATCAATTTAACAATGTACTTAATTTATGCTTTAAAAATGTTTGTTTACAATAAAAAATAAAGAACTGAGAAAATTAACATCAATCTGAGCTGGATAAAGATTTGTTTTCTTTAAATTCTTTTTGGTTTATGCTTCTTTGTCATTAAAAGGTCTACTAATCTCTTGTATCTGGGAGCCAATGCCTACTGACAGGGTGTAAGACATCAAAAACTCCCACTGTCTTGGAGATAAGTTATCTAAAGAAGGATCACCAGTCACACAAACTTTCGCTCTTCGTCCTTTTCAGATGTTTTGAGCTTTTGGGAAGGATTTAAAAAGAGAAAAGTACTCCCCACTCCTCCCACCAAACTTTAAAATGTCACTTGGAAAAATACATCCCAAAGTGAATGAGCCTTTCTGGTGACATGACAATTAGTCAATATGATTCTCCTCTCACTTACGCTGATGTAATTCAGAATTAACTCCATTTAAGTTAACAGAGCTACATCAGTGTAAAACCAGCATAAGGGAGAGAAAACCAGCCCCAGAGGGACTGCCTCTGAATTTTCACTGTAACAAGGTTGTTTTTACATGGGATTTCTGTGCATAATTTATAATAGAGGCAGAAAGAACTGCTAGTCTCTAGAGATGGACCCAACTTAAACTCTAGATCTGAATGTTCCTGCACTTTGGGGACATTTGGATCTGGATTTGTATTTGAATGTTGCTTGCCATATTTCTATAATAGGATGAGCCAAAACCCCAAGTTTGAGCACTCTTAAACTTCGAGAAAATTCTGATGTTGAAACAGATAACTTTGTGACTTGGGACCTGATATGGAACCAAATATTATAAATTGTTGGCTAGTTCCTCAGCTTGTGTAAATCAGCACAATGCCACTAAAGTCAATGTAGCTACACCAATTTACATCAACTGAGGGCCCCGCCCCACAAATACAAATTGTAACTCCCCCCATCAAAAGCATATTACTTTAACAAATTGATTACTTTGAAATTCTTCACGAGGAAATATATAAAGATATTCAAAACATGGGGATTTGTTTGAATCTTTTTTATGCTTTTGCTTTTCATGGATTCACAATTCTCTGAATTGAAATACCGTTGAAAATGCTACATTTCAGCTGATTATGACACATAACCATAAATCAGTCCAAGTTTACTTACGAGCAGACTCCAAACGGTGTGCAAATGTTAGGAAATCTTCCAACAAACCGGGGACAAAGTTTGAATTTCTGACAAAACTTGGAGAATTTGTATGATTTGGGGGGTTTGTTACAAATATTTAGTTCTAGAAAGAAAGAATAGCACACAAAGTAATTTTTAACTGATTATATGAGTATGCAGCAGGAGTAACACAAACGACTGGCACAGTATGTGGATGGGATTTTATGAAAAAAGGTTAAATGAGGTTTGAATCTGGTTCATGAGGACTGGAACCCACTCAGATCAGCGATTCTGGATCCCCTTTGTTTACATTTCTATGGTAAAGTTATCTTGGCTTCTTCTTCCCCATAGTGCTGCATAAAGTGTCGTGTCCAAATAAAATAAAAGTTTGGTTTCCAAACCTTAGTTCCAAACCTCTGTCCGATGCAGGACGTTGGATTGTCTTCAGAAGCAGTAAAAGAAACAGAGCCAAATCTGACAACATCAAAGTGATGGCGCTCTGGTTTTCTTATCTGAATCAGAGGAAGATACTTTATCTCAAGAATTCTCTTCAGTTTTGTGAAGCATTCTCATGCCCTCAAAAGTCTGATGCCTGGGTCTTAATAGAGAGGTTCAAGCGAATACACTGTAAGAGGTCAGGCTGCTACTGAGGAGCTTGCTAGAACTGGAATTGTCTGCCTTGTGATGAGAAAGAAACATACTGTTATCATTAGTGTGTTCTAACAGAGGGAACATCTGACTCACCCTGAAACTGATGTTACTTATATTTGTCCTTACTGACCTCTGAATTTTTGGGAAGTAGCATCAAACATTAAAAAATTCAATACGAAATAAAGAATACAACTAGAGTGAATTGAATGCAATCCTGACCAGTAGGGAGTTTTGTCACCTCTTAACCTTAACCCATTGTTTCATCTTCTTTGTGTATACAAAGTCTCCCCACTGTATTTTCCACTACATGCATCCGATGAAGTGAGCTGTAGCTCACGAAAGCTTATGCTCAAATAAATTTGTTTGTCTCTAAGGTGCCACAAGTCCTCCTGTTCTTTTTGCGGATACAGACTAACGCGGCTGCTGCTCTGAAACCTCTTAACCTTGTAACTCCGAGTGTCTGTGTGTAACTGCAGCCAGCTCTAGTTCAGCAATTCTGACTACAGCAGCCTGTCTCCACTCATCTTTGGAGCAAACACTCTGCAAGTTCACAGCCCTATTCTGAACGTGACACTGCCATGCAAAGACAATGAAATATTGTTACTGGTCTTGCCACTTCTTATTCAGGGACAGAAAGCACTGTCTTTGCCTCTGTTCTTCTGGCAAGTAAAGGACATCACATTACACTGTGTGTAAAAAGAAGAAATAGAGAAGAAAACTCATAGGTAAACAGGTGCTGGGTGGGACTTTCTGAAACTGCTGTAATTACAAAAGCCAAAATTATCTCAATCAGATTTAAGAAAATTACATGCAACAGAGCCTTAGTTTAAATAAACCAACTCTCTTGTTTTGCACTGGCATGAATGATGAGTGGCAGCACAAGACTTCATTTCCTTTCCACTTGTTCTTAATCCTTTGTTTAGGAAGCCTTGATTGTTGTAAGAGAGGTTTATTTAGCCTCATCAAAGAAAAATTCCTCTGCAGCATGATCCCACCTGTTTGATATTGTGGGTGTAAGAATAAGAGCTGTCGAATGAAAGAGTGTGGCGAGTTAGGGAGTTTAATATTGTCAACAGATCCTTTCCATTGTGTTGTCATCCTGAGATTTATCCTCAGCTAGGATTTCAGCATTAAGTGAATGTAAACATTTTTCTGCCAGTGCTCCAGCAGCCAGGAGCTTTTTGACTGGAGGGTCCACTGATATTTCTGATCTAAAGCTTGAGTTGTGTAGATGGATAAATGTTATGTGCAGGTATTATTGAAGAGAAATATTATGGATGAGGGCATGGGGTTGCAAAAATTAAGAACCTTGTCTCCAATGGGGTTGTGTTGTAAGGCTTTTTCTAACTCTTTCCACAGAAACTCTTCTACACACGCTATACTGAAATACATACTAACACTGCATTTTTCTGTCACATTCCTCTTTTGCACACACTTGACAGTTATTTATTTTGAAACCACTCCTCTGAACAACTAATCACATTTAAGACATGCCCATAGCCAGCTAATGGCTGGTTTACCCCAGCTGTGCAACCATTCAAGTAAGCAGCCTTTGTCATCACTGACATTAGAAAGTCTAAAACAGTAGGACCATACAAATGCCAATTGCCTCCTAAACCCTAGTTCTGCTTCAAGTCACACCCTTCTAAATCTGGACTAAATCTATTGACTTCATTAGAGATTGTACTCTGGATTTACACCAGTTTAATTGAGAGAAGAATCGATAAAAACTACAATAAAATAAAATAGAAATCCAGGGGTATTGAACGGAAGAAAATATTGCTTCGTGGGACAAGAATAGAAATCATGGCACTGGAATAGATTTGCAATAGACAGCTTGGTTCAGTGAAGTTGCCTTCCCATGTTTGATAAGCTTGCAAAAGCAATGTTATTGCTTTGTCTCCTCTAGTGCCTGGAATAGGCAGGTGCAACTGAGGTGGTTTTGATGGAATGGTACCTATTATGCCAGGTCTGAATTTGGTCCATTTTTCCTTGAAATAATCAGTGCCACTAATTCTTTTGTTTAAGACCAAATCCTGATCCTATTAACGTTAGTGGCAACACTCCACTTGACTCTATTGGGACCAAGCTTTGATCCTTATGGCTTGATTCTGTGAGATACTGAATACCTCTTGAGAATGGAGCTGAGAGTGCTGAGCATCTCTCAGGAGGTGCTTAGCACCTTGGACCCAATATGAACCCTGGTTAGTAGGCTATATGTAAAGATGATAATATACTAAAGTACCTTCAGGTAGACAAAGCTTCCAGGGTCCCATGTACTTCTTTTAAATGATCAGCTCTTTATAAATTGTAATTGATAAAGGGCCCTAATCTGGTCTCATCGGAGAGTCGTTGGGGATGTGTACACAACTATAAATGCACCTCACTTCCCTGCCCTCTATGTTTAAAATTATTTTTATTTGTATGTGGATGTGTCATATTTGACATATGCAACAGTAATAGGAAGTTAACATGTGTGTATATACGTATCAGAGTATCAGGTGCACACCTTCAAATAAAAAGGCTCAGAGATAAGCTTAGTAATTGTGAGGCATTTATTATTCACAGGCACATTCCTGACATTTCCCCGCAAAAAAGCCTGATGGCCAAATGTCAGGAATGTGCCTTTAAGTGAAAAATGCCTGACAATTACTGAGCTTGTCTTATAGCCTCCCTTAACAAAAATCAAAGGTGAACACAATGGATATTTTCAAGCTTACTTAAACACATACAGATTATCCTCATGTGCCAGTAGAAATCGAAGCGACTCTGTTGGAATCAATGGAGTTACAGGCCAGTGTGAAACTGGTGTATGCAAAAGAGGAAACAGGCCCATTTTTACATTCGTATTAAAATATGCTAATTCACATTTCAGTCATGGGGTCTAGGATTTATATTGTGGTCGTACCCATGCCCCAACCGCACTGGAACCCTATTGTGCTAGGTGCTGTATAAACATAAAAGTAGACCAAAGAGAGGCTGAAGTGGCATTTGTGGATTAAAGAATTTTGAGAATGTGAGAAATCAAAAGATTAATTTAAGACAGCATTGTAAAGTTATCTGAAAGAAATGAGTCTTAAGGAGAGATGTGTGGGAGAGCAACATGATGATGATGGTGATTATAGCACAAACAATGTGATCACCATTTTCGAGACATATGAGAAGGTATGGTCTCTGCCCCAAGGAGCTCAGAGTTCAAGTATGCACAGACAGGTAAACAAAAATCAGGGAAGAGGAACAACAAAAGGGATATTCTATACAAATCAACAGGATCCACTATAGGCATGACAGCAGAAGTGAGTTTTTAAGCGGGACCATGGGTTGGGCTCTTCTGGATGAATCCAGAAAGGTTAAACCATGCACAGGCACCAACTTTTCCCGGCACAAGTGGGTGCTCGCCCCCGCCCTGACTCCAGCCCTGCCCCGCCCCTTCCCACCCCTGCCTCGCCCCCATTCCAACCCCATTCCCAAAGTCCCCGCCCCAATTCCGCCCCCTCCCTGCCCCTATTGGACTCCTTCCCCAAATCCCCGCCCCTGCTCCGTCTCTTCCTGGAGTGCACTGCATACCCCCTCCTCTCCACTCCCTCCTAGCGTTTGCTGCTGTGAAACAGCTATTTTGCGGTGGCAAGCGCTGGGAGCTAGGGAGACAAGGAGGACAAGGGGGAAAGCGGCGGGCTCAGAAGAGGAGGCGGAGGCAGAGCAGAGGTGAGCTGGGGTTGGGGGGTGGGGTGGGAAGCTGCCGGTGGGTGCAGAGCACCCACCAATTTTTCCCTGGGGGTGCTCCAGCCCCGGAGCACCCACAGGGTCGGTGCCTATGAAACCATGCATAGAGGACCATGTAGAAGAAGGCATGGAGGTGATTATTCAAGAGACTGACAAAGGAAGGAACATGGGCAGAACTGAGGGGGTAGAGGACAATGCAAAGCTAGACAAGGGAAGACAGCGAGGGGCAGATTAATATAGAACATTAAAAGAAGTGAACAGCAGTTTAGATGTGATGTTTAAATATATAGGGAGGGTGAAGGATTCAAAGAGGAGAGTGATGTGATTAAATTGGAAGCCAAGTCAGATGCTTTTAGTTACTTCAAAGAATTGTGGGGAATTCCCACCTAGTCATGTGTCATACAGGATCAGGGAGGTTATTTCAGGTACAGGGAACAGTGTGAGAAAAGGCACAGGGCCAGGAGCACCTCATCTCCAGCTAAGCTAGCTTCGAGAAGGGAGTGGGGGAGATAACATGGTTTAAAGCCATCTTTGTGCTCTCCTGATCCCCAGAAAGATCTTGTTCCCCTGAACCAGGAGCCAGTTCAGTATCCAGTGCAAGTTAGAGCATCCTCAGGGGTATTCTAACATATGCTGACATGAACAGTCCCCAGGAACTGTTCTGCTGTCCCAGGACCACTGGGGCACAAGCCATTCTGGCCTTACTCCCTCCTGCCTCCCACATGCTGACTCTACACTAGAGCTTGTTGGAAAACAGTGTTTCCATCCCCGGGGAAATTCTGATATTCCACCATATGTTTAAAACCTGAATCAAGAGGAAAAGTCAAAATATCAATTTTTTTTTTCTGCAATGACATTTTCCAAAACAATTCAGTTCAGAAATGTCCAGACAAGAGAAGGTGAACCTTGAAACTGAGGATGAGTTGTTTGAATTTGCAAGATTACAATGCGGGGCTCAAAAATGTTGGAGGGAGGTAAGTATAAGTGATGTTGGATGAATGAATCAACTCTTCAACTGATGTAAATGGGCATTGTTCCATGGACTTCAACAGAGCGATGCTGATTGATTCCAGATGAGGATTTGGCTCCATGACTTTAGTTGTAGTACACTCGCAAACAAACAAAACCCAAAAAAACTAAAAACAAAGACACAAAGAAACAAACCCCTCCCTAAACCCAAACTTTAAAGTATTTAATTGAGCTCTCAATCATACACCTTGAATAGAGCTTTATTTATGAGTCATCAGTAGCTTTGTAACTATTATTAAAGCTGTTCAAAATGCAATTTGTTCCCAACCCCCAGGGAGTATCTTTTTCAATTTGCAAGGCTTCATAAATCCTGGATTTTACTTTGAGTTCAAATGAACATCACCTGGGATGAAGGACACTTGCAGGCATAGTGTTGCTAAGCTGTTTAGGTAGCAGTTTCATGTTCTTTACTAGTTGCATTTTGTATGTGTACATTGCAGAGCCTTGGTGGAATGAATAGGACATTTACACCATTGGTTTCAGTGGGACTCTGAACAGTAAGATTAGTAAGTGTGGGAAGAATAACACAGAGGCCTGTGATAGTTTTATGAGAAGCTGTAAAAACAAACAAACAAACCAACAACCACCAATTAGAAATTAAATATAAACTGTGTTAAAATATTAAGGGTCCTATTAAACTCACAAAAGCCAGGAAATGCAGAGTTAGGGCTGCCAGTCCATCTTTAACTCAGCCCATTTCTGGGTAGATGCTGCACTTCACATGGGAAGTGACTATTTTGAAAGGGGCTTCAGGAAAGATTTTAACCTTTAACTCTTGGTTTCCTGGTTCTTATGGGCTCAAAGCACTCCCATAACATTTCAGAATACTACTTTTTTCCATCTTCAAATGTAGGTCTCACATTATTTATGTCACATTTCCTTAAAAATTCAGACAGATGCAAACTATGCCATACTCGACATTTAAATCCAAGCTCAGTGCACACTACATCAACAGTGTTTATGCTGTCAATTAAAAGCATCACTTTTTCAAATTATATAGGGAGTGAAATGATCTCTGACAGCTGTGAATTGCAGAAAAAGGGCCCTATTGTTCAAAGAACTGCCCTTAATATAGAAAAATGCTTGCTAAACATTTGATTCAGAAGTATGGCAAACATTAATTGGCCATAAATTTAACAAGAGTTGGTTCACCCATTCCATAATCTCCACCCCCTCGTCCCCTCACCACTTCATTACTTCCCATTAGTCTTTTCAAGCAAGTGCTAACTCAGAGACAACCCTTCTACCCCTTAACATATTTCCATCTTTCTGCTGTTAAAATTCTTGTACTATTTTATTCAGCTCATTTCATCAGGTGGCTTGTGAAAGAATACAGTCTGGCTAAGCAAAGCCAGTGTTGCCAGCTCTAAGAATTTTATCACAAGTCTCCTTATGTTCTGTGTGTTATTTTTTTTAACTTTCCAGCTCCTGGAGGCATGTGATTAGGAGAGAATCTCAGCTTTTGTTTTTAAAAAGTAAGTTTATAGCCCTTATGTTTGAAAAGTAGTTGCTGAACCGACTAGAGGGGATGCCATTTTAGATTTGGTTTTGGTAAGTAGTGAGGACCTCATAGAAGAAATGGTTGTAGGGAATAGTCTTGGCTCAAGTGATCATGAGCTAATTCAGTTCAAACTAAACTGAAGGATAAACAAAAATAAATCTGCAGATAGGGTTTTTGATTTCAAAAGGGCTGACTTTCAAAAATTAAGGAAATTAGTTAGGGAAGTGGATTGGACTGAAGAATTTATAGATCTAAAGGTAGAGGAGGCCTGGGATTATTTTAAATCAAAGCTGCAGGAGCTATCGGAAGCCTGCATCCCAAGAAAGGGGAAAAAATTTATAGGCAGGAGTTGTAGACCAAGCTGGATGAGCAAGCATCTCGGAGAGGTGATTAAGAAAATGCAGAAAGCATACAGGGAGTGGAAGAAGGGAGGGATCAGCAAGGAAAGCTACCTTATTGAGGTCAGAACATGTAGGAATAAAGTGAGACAGGCTAAAAGTCAAGTAGAGTTGGACCTTGCAAGAATATTAAAGGAATTGGCACATGAAATTGCAAGCCCATTAGCAAGAATTTTTAATGAATCTGTAAACTCAGGGGTTGTACCGTATGATTGGAGAATTGCTAACATAGTTCCTATTTTTAAGAAAGGGAAAAAAAGTGATCCGGGTAATTATAGGCCTGTTAGTTTGACATCTGTAGTATGCAAGGCCTTGGAAAAAATTTTGAAGGAGAAGGTAGTTAAGGACATTGAAGTCAATGGTAAATGGGACAAAATACAACATGGTTTTACAAAAGGTAGATCGTGCCAAACCAACCTGATCTCCTTCTTTGAGAAAGTAACAGATTTTTTAGACAAAGGAAATGCAGTGGATCTAATTTACCTAGATTTTAGTAAGGCGTTTGATACCATGCCACATGGAGAATTATTAGTTAAATTGGATAAGATGGGGATCAATAGGAAAATTGAAAGGTGGATAAGGAATTGGTTAAAGGGGAGACTACAACGGGTCCTACTGAAAGGTGAACTGTCAGGCTGGAGGGAGGTTACCAGTGGAGTTCCTCAAGGATCGGTTTTGGGACTAATCTTATTTAATCATTTTATTACTGACCTTGGCACAAAAAGTGGGAGTGTGCTAATAAAGTTTGCGGATGATACAAAGCTGGGAGCTATTGCCAATTTAGAGAAGCACAGGGATATCCTACAGGAGGATCTGGATGACCTTGTAAACTGGAGTAATAGTAATAGGATGAAATTTAATAGTGAGAAGTGTAAGGTCATGCATTTAGGGATTAATAACAAGAATTTTAGTTATAAGCTGGGGACACATCAATTAGAAGTAACGGAGGAGGAAAAGGACCTTGGAATATTGGTTGATCATAGGATGACTATGAGCTGCCAATGTGATATGGCCGTGAAAAAAGCTAATGCGGTCTTGGGATGCATCAGGAGAGATATTTCCAGTGGGATAAGGAGGTTTTAGTACCGTTATACAAGGCACTGGTGAGACCTCACCTGGAATACTGTGTGCAGTTCTGGTCTCCCATGTTTAAGAAGGATGAATTCAAACTGGAACAGGTACAGAGAAGGACTACTAGGATGATCCAAGGAATGGAAAACTTGTCTTATGAAAGGAGACTCAAGGAGCTTGGCTTGTTTAGCCTAACTAAAAGAAGGTTGAGGGGAGATATGATTGCTCTCTATAAATATATCAGAGGGATAAATACTGGAGAGGGAAAGGAATTATTTAAGCTCAGTACCAATGTG